>NC_134149.1:6250000-7500000 GCF_033958435.1 Carettochelys insculpta | reverse complement strand
TTGTTTATTTTAAAGTACAAATTGAATTTTTTGTTAAACCGGGGGTTGGATGATGGTAAAGAAGAGGTGGAGGGGGACATGAGAGTTTCTCAAAAATCAGAAGGGGGGCCCTGATGCCAAAAAGTTTGGGAACCACTGTGTTAGGGCAGCCTCTCAATCCTTCCGGGGAAAAGCAAGACTGTCTCAGAAGTGATAGGGGACTATGAGTTGATCACCTAACTCACCTCTAGAGACGTTTTTAGTAAAGAGTTTCGAGTTTGCAAAAGCAGAATTGGTAATATTAACAGATCTGGAGAAAGACACGCAATTAGCCTCTCCAAGCTTAGTCAGACTTTCTGCTCTTGAACAAACTCAGATCACACAGCACCCTGTTCTGGTTAAAAAGAGGTGCCCAATATCTTCGGTGCTTAAGTTCTCTGGCCAAGTATGACGTTTGATAATATATCTTTGAAGAAAACTGTCAGGGGAAGGTAGTGGGAGGGGGAAAAAAATCCAAACTCTTCAACTACATCCTTAACTCTCACTACAAAATGACGTTTGCAAGGTTGCAAAGAAAAACGAACCGAGCATTATCCAGTGAAGCTAGAACCTCAGATTACCTCAATTTCACATGCACTTGGTAAAAAGGTAAGAATCAACCGGAACAGTTAAGAAATACCCTCAGAGAACTAACAACTCTAACGGGATTCACGTCTTCATTGCCAGATAAATTAAGGCTTTTTTGACTCACTTCACCTGTATTTTCACATCCCAAAACACTAGCTTGGAGTTTCTTTAATAAGATGGAACTGACTGTTGACCAACAACTCCTTCACTGACAGCTCTGACGTACAATGTGTAGCTGTCGCCTGCTGGATTATCTTCTATCTTTCGCCACCTCAATGCTTGCTTGCTCCTATTCCAAGAGTGCATGACAGAGACTTGTTCCTATGTTTAAGTTCTTTTTATGGGACAGAAGGCAAAAGAGCTGCAGTTCAGTATTTTAAACACTGGACTGCTGAACCGCCATGTGTTCCATCCATGGGCAACTTCTCAGCCACCAGAGCTCTCCTGGTTAATTTACTAAGGAGGGTTAATTCTATAAATTCTTAAAAGAACCTTGAACATCTAAAGTGATAAGAGAAGCAATTGATATTATTCTTCTCCTCCATTAGCACAGAAAGCCGGTGGGCCCCTGGAAGCGTTATTCAGAGGCCAGGAGCTAGCAGAGCCCACGGTAGGTTATCAGTGGGGTTGGCACCTAGGAGCAAATTGAAATCTAGGGGTGCTGCCATCCTCTCCCCACCATATACACACACTCCTACTTCCTGTGCTTTTGGAAAGGTCTGATCTTGTCCCTATGAAATGCTAGGAACATAGAAATAGCTGCAGAGAGAATCCCTGACAGGAGACAGCACTATATGCTTCAAAAGAAGGCACAAGAAACCCTATAATTGGCATGTGAGGGATATTATCCAAAGGGACATTTCAACCAGATGCAACAAGCAGCTGGATTCTTGACTGAGGCATGAAGGTGGATATGCTTTCCAATCTTTCCTATCCAGTGCAGCTGTAGCTACTTTGCCCCAATCAACAACCAAGGCAGTTTTGCTATTGACTTGATCGGAGCAGAATCAGGCACTCGTGCGCTAATTTACTTTTATCTCCAGCTGCAGTAAGAAGCCTCTCTAGAAATTTGGCCCCTGCACAGAGAAACTAAAGCAAATTTCTGTTTTTCCTCAGAGAGGAAAAAAAAAAAGAAAGGCTGGAGTGGGAAAGGTTGCCGAGTGCAGCTGGCTGAAGCCGTGCCTCCCTGTGGCAGAAATAGATCTCAGTGGACGCTTCTTTAGGCTATCTCTTGTGTTACAAGTAGTTCTGTGGAGTGGCCTCTTGGGAAGGTTCATGCTGTTCAGGACTGTCTGTTTCCATTATGTTTGCCCATTTTAAGGAAAAGATATCTCAAGCCCATTAAAGTTCTCCTCAGGCTAAAGCTTAGAATAGGCTCAACTTTGTGTAACAAATTCCTCTCCTTTTTCCCCTCCCACTTCCCCAATGCATCTCTCTCTCTCTCTCTCTCTCTCTCAACCAGGGCTGGTGCTTCGGGAGCTCCCGTGGGGCCTAAATTCAGCTTCCTCATCCATCTGTCAATTCATGCCACCAGGGAGAGGAGAGAAACCTTCGCTTGCCTCTTGCCATTTGGAGGTGTGCTAATATCCCTCACCTGCAGAGATGGAAGTGCTCTCCACAGTGGTGGGGAGCGCCTTCTTCCTTCTCAGTGGTGAACTGTATTTCCCTCAGAACCTTTCCACTGTTTGGTGTGGCCACACTGTCTTGAGAGCCCCACACTTGCTGCTCACAGGAACATGATTCACCCCACTGCAGGCTCCCAAAGGCCAGGTATTCTCCATCACAAGTCTGATGTCCACTGGCCCCGGCAAATTTGAGCCCTACAGCTTCCTGGGTGTTCAGAGTTCAAAACATACAAGAGACAGCGAACTTCCAAGTCAGGGCTGTCCACAGATTCATTGGCAGGACTCAACTGTACTAGTCTGGGCTTGTCTCCGTGGAGCCTGTTCCATTTGGCAGTCTTCCTGGGCCTGGCGATCCCCTCCATAAAATGGCTCATCCAGGCAGAAAGCAGGTTCTGGCTCTTGTCATGAACCAGGTTTCCTGTTGAGGAAGCATAAGGGTTGCATTCTCCTATTAACGCTCCTCATAGGGTGGCAGGGTCCACTTGATCCACCAGGTCTCTAACTCACTCCTTGCCAGTTGCCCTGTCACATTTGGCTTGATAATGGCATTCACAACAGTGTGGTTATGTTTCTGGTTGGCTTGACTTTACTATAACTGCTACTGGGACTTCCTGAATTCTTAGATTGTTAAGACCAGGAAGGATCGTTATGAACAGGTAATCAGACATCCTCCATAGTGCACGTCAGAAGGCCCTCTAGCAGCTCCTGCATCAAGCCTATTTTGTTTGAGCTGTAGCCTCTCTCAGAAAGATATGCAGTCTTGACTTCCACTGAAAGTGGTAAATACTTTGAGATGCAGACAGTCCTGGCAAGAGCAGGGGGAGCAAAGTGGGTAACTTACCCTTGGCCCAGCAGCTCAGGACCAGTTTGAAATGCTGTGGAGCACTGTGCATCTCCAAGGAAGCATGGGGGGCAGGGAGGAGAGCAGGGCTGACTGTCCCAAGCCCCACCCCTTCGGCCCTTGGCCCTGCCCCTTTCAGGGCAGACAGCCAGGCCCCCCTCCCCTCTTCTTCTAGTCCCATGGGACCTGTTGCCACCACTGGATACGAGGGATCATTGTTTGGGGTTGAAAGAAATATTTGCCTGTGCTGCAGATCCAGAGCCGGACAGGATATGGTATGGAGGCTTTGCCATTCCCTGAAAATCTGGAACATGCTTCATTTCAGCCAGGAGGCTAATGCTCTCTCTGATCAGATGGGCAGCACGTGAATCTCTCCTGAACGGCTGCACAAGCGCACTGCTTACAGGGAACACTGGCTCCAGCTATATGCATTGCCTGGCAACACTGAAGGGGATCTGAGATTATAAAGACTGGATTTTGCCACTGCACTATAATATGGACAGGAATCTTTGGGGTCAGTGGTTTGTTTTTAAGTACAGTAATCCCTTGATTTACATGGCAGTCGCATCCTCTGTGTAAATCAAATTTCACATAAATCGGGGGGAGGATCCCCAGAATTCCTCTGGCTGGGGGACCAGGCAGCAGGGGGATGTGCGGGAGGGGCAGCCATATAGCCCCTGGGTTCTCCCACCTGGGGGAGGCACACAGATGCTTGCACTGTGGTTTCTCCCAGGTGGAGGAGGCAGGGCCTGAGGGTGGCAAGTGATTCTGATTTGCACTTAACTCACATTAATGCAAGTGCAAAGTGAAATGACGCTTCTTGAGGATTTACTGTATACAGCCAGTACCAGACCACAGGGAAACAAGTGAGAGGCCAATGGGATGGATTTGTGATCATGCAACGATATGGTTAGTAATCCCCTTTAGAATGTTTTGCAAGTGGAAAGGCTATGGGAAAGGATTCTGATTTAGGGTCCAATCCCACAAGTTCAGCTCTTTGCCCAGTTTGCTGGTATTGGCTCTGATTGAAGAGTCAAACTTGATTGCATTGGAGAAGCATTTTGCCAAGCACCTGAGAAGCAGCAGACTTGTGGTTTTTCACAAATTCAGCCATCAAAATTTGCAATCATTCGCTAAAGTCAAAAGCAATTAAAGCAAGAGAGCTAATTTCATATGTGACCTATGAAAGTAACTGAGGGATACAGTTTACAACATGGCCTTGTCGGTGTTTGGAAGAAGAGCTAGAAACACGAATGACTGGTTCGAAGCTAACTCCGACGAGATGATTCCAGTCGTTGAAAAGAAGCGCGCTGCACTCCTGGAGTACAAATGCTCACCGAGCCAGAGTACCCAGGAAGCACTTAGAGAGGCCAGAAGAACAGTACAGCAGACAGCCAGGCACTGTGCCAACAACCACTGGCTCCAGCTATGCAGCAGCATCCAGACCTGTGCCGACTTTGGTAATCTCAGAGCAATGTACGAGGGTGTGAGGAAGGCATTAGGACCCACCCAGAATAAGATGGCACCTCTGAAATCCAAAGCTGGTGAAGTCATTGCTGACAAAGCCAAACAGATGGAGCGCTGGGTTAAGCACTACTCCGAGCTGTACTGACACGAGAACGTTGTGGTTGACGCAGCCCTCGATGCCGTCAAGCTCCTACCAGTAATGGACGAACTGGATCAAGAACTGACTGTGGATGAACTGAAGAGAACCATCGACAGCATTGCAGCAGGAAAGGCCCCTGGTCAGGATGGTATACTACCAGAGGTAATCAAGTGTGCCGCAGACACACTCCTGGAACCCCCTACATGAGCTACTGTGCCGGAAAGAGGGTGAGGTTCCACAGGATATGCGCGATGCTAACATTGTAACGTTGTATAAGAACAAAGGAGACAGAAGCGACTGCAACAACTACCGTGGAATCTCCCTCCTAAGTGTCACTGGTAAACTGTTCGCTCGCGTCATCCTTGGCAGACTCCAGAAGATTGCTGAGACGGTGTACCCCGAATCGCAGTGAGGATTCCGCGCAGAGACGTCTACCGTTGACATGGTCTTCTCTCTAAGGCAGCTGCAGGAGAAGTGCAGGGAGCAGAGAAAGCCACTCTACATAGCCTTCATCGACCTGACCAAGGCCTTTGACTTGGTCAGCAGGGATGGTCTGTTCAAACTGCTCCACAAGATAGGCTGTCCTCCACAGTTACTCAAGATGATCCAGTCATTCCACGAAGACATGAGAGGAACCATCCAATATGACGGCGCATTATCGGATGCTTTCAGAATCAGGAGCGCGTCAAACAAGGATGCGTGCTTGCTCCGACATTGTTCGGGATCTTCTTCGCACTCTTCCTGAAGCATGCCTTTGGATCTTCAACAGAGGGCATCTTGCTGCACACAAGATCTGATGGGAAACTGTTTAACCTTGCAAGGCTGAAAGCTAAGTCTAAGGTGCGAGAAGTCCTCATCAGAGACATGCTGTTCGCAGACGATGCTGCTGTAGTGTCTCACACAGAAGACCAGCTTCAAAAACGACTGGATCAGTTCTCCAAAGCGTGCAAGGACTTTGGGCTTACCATCAGCCTAAAGAAGACAAACATACTTGGTCAGGATGTTGCTGAATCCCCATCAATCAGCATTGACAACTATACGTTAGAGGTTGTCCATGAGTTCGTTTACCTCGGGTCCACCATCACTGACACCCTGTCATTGGACACTGAGCTAAATAGGAGGATCGGAAAAGCAGCCACAACTCTGTCCAGACTCAGCAAGAGAGTGTGGAATAACAACAAGCTGCACACTCACACCAAAATGCAAGTCTACAGAGCCTGCATCCTCAGCACCCTCCTTTATGGCAGCGAGACTTGGACCCTGTATGCCCACCAGGAAAAGAGGCTGAACGTCTTCCACTTGCGCTGCCTCAGGCGCATCCTTGGAATATCATGGAAGGACAGAGTGACCAACACCGCCGTCCTCGAGCAAGCTGGAATCCCAACCATGCACACCCTCCTCAGGCAGCGTCGACTCCGCTGGCTTGGCCACGTCCACAGGATGAATGATGGAAGGATTCCAAAAGACATCCTGTATGGTGAGCTAGCCTCTGGCAAAAGACCTCCCGGACGCCCCCAGTTGCACTACAAAGATGTCTGCAAGAGAGACCTCAGAGAGGTAGACATCGAGCTGGACAACTGGGAAGAACTAGCAGATGACCGCAGCAGATGGAGGCAGGGGTTACACAAGGGCCTTCAGAAGGGCGAGATGAAGATCAGACAGCTAGCAGAGGAGAAGCGAGCGCACAGAAAGCACAATAAGGACTTGCCAGACACTCACTACATCTGCAAGAGATGCAGCAAGGACTGTCACTCTCGTGTGGGTCTTCATAGTCACAATAGACACTGTAAATGAAGTCCTCAATTGAAACTTTAAAGGGCGCGATCCATAGTCTATGCAGACTGAAGGATGCCTACTACTACTGAAAGTAACAGAAGTAACAGTCCCCCCATGTTTCAGTTTATTCATATGTATTGCACAGCACAAATGACTGAGTTCCCCCCTCCCCCACAATTGGATTAAGAGCCTAAATTAACACTTGTAAAGTGCTTTGAAAACGTCTCCTCAAGTTAGGTATATCCAAACTCTGATTATAAATGAAAGCCAGACATATTTATATAGGAAAAGCTGTTGGGTTCCCCCCACACCACCACCTAAACTAGAACATTAGAGTAGGCTGTAGTTTTCTTACCAACAGTTTGAATGAATCAGATGTTAAAGGGCTTTATACCTTATAACCCAGTTTAAGAAAACTGCAGGCTGAGCAGTAAACTAGAAAAGAAGGGAAGCAGAAATACAGAGTCTTGGATCTGCAAA
Organism: Carettochelys insculpta; assembly: GCF_033958435.1. Lineage (NCBI taxonomy): Eukaryota > Metazoa > Chordata > Testudines > Carettochelyidae > Carettochelys > Carettochelys insculpta. Next base: position 7,493,066 of record NC_134149.1, on the reverse strand, counting down.
ATGGAAATCACACCTTTGAGTCACATTGCAGAAGAAGGAAAGGCAAATGGGGTGAACTCTTGTCCGGCACCCTTGGGACCTGACCAGTGCCATACAAGAGAATTTGCCAAACCATGGGAGGTCAACATTTTCCACTGCTTACTGGGCCCTTAGATATTTAGGGTAAATTACAGGTAGATAACAGCACAGAACACAGAGAGCTAGGACTGGTGGCTGTAAACAAAACTTCATGGGACCACAGGAAACCCATGACAAGTGGTCATCCGGCTAACTAAAATCATGCCAGATGATGGAGTTTGCCAGAGGAGAGAGTGTTCTGGATTAGAGAGGTTCAACCTGTATTCAGCTGAATATTATGAGAAGAGGCAGTATATAGATGTGACCTTAATCAACACGCTGAATAAACAGCATAAGGGACAACTAAAAAGCCGAACTCGTCCTGACATCTGCATTCTCTTCCTGTCTTCATAGGTGGTCTAATCTCAGACCCTATTTATTCACATTACACAAGCACCACACCGTCTGGCACAAGTAGTTGGTGTGACTGCCATTCTGCTCTTAACAAAGGCCCAGGAGAGACATAAATATATCTATACACTATTTAGACTAGCAGGGCTTACTCTCTGTTACTATAAGTATATCTGTTGCAGGTAAACACTTAGCTGAAACATTGGTAAAGCTAGGAAGAGTTCTCACTGTATGTCTGCATTGTTGACATAATGCTTACTGAGGAAGTGTGTGTTTCACTCTGCATTTAAATGAAATTCTACACCTGGATCTCACAGATGTGTGTTTAAAATTGAGGTATTTCAGGTTTTTTTCCCCACATAAATACAATCCTTCAGCATGCATATGTATTTGACACCAGGTAGGAAAATTTCTGTGCAACACTTCCCTACTCTAATAAAAACAGGAAGGTCAGGGAGTTAAGAAAATATGGGTGAAAATAATTGTTTTCTCCCTGCTTCCCCCCAACACAAAAATAGTTCTACCATTTTTCTGATTAATATATACATGCCAAAATATTATATGTATTCATAGAACCCTTCTCTTGGATAAAAACCAATATGCATTTTACTCCTAGAAAAAAATGGCTAGCATTTTAATATAATGAAATTAGCTTTAAAAAAAAAAAAAAGAGAAGAGAGAGAGACCCTTTTGAATTTATAACGTTATGGTTCTGACAAATTGCCATCAAAAAGTCAAATGAATGGATATATATAAAAAACAAGTTGAAACATCTTCCATTGATTTATAGTGGGATCAGAATCCGTCATTTACAGCAACTAGGTAGTTAGGATTTTTATGGCAGACATAAACCTCTGGAAGTAGAAGTTTATGATGAAGAGTTTGAGGAAACCTGAATGATGTTGTGACTGTGACAATACAAATAAGAGGAACTGGTGACTTGAAAAAGTAAATTCAGAGCTTCTTTACCTGTTTGGCCTTGTCTGAGAGAGTGAATCCCAACTTGAAAAAAGAGCAGATTGCGGCAGGAGTTACAGCCTCTGATCCTAGAAAGTTAGAAAAGCAAAATGATACTGACCCAAGTTGCAGAGCCCCCCATGAGCAGTCTTGGTAGAGGACTGAGAAAGTCTGTGGCAGCTCCAGGACAATAATCAAGTATCCCAATTCTACATGCTTCAGCAAATGATCAGGAGTAAATTCGCATCATGACCTAATGCTGTTATGTTCATCAGTAAGAGACTACTGCTATTTGCTAGTGGCAAAGACAAGAAACCCACGCCTGGACAAAGATATTCCTAAACTTGTTCAGATCTCCATATGGGTGTGCAAATACCAGCTCCACAGCTATTTTGCACTAGTATGCTACATGTGTAGTAAGGGATTTTTAAGTAGCTTTTTGAACTAAAACCATAGAAGTCACTAATAATGCATTTCTTCTCCCTCCTCCCTCAAGAAAATACACATTTTAAAGATTTATATAAAATAAGGAAGGATGTATTCCAGGATATACTCTCAGTCTTTTATTATTATACAGGTTGAACTTCTCTAGTCTGGCACCCTCAGGACCTTACGAATGCCAAATGAGAGCATTTGCTGGACCATGGGAGGTCAATATTGTCTAGAAGCTTTACCAGCACTTTCACTGCTTACTGGGCTCCTGGAAGACATTTAGGGGTAAATTACAGCTAACAAACAGCACAGAGCACCGAGATCCAGGACTTGTGGCTGTAAACAAACATAATGGGACCATGGGAAACTTGGCCACACCCATGATAAGTGGTCATCTAACTCAAATCATGTCCAATTACGAATATTGAGCATGAGAGTATGATGGACTAGAGAGGTTCAACCTGTATTATCAGGAGACTTTATATAATTCAAGGAGAATTAAGACTACTAGTTTATTGCAATGTTAGGTCCAGTTATTGAATATGCATCTAAGGATACACAAATCCCACATTTGAGTATTCAAAGCAGCATGCAGGTTAAGCGTTGATCTGAATGACCCAAAGCCAGATTCTGGTATCTCACAGTACTTAGGCAGCTGTCTTAGGGTCCACAAACCTCTAAGGGCACCTCCCCATGGCCCCTCAGGGATTAGCTGCTTTCTGGTCTGGAGCCCCATTCTGCTGTTTGATGCACACCCTGCTGCCACTCTCTCTCCATCTTTAACATTAACACAAGGCGAGTTGCTAGATACTGATACAGATACGCTCCCTCTCAGGCTACATCCCTTTCTGTCGACCGAGAAATCTTGTGAGAACGCTGAGGACAGATAGCTGCTACACACAACTTGTTCTGTCAACAGAGAACTGCCAGACTGCACTGCCCTCTGGTGACAGAACAGTAGAATGGCAGCTCTGTAAACGGGCTCTTCTGCCCGGCAGCCGGAAGTCCTCTCTATCGACACAAGTGTCTACCGTACTATAGTACTTCTGTCGACAAAACTCTCTAGGGTAGACACAGCCTCAGTGGTGTCCTCTATCTTGAAAGTTCAAGTATAGTAACCCTAGCCTTGTGTGGCAGGCATTCACATCACCCCAGATATATTGCAAAATTGGCTTCTTCACAGGCATCATACATTTATGTATTGGCTTTGTTAAACATTTTTGAACCTATACCTGCATTGTCCAGCTTTTAGCTGTGCTTTGCTTAAGACAAGCCTGCCTGCAGACTCAGCTAAAATGCTAGACATCACCTGTGCTGGCATGCTCACGTTCCTCTTTTGAATATTTATTGTGACACCTCTACAAATGGCACATAGCCAGCCACCTGTGATCTTGCCATTCCAGCATAATTGTTCGACTAATGTACTTCAATATATATGGATCACAGGGAATTTTCCACAGATGCTGATCATGCCAGACTTGCGATCGCGTACACAACCCACTTGTGCATTCACAGATGAGATTGCCTTCTGTTACAAGCAACACCAGATCAGGAATGCAGATATAAGAACTATGTTGATACAACAATCGATCACCACCCTTTTGGAAAACTGATCCAGCAGAACTAGATTTTTTTAGCTTCCCCAGAAGGACAAACAGTTGCCATGTCAGGACTTAATTATCCTTCAAAGTTTTTCCCCCAGAATAGAAGAGTCTTTCAAGCCACTTACTAGTGAAGTCCTATCAGTGCATTACATGCAAAATATCAGAGAGGTGGCCAAGTTAGTCTGTATTTTCAAAAACAACAAAGAAGTCCTGTGGCAATTTATGGACTAAGAGATATTCTGGAGCACAAGCTTTCGTCGGCAAAGACCCACTTCGGGTCTATAGTTAGTCTCTAAAGGTGCCACAGGACTTTGTGCTGTTACATGCAAAAGGGGTTCATAAACATAACTAAGAAGGATCATGACCATGCACACTGAGCTTTCACATCCCCTACTTTTTTAAAAAAATACATGTCTGCTTCATACCTGTTACATGGAGCTTAAAACAAATTACAAGAAAAAGCTTCAGAGCCAAAACCCAAATAAGATTCAGTATTGTGGATGCATCTACGCTTGCAACAGAGATGTACAAAGGGAATTTTAGCCTTTAGCCTTTGTTACAAGAAAAAAGGCACAAACACCCCCATTTCTGCTACTCCACAAAAGTATAAACAGGAAAAGAAAGGCCCTTGTATCACAGGCAATATGGCATGAATGGCAAATGGATTCCATGAAACAAAACACTTGTCCTAATTGTGCATGACTTTTGACATGTACCTTTTCCTCTCTTTAGAGCTTAAAGCTATTCAACTCCCATTGTTTCTGACAAATACAACACAGCAGGCAGACCAGCACCACTTGGAGACAAATATTTTCAAGGCTTTGTGTTGTAAGGAAACATACTAACAAATACAGCTGGACAGATGGATCCTGATCACAGATTCGGAAAGGCTGAATGCAGCAAGTAGTGAAGATTGATACCTACTTACAAAGAAGCAATCTGGGCATAGCGAACAGCAGGCTGCAGCAGATATTAGGCATATTTATTGAAGCATGAAGAGAGTTTTGCGGTTCCACTAATATACACAAAGGAATATATAAACCCTAGTATATTAAGCTTTTCCACACACACACACACACCCCCAAACTGAACTATAATGACTGATTAAACACAATAAAACCTAAGTAATACCTGCTTTAATGTGGGGGAATGCATCGTCTGGATTGTCATTGAACAGTAGGTGTATTTTAGAAGTTTTTGGCTATTCTGCAACATGATCATGTCGCTCAAAGTTGAGCAGCATAGCCGCTGCTTGTCAGCACTTTTGCTGACAAAATGCTTCTACCCCCTATCAGTGGCATTCACTTTGGTGGCAGGACAGTGCTCTTACAAAGCACTGGTTACGCTAGCTTTTGCTGCTGCAAAACTTGCATTATTTGGGGTGGGAGGGGGAGCAGTTTTAGTACCTCTGAATGACAAAAGTTTTATCACTCAGGGCTCTGTGGATTTGCTGGGCTCTATTGAACTACATCACTGCTTTATATCCATGGGTATCTGCATCCATAGATATGGATGCGGCTAGACGCAGCACATTATTGCAGATATGGATGCAGCTGCAGATACAAATTCTATATCTAGAACCCTGTAAATTTGCAGATATCTGCTTTATATCCCCAGGTATCCAGACATATGGATATCCCTGGCTCGTTTATGAAGATATGGATGTGGCTGCAGATACAAAATTTGTATCCATGCAGGAATTGACTCAGATGGAAGGAGGATGGTGCTGTTATCAGGCACCCTCAGTCTTTTTTTTCTGAAGTCTATACATGTCCTCACAGCTCAAAAGTTTTCTAAGCCTTCTATCCTGTTTTGTTGATCTTCTCTGGTTTTTGTTCCAATTTGTTTACATCTTTCCTAAACCATGATGCTCACATCTGAACACAGTACTCCCAATGTCAAGTAGTGCAGGGCAGTTACCCACTGCATCCTACACAGGACTCTCTTTTTCATACATCCCAGTATCTGATTCACCTTTTTCAAAACTGACTTATGTTGAATTTATGACCCACTGTAATCGCCACACCTTTTTCAGTTGTATTACCTGGCCTGTTATTCCCCATTTTGTATCTTATGCATTTGATTTTTTCTGCCAAATACTTTGCATTTACCTTTATTGATTTCAGACCATTCTCCAAATTTCTCAGTTGCTTTGGCTTCTAATCATATCTTCCAAAGTGCTTGCAAGAACTCAGCATTTTTGTTTCCTCTTTAGAAATTTTAGTGTCTTCTAAGAACGTATCATAGAAAAATGATCTAAGGTAAAATGTTAAGAGCCCTAAAAAGTTCTCAACTTACTATCATAAAGTTAAATATGCAGAACCCAAACACTTAATATGGGGTCTCCTAGGTCTTCCTGGAGGGATATGTCTTAGTTTCTCATCTATTCCCCCAGAGAATGAATCACAACCGTGATCCTTTCTGGCAATTTTCCAAAGCATCAGTAGGCCATTGAAGGAGTCCTATCATATTTAACCCACCCAAACTAGTAAGATATGTTTATTGTGATGTAAAACACAGTTCATGGAAAAATACAATTCTGCATTAAGTAAGTATTAAGTGCTTTTTAAATGGAGTAGGCCAATGTGATCCAATCATATTCCTAAAAACCACCACCTTCTTTGCAAATAGAAAAAACAGCAAAGTAACTTATACAGGCCCAACTTTTATTTAAACTCTCTCTGTCTCTCTCTCTCTCTCTCTCTAAAAGAACTAATCCTATATATTAACAACTGTCAGTTCCACTACCAACATATTTTCCTTATAGGCATTACAATCTGACCCTTGATTTCTTGTCTTCCTTTTTTTATTAGAGATAGGATCCAAGATAATATTTAAAAAGTGGGGTGTTGCTGGGGTGTTTTTTGTTTTGTTTTTAGTCAAACTGTTAAACTATGACAAAGTTCAGCACCTACTAGATCATATTTGTAGCCCTTTCTGTCATGGAGCAGAATGACAATGCGTTTCACTAGGGTATGTGCGCTTGAAGGTTCTTATTTTCCTTCTCTTGGAAGGAATTATTCCTCTTCTTGGAAGGAATTGTTCAGCTTCAGTCTTTGCATCTACAGGTCACCAAGTTTACCACATGGCAGAGGAGGGAATAGAGCGCAATATTCCCTCCTCTGCCATCCCTGTCCCTATTTTACAGATGGGGAATCAGAGTGAGAAAGGTGGAATGGGATGCTCAGGTCATTAGCACTGGTGAGAATATAATCCTAGTCTCTTGTGTACTCATCCAGTTGCCTAGACATTGGGCCATACCACCCAAACAAGCAAGCACCTTCAAATGAACTTGCGGGGCATTGCCTTGAGATTTATTGAACAAGCAGCTTCCAATTGTTTGATGTAACCTTTCTGCGCCCAGTCTGTTAGAGAGAAGAGGTGGGTGAGGTAATATAATTTATGGAACCAATAATTTTTAAGATCAAACTCAAACAATTGCTCATTCCAGAAAATAATTTGAAGGTGCATTCTGTGACAGACACAAACAGAAGCTAGCGATACAAAGAGGATAAGCTAAGATCATTTAGTGGACCAACTTCTGTTGGTGAGAAAGGCAAACATTCCTGTTTTACACAGGAGGAGTGTTCTTCAGAAGACTTACAGGAAAATCTTCTTCAAACGAAGAAAAACCTCCACGTAAGCTTGCAAGCTTCCTCTCCTACAAATAGGAGTTGGTCCAGTGAAAGATCTTAGCTCATCCCTTGTGTGTCTAGTTCCCATTTGTGTCAGTCACAGAATGCCCCCGCAATTTACTCTTTAAAACAAGCAGTCGTGTTTAAAATCCAAGCAGACGGCTCCCATTCCTTCACCCCTTTTACCTCAGTCCCTCCCTCAGGCCTACTAATCCCTCCATGATGACTGGATCTTCCTGGTCATTCATTCCCTACCCTTCCCCCATACTCATCATTTCCTTCCCACCACTCACTTCCTTTCATTTTTTCTTGTCCTCTCATGCTGTCTCTCTAGGTGGACACCTATTGTCTGCAGGGGGTGTATGAAATAAGAAGACAGCAAGAGAAAGATAACATATGTACTATAGACCAGGCTGAGCAATGTTGGCCAGGCTACAGGATTCCCAGCACTACATCAGCTAGCCCATATGAACAGCTGTAGGTGCAGGGGGAAGAGAAGTCCTCGCCTCTTTGAGATGCTTACTGATTTAAGCAGACACTTGTCTTGACTTGCCTGCTTTCATGGTTGCCACAGTTCATTGTGTAGTACTGGCCAGAAGGTGCTGTGGGATGCACATTGAGAGGCCCTTGATCTATTCCCCTTCCCCTGTATGTAGTTTGGGCTCCATTTCCAGCATGCTGGACTTTGCAACATGAAAAGCCTACCAGCTCATCCCTAGGTAGGAGAAGCGAGGAGATTCACGAGGGCCACCTGTATAGAGCAATCCAGACACATTACCTTTCTCAGAAGCAGGTTTTATATTTGCACTTTATCACTCTTTTTTAATTTAACAAAAAATGTTGCCTCAGTTGAGGCTATATCCATGTTTCTGAATGTGCCCACTCTGCATTCATTCCAGGTGCACTCTCATTTTTAATTCTCCACAGATGGATAAGTCACAGTCACACATCACAGACTGTAACCATGAGGATGGGGCGAATAGTGGTAGTTGAAGGTCAATCACGAAGAAATTTCAAGTACATTTCAACCAAGTGTGAAAGCTTTCAACAGCTAGACTAAACAGTGCCTTTACCATACATCTAAAGTAGGGGTGAGGAACCTTTTTCAAGTCAGGGACCACTGACCAGCAGAGAAATCAGTTGGGAACCACATAAGTGATATGGTCCCCAACCATATGGGATGCAGGAGCAGGCTAGGGAAGGGGGTGATCTGGGCAGAAGAAGGGTGCAGTAACAGGCTGAGGATGGGGGTCTGGGTGGAAGGGAGGTGTAGGAGAGCAGATGGGTCTTGGGAGAGGGTACAGAAGCAAGCTGGGGGAGTGGGTCTAAGTGGGAGAAAGGGTAAAGAAGGGTTTGGAGTGTGAGATCTGGGAGGGAGCAGGACAGAGGTGGGAGCGGAGTGATCTGGATGGGAGCGGGGCACAGGAACAGTTGCAGGGCATGAAGTCTGGGTGACAGAGGTGCATTGACCTTCGCACCCCCAGATGCACATGGCTTTGCTCCCCCTCCCTCTACTGCTCTGATTGGCTGGAATTCCAGACAATTAAATCAGTGGGTGCCAGCCTCCTGGCTGGCTGCTGAAGGTGTTGCTGCTCCAAACTCTCTTCCCCAGTTGTGGGGGGAACAGCAGCAACCAGAAGCAAAAAGTCTGGAGATGCCTCCTGCTCTCCCCCGATCCCAGCAGAGCCCACAGTCTGGATCGGGACCGTGGCTTGCCTGATCTTGTCTTCAAGGCTCGGGGCTTGAAACCCTCCACCCCCTCACAGGCCAGATTCCTGGAGGAGAGATTTGAGGCCAGAGCCAGACAAGCCGCAGTCCGTATCCAGACCCCAACCTACAGAAATACTTTTGAATATCCTTTTTCCCCATGGAAGACCCATAAGAGTCTTGCCACTGACTTCAACAGGAACAGCATAACATCTTTCCCTTTGGAGGCACCCCAATGTTATTTTGACCTGATCCAGCAACACCCCCAGGATGTATCAGACACCAGTGACACCTTGCAGTTGGGAGTAAGTTACTTGCCCAGATTTGTCATCTTATTTCTAAAATCCTAGTGATTTGGGCAAATGTAGCATAACCCTGTGTGACTGTCTGGCCTGGTGATTTGGAGAGCACAGAATGCTCAGTTTCTGGGCCTGTGAGTGTGTGCATGGTTGTACTTTAAGACCTATTCCCACAAATGCTTAAACACATGGAACTTTTGACGGGCCAATGATCCCACCTGAAGGGCTACTTAATTGAGCAATGACTCATGTATGTGTAAGTGTCTGCAGAATGGGTCTTGTATGTCCAAATCTGTCACCTTTCTAGAACCAAGGGTCCATCTGAAATATAGCAATAGTGTGACATAGCTTTCAGACAGAGTTAGTTAAACCTGTGAACCCCAAGTGGGGCATAGGTCATCCACAAGGCTCCTCTACCTGGTTCTATCTTGGGCAATGGCTTCAATCTGGCCCCATGAATATCGCAGTTCTTGTGCTTCTGTGACTGTAGATCTCCTCCATGTTATTTGGGCTTTTCCTCGGCTGCGTTTCCCCTGAGGATTCCATTTTAGGGCATGTTGAGCAATGCTGGATGGGGGTTTCCTCAAAGTATGTCTCAGCCATCCCCATTTTCTCCTTTTTATTTGGATCCCCACTGGCTCTTGGCCTGTTCGTGTCCACGGATGTTCATTCGTGACTTTGTCTTGCCATTTTATTTGTAATATGTACCTCAGGCATCTATTCAAAAACCTCTGCAGTCTGTGTGTTGAGGACTTTGTGGTGCAGCATGATTCACAGGCATACAGCAGGACGAACTTTACATTTGAATTGACGATTCTCAGCTTTGTTTCGACAGAGATGTGTGATCTCCATACTGGCCACTGAGTACCTGTCCCAAACTTGGTAACAGTTGGATGTTGCAATTCACTGCAGTAGTGAAAAACACAAACCAATAAAGAAAGAAATGGGGGCTGTGTCTCCAGGCTTCAGGTGTCTACAATAATGGTTGAAGCTTGCCCGGAGCTGGGACTTCCATTTCAATCTAGAATGTGCAGACAGTAATGTAGAATGTTGAGTTGTGAAAATCATGACAAATTCCTTTAGATCTTTTCCCTGTCTTGACTATTTTAGTCTTAAGATTCCTGTTGTAGGCTATGTCTATACAATGGGAGCTAGTTCAGGATACCATGGTATTCAAAAGCAGCTCCCTGCGTCTAAGAAATGTGCTTGTTGTCGAAATAAAGTGCTATTTCAAGGCATCCCTGTACTCCTCCAGTAATGAGGTGCACCAGGATGCCGGAATAGCGCACCCGTTACCTTGTAACAGTTCTCAAGGTAATGGGCGTGCTATTCTGGCATCCCTGTACACCTCATCACAGGAGGAGTACAGGGATGCCTTGAAATAGCACTTTATTTTGACATGTGGTGCTGTTCAGACAGCACCACATGCTGGAAAAGCCCATTGTGAAATCTATTCAAAATAAGATATGCAATAAGGTATGCATAGTGCAAATTGAGTAGCTTATTTTGGGCTGTCATGTAGACATAGCCATATTAACCAGACACCTTAAGAGCCTTGTGTCAGATCATTTTACTCTTAATTTATCTTGTGTTTGGGTTTTTTTCTGTAATGTTAGAGATTAAAGTTGGACACGGAAGCAAGCAAATAAATACCATAATTAAAATGTATCCTTTCAGAGGGCTGCTGCCTTATTGGAAGCTTTTACAAAACCATATTTCATCAAGATCTTTTACTGATTCTTACTTCAGTGGAGCAATATAAAAAGTATACTTTCAGTCAATCCAAGTTTAAGCAACAAAAATGCATGCTAGCCTCTCAGAAGTATGCAAAATGCATAGCACAGGGGCCAAGTATCTATTGAGAACAGAATCCTGTGCCAAAAACACTTTTTTTTTTGGGGGGTGGAGGTGGGAGAAGAAGTGCATTGTGGGGAGGATTAGTAAATATGCCCTTCTTTTTAAACATGCAGCTCACATTCCCTCAAGATACTTATCTTTTCCCATGATGCTCTTGGCTGACAGAAAGACAAGCTTAGTGCACAGAAATGCCAGTTGAGTTGACAAGCAAATTCCATCAGCATGCAGTGTTTACACAGTACAGTTTAGCAACTGCCGTTCACACAGCCTGCTGTCTTGGAACAGAATTATAATTAACCTTTAAATCTGCAGAGTTCAGATTAATTCTTATCACACAGGCCTTCTACTTTTTGTTGTTTAATTCTCTAGATCTGATTGTCACTAAATAAAAACAGCACATAATGCTTACCCAGCTTTGTTACTGTCTATGAGCTATCCAGGTGCAATATTTGTGGGGTAAATGGAATTATTTCTGTAAACAAGTATTTTTCTCATTAATTAGGAGCTTTAACAATCTCAGCAGAATCCTAGCATTTTTCTGCAGTTACATCTCCGTTGACACGTGAAAGAACTCAAACTATAAACAAAATGGGGCCTTGTCACTGTAATGACTCATGCACGCTCTTCAGAGCTAACAAACTTGCAACCTCTATGTGTTATCAAAAAGTATATTCCGACCTCTTTTTAAGTCTACAGCAAAAAAAAATCTAAATCCAAAGAGTGTGTACTTATGAGCTTCTGAGAGATACTTCAGAAAGTGAGAACATGGAAGTAAATTGCTAAACAGGCCCCTTTGAGGCTGCTATAGTTAAGCAACACTGACTGTGCCTCTCCTCTCCATAGATCTGAAATATCATTGGAGTGTACAAACTGCTGCTGAACAGCCCCATTATGCTGTTGAATTTTCTCTCTGTGAAGCTGAAGCTAAGAGCCCCATGTTGCAGGCCTTGCACTGCTCTGTAGGGCTGCCGTAACTGAGGGATTGCAATTCAAAACCCACAGACACAGCCCTTTTGCCAAATCTTTCTGGGCTTGGCCTTGGTAAGAGGATGTATTTTTAATGGTCTGTATTCCCCGGCAACTTTTTCTCTTACATCCTGTGAAACACCTCCACATGGCTCAATAAATAAGATGTCTTCTCCTTCACTTATCTCTATGGGTACAATAATTGGCAATATGTTCTAGGCAAGTTTAGAGGCAAGTAAAAATTCATCAGGCTAATCTGAATGGTCTGTTGGGCTCACACTTACTCAATTTGTGTTTTATTAGTTCAGCCAAAAGTCCTCATGCTGCTTTACTACCAGAACCATATTACCTTAGCATCTCAGATAGGCAGCAATTCTGATTTCTTTTCCGTTAATGGTACAATCTGTACATAGTGTTCAGAAAATACACACTTCACTCAAGACAGCAACCAGACTTTTTTTTTTTTTTTTTAATTAAAGGAAAAGCCACAGAGATTTGGACCCTTCACTAGCCCTTTTAAAGTGTCTTGCACAGAATGGGCTTTGATCTCTGTATGCTTTCTGGCCGAATTTTAAATTGAGAAGCACTCCAGAACCAAGCAAATGCAGGCTCTGGCTCTGTCTACAGTGGCCCCTCCCTTTCATAAGGGACCAGTAAATGCAGCGGATTGAAAAGGCAAACGAGGTGCTAATTTGTATATTCAATACATCATTTGCATAACGACAACCACTCGCTGTTCTGGGAGAGCTGCATTCAAAAAATGAAAACCATGTAGATAGGGTTCCTTCAAAAGGGAGCCCTGCTTTAGAAAGCACCTTTCTTCCAGGAAAAAGGGTGCTTTCAAAAGCAGAGCTTCTTTTCAAAGGAATCCCATCTACACAGCTATTTTGCATTTGGAAAGCAGCTCTTCTGGAACAGCGAGTGGCCACCATTATGCAAATAAAGCACTGAAAATGCTAATTAGCACATCATTTGCATTTTAATCCACTGCATTTATTGGTCCCTTTAGAAAGGGAGGGGCCAGTATAGACTTAGCCCCTCAGTTTTTACAGGAAGATGCAAAGGCTTCACACAGCTCTCAGCACACATAGGCCAAGGTTATCACACACCCCATTTCTGTATACACAAGACAATCTCCCCCACAAAATTCCCTTTCCCCTGCCTGTGACCCAGTTCAAGTTTTGCAACAATCTTCTTTAATTTACACCTAAGGCACAAGCACTTCGTATGATACTCTGGCCCTGTACAGTGGTGGGTAGGCCCCTGTAAATATGGATATGCCCACTGTCACCTTAACTATCATAGTCGAGCTTTTCACTCAGGCAGAAGAAACCTGTGCATCTAGAGTCAAGATTACCTCGTTCAATCCCTTCTGACAACACCATGCCAAGGAATGCCTTGTTCCATATATACCTAGGAGGCTTTCTAACCTCTGTGAACCTTTCCCATCTTAGACTAACGAACCAGGAGGTAGAAACAGAAGGTGGGAGTAAAGCCTTTGAACAGCATTTTGACATTAGCCAAACCAAGCTCTAACTTTGCAGTTGAGATGCTTCCAAGAATATCAAAGTGTAGTACCCAGAAGTACTGAGACCTCATCTGCGGTGAGTGAAGTCTCTGCTCTACAGCCTTGGCCAAGAGCCAGCTGGCCCTTAGCTCATGTTGTAGAGTGCAGGGCTTTAGACCTGATGCTCGCAGGTTCTATCTGTGGCGTTAGCAACCTGGGTCTGTCAGTGTTACACAAGCATCTCTGTCACTGCAGAACTCTGACCAAGGTGCCTTGTAGAGCTGCATGAATCTTCATCCCAGTTTGCTAGGCACTGGGTTTGCCAAAACCTGCCTCATTCAAGCACTCAGAGTTTAGCTTTCCAGGTCCCCCAGTGCATTTGTCCAAGGGCATACGTTCCAGACTTCTTCCAAGATTTATTATGACAAAGGAACAGGAGCTAGTTAAAAAGTTTCTAGGTCCTACTCTGGCTCCCATCCAAGAAGCAGCTCAATGGATGTTCTCAGTGAAGGATGTAAGTGTATTAGTTACTTTCCTGAAACACACCATGCTGTGGGGGATGGATACCCAAATGCCCACTGAAAATGTTGCTGGAGATGAAAGGTTTCCCGGGGAGGCTTCGGATCCCTAGAGTTGCTTATTCCAGCTGAACTCAGCACACCAAACTTCTTCAGGGTTGCCCCATGACTAGCAAGGAGAAGAGAGGAACAAATGCAACTGATAGAAAGATGCAGAGAATTCCAAGTGAGGTCAAAGGGAGTTACTCTATCAAGCCCCTTGTGCTTTACCTGATTTCCAGATGGGGTTGAGAGGCCTGCAACAAAACTTCTAATGAGGCCACCATGGCATGACATTGTTGACCCCTAGTGGCGCCTAGCTTACAGGTGCTTACTACAGCCAAAATAAAGATCTTAAAAACAAAAGCCAAAATGGTAAAGTAAGCAGGGACAACCTTCCACTCTGCATGTCCACAGCACTTCAGGTCTGTTATCATTTCACTGTCCCCTATGGGCTCACAATCACATACATAGAAACATACACAGTTGTAACTACCCAGGATATTTGTACAGAAGAGGATACAAGGAGGTCTGGGATTCACACATACATTGTTCCTCAACTACCTTACTCTGTGTGGTTGATTATTGCCACCCCTTCCCTAAAGCTGTTAGAACCAGTGTTCCCCTGTAAACTAAGCTCTTGGGGGCTGTCCAGGAGAGCGTCGGGTGCCACCTGATTGGCAGAATGCCCATAGCTGGCAGGGTCCACACATACCTCGTTGCACAAAACGAACTTTATTCTTCACATTGGTGGAAAAAATTGGCATGACCACGGATTGGGACCCTCAGTATCATATCAGCATGAAATTTGATGCAGGAATTTCTACTACCTACACCTTTATTTGGGGCAGCCACTACAGGATCATTCTTTTTTTCCTCCCCCCACCTTTTTGGGGGGCTGTGATTATAACATGTAGCTGCTAGCAGGCACCAGAGTGGATGCTTCTTGACTGACACTAGTTTATCTCTTCCTTCTGTTAGAACTCACCTCCATGACAATTTCAGCCCTAGGGAGCCTGATGAACAAGTTTTAAGATTGCTGCACAACTTGGCTCTCTGGTGAAGCAGAACAGGGTTTCCTCCGGTTATCTTTGCTAAACTCTCAGGGCAATCCTTTGCAATTTGCTTTAACTCAGTCTCACAGCTTGACAAGCTAGTTCCCACCCTCACCCCAATATTAGACTTCTTTTTTTTTTAAGCAAGTGCCAAATTTTAAAAACAGCCACAAAGGGAATTATCCAGCAAACTGAAAGGAGCAAAATGCAGCAAGTTCCATATTTTCTTCTTTTCCCTCCCTTACAATGCACCTTCTCAGTCTGACAAAATGGGTCCTAGGCATATCATAGCATTTGAGCCACTGTTCAGGCACATGGCCATGCTGACGCGTTAAACAAGCTGTTGTGGCCCAAAGCGTTAGCCTTGCCAGCAAAAATCCACATCCTCATTATGTAAATGAAGGGAGAGTCAATTTCATGTTTGTTTTGCTGTCTTAGAGCAGATGGCAAACACTGCACCTCACCTAAAGTAACCAAGGAAGGGGGGTTGTTTTTTTTTTTTGTTTCTCTCTTTGAAAAAAAAATTACTTTCAATGACTTGTAGTGATTCTTTCCATTAAGGTCCTGGCATTCAGTCTGTCCTCACTGCATCAGATTTCATATGCTGCCAACTGCCTCTTACAATCCACGAGCAGCTACTAAACTTCAGCATCAAGGAGCTGGCAGTTCCATTTGCAGGCAGATTTTTAAAAAAATAAAAAAGTCAAAGTTCCAGAATTCATAAAAAAGGATGAGCCCTTCCTACTAAATCAAGACATCAGAATTGCTTCTCAAAAAATGCTAATTTTGTTTATACTGGAGAATACGGTCTAAAGTTACAACAGAAGAAAAAATGGCTCTAATCTTCAAATGAAATCTTTGTGCAATAAAATTTCTCCTTTAGTTTCTACTGTTCTCTGCTCAATCTTATTTGTATTGCTGCTGCTCAACCTGATACAGGGTGTTATGTTAATATACTATACAGAGAGTTTTCATAAGACTGCCATGTTTTTCACTTGTAGACCTTAATCTACATTTCATATGGACATTGTACCCCCAGCATAAAACCATCAAGTGATTTGCCATTGAACAGTATTGCTTTTAAATAAGTGGGGAAATATAATATAGATCCTAGACATAGCAAGGTATTTTGATATTTTTATTCTTCAGAAATATCTGCTCAGGGAGAAAATATTTTCTTTTTAAAATTAGCCAGCCAGCAGCTATGCAACAATTCCAACTATGAGTCAGCAATGTGAATATAAAGTTGATCTGCATGAAAAAGTCCCGTCAATTTAATGCTTAGTGATTATTTTTAAGACACAAAGCCTTACAGTATATGCAAATTCAAAATCTGAAACACTAACAAATTTGAATATTCATTTATTTACATGACACCAAAATGACTGAGTGTGAAATGTTTTATTTCATTGCCTTGTGTCACTGCTCTGTTATCTCACCGTTAGTTATGATGGACAACTTGTAATGTATATTCCTGAATTATACAACTTAGTCACTTAACGATTACGTCGGTTGTCTAAGACACCATAAAACAAAATGCTGAGATTGTTATATGGGTAAACTTCGATAAATGTTTGTAAGTGTTTATTGGCTTGGAACTGTGGCTGATGAAAAGGAATCAAATTCAGCCAAACATGCTTACTCAGGGACATCGGCTTAGAAAGAAACTCAGAAATGCCAGTGTTTCTACAAGGCAGGGCTTTGTTCAGGAGGGTGAGTTTTGTTACCTAGAGTGGTGGCTACATTCACACTATTTACAAATGTACAAGATAATCAATGAACAGGCAGAGAGGACTTGCTGAAGCCCAGCAAAAATATGACAAAGTAAATCTCCTGGGTGTGATACTTCTACCGCACATTATGATGAACCTCAACTGACTTTAGTGAGATTTACTCATCTCTCAATTTAGGATTAGTCAAGTTGATGTATTTCTGCTTTTGCCTACAGCTGGGAGGGCAAACCATGGCCTGGGCTGGATGTAGCCCACCTGGGCTCTATATGTGGCCAATGAGACATTTTGTTTACTGTTGCCCAGCCATACGGCTGCCAGATTCCGGTGATTTCCATCTGTGCGGGTCCCCACCCACCCCACTAGTAACCAGGAAGTAGGGGCACTGAAGCGACATGCACACAAAACTAAGGCACGTGAAGTGAGGAGCATGCTGTATGCACACAATATCGACTGTGAGAGCTGTACACTCCCTGAGAATCCAATCAGAGCACCGCTACAGTTCAATTGGCACACCCTCCAAATTTTAGGAAAGCAAACACAGTCAGCAAAACTACCCTCTCCTGCGAGATTGTCTTGGTTACAACAATCTTGTAACCCACTGAAATTGAGGACTACCTCATGCAGCCCACTCACTAACCTAGGTTGCCCACTGCTGACCTACGTATGTGTTCACCATTTCATTGTTACAGAAAGACTCTCACAATAGTATCTCAGAGTCTGTACACTGCACTATGGACCTGAACCAGACGAATGGGAACATATCCTTTGGGTTTAGTGGGCTTCAGACCAGGCTACTGGAGCAGAATCCAATGTTATTTTTAAAAGGCTGAAGGGGAAAAAAAATTATAGTATCTCTGTGCCTTATAAACACAAAAGCTCCATAGTCTCAAAGGCCCATTTATACCAGGAGTGGGCAGGATTCCAGGTTATGCACCCCCAGGATATACAAAACCCATGCTTGGTTGGGTAGCTGACACAGCAGGGACTGCAGCTGGAGACGCTGTGTGGACCATGAAGTCCTTTGCCCATGAACAGTCATTGAAGCTAAGTTAGCCAACCGAGGAACTCCCAAGATTACACTATTTGTATGCAAGATGGAGACATTTGATTAATAGCTTACTGTCAAGGTTAAAAGATTCTTAGCACAGGAACATCTTAAATCCACTTGTTCATAACATGCCCCCACAGCAGAAGAATTCCTTAGGGCAAGGCTTTGATTGTGTGCATATAGGTCTAACTTGAAAAAACCACTCCACCTGAATTGAAAAAAAAAAGAGCATTTTTGGAAGGGTCGGGGTAGAAATCCTATCTTAAAACGGGATAGGATTCAGGGAAGTTTAATGGCCTGTGTTATACTGAAAGAAACTAGACTATCCCCCTTGGCCTTAAAAATACACGTTGAACCTCTCTAGCCCTGAACACTCTCATCCAGCAACATCTGTAACCTGGCATGATTTTAGTTAGCCAGAAGACCATAGTCCCATAAAGTTTGTTTACAGTCTCCAGTCCTGGCTGTCAGTGTTCTGTGCTGGTATTTAGCTGTAATTTACACCTACATGTCTACTAAGATCCCAGTAAGCAGTCAAAGTGATGTTACTGCTGCTAGACAATATTGACCACACGTGCTCTAGCAAATTCTCTTGTTCAGAACCAGTCAGGTCCCAAAAGTGCTGGATTAGAGAGGTTCAAACTGTATATGAATCTCATTTCTCTGTTTATATAATCTGAGGATCACAGACTGAATTGCATGTGGCAGCTGTGGAGAGGGTGAATAAGGAGAAGTTATTTACTTGTGCCCATAATACAGGAACTAGAGGACACCAAATGAAATTAATGGGTAGCAGGTTTAAAACTAAAGTTCTTCACTCATTGCATAGTTAACCTGTGGAACTCCTTGCCAGAGGAGACTGTGAAGGCTAGGACTGACAGAATTTAAGAAAGAGCTAGAGGCTGGAGATGGATGACAGGAGACAAATTGCTCGATCATTGTCTTCGGCCCACCCCCTCTAGGGCACCTCGCACTGGTCACTGTCAGCAGACAGGCTACTGGGCTGGATGGACCTTTGGTCTGACCCAGTATGGTCGTTCTTATGGAGGTTGTGGAATCTCCATCACTGGAGAATTCCAAGAGCAAATTAGAGGAAAACCTGTCACGGATGATCTGGATGGTGCTCAGTCCTGCCTTGAGTGCAGGGAACTAGACTTGACCTCCTGAGGCTCCATCCAGTTCGAGTATTCTATGTTTCTAGGACTCCCAGAGCAGGGAAACCAGGCTGGCAACACAGCCCTGTCCAAGTGTATGGGGAAGCCTGCTGAATCTTGTCCCTTCCTGGTCCTCAGCCTCCAGAAAGCTTTTGGAGACCTCTGTGTGCAAAAGGGAGCTCAGGACAATGGTGGGGTAGGCACTGTGGCCCAGGTACTCCAAGGAACGGGTGGCGAGCTGGTGTTTAAAAAGCCCTCCCAAAAGTAGTCAATTAAATTCCCTGCATATGGCCCTGGACTCCCCCATCACCCACCCCGCAAATTTATGGAACAGAAATATGTATTGAACTCTTCTGCCTCTTCTATATTATTGACATTTCTATCATTTCCATCAAATACTAGATAACACCATTGTTTGGACTTTTTGGCTATGTCTACACTTGCCCCCAACTTCGAAGGGGGCATGGTAATCAGGTGGATGGGAGATTGCTAGCTACGATGAATACGCAGCACTTCATTAGGCAAATTTCCCTCATGGCAACTTCGAAGTGCCAGCATGCTGTGTAGCCACAGGCACTTCGAAGTACCCATGCTACTTCAAAGTGCCTTTACTCCCCAAAATTTTGCCGTGGGGGAGAATTTGCATATTCATCGCAGCACTTCATAGTTATCTCTCATCAGCCTGGTTACCATGCCCCCTTCGAAGTACGGGGCAAGTGTAAACATAGCCTGTGTGTTCCTGATAAGCACTTTTAAAACACCTTCTTATTGTCCTTATTTTTGATCATTTTTCTTTTGTATTTCTGCTTCCCTTATCAACGTTCTAGACTTCCTAATTTACACACATTGCTGTTATTCTTTCATTTGCTGTTACTGTTTTGATATTTTTATTCATTGTTTTCGCTTTCTCTCCAAGCCAGGCTGTTGTTGCTTTTAAAATGCTACATCTGCTGCTCAGGATTGAGGGTCTTTGCCTTATGGGACATATATTAAAATGTTATGAACCATTCTCAGTTAACGTTCATATTTTTGACTATATTCTTTCAATTGATTTTACATGTTTAATTTTAATTGGCCTTTTAAATCCCCTGCTGCATATGTTTCAGGTTAAAATTTTATTTTGTTTACATATAATCAAATCAAAAAATCACTTCTCCTAAGCAATTTTTGGGGTTTTTTTTGTTTTTTTTTTTTGAGATTTTTTTAGTGCTTTCATCAGTTCCTCTTTAATTGTCAAAATCATGTCTGAAAAGAATTCCACAGAATGGTCAGACAGAATGCTTTATGGCTTAGGAAACTGTCATCATAATTTTTAGATGTTCCAGGGAGTTAGTGGCAAGAGATTTTTTGCACGTCACTCAGATTCAAATCTCCTGTAACATTATACATAAACACTTAAGAAATCAGTCAACTCGTGCTCTAATGTTAGTGATATCTGTTACAGACACCAATTAATGCTTTAGATGTTAGAACACTGATACATAACAATTCAAGATATTGACAATGATGAGTCAAATTGTCTCACTAATAGGTAAAGCCATTCTGAGGAGTCATTTTCTGTCCCCCTTTTGCCCACTGAATCCTTCCTAAACAGATTATCACCGATGATTTTAATATCCCAATAATGCCAATGTTTCCACAAGATATCAGTAATGCCAGCTAGTTTCACTTTATGCTCTTAAGCAATTCCTCTTACTTATGTATTGACCAGGACCCTATCACTAACTGTCATGATCATGAGGGTTAGCTAGCAGCCTGGGAGTAAAAGGGTTAATCTCCTTAGCCAGGTGGGGTTGGCCTCTAGGAATGTAGGTAAGAATTGAATTTTGGCTCCTCCCTCTTCTGTTCTCTGTCTTTTTTTTTCTTCTTCTTCTTTCCAGCCATGAGGGGGAGAGAGACAGAATATCTCCCTCCAAGAAGAGGCCCTCCAATCTTCTGTAAGTAGGATAAAGTTTAGATAGATCCATTAGGCTTTATTGTTTTATGGTTTGGGAAGTGGGGTCTGATGTCTGTGCACTTTTTAGAAATGCTCTTTTACTCTCCTTGTAACTAAGTGCTAGGCCCATGGTGGAGACTCCCCATGTGTTTTACTTTGTGACTCTTCCATCTAGTCATGAGGTTTGCAACACGAATATTTTTGTAATAATAAAAGTTTTCTTTTTCTTTTTATTAACTTGGTATTGGTTAATGTTTGTGTCCTGGTTTTTACTTTTGGGGCTGAGATTTCCCAAGTAGTCTCTCCCTGGTTTCCTTATTATTACTTGGGTGGTGGCAGCAAATTTTATCCCCAAAATCTAAGATTTTTAGGATTTTGGGGGGGAAGTTTATAACAAAACCTGGTAGATAAGTTTTTGGAGGTACTTTTGCTGGCCCCCACTTCTGCATTTATCTTGCTAGAGTGGGGAAGGAGCCATGACATGATGACAGGAGCCACGACACTAATGTATAAACAATTAGAGAACTATTTCTTTTTTATAGAATCATAGGGTTAGGAGAGATCTCAGGAAGTCATCAAGCACCTTTGCATCCACCCACTCCCTCCCATTGAAAGCAGAGCCAATCTCAACTAAATCATCCCAGCCAGGGCTGTATCAAACTGGGACTTAAATCACCTCTAGGGAAGGAAATTCTACCACTCTCCTAGTAAAACATTTTTTTCCTAATACCCAACCTAGACCTCCACCACCACAACTTCAGACCAAGGTATACTGTTGTCTCATATCCTGCTTCTCATCCACTGCAATTCCCAGGTCTTTTTTTGGCTGAACCCCTGCTTAGACAGTTGGTTCCCAGCCTAGAGAGATGCTTAGGAGTCCTCTGCCATAAGTGCACGACTCTCCACTTATCCTTGTTGATCCTCCAATTTCTTTTGGCCCCATCCTCCAATTTGTCTAGGTCTCCCTGGAGCCTATCCCTATCTTCCAGTGTAACCTCTCCTCCTACTTTAGTGTCATCCACAAATTTGCTTAGATCTTTGGTACATTGTTTCATTTTGTTCTTGATGTCTTGATTGGTACTAAATGAATGCTCATTTGTTCCCCCTTTTCACACAGACAAGTCCATACCCTTTTTGTTTGTTAGTTTAAGACCCTCCTAACCAGTCCTGGCACCTGTCCTCAAGAAGATAGGATGGCCTCCATCTCAGAAGGGGAACCAAACTACATCTGGTTTCTCTTTATAGAATGTTGTCCGGATTTCCGCAGATCCCAAATCCCTCCATTTTACCACATGAAGACAACTTTCCACCTCCAGAATCTTCAGTAGTTCTGTGCTCATGGGACAAGAATGATGCCCCAAGAAAAATCACAGGAGCATTCTCCACCTTCAGCACTCCGATTTCTCTGATGTCATCTAAACCAGAGGTACCATAGAAATTGGTGCGCTATTGCCAACACAACTCGCCAACAGTGGGGCCTTGCCTATCGACTCTAGACTTCTATCCAGTCTTGAATTCACACTCATGGCTTGTCCAACTTACTCCTAAGGGAATTGAGCTCTAAATATATATATATTGTGCACCATGTTTTAAAATTTTGTCAAGTAAACATGGCAACTGCAGCATGTCAGAGTGGAGTACAGGCCCCCCTAGTTACACAGAGATGAGAAATTAACCTGCGTTGTCACCTCCCCCACTCCACAAGACATGGGCTCAGTGATAAGACTGCACCTGACACCTGGCAAAGGCCAGGCCTGTCCTTGAAACCGCCTTGGGCCTTGCTCCTTCACGCAAAGTGAAGGCAAGTGGAGGGGTTTGTTGCGGGAGGGGTTGGGAATCCAGACGTGGGGCAATCTGGATATGGATGGACCAGTTGGGAGTCTGGATACAAGGGGATTTGGGCTGGAAAGAAGCTCATTGGTGGGCTCAGGTGAAGGTGGTAGAGGCTCAGTAGGGAGGAGATTCCAGATGAAGGTAGTTGGGACCTGGTGGAGGAAATCCAGGTGCTGGAGAGTGGGGTTTGAATGCAGAGGTGGTCTGGATGAAATAGGCTCAGATGGGGTGGGGGAGGGGCAGAGGAGAAGGGGTTCTGAGCTAAGACTAGATGTGGCTGGATTCTCAGGGGTTGGGTGGAGAAGGATGAAGTTCCCCAAATAGCGACTCCTCACCCCTCTGGCAGAGGCGCAACGGGAACAGAATGCAGGGGGCTAGTGCAGGAGGTTCCTGAAACCAGGAGAGATTTTTGTGGGTGGGTCTAATCTCACCCTGGTCACCCACTGCAAACCCTATTCTTCCCAGCCATCCCCAGCTGGGAACAGCAGCTGAGCTCAGCACAGAGTGGGAGCCACTGAGTGGTGTGCCTCCAGCACTACCCCCACCCCCAAAGAGTGATTTACCTGTGCCCCAGATGCCCAAAACAATGTACCCATGCTGCCAGGAAGAGGCACAGGACAAATTTTGTGGCTTCTTCATCAGAAAGTCTTTTTTCTGCAGGGAAGCAAAGAAACCTGTAGGGGACGAGAATTCTGCATGTGTGTAGCAGTACAGAATTTCCCCAGGTGTAAGCTCATTGTGCATTCCAGAATGGCTCTCTTCTTGTTAGGATAACGTTCTTAAAAAGGATCAACTCTCTTTTTTGGAAAGCTAGGGTGGGGGCGTATCTCTTTGTGAGCACCTGTGATAGCAATACCTCTCCTGAAAAATCCATATAACATTGCTCTCTGCAATATCTAAACTACTCACAGAGGCTCATGACTTAAGTAATTTGTTAGTCTCTCTGGTCACACAAGACTGCTTGTGTTTGTGAAGCTAGAGCCTATTTGAGCACAAGACCTCCAATCATTACTAAGGGAGAAAGCATACTTAGGTGGGTTTCTTTTTAAATTGCATCATAAATTATATTCCATAAAACAAACTCTCAGTAGCATAACATTGCTGTGGATTATATCTGGTCTGGGCACAGTCCTAGCATTTTAGTGTAAATGTTATTCTGTAATATAGATGTGAGCAAATGAAAGAGGATTTCTAAAAAGCAAGATAAGGACTTTAACATATCAGCATTCACACAGCTGTTGGGGAAAAAAGTGTCTCGGGTTTAATAAGACAAGGTAAAACATAATCTTGCAAGTAGCTAAAATCCCTCCATTGCCACTAAAATAAATCCAAAATGAAGACAGGTGTTTTGTAGAGGGAACCTCAAAACCTTCTTCAGGTTCACTTCATATAAAATAGGCATATAATAGCGGTATGTCCAGCTCCATGGCAGACATTGAATTATGGCAGTGGAACAAACCAAAAAGATGCAAACAAAAATGTTAAGACAATTTATCAAGCAGCTGTTTCTTTTCCAGGGGGCTTTCACTTTGAGGAGCCAGTCTGAAATATAGTGCTACCGAGCATTAAAGATGCTAGGAGCATTGGATCAGGTATTGTGCCATCTATAGACTTCTGCAAAATGCAAACATTTATGGTATGGCTTAAACGCAAGCTATAGGCCCTAACAAGCACACAAAAGGGAATTAGGTTACTGACATGTTCTCTCACCCTGAAATGTTAAAAAAAAAAAAAATAGCATGTTTTTCTAATATCCAAAACAAGCATACAGAATCAGAAACTGAGTTAAAAATAAATTGAATCTATAGTTTTAAGTGCAAATAACTGCCCACAGGTAGGCTTGAACCTGGGAAGCTTAGTACAGGCACCTTTACAGCTTGAGCTAAATGCAAGCTGATCATCATCTTAGGCTGTAGAGGACACTTATTCTCTGTGAAGTGGTCTAGGTACCACTACATGGGAGAGTTAACCGCACCAAGGTGTGTAGGTTGCACAAGCAAGACATTAGGATTACAATCTTGCAATAAATTCTGCATGGATAAAGGGGTTCAAAGAGCAGCAAACTCAGTGCAAGGTCAGGCTCTTTGGAAGTTGCTGTGGTACGGTTGCTTCCCAGCTGTATTGCATGGGTTCCAGAAAATAATCCTACGCTATCAGAATTTGGGCATGCTAAAATACAGCACCACTTGGAAGGCGAAGAGAATCAAAAGCAGTTAAATGGCTCAAGCTGTAGCTCCACCACCACATGGATGAAACCAGTCACTATCCTCTGCAATGAACTCACACAGAAAAGCCAGCCAGCGGGAAATGGGGTTTAAATTTTGCAGGGCTTGTAAAGAGGTGGGCCGGGTAGCCGGTCACCTGGATGCAAGGCAGCAGAGTCCAAACTGCTGTTTAGGAACTGTGTGCAACTTACTAGAGGTCAGAATTAGTCACAACTGCATATTGGTTGACACTGGAGGGAGCAGGAAAAGAAAGTCCCTCATAGAGCTGGAAGATCTTTGGTCAAGGAAACTGGCCATTTTATTCCAACAAGACTTGTGCTGCAGTGTGAACATGCATACAGTTTTGTTTTGTTTTTTTCCCCCAAACGAAGGCACTTTGCCTTGACAAACTTTGCCAGTGTAGACAAAGCCTCAGACTTGGGCATCAGGGGAAGAGGCTGGACCAGGTTCTAGCCCAGGGGCTGGCAACCATCATAGCAAGAAGAGCCATTTCTTCCAATTCGGTTTAAAAAAAAAAAAACAACTCCATAATTCGAGAGCCACGATGCACATGAATATGAAAACAGTCCTTAATAAATAACGAACCTCTATTTTAAGAGCTGCACACACAAAATGATTTGTAATACAATAAGTTTACTGCAGCACATCCACAAATTTTACATATTCTATTTCTGCACACTTGACAGGTGTGTTTGAACTACTGTCTTCCTGATTGTGACTCCCGAACCTCCCCCGCCCCACAGGAAACTAAGGGGAGTTATGCAATGTTTCAAGATGACATATTGTTTGCTATTTGGATAGGAGATCATTTTGGGGCTTTTATACATTCGCCTTTTATTGAAAATAATCAGGAGGGTTTTGTTTTGTTTTGTTTTGTTTTTTTCCTCTCTTTTTTACTTTGCAACTATAGGATTGAGAGCCGCAAAGAAGTCCTTAAAGAGCCATACGCAGTGCCAGAGCTGCAGGTTGCAGACCCCCGTTCTAGTCTGACCACCTGCAAATTGCAGGCCACAGAACCTCAGCCACCCACAGCTGTCATAGATTCCTAACTTCTGGCTGAGTGACTGAAGTCCTCAAACCATGGGTCAAGGCTCAGTTCAGAACAACTTTTGAATGTGATGTCATGGGACAGTGAATATCTCAGAACCTTTTCAAGAGTATGTTAGAACCTATCACTTCTGCAGATTGACCTGTCCAAGTAACGGGCTCCTGAAAAAGAAGTATCTCTTTGATGGATAGTGAGCCAGGGTGAGTGGAAGCTGAGCTCTGCCCACTCAGTGGACTGGTCAATGCATCTGAGCTATGACTGGGAGACCATTTCTTCCCAGCTCCGCAGTTATGTACCATCCATTCCACTTGACTGATGGAATTTGTCCTTTCTATTTCTTTGTTTGCAAAAACTCCTAAAACTGGCTTTTACAAAATAACACGTACAACGTGATACTGATGACATGTTATAAATAGTATTCAAGCTTGACAAAGTTTCATATGGAACCACTGGTGCTAAATATTTGCAAATAATGATGACTGGAGACATTTAATATGAGAGAGACATGTTTATTACTGAGACAATATATACACATAGGTAGTTCTATTTAGCACAGCTCAGAAAAGACTCAAACAGCCAAGATATGCTTCAAAGAATATACAGCACATGATTTTATTTGGCTTCTGCCTTATGCTTTAAATAAAATACCAAGTTTAATGTAAATAGCTATTAATCAGAGCTGTCTTCTGTGTATTGTAAACACATTTAATTTTTTAATGTGAAATTTGATACTATGTGATCTTAAGGATTCAGAATCTATATTCATCCTGGCATGAAATAGTCATTGTCTGTTGATAACAAACAGCAAATCATTATTTAGGGCTTCATTGGATTACTACTGAAGTTTGAAAATACGCTAACAAAGAGGCTGTACCTCACAGCCTGGAGAAGTATCAGGAAGACAGGAAATAAGTTTATTAGTCCTACTATAGAGTCAGTGCAACCATAAAGTTGCCAAAGTTTGGTTTAGCATTTCCTAAATGGGCTAGAGACAATAAAGTAGTGACATTGGTGCTTCAGGGGAAAATAAACTGCCCCCTGCCCCACCCCACTTCCAAAAAAGCAGCACATTCTAGCCAGATTTAATAGTCTGTTATTCCTATGTTTTATAAAATTAGAAGTCAAATGCTATAAAATCCAGCTGCCATGACATCTTCTATGTGTAGCTTTCTGAAAAGATAACTGACAAGAATGTCCACACACAATAGCAGAGTTGTTTCTGAAAAAACAATGCTGATTCTTTTCCCGACTCAAAAAGCAAAGTAGCAGAAGTAAAAATTCAGTCATGCCTGTTTCTCTTATTAATTAATAGCACTTAGCTATTTCAAAATACATAGTCTGCTCACACAGTGCTTATTTCAAAACAAGCATTATCTTACATCTTAACAGCATCTTTTCCTCATGTAAAAAGGTTTATAGATTTCAAAATAATGCACCTACTATTTCAAATTTGAAAAATAGCGTGTAGTGTAGATGAAAGCAAAGTTATTTTGAAACAACAGCTATTATCTCAAAATAACTTGGCTGTGTGGCTGCAGCCTCGTATTGCAAGCAGATAACCAGAAATAACAGAGATACAAGTAATTAAAGGACAAGGAAACACACAACACAAGAATGGAAGGAATCAAGCCTGAAAATATAAGCCAGACCTTCACCTATTGCCAGAGAAAATTCATTTGGTATCATATTTTCACATCTAAGAATGTTTTGCCAAAGGTCATTTTAATATTCCCATTATGTGCCTGCTTTTCAACATTCCCATTTGCATTTCGTGGCATGCCATTGTGTAGGTCAAGCAACCCACTGAATTGTGGCCCATCCACTATTATTGGTTGCCTATCCCTGGTCTATGCTATATTTTCATCCACCATTGTGACCACCAATGACCTGAATTAGTGGCAAGTAATAGTTTGGGAATATCAAGAGAGTGCTGATCCTGCAAAGTACAGAGGACCTCTTGTTAGCTGCAGAGTCTCCTTCACTTCCACTAACCTGACCAGGAGTTCAACGAACTCAGGAACTTGAAGGGCTGATGTCTGGCTTGACTAGGTTTATTGTACTAACATCTGAACTATATTTATGATTACGCTAAAAGACTGGAGTCACAACTGATATTCTGAAACACTGGTTGGTGATGGATTATCCCAGACAACATTTGCATGAAATATTAGGCATGGGTTAGAGATCATGTAACTTCTGCACTGGATTCCTTGTCAAGTCCTCTTTATTTTCATCAAGAAGTTAATTGCTCAATAAATAAAACAAAAGTCAATAGGGACTGTCACACCTTCTGGTCTTTCAGAACTAGGTCGTCTTTGCACATTGTTCCTTGCAAACTGTGGAAAGTGACAGAAACAAAAGAAATAACAGGGGTGTAATAATTGATGGTTATTAATCCTTTGAGCTTCTAGTGGCAAATGAGACAATAGGCAGAAAAAAAAGAGTCAGTACCACATTCAGGGATCTCGAACTCCTAATTTTTGGTTGAATCATGCAGTGCTAGCATGGCATAGCCCACATCGCATGACAGGGCAGTCCTTATCCATACACAGAATGAGTAGCACTGTAGGGCATCAGAAAATTTGGGGCACCACTGGGTCTTAATGTCCACCCATCCACCTCTTCTTATCCCGTTCTGGGGCTCGGCTTCCTTCAGGGAGCATCTAGTTAAGAGTGACAAAGCTGGCCAGACCTATTAGCAGACAATGAACTTGTGAAAGACCCATTCAAGTGGTAATGATGCCATTTAACAGGCATGTGCCAAACCCAGGTATGTACTGTTAGTTTCTGTGCTAGTCTATATTTAAAATTGCTTTACAAATACTAGTGAGTTGGCAAAGATTATTCAAAAAAAAAAAGTCAGCCCCCCCCCCCACCTGTTGCTCACATAAATAAATCCAAAAATAAAGTAATAAATGCTAAAAACAGCCTCAATGACAAAATTGAAGAGTGGGCATATAGCATGGCTTTCCTTTCACCAAACATGAAAGTCACTTACCACAAAAATACCATAACCATCTCTAATTTTGATGAGGCAGTAAAAGCTTTATTATCTGCTGCCCATAGCATCAACTCACCCTAAGAGTCACCGATGGAATACCAATTTTCAAATATTTAGAACACAATAAATGGCAACTTTTACATTCTCTTCTTGCTTTTCACTGGCATTTTGGGTGCCATAATGGTCGGGTGGCACTGATCTTTAACAATAAATGCAGGACAACACAGTGAGTAATAAGCTGACCAGTCACAATGGCAGATGCAAACACAAATAACAGCATTCAGCTCTTCTCGACTAAGTATAATCTGACTGTTGTCAGAAATATTTGGGTCCTGACTAGCTTTGGCACCAATTTTAGTTAGCTTCAGAATTGGTCCTGGTTGCTAGACTCCAGATTTGTATCCAGAGAGGTCAGAAATGTTACCCTCTGAACAGCCTGGATGTTAAAGTGCCAGATATCTGTATAATTCATGTCTGGGAGAATGCAACAGAAAAGGGTGTCCAAGCAACTGAAAGAACAGCAAAGAAGTCTGCAGCTGTCAAATGAATTTTCACTAAGGCTATGTCTATACTAGCCCCCTTTCAAAAGGAGGATACTGATGAGACACTGTGAGGTATGCTAATGAGGTGTTGCATATTCATTGGAGTGCCTCATAAGCATGCCCCTAAGTGTCTTATTAGCATTCCCCTTTTGAAAGGGGGAGGGGCTAGTGCAGACATAGCCTAAATGTTGCATATATTGTGGTCACTGTAGAAAGGTGGTGTTTCTTCCCTTGGGATATGGCTATACTGCCGCTGGGAGCATGCTTCCCAGCACAGACAGACATGAGCTCTCTGCTCAAAATCCCGTGCTACAAAACAGCCCATATAACCGCTGCCTCTCACACCATCTACCTGAATGCAAACTCACACAGATCCACTAGATATGTACACATGCAGGCAGACAGCCCAAGCCAATGCCCAGGCTAATCCTGGCTACACTGCTTTTAGCAAGCTAGCTCCAGTGAAGTTAGTGTGTGCCTGTCCACTAGCTGTGGGAAGTGTGCACGCAGCTGCACCTTTAGCTAAAATATTATTTCCTCAGAATTGAACCTTCCTCTTGCTGAAAATATTAGAGTAATAGAACTGACATTCTCTACTCTCTCAAATACACAAGTGGTTACATTAAAGCCAAAAGTGAGGACAGTTTTGTCTGGGGGCTATGCAAAACCCACTGAAATCCCCAAAGGAGGCACTGGGTTTTCAAACTGGGCCTATTTATGCCTTCAGAAATTGTGCCTGCAGGGGCAAAATAAAAGACAGAGGATTTTTACTTCCACTGTGGATTGTCAGAGCAGCTAAGCACCTCTGAAGAGGCTGTTTCAATGCACAAGGGATAAATGGCTGAAAAAGCTACCTAGTCAGACACACTAAATTTTTTAAAAAGAATGTAAGGCAGGTAGGAGCCAGCCTCAGGCTGCTCCTACACTACCACTGTCCCATCAGAGGGGGCATGGTAATGAGGCAATTCAAAGAAGGCTAATGAAATTTGACATTTATGCTAATGAATCACTGAATATGCATATCAGCACCTCATTAGCCTGCTTCAAATTGCCTCATTACCATGCCCCCTCTGATGGGACAGTGGTAGTGTAGCAGCAGCCTTTGGCTCTCGCAGGTTTCTAGGAAGATGCTAATGTCTGTCTCCTGTAACTAGAGTTCCCTGTAAGCCAAGTGCTCCTGCAGCCATCCAGGAGAGATTCAGGTGCCACCCAGCTGATTAGCAGAGCGCCCACAGCTGGCAGCCTGTGTTTTTACTGGTGGTGCACAACCACATGTGTTGGTGCACCATAACAAAAATTGACTTTTCTCAGGGATGGAAAAAAGTTAGAGGGAACGCTGCCTGTAACCCAGGAAACACTGCACCCATGTTAGTGCCTACCCCTCCTCCACACTATAAAGCTACACAAGGAACAGAGGATTAGGGGTGCTTCAGCTCAGAGGTCACATACCCCATTCATCGTGACCTCCAAGTTCACCGACTGCGGGGGCAGAAGGGATGTGTTGCAGTGGGAAAGACCTGGACATTTGCAAGCAACATCCCTATCAGTTTTTCCATTTCATGATCTGCAGCTGAGGAGAAGTGGGGAGACAGATTCTTCTCATCCTTCATGCCAGAGTAGTGCCTAGTATTCAAATTTAGTTCAAAATTAAGCCAAACAGGCACATGGTATGACAACATTAGACAGAAGGTGATATTAACACAATGCTAATAATCATTGAAGACATTTGCAAATATATTACCTCTTCAGAGCAACTTCTTCAGAAACTGAGATTTGAATGTGAAAGGTGTTTATCACACTATAATTGAAATAGCCCTCATAAACCTGGGAGCAGTAGCACAGATGGGTCATATATAGAAGCTGAGTGTATAATAGAGAGTTCTGTAGAGACAGAATTAAATAGGGCAGATTCCCTCTTAGGATTAACATTTTTTTCTTCAAAAGGGTTAATTCTTAAAATAATAATTTGCACTTGAGACTTTAACCCTTTTGTCTCATACCTTCAATTCTGTGCATACAAAACTCCCTACTGTTCTCAGAGTCTGGTTCTAAATGCATTGCACAGATTAGCCAATATCAAAAATTTTATTTGGTTGTGCCTTGTGGTTTCACTAATGGCCAGTAGTAGCTATCAACACAGTCATATCCAATATTCTATTTTTCAGGCATTATGTCACAATAAAAAGCCAAATAAACCTGAATTTTCCTTAGTGCCAACTGCTTCTCTTCCCAGCCCACATCTGCAAACATAGCAAGCTAAATTCTCTACTTTTGCGATTCCATTGAAACCAGGGTAGTCTTGCCATCCAAAAGTTTGCCTCAAGCAACATAATTAGAACTATTAGTTTGGGGTCCCAACATCAATGAAGATAATGTAGTACCCAGAGGTACTGAGACCGCATCTGGGGTGAGTGAAGTCTCTGCTCTACAGCCCTAGCTGAGAGCCAACTGGCCTTTAGCTCATGTGGTAGAGTGCAGGCCTTTAGACCCTCTGCTCCCAGGTTCTATGCCTGGTGCTGGCAACCTGGGTCCATAGGCATTACAATACAACAACTTTCAGATTGAAAGTGGTGATCTATTGTACCTTAATAACTGACTTCAAAAAGTAAGTCTTCAGCCAGAAAGATATGTACATTTTCTTTTAGTGGGTCTGTCATTCATAGGGAATAAAAGACATTTTGCTGATGAGCGACATCCATACAATATAAATTAGCTTAAAACGGTAAGTGTTGTAATAATAAATGAACACAAAAGCTATAAAAGTATTTCAGTAGCAAAATATTATATATTTAATCTGGTTCCTCAAGACTAAAGGGAAAAACCTACCTCTCCATCCGAAACAGTCCTTCGGTTTTCCTGCTCTGAACTCAATATTCTCTACTGAGAAATTCTTTGCTCAAATTTAAAGGCAAGTGAAGTGAGAGCAAATAGGACCTCAGGAAATCATTTTGATGTCATCTACTTCTAAATAGAAATGTAGTTTGATAAACCTAATGTCTGAATCAAGGTAACTATCTTACGTGTATTTTCTAACTATGGACTTACACCACCACCTCTGCGTGCCAAGCAGTTTCAGCAGGCAATCTTCTCCTTGGGACAGACGATGCAAAGAAATACATATAAACAGAGGCCTTGAGTTTAAAATCATCACAAAATTTACCTTAGTAACAGAAGCGTCTCAAATACAGAGACATGGAAAATGGAACCATTAATCTTAGCAGCTGACAGAGTACTTCTCACCCAGAGTTCAAGAGTAGGAGACTGGGCTAAGTCATCAACATTCGTGCTCCACACTGCTGCATTGAGTAAGGGATGTTGGCGCAAGCACAGAGAGCCCTGATCTACACCAGGGTACAAAAATCAAACCTGATATGTCAAGCTTAGCTATGCTAAAGGCGGGGCTAGAATTGCGTATCTGGGATCAACTTTGATCCCTAGTATAGGCCAGGCATAAGATATTCCATGATTGTCTGACTGGAATGAAGTTTTCCCTAACATTATACTATGGGGAGAGAGAAAGATAAGCTATTTCAGAAAATCTTTTTGGAACAACTAATTATGTAAAGCTAGCCCAGTGCATGTCGGCATTTTTTCCTCAGAACAATGCATTATTTATCCGAGTCTGCTGTCTCCACTAGTTATCAATAACATTACTAAACTAGAACTGTAGTAAGCTTGACATCAATAAAGTGACATGAGGGAATAGGAAACTTCCTTCAATGGTCCATCTTACAATGAGCAGAAGGAGGATATAAAACACAATTAAGTTAATAACATAACACTGAGTGATGACTGACATTCAAAGCAAGAAAATCTGAAAGTGAGCATTAGGGAATGCCACATTTTAATGGCAGGGGGAGGGCAAAACCAAAAAACCCCAAACCCTGACTCAATCCTACTGTAAGTCTTTGGATATAAAGCAGTAATATATATATCCAACTTACTAGGCCTTTGGATGAACATCTTTGAGAAGATTTATGGGTTGGAAGGATGAAAAAGGGGGATACTACATTATATTAGAAATAGATTGCTCAAAATGTACCATTTTGATGCTTATACCCAAAGGACATATTCTCACCTTTTCAAAAGCATTTCATTGCACTTTTGCATTTCATCTTTTCATTGCTGAAAGTTGCAGTCACTTGAAGAGGTCATCATTTTTACTTGCACTGACTCAGTTATATACACTAGGAATATTCAGATGACTAATTTAGCTCTTTTCTCCCAGTCACACAAATTGGATATGATTTCCTCACTATTCACAAGGATTCAGTGAACACTTACCCCTCTAATTTCCCCCCCCCCCCCCCCACACACACACACACTCTCAGCAAATAAATTTTATGCGAGTGCATGCATAGGCCATTATAGGCATGTGTTCTTTATGTTGTGGTATCATCTACATCAAATGATATTGTTCCTGTTCCTTCACTGAGCAACCTAAAAAGGCACAAACAGGGCATATCCCCTTTCCTGTTTGAGGACAGCTTTGACAGGTGTATTGTGCAAAACAAACTTTTCCAAATGACCACATCTGAGCAAATATTCTCACATTCCTTATGTTTTCCAGTAAAACCTTGCTCACCTGAACGTATGTAATAGAAATTAAATGGGCAAGAGAGGCCACCAATTCCAAAGTGTTTTTCTTCCATAAAAAGTATCTATCTGTTATTGTAACCCACACACCTATTTGTGATTCACTGTCCCATGTAATAGTACCTAGACCACTTCACAGAGAAAGAATGAATGTCCTTCAGCTCAGGCTGTAGAGGCACCTGTATGGTGCTCCAGAGGTCTCAGCTTTGAGCCTGCCTGAGGGCAGTTATACTATTATACTTTACTGTTATACACCCCTAGCTCTTCTTGTCATGGAGATATGTTTTTTTTCTGTATCATGCACACATCCAATGAAATCCTGGGTCCATTGGCATCAGTAGCAAAATCTCCATGCATGTCTCCTTGACAGGGTACAAAGGGATCAAATGGGAATGGTTAAATCAGAAGGGGCCATTGGGGCAGGGGGCTGGACTCAATGGCCTCTCCGGGTCCCTTCCAGTCCTAGTATTCTATGATTTTATGAGAAGTGGCTGGGTCTGATAACAAAGAGGAGAGATGTGAGTTGGTGAAAGTCTTATGGAGTAAGATTAGGGAGGCCTAAAAGCACCTCTGTTCCATTACACATTTTAGCAGCTTTGTTCATCTCAAACACAGACAACTGCATTCCATCTATTACAGTAATTCTTGATATCCTCTCACAATCCTATGACATCCCAACTGCCTTCCAGAAATGCTGAGTGCCCTCAAACTCATTGATTTTTAGCCTATACTCATTAGTTATCAGGGTCATGCTAACTTTTACTTCAGGCAAAAGGCAAATTCTTTCCTTTTGCAACTGTACACCGAGAACAGAAGCCCACGTATGAGCCAGGTTTTAGCTAGATCTGTGCTGCTCAATTGCTTTTCTGCGAGTTTTTATAAGAGCTCTTTCAACAACACCCAGCACTCTAGACAGAAAAGCTCCATTAGCTGAAGTACAAGAAAGTCCAGTGACTCGAAGGGTAACAATGAACTGCTCGGCATTCAGATTAGTCAAAAGCTTGGCTACCTCTCCAGGCCTCCAGCAACTTTTCCACTCCACTAATATCACAGCCAGCACACCACATGCATCCAAATGGGGACTGTTCATTACAATTTAATACAACTGTGAGTCTATCGTCTGACTAGAAGTTTCACACCAAATTTCCAGTGTAATTGTAATGTCATCGCTACTCTTACTGAAGTAACGCTTGTTTCTTAGGGCAGGCAGCAGCAGCAGCATGGTCCAGAGACACCACATTCAGCTCCTGAAGGCCATGCACACATTGTCTCCTTTATTCAACAGGTTCTTAAAGGCCAACACTCACTGTGCTCACACAGAAGGTTTGTTCCTACTTGCCAATGACCCATCAAGTTTACAAGTGGGATTGAACCTGCAGTCTCAGGAGCTAATGCCATGCACCTCTACATCATGGGCTGAAAAGCCTCTGGTTCTGAGTTTACACTGTAGAACAGAGACTTCACTCTCCTTTGAGAGTGGTCTCAGCACCTCTGGTTATATAATGACCGCTGTCCTTATTTACTCCTAAATTCTTAGGCTGTTTAGAGACACACTGGAAAATTACAGGTGTTACGACAAGATTTATTTTTAATCCAGTATTGACTACTAAATTTCATAATAGTGCAGGGTAAGATCCCAGTTATTTAACAAAACAGAGGATAATACAAAATATCGATTCCAATGTGCTCTGACTTTTGTCTTCACAAAAAAGTTAGACCATTGACTTCAATGAAATCACTCCTGGGTGTCAGATTCTGAACCATGATGCTATCAAATTATCAACTCATCTTAGTGACAATAGGGTAGAATCCCAAGATGTCGTCGCAGATCTGAGAAATATCAAACAATAGTTTAAGTTTCATGGATCTTACAACATTCCTCAGTGCGAGAATTAAGAGTTTTTATGTTACTACTATTAGAAATATGAATAGGGTGAAGACATAAACATTAAGAATCAAAGCTGGTTGAAAGAGTTTTCATGAAATTACTTCTCTGCAAAACTACGTCTCTTCCAAAAATAACATGCAGAAGAATCTGTTTCAACTGAGTTTTCGTCAGGAAGCTAGCTATTTTTTTTTTGAGAGAGATGCACATGCTATAGCCTAACCTGTTAGATCATTGGCAGATGCTATGAAATATCCGGCTACACCCGATACACAGTGGTATGGGATTCAAAGTTCTATTCTAATTCAGACAGACTGACGATGGACTTGAGCCCGACACTGCCACATAACCGCTGCTCTCGTCACCAAGCAAAAGCACAGACACACGTCTTAAAGAGCTCAGGTTTTTATCTGAGGACTGGATATTTTGGCCATCACATCTCATGAAAGAATTTGAAAGGCTTCAGTTTTGTTCCAGCATGTAACAAGAAGTTCTGAAGCCTCAAAAGTTGCCATGAAATAACGTGGTTGTCCTTTGGCCAGCTCTAAGGACTTTGGGCACTCGTGAAGGCACGTTCCCTTATCCAGTTGCCTTGCATATTGCCAAAACCCATTAACGTATATTCATAGGCAGAGAACTTCCCTCCCACCCCATACATTGTTCTTTTAGCTTAAATGACACATCTGGCTGCTATTGACATGAGTCAGCTCAAGGCAGACAGAGTCTCTTCACTTGTAACTGTTAGTGATTTATATCAATTAAAAAAAAAAAAAAAAATCAGCTGAGAAGCAATGGCTGAAAACAGTTCAAGCTTGGCCTAACCCTCACCATGCTTGCAGAGGGAATCAAGACCTCTTCGGGAAAGGCTTTTCAGTCAAAGTGAGATGATATAAGGTGAAAGGTGGCACACGCAGGTGAATTGGAAAACATAAGTGACAGTGGTTCATCTAGGCCCAAAAGTAAATTCTGAAAAGGGCAAATCCACATCATACAGATCATTCTTCTATGGAGTTTCACAATTTGTAGCTGGGCATAAAATTTCCCAATTAAATGAATTTTAATTAGAAAATACAGTTTGCAACCAAAAAACCCAGAGGATTTTCAAGATGTTTTCCCAAAAGGGAACACCTACACTAAGTATTTATTTCAGATAGGTTCAACCTCTATCCAATATTTCAGTTTATTGAGCTGACCTGAACTGATTTTTCCTCCGTCCAACATTAGGCTCTATTTCCTTGTTTTGGTTCATTGACACAAGCTGTATCCAAGATTCTCTCTTCTCCTACATGCAAAGCCAAACAATGTCTTTCCATTACATAATTTAATCTTCCCTCTCACTGAGCACTACTGTGTACCACGGGAGATGCAGTCTCTCCAGGGACCCCAGCCCATAGGAGACAATGGGAAGCTCAGACAAAAACCAGAAGTCCCTTGACACAAAGGCTATGTGTACGCTTTGGAAAAATTTCAAAATTGCCATGGTAATGGCTAAATCGGAGAATACTAATGAGGCACTGAAATGAAACACTGATAGCTGATATGAATACGGGAATTTCAATATTTGCAGGATCCTTTCGAAAAGGGCCCCCGTGTAGAGAAGCCATGCATGAGCGAAACGTGGCACTTTCGAAGTGCCACGGCTGGCAGCATGCTAACGGGGCACTGAATATTCATTTCAGCACCTCATTAGTATTCTCCAATTTGGCCATTAGCATGGCCATTTAGAAGAAGTTTTTCCTAAGTTTAGACATGGCCAAAGTGTTTCCAGCAGAAAATGCAGTTTAACACTGAAATGACTTGAAATTCAGTTTAGGAATATCCATGTTTCATTTCAGCCAAAAATGCCAAACACAGACTATCACTTCCACATTAAAAATTATCAGAATATTTTGCTCCAAGATTTTAATATTTCAACTTCTCATCCTGATTTTGGACAAAAACAAACTGAAATATCAGAATGTGCTATGTCCTACTCCCAAGGCTCTATACTCACCTCTTTCTGACAATATAAGCCAGCTCAAAGTGATGGAAAGCCAGGGACTCAAATGCAGCCAGCATGGAAATAACACTTAGATCTACATAATCTTCTCCACCAGGATACCCCAAAGTCAAAACAGGAATAGCAGATGGAGACTAGCTTGAAATCCATAGAGAAAAAAAATGGATGCTACATACCGAGAAACGCTACGGAAAGTTTGCCATTACTCTAGCCTTGCCAAAAATAAAAGGCAACGGACCAAAGAAGGTCATAGTGATGCAAACTCTTGGCATTATGATGAACACCTCACTGATTCAGAGCACACATTATGTCACAGAGGTAATAAATGCCTTCTTTGCTCCCTCTCTTTGGCTAGAAAATAGCACCATTTCATTTTGGCCAAGAGCCTAAGCACAGTTTCATAACCTATAGGTCCAAATATTGAAGCTTGATGCTTCTGTGACTGAACACATTAGGCAATCACACTCCCATTCCCTGTGTAAATAAAAAGGTCAACATGAACATATTACACTATGCCCATCCTAGAACAGAATTCAGAGTCCTTTCCCTAATTTACAAAACCCTTAATAGGATGAGAAGTCCTGTGGCACCTTATAGGTTAACAGATATATTGGAGCATAAGTTTTTGTGGGCAATGACCTGCTTTGTCAGATGTTAGTCTATAAGGTGCCACAGGACTTGTTGTTGTTTTTGCAGCTACAGATTAACACAGCTACCCCTCTGATAACGAATAGGATGGAAGTCTGGGTACTTCAGTGACTGACTGTGCCTTTGTAATGCTTCAGGACCCTAACTGTGGTACTCTAGAACAGTTTCTTAAACTTTTTTTTTTTTATGTGCAATACCTATGAAAGTTCTCTTCCAACAAATCATCACACTGAAAACAAAAAACAAAAACAGCAACATATGCAGCAAAAACAAAGTGAAGTAATTTAATCAGGTATCATTGCAATGAATAGTAACACTGGATCTGCTTTTAAACAGAAGAGGTATACCAGTGTATTTTTGCAAACAATCGTGAAACACCTGCAAGTTTTTCATGGAATACCAGCATCCCACAGAATATACAATAGATACGCACAATCAAGTTGCGCATGTCTCGGATTATAGCTACCGCTGCCCTCACAGGAGTGGGGAAACCTCGACTTGCAGCTGCCACCCCTGACAGGAGCAGTTTCCCAGTCCCCAGAGTGGTGGCGAGCTGGGAACCAAGTGGCAGCCTGGCTCTGCTCCACTTGTGGAGCCAGGACACTGAGTATGGCAGGCAGGTGCCAGGAAACTGGCCAAGGCTGCTGCACTGCTCAGTTTCCTATGCCTGCAAGTGGAGGGGTACTGTGAGCCAGGGACTGGTCAGTTTCCCAGATCCTGCAAGCAGCAGGGAGATGCGAACCAGGCTGCCTCCTGGTTCCCGGTTCCCTGATACTCTGGGAGCCAGGAAACAGGGGCAGCCTGGTTCCTGTCTCCCCTCGACTTGCCCAAAAATTCAAGTTACATGGGGGTTACAGAAATGCAACCCCCACCTAACTTGAGGGTTTACTGCAGTTTAAGAAATGCTGCTTTAGAGGGCAAAGCAGACCAGAAGCCTATGATCAGAGTGAAAAGAGAGATCTTCCTTTATGATAAGCACTTCATCTGAAATGTCATCCATTACCAAAGATTCTTAATAACCCTCTCCCCCAACACACAATTATTTTCTTAATTTGTATTACCATAGCACCCAGAAACCCTAGTCATGGGCCAGGAGTAGGAAAAACACAGAAGACTAAGTTTCCAATCTAAGATGGCAGACAGATACAAAGATGGGGGAATATAAGGAAATAAACAACGGTAGTCAGCATAATAGGCAATGACCTGTTACAAGTCTTATAGCATCGCTATAAAGGAGGGTTTAGAGGAGGAGGAGGAGGTGGTAAATGTGTTTGGAGAACTTCTGCCAAGTGTGAGGAGCAGCATGGGAAAAAGCACAAAGATGAGTGTAAGTTTAACAAGTGAGAGATGAAGGCTGACATGGTGGAACATCAGAGGAAGGAAATGACCTCTCAGTAGAAAATGCAATGTGATAGGGCAAGGATACGACAAGGAAGGGCCTTGGAAATGTGGACACCATTTAGGATGACAAAGAAGGTGAAGCCAAACAATGGAGGAAGAAGGAGAGGTATAATATGGTCAGATCAAACAGACTAGAAGAAAGTGATCTTTTCAGGAGCATTCTGAAATCCAGGGAGACAAAAGGATTTTTAAAAACTCCCTTGCACATTTTCTTATTGTTCAGTCCTGATACATCAAAGCATCAAGAAGTTTTCAATATAGTACATAGATCCCATCATGCTAAACAGTTCATTCTGCACCTAGATATTATAATTAATTAGAATGTGGCTGGCAACTCTATAAATTCAGAAAGTCAGTTTATATAGAGATCAGTGAAATGTGATTTACCATAATGAGACCTCAGTAATTCATTTGTATCTGCATACAAATGGATATAAATAGATGCAAAATTATTAAAAGTGTGCAGATCATTTATGAAGACAGAAGTGGAGCTGACTTTAAAACTCACTTAGTAAACAACAACTTCACATACAAATAAATTTGCTTCCTTGATAGAAAGTAAAGAGAAGCCCAACCCAGAGTGTAATTTCCAAGACCTGAGGTCCTCCCTTTCATCAGGGGTTTTGAATGGCCTATGATATGAAAAGCTTTGGGAAAAACATGAGCAGAGGTTGCATGAGGTATTTACCCACCAGCTATTATCAATGTCCTCAGTTAATGACTGAGCTGATCTTGCAGAATAATTGAACAAAATCCTGATAGGTTTTGGAAAGTCAGTATGTGTAAAATTCTTCATTTGTTTATATACGGGTCTCTCAAAACCCACCATCTTGGAAACACTGAAACAGAACCAATAAATGACAGTTGGTTTTGGTCAAATCATTTTTAATACAGAGATGATTATAATCAATACTGCATACAGATGTCATTGTAAGAGGAAATATTAAATTCTTTTAATGTGCAACCATAAAATAAAGGCTCAATATTGGCATTTCTTTGTATTGACTTATAAAGTAAAACCAAGAGCTGCATTAGACTGCATACAACTGAACACTTCCTGGTAACTTCATTTCGTGCCTTAAGCAAAGCAAAAATATCATTTGCCTTAATTAAAATTTGAGGGGAGGAGATAAAATGAAGAAGAGATAACACTAAAGATCTAGAAACTGTACTGAATCAATAACAATACTTCTTAGTTATATTCCCTCAAAGAGATAGAGTTCCATGAGACCACTTAATTCCAAAATGTAATAAGCCCAAATGCAGAAAATCCCAACTACATTCTATCTTTTAGCCGAGGAAATATATCAGATACAGTGAAATTGAACCATCTCCTCACGCACTCAATCCTTCCTCCTACCCGCAGTCACCTACATTATTTACCGTATTTTACTATGTGACTTTTCAGTTCAAGTTACTGAGATATCCTCTGAGGGGAATTCAACATTATCCAATACTAGTAATGATTCAGATTTAAAATCTCTCTCCCAATATCAATTCTATCAGCCTGTCCAAAACCGGGCAATAGTTATGTTTATGCAGGGGATGGTAAAAGTAGGGCAGTATTGAGATTTTTCACGCAACACAGGACTTAAATTGCTGTTACACTTGATTAATTTTAGCCTTAGCCATTGGGCGCATTCGCTTTTATTGTAACCAAAATACAACAGTTTTTGATGAGGAAATAATTTAAATGCTTTATTTTAAATTTGGCTGGTGGCATTTCTTCACCCTTCACTCCCACCAATAAAATAACAACCCTCTCCCAGAGTCATACACACACTGCACTGCAAGAGCTACTATACAGCACCCCCAGTTGGTTCTGACAGCCCCACCTCAGAAAACAATACTACCTGCTACCTATACAGGTCCATAACTCACCTCACCTCCTCCAGCAGACTTCCCTGTCCCCCATCCAAAAGGCTCCACCCCCACCAGTTTAGCACACTGCAGCTTCCTTTATAGCACAACTTTTAATCCTCTGGTTCATCTCAAAGGCACCTAACCTCCTTCCTCAACCCAGCCCAGTTCATTTTATCTTACCCTTACAGAACTCTGACCACCTCCAGCCACTCTGAACTCCCCTCCTGGCCCCCATGCCCTATTTACCCAACTGTGATTCCCCTCCCACAGTTCTCCATTTTGAGTCAGCTCCAACCCTTCCCCACCCAGCTTTGACTCTAGCTACAAATATAGCTCTGTCTGCCAGAGATACCCTCAGCCCAACCCCTTTTCCTTCTTCCCCCACCAAGTGGTACCCATCCCAGTATCAGACAGAGCCAGTGGAGCATCTGGTTTGGTCAAGCTAACAGATCAGCACAGCTGAAGGGCTGCTGAGAGCCTGACTCCATTTTCCTTGCTCCCTTAGCAGCACTTTGAATAGGTCTCCTCTCCCTACAGCCTTCTGGGTCTTTAAGGCAGCTTGCTGTCCTCTCCTCTGTTAAGGGATCTAGAACTGCTCGCTGAAGCTTCTCTACATATAGCTGCACCCACTTTCTTTGCAGAGGTTGTCCTGGGTGACCCTTGCATTCCTGACTCATTCTCCTTGGTGGGTCTGGTGCTTTTCCTGTCCTTTTAGCTCTCGCTCTCCTCAGCACAGACCATCTTCACAGGGTAAAAAAAAAAAAAAAAAAAAAACAACCTCCCCACCCCCCTTCTCCCTCCAGAGCTTTACTTACTTCAGTACCTTCCTTTTGGCCTCCCCTCTTTCAGCAAGGATCCAGTCCACATGGTGAAATGGAGAAGGACACTGCCCACACAGGCACAGCTGGGAACAGCTTAATTAAAGCCAAGCCTCACCAAGAAGGCAGCATTTCTTAGGCCTCTTCACTGTTAACTCCTCGGGTGATGCTTATTGCGCACTGGCGTGAGCTTTTTCTCTGACAGCCTGTTCCCACCTCTAGTTCAAGGATAAAAAACACATCAGAGACTCTTCAGATGTGTTCCCTGGGATGAGTAGATCATTATCTCCAGCTGGGCTTAGGCCTTGCAAGCTGAGGGAGAGGGAAGTGGCTTTTCCACTGGAAATAGTGCCTCCCTTCAGGTAAGAAGTGAGGGAGTAACCCCCTAATGATGATGGGAGTGGGCTAACTATGCTAGCCCATGAGCGGAGGAGAATTGTTCCTTTCCAGCCTCCTCCAGGAGACTCTATAGTTGAGCACTACTTGTGGGACCGAGCACAGGCTGTCTGGTTCTGAAGGGTTAATGCAGAACTCCTGTGTGGAGGGGTGAAAGAACGCAGGAGGTTACATGTGGGCAGTATGCCCTGTAAGCCAGGTACTTGGGTGGCCACCCCAGAGAGGTTCAGGTGGTGCCTGTCTGATTAGCAGAGTGCCCGCCGCTGCTCGCTGCCAATAACATGCATTACTACCGGTGGTGCACATCTGCACGAGCCTTGGTGCACATAACAAAATTTATTCTACCCTTGAGTGGAAAAAAATAGAGCACCGTGGGTGGGCCTGCTCGTGGGAAAGGGCATCCCAGACCACAAGGCAAACCCTATCACCCCTTCCCTGACCGTCTCCCTCATGTGGGCCCTCATTTGTAACCCCAGAGACACTGCGACCACTGACGAGAGAAAGTGAAGTCCTCACTCTAGTCTTCAGTGAGGATTAGCTGGTTATTAGCTCATCTG
Source organism: Carettochelys insculpta (assembly GCF_033958435.1). Taxonomy (NCBI): domain Eukaryota; kingdom Metazoa; phylum Chordata; order Testudines; family Carettochelyidae; genus Carettochelys; species Carettochelys insculpta. Next base: position 7,449,339 of record NC_134149.1, on the reverse strand, counting down.
GCAGAGTGACTGGCTTCAGCTCCTAAGAGTGCTAGTTTGGTCCCTCTTGCTGCCAATCCAGGTTTGTTGGTCTTACATACTGCAATTCCCAATTTAGTGCCTGCCCCATAGTGAGAAGGAGCACTGTTAACTGCCCCACTGTCCACTTGGACTGGGTCCTGCTAGACCTCCATCATGATGGCAGAGCTAAAATTGAAGTATCAGGTGGTAACATCACTCTTTTATATCAATGTGAGAGCCTGATGAGCAGAAGCTTATCTTATACTCAACTGTTTGGCTCTTGGCATGTACCTCCTGCCTCTGAAGTGCGAGGGTAAGAGGAGACTATTGGAACTAGGCTGGGGTGAGTACATACGGAAAATAGGGACTGAGATTTGGGGTGACTTGAATGTTAAACTGGGAGTACTGGCGATGGGGGAGTGGGATCATCAGTCATGTAGTCGGTCACTACTTCCACTCTAAATTAAAACAACTAACAATATTATTAGCATTTTTGGTGACTTCATCTGAGTAGCCAGTTCCATTGATCTAGCCAAGTGTTATGTGTGAGTAGATTTAAAGAGAGTGGGATTAGCTGTGGTTCTTTGAACTGTTTCCAGAATTGTCTGTGTGAATGTGCAAATCTTTGTAAAGCTAACAAATTTATTTCTCCACAAAACCATGGACCTAAAGCAATCTTACAAGAATCTCCCTGGGGCAGGTCTATTATTACTTTGACTGTACAGAAATCATCCATGGGGTGCTATTTCAAATAATCCTATTTCCTTTCATAAACGAGGGTGATGTCGCTCACCCACTGGTCTCCAGAATTATTTTGAAAAGAGTGGGCATATTATACATCTTGCAGTCTGAGGGTTTTCTTTATGCATTATAATATCTGCTTGGTTGTCTGAACATACGCTATTGTGAAGTGTTTGAATCCTTAGTTCTCATACTCTAAAGTTTGGAAAGTCTGATTGCATCCTTTATACCTGCTCTCTTACTCAGTGTGATTATTTGAGTGAGGAAGAACAGAGGCATTAGAATTATGCTCCTTGTTTGTTAGTCTGATACCATTATTAAATTGGTTCTTAAAGTTCCCTCTCTGTCTTTTCTGCAGAGAGTTTTTTGAAGCTTCAGCAGTTGAGATTTAGAGCACACTAAATAAGGAATTAAAGTTAGCAACATGTTTGTATTTTGGTTGTTTTAGTCACAAAATGGATGAGCTACTTATAGTTATTGTTCATAACTAGCTTTAGTGGCGGTGTTATTGCCTAGTTTTCCTGTTTATATTCAATATTTATGGAGTTTGATAAAAATTGATAGCGTCGTAAACAGTAATGAGTTTCTAGTGATATACAATAGTATAATAGGTAGTGTAAGTATCCTCCTGTATTTCTTTTAGTTAGATGTACAGTTCATTACAAGTAAACTAGCCAGGCTAAAAATTTTTTTTTTGAAAGGAGAACTTGTTTCCAGTGAATTTTCACCTAGATAAATAAAGTTCTGATCTGAAAAGTTAAAGGCAGGACTTTATTAAATTTTTATTGTTAGTGACACACATTGCTGTACATTTTAATTATTTATATTAGTGCTGTGGAGGGAGAAGCAAACTTAACAGAAGAAATTGATCTACTGGAGCTATTACATTATAGTGAGATGCCAGAATATTCTTTGCAGTTCCATAATTAGCTGAAATTAGAAGCTATGTGAGATTTTCAGGAAAATCTAACTATAAGGATACTTGAGTACCAGAACAGGCTTCCAAGGAATATTTTGGAATCACCACCATCAGAGGTTTTTAAGAACACATTAGACAGAAGCCCTCAGGGTGGTCTAAGTATGCTTGGTACTGTCTCAGGAGACTGATCTAGGTGATATGTTGAGCTGCTTTCCAGCACTCCATTTCTATTATTCTACGGAAGTGTCAAGTTGGCAAGCTACTGCTTGATGAGCTGCTATTGTCTTCCCATATTTAGTACCCTAAGTGCATATGGGGCTGATTTATGAAAGTGCTGTCAAAAGTGCATGTTACCCTGAGTAAAAAAACACCACAGTGATACTTCAGAATTTTAGGCATATCTCCTATGAAGCACTAGTGACGTTTGCATTCCAGCGGAAAGTTGTTAGGCCAAAATGACATTTCTGCATTCTGGCACCACATGGAAATTTTAGTGAGGGTCAACAGTGGAGGATTAATGATCCATTCAAAATGTCAAAGGAGAACTCTAGCCCAGGGGTTAACAACTTTTCCAAGGCAGAGGGCCAACATTTGATCTTTTGACCTCTATGTATTGCCCAAGTGCTGGTGATGCAATTAAAAGTCACTAATAGTCTACTTATGGCAGCTGTGTTAATAAATAAAGGAAGATGCAGAACTTGACCATTTCAGTGGTGGTAGGTAGCATTAATTGGTCTTTTGTCAATCCACGGGGGGCATGAATTTGAGCAAGCTCCCAGCTGCCTGGAGAAGGAAGGATGGGTCTGAGCTCCTGCTTTGTGTGCTGATGGAAATGGGCTCACGTGCCACTCTTGGCATCCATGCTGGGGGTTGCTGACCCCTACTCTAGTCTATATTTGCCTTAAAAATATTATCTTAAAAAAACACATTAAAAGTCTATTTAAATAAGGCACAAATCATACTACCCAGCTAAAAAAGGGAGTAGATATTTTCCACTTCAAGAGAGAAAAAGGCAACAATTCTAGTACAGGTTGAACCTCTCTCTTCTGGCACCTTCAAGACCTGAACACGGCCAAATGAAGGAATTTGTCTAGCACATTACCAACACTTCCACTCCTTCCTGGGTTCTTAGAAGACATTTGGGGTAAATTACAGACAAATAACAGCACAGAACACTGAGCACCAGGACTGGTGGCTGTAAACAAACTTTATTAGACCACAGGAAACTTGGCCACACCGGTGGTAAGTGATTGTCTGGCTAACTAAAATCATGCTGGATTACGGACGTTGCCAGACGAGAGAATTCTGGATTAGAGAGGTGCAACCTGTATGAAATGCTAAAAATTAAATATGTGAAGGACTTGCTTATTTTAATATGGCCCTCCACCACAGCAGAGTTAGCTGAACCATAACAGAAACACATCCTAGGTATTCACAGAAATGGTTACAAAACACAAGACTTCTGGGTCTTATTGTGCTAAATTGCCTCCCATTGTTTGTCTGAACAGCAAATGTTACTTATACCACCTGAAAAATAAATTCTAATGGCTGGTATACTGCTATCCTGACACGGCACCATCTCAGATCCCATTACATGAAATTTCCAAATCAATAAAAAGGGCCAGAATAAAATTTTTGACTAAACAGTTTTTCAGACAAAGGGTCTGATTTCCATAGGCGATTTCAGCTTCAACCCAAATACCCGACGCAAAAATATTTTCTCCAAAAAACTTAAATATTTTGATTTGGAAATGAAGCTGCTGAGCTTCATGAAGTTGTAGTTCAATGTTTTGCATACACATTCTCCCCTATGGACAGGAGTTTCACTTTTGCTGTGTCTCCCATGATTCACTAGGAATAGGTACTCCTGTGATGTATCACTTCCTCTTTCCCCAGAGTGTTGAATGCGATGCACCACGAAAGAGTTACCTCAGACAAGGGAGCCTGTTCCATAGACAAGCATCTGATACATAATACCTATACTGTAGCTCCCAGGAACCATTGGAACAGCATTTCCAAATCAAAATTGAGAATGAAATTGTTCAGTCTTTGAATTTTGACTTAAAAACCCCTCCCTGGATGAATTCATATTTTGATCAGCTCTAATTAGAACAACCATTAACAAAAGTGTAAGGTGTTGCACAGTGATTTCAGTTTTGGTTTCACTGAAAATAAAATTGCCTGCAGCGCTGGTTTATGACCAAATGTTTGGCTGCAAATTTCTCATTACTGGGGGGGGGCAGGTTTTGTTGTTCAATGTTGCACAAAGTACTCCCAGAGTCCCTAGCCTGTCTATTGCTATTGTTGCAAACATATTGTCGTTCTTTGTGAGCAAGGTTCCTCGCTAATTACAATTTGTTTTCATCCATAAAGTCATTTAACATTAGTTTTGCTTGTTGAATCATATTTGAATGAGAACTAAAAGATTGCTGGCCTTGTTTTGCTGATGTGTGACTGAAAGTTAATGTTAGCGGTGTTCCTGTCACTGTAATCTCACAATAGACAATAACTTAAAAAGTTTCCTGCTTCACAGTATGGGTGAGGTACTGGCAGGAAATGCCATCACTAAGGTCTAGTTTGTCTTACATGTAACTTTCCTCTATCTGTGTCAGGGGAAATAAGAAACTGGGATATAATTCATCACTCCAAACTATAATGAGTGGTGTGAATTCCAAAGAATTTGTGCCATTAATGCTGCTCTCTCTTGGTCCCTTTTTGTGTGTGAGAGAGATTAATACTGACAAAAAGAAAGTGACTCTGTTCAAAATATCGGAGGGGCAGCCGTGTTCGTCTGGATCTGTAACAGCAACGAAGGGTCCTGTGGCACCTTATAGACTAACGGAAAAGTTTTTAGCATGAGCTTTCGTGAGCACAGACTCACTTCATCAGATGCTGGTCTTGGAAATCTGCAGGGCCAGGTATAAATAAGCCAGAGCAAGGGTGGGGATAACAAGGTTAGCTCAGTCAGCAAGGGTGAGGCTTACTACCAGCAGTTGATCTGGAGGTGTGAACACCAAGGCACTCTGGCACTCTCACTGAAGGACTGTCTGGTTACGTGGACTCTCTCCTCAGACCCTATGCCACCAGCACTCCCAGCTATCTCCGAGACACCACAGACTTCCTGAGAAAACTGCAGTACATTGATGACCTACCAGAAAACACTATCCTAGCCACCATGGATGTAGAGGCTCTCTATACCAACATCCCACACAAAGATGGAATAAATGCTGTCTGGAACAGTATCCCTGATGATGCTACAGCACATCTGATGGCTGAACTCTGTAACTTTATCCTCACACACAACTATTTCAGATTTGGCGACGATACATACCTTCAAATCAGCGGCACAGCTATGCGTACCAGCATGGCCCCTCAATATGCCAATATTTTCATGGCTGATCTGGAACAGCGCTTCCTTAGCTCTCGTCCACTAACACCCCATCTCTACTTACCCCACACTGATGACCTCTTCATCATCTGGACCCATGGGAAGGAGACTCTGGAGGAATTCCACCGGGACTTCAACAACTTTCACCCCAACATCAACCTCAGCCTGGAACAATCCACATAGGAGATCCACCTCCTGGACACCACGGTGCTAATACATGATGGCCACATCAATACCACCCTGTACTGTAAACCCACTGACCACTACGCCTACCTTCATGCCTCCAGCTTCCATCCCAGACACACCACACGATCCATTGTCTACAGCCAAGCACTAAGATATAACCGCATTTGCTCCAACCCCTCCGACAGAGACAAACACCTACAGGATCTCTACCAAGCATTCTTGAAACTGCAATACCCACCTGAGGAAGTGAAAAAACAGATCAACAGAGCCAGACGTGTGCCACGAAGCCTCTTACTACAGGACAAGCCCAAGAGAGAAACCAACAGAACACCACTAGCCATCACCTACAGTCCTCAGCTATAACCTCTACAGCGCATCATCAGGGATTTACAACCCATCCTGGACAATGATGCCCCACTTTCACAGGCCTTGGGAGGCAGACCAGTCCTTGCCCACAGACAACCTGCCAACCTGAAGAAAATCCTAACCAGCAACTATACACCGCACTGCAGTCACTCTAACTCAGAGATCCAACCATGCAACAAACCTCGTTGCCAGCTCTGCCCACATATCTACACCAGCAACACCATTACAGGACCTAACCAGATCAGCCACACCATCATGGGTTCATTCAGATGCACATCTGCCAATATAATTTATGCCATCATATGCCAGCAATGCCCCTCCGCTCTATACATCAGACAAACTGGACAGTCTCTACGTAAAAGAATAAACTCACACAAATCAGACATCAGAAATGGCAATATACAAAAACCCATAGGACAGCACTTCAATCTCCTAGGCCACACAGTAGCAGACTTAAAAGTAGCTATCGTACAGCAAAGAAATTTCAGGACCAGACTCCAAAGAAAAATTTCTGAGCTACAATTCATCTGCAAATTCAATGCCCTTAGCTCAGGCTTAAACAAAGACTGCGAATGGCTCACTAAATACAAAAGCAGCTTCCCCTCCCTTGGTGTTCACACCTCCAGATCAACTGCTGGTAGTAAGCCTCACCCTTGCTGACTGAGCTAACCTTGTTATCCCCACCCTTGCTCTGGCTTATTTATACCTGGCCCTGCAGATTTCCAAGACCAGCATCTGATGAAGTGAGTCTGTGCTCACGAAAGCTCTGTTCAAAATGTAACTTTTAAGATCTTCACTCCATATCAACTACACAGCAACAGTTCCTCTTCTACCTCCTTTTTAGAGTGAGACAAAGCATTGTACTACCCTCATGCCCCATACAAACAAAAACATTTTTAAATGGTTAGAGACCTGTGTATGTTTAGAGATTTGGTCTATACAGCTTGTTCATTTATCAATAAATACCCAATTTTATTTTCTATCATGACCCACATGCATACCTTTGCCTGCATCCTGCTCACTCAACTCTTGTGGATTTGCAGTGTGCTCTGATTTTGCTTGTCATCCCATATACAGGAAGTTCTTATCTGGATGTTTTCTTATAAATGCTGCACTGATTAGGCCTCAGCACTCTGGCCAGTTTTGGGCACCACACTTCAAGACAGATGCGGAGAAATTGGAGAAGGTCCAGAGAGGAGCAACAAGAATGATTAAAGGTCTAGAGAACATGGGCTGGGAGAAAAGACTGAAAGAACTGGGCTTATTCAGTTTAGAAGAGAGAAGACTGAGAGGAGACATGATAGTGGTTTTCAAGTTCTTAAAAGGATTATGAGGAGGAGGAGAAAAATTGTTCTCCTTGGCCTCTGAGGACAGGACAAGAAGCAATGAACTTAAATTGCAGCAAGGGAGGTTTAGGGTAGACTTTAAGAAAAACTTCCTAATTGTCAGGGTGGTTGAACACTGGAATAAATTGCCTAGGGAGGTAGTGGAATCTCCATCACTGGAGATATTTAAACAAAAAGCAGTCAAGTAGCACTTTAAAGACTAGCAAAATAGTTTATTAAGTGAACTTTCATGGGACAGACCCACTTCTTCAGTAACTCCAATTAAAGTAGCAAACTGTTGTATATTCACCCCTTACAGGCACAATGGTCCTCTAATGTCTGAACTGTCCAGGAGAAGGCTAGATGGTACAGAACACACATTTTGGGGAAAAATCTGGAAGTGTTTTAGGGTCACTTTGCAAGTTGTAATCAAAAGTGTGACTGGAGCGTTTCTGGCAGGCTGAAGTGACTTGCAAGCTGAGAGAGACTCAGGATGGAAGCCATAGCAAAGGAGTATTTTCAGGTACCCAAGGATTCAGGGCAGGTGGTGACAACTCCTCACGGGTCTAGACTGCACCTCAAAATGTGACATATTTGCAACACTCCACATGATGACATTATTGAGAGTCACTAGAAGTTGTTATTACCAGTGATTGCTACTTTAGATTAACTGAGTGTGGAAGTTTGTCAGCTGTGCTGCACTTCTCTTTTGATGCTGAAAAAGAAGTGGGTCTGTCCCACGAAAGCTCACTTAATAAACTATTTTGCTAGTCTTTAAAGTGCTACTTGACTGCTTTTTGTTTTGATAGTATACAGACTAGCACGGCTCCCTCTCTGGAGATATTTAAGAGCAAGTTAGATAGACGCCTATCAGGGAAGCTCAGGACAGAGCTTGATCCTGCCCTGAGGCCTGGGGAACGGACTTGATAATCTCTTGAAGTCTCTTCCAATTCTTTGAGTCCCCATTTTTGATCCTGAGTGGTATAAAGCACCCAAACTCCCACTGACCTCAGTGGAACCTGGTACCCCTCAGAACCTCTGCATCTGTCCTACATGGTTCTAAAATACTACATTATGTTTTATAGCATTACATATTTGGTTGGAAGCTCTCTGAGCTGTAGATAGGACATTCATCTGGTATCTGTTGCCCTAATTCTAAGGGGAGGATTTTTCTTGTACATATTAAAATTTCTGAAATGAAGGCATAAAATATAATAGTGTATCAGGCCATTTAAATTCTCCCTTCAATCAAGATAAAGCAGTAAAGCTGCCAATTACAAAAAAAAATGAGAATAATAAAACGTCCGTCTCTAAAAACTGCTTTCTATTTTTTAATCTGTCTCCAGAGAGGCTATGAGACTGCCTACAATAGGCTGAAAAGGAATTTATATTATTTCTTATTCCTCTTTTTTTTATTTTACTGAATACTAAATCTTAAGAAACAAAGGGGGAGTGAGAGAGAAGAAATGAGCTAATTTTCACTATTTTAACAGGTACTAATAATAAGATTAAAATGGGACTCTCCATGAAAGTCAGTAGAGGTTTCTTCAGGCAAACTGACAGTCTGATATGTTTTATTTATATGTTGGGTGTTTTGTTTTGTTTTTTTGAACTCCCATTCATTTGAGCCATGTATGTAGGTTGTCACATTAAAATCCTTGGCTGTGTCTGCACGTGCCACTTCATCCGGAAGCAGCATGGTTACGAGCCATCCGGAAGATGCTAATGAGGCACAGGCATGAATTTCCCGTGCCTCATTAGCATATGGGCATGTGATTCAGAGTCTGGAAGATGCACTCCCAGAGTCCAAAATGCATGTGCAGACGTGCGGCCTGCGGAGATCTTCTGGAAGGAAACCCTGCTTCCAGAAGCCCTTTCTTCCTCAAAATTTTGAGGAAGAAGGGGATTCCGGAAGGAGGGTTTCCTTCCGGAAGATCTCTGTGGGCCACGTGTCTGCGCATGCATTTTGTAGTCCGGAAGAGCTTCTTCTGGACTCCAAATCATGTGCCCATATGCTAATGAGGCATGAGAAATTCACATCCGGGCCTTATTAGCATCTTCCAGGTGGTTCATTACCACGCCGCTTCTGGAAGTGACACGTGTAGACACAGCCCTTGTGACTTTTTATGCAGGGTCAGCAGGGTGTGATATTCCCAACCTGAGACTCAGATGCCACCCAGAGCATCCAGACACAATGCAGCCTATTTCAAAATCAAGCCCTTGGATGCACTTATTTTCAAAGACCCCTTATTCCATGTTTACACAGCCCCTATTTTAAAATAACTGTTTCTGAATAGGTGCTAGTCCATGTACAATGGGGTGTACCAAATTCAAAACAAGCCATCTGCTATTTCAAAATGATTTCAAAATAGCAGTTGCGTTGTGTGGACAGTTGCAAAGTTATTTTGGCATAGCAGCCATTGCTATTTCCAAATAGCGCCTGTAGACACACCCTTACTCTGAGAATGTCTCTGTGAGGATTGTTTGATTTGTTCTCTCTGGCACTATAACACAAGTTATACTTAGAAGGCTCTTTGCACGCTCTGGGCAATACAGTGTGTTATGCTGTATTTGCAATGTTTGGCCATTTCTAGAACAAGTCACCTTTGGGACCTAACAGATATTGTGCAGGCAGCTAGAGCCTTTTAAAAGGTAAGCTGTACTGAATTTCCCAAGGCGGGGAATGAGAACACTTAATAGTACAATGAAAGAAGTGGGCAAGAGAGTGGTTAAGAATTTAAAACCAGGTTCTGTACAGAGAGGCTGGAGTTGCTGACAAGTCCCTGTAGCTGAGCCCTCCAGGAGCTGAACTGGTTCCATGTCTGTTTTGCTCTGCTGGTGGGGGGATGTTACCCAACCTCTGTGCCTTTGCTTGGGGAGACCAGAGCTTCTGGGCCTGCAGGATAGGGTTTTGGGCAGTGTTCCCTGTAAGCTGTGTCCTTGTGTGGCTGCTCAGGAAAGACTCAAATGCTGTCCTACTGATTAGCAGAGCCCGCACAGCTTGTTTTTTTTGTTCCTACAGTTGGGGTGCATTCACACATGCCTCAGTGCACATAAAAAACTATTCCACACATGGATGGAAATGATTAGCAGGAACACCAGTGGTAGAACACCCCAAAGTGCAGGTAGGCAGGCTCCATGGTATGATCAGCACACTGGTAACAGCCTGAAGCAGACCTATGTGAGCCAACCTGTCACAGGTGCACCTACTAAAAATGGCAGAAACCAATGGGAATCTTGTGGATTTAACAAGGTGCAGAGCTACCTTGTTGTACTGTGTTGCATGCACAGTAGTTATCTAGCCACGGGTGTGCAAATGCCTGACTTATGTGTGCATGTGCTGAAGGGAGACACTTTGAGGCTGAGACTCCCACCAGGAAAGTGATGTGCAGTGGGGGGGTGTATTTGTGTCTCTTGAATACAAACATTCTACAGCACCAGTCAATAAGTGAACAATATATTGATGTATAAGGACTCTGTGAAGGGGGGGCGGGAACATGAATAAATACATACACACGTTGTGACGCCTATGCTGACCTTTAGTTACATGTGACCTATGTGAACTAGTGTCTGTTCAGATATCTCATTAAAAATTCCTACGTAGGAAGCACACACTAATCTTCTCCTTTAACAATACCCTCTGTATTGTTTTCTTGCAGTTGATCATGTATCATGATCTAGCATGACTTCACTGATTGCTTCTAAAATACGTAGAGAGAGGATGAGTAATGTCTTTTTGTGTTCTTGGCAAACAAAATAATGCCCTTGATTCCAAATAGCAGGCTGTTTCTTATTGAAAATGTACAGAATATGTTCTTCTGAAAGAAGACTGAAGAGGTTGCCATGGAAATTATTCTAATTTGAGACCTGCTAGCTCAACAAATAGTTTATTTGTGAACTTGTTCTAAACCTAGATTCAGTGGAAGTGATGGAGGACAGTTGCGTGTTCATAGGTTGCTGGCCTCTTTTGCAGTAGAGACTTTCGGAGGTTGGGTACTGCAAGCAGTTCAATTTTCAAGCAGTTCAATTGTTGAGTGAGGGCAAGTCCCTGAAAAAGATCAAGAATTTCATGTAGAAATGTGAGGTACCTCTCCAGAAGTACTTTGGGCTAGAATGCCTCTATTACAGAATCAAAGAACACTAGAACTCAAAGGAGCCTCAAGAGGTCATCGAGTCCAGTCCCCTGTCCTCATGGCAGGACCAAGCAACATCTAGATTGTCCCTGATAAATGTCTGTCTAACCTGGTCTTAAATATCTCCAGTGCTGGAGATTCCACAAACCTTCCTAGGCAATGTATTCTACTGTTTAATGTTTCAGGGAGTTATGTCTACATAGCAGAGTTAACCCAGGCTCTTGCCCAGGTTTTAGCCCACCCTCCCTATTGTCCACACCTGTGACCCTGCAGATAGCTGAGGGTGTGGGTTAGAAGCAGGCTACAGGTCAGCTTGGCCTGGAACCTGCTTGCACTGAGGTTACACAGAAAATTATGCTAATGCAGACAGTCCTGTGGTACCCTTCCCACTAGTTTGCCCACAGGACAGACATGTTCTGCAATTGACTAGGAAAGAATGCTAAAGGGCTCCAGCCCAAAAAATTATGGGATGTGCCTCCAGTCACGCACAGGTGAGTGCAGAAACAACGACACAGGAGGACAGGTAGGGCTTTGCAAATGAGAATGCTCACACCTAAGACAGGCTATCCTAGGGCTCAGACATTGTTGTCATTCTCCCAGTTTAATTATGCAATATAGGTATAATCCAGCAGCGTGCATGTAGCTCCAAGTCTCTTTTTTTTTTGTTTGTTTTTGTTTACTTTCCCATGGATTTCTCAGCAGAAGGGCATCATACACACCTTCTATCTTCAAAAATCCCCAAACAGATTAGCTGTTAGAGATGGGGCCGCAGCAAACCCTACCACCTGAGTGATGGGGACGTTCAGGTCTTAATGTAATTCTGAACTTTGCTGAAGCTGCTATCTCATTAAGAAACAACCAGTGCAGTACTTTAAATAAATACACATTCATCCTGGGAGAAGAGCAACAGAGCAGTCAGTTTCTAGCTTTGCTGCCCTACTCATTTATGTAATATTGGCTGCAGGAAATACATTAATAATACTAGGTGCCAAGGAACTGTGATTGTACAATTAATAATAAAATTTGATCCTTTAAAGGGATATTTTGCTGTGCTTTTGAGCCGAGCCTTTGGCTTAGAGCTACTGTTTTTATGCACAACAAGAAGTCTTGTGGCACCTTATAGACTAACAGATATTTTGGAGCATAAGCTTTCGTGGGCAAAGACCCGCTTCATCACATGCATGAGTGGGGGAGTGGTTTCAGAGGGGTATTTAAAGAGTGGGGTCTCAGTAAGAGGGAGGGCCAGAGCTGACCAGGGCTATTCAGCAAGGTGGAAATGGCCCAGTATCAACAGTACTTATCAAAAGAGGAAAAAACAAGTCAGATCAGAGAGGGGGATGTGAGCCTTTGTCAGAGTCTAATGGGGAGCTATTAGCACCCAGACCAAAGAAACTGCCTCTGTAAACCGTGAGCCACTCCCAGTCTCTGTTTAATCCATGGTTAATGGAGTCAAATATGCAAATAAATTGCAGCTCAGAGATTTCTCTCTCCATCTGATTTTTAAAATTTTTTTGTTTCAGGACTGTCACCCTTAAATCTGCCACTGAGTGTCCAGGGAGATTGAAGTGTTCCCCCACAGGCTTCTGTACATTACCATTCCTGATGTCTCATTTTATGTCCATTTATTCTTTTATGGAGAGACTGTCCAGTCTGGCCAATGTAAATTGCATTGGGGCATTGCTGGTACATGACAGCATATATTATATTAGTAGATGTGTAGGTAAAGGAGCCCCTGATGGTATAGTTGGTGTTAGGTCCTGTGATGATGTCACTGGTGTAGATATGTGAGCAGAGTTGGCAGCGAGGACTGTGGCAGGGGCTGGTTCCAGGCTTAGAGTCACTGGTTTGTGATTTGTAGTGGCTGGTGAGTCTGGTGTAGTGGCTTAATGAGATAGCAGCTTCAGCAAAGTTCAGAATAACATTAAGACCTGAACGTCCCCATCACTCAGGTGGTAGGGTTTTCTGCGGTCCCATCTCTAACAGCTAATCTGTTTGGGGATTTTTGAAGATAGAAGGTGTGTATAATGCCCTTCTGCTGAGAAATCCATGGGAAAGTAAACAAAAACAAAAAAGAAAAAACAGAGACTTGGAGCTACATGTATGCTGCTGGATTATACCTATATTGCATAATTAAACTGGGAGTATGACAACTATGTCTGAGCCCTAGGATAGCCTGTCTTAGGTGTGAGCATTCTCATTTGCAAAGCCCTACCTGTCCTCCTGTGTCCTTGTTTCTGCACTCACCTGTGCATGACTGGAGGCACATCCCATAATTTGTTTAAGATTGGCAGGCTGTCTATAGGTGAGGACAGGCCTGCCTCCCAAGGTCTGTGAGAATGAAAGATCGTTGTTCAGTATGGGTTGCAGATCACTGATTTACTGGAGAGGCCTTACGTGGGGGCTGTATGTGATGGTCAGTGGTGTTCTCTTGTTTTACTTGTGAGGCCTGTCTTGTAGCAGCTGGCTTCTGGGTACCCGTCTGGCTCTATCAATCTGTTTCCTCACTCTGGATAAACTGGAGAAATGGGCTGAGGTAAACAGGATGAAGTTTAATAAGGACAAATGCAAAGTGCTCCACTTAGGAAGGAACAATCAGTGTCACACATACAGAATGGGAAAGGACTGCCTAGGAATGAGTACAGCAGAAAGGGATCTAGGGGTTATAGTGGACCACAAGCTAAATATGAGTCAACAGTGTGATGCTGTTGCAAAAAAAGCAAACATGATTCTAGGATGCATTAACAGGTGTGTTGTGAACAAGACACGAGAAGTCATTCTCCCGCTCTACTCTGCGCTGGTTAGGCCTCAGCTGGAGTATTAGTTCTGGGCACCACAGTTCAGGAAGGATGTGGAGAAACTGGAGAGGGTCCAGAGGAGAGCAATGAGAATGATCAAAGGTCTAGAGAACATGACCTATGAAGAAAGGCTGAAAGAATTGGGCTTGTTTAGTTTGGAAAAGAGAAGATTGAGGGCGGACATGATAGCAGTTTTCAGGTATCTAAAAGGGTGTCATAAGGCAGAGGGAGGGAACTTGTTCTTCCTTGCCTCTGAGGATAGAACAAGAGGCAATGGACTTAAATTGCAGCAGGGGAGGTTCAGGTTGGACATTAGGAAAAAGTTCCTAACTGTCAGGGTGATCAAACACTGGAACGAATTGCCATGGGAGGTGGTAGAATCTCCATCACTGGAGATGTTTAAGAAGAGGTTAGATAGATGGCTTTCAGGGATGGTCTAGAAAGTGCTTGGTCCTGCCATGAGGGCAGGGAGCTGGACTCGATGGCCTCTTGAGGTCCCTTCCAGTCCTACTCTTCTATGATTCTATGATTCCTTATGTGGGTATTGTAGTTTGAGAAAAGCTTGGTAAAGGTCTTGTAGATGTTTGTCTCTGTCTGATGGATCAGAGCAAATACAGTTGTGCCTTAGTGCCTGGCTGTAAACAATGGATCATGTAGTACGCCCTGGATGGAAGCTGGAGGCATGTAGCTAAGCATAGCGGTCCGTGGGTTTTCGGTATAGGGTGGTATTTATGTGACTGTCGCTTATCTGTACAGTAGTGTCCAGGAAGTGAATTTCGTGTGTGGACTTGTCCAGGCTAAGGTTGATGGTGGGGTGCAAACTGTTGAAATCATGGTGGAACTCTTCAAGAGCCTCCTTCCCGTGGGTCCAGATGATGAAGATGTCATCAGTGTAGCGCAGGTAGAGGAGGGGTGCTAGGGAACGAGAACTGAGAAAGCGTTGTTCCAGGTCAGATATAAAAATGTTGGCATACTGTGGGGCCATGCGGGGGCCCATAGCAGTGCCACTGATTTGAAGGTATAATTTGTCCCCAGATCTGAAATAGTTGTGGTTGAGGACAAAGTCACAAAGTTCCGCCACCATTTGTGCCTCGGTCTCATCAGGGATAATGTTCCTAACAGCTTGGAGTCCATCTTCATGTGGGATATTGGTGTAAAGGGCCTCTACATCCATGGTGGCTGGGACTGTGTTTTCAGGAAGGTCACTAATGGATTGTAGTTTCCTGAGGAAGTCGGTGATATCTCGAAGAAAGCTGGGGGTGCTGGTAGCATAGGGTCTAAGTAGAGAGTCCACATATCCTGTGGTGAGGGTGCCAATGCCTGAGATGATGGGGCATCTGGGATTCTCAGGTTTATGGGTCTTGGGTAGCAGATAGAATAAACCTGGTTTGGGTTCAAGGGTGTGTCTGTGTAAATCTGTTCCTGTGATTTTTATAGGGACGGTCTTGAGCAGATGCTGTAGTTTCTTTCTGTATTCCTCAGTGGGATCCTTGGACAGAGGCCTATAGAATGTTGTATTGGAGAGTTGCCTGGCAGCCTCCTTTTGGTAATCTATCCTATTCATGATGACAACAGCACCTCCCTTGTCGGCCTCTTGGATGTCTTCTTGAAAAAACCGTCCTGGCCACCATGGCAGTAGAGGCCCTTTACACCAGCCTCCTTTTGCAAGAGAGTGCTGGACTGGAGAAATTCAACTTGTAGTAGCCAATTTAGAAAGCATTCGGTTTAGCCCAGATTCAATTGTATTTTCTCAGGTTGGCTTTTTGTGTTGATGAGTAAACCACTTTGGTGGTTTAAAATACTTTAAATAACTTAATGTCTTTGCATGTTTGTGGTTGTGGAGAGAATTAATTCTATACAAGGGTGCATAGAAATCTAGGGGGAATTTTGATGTCTTACAAAGATTACTTAATTTAATGGAGGGTGGAATTTCATCAGAAAATACACCTCTTAATGGTAGCACCTGAACCAGTTGTCCCATTAGTCAAATTGTAAAACTATAGGCAATAACTGAGTGTTTTTGACAGAGATTCTTCTTCATTTTTGTAGCAAAACCAACTTTTTATTGCCATCACATGGCACTTTCCCCAGCCCAAAAAGTTTCTTAATATTGCCTTTGGAGGGGAAAAAAAGGGCAAAATTAAATACGTCCTACTTTTCGGTACACTTTAGTTATTTTATCATCAGTAGCAAGAACTTCTTTCTTTGCACAGCATTACTGAGTATGCAAGCAATACATTTTAAAGGATTCGTAGCTGTGATTTAATACTTAGGTACCACACTGCCGTGTGTTCCTGAAATGTCTATCACAGATATCTAAAACATAGACCTACAGTCCAATTCAGTTTTCATGTAAGTGAGCACAAGACCATTGACTTTGTGTTTTTTCTTGCATAAAGACATAGTTTAGCCTTTAAAACTTGCATCCCTACTAATGTGGCTAGCACTAACTCCTACAAAGACCCGCTTTGACTTTGATAAAATATATACGGGTAAGTATTTTACACTTAGTCACTAATGTGTGGTACTTTCTTGATATCTATTCAGCCCTTTGTTTAAAAATGAAGAACATTTTCAAAAGGACTGGGTCTACCGGACTCTTTTTATAAGAGTGTCTGTGGACTTTGAAGGATGTACTTGATGAAGTCCCCATTTTGAAAAAGAGCAGTTGTGTTCTGGGCTGAAGATCTACTGTCCAGCAACGTTCTTTTCTTAAATTCAATAGCTTGAGCAAATTACCTGAGTCTGGTATTAAAAGGTGTTACAGTCTGACACACAACCCAGATGCAGTTGCTACTTTAACTGTTTTGTGCAGAATGTCTTGACCAAAAGAGGAAAATATGGGAAAGCATAATTAAAAGGAAAGGATGCCTTGCTCAGGCTGTGAGGGAAATGTGAACCAAATCTCTTACTAGAGAGAGAGAGCCGTTACTGTAACTCTAATGATATTTTATTTAAGCAGTGAGTGGAATAAATACAACCACATTCTCTGCTGGCACAACTCAGCTGATTTTTAGCCCAGACATATGTGTTACATATAAACATTAGGTAGCTCTCCCATAAGCAACACTGCCTCTCTAAAAGTATCCAACAAAGTATTTTGTATGTTATGAATGCCCCTGTGGGTAAGCTGTGCTCCAGTGCACAGAAATACAGACCCAATGACAGCATTCCCACAAAATGCCAGGAATTCAAGAATTCCCTACTAGCAAGTATGCAATCATCAGAAAATCTTTGACTACAGAACTCCCTCCTCCCACCCTGCAAGCAAGTTCAGTCACTGACTCAAGATTCTTCAGGACTCCATGGGAATCTCTCCAGTGGCAGGCAACCAAAGTGATTAGGAGTCTGGAGCACTTGACCTACGAGGAGAGGCTGAGGGATTATTTAGTTTGCAGAAGAGAAGAGTGGGGGAAGAGGTTTGACGGCAGCCTTCAACTTCCCAAAGGTGAGCTCTAAAGAGGATGGAGAGAAGCTGTTCTCAGTAGTGACAGATGGCAGAACAAGGAGCAATGATCTCAAGTTACCATGTGGGAGGTCTAAGTTGGATATTAAAAGAAAACTATTTCACTAGGAGGGTGGTGAAGCTCTGGAATGCATTACCTAGAGAGGTGTTGGAATCTCCAACCCTAGAGGTTTTTAAGTCCAAGCTTGACAAAGTCCTGGCTGGGATGATTTAGGTGGGATTGGTCATGCTTTGAGCAGGTGATGGACTCAATGACCTCTTGAGGTCTCTTCCAGCCCTCTGATTCTGTGAAAACTAGTGGATGATCTGTAACCAGTTGTTGAAGCACAAGACTTCTCTGTGTTTAGGCAGCTAACATTCAGCTTTATTGAATTCAGTAAGGCAACAGATGAGCCAAACAGTACACTAGTAAAACCAGGTCCAGCAAGGCTGCTTGATGCAGCTAACTCTAGTATTTTATACCCTTACACAAACAAAGCCCAGTGTCAGAGGCAATTAGTTAGAGAATCGTAAATCACTTCTCAAAGAGAAACCGTTATGAGCAAAGAGAAACAGCTACTAGGGAGCTGGAGCCTTGACTCCAAACAGTTCATTAACACATTCCATAGAGTTCATCCTTCCTGCTATTCCCAAACAGGTCAAGGAAAGTACAGGCTCTTGTGTGCGTGCAGAAGTAAGGGATGTGAAATGGCTTCTTATACAAGATGGTTTCCACACAGTTGATGATCTGTAAGGGACCTGGTAGTATTAAAATTCTTTTCTCTAAGCTTTTGATTCCTAAACCAACAAAGTCTTAGAACATTTGGTCTTAGGGTTGGATTCTTTGACCGTGACCCCCTGTCTCACAGGGAAATTAATCTAGTCTATGTGACACAATGTTTGGGCCATGGGCTGAGGGTACTTAAGGCAAAGGGAAGCTCTGCCTTCCTACACAAGTGCTGCAGAAACCCCTACTGGTCCCATGCCTCTGATGGTTTTTGTTATGGTTCAGGCAGGTTCCAGGGCAGCAGGGAAGGCTGAGTAGAAAGGGACCTCCTCAGCTTATGCTCCAAAATATCTACTAGTCTATAAGGTGCCACAGGACTTCTTGTTGTTTTTAAACATAGGATGGGTTCGCGCTTGCTTGTATGAAGAAGTCAGAACGAGGTAGCAACTTTTCCAGTCTGATTCCAGTCATCTTCTTCCTGTCAGGAAGCAAATGCCAGCTGAGGATGAAGCCTAATGCCTTGTTTTGTCTTGAGAAAAAAAGAGATTTCTCAAACAGCTTTAACTGTTGCTTCTGTTATCTGTTCCTCAGGATCAATGGGAGAAGTTCGCAGCATTTGCAAGCTGCCTCCAAGTCAGCTATCAGAGTACATAAAAAAAACCTGTGACTGACGTTTTTTTTATTCCCAGATTTAGTGCTTTTGATTAGGTACGTTGTCCATGGCTGGGACATGGTACAAAACCAGCTCCATTTTATTGAGAAAGAAATTGCGGAAAGGTGGGGTTTTTTTAATAATAAAATAATAATTTGCTTGTGTTCAGGGACTTGGTTGGAAGGGAACAAGCTGGCAGTGAACAGGGACAAGGGATACGCAGGGATAGGGAGGGAACAGGAGGGAAATGATGGGAGGAGGTGGGACCTGGCCAGAGGATGGGGCCTGTACCTCCCCAAGTGAAAGCTTCACCTATTGCCCAGGATTGGGCTAATATCAACCAGCAGCTACTCATTGTTGCAAACCTCCCCTTTTCTGCTGTTATGTGGTTCCCCATTCCTACCTAAGTTTGTTTGCCCTCTGTCTACTGTTTATTGGTTAATGATGATGCCTTTAGTGCAGGGACTGTGTTTTACTCCATGTACCATGTACCTTGCAACCCAGTGACAGATCTGGAGTCTTGATGCTACATCCATATAAATAACAATAATAAGGGATCCAGCCTTTTTTAAGATCATTTTCTCCCTTAGAACAGTAAAGAAAACTTACATTTTGTGCTTTTATCATTTTCTGCTATTAACATTAATCACAGGTAGTTTTCTCTATTTTTGTCTGTTTGCTGTTTGAGAAATTGGTATTTGCTAAGAGATAAGCAGCCTTTAAATGTAAAGACATCTTTCTTTTAGAATTCCACCATTAAAAAAATAAATAAATTTGCCTGTACTATCAAAGGTCGTTAAAACTGAGTGGTATGTACAGTACAGTTGTCTATGGAGCCATTTAATGAACTTATTTAATGCAAGCTTTTAGTCCTTGTGCTTGACTCCAAAATCTTATTAGTATTCAGGTGTGATCATTAGGAGCATACTCCTGATTTACATATTAAGTTCTCAAAAAGCTTCCTCTTGAACTCCTTAAATTACTAAAAGATTCTTTTGTTATGGGATGTCAGTTTTATGATATTTTTCCTCTGGCTTCCATAATGTAAGCCCTGAATTATGTCTGCATGGTCAAAAAAAAGAGTCTTCCACCCCCCACCCCTCCCCTACACTGGAACAGTATCAGTTTAAAAAAAAAATTAAAGCTGATTCCAAAATCTTTGGCCACAATGTATATGTGAATCATACCCCCAAAATTTACACATTTTCTTTCCTCAAATATTCTTAGCTAAAATCCAAGATTATTTTTTACACAGCAGAGTTCTTGTTCATTCTCTTCCTCTTATTCCAGTAGACCAAACCATTTGTATGTCTTGCTTTAAGGCCTGCAGCCATATTAAGATGTCCTTTATGGAGATTCTTCAGCTTATGAACGTCCTCTGGCTAATTCCAAAAGTAGTTATTTGCTTCAACAAAAGTAAGGGTAGTGGTGTTAGAAAACATCAGAGGAGGCTTTCATAAATGAATACATCATATTAGCTAGTTGTTTGTTCTACAACTAAAGTGATAAAATATTGCCAGTGCTGGGGTCAGATCCTGTGAAAAGTTTGTGTTAGGTGATTGCTTGAAAATTTTTGCAGGTTCAGGACCTTATCTTTTATGGATAGTACTTTGCCTATAAAGGGAGCAGAAAGGGCACTGGGAGTCACAGCAGAGTCAACAGTGTGACACTTCCAGGAAATAGCAAACACTATGCTAGGATGTATTGGCAGTAGTGTGGTAACCAAGACAGGAGAAGAAATTCTGCTCTACATAACTCTGATTAGGCCTCAACTATAGTACTGTGCCTGGGCAGGTTGTGGAATCACAATCTTTGGAGATTTTTAAGAACAGGTTAGACAAGCATCTATCAAGTACAGTCTAAATCAATGGAGTCTGTGGACCACTGGGGGTCCACCAGGGTATTTCAGGGGGTCTGTGGAAAACAACACAAAATAAATAAAAATTATCATCAAAATGTTTTAAATAGATTGTAAATTTGCAATTTATTATTCTTAAATTAAGTATCTTCCAGTAATGTTAATTAGTAACAGAGAGAAAGCTGTGCTAGTCTATATACTATCAAAACAAAAAAGCAGTAAAGTACCACTTTAAAGACTAATAAAATTATTAGGTGAGTTTTCGTGGGACAGACCCATTTCTTCAGACCATAGGCATACCAGAACAGACTCAATATTTAAGGCACAGAGAACCAAAAATAGTAATCAAGGTTGACAAATCAGAAAAAAAATTATCAAGGTGAGACAATCAGAGAGTAGAAGGGTGGGGAGCGGGGAGTCAAGAATTAGATTAAGCCAAGTTTGCAAAAGAGCCCCTATAATGACCCAGAAAATTCACATCCCAGTTCAAACCACATGTTAATGTGTCAAATTTGAATATAAAAGAGAGTTCAGCAGTCTTTCTTTCCAAAGTAGTGTGAAAATTCCTCTTCAGTAAGACGCAAACTCTTAAGTCATTAACAGAATGGCCCACTCCATTAAAATGTCAGCTGACCAGTTTGTGGCTCAGGAGTGTTTTTATGTCTGTTTTGTGCCCATTAACTCTTTGTCTAAGAGAGTTTGAAGTCTGTCCAATACACAAAGCATCTGGGCATTGTTGGCACATGATGGCATATATGATAGTTGAGGAACATGAGAATGTGCCCATGATTCTGTGACTAACCTGGTTAGGTCCAGTGATGGTATCCCCAGAATAGATATGTGGACAAAGCTGGCAGCGGGCTTTGTTGCAAGGAAAAGTCCCAGGACTGGTGTTCCTGTGGTATAGACTGAGGCTGTTAGTGAGAATTCTCATAAGATTGGGAGGTTGTCTGTAGAATAGAACAGGCCTGTCACCTAGGGCCTTCTGGAGTGTGGCATCCTGTGCCCAGATGCTTTGTATATTGGACAGACTTCCAACTCATGGGCAGAAAAAAATTAGAAGGAGCCTAGCGATGATTCCAGACTGGTTCACAGAGGACTGGAGAAAAAATACACTGGCATAACTGGCATGCATGATACAATCTCTACAAAGACATCAAGAACTGAATGGACATACTCATATAGAAATGTGGGAAGCCGGCACTTCCAAACTTTGTGATGGCAGGATTCAGTGTCCTGGGTTTTCAGTTCTGCACCTTTCAGAACTGAGCACTGATATTTAATTACTTCGTTAAATGGTTTATCTGGGGGTGTGTTGCACACATATGAGGCATATAAAATGTTATATGAGCTGATATACTATATACCTCAATTGTAATTCAGTGATACGCTTGGACTACAGTAAATAGAAGAAGCCAAATAGACACCTCATTTTGCCTCCAATTTTGCACTCTGTGGAACAGAATTTGGATGTCTAACTTCCAGGTGAATCACTTAATCATTTGCACCATAACTGATTGCTGGTGCTGAACTGTAGGTGCAAACATAGAGACCCTTTAGCGCTAAATAACTGTGATTTATGTCCTATTTTGAACAGGCTTTTGTCATTTTAATTATGAAATCAGACCAGGCTTGAGACTCTGGGAAAATCAATAAGAAGGGTCCTTTTTTATGAGGAACAGTGATTTTATTTTCTTAATTAAACTGGCTCTTTTTCTTCTGGAGAAAGCTAAAAAGCAACACCACTCTGGAGAGCTTAATGGAAGGCTTCTGAAAGACACCTTTACAAGACACATGCACCCAGGTCCTAACTGCTGTAGGAAACATACACTCCCAATTCCTTCCTTACAGTTCCTGTTGTCTGCTAAAAGGCTTTTCTTCGTGATTTTTATTGTTGTTTTTTTTTCATCTGCTCTCTTGATCTACATCTATGTACACCCTGACTGTACCAACACAACAGGTGACCTGTTCGCCTGCTCTTATCTTTGCAAGATTTCCACACAACCAGCACGGTGTCTCAGGCAGAACGAACATGAACTAACAGGCATATTTTCCTTTGTGCCACATGACAGGTCCTTTCCTGCACTGTTGCTGACTGGAAGGGATGATTCTCACTCATCTGATGACTCTCTTCCTAGAGCAAGAAGGCAACCTGCTTTTCCAGAGTCAATGCTTTCACCGGCCTAACAGCATTTCATCCAGCGTCATTAAGCTGGGCGGCCAGTTTTGAGCCCACCAGACTCCGGCTCCTTTGTACTGTTAATGTGTTGCCCAGAGAGGAAACAAACAAATTGCCCACATTTCCTTTAGAGCAGTGTTTCTTAAACTGTATTCCTTGAAACACTGGTGTTCCGTGAACAACTTGCAGGTGTGCTGCAAGTGTCCGACACTTTTTCGATATCATAGACTGATGGTGTCTATTTTCTGTTACTAAAACCAGATACAATGTTACTTCATCCTTGCTATATACCTGATTAAACTACTTCATTTTGTTTTTGCTGTACATTTTGCTGTTTGGTTTTTGTTTGGTTTTTTTCGATCCGACAACAACTTTTGTAAGAAAATTTGCATAGCTGTTCCACATAAACATATTAGTTTGTTCTGTGGTCTCAAAAAGTTTAAAAAATACTGCTTTAGAACAACTTAAAAACTGAATACTCTGGGAGGTTAAAAACAACAAGGAGTCTGGTGGCACCTTAATGACAAACAATTTTTATTATGGGTAAGACCCACTTCTTCAGATTATGGATCAAAACATAATGTCCATAATCTGAAGAAGTGGGTCTTACCTATGAAAGCTCATTACCTAATAAGTAAAATGTTTAGTCTTTAAGGTGCTACAGGACTGTTTGCTTTGTTTTGCAAAGATACAGATGAACACATCTGTCCCTCTGAGAACATTTTTTATGGCATAATATTTAGGGAGTTGCAGCTCACTTTCTGAGATGCATGAAGGCAAAGAAAAAGGAACAGAAAGTAGGGTGCAGAGCTGGCCGTGTTACATCAGAGTTAATTAAGTCAGGGTGGATGGGGATAAGAAGGTAAGAATACCTTAAGTGGAAAAGTACTTACTTTAATGAGAGTGTGTCTGCACTAGCAACTAAATTCGAAGTTAACCACTACATCAAAGTAGCCAGCAGAGAGTCTACACACATTTTCACTTATTTCAAAGTTAATTTTGACACCCTTACTCCATTCCTGGAAATGGAGTACTGCCCTAATTCTAAGTTTAACTTCGAAGTAGGGTGTGTGTATATGCTCTACTTCAAAGTTGCTTACTTCAAAGTTATTTTTGTAGTGTAGACACAGCCTGAGAGAGCCATTCCCGGGTCCTATTCAGACCCATTATGATGGTGTCAAATTTGCATGTGAATTCCAGTCCAGCAGTTTTGTATTGCAGCCTGTTTTTTAAGGTGTTTTTTTTTCTTTTGCTTGAGGATGGCAACTTTTAAGTCTGTAACTGTCCAGCGAAATTAAAATGTTTTCCCTTAGGTTTTGTCATTCTTCATGTCCAGTTTGTATGCATTTATTCTGATGCGTAGAGACAATCTGGATTGTCCAATGTACGTGGCAAAGAGGCATTGCTGGTTATAGCACACTAGTAGATGTACAGGTGAATGAGTCTTTGGTATGGCTGATTTGGTTAAGTCCTAGGATGGTGTCATGAGGGTAGATGACTAGACAGAGTTAGCAACAGGGTTTGTTGCAGGAATTGGTTCCCAGGGTAGTGTTTCTGTGTGTGGTTGGTGGTGAGCAGCATTCCCTTTAGTCTCTTCCATCCATGTGCTGAATAATTAATTTTTATGTGCCCCAAGGCCTGTGCAAATACACACCAGCGGTAAGAACTAAAAACCTAGCTGGGGGCACTCTGCTAATCAGTTGGGCAGCACTGGAACCTCTCCTGGGCTCTTTAAATCACCGCTGGAGGCCTGGGCCACACACTCCAAGCAGCATTAAGGGTCGGCTGGGGCGCATGGGATAGTCTGGGTAGCCGAGCAACCCCCTCCTTCCCCCCCACACCTCTTGCCCAGGGGCATGGCAGTTCTGTCAGCCCCCCAGACTGGGATCAAACCTGAATCAGAGCCTGGGCTCCGTGTGCAGTGTAGTCCTACCCTCTAGTCTGTCCTCCTTGTGTGATTTTTATATTTGGGTTAAAGCCCCTGAGAGGGAGAGCTCATAGGAAAGGCAGACAAATCAGTCTTTACCCTATCAGCATCCAGGGAGACAGCAGGCAGCTCACGGTCTTATCCCTTTAGGTCTGCCAGGGCTGTACTCTGTGCACGGTTGCTTTCTACATGAAAAATCCATATTCAAGAGTCACCCCACCTTCTGGTGCGTGGGCATGCAAGCTTCTGCTCTCTGCCTCCTGCCACGCCAATTACTGCTGAGCAAAACACTTCTCCTTTCCCTCTCTCCCTTCACCAGTTGCTATTTATAGCAGCTGGCAAGATAAACAGAAGTGAATTTACTCAAGATGGGCCTTGGAGAAATACATCATCATTGTAGGGCCGGACCCTGTCCCGGTGGGGGGCACATGACCAATTTCTCCAGGTCCTGGGCTAGGTGAGCTTGGTCTGGGTCCCACTGAGAGGCAGACTAGGAGCAGCTAGCCCTCAGCACCGTTTGGATTGCACCGCACCTCTCCCCACACCAGCCCTCAGTGCTGCCCAGACCATGCTGAATGGGGAACCAACAGTGATTTAAAGGGCCCAGAGCCCTTTTAAATTGTCGGGCCCTACGGCAGCTTCCCCCTTTGCCTCTGCTGTTGGTGGCCCTGTGAAGGCATATTTGAAGAGGTATGAGAGTGCAAGGCACTTCACAACTTACCCCCACTGCGCCTTTTTTATCAGGATTGGGGTTTCACCTGTGGGGAAAGGCCTGTTTCTTTTGTGCACCCAAACTGAGGAGGAGGCTGTGGGTCCCTGCCACCTCAGCACTAGCTTGCAGGGCATGGCAGGCTAAGTCACTGTAGCAAGCTTCATGCTTTCCCTGCATGCAGAGAAATCTGTGGGGGGGGGCAGGGGATAGAAGGGGATTTTCCTTCTAGAGCACCCCCGCTGTGTGCCATTGTGCTCAAATCCCTATACGCAGCTGAAGCTGAACACCTCGCTGTCACATGGAGGAAGGAGCCTGTTGTGTAGTTTTGCAAACACGCTAGCAGGGCTGCGGTTCCGCTGAGATCTGCAAAGGGCACAGCCAGTTTCCCTTGACTACAGAATGCGCCTTTGCTCTTGCCACTTGATTGGCTAACTGCGGACGGTACGAAGCTGGCCCCTGCTAGGTCAAGGGCCTCTTTCTGAGGCAAATGCTGTGTGATGTTGGTTTCCCAGAGAAACTGCCTCTGTCTTCAGTCTGAGACTTAGACATCATTACTGTGTATCTCCTATTGCTTCTTTTGAGCTTGTTTATGCCTGCAAGGCACAGCCCTGAGTAGATGTTGAGCTGCCTGGCCCCAAGGAGAGCTCCAGGAGGAACTGGGAAAGGAAGTAAGGGCTTCTCACAATTCGTCTGTTATAGAATATTCTGCTCTGGTCAAATGTCTGTTGCTTCAGCAGGGGTCACTCTGGTAACTCCCATTTTCCTGATGACAAGTGGGTTTTTACCCACGAAAGCTTATGCTCCAAAATATCTGTTCATCTACAAGGTGCCACAGGACTTCTTGTTGTTCTTGAAGATACAGACTAACTCGGCTACCTCTCTGATACTTGTCAGCATGATCACAGCTACCCATGGCTACAGGCCACAAAGAACGGGCATGGAAGAGAAGTCAGAGGCTTAAAATCAGGGATCCAAAAGGGGACCCAAAGCAGAGAACCCCAGACAATACCTGCTGCTCCTCAAACGCATCCAGGGAGCCAGCTGACAGACCAAAATTCATGCTCTGAGGGAGGTCCAGAAAGAGAGTGTGGTGTTTAGCTCATTTTAATCATCTTAGTGCTGAATGCAGGGGCAGTGAAATGTGATTGCCAATGTGTAATCATTTTGGCGCTAAAAAAAGAAGGACTGTGCTAATTCTGTTCAAAGGAAAGGGGTCATGCTTAGCAAACAGGACTGTGTTAAACAGAAGCTCAGCTCTGAGTCCTGTGAGAACAAGAAGGATGGGGGGCAAGTATGCTGGTCAGGAAGCAGTACATCCTCCCTAAAAGTACATCCTAGACTGGTTTAATCTGTTCTCCCCGCTGTTCAAAACCAGAGTTAAAATGGCTTCCTTAGGAGTTTCTTTGTTACTTTAATTGCAGCTCAGTCGGAGCTGAAATCAGTTATGGTAGAGCTGTGTTTCTGCCCTGCCTACGAAAAGCTGAAATCCCTGGGAGCTGACGGCAGTTGAGACAGGGCAATGTTTCTGTCCAGGCTGCAAAAGAGCTGACGACTGATGTGCAGAGGTCACAGCTGAGAGGTGGATGGCAGTGGATAATGACTGGCCTCCAGGAGGGTGACGACAGGGTGGGGCCAACGAAACGGTGGTGATTGACAGCGAGGGACCAGCAAGACACGTAAGATGCCTCTTAACATGTCTCCACCCCAGGTGGGAGGTGACCTCTGAAGATTCACTGCCAAACTCTGTATCTGCTCTGACCAAAGGCAGCAACCATGAGTGGGTTGCAGAGAAGGGTTGGACATGTGAAGATGATTTTTAGGTTGGTAGACTTAACACCCTGAGGGGAAAAGGACACTGCCCAATCTACAAGGGGTGGGACTTTTTACTCATGATCTATGTTTATGAACTCTCTTTGTGGTGTTTTCCCAAATTAATGTTGTTACTTCCATTTTTTGTATTAAAAGTTCTTTTTCTACACTCAGACTCTGTGCTTGCAAGTGAGGAAGCAATTCATGTATCACTTCCAAGGTTACTGAGTGAGGGTTTGAGACCATTCTGTGTTGGATTGATGGAAAGGAACTTCTTGATAGCGACTGCACCTGGCAAAAATGGTTGCAATCAATCTTTGCCTGATGTAACCTGGGGTGCTGATTTTGATTGTTAACAGCTGGTTCTTTACTGGAGTGAATGCATCATTTAGTATCCCTATGTGAAGTAAATGTAAAAATGCTACCATGTTAATTTGGTAATATATTGCATTTGTTTTCTGCTGATGTACATGCATACACAGGAGGCATTACAGCTGGAACATCAACCCCTAAAACCTCTAATATAGTCTGGGTCCTAGACATACAGAAAGGTTTCCTGTCCTGTGCCACAAATATTGTAAACTAAGTGAAATGCTTTATTTGAAAGCCAATAGATTGGAATACTAGAAAGCAGAGTATTTTTTAGTGGAAGACTACTATGTCTAAGTAATCCACTAACTTCTGATGCTACATAGCCCAGCTCTGTTGATTTCCAGTGTAAGTGCAAAGCCCATTGCTTTTTTAGCTCTCTTTCAAACGTTTTGAGATTAGACAGGATGTCTGTTACATTTATTATTTCAGGCAGGGTGAAGCTTTTTTAGTTTGATTGCAATGACATTAGAATGTGGGGGCGGGATTAATTAATACTTATGCTCAGAGAGATTCATAATGGATGTGGGTTTCTGAATAAAAACTCGGCTCAAGAGCTACCAAAATATAAATTATAAAATCCAGACAGTTTCTTGTTGGTTAAGTGTTCAGGTATCTTTCTGAATCAAACCCTCAAGCAAATGTTTATGGGTACTTTATAGGCTGAGAAAGCTGGAAGTTGTTCTTTTATTTTGGGCTTATTTTTATTTTCCATCAATTAATAACAAAAAAAAGTCTGCACTATATGGCAGATAGCAGTCCATCAAGTAAATGAAAAATCAAACAGTTTTATGCAATTTACAATAACTGATTGTCCTTGGGAGATAACTGAATAAATACAGTAAACTAAATCACTTTGCAAACTTGGTTCAGCAAACTTTAAAATGATAAAATAAATCTCACTTGCTCTCGGAGTTTCTGTGTTCACCCTGTCCTTGCTAAGGATGTAACTCATTTGTTAAGTATAGCAATAGATCGGTGTGCAGACTGCTGTACCTGAAATAAACAGTCTTTGTTCTTACCTTTCAAGGCAGATGTAGGTGTGCATGACAGATTTTTATTAAATAAAAGAATTAATAAAACCTAACTCAATTTTATTTTTTCCCTTGTGTATTGTAATATCAAAAAGATCTTGGCAGGTATTTTAGTGACGCATTGGCAAGTATAAGCATAATTATTCCCGATGCATGTGAATGTAAAAATGCCTTGTTTTTGGCCAAGATTAAAAATGAAGCTTGCCTTGTTGTGACACATAGGAGGAAATTACTTTGGGCCTTATGAATTTCATCGCCTGGTTACTCAGCTTATTTCTTTCATTCAAAACCTACAGTGAAGGGAGATATGCCTCTCTTGTAGCCTTCATAACTCCCATTAGCTTCGGTTGGAGTTACAGTCCTGAACTGAGAAAAGTTCTTATATTATTGTTTGTTTCCAGGCTGATTTTTAGAAAGGCAGCCCACAGATAAGGAATGAGAAAAGTAGATCTTTTCTTCATCTCACTCCCCTTTATGATGCTTTAGGAAGGCTTTAGACTTTTAGAGGTATTATATGTGATGAAATCAGAGCAGAATGGGGAGGTGGGGCCTGAACATGAGTGAGTTTTCTGGAATAGAAGACATCAGAGGGTCATTGAGTTGAGCAGCAAGTGAAGGGGAGCAGATGAGGTTGAACAAATTGCTGATTGTTTTGTGAGTAGGAAAGCTGATCCAGGGAAGGTCAAGCAAGAAGTGAGGTTGAAGAGACTGAGACTGATGGATGGACAAGAGGTCAGGTCCCCGAAGTCTTTGTGGGATCAGGGTGGTTATGATGAGAGGGAGGGAACAGCCAGCAGTTATAACTGGAGGAAGGGTGACTGGGGAGGAGCCAGGCTACCAAAAGGAGGAGCAATATGGAAGGAGACAGGAAGGGGAGAGGAAAGGCAGGCGAGTAAGATCAGAAGAGAAGAGAAGCCCCGTCCCATCTGGAATACTTGAAGTGAGGAGCATTTGAGAAAACAACCTTGGTAAGAGCAGCAGCAGGGGCTAGGTCAGAAAGAAGGATGCACAATGCTCTGAAAACTGAGAGAGAGTCTGTGGATTGTTCTGGTCTTGAGAGGTAGTGTGTGTGCCATAAGGAGGAGGCAATCAGTGAGGATGTTTTTGTGAATAAAATGGCAGAAATAGAGTCAAGATGGGGTTAATATCACTGTATACAGAGATGGAATGAATTCAGGGGATAATTTGAGAGGAAGGGAAGAAGAAAAAAGAAAAGTATGGTTTTTAGCTCTTTAACTTTATCACTCATTTTATGTTTTGTTCACTTCACTGTGGTAAAAAGCTCTGCTCCGATCTTCCCACACACAGCTTTTTTCTCATCCTTTTCTCCCCTCTAATCCAAACTCTTCCTTTCTCCCCCTCCCCCATATTAATTCCATCAGCCTGCTTTGAGCCTTCATGCATTTCCCCCAGCTTGGCCCAATGCCATGTGTCACTTCTCTTCCTTGGATGGTGTACCGTGGAATTCCTCCTGGTGGTTTTCCACAGTAAAAGGGAACATTACCAACCTGAAAACACCAAGTAGCCTTGCCTTGGCAGAAGAAGAGCAAAAATATTGGTACTCAGACAGAAACAGACAAATTGTTTGTTTGTCTTTCCTTGTACTGTGGTAGTCCCTAGAGCCTCCAGTCAGCGTAGAATGCAACAAACAGATGTCCCAAAAAGCTAACAATTAAAGTGGAAGATGAGAGACAAGAGGTGGATACAACAAATAGACCTGGGAAGTGGAGGGTGAGCTCAAAGTAACAGTGACTTATGAATTTCCTTGCACCTGCAGTAGCTTTATAGGAATCTAGAAGATGCAAAAATCCACCGAGTTTGTTTAATTTTTAAATTTACCTTGCTGGTTGGGAAATTGGTGACTTTATATTTTGGCAGTTGTGGCAGGCTCTTGGACAGAGGTCTCCCATATCAGCTGCAGCAGGAAGGGTAATTGTAGCTTGCTGAGTAAGCCCAAACCTGAAAGGTAAATGGGGGACAGCTACGGACCTCGTTAGCCACAGGGCTATGTAAGACTAGCAGGAAAGGTGTGGGAAAAGGAGCTAGGGAGTAGAAAACTGCCCCAGTTAGCTGCAGGAGCTAGCAGTCCCTGAGGTAACCATTCTGAACCTCTGTATACAGAAGGTGGTGGGAACTGTCACAGACAATAAAGGGCACAGGTGCTTGTACAGGAAGGGCTCTGACTGGTTTGTGGGTTCAAAACTGGCCCAAAGCTGAGTGGCCTGTGTGTGAACTGTTACAGCAGCCCAAAGCCATTCTCTCCTCTGGTTCTCACATTGTGAGGGCTTTTAATAAATATCCTTTTCATAAAAAGTATTTAATAATAATTCAATAGGATGCTGATTTCTGTGTTGAGCTTATTGACTTGATTCAGAGACTTAAACTTTTAAGGCAAGTTATTGCTCTAAAGGACAAACATTTTTCAATCTAATTTCCAAAAGTAGAAAGCAACTGCTAATTGAATGATCACCTGTGCTGTAAAACCCGGGACCTCATTCAGTCTAGTTTTGATTGCATCTAAAAAAAAATTACTTTTTTGCTGCATGTATCTGAGAAATAGAAGGACATGTTGACCTCTGCTGGAACCATGCAAACAGTTTCCAAGATACTTCACCGTTAGAAATTTCTACTAATGTTAGTATAATAGTGTTTAAAGGGCTTGATGGGAATGCATAATACCATTGTGCTAGGGGCAGGGTAAATACAGTAAGATAGTACTTAGTTTGCAGAAGAGAAGAGTGAGGAGTTACTTGATCACAGCCTTCTACCTCCTGAAGGGGGGGTTCTAAAGAGGATGGAAACAGGCTGTTCTCAGTGGTGATGGATGGCAGAAGGAGAAATGTCTCAAGTTACAGAGGGGGAGGACTCAGTTGGCTATTAGGAAAAACTATTTCACTAGGAAGGATGGTGAGGCACTGGAATGGATTAGCTAGAGAGTGGTGAAATCTCCATCCTTAGAAGTTTCAAGTCCCAGCTTGACAAAGTCCTCACTAGAATAATTTCTTTAGGGTTGGTCCAGCTTTGGGTAGCAGGCTGGATTCGATGACCTCCTGACGTCTCTTCCAGCCTTAGCATTCTATGAGTCAATGACTATCCAGACGGTGATAAGTGCGTGATACAAATAGACAGGTCAAAAGGTGGGAGTCAAAAAGAGATAATATAACTTGCCATTGGTTGCACTGCAAGTCAGTGGCAGATCTGAGAATAAAATCCAGGCCTCTTGATGTCCTGTTCAGTGTCCTGTCCATTCAACCATGCATCCCCTGAAAAAGCTCCCTAACTGTTTGCCATAGGGGTGGTTTTGTTTTAAGTAAGGGTATGTCATCACAACCCAGAAGATTCACCCAATCTTCCAGGGTTTGATTTTGGGTGCCTATTGCAAGAAGTAAGGGAAGTCAAAGTGAGAGTTTCTCCTGTCGACCTCCCTCAGTGAGGGTGGCCAGGTAAGTTGTTTGTAGAGAAGTTAATTCTCGCTACGCAATTGCCGTAGCTGGGATTGTGTATCTATAACCAACTTTAAGATCTAGTGTAGACCTGGCCTAAGACATAGTTGCAGCATCCAGGTCCATATTTTGAACCACTCTCCACCAAAAAAATGCCAAGGATGTTTGGATCTGCAGTTTTGCTTTTGGTCCATAATAAAGTTCAGAAGCAGCTACACAATGACCCAGGAAGGGGTTGGGATTTTGATTTTTGTTGGCGTAACACACCAGGAATCATCCAGGCATTAAGTAAGAATCCATACATGGGGGGGGGAAAAGCAAGAAGTACCAAATAAAGCATTATCCTCGCATTAAACTGAATAACGGATCCATGTATGCCTCAAATCATCCATGCATGATTCTTACTAATGCTGGATCTTCTTGATATTCAAATCTTCTCATCCCTGCAGTTGAAGATGGCTTGCCTCTGAGGTTGTACTTCAGAATGAATTAAAAAATAAACAAGTCTATAAGTTGAATTACCTGGTGGTGATACTTAATGACTATCTGCATACAGGAAAATGCATACTTATTTTATGACTTACTTCAAATAAATGCTGTGTTCTGCAAATGGAAGTTTGGACATCCTAAGGAGATGATTCATTCATGCCTCTGAAATGGTTTGCTGCTTTTTAAAATACTTTGTGTGAATTTTGAAAAGCATGTTGTCAGATCAGATGACTTGAGCTTGGAAGACCCTACGACTGAGGTTGTTTTATGCTCTTCCTAGCTTTCCATTCTGAACATGTCAATGAAAATTTACATAATTTATTTGCAATATTAACCATTTTAAAGCAGTGTTACTTCAGAAAAAGATTTTGTCTCATGCCTGACACAGCAGTATACAACTAATGCTCAGGCCCTGTCCATCATGCATGGAGATGTAATGACAAATCTGACCACTCAGAGTTAAGTGATTTAACCTAACTGCTAATAGAACAACAGCCCAGTTCCTGGTTTGGGGCCTCAGTAGTTCAGGAACCATGTCGTCCCAGTAGCGTAACCTGAATTAAAGTTTCAGGATGGAATTCTGGGAATTTTGTCATTGACTTCAACATGGCTGGATTTCACCCTCAGAGGGCAGACCATCTTTAAATTACAAGACAAGAGTTTCTGCAAAATGACATGAATTTCCTGCCTTCTGTTAGATTCTAGTACAGTGGATTTTAAAGACTATAACAGGCATAGGGAAAGGTCAATAAGTAATCTTTTGAAAAGAGCTGGAATGAGTCTGGAATAGTTAGACTGGTTCAGGGAAATGCATGTTAAGGCAGTGTTTTATGATCTATGAGCAGCCATTCTAGGTCTAACCAGTGGTCTATTAGGCCCAGTATCCTGACTTTTAACAGTGGTAGTTTTGAGTAATTTGGTCCCAGCCCCTGACAGTTAAAGGGACACCCAGAATGTGCGGCTGCCTCCTAAACCCTCTTGCCAAATAGCCACTGGTGGACCTATCCTCTATAAATGAATCTAATTCTTTTTTTTTTTTGAACCAGTTGTACTTTTGGCTTTCACAATCTTGGCAACAAGTTCCAATAAATATCAATGATCTGATGTAATTTTCCTCCCCTAAAAGGAGAACCCCGCATTTTATTCTCTATGAAATAGCAGTTCTCATATGTACAATTTTTAGTATGTGCTTTGAACCTTGTTGACTGGCAGAAGTCTGAAGCTTGCCTTTTCTTCTTATTGTAATGCTGATAGACCGAGGTTGCCGGTACCAGGGATTGAAGCTGCCATCATAGGGACTCGAGCTCTCTGCTTTGCTAGCTCATGCAGTAGAGCACAGGGCTTTAGCTCCTATCATCACAGATTCAATCCCTGGTAGAGCACAGGGCTTCACTCACCCTAGTATGAGGTCTCAGTGCCTCTAGGTAGTACCTTATATTAAGTATCAACAATATGCTGAAGTCTGAACATGACACAGAAGACATGATCCCAGTGGCTGGATGAGTGATGTAAGGAGAGGAGAGGAGCAAAAACACACCTTGCATGCCTGGTTTCTCTCCCTTCCCCCCTGGTGTGCTGTGCAGGAGGAGCCTGCAGGGCATGATGGGGGAACCCAAGTCACCCTGGGAGCTGTAGTTCCTTGGCCCGCTCCTTGCCTAGAGAGCTGGCCTTGAAGCAGGGAAGGCCCAGCATGCCTTTGACCACCAGCAACAAGAAAGGGATAGGAACAAGGGAATATTGGTTTTTCACTTATGATATACAGTAAGATCCCAGAAGGTAATTTCTGTTTTAAAAGAAAAAGAAAATTAGTATAACACAACAATTTTACCAATCATTGTTGCACTCACATTTTTCATTCACTTCTCTTATGGACATTTATTGCATGACTTTTTTGAACTTCTTTATTTAAAGAAAAAAATTGCTGTCCACACTTACAACAACAAAAAAAAACCCCACTTCTCCAAAGAAATTCCTGCATATGGGCCTGTGTAGGTCAGGTAGGGGAGACAGTCATGCACAATTGTATAGCAATACCTATAGTCCTATATTTG
The DNA here is from genome assembly GCF_033958435.1 of Carettochelys insculpta. NCBI lineage: Eukaryota > Metazoa > Chordata > Testudines > Carettochelyidae > Carettochelys > Carettochelys insculpta. The sequence goes on along the minus strand of NC_134149.1, from coordinate 7,414,791 downwards.
TTTATTCCATAAGTCAAAAATATATTAATAGAACCTTCTTAACTGTTAAAAAAAATCTTCTTTTTCTTGCCGAGAAAATGCCTGGGGCCAAACTCACCACCTTGCATGAGAAGGATGTCCCCATGATTTTGAAGTGGTGGTGCCAGGAATTAGTTTTACTCATGCTTTATTTGCATTATTTTCTTATTTTAAAGCAATAAGAGTAATTACCCTTTGGAAAATTTTACTAAGAAATATGGTGGATTCATCTTCAATTGAAGTCTTTAACAGGCTCTTTCAGGGGTCCAGGGAGACCCCTAGTCATAGTAAAAATAAAAAATGGCACATGAAAACAAAGTAAGGCAAAAAGTGAGACATTGTTAAATGTTCAAACTAATGCTTTTCCAGCCTTTTGCTGTGCAACTGCACTAATTATTGAGGAGAAAAAATCATGGCTTATTTGCTTGAATTTGCAGCTCGAAACTGAAAACGTGTTGCATTTTGGCCTGATACGAATAAATATTAAAAAAAGGTGTGAAATTTATCCAGTGCCAAAAAAAAAAATAATGAATGTATAAATTTGAGGTCCCCTTTGAACTAGAGGCCAAAATTAAATGGCCCTCCCGCCCCCCCCCTCCCCGCTTGGCTCTGATCTTTAAATCTTTCTTTTCTTGTTTAAAAGATTCCCCTCCCCCACCCAGATGTTCTCGGTTTGATACAGGTTTAGTGAGTTAAATACTATGGCCTGTGTTACACAGCAGAGCAAAGGACCTGCACATTGTGGCCTTCGTATGTATGAATTAATTAGCATGGATTGCAGGACTAGAGCTCTAATCTTCTACTAGCAGCAGTAATTACTTAACTTATCAAATTTATTGATATCCTCTAAAACCTGGCCTTTATTTCATATGCGCTTTTTACTGCAAGCCTGTAGTACATCAACAAAAGATTTTTACAAAAGTGAATAAAAGCTTCCAGTGTTTATAGTCTCTCCTTCTGTAGTTTTTCTAGTTTCCAACCTGGCTTTCATTTAAAAGAATCCTCCAGATGCACCTGTCATTTCATAATACATAGGAGAATATTGTACAGCCAACTTTTCTGGTACTATGTGAACATACTGATCTCCCTCGACCTAGTATATTTTAATCCAAGAGTTTCACTTGGTAATTTGCAGTCTGTAGTTGCCTTGCCTGGAGGAATGCTTCCAAGTATTTGGCACAGTACTATGTAATTACTTTCTCCTGCTGTGTCTTTGAAATAATTTACTTTTGTATATAAGCCTTCCCCTTTGACACAAGCAGTATTGTATGATATAGAAAATGTTATTTCTGACTGACTCGTTGGTATACAGAGCTTTCTTTAGACTTGGGGCTAGATTTTTAAAATATTGCCCTTCATTTTCCACCTACAGATTATGAACACAGCTAGTTGTGGAGCACATTTTTTAACTTCCTTTGGCAGGAGTAAATACCTTTCACTTGGACATCAGATTATCTGATTTGCCCCCAGGAGTCAAATCAAATTCTCCTAAGATAGTGGATCACCAGGCTGATATGGTTGAGGCATGGCCATTTCACAACCTATGGCACACAGGGTCATGATATGTTCAGCTGACTTTGATGGCCCTAACACAACGGATCAGGTACCAATTTTGCAGGTACGTAAACTGGAGGGGCCTTATGACCATCCAAAATGACCTACATTGTGCCAACAAATGTCACAAACTACTGATATGGTTGGAAGGTGTAAAAAGATGCTTCCACTGAGATGCTCAGGTTGTGGAAGGTCAAACAATTACTTTCTAAGCTTGTTATAAAAGCTATAGGAACTTCACTGCAGTGCCTTATGTTGCCCTCAGGACCTCTCTCTGCCTGGTCCAAGTGGGATTCCTTCTCAGCTGTCTCTGGAGCTGATTCTTTCAGCTGTCCACTCCCCTATTTGTTTAACCTTAGCAGGACCAGACCTTGCAAGGAACTCAATGAGAGCCCTCCAAAGACCTAGTGTCAGAGAGACAGAGTTCACTCAGAATATGAGACTAATTAAAGGATGCCCCAGAATGGTATAGGAGATCCATACAGTGGGAACATGCTACCTTCTGAGTGAGGTCTTGATCAATTGTTGCCAAAGTCTTGGTCACTGGGCATCTTTTCCATAAAGAAGCAACAGTATAGTGGTGTCAGGCACCATGTGCTGATTCATATCCAGATTGGCAGTGAGGTTTGTTTTGGGGATGGGTTTTTGTATATATACAATAGACCCTTGTTTTGCACAGACTCGACTTACGCATTTTTATATTAACGTGCGTTGAGTCCTACTTCCTTGTATCCTGCTTTGCCCCTTACCCCCATGCTGCCAGCTGGCTCAGGGGCTCCTTAGGAGGCAACTCCTGCCTTGCAGCTGCCCAGCACTGCAACGTCAGGTACAGAGAGGGGCAGGCACAGCTGGAGCTGCCCTGGGCTCCAGTGCCACAAATGGAGCTGACGCCGCTTGATCAGCCCCAGGACCCAGCTCAGAAGGCAGCAGAGGCGCCACAGCTGATCTGCATGGCTGGGAGCTGGAGCAGGAGGTACCCCACCCTACCCTTAACCTGGCCCTTGTCTGCCCTCTGGGGGAGCTGGAACCACTGACTAGAGCAGAGGCTCCAGCCGTCCACATCTCCCAGCCAGGGGAATTCCCGGGATCTCCCCAACCGCCCCACCCCATTTGCACAAAATTTGATTTACACGGAGGTTGCCCAGGATGCAACCTCCACATAAATTGAGGGTTTACTGTACGCCTGTCTCTTTATTTGCACTCCATTCCATCTGATGAAGTGGGTTTTACCCACAAAAGCTTATGCTCTAATAAATCCTTTAGTCTCAAAGGTTTTACAGGACTCCTCATTATTTTTACACATACAGACTAACACTGCTATCCCTCTGCAACTTTTCCTATCCTAAATTATTTATCAGTACATAACAGCTCAGCACAATTCTCATATTATACTCCTAAGGTATGTTCATTGGTTGGTGAAGGAATGCCACTATATCTGAAAAGGCAAGTACCTTCAGGTGCTTTAGGATGAAATTGCTCGATAAAATTCAAGATGTTGTTAGTCTAAACCAGATTCTCTTACAAAAACCAAAGTGCTGTCACTTCAACATAAATTCTAAAGCGAAGGTCTAGGATTTTAATACCTACCCCGCTTTTCTTACAAAATATGAAATCTATAAAATGTTCACCTACAAGGTATTCCCGATTATCAACATATTCAGTCCTTTTTCAGATTTATTGTTTGTAATGCCCTGTTTCTGTAAGCATGGAGAACAGCTTGAAAACTGAGTCTTTGGTGCTTTCTTTCAGTTCTGCAAAAGAAAAGCTGTCGTTGGAAAAGCCAGATCTGCTGCCCAGAATGCAGGGCATATCCAAGTTGGAATTTGGGTTTTTGTGATGATTTGTGGTGATCCTCAGCTCTGTGAATCAAAATTTACTTTCCTTTTCTTATCAGTTCAGATACTTTTGCATCTTATTTGTGACTGGTTGGCAGTGTTCCCTCCAAGTTGAGTGCTTGGGCAGCTGCCCAAGAGAAATTCAAATGTTGCCCCGGTGATTAGCAGAGCCCACAGTGCCCATGGCAGGCAGCCTGTGTTTCTACTGGTGGTGCACCTCTGCACATGCCTGAGTGCATGTAAGAAAATGTATTCTGCACATGCGTGGAAAAAATTAGCAGGAACACTGTTGGTGGGTATTTGATTGAGAGGGTCAGATGAGAAGTTTTGTTTTATTTTTTTCCCCAAACAAAGAACTTCACAAGTTTGAATTCTGCAAGTTTGTATATCAAGAACATTACTGATCTTGAGCTAGGCACATATTCCTTGTGACAGATGTGTCTTTGCATTAAAGCGCATGGTAGTACATATTCTGTCTTTGCAACAAGGATACTGAAATGAAATCCTTGTTCCATTGACAGGAAGTTTTTTTGTCATTGACTAGAATAGAGACAGACTTTCACCCTTTGTTTCAATGGGTATATTTGATCTGGAAAATCTTCAGATCTAGATGTTGTGTTCATTAGGATAGAATGATCAGTCTCCTCCCCCATGCTGAGCTTTGAGATTTCTACTAAATCCGTAGCTGCTAAATGTATACAATATAATAAAGATATTAAAAACAAGAGTAGCCGTAAACTTTTGTTCGAGGAGGGAGGAAAAATGCTTCTAATGTTGTGGTATGTTGCCTGAAGCCAACTGTTGGAGGCAACATGCACAACTGAAGTTACTTCATCAACTTGTATCTACGGTAGCATTGTTCCCAGATGCAATGTATATAGTATTAATTCATTATCACTGCAAACACATTCTCTATATTCACAAAGCCTACCTACAGAGTGGAAAATTTCTCTCTCTCTCCTCTGCCAGCTGCAATCTCGTGACCACAGGACTTGAACATAGGTGTTTTTCTTTCCCTTCCTGCAAACACTCTTGCAGTTGTTTTTCTCTGCTGCTCGAGAGCCAGCAGAGGGAGCTTAAGTAACAAACCTGCTTCCCAGAGCTCATTAATAACACACAGATACACTGTACAGGTAAACAAAACACAGCCATGGTAGCTTATTCCCACATGGAACTTGGAAGGGGAAAGAAAACCAGTGTTTGCTGAGTGGAAAAAAGACAATCAGCAGGGGTAGAGATGAGTATGCAATCAGCATTGGCCAAGGTGAATTATAGCAGCAGATCTAGGAGTTTCACTTCAGCTTATGGGCCATCAACAGTATTACCAAACCCAAGCATGAAACAAATCATGAAACATGACTCAAAAATGGGAATTTTAAGATGTAACTTTGAGGTTCTTGTTACCTTCTGGCTTCTCCGTCTTATGGTTGTCCTTAGGTCAGGTTGTCAAACTTTTTTCTACAGCAAGAATGCCAGAAATTTAAAGTATGTAAAATAACACTGAGATCATTAAGGAATCACTTGACCACAGGAGCTGGAGCATCGAGAGAACTCCCCAATCTCACAAGACTGAAGATGCAAGTTATGAGGGTTAGCATTTGACTCAGTGTTGCTATGAGTGTTTCCATGGGCAGAATAGCTTCTTCTGAAGAAAAACGCATGGGGGAAGGGGAAGGACATTTTCCAGGACTGTCTTGTGGAGTCATGTGACAGAGGTTAGGGATTTTGTGACCCTTTTCCACAGAGTAGGCCCATGGAATCTGTCTCTAACACTGACAAGCCCAGGCTGCCATGAAAGTGGCCATACTGGGTCAGACCAGGGATCCATTGAGCCCAAGATTCTGTCTCTGACAGGGGCCAATGCAAAGAAGTTCAAAGGAACCTACAGAACTGGGCAATTATGGAGAGATTCCTCCCCTGTCATCTGCTCGCAGCACCTGGCAGCCTCGAGCTAAGGGCACCCAGAGCAAGTGGTTGTACCTCTGCACATCCTGGCTAATAGCCATTGATGGATCTATTCTTTAACTTACCTAATTCTAGCAGAACACATACTAAGCTTTGTGTCTTCTCAGCAGCTCTGGTCCCAGAATCTCTGCAGTCCCCTCCCCATGCCCCCTCTTGTATTGAAGAGAAGAATTTATAGTGAGAGCAATGCAATCCCAAGCTATAAAGGGAACATTACCCCTAATTATCCCTGGCCTTGGCCCTTCTCCAACTCAATGAGGCCCCCTGCACTGGAATCCCTCCAAAGGAAAGGGGACTTCATGGTGTCCAGAGAAGTCTCCAGGTTAGATCCATTGTCCTCATTTATAAAAGAAAAGGAAAACTGATTCTTGCATGAAGATTCCTTCTCCTTAAAGATCTTATGGGCACAATTCTCCTACCATGGCCACAGCTGTGAAACATTCCCAAACCAAAAACAGCATTTAAATCCAACTGGGATATGATCGTCATTATAATGGTCATTACTGAGACTTATTTTATTCCATAAAGGGGTAGTTAAAGATTACCATCTAAGGAATTTTTAAGGGATTCAATCTGACTCAAGCTTTAGGGAGACTTACAGATATACTCCCATTTTTGTTCCTCCCCATCTCTCCAGTGAAGCCCATCTCTCAGAGTTAACTTAGCGAATAAACTATGCCCCACAGAGGCAACTGACCAGAAGCTTTTATTCACTAAGGGGAAAGAGATGGGTTAATAAACTGGGAATGTGGGATACAGCACTCAAGCATACCCATGCATTAACAAAGAAGTGATGATTTGGCTTCCTTAGATGCTGCTAGATCTGGCTTTAGGATGCCAGTGATGGCCAACAGGAGAAGGTAGGAGTCCTAATGAACAACTCATCCTCTCCCTCTTAGTGTCATCTCTGAGTGGATGTTAGAACTAACTACCTGGATCCAATCTGTGACTGAGTGGGGGCTTCCCAGAGGACAACAATCAACCCCTATATCTTAACCTACATGAGTGGCTGCTGCAGGCCAGCAGCCGGTGTGGTAATACAGAGATCAAGAATCCAGCACCTGGGCACCAGAAACTCCAGAGTTCAAGGGTCCTTAACGCCTCTTCTCACTTACATTTATAGGAATGGATGCCTAGCAATGCCTGTTACTGCTCATTCCCCTTTTCTCATTCTTTTCCAGGTCCCCTACTCAAGAAGGGGAACAAGAAGCTAAACAAACATGGAGGTCACCTTGTTCTTTACTTAGCCAAGATGGCCACCTTCACAAAAATTATTTCCCAACCCAATTTTCACCTGCCCAGTTTGGCAGGGGTGAGTGGATTTTACAATCACACTTATGCTGATAGATTCCCAGCCTAAATTAAGAAAATATAAAAAGGTACATTATTATGGGGTGGACTAGGTCCTGCAGTCCCCTGGAGGCCTGTAGCCTTGCCAAAACCAACCCTAGGGAAAGAGAAGTAGAGGAGTCCAAGCTCCATAGGGTGGTAGTTTGAAAGACAGCCAATAAGGGCCAGAAAGCCAGTAGAAAGGAAGCTGCTGGGTCAGAGACAGAGAGTTTCTTGATGGAGCTTGAGGAGTGGACTGGGTGACTGGCTGGCTGAGAGAGCAGTAGTATTGTGGACAGTTCATTTGTGGAGAACTTACTGCAGCCAGGACTGAGGCACTCACAAGAAGAGGGTGAGAATGTTACAGACGTGTATTCAGAAAGGATGGGAGGGGGAAGGACGTGCATAGGATTGTTTCATGAGTAGATGTTAAAATATTTTATTAAGGAGGTCAGTCTCATACTCCCAGTTTTACTGATGGGTAAACTGAGGCATGAAGAGTGAAAATAAGTGTCCCAAGGCCATGCAGCAGAGCTGGGAACAAAACTCTTGGACTGCTGTGTTCCAGTCCACTTCTCTGTTCATTAGGCCAGGGGTTCCTCTAGGTAGGCATTTCTCCTCACAGTGGCTCAGCAGGGGGGAATTGATGATCCCTGCTCCAGCTGGGATTCACGTGTTTGCTGCTTGAGCCTTAGCTGGTGCGGGGTTATCAAATTCCCCTTGCTGTGGCTCTCCAAAGAGCCACTTCGAGGGGAAATTGATGAAATTTCAGAGCACACATGGACAGTTCTCATGGCACACCAGGCATTATGCATTAGGCAACCCTGCATAAATCAATAGGAGGCTACTGGATTTGTTTTTAAGACAGGATTTTTTTATGTTTTGTTTTAATTTTTAAAATGTTTATATAATGGTACATATCAGGTTCTTCAACATGAAGCTTGAGAAAGGATTTAAAGAAAAAAAACCATGAAGGAGGGAGTACCGAAGGGAATTTCCTTTATTAATTGTACTACAGTGGCACCAGGGATCTTCACTCCTGAAGCAGAACACATTGTGTGAGACACTGTACAAACACTGAACAAAAAAAACCATGTTTCCCCTATGAAAAAAATTGTATGTATTTCTGCATGTTACTTATACACTTCTTTTAAGGTGAAGGTGTTGGGGGGTGTGGCTCGTTTGGTTTTTTTCTTTTAGAGCTGGCTCTAATATGAGCTGAGGGTTCTTCGTTAGAGCAATCACAAAGGAAGTACCCAGCAGGGAATGAGAAGATAAGAAAGAAGGGGTCCCTGTTAGGAAGTGCTGTGAGTAGAACCTAATCCGGCCAGTGCAGATAATTTCACTGAGCTATGCATTAAGCACACTGCAACAATACATCCTTTGAACTGGTTGCCTTCACATTAGAGGACAGTTACCTAAACAAGTGCCTTTGATTTATACTCACTCTGCATCCAGTTAGTTCCCATTCTGCACAACTTGCTAATCACTGTTTCCAGTGCTAAGGGAGATCTATGTATCAGGTTCCTTTTTCAAAATGCAAGCCATTTTAAATCATGCAAGCTTTCCTTTAGCTTTGTGTTTGGGGAGATGAAAAACAATTGTTTTATGTCTTTGACAGGAAGCTAGACATGCAGTAAAAACTTGCTGAGACCCACTGCTCTTCTCATAGGTCAATAAACCACTTGGCTGCCTGCCTGTTAGCCAAGCAATCAATCCCCTTCAGAAAAGACTGAGACCAATTTCCCACTTGCTGTGTACTTAATAATTGGCCCAGTTCATTCCATTGTCAAAATCACTTTACTTGGCTGAAGTGATAGTTTCTTATCAATTGTCCTGAAGTGTCATCTGGTGGCCAATGTGAGTTATGGATTTATATCAACATGAGGCAAAAATTTTCATTCATGCAAAATCCCCCACTTATATCAGTAAATTAAGACTACCCTGTCAATAAGGCTTGGATCCTTACTTCAGAAATAGCTGATGATGCTCAGTAACAAATACACACTGAGAAATTGGTGATCCGTTTAACAACTGCTGTTTGTCAAATTTACATACTTAAATTCTTTTGAATAGGTATTTAACAACTCTTTGAAAAACATTCAGAAAGGCAGGCAATTAATCCTCAAATATATATATTTCACATGTGATGGTCTGCAACATAATGTTCTATGAGTTTAAAACTTCTAACTACATTTACAAAGTTGAGGTTGACTAAATCATGAAATTATTAAACATTTACATTTAGTTTAGTGATAACTGTAGAAAATTAAAATATATTTTAAATCAGTGGAAGATGTGCCAATTTCCTTAATCAGTAGAAACAAGGAATTTTGTAGTACATTCTGTGCTGTTACTATACATTGATACAAAACAACTGTGATCCTTCTGCCTCTACCAGCTGACAAGAAGAAGGGCCAGGTTCAGTATCTAGGGGATTCTTCCAGTAATATAACCAAACTGGCTCAAGTTCCCGCCCAGTGACCTGGAAAAATTTCAGCTTACCCACTGGGTGCCTGTAGAGTCTGATCTTTCCCCCTTGGAAGCACAGAGACTGAGATAGACCCAGTCTGTTTAATAACAGTTACCTAGTGTTTAACTATGAGAACCATACATGCAGTGTTCATAAATGAAAGAAAAAACTGATGAGCAAGGCACCTTCCCTGGAATCCATTGGATGGAGTCCTTTTAATTCAAGTTCTTGAGCCCAAAACCCCCAACTCATCTGGTGTGCCTTCCTCTCACTTCAGCATCCCACTCATGGCTTTCTCTTGTCAGCCCAGACCCCGGGTTCATAGGCAGAACAGTATGAAGTCTTCCCTCATCGTGCATGGCAGAGAGGGGCAATACTACCAGTCTTTGCTCCTGCCACTCCCACTGGCCACCCACTCAGTCACTGCTCCCAGCAGCTGCCTGGTCAGTCCATACTCTTGTACTCTGCCTGCTTGTGGGGGATTGGGCTCAGGTGGGGGTGACAGTGATTTCAGCTGTTGACCCAAAAGACAATCCAGCCACAAGAAATTGCAGCATCCACTGGAGGAAATGTAAAATAAGAGACTCCTTATGGTGCCTGTTTGAGCTCTACTCTTTAGACAGTGGGGAAAAACAGGTTTAACCTGTTGTGTAAAGCCTCTGTTCAGTGAAGTACAATGCAGTTCTACCTTCTGTAACTTTCAGTCATTGGTGGTTTTAAGGCCTCTAACTTTCTGTAAGTTTGTAACAGTAGTTTTGTTTTATAGATGTAGCTTTGTTCTACATGGTTGTGTTTAGTTTCATGAGTTTAGTTTTGTGGCAGCTTCTGGGTCTATATTGATTGTTATAAGTTGGTAACAAATTGTTTATAGATACCATTAAGCTAAGAAACCCTGACTGTTCCTTTGTAGGGAAGATTTTTTGTAAGTGAGCTTTCCTTTGTGTGAGGAACGTGTGAGTGTGGGTGGGTGTGCAATGGAACCAGTCCCCAAATCTGGTCTGTTTGAACAACCAGATGTCAGTGGCACCTGGATGGCCAAAGAATAATAGGAGCTGAGACCTGCAAAAGAATCCACCCAAGAAAGAGAGACCCCATTAAGAGAAGATCAAAGTTCCATCAGCTGTTAGCAAATGACTCATGGTCATACAGTGTCCTGGTCCAGTTGTGATGACTCATGGTCATACAGCAGCCTAGCGCAGTGGGATAGGACAATTGCTTTTGGACTGAAACATAAAAAGATGGGTGCAAAGCCATAGGAGTTAGCACTCTGCAGGAGTTAGCCTCGACTGTTTGAGGAGGCCGAGGGCCCCAGCCCTGAGCCTCTTCCCTCCTTCCCAGGATGGTTGGTGCTGACTGCTCCTTAGTACTACCTCTGACAAGAGCAAGCTAAAATCAGCTCACTGCTCTGGATTCATGATTGCAGCCAAGTACGCCAGACCTCAATGGTGAAGCTCTGGAATAGGTTATCTAGGGAGGTGGTAGAATCTCCTTCCATAGAGGTCTTCAAGCCCCAGCTTGACAAAGCCCTGGCTAGGATGATTTATTTGGGATTGACTCCGCTTTCAGCAGCGGGTTGCACTTGATGACCACCGAAGGTCTCTTCCAGCCCTTTGACTGTATGATGCCGGATATTGCTGGACAAAAGAGTAGCAGATTTAAGAGGTTCAACCTGAACTAAGTAATTCTATAATCTAACAAACTATTATCTAAGTTTCTGGAGGATCTTTATTTAGTGGAGCCATTCACACACTGCAGCTCTCTTTCTCCTTATTTCAGTGGTTATCACTGTAGAGCAATGTTTAAAAAAACAGCAAGTTTCTCCAATAAATTGTACTGCATTTGCCAGTTAGTTTATATGTGCTAAGCAAAAAAAAAAAAGAAAAAAAATCCCTTTCTTTTCACTTGCAAAGTGGAAAAACAAGCTCTGGGTTTCATTGTTTTCTGGGCAATCCAGGTGAGTTTATTTCATGGCTGGTTAATTAGGTTCCAATCCTGAAATCAAATCTGCTACAGGAAAGTCCCAGGTCACAGCACTAGTCAGGATTTTCCCCCTGGTAATCATTGAGATGCATGCCAGAGTGATAGCTCCTCCACTGCAGAGACCTCATCTGTCATCTGAAGGAGCAGTGTATTCAGGGTTGGGAATCAAAATGCAGCACTAGAACATTTCAAAGAGTCATGTGGAAGCTCCTATGACTCCTGGATGGGCTCACCTCCCTGCTACAAGCATGGCAATCTCTGGGTCTGCTCAGATTTGCCCCAGCCAACATGTTGACGGGATTCCAGGTAGGCCAAATGTGTGCAAGCAGCACTGGCACAGCCTGAGCTAGGTCACAGCTCTGCTCACTCAGTTTTGGTTCAGTCGAGGATGGGGCTAACGCTGAGCAGATCTGTGACACTGGACGTTGAAATGCCTGGAGCAGAGTTAAACCCAGCCAGCCCCACAGCACAGGAATTGCAAGTACTGATGCTGTTGGGTGAGTGCCAGGCGGGACCCAACCACCCCAACCCGGTGGGAAGGACCCAACCAAAATCACCTCAGGGCTGGGCTCTAATCAGAGTGAGACAAGCAGGGCAGCTGCATAGGGCACAAAAGACTACCAAGGACATTTTATTTAAATACCAAAATGCACTTTCTCAAGTAGCAAAATGCAGCACCAGAAAGTTAGAAATGTGTTGTGCTGGTGAGACACGAACCTTGGCATAGCTCATAGTGCTTCAAGAAGCTGCCTTCTTACCATGCCCAGAAGTCTCTTTATATGGGTGTTGCTGTGGCAACCACAGCAGTGAAACCCTGGCAGGGTTGCAGCAGTTAAGTCCTGGTTGCAGAAAGTTTGCAGCTGGTGGGGATGGGGCTGCCTCTTGCACCGCCCCACCCCTGCTTGTCTACAGGGTGGGCCCAAGTCTGTGTGTTCACAGGGAGGTGTTACCAGACCTTGGGCCTTTCTCATGCTCCACCCTCAACACCAATCCCTGCAGCAACAGCAAAGCATTGGCAGCTTCCACTCCCAAGCCACCCAGCTTCATCTTCACTCTTAGGTAAGATGTTGTTCACTATTAAAATATATATTGGGTGGGCATGGAAATAATTATTTTGTCACTTGTGTCTCCCTTGTCAAGGAAGTCACAGGCCACCACTGCTCTCCGGTTAAGATCTACATGTCATTCTAGCTGGGGAATGAATTCATGTTCTTATTTGTCCTTTTTATGTTCAGCACTGGGTGCAGGTAGCCTAGACTGTGTGGGAGTTTGTTTAAAAGAAGAAGGCTTCTAAAAGTGCACAAACTGCAAGAGCAGGTCTACACTAGTCCTGAAAGTTTCCTGTGGTTCCATAAAGTTTGTTTACAGCCTCCAGTCCTAGCTGTCAGTGTTCTGTGCTGTTATTTAGCTGTAATTACCTTTAAATATCTTCTAAGAGCCCAGTAAGCAGTAGCAGTGGTGGTAATGCTGCTAGACAATATCGACCTCTCATGATTCGGCAAATTCTCTGATTTGGCACCAGTCAGTTCCCAAGGAGGCCAGACTAGAGAGGTTCAACATATAGAGCCAGATCCTTGCCCCTTTCCCTCCACTGGTGCCAAGCATCTGGAAACCTAGAGGATACTGCTACCTAGAAATCCCTTAGGCTCCAGTTACATCTCCTGTAGTGTATGTCATTTGGAGTGGTCCCCAAGATCCGCAGCATCCAGTATACTCTGAATAGGCATCCCCGTGTTAACCCATCTCTAGGACATTCCCTACAGTGAGGGGTAGGAAATATGGAGTCAAGCATTGGGTCACACTACTCTGGCTATGTCTACACTAGACAAAATAAGTTGACTGCAGATACTCAATTCCTATCTGTGCTCGGCTTACTTGGTCATCCCTATGAACAAGGTCAACAGCAGGGTTTCTCCTGTTGACCTCCCTTACTCCTTTCATCTTACGACGAATACAGGGGTTGACTTCAACCCCTGAGAAGTTGATTTCATGCATCTCTACCAGATGCGCAAAATTGAACCCTGGAAAATCGACCTACTCAGGGAATCCTCAAATGCCCCATTAAATCAGCTATAGCTCTCCTGTGAGCTGCTTGCACCATGAAAAAAGAGCATGACCTAGACTGAGGAGCTGTCCAAAATCCAATGCGGCCAATCAGATGCTTGTCTATAGGAAGCCTTCTTTTTGTGTATGTGCGGGAAAGAATAAGCAAAAGGGAACAATGTCGTTTCTTCCACAAAACGCATCTTTTTTCACCTGTGTGATTCAGATTCAACCAAAACCTAATGCAAAGCCTCAGTCTCATCCAAACATTGCATATCCAGCGTTCCACGCCTAAAAAGACAAGATGCCTTCCAATACATAATGGGTAGTAGTGAAAATGTCAGGACAACAGTAAAACCCCATTCTGCATCTGTCACAAGAATATACTCTAAACTGGATATCCCGAGGCTTACGAGAAACTGTGTGAACTGGCAAACACCCTGGCTATGTCTACTCTACAGCAATCCTCCAAAAGAAGTTCTTTGGGAAGATCTCGTCTCAAAAAACTTTTCTCAAAAGCACAAAGAAGTCTTGTGGCACCTTATAGACTAACAGATATTTTGGAGCATGAGCTTTCATGGGCAAAGACCCGAGCACTTCCACACATGAAAAAGCAGATTGAAGGAATCAATCTGCTCTTTTGATCGAGAACATCTACACAACCCCTGCTCTTTGGAAAGAATGGACCAAGAATCAAAAAATCCAGTACCATGCGGACTGATCTTTCAGGAAAAAAAGGGCCCCTGTGGTGTCTACGCACTTCTTTTTTCTGAAAGAATCTTTCGGAAAAAGGTGCTCTTCCTCATCTGAAAGAGGAAGAGGGCTGCTGCAAAAGTGCTGCAGTCTTCTGATCTGGTATTGAAAGAGCACATTTTGTATGTAGATGGTCTGCAGGATTTTTTGAAAGAGCCCTGGCTTTTTTGAAAAAACTCATTAGTGTAGATGTAGCCCTTGTGTTTTTAACTCTTGTCTGTCCTTGTGTTGCTTCTTATCTTGTATGGTCCATGGGGCAAAGGCTGTCTTTCTGTTGTCTGGGGTTCTTTGTACACAGGTCTGTTGCGGCTATGAGTGAAGTCCATAAGCACGACTACAATACAAGTAGATGAAATCATTAAATCACCAACATAGCATGCAAAATCTACCACGTCCTTTCCAAGTAGAAAAGTATACACAGGCCCTGCCCTAATGCATGTAAATTAGGACACAGTCTAAAGCAGACTATGGAAATGTGATCACCTGGAGTGGGAAACAATTCATATTGTCTATGGTCAGGGATTGATGGTAGCTAACCAACTAATCTGTGTATAATATATACTTACCAGAGAAAATATCAATAGATTTTTGAATTACAAACTATGAAAAAACTGGTGCAGGTATCCTATCTAGTGTAATGAATTTTGCTTTCAAAGCACTTCTGAGGTAAATTAGATATTGATTTGCCACCAAGCAAGAAGACTTGTCTCATTACTAAACTATGTATCTTATAGATTTTAAGTAACAAAAATTTTTATATCTGACTGGTGGAAACCATTGTACAAATGCAGTGTTCCTCCAGGTTTCCTTAGGCAAAGGGTAAAATTACTTATCTCGAGATAAGCCTTTTCCATGGTTTATGAAAAGTTGCCTGACTTGTACTGACCATTGAGGTCAAGGTCTCTGTGTCACTGAATGATTAGTTTGAAATCAACATGATGAAATTCAATAAAGACAAGGGTAAAGTACAGTAAACCCTTGATTTTCGTGGACCCTGATTTAGTGGACTTCAGAAACAACGGACATTCCCCCCATTGTTTCTAAAGTCTACTGGGGTCCATAAAATCCCCACACACACACACCCCCCAAAAAAAAGTTGACTTATCACTGCCGCAGCCTGCAGGATTCGCCACATCTTCCACCGGGGCCGCCATGCATTCCTCCTGCCAGGGGTGGGGTGCATACATGGGCAGACAGGCACTCGCATGCCCGCCCCACCCCTGATGGGAGGAGCATGTGGTGGCTCTGGTAGTGGCTCCTCCAGCCGCATGACAGGGTGCATCCAGCCATGCAGGGCAAGGTGGCTCCAGCTGCCTGGGGTTAGGTGGCTTCAGCCATACTGGTGGGGTCCCAACTGTGCGGCGGGGTCCAGCAGGTCTTCGAGCAGTGTCAGCTCTTGTGAGTGGCAGGTGTTTGGGGGGGGGGGCTGGGGGGTGAGTGTAGCTGGGGAAGCTTGGTGAGCATGGGTGGGAAGCTGCCTTTTACCAACAGAATATGGTCCAATAAAAAATATCACCTCCACCTGCAAAACATGCCACTTCAGCAGCCATAGATCGTTGGACACTGGTTCAGGATTAAGCTAAAAGTGACCTGGCTTTTCCTTGGAGCTTTGTCTTTTAAACCTTGCTTGAGACTGGCTAAAATCACAGTCCATGGTGTTATGGGTACAGTGACCATGCAAACTGTAATAATACAGTACTGTAAAGTGTGTATTTATAGTACCTGTCATAATGAGCCTCTCAAGGCACTGTACAATCAAGACGCCATAATTACACATTGACATTCTTTTTCAACCAACTTAAATGCTTCAGAGAACATTTAAGTCTTTAATCTCATCTAACTTGAGGATAAAGGGATCCAATCTCTTATCACAAGACAAGGGAGTTCCAAAGCCTTTGGGTACAGTTAACGTCTAAGATTAATTATTACAATGCTCTTCACGTTGCCGTCCATTGCCCTGACAAGGTTTCAAGGTATCTGAAGAAGATACAGAATTCTACTGCTAAGGTATCTTTACGTAATGCACCCACTTTGCAAATATTTAATGCTAATATCAGGTTGCCTGGTGTAGTGACTCCACAATTGCTCAAACTGAGCTATCACTTATGCATCTTGTACCCAACCCCTCCCCACCAGTGGATGCAGCATTTCTGACCATTCATGAGTATTGTTCCCTCCTGTGGCCTTCGTGATCCAGATCACAAGAAGCATGAGAATCTTGTGCTCTGATGCAGATGGGACTAGAGTCTGTGTCAATTCAACCCTGCCCTTCTGGAAGTCAATGTAAAGGCTCCCATTGGGTAGAGTTATGACTGGATCATACCCTATATGAATACAGTTCAGCAATAGGCTAGTTCTCCACATAGGTTGGAAGTAAATCGCAGATGTCTTATTCTTTACAGAGCATAGGGAACCTGGGCATGTTGAAGAATGGGAATGCCAGATACATGCCGAGCATAAACGCAGTTCTCAGTATGGTAATAAAACACCTATCTATGGGTTCTCCCTAGGCCTCACTTCTTTCAGCAAGAAATCAGAAGTTAGTGGTCAGAGCGGGATCCTCTCCTGTGCATACAGGACTGCTAATGTTTTTTAACATTGCCCATGTGTATGTGTAGCCTTCCATGGAGGCACTGGATCAAGCTCTGTATGAATACTGACACCTGGCTTTACCCCATTTCTCGGAAAGACTCCTGGTCAGCTGAGAGCTCTAGATATTTCCACCCCTGGGGATTGGAAGTTAAAAGTTCCTCTCTTTAACAAATGAGTGTTTGGGGGGAATACATGCTGTTTTTTCCTCTTCCGTGATAGATATAAGCTTCAGCCTCTTTGTATAGGGCTCACAACTGCAAGTTGTGAAAGGTGGCAGGGAAATTTTAAGATTGCTTTGTCTTGTTTTTTGTTGCAAGGTCTGAAAAGCAGAATGATGCTGATGTCAGAAAAGAGATTTTTTTTCGCATAAATATCCTTGCTTCTGTCTCCATTCCCCCAACTCCAAGTTGAAGGTAAAGCAGACAGTTGACTTTTGGCCATGCACCAGAAGGAATTTCTTTGTTTGTCTAAAGCAGGATTTCGCAAAGTGAAAATAAGGGTTCCACAAGAAAATTCCATTGCAATAGCTGGCTCCTCTGTGGCTCCCTGCCCTGCTGCTGCTCAAACAGTGGAACTAGATGTAACTGGCTTAACAGCCGGCAGGGCAGTGGGAGGAATACGGATGTTAAACCAACTGAATTTAGTTGCATTATTTCAGCAGCAGCAAGGCAGGGGAGCCGCAGAGAGCCCCTCACTCGCCCTCGCACCCGAGTGGCCACACTCCTCCATTGGGCTTGGCTGGGCTCACCCCTGCCAGTGGAACACCTCCACGCCAGCCTGCCTTCCATGGGGTGCATGAAGCCACCTAGTTTAGGCTCTCCAGCCAATGCCATGGATCAGTTAGCACTGGGGACCAGTTTAGGGCCAGAGAGGGGTTAGCCTGAGGATGAGGGGAGGCAGGTTTGGGGCTGAGAGGGCTTCAGCCTGGGGATGGGTGTTTGGTTTGGGGCTTAGAGGGGTTAAGCCTGAGGGTAGGGGTGGATTTGAGGGCTGAGGCAAGTAAAGCCTGAAGATGGGGGGCAGTTTTAGGGGCTGAAGGGGGTGGAGCCTGGGAATGGGGTTCTGCAAAATCCTTTTTGAGTTTCAAAGGGTTCTGTGGCCAAATAAAATTGGGAACCATTGGTGTGAAAAAAACAGTGCAGCTTCCAAAAAGACAAGGGTTTAGAATTCTGGAGTTTGCTTTTCAGGTTCAGAGCGCATCTTGCACAGATGTATGAAAGTCTTCCCTGTTTTCTAAAATTCAGAATAGGCATGAGTGCAAGAGTCATAAAATGGCAAAATCAGCAGCACAGCTTATGCCCATGCTGTTATAGTAGAGGCCTCCAGAAAAAAACGTGCCTGGGTTCAAGATCTCAAGTCAAACTACATCTCTCTGTGCTGCTTCCAGATAAAGTTTCCCACTGCTAGGACTCTGCGGCTGACCCTACAAAGTCATTAAAGGCCTCAGTGTAAGAAATGTCATTCAAAAGTCAACATGTGTGGTCCCAGCCAGGTGCTAGCCCTTATGAGATATTCTGGCTTACTAAAAAGTATGCTGCATTACATTTGGAAGGACCTCCAACTTGACACAATAATTGATGTGGTCATTAAGTGATTGTTAGACTGACTCATTAAGTGTAGCTTATCCATGCATTGAGAATGGCTCTTGCATTTAACCCTACACCTGCAAGTTTCACTTCAGATATTTACAGCAGTAAATCCATTGAGTTCATATCTTTACCACATTTGCTTTTAGGATGTGCCTCGGTAAACACAAATAATTATTTAAGTCCATGGTTCCCAATAAACTATGATCTGTGGACAGTCAGAGTTCATGGCGAACCCCCAAAGGCAGATTAGTCATGTGGTGATGGTTCTCCTCCTTGCTTCTGGTTGCTAAATAGCTTTCAGGTAACTTAAAATACATTGGATGCTTTTCTGACATTACTCTCTGAATAATTAGGCTCTTTGTAAGCAAATGCTGTTTGTAGTCACTGGAATGTTTATCGAATATGAGGGAAGGTGGTCATCTCTGTGTTAAGATGCAGTCCACACCAATGTTCCCTGTAAGCTGAGCACTGCGGTAGCCGCCCAGCAGAGATTCAGGTGCCAGCCAGCTTTTTAGCAGAGTGCCCACATCTGACCTGGGTATCTGGGTATCTAGTGGCGTACCTCCACAAATGCCTTCCTGCGAAATTTATTCTGCCCAGGATGGAAAAATATTAGAGGTATTTTTTACACAATATGTAAAATTGTGAGACTCCTGATTTAAAATATGAAGCTCTCTTCCCTTCTTATTATACTGTCTGTTATTTATCACCGACATCTATGTGTACATCTGAGCATGGATGCTGAAAGTTTGAAACGCAGGTGTGAGCCTGTGCTCGCTCAGCCAGCATGCCTTCCCAAAAGACACTTGAAGAAAAGCTGCCTGAGGCGGCCGTGTTAGAGCTGTTTTTGTGCCTACGCAATTGGTGCTCTCCATCCTGTGGCTTGTCTGTCGGACCTTCAGCTGCAAGCAAGTCACTCAGTGGAGTGTGTTACAGGCATTGTAAGAAGGCCATGACAAAGTGATCTGTAAATGTTCTGTATGCCTGTCTTCTCTAACACCAGCTGCAGCGAGTATCTTCTGTCTCAGAGTTGTAGCCTAAGACTAAGAGTCTGGTTGTCAGTGGAAGGACTGAACCTGACTTCTGCCGTAAAGGCTTGTGCACGAGCCTCCAGAGGTAGGGAACCTTTCTGATGCTCCTCTAGCACTTAACTTGGGTGCTGGGACTCCACTCACACTCCAGCTCTGGGCCAGTTCAAAGTGAGCCTGTTTTAAGTTGCATATGGTGGGAGCTCAGCGCCACTCCTCCTCCGCCCATGCAATACGGGTTTGGGGCCTCCATGCAGCTCACAGGGCTGGAGCTAGAGCTATACTGGGGCAGCCCCTGCCACACAGGACCCCACCACAGGGCTTGTGCCCCTACTGCAAAAGCTGGGGCTGGAGCCCTGAGCAGCTCAGGACTGAGAGTCCCCCATGTGCCTGGAGCTGCTGTGGTGGCAGGTAGCCAGAACCTCCACCCTGGAGCACTGAAGGACCAGACTGGTTTCTACCCCACTTCCTGGTGGGCTGGAGGTGGGTGTTTTGGGTCTCGCTGAGAGCGAAGGTGCAGGAGTGGGCTGGGGGTGGGATTCTGGGGTCTGGGTGGCAGGAATTCCAGATAATCAGAGCAGGAGAGGAAGCCTCTTTCCAGGCAGTGTTCACCCAGCTGGTGGGGTGGAGGAAAAGCAGAAGCACTGGCGGCAGCAGTGGCAGCAAAGCCTCTTCCTGCCCCTTCTCAACCCCTGGGCGAAGTTCATGAATCAGTTATAGCCCAGGCTTGCCCGGAACTGGCCCACAAGGCTCGGGGCTGCATACCCTCAACCTGCCGTGGAATGTTGGAAAAGGGAGCCCTGGGGTCTGCATCCAGGTGGGGGTTCCCCACCTCTGCTGTAATGAAACAAGGTGAGTCCAGGATGGGAAAGAGCTGCACCTTCATTTATTTCTTTATTTCTTTAGTGATGAAGCTGTTGCAAGTAGGACTGGAAGAGACTTTGAAAAGTATCACCAGCACTCGGACCATACATAGAGGTCAAAAGGTCAAGTTTTGGCACTCTGCCTTGGAAAGGTTGCTGGCCCCTGCTGTAGTGGGCTCATGAAACTCTAGCGGGGCTGGTTGGCATGAGAGGGAGACACAGCACAATGCCAGTCAGGCATGGATTACACTAGCATTCTGTGATGTGCGCAAGTGGACACGGGGCCTGTGTTGTCTCTGCTTGCTTGTGAATTGCAACCTGAGGGTGGTTATGTGAACTGGAAGAGGCGGCAAGCCAGATTTAGAACTGACAACATGACAGCTACTCCTGACTTACATCTGTGTGAGTGAGAGCCGGGCTCATTCTTTTCTGTCACGTGCTCTTCTATGGACCTGCTGACTGCCCTTTATGAATAAACTTTGTCTCTTCACAGGCCAGCATGCACGGGGTGTGTGAAGAGTGTGGATTCACCCCCATGTCCAGTTTCTCTCCCTTCCTCACTGCTGCACTGTGAAGGGAGAGCCTGCAGGGCAAGAGGGGGGAACCCAATGTACCCTGGGAGCTGTAGTTCCTTGGCTAGCTCCCTGCTTAGAGACCTGGCCCTGGAGCAGGGAAGGGACTATGTTTCCCAGCATGCCCTTGGCTGCTAGCAATAAGAAAAGGAGGGGGAAAGGGGAATATCGTTTTTCTTTTATGATATTACAGCAAGATCCTAGAAGGTAATTTCTATAAAACATTTATTACTATAAAAATTTTAGTATGGTGTAATAGAATCACTTTACCAGTCACTGTTTCCTCACAAATTTTTCATTAACCTTCTTATGCATGCCCATTGCATGACTATTTTAAACTCCTTCATATTTAAAAAAGTTGCAGTCCACATTTACAGAAATTCCTGCATATGGGCCTGCTTCATCCTACTTCTGAAAGGCATATCTCATCCCATGAATAAGCAAACTTTTTTCTTGCAATGCATGAAACAAAAAATACTGATTTAAGTTGTGTGCTTATTTTTCCCATATAGCTTGTATCTACTGTTTCCTGTTTTTCTTTACGATTCCCGTTGCAGAAAACTGTGCAGAGCTGTACCTGCATAAATGTTAGATATGTCTGACAATATCCTGAGAGAGCCAATTATGGTGCCTACTCAGTTTTCAAAAGTTGGAAGGATGTAGTTGTTAAAAGGAATTTTTATTGAAAGTAAATTTTAATATAAATGTGAAATGAAAAATTATAAAAGCACAGCCAAGTTTCAATATTTAATCAATGTACATTAAGCAGGTGGAAAAAAAACAATTTGATATTTTAATAGTATGCCTAAGGTTAAATTTTTCTTAAATTAACTGAAAAGCCTTTTTAAAAAGAAGTCTCATTTAATAACAATTTATAGATGTGTTCCACAGTTTTGCTGAGCTCTTTCTTGTATAGCAAACTTGCTTCATATCTAGAAACAAAAAATTTAAGATGGTGTGAACCTGCATGTGGATAGAGTTCCCAGTTAGCTTGTGACTGAGCCCACAAATCAAACAGTTGTTAAAAAAAAAAAAAAAAAAGCAAAACAAAAAAAAAAAAAAAATCACTTGTCCCATTACTTATGTGATCATACAATGAACAGCTGTAAGTGTACAGGCATTGATGTCAAATAAAAGAAGCTATTTGCTGCATTGTTGGTTGTACGTCTCTTTCACGCATCACGTCAGATCTAGTTCTTCTTTCAAAATGTAGTATTTAAATATAGTGATGCCATTAATCCTAAATTGTGATAGATTTTTGGAAAAGAGCCACCTATATGTGGTGGGCTGAGCCCCCCAGAAGGGTGTGGCCTCAGGTGGAAGGGTCAGCTTTAGAGGCTGGCCTCCCGTAGGCAGCCCTTCAGTTTGAGCATGGAGTGATGTTCTAGTGGTTCCCATGTGTCTGTACTGGACTCCAGTTAACTAATCTATCTGACACTTCCTCATTGTTACAGTCCAGAAAGGAGCAGGTCCAGATTAACCACACATACCTGCAATGCTCTCAATGTAACCACTTGTGTATTTCAGCCCAGTGAGCCCAATGGGGAGCTGCTCCATGGAAAACAGGGGAATGTGAAATGCTCATGTGCCAGTCTCCCTCCCTGCACTTGCAACCTTGCACGCTGTCTTAGAGCACAATAAGCTTTCCCCAGCCTTGGAACACTTATTCCAAGTGTTCCAAGGCTGGAGAAAGCCTATTGTGCTCTAAGACAGTGTGCAAGGTTGCAAGTGCAGGGAGGGAGACTGGCACATGAGATCTATATAATTGAAAACAACTTGTCTTCAGTCAACTTTGTTTACCCCGCCCTGTATTGGGTATGAAAATTACATGTGCCTGGGCCAATAGAAATGGTGTCTCCAAGGGCTGAAACCACCTTATGCCTAGATCCTCTGTTTTAATCAAGCCTAGTCTTTCCTTTAAAGAGACGATGGTCTTAGATAAATGCCTTGTCTCCCGTATGTAATGGCAGATTCCCTCTGAGCCACCAAATGCATTTTAAGTCCCAAGACTTTTTGCATACTAACAAATAAAATTCCCATTTAAATTTCTTTAAGAAAACATAGTTCTGGCGATTAAGGCACTGGCTGAATATTGCAAGGTCTTGATGTAATTTTCTCCGGAGGAAGCTCTATATACCTTTTCATATATATACTTTGATTTAATTTTCTCTGGAGGAAGCTCCATATACCTTTTCATAGGTTCATAGAACAGTAGGACTGGAAGGAACCTCCAGAGGTCAGAGTCCAGTCCCCTGCCCTCAAGGCAGGACTGAACACCGTCTAGACCATCCCTGACAGGTGTCTAACCTTCTCTTAAATATCTCCAGTGATGGAGATTCCACAACCTCCCTAGGTAATTTATTCCAGTGGCTAACCACCCTGACAGTCAGGAAGATTTTCTTAATGTCCAACCTAAACCTCCCTTGCTGCAGTTTAAGCCCATTGCTCCTTGTCCTATCCTCAGAGGCCAAGGAGAACAATTTTTCTCCCTCCTCGTTGTAACCCTCTTTTAGGTACTTGAAAACCACTATCATGTTCCCTCTCAGCCTTCTCTTTTCTAAACTAAACAAGCTCAGTCCTTTCAGTCCCTTCAGTCTTCCCACATAGCTCATGTTCTCTAGACCTTTAATCATTCTTGTTGCTCTTCTCTGGACCTTCTCCAATTTCTCCACATCTTTCTTGAAATGTGGTGCCCAGAACTGGACACAGTAATCCAACTGAAGCCTAATGAGTGCAGAGTAGAGCGGAAGAATTACTTCTCGGGTGTTGCTCTCAACACTCCTCTTAATGCGTCCCAGAATCACGTTTGATTTTTTTGCAACAGCATAATACTGTTGACTTATATTTTCATGACCCCTAAATCCCTTTCCACAGTACTCCTTCCTAGGCAGTCCCTTCCCATTCTGTATGTATGAAGCTGATTGTTCCTTCCTAGGTGGAGTACTTTGCATTTGTTCTTATTAAACTTCATTCTATTTACTCAGACCATTTCTCCAGTTTGTGTAGATCATTTTGAATTATGAGCCTATCCTCCAAAGCAGTTGCAACCCTTCCCAGACTGGTATCATCTGCAAACTTAATAAGTGTACTCTTTATGCCAGTATCTAAATCGTTGATGAAGATTTACAGATCTCATCACTTCCTGGCTCTGGAGTGCCAGCCCGTTGACTGTGACATGGTGCTAGGGGCACTCATTTCTACAGCCTCCGAATCCGATGAATCTGGTTATTCTCCCTATGCTAAAACCTGCAGGCATTTGTTATTCTATTTAGGAAACAGCAAGCCAATTAGGCACATGGATTCCATGGTGATTATAAATACTTTAAAACAATTAACCATATAAATTTACATTCATTTTTACATAACTTGGTGAAGTTCAGTATCACTACATGACTGTTAACAAGGACTTGGCTGAGATGATTTAGTTGGGATAGGTCCTGCTTTGAGCAGGGTGTTAGACTACATGACCTCCTGAGGTCTCTTTCAACCATAATCTTCTTTGATTCCAGAACTGTTAATTGCCAATGACTGGCTTTATTATTTTTCCAGTACCGGAAAAGTATGAGCTATTACAGAAAGACAAAAGTAGTGTTGTTTCTAAAGATAGATAAAATCCAAGAATAAACCTTCTATCTGGAAATGTATACTGATTTGACTTCCAATGATCATTTCAATCTCTGAGTTCCGAAGAAGTGCATGGACTGAGTGCATTCACTTAAACCAGGAATTTTTCAGTCTCCCAGAGAACAAGAGTTCTGAGGGAGTGGCACTCAAATTTTGTTTAGGGAAGACTTGGATTATATTTAGTAAACTGGGGTGGGGGAATCATGATAAAAAAAATCATGTGGAAAATTATTTAGATTTCACTGTCTTTTTAAACCTTTCAACTTCAGCATTTCTATGCTTACCTTTTTCTCACGCCATCTCCTACCTCCTGGGCATCCTCCCTCATCTATAGTGGAAGCCTGTTTGGGCATATATAGTTGCTCAACACTGATGCTCAAGGTCTTTTACTGCTTTACAGGGTTAACTTCCTGGCAGTTGTTTGTTCATTATCAGAACATGATTTCTTACTCAGCTGTTGCAACATTTTCACATCACATTGTAATTCTTTTGATGAACACATACGGTCTGACTGGTCCCTTTTGGCTCACAGGTGCATAACGGAACTAATGATAGGTGAACTGCCAAATGTTTGGCATTTGAGTTCAGTGGAGCTCCCAAAGGTTTGGCTACTTGAGCCACAGCTCACACAAATTATCTCTGAATTGGAGGAGTTTTTAAACCTTCCCTCCCATGAAACCTTCAACAAGCCTTGTGACCATTTAATGACTCTTCCGTTGCATCTGTCTCTTCCTTTGAGCTCTCAAGAGCCATCCAATAGTTGTTTAACTGATTTTGTCCTATGCAAAGGAATAAGTATAAAGCCAAGAATTTTTTTAGATGTGCATTGAAAGTTAGGTTCAGTTCCTCTGAAGACAGGTCATTTATATGGCTCAATATGGATATAGGCAGTTGGTATGGTTTTGGGTTTTGGGGGGTGAGGGGTTGCAAGGCAGCATTATTTGTTTTTAAACTGAGGTTCAAAAATTGGTAAGAGCTGCTCATCTTTCAAGAATGGCTGTAAAAAGCTTTTTTATGGTACATACTTGTTGCAAATGTATATGCTGGGCAAAAGGTCTGGAACTCAAGTTATGGGAAGCCTGAGGGAGTAATTCCAGGGTGAAGTGAAAAACAGGGTGTTGATAACTCTGACCTTGTAGTTGAATTTAAATATGGTCCAGTTCAAACTGCCTCAGGCTCCCAGACTCCCTGGGTGCTAACTAAAATCATGCCAAATTACAGATATTGCTGGATGAGAGACTTCCAGATTAGAGAGGTTCAACCTATACATGCATAATCTCAAATTGTGGCCCCAGTTGTGTCTAGCACTGTGCTCACAAAAGCCATGCTGAGTAGTGGAGCTCAGGGTAGAAGTCGGTCAGTCTTGCTGTGGTCCCTTTGAATGTTAGAAAAAGGTCACCACCATGTGCTTCCTATAGCAGCAGCAGCAATAAAGAAACAAGGATATATCTTCATTACAGTGTTAGCCTTGGGCTCTTGCTTGGTTGATACCCCAATCCCCTGCTCCTGTCCATCCACATAACCCTCTCACCCAAAGTACAGGGTGCTTTATATCTGTGCTAATTGGCCCAGCTGGGGATATTGTTACATCCCTGGATCTACTTTCACTCAGATTGGTAACCTGTGCTCTTGCTTTGAAGAAGCTGGGTAAATCACTCAAGTGCTGATAGTAGTCCAGCACCTTCCCAAAATTCCCCCTTCATCCCCAGAAGAACAGGTGAAGTCTCCCTCAATTCACTATCAGGACAGTGCCTCATACCGCAGTGCTAAGAGTCATGGGATGTGACCTAAGACATCCTAGCCATGCCCGGAGGTGAACACAGCACCAGTACGGCACCTAGCTTGTCTAGCCCTGGCTGAGTACTCAGACAATCACCCATGCTAACTCTGCAGTGAAGACATACCCTGATGAGTCAGGACTCTGGTGCTGTGTCTATCTCACTCACCTGGTCTTGGCCTCTCACTCACCCACCTCTTCTGCCAAGCCCAGTTCTTGGAGGGAAGATGACTCCTTCTCACAATTGGAAAAGAATCATAGAATCATAGAAGAGTAGGACTGGAAGGGACCTCGAGAGGCCATCGAGTCCAGCCCCCTGCCCTCACGGCAGGACCAAGCACTTTCTAGACCATCCCTGAAAGCCATCTATCTAACCTCTTCTTAAATATCTCCAGTGATGGAGATTCTACCACCTCCCTTGGCAATTCGTTCCAGTGTTTGATCACCCTGACAGCTAGGAACTTTTTCCTAATGTCCAACCTGAACCGCCCCCTGCTGCAATTTAAGTCCATTGCCTCTTGTTCTATCCTCAGAGGCAAGTAAGAACAAGTTCCCTCCCTCTTCCTTATGACACCCTTTTAGATACCTGAAAACTGCTATCACGTCCCCCCTCAATCTTCTCTTTTCCAAACTAAACAAGCCCAATTCTTTCAGCCTTTCTTCATAGCTCATGTTCTCCAGACCTTTGATCATTCTCGTTGCTCTCCTCTGGACTCTCTCCAATTTCTCCACATCCTTCCTGAACTGTGGTGCCCAGAACTGGACACAATACTCCAGCTGAGGCCTAACCAGCGCAAAAGGCCCAGGGCTTTTGTGTATCAACTAGTTTTGTCCTGTTTCAGGGTATACACTGATGCTGGACAGTGTTCCCCACAAAGGACATGTGATTCTTATCTCAAAGCGCTCCCTGGAGTTCAGTCTTAGCAGGTATGACTAGGTAAATGCTTGATTTGCTGTAGTAGTGACTTTGCAGCCTGCAATTACCAAATCCTCCTGGTGTGCCGTGAGCTTCCTGTCCACCTTGTTCCTGGCATCCCTTCCTGGACACTGCTTCCTTCTGACACTGACTGACTCAGATGGGTGGAGGAAGAAAATCTCTTGAACTGTTCTCTGAAAGAGACTGGACAGAATTTGGGTGGTCGGGCTGCTTTCTTTACAGACTTTTTCCAGAGTCTGTCATTGTATTTTGGAACTCTGCCCACATTCATCTTTCTGAAAACTTCATACAAGTCAAACCTCTCTAGTCTGTCACTTTCTGGGACTGGCAACATCTGTGGCCTGGCATGATTTTAGTTAGCTGAATGTCCACTTATTATGGGTGCGGTGAATCTTCTTGTGGTCCCAGAAAGTTTGTTTATAGCCACCAGTCCTGGTTCTGTGCTCTTATTTCACTCTAATTTACTTCTTAATGTCTTTTAAGAGCCCAGTAGCCAGTGGAAGTGTTGGTAATGCAGCTGAACAATATTGACCTCATGTGGTTCAGCAAATTCTCTGGTTGGCAACAGTCAGATCCCAGCTGTGTTGGACTAGAGAGGTTCAACCTGTATAAGTTCAAGATTTGCTCATGTTTCAAACACAGATTGTTCATGACTTAAAATGCAGCATTTTAAATCCACTGTTATAGATATCCATCCATATATGCAAATCGAATACACTACATGTTGAAACTCTGTCATCCATCACCCTTGGGACCTGATTAGTGCCAGATGAGAGAATTTGCCGAACGACAGGAAGTCACACTTCCATTGCTTACTGAGCTCTTACAAGACATTTAGGGGTAAATTAGAGCCAACTAATGGCACAGAATACTGGCAGACAGGACTGGTGGCTGTAAACAAAACTTGTGGGACCATGGGAAACTTGGCCACACCCATAAGTGGTTGTCTGGCTAACTAAAATCATGCCACATTACCGAGTTCACCAGACAAAAGAGTTCAAGATTAAAGAGGTTCAACCTGTAGTGTGATAGGCTGGGCTTTTTCTGAATTTTACTTGAACCTTTTTAGAGTCTCTCTCCCTTCCAAAGTCCTTCCTGCCCTTGGGAAGCTTACTCCAGTATGTAAGGATTCATAGGTATTTTGCCAATTACCAAGATGTTCAGCCTCTAAGGGGGGGTTTCATTTTGTATAAGACACTTCATAGACATCTGGCTTGTCTATGGTAACTTGGTATCACTAAACCTTGGATCACTATTGATCTTCAACTCTTACCTCTAGCAATTGGCCTGTGTGTGTTGTGGTGAATCCTTGTGGGTGATGGAATTTCACGTGCCTTTTTTTCTTCTTCTGATAGCCAATTCTGAGTCACATAGCTTTCCTCCTGGTTGATGGACCTTTCTATGACCTTGTCTCCCTTTTAAACTTGCTTTTACCACTTGGGGCAGGTAGAGTAGGTGTACCTGTTTTCCCACTGGCTGAGCCCAGAGGAGCTCATTAGCTTTCTTCTGGTCAAGGTTGAGACATGCTGCGTGACAACTGCACTAGAATCCACTTCCCCCCGCACCCCCCACCTCCTGCACCCTGAATGTTCTAAAATACAGGAAGCAAGAGCAACATTAGAAGTTCCTAAACATTTAAATTGCAAGTATTTAAAAATGAAATACTGTCTCACCAATAAATAAATAAATAAATAAATAATTTCTATGCCTGGATATTTTGCATTTAACTTTAAACAAAAATTTTTAAAAAGTTATAAAACCTGTGTGGGAATATGTGATAAGATTCTGCTGAATGTCATTAGGAATTGAATAACAATACTGAAATTATTTATGTCAAGGAAGAGAAAATTAAGTGAGCTAGACCTTGAGTTCAGAGAAAAGAGGTTGTTTTAATGTAAATTAAAACAGATTCTTACTGGCCACTAATCAAGTGTTTACCTATTTCCATTAAAACTACACTGAATTTAATCAGTTTACTTTATAATGCATGCATTCCTCCCCAAATAAGAAGCATACTCATCATGAATATTTAAATTGGATTTTAAACCCATGAAAATTTCATTTAAATAAAAAGTGAGGCTGTTTCTTGGAGTTTGGAGCTAGAATCTTTAAATTCTCTATAATAGTTGAAAACAAATTTTGAAGTTGATAGTCTGAGGAGAATGTTATACGTTGCATTTGATATTGAATATATCTAATTATGAAACATTTGGTACCTAATACACATAAATATATGTAAGTATTGTTTTCTTACATTTTAATAACACAACTAGAGAAATATATCGGACTTATTTTCAATGTAAGAATATGTAATACTAGTTGGATGGAGGAATGAACTAATTAAATAATTTATCTTTCCATATAACTTTCATGTGTTAAATAGCAAAACAAAACAGGAGTATAACTTCAGGTTCTGAAGTCAGGTTAGACTTTGGATTTGCCAGAGGGATTTGCATTCTTAATCATAGAAAAAATTAAAACTTTCTTCCCAAGTGTCTAACATTAACCTAAATGTCTAAATTAAATAATGGGTTTAATTCTGCCCCACTTGATGCAAATTTAGTGGGAGCTACTTGTGTTCAATGGGGAAAGAACAAGGCTCTGAAGTGATTTGCTCTCTTTTCTATATTGCCTTTAGACCTCCTAGAACCAGCTCATAAAGTGATGTACAAACTATGTATCGACTCTCTGTGCTGAAATGCAGCCAGCTGTTCAGTGGTGCACAGCAATATTTTCCAGCAGTTGAGACAGCAAGTAAAGAATACCAAATCCCATTGAAACCAGGAGAGGGAATTTTAGAAAGGTATCACAATTTAAGTGGGACACTGTGTCTAATACCCTAGTATCTACGCTGACAGTTTTTATGATTGTAATCCCTTTCAAGAATTACACTCCTTCAACACAATCTTTTTCTGGGTTTTATTTGAACTTTGTGAGTGGTGCCTAATCTAGGGTTTATGAAAGCCCAAAAGAGGTTGATCTAGGGCAGCTATTGAAAGCAACAAGAACCGAGGATATTCAGCAACTCCTAGGAGCTGCTGTAGAGCCTTCAAAATGAGTTCTACTGTATATCTGTGCTGAATAATTGCTCTTTTCACACGGTAGCCTGTGCAAAAACATGTTCGACATTGAGCACTGTGGAAATATGTCCCCTTGTTTCTTACAAGACAAGCAGCTATCTGCCTGTTACATTCCAGCTGCAATACCATAGCCATTGTGGAATCCTGCAAAATTTGCCTCTTCTTCCACCCTCTTCTTTGTCAGAGAACGCTCTTTGCTAGTGCTGCTTGATTGGGTTGCCTTTGTGTTGTAAGTTGTTCAGTGCAGGACACTCCTATTCCTCAAATAAGATGAATGTTAATATGCGACAGGGAAGACTAGGCCCCAGAAAGGTCCCTGCTGAGACTTTGGGCCTTGCTCTATCCCCAAAACCATAGAGGAGTCCTCCAAACCATAGCGAATCCTCCAAGGAGACTAGAGCAGCAGCTGGAAGAAGCAGCCTATCAGGAGCCGAGAAGGCCTGTAAAAAGGAACAGCAGCACTAGCACCAGCTCAGTGTGGCTGGCAACTTCACTGTGAAAGGATATAGCCTGGAGAACAACATGGACCTGATCAACTGCAGGTAGAGCCCTGAGAAGGGCAAGGATTCTATTGAGAACCATTATGGAAAGGGCACCAAGCCAGGCCTTGCTAACTGTTTACCTTGGGAGGGGTTTATATCTCCACAGAGGGTGCCAGAGGGCTGACACTAGACAGACAACTCGATCAATATGGACGATTGCGCAGTGTGGACAGGTAACAGAGAGAGCCGCATTAGTCTATATTCTATCAAAACAAAAAAGCTGTTCAGTAGCACTGTAACAAAACTATTAGGTGATGAGCTTTCGTGGAACAGACCCACTTCTTCAGATCTCAGCCATACCAGAACAGATGAGTAATTTAAAGACTTAGCGCTATCTGTAGACTGCAACATAGCTGAAGGCTCCGCAACCAAAAGATATCATTGAACTTGGGGTGAAGGTGAGCACCCACACCCCCATAGTCAGAGGGAGGGGGTCTCATGAGAATTGAGGCAAACCCTGTTACAGATGGGGTCCACTACTCTTTCTTCTTTTTCCTGCAGCTTGCGTCTACACTTGCATTCCTCTTTCGAAAGAGGTATGCAAATAAATTGAAATGCAAATGAGGCATATATTTGCATATTTGGAACCTCATTTGCATATTCTGATTTAGAAAGA
The DNA here is from genome assembly GCF_033958435.1 of Carettochelys insculpta. Classification (NCBI taxonomy): domain Eukaryota; kingdom Metazoa; phylum Chordata; order Testudines; family Carettochelyidae; genus Carettochelys; species Carettochelys insculpta. The sequence continues at coordinate 7,383,621 of NC_134149.1, read as the reverse complement.
GCTTCTTTCGAAAGAAGAAAGCCAGTGTAGACGCTGCTCTTTTGAAAGTAAACCCCATCTTCGAAAGAATCCTTCTTCCCATTAAATAAAGGGAAGAAGGATTCTTTCAAAGATGGGTTTACTTTCAAAACAGCAGCGTCTACACTGCCTTTCGTCTTTCAAAAGCTCTTTCGAAATGAGAATATGCAAATGAGGTGTCAAATATGCAAATATGTACATTATTTGCATGTTTGATTTACCTCATTTGCATACCTCTTGAAAGAGGAATGCAAGTGCAGACGCACCCGCAGTGTTCATTCTTTTGGGCCATAACCATATACAAGCAAATCAAATGCAGCTTTTTCCTCTCCATCCCTCCGTGCTATCCTTGCAGGTGGAAAAACTTCACTCATCAGTCTATTCTTTAAACTTCTAATCAACTGATGCAAAGAAAAATCCAGACACTTACGTCATAATTGGGTGAGATTTGCCTCCTTGTGTGCTTATTTTTTCCCATACACGCATGGACCATAGCACCCACGCTGAGAAATGCAGCCTTCCCTCAAAGCTGTTTAATTTTGTATGGCAACAAGGGTGTAGGACCAGATGTGTGAAGAATACCGTATGCTGTCAGCTCTCTCTTACAAGGAGGTTTTGAGGAGGGCACACTAGCGTTTTGTATTGCTACATTGTTGAGTACATGAAAAAGCGCTTCTGTGCATGGAATCGAACATTGTGACGCACTCTAGAAAACATATGTTCCTGCTTATTTTTGTGCTTTGTACAAAGCTCATACACCCTTGCCTACCCAACCAATCACCGTCAGTATTTGCCTTGGTTTTTCAATCACTTTAATCCTGATGCTTTTATTATGCAATAAGAAAGGGGTTAAAATGCTAGTACAACCAAGCCATGGGAGAAATTTTCCGTGAATTGTCTTTGAAAAGAAAGTGATTCAATGGCTTCCAAAAATGCCTTCACCTGTGATGCCTTGAAATGATCAGACAATATTAAATCTGGCATCGCTTTGCAAACTTTTAAATGTATGGTCTCTCAGCTTCACTTGATAAATAATTCCATTCCTGCTATAAACCCTTTTATCATTTAGAGGCAGCTGTGCTCCAGTAGTTTATTTCTATTTCTGCAATTAGAGGTTCAAGCTTTTCTTTCCTATTGATTTTTGCTTCTTAAGAAGACAGAGTTTGATCCAAAATATCATTTGATTTTATTGGATTACTTTAAAGGTAAAACTTTCAATTAAGTTTTGAGCTGCATATTTAATTCCAATATGGAAACCAAATAATTCCACGTGGAGAGTATAAATGTTTAAATGTTAGCTAATGCAGGGCTTAAGGCTGAAATATCCATTTGTGTGTACAATCTGAATCCTTCCTGCTCCAAGAGACATCACTTAGGGCAGCGACAAAGCTCTATCAGCCCTGTCTATCAAGCTGGGGACCGGAGTGATGTGTCTCTGATGTGTCTCTTGGCTTATGGGATAACCTATTGGTGTATAAAAATAAAAAGCAGTCAAGTAGCACTTTAAAGACTAGCAAAATAGTTTATTAAGTGAGCTTTCATGGGACAGACCCACTTCTTCAGACCATAGCCAGACCAGAACAGACTCAATATTTAAGGCACAGAGAACCAAAAACAGTAAGCAAGGAGGACAAATCAGAAAAAGATAATCAAGGTGAGCAAATCAGAGAGTGGAGGGGTGGGGGGGAAGGTCAAGAATTAGATTGAGCCAAGTATGCAGACAAGCCCCTATAGTGACTCAGAAAGTTCCCATCACGATTTAAACCATGTGTTAATGTGCCGAATTTGAATATAAAAGCCAGCTCAGATGGTTCTCTTTCCAAAACGGTGCAATAATTCCTTTTCAGTAACACACTTACCTTTAGGTCATTGACAGAATGCCCCCTTCCATTAAAATGTTGACTAACTGGTTTGTGGAATCACATCCATAAACCAGTTAGTCAACATTTTAATGGAACAGGGCATTCTGTCAATGACCTAAAGGTATGTGTGTTACTGAAAAGGAATTATTGCACCGTTTTGGAAAGAGAACCATCTGAGCTGGCTTTTATATTCAAATTCGGCACATTAACACATGGTTTAAATCGTGATGGGAACTTTCTGAGTCACTATAGGGGCTTGTCTGCATACTTGGCTCAATCTAATTCTTGACCTTCCCCCCCACCCTTCCACTCTCTGATTTGCTCACCTTGATTATCTTTTTCTGATTTGTCCTCCTTGCTTACTGTTTTTGGTTCTCTGTGCCTTAAATATTGAGTCTGTTCTGGTCTGAAGAAGTGGGTCTGTTCCACGAAAGCTCACCTAATAAACCATTTTGCTAGTCTTTAAAGTGCTACTTGACTGCTTTTTGTTTTGATAGTGCATAGACTAGCACGGCTTCCTCTTTGTTACTATTGGTGTATAGTACAGCTCCTTCATCCAGGAGGGCCTGTGGCATGTGTTTTGTCTGGTCTCTGCCCTTTAAGCTGTCTGGTTTGAGTGGCCCTACCAGTTAAAGCAGTTATGAACCTATCTCGGGGTCATGCTGTGCAGAGCCTTTCCCATGGGACAAGGAGCTGGGATAAAACCCTCCAGGTGGAAGTGTGAGCTCTGGTCTGCTTCAGACGCAGTGCACACCCAGTGGGATAGAGACTAAGGTGGTTGGGCTTTGCCCTTATCCTTAAGGTAGGCAACAAAGCCTTTAGCCAAGATTGCACTCCCAGGACCAGATCTCACGGAGATACCAGAGTGACATACTGTGCAACAGAGACCCACACAAATGCTATAGTCAGTGGGAAACATGAACCAGCCTTCTGAGAGGAGGACAGTATCTTCCACGGCTCTATGCCATCTTTCTATCCTCTTTGTCCCCCTCCCCCTCAACTATGGTGCTGGGCAAAGACCCAGCTAGGGAAGGCAGGTCCTGGCCCCGCCCCTTCCATTGCCCTCCCTGTGGACCCCAGCCCAGCCCAGCCCCCACCTCAGGTTACTGCCCCCAGACCTGGACCAGCCCCAGGCCCTTATTGTCCCACCTCCCAGTGGGTGGCATGGCCACCCTTCCTGGACAGACACAGCACTGGTGCTCCAAGGGCTAGGTTGCTGTGCCATGGCTCCAGCCATCCCTGGGGCCATGGCACCACAGCCAAGCCTCAGACCTCCCTGGACAGCTTCTCCACAGCTACAGCCCCAGCCCTTCCAGGGCACCTGGGCTGCCCCAGCACAGCCCCAGCTTTCCCTGGGTGGCTGGAGAAAGTGGGCAGTTTTGGGAAGGCAGTTTCTTCCCTGGCCTACGTTACCCACTGCCAGGCCCTCAACTATGGGGTCTCCCAGCACCTGAAGGGGCTCCCAGTACAAGTTAGATCAACCTTGGGCTACTCTGCCTTGCAGTGTGGATAAAATCTCCAAGGGGCCGCTCGACAAGCCAGGACCGCTGATGTGCATTACACCCCCACTCCTACCCTATTTGGCCTCTTGTCCACATCACCCCATGCACTGGGACCAGCATGGCCCTCTTTGGTTCAGTGTTCCTCTGTTAGGTATAATAGGGGCATGAGAAGGGCTGCAGACCCAGTCCAACAACTTTATCCTGCCCTCTCCCTGAGCCCACTGTTCCTAGAGTTCTCCTGTCCCTTCTTCTAACTCTTCTGCACCCCAGTACGATGCTCAGCTTTTTGTACTCCTGGGTTAGAGGTAATGGAATCCACCAGGCCAGGTACTAGGATGGGACATCAGAGTAGTGCAACTCTTCAACATAGAGTGCCAGCTGGCCCTGTCAGGTAAGACTGCATGTATTCCATCCCATGTGATCCCAAAGGTCACCACGCTTTTTATATACAGTGCCACTAAAATGCAGTCACCTTTGGGCTAGAGGGCCATAATTAATCCATGCAAAACACAACATTAATCAGGCAGGAAAATTTTAGTACAAGGCTGCCTAAGTGCCAGGTGGGAAAGGATCATGAGCTCTTCATGGCTACGTCTACACGTGAAGCCTACATCAAAGTAGCCTATTTCGATGTGGTGACATCGAAATAGGCTATTTCGATGAATAACGTCTACACGTCCTCCAGGGCTGGCAACGTCGATGTTCAACATCGACGTTGCACAGCACCACATCGAAATAGGCGCAGCGAGGGAATGTCTACACGCCACAGTAGCACACATCGAAATAAGGGTGCCAGGCACAGCTGCAGACAGGGTCACAGGGCGGACTCAACAGCCAGCCGCTCCCTTAAAGGGCCCCTCCCAGACACACTTGCACTAAACAGCACAAGATACACAGAGCCGACAATGAGTTGCAGACCCTGTGCATGCAGCATGAATCCCCCGCTGCAGCAGCAGCAGCCAGAAGCCCTGGGCTAAGGGCTGCTGCCCACGGTGACCATAGAGCCCCACACGGGCTGGAGAGACAGCGTCTCTCAACCCCCCAGCTGATGGCTGCCATGGAGGACCCCACAATTTCGACGTTGCGGGATGCGGATCGTCTACACGGTCCCTACTTCGATGTTGAACGTCGAAGTAGGGCGCTATTCCGATCCCCTCATGAGGTTAGCGCCTTCGACGTCTCGCCGCCTAACGTCGAAGTTAACTTCGAAATAGCGCCCGACGCGTGTAGCTGCGACGGGCGCTATTTCAAAGTTAGTGCCGCTACTTCGAAGTAGCGTGCACGTGTAGACGCAGCTCATATGTCCATAGCTAGTACTCTAGACATAACTTCCTTTTCTTAAGCTTTCTCTAGAAAAACCTAAACTCGGTGAATGGTGTCATCTCCCTTATCATCCTTCTATCACTAGAAACCACATCCTGGGCATCAGGATACTCTAAACCTTATGCTCTGGGGAGTAGCCCTCTTGCGTATGCTAGCAGGAATCCTCTCAGGCAGAAAGCTTGTTGCTATGGGTTGCTGGTCATCTTCAAAGCCAATGAAATCATGGGCATTGAGGGTCAGCTGGAGCACAGTTTTTGGCAGGATTGGGGCATCAAATACTCAATTAACCTTGAGATAAAAATTACACAAAATGTGGTGTGTCCCTGAATCAGAAGCCAGCTTTCCCACAAAAGCACCAAATGCATTAACATACTAGACTTGTTGGGCTGCTAGTTGATTGGCTAAATCACACAGCAGATCTGGTGCTAAGCCATTTGGAAGACAACACACCAGCACAGTTAGGTGCTGTCACACACAAGGGTAGCAACAGAATTAGTCACTGGGCCCGGTGAGTCACTGGAACAGAATTTTGTCATGGGAACAGTGTTTCCTGCTTTGAAGATAAATAACTCAGCATTGCCTCAGCCTTGTCTTGTCTCAGTATCATCTCTCATGCAGCAGCAGGGAATCTTGAGCCTCTGACAACATTTTAGCCCATTGAAATGGTTAATGTAAAGGATTTCTCATTATGTCTCTTTTAAATGAGTTTAACAGAGAACCTAATGGGGGACCCAGTGCTATTTGCATTGACGGGAAATGGATTAACTCTGTGGGAGGGAGGCAGGATCTTTGTCTTCAAGCACTACACTGAATACGAGACCATGTTGCCACGGCCTGGTTCTGGTCTCACTGGAAAGATTCCTGCATGTTTCTGTGTGGTATGACTGATGAGTCAGTCAACCTTCAAGATATCTCAAGAATGATCTTGAGACAGAAATCTGCTGTCACACCTATGGCACCCTCTTCAGTGATGAAGGACTGAGTGAACGCTGAGGCCTTCAAGATGTTACCCAATAAAACTAATCAGCTCATAACCCATAAACTCTACTCTTGTTAAACATTGGCATCAGCCATCTTAAAAGCCATTCAAGAAGCTCAAATGCGTCTTATTTAAAACTCCAGAGAATAGTCTTGTCTGTATTAATGATTGTGAACGTGTATGTCAACATAGCACTTCATAACCTAGATATAGTTGAAAGGCGGGAAAGCAAGAGTTAATGATATTCTGAACTCTTTCATCCTTACTTCAATTTGTAATACAATATATACTGTCTCTCACTGGCTTTTTTTTTTTCCCCAATCCTACCTCTTCATAGTGAATAGAACAAATCCTTCTGGCAGCTTCATATCCTGTATGCAGCTAACTAATGACTTAAATGAAGTGAGTAAGATCCTGGCTTCACTGAAGTCTTAGCTGAGAACCACTGGTGTACATGGTGGTAGTAAGAGAGTATCAATTTTTTCATAAGTCAGGATAAACTGACTCTCCATTTTCTCTCCAACTGAAAGCCATGCATCTTCTTCACAAGCAAAACTAATTCCAAAAACATGCATATATTTTTCATCCATCAGCCTAGAGAAAGGTAATCTGTGCTGTTCTACATTCCAGAATGGTTAAATGTGGTTTAATACCAGGCCTTTACAAAATGTCTGATCCTCAACTAAGTCTACAGTTTCCTGCTGAACAGAGGGTCTCTATTTGCTGCCCAGAGCAGATATGTTCACTGTATAGGGGCAACACATATTAATAGACATTTTTTGTTCCCAGAACCTTGCTTAACTTTTTTCAAAATGTGCATCAGATAGGCAGGAAGATGGGCTCATTTATTAACTGGGGCAGAGTTATCTGCTTCAGCAGGTGTGTAGGAAGTCCTAGACGGCCCGGCCCTTGGCCTAGGGCAGTCGGCAACCAAAGAGGTGTTATAACACCGGCCCGCACGCAGTTGGGGGCGGTCAGCAGTTCCCAGTGCAATACAATACAGGCCCCAGCCCCTCAGTCCAGGGCGGGGCAGCAGTTCACAATGGCAGTACAAGCCAAGCCCAGCCCAGCCTTCAGTCCAGGGCAGGGCAGCAGTTCACAACAGTAGTACAATTCCAGCCCAGCCCTCAGTCCAGGGCAGGGCAGCAGTTCACAATAGTAATACAATTCCGGCCCAGCCCTCAGTCCAGGGCGGGCAGCAGTTCACAAGGGGTTAGCCCAGGCCCAGCCCTCAGTTTGGGGCGGGGCACCAGCACAAGGGTTCAAGCACAGGCCCAGCCGTCAGTTTGGGGCGGGGCACCAGCGCAAGGAGGTTAGCACAGGCCCAGCTCAGGCTGGCTCTGCCAAGGAGGGGGTAGGGGGTCGCAGGCCCTCCCACTCCACTGAGACCCAGCCCGGGGCCCTGGGGGTTGCTCACACACAACCACAGCAGTGGGGTTCCAGGCCGCAACACACTGCCATGGGTTCAGGAGCACCATTCCCCGGGCCACTTCCTACCTCTACCTCCACCGGCGGAAGGTCCCAGTTCATCTGGTCAGGGGGTCCCTCTAGGTCGGTCTGCTCCAGGTCATCCACCTTTGGGGGCTCCGGCCAGTCGCCCATCTCAATGTCATTGGGATAGTCGGGCGGCGGTAGCACAGGGGACCCGAGGCGATCCTGTGCCTGAGGGCTGTAGGGGTCCCCCGGGACTCTGGGGCAGACCGCTCCCGGGGCTTCTTCCAAGGCAGGGAGTCTCCGCTGGCGTGAAGGTCCTGGCAGGTCTGGGAAGTCCAGGTAGTCCCCCTGGGGCATCTGGATCCGGGGTTGTTGGGAGCCACTGGGGACTTGCTTCTCCGGCCTGGCCGGGCTGCGACAAGCCCTCTGCCCTTGGCGCCGGGGAGCCCGGGCAGGCACGTCCTCCCTGCCCAAAGGCCCAGCCTTTAATGAGCCCTGCGCCCCGTCCCGGGCTCTTCTAGCCCTGGGCTCCGCCCTCTGAGGGGCGGGCCTCTGGTATCCTAGCTCCAGGCCCGCCCACCAGGGCCTCTGCGCACCTCGTCTGCCCCTGAGTCTGCGGGAGGCCATGCTGACTCACTACAAGGTGAAAAACGAAACCATCATAGTCAGTATGTAGGTAGGGTAAGAAAAAAGTCTTGTTGTTAAGGAAACAAGCATCCCAAGTGATCACCCACTAACATCACTGGCTGATGTCATGGAACCCCAGAGGCACTGGGACCACTGACAAGGGAGAGTAAAGTCTATGCTGTACAGCCTTAGTTGAAAGCCAGATGGCTTTTAGTTCATGTGGCAGATCCCCTGGCTTAAGCTTCTAAGGTTGCAGGTTCATTCCCTCCTGCCAATGACCCAGTTTCATCAGCCTCACAGTCATTTGAGCCAAGTCACTTCTCCCCAAGTCTGATCTATTTAACATTTGCTGGAGTTTTTTATTTTTTTGTTTTAGTTTTGTTTTAAGTATGCTGTTGTAAGTGCAGTAACTCAAGCTTATCAACTGAGAAATATTTTTCTCTCTGCTTAGTCTGTGTTCTTTCTTTGAGTAACCCACACACCTACTGGGTGTGCTTCACTGTCCCACGTAGTGGCACTTAGGTCACCTACAGAGAGAAAGATTGAGTCCCCCTCTACAGCCTCAGCTGAAGCTCTTAGCTCAAACTGTAGAAGTTCATGCACTAAGCTCCAGAGATCTAGGGTTCTGCTTTGCCTGCTGGCAGTTACATCTGCCAGCCTCAAACTCTTCTCATCTTCTTCAGCCCAGCGCATTCATGCAAGGTAAGCAATTAACACGTCTATCTGAAAGATGAAGAGAGGATCTGTGGGTAAAACCCAGGCTTTGCTGAAATGGTAAAACTCAATTGATTTCAGTAGGAACAGAATGTTACCCAAGGCCAGGCCTGCACTAGAAGCATCCGTCTGCAGAAGTTACTGTCAGAAGAGGTATTCCAACAAAACATCTCCTGACAGATTGCATCTACACATAAAAATGGATCAATCTTTTGATCCGTTCTGTCGACAAATGGGCCCCCGGAGCATCTCTGCGGATTTTTGGCAACAGTTTCTGCAACAAAATGCATTTTGTGTGTAGATGCTCCATGAGTTTTATTGGCAAAACCCCAGTTTTATCTACAAAACTCCAGTGTAGAGGTAGCCAGAATGTTTACATTACTTTTTCTTTACCCTGTCTGACCTTGTACCTGGTTTTCTTGCTCTATTGTCTCATTCTTTCCTGTTTTACCTGCTAAAATACTATGTTACAATAATTTAATTCTTGAAGAAAAAAAAATTGCTTGTTGATGCCTGTCAATGGTACACATAATGTTTTGCATCTTTTTATAGCAAAAAAAGTTGGGGGCAGAGCAAATAAATGAGAGTTGGGCATAAAAGCTACAAATCCTGAATCCATGCCTAGTTCTAGCCAATAGATTACAGCCACACAAAAAAATGTTGTAAGTGTATGTTTGTGATGGAGTAGCATTGTTACCCACTTTGTGCAGATGTGAACAGATGAAAGTAGTGCAACCCGACACAACAGTCAGTCACAAAGTATTTAAATTTGGCACCTAAAGAATGTGTAGTTTTTTTGCTGTTTGATGGCGGGTCACCCTAATGGTTTTCCTCACTCATGCTCCTTTTTGTACTCTCAGAGGATTTGCCTACACTAAAAAAGTTTTGCTGAGACCTGAATAGCTATTGTGGCAGAGACCCTTCGTGATGAGTCAGCATAAACTTACAGACTGAGTTCTGCCAGCATAGATAAACCATTGCCCTGAAGGACATTTAGCCATGCTGGCAGAAGTGCTGTTCTGTCGGCCGAGTGTGTTTGCACCAGGAGGTTTGCTAGCATGGCTGCATGAGGTAGGGATGTGATTTTTCCACCCCCTAGCATTCTCCTCGCCAGCGCTGCTGTGATAATGTAGTATAGATTAAGCCAGGTCATTCTCAACCTACCAAGCTAATAGAAAAAGAAGAGACAAGGTGGATGGACCAACTTCAGCTTATAAGGCCTTGTTTATACTAAATCTCTTCGCCAGTCTACCCTGTGCAAATAGCATAGCTGAGTGTTTGTTTTGTGTATAAAAAAAAAAGAGCAGCCAGTGCTCAGCCAGCTCCACACACACCCCACCTCCCCCAGCCAATGGTGTATCTGCAGTCAACATGCTCTCCCATTCACTCCAGCTACTTTTCTCATCCTAGTTGAGTACCGGCATCACCAGACAGTCCTTGGGGCTCAATTTATTGCATCTAAGCAGGTGTGATAAATCGATGACTGGTGGATCGATCACTGCAGCATCAAGTAGTGGGGACAAGCCCTAAGAGAGACAAGTTTGTCTCTCACATCAGTGAAAGAAATAATCTAGATTTTATTTTTGGTTTGATCCTTTAGCAGATGTACAGAAGAAGCCACTAAACAAGGAGAAAAATATTTTACTTTTTCTGATGCTTTCTAGAGGGAAAAAATTACTTAAAGGTCCTTTGGATGGTGAGCAGATTCCATCAGCGTTCTCTCTCTTTCCAAAGCTTTCTGAATGAAAAGGCGGCCAGGGACTAATTTTAGAAAGAATTCATCACCCAGTAGCTCCCTGGGCTACTCTTTAGACAGGTTTAGCAAGAATTCTGCACCCTCTGCACTGAGCTGCGGTTCACTTATTTTGGTACCTAAACAGAAGCTTTCAAAATCTGGCCCAGAAAAATCTGACACAAAGTCAAAGTGGACAAAGTCATAGAATCATAGAATACTAGGACTGGAAGGGACCTCGAGAGGCCATCGAGTCCAGCCCCCTGCCGTTACATTTTTTTCTGTTTCTTCTGTTACCCAGAGCATTGGCTTTGTTTGTTTGCTTGTTTTTTCTCCCACCACACTTAGTTTAGAGTAATGCCCTGGTAGCCTATTAAAGGTGGCTTAAGGCATGTTATGTACACAGTGGGGCCAAAAGCCACCGTGGGCCAGGGGGCAAGGTGTGAGGAAAGCCCAGCACTACATTCCCAGAAAAGGCAGGGCCAAAGGCAGAAGGGGCCAAGGGGAATTAGTTTAGTGCTGTTCAGATTGCAGTGCTGGCCCCGCTCCCCCTCAAAGCCATGCAGAGCGGAACAACAGCACTGCCACAGCATTTTTAAAGGAGCCCAGAGCAGCCAAAGCAGCAGCAGTGGCGGCTGGAGCTCCAGGCTTCTTTGAAATGCCGGGCCTCAGGGCAACTGCCCCCTTTGCTGCTCCCACCCCCTATCAGTGGGTCTGTATGCCTTAAAGAAAGATAGAATTTATTCCCATGTGCCAAAACAAACCCATTAGAATACAGAATTTATGAAGGTGACTCATATATAATAATTGCACAACCACATATTTACAAAGGGCCATTCTTCCCACAGGATGCCAACGAACTTTACAAACTTTGGGGAGCTACAACAAACAGATGTGGGTCCAGATCAGCCAAAAATGAACCATGCTCACCCCCCGATGGGAGTGCTTTCTCCGCTGGGGAGAACTGGGCCCGTGTTAGACTGTGAGTGATCCCGGGTAAGGACTGTGCTTTGCATTTGTATCCTCCTTTGTGCAATGGGGCACGTGAATTCTTATCTGTTTTCTTTTGTGATCCTGTAATAGAAAGAAGAAACAATAATTGTCTCTAGACATTTATAACTTGCTGCTTGATCCAGTAACCCATCTGTGAAATTTGGATTGTGTTTAGTTATGGGGGAAATACTATTGGTATTTGTTCATTTAATTTTGTACCTTAAAGGAAGAGTGAGCCAGGAAGGTGGCTGATGTGTATGTGTGTCCAAAAGGTGCACTGAAATTAGAGACAGGGAGAGATTATTATACATATTATTTTACAAGTTAATTTTCTGTCCCTCTCAAATTAATTTTCCTAAGCAATTTTCATGAAGTAAGCTCCCTCCAGCTCAAAGAACATGCATGCATCATTTTGCTATTCCAATGGACCAGCTGACTGCAGTGGTGAGCTGCAGAGATAATACTAATAACACAATCATAATGTGTCATCTAGTGGTGACAACATGAATTACCACATATTTTAAACCATCCTTGTTGTGGTGATATAGCTCTGTAAGCAGCCCCAATGTTAACAGAGTCTTGCTGAGCTACTAACCAATTACTTGCCTCCAGAAGAACCACTCACAATGAGGTAGGCCATTAGAAATGAATATGGTAGTGCAGTGGTAGGTGAACATCATCACAAGCTAGTGAGTTTGAAGGAGATCTGAGAGGGAACAGTTGGCAGAAATGTGATATATTTTAGTTGATGTTGCATGTGGGAAAAAAAAACTGACATGAGATAAAGAGATTTCAGATATTGAGGTTCAGTCCCCTACTCTGCCACAGATTTCCTGTGCAGCCCTAGGCAAGACACTTAAAGCCCTCTGAAATCAGTCTCTGCTGACATAAAGGGTGAGCAAGGGAAGCTGTTTTCTTGCAGTGCCCCTACAAGAAGTTTTCAGGCTTACAACATTCAGGAACCATACATGTTATTGATCGTCATCTGTTGGCACCTTATTCTATTAACTGGACAGTTATACAGAGATCTATTGTAACAACTCCCCTGGGACCAAACCCTTAACTTCTCCATGTCCTTTCTGTAAAATGGCAATAATATTTATTTTCTCTCTTCCTGTGCCCATGTTGCCTATTTAGATAAAAAACTCTTTGAGCAGGGACTCTCTCTTGCTGAGATTGGAATTAAAATCTCAGAAGTCTCAAAAGGAAGTTGTACATTTTATTATAAATCTCAACTAAATAATTATCCTGAAGTCTATCAAATGGCTAAATAACTACTGAAAGCAAATTATTACCTAATGTTTAAACTACAACCTCAGAAGCAATTATAAGGCTTCCTCATTAGAGTTAATTTCGTATGTGGTGGCAAACTCTTTCCTCATGCATTCCCAAGAGATACTAGTAATACAGACTTTAACAGCACATTTTTAAGGAGCAGAAGTTTGATGACTCATTCACCAGGAAGACAAGTCTTTTGGAACCTTTAAACACAGAACTCATTCAAACTCAGTGTTTCCCACGGTATGCAAAAAGATTTCAAGGGGTACGTGGCAGAATATGAATTACTAAAAAACTTGTTCATCAATGATCTAGAAGATGAGGTAAGCAGTGAGGTGGCAAAGTTTGCAGATGACACCAAGTTGTTCAGGACAGTCAAAAACAAAAGGGATTGTGAAGAACTACAAAAAGATCTCAGCAAACTGAGTGATTGGGCAGCAAAATGGCAAATGAAATTTAATGTGGGTAAGTGTAAGGTAATGCACATCGGAAAAAATAACCCAGATTACACATACAACATGATGGGGTCAAATTTAGCTATGACAGATCAGGAAAGGGATCTTGGAGTTGTAGTGGATAGTTCTCTGAAGACATCCACGCAGCGTGCAGCGGCAGTTAGTAAAGCAAATAGGATGTTAGGAATTATTAAAAAAGGGATAGATAATAAGACAAAAGATATCATACTTCCCCTATATAAAACTATGGTACGCCCACATCTTGAGTACTGCGTGCAGATGTGGTCTCCTCACCTCAAAAAAGATATATTGGCATTAGAAAAGGTTCAGAAAAGGGTGACTAAGATGATTAGGGGTTTGGAACGGGTCCCATATGGGGAGAGGCTAGAGAGACTCGGACTTTTCAGTCTGGAAAAGAGGCGATTGAGGGGCGATATGATAGAGGTATATAAAATCATGAATGGTGTGGAGAAAGTGAATATAGAAAAATTATTTACCTTTTCCCATAATACAAGAACTAGGGGACACCAAATGAAATTGATGGGTAGTAGGTTCAAAACTAATAAAAGGGAAGTTTTCTTCACACAGCGCACAGCCGACCTGTGGAACTCCTTGCCGGAGGAGGCTGTGAAGGCCAGGACTCTATTAGGGTTTAAAAAAGAGCTCGATAAATTTTTGCAGGTTAGGTCCATAAATGGCTATTAGCCGGGGGTAAAGTATGGTGCCCTAGCCTTCAGTACAAGGGCAGGAGATAAATCACTTGATCATTGTCTTCTGTTCTCCTTCTCTGGGGCACCTGGCATTGGCCACTGTCGGCAGACAGGATACTGGGCTGGATGGACCTTTGGTCTGACCCAGTATGGCCATTCTTATGTTCTTAAATCAGGAGATAAGCACTGGGAGAGGGGGCGTGCTGATAAGGCCAAAATCCCAAAAGGGGTATGCAAATGTTTTAAGTTTGGGAAACACCGCTCTAACAGATAACTTTGAGACAGTAACTAGTATTTTGGAGGCCAGCTATAAATCAAACAGTTCATCTTCCAAAATCTTTGTTGTGACAGATAAGTTATTTAAAGTTTATCAAGATGAGGCCTTCTTAAACATGCAACTGTAAATAAGGTCCATATTCTGATATGCCCTATTCTTTCCATACAGACCTGGAATACATGTGCTTTCTCAAAGCCTGCGAGTTGAAGTTCATTCTTTGGAACATTGCTCCAGAGACTTTGGCTTCTCTCAAGTCGCATTCTGCTTGGTCTGTGGAATTGCTTTCTTGATGTTCGTAGTCCAGTACAGGCAATATTCAAGCAACAAACCTTCAACCCCTCCACTGTTGGGGACTGTAATACTAAACACACATAGTAGTGGCTACAAAGCTGAGGATCTCACACCACCTTATGGTTCCTTGAAAGGTCACACAGACACCAAGCATCTGTGAGCCCCTGGAAACACACAAAACAATAGGTTATAAAAGAACATTAAGGGAGACATTCAGTATACACAGTAGAAGCCCAAGCAAGACCATGGCAAGCACAGAAAAATCAATTATCTAAGGGTCTGGACAAACGCTGACTAGGGTAGTTAATGGACTTGGCTTCCCATTGTCATAATTAAATGTATAAGCAAGAAAATTCATTCTGAAATGTGAAACTGTGCCATCTAATATCACAGCCCAATGGGGAGCGTGACTGCCTTTTGTGCAGGAGCATAGGGGAAGCTACAGCAGGCATCATCCATCTTTAACTCTGACTTTGCCTTTTCCTTTGAAAACTTACAATTTTTGTTTTGCTATTGTAACATCATCGTATTGTAGTATTTATTGTGGGGAAACTTTCTTTCCCTGTCCCTTGCTTCTGAATATCAGCAGAATAGCTGTATTGTGCCAACTTCACCGGACCAGTGTTAGGATAGCAAGGGGTATTTGTTAGCCAGAAGGATTCTGGAGTTTATGGACTACACTGGCTCCTCCACTCTATTCCTGCCAATGCATGATTGTTCCTGGCTCTTGTACACTTCTGAGTGTTCTATTCAGCCCAGTTTTCAATTAATGTGTTAACTGACTCCCCTTGACAGAATATCAGAAAAGCATCTGTTAATAACTAATACAAATATGAGAACATCTATAAATGTTCAAATTTAATTGGGTTCTTGTTTTAGCTCCTCTAATCAAACGTATGCAGAAAAATGACTGTACCTCCTCTAAATAATATCCTTCCTCAAACAGAGTGTGCCAGCTAACCAAGCCGAACATATCAACCGACAGCACGCAAGCTTCGCATTCATTTATTTGTACTGTCTGCTGTCCCCAAACAGGGTCAGAGCTCCAGTCTACGAGGTCCTGTGAACTTCTTGCTTGCTCCTATTTATTCAGTGCTATCAACAGCTGTAGCTCTTAAACTTCATTTCCATTTAGATAGCCAGATTCTATACAATCTGTTGACATTGGAAGTGACAGAAGAGGTGAGATGTCAATTTCCTAAACTGCATTTATGGTAGTAAGTGGGAGTTTTACAATAGACTTCAGTGGCACCATGAGCAGGATCCATCCTATACATCATTTATCACAGAACTTGTGTATCACAGGACGTTAGCCATGTAAGTGGCACCAGTTAACATTGGACCTTTCATAGGCTGCAGCAAGCATCTTTCTTCTGCTCTTGACTCTTATCCTAGCTGTTGTTCAGTTCTAAGAATGTATGTCGCCCAGTAAAATAGCCAGTCCAGTGTTTTGTACTGCTCTCGCTGCCGCAGTGTCTGACTCACTTACAGCTGATGATACGGAACGACTTCACATGGCGAGTGATGGCACATACAAACTATGCACCCAGTTTTCCCTTTGTGACATTTGTACTAGAGTAACAGGCAGCAGAAACAGAACTCCTTGTTGCTGTAGTCAGAATTCAGATGCATCTCTGCCTACCTTGCAGTTCTGTAAACCAGCAAGTCTTCCTTGGTGCTGAGGGAGTGGGTCAAGAAAGAGTGCAAGTCCCTAGGTTAGGGTATGATATACCCCAAATTAAGCATGGGATTTTGGCACTGGCCAGAGGACTGTGGCAAACCACAGCTGCTTTTTGTCCCACTTCTACACTAGTGAGGAAGAAGTAACTGGTGCTCCTAAAGAGTTTGAGCACTTTGACATCCATGCAAATCCAGGATGTTTTGATAGACTTTCCCTGCACTAAGTCCATAAAAAACACATGGACGAAGTTGCTAAGAGGTTGGATCTTTTTCGACACAACAAATATTCATCGTCTTCACTGTGGCTTTGAGTGGTGAACTCCCAGGCTCTATTCACTGAATAAAATGTGATCTCACAGAGGTGCATCCAGGAACTCCATCCACACCTGAAGTCACTGTACCTTCTGGTGTGTCTGTTGGCTGCCTAAGCACCATGGACAGACACTACTGCCAACAAGTCCAGCAAATCCTGATACAAAGCACGAAGATATCAACCAGCAAGATTTGCTCATGCAAATAGTAGAGGTTCTTGAAATGGTCAACCCAGGGTGGCCTGG
Organism: Carettochelys insculpta; assembly: GCF_033958435.1. Classification (NCBI taxonomy): domain Eukaryota; kingdom Metazoa; phylum Chordata; order Testudines; family Carettochelyidae; genus Carettochelys; species Carettochelys insculpta. The sequence continues at coordinate 7,367,189 of NC_134149.1, read as the reverse complement.
ACCTGATCTTGGCTTAGATATTGAGGATCCTCGACTAATTGCATACAAAAGTCTGCTCATTCGTTCAGCTGTACTAAGATCTACTTTGCAACACTTTCAGTTTGCCATCTGCCTGCACAGTCATGTTCTGTCTCTTCTTCCCCAACAGTATCAAAGTTTCTCAGAGTGGTATATTGCACACTGGTCAGAGAACTTTCTCCTGCCAGGAATCTCAATGTGGTATTTGTGAGCACCACTTTGAACAGTTTTTGGAATCTTTCCCAAGACCAGCTTGCTCTGAAGATGGTTTTCTTAGCACCTACCACTTCTTCAAACGGAAGGGTGAACTTCAGGCACTTAGGGCTGAAACTTCCTATACACAACGTTCCATGGGGAAATAGCTGTACTGAAGATCATTCTTCAGGTGGTCTCAGAATTTCAAATGTCTGTTATCTTACCAAAGCCACAATCTAAAAAAGAAATCACACACACCGAGCAGAACCAGGACTTTGCTTTACTATGATGACAGGGCCAAATCATTCAGACTTTCATACCACTTCTTTCTGTCTAGAGCTGGGTATTATAAAGGTCAGACCATCACACAAAGTGGGGGAAAAATGTATCTCATTATGTTACCAGATGGCTGGTGTACCTCTTCCACAAAATATCAAGGCTCATTCCAGCAGAACTCAAGAACCCGCCAGTATCTGAAATCTGCAAAGCAGCAACATTCTGCAACCCGCTGACCATTCTTGTATCCAAGGTGTAATGTTTAACAGTTAGGTCAGATGACAAGTTCAAGAGAACAGTTCTTCAATTAGTGTTTAACTCATGCAGCTGAAATTCCTCATTCCCACCATCCTGCAGGGATAGCACTTTCCAGTCACCTCCAGTGACATGCATAAGGACGTATACTGGAAGAAAGAACTGTTACTCCAGTGACTGCAGTTTCAGTTGGTATCAGTGGGGATTTCGTGGCCCTTTTTACCACCTCCCTTCAGAGTCCTCAGCTACCACAGGCTTCAGACTGGGAGGGAACTGAGGAACAACCATGGCTACTCCACCCTTTATGGCCTCACTAAGGAACAATGGAAAGTACAGGGGGTAGATGTGGTCCAACGGAAAGTGCTCTTGAAGAAATAACCCAGCCTCTCATTCAGGGAATGCATAAGCATCTACTGGCAGATCTGCATTGACGTAAGCACTGCAAGGAACCACAGTTAGTGGAGGGTAATTTGTTTTACAGATGCTTTTGTTGCAGTTCCCTCTGAGAGAGTTCCTATGACCTTCTGACAGGATTCAGCTAAAATACACAAATATGCAGACCCCAATACTGGCTTGTATATGACATGGTGAGGATTTTAAGTACCTTAATTTGTTTTCCATTCGATGCTTAATGTGCAAACCCAAGGCAGTGGGGTGCCGGAGCCTAATGGAGGACCAACAGGCAAAGGAGCTGGGTGAGTGGGTTCCTGCTTCCTGCATACAAGGCATCTGAGGCTCTTTAAGAACTAGCTTGCAGCAGCAGGCGAGCCAGTTAAGGCCAAGAGGCTCACCTTAAAAGGGTCCCTCCAAGGTAATGGGAAGGGGCAAGGAGAAGAGGAGTGGACCAGTAGTGAAGGAAGTACCGGGAGAGTGGTGGTTTGGGAGAAAGGGAAAAGCCCCACCAGGTACCTGAGTGAAGGTGAAAGGGGGATGGGGTGGAGAAGTGGCCCAGGGAAAAGGCTGCTTCATTTGTGACAACGGAGAAGCCCCATCAGCTGCCTCTCTTCAGGGTCCTGGTCTGGAGCCCAGAGTAGTGGGGGGGCTGGCTCCCACCTCCCCTTCCCATGCCCTGGAGGGGGCTGCCCCTGGCAGAAATAAGGGAGAGCAAGAACAACTGGAGGGGTTTTGCCTCAGGCTAAAGTCTTGCCTGTGACGAGAATGGCTCGGTAAGCAAAGTCCCTCACCTCTGGAAAGACAAGAGGCAGTGTCAAGGTCACCCTGAGCCTCTTAGGCACGCTGAAAGGCCACCAGGAAGCATGGGACTCCACCACACTAAATAAACAGAAGTCTTTTAGATGCCAGAGAATTTTTTTCAAGCTCCAATGGGATTTTATTTTGCTATTTACACATTATTAATTATAAAACTGTGAATAAAGGAGAAAATAACATATCAAATTCTTAATAAAATAGCAATATTTTGATAAGTGAAAATCTGCACCTCTTACCTGGGACTAATTCCAGGTAAAGCAAGCTACAATTAAAATGCAGAGTTTCTACATGCTTTTTTTTTTTTTCAGTTTCTTTAAAGTCTTTCATTAACTCCACATTTTCAGGATCATCTGCAAAATAATTTGTCTCAGAATTTACCCACCCGTCCTCCCCAGTCATTTAATTGTTTAGCTTTGGAATGAAAGGTCATGCTTATTACTGCTTCATCGCTCTTGTGGGTAACCCACAGTTTCAGAGCTGTCAAATTTGGTGCAGCTCCAGGAATATTCTTTCTCATTGGAAAGAATAAACCACCAATTTCCCCCTGCAGATGCCCCAGGCCGGTGAGGAAAGGCAGGAGATTGTCCACTTCACTGTGCCCTCCCCTTCTCCTCTCAGCAGAAATAAGAGTGAAGGAATGCCCCTAAGCTCACCAGTAACTTCTGGTTGCTGCTGATGGACACAACTTAGAGCACTATATTGTGAGCTTGTTCTTTGTTACAGCAGGGCAAAACCAGCACCAAGAGCAATGAGACTTAAAATATCACACATCCTCCTCTGCCCTCTTGTCCCCATCAGATTCTGTAGTGACTGAAACTTAGCTGATGCCAGGATGGGGGCCATAATTCCTCCTTATTTAAGGCCTGTTGGTATCCTTGCACCATGGAATGCTTTAATAATACTCGCTACTAAGCTGATCCTCCAAGATCTGAGTATAAAAGATCCAAAGGAAATTTTAGACAGGTCAGAGCCCTTTTTCCTGAACAGGCAGCTGATGAGCCAGCCACCGTTGGACTGAATTTGGTTCCTCATTCAGACCAGCAGAGGAATCAGCAATCATTTTCTGAGCAATCATAGAATCCTAGGGCTGGAAGGGACCTCAGCAGGTCATCTAGGTCACCTAGTCCAGCCCCCTGCCTAAAGCAGGATCAATCCTAACTAAATCACCCCAGCCAGTCAAGCTGGGACATAAAAATCTCTAGGGATGGGAGATTCCACCACCTGTCTGGGTAATGCATTCCAGTGCTTCACCGCCCTCCTGGTGAAATAGTTTTTCATAATATCCAACTTACACTTCTCCCTCTGTAACTTCAGGCCATTGTTTCTTGTTCTGACATCTGGCAATACTGAGAACAGACTCCCTTCATCCTCTTTAGCACCCCTCTTCAGAAAGTTGAAGGCTGCTATCAAATCGCCCCTCATTCTTCTCTTCTACAAATTAAATAAACCCAAATCCCTCAGCATCTCCTCATAGGTCATATGCTCCAGCCCCCTAATCATTTTCACTGGCCTCCACTGAATGGTCTCCAACGCATCCACATCCTTTCTATATTGGGGGGCCCAGAACTGGATGCAATACTCCAGATGTGGCCTCACCAGTGCCAAATAGAAGGGAATAATAACTTCTCTAGATCTGCTGCAAATGCTTCTCCTAATGCATCCCAGTATGCCATTAGCCTTCTTGGCTACCAGGGCATACTGTTAACTCATATCCAGCCTCTCTTCCACTGTAATCCCCAAGTCCTTTTCTGCTGCACTGCTACTTAGCCAGTCAGTGCCCAGCCTGTACCAATGCTTGGGATTCTTCCATCCCAAGTGCAGGACTTTGCACTTGTCTTTGTTGGACCTCATCAGATTTCTTTTGTCCTAATCCTCCAATTTATCTAGGTCACTCTATCCCTACCATCCAATGTATCTACCTCTCCCGCTAGCTTAGTGTCATCAGCAAATTTGCTGAGGGTGCAATTCATCACTTCATCCAGGTAATTAATAACGGTGTTCAACAGTACTGACCCTAGAACTGATCCTTGGGGCACTCCACTTGAAACCTCCCACCAACCAGATATAAAGCCATTGATCACTACCTGTTGGGCCCAACCGTCTAGCCAGCTTTCTATCCATCTTACAGTCCATGTGTCCAATCCCTACTTCTTTTACTTATGGGCAAGCATGTTGTGGGAAACTGTATCAAAAGCTTTACTAAAGTCAAGGAATATCACCTGCATTGATTTCCCCATGTCCACAGAGCCAGTTACCTCATCATAGAAGATAATCAGATTGGTCAGGCATGACTTGCCCTTGGTGAATCCATGTTGACTACTCTTGATCACTTTCCCCTCTTCCAAGTGCTTCAGAATGGATTCCTTGAGGATCCCCTCCATGATTTTTCTGGGGACTCAGGTAAGGCTGACTGGTCTATAGGTCCCTGGATTGTCCTTCATTCCCCTTTTTCAAAGGATCTTGCATGCCATTTATTTTTATCTTTTTGAAAACTCTTTTGCACAAACTTATCTTCTTCTGACCTTAACCAGCCTCCTCTGAATGGCTCAGTGGCTGTTCTAGAATGAAGCTGTAAGAGAAGTGGTTCTGACTTCATTGTTACATGGCATTATCTAATGCAGTCCCAGGGTAGAATCTAAGCAGTTACACTGGGCATTAGAAAGATTAACACCTGAGACACAGTTTTCTTTCCTCTAATGCAATAAAAGATCTGAAGGACTGGAACAATGAACCAATTCGCAAGGTATTTCTGGTTCACCTTTTCAGCTCTTTCTGTGAAATTTCCATTGCGTGCTAATGAGGTTTATTCAGGTGAGCTCAAACTGATTTTGGTGTTCTCTACACTTGATTTTTCTTCCTAACACTTCTCTTTTTCTATTCACTGCATCATTTCTGCTTCTGGAGGTCACAGTGGGAGCTCTACTGGAGGTAAGTTACAGGTTGAACCTCTGTGCTCTGGCACTCTGAGTAGATGATGGGTGCTGAACCAGAAAATTTCCCAAATCACAGGAGGTCAATATTGTTTAGCAGCATTACCAACACTACCACTTCTTACTGGGCTCTTAAAAGACATTTATGGGTAAATTACAGCTAAATAACCGTGCAGAACAAAAAAGCAGTCAAGTAACACTTTAAAGACTAACAAAAGAATTTATTAGGTGATGAACTTTCGTGGAGCAGACCCACTTTTTCAGATCTGGAATGAAAACTAGCACAGAACACTGACAGCCAGGACTGGTGGCTGTAAACAAACTTTATGGGGCCACAGAAGACTTGGCCACACCCATGGTAAGTGGTCATCCAGCTTACTAAAACCGTGCCGGATTACAGCTGTTGTTGGACAGATAATGCCAAACTAGAGAGGTTCAACCTGTAGCTGCTGCTTCTAGTGTATAACTGTGTTGCATAGGCCTGGGTGAGATGACATGGCAGTCAATATACCAGCAGGAAGTCTATGCTTGTGCTGTACTCAGCAGCTAGATCTGCACTAGGGTAGGAAATCTATTTCAGATATGCAATTCTTGCGACATCATTAACGTAGCTAAAATCGACGTTATAAGAATTGATTTTCTTATGTAGTGTAGTCCAGGCCTCTTTAGGCTCATGCTGAAATTCTTGCTTCATGCAATAGCAAGGCATACAGGGGTCGATGGCTGAGCCCAGAGAAGTCGATTTTCTGTGTCTTAACAGAAGTGACAAAATCAAACTCCAGAAGATTGATCTTCCTGCATTGATATTCTGGTGTATATAGATTTACCCAGAATGACACAGTAAGTGGGTATAGGTTACATACTCCTCCCTGCCAGGAGGCTTGTCCCAAGCTTCAGAGAGCCACTCATCTCAAATTCTTCACAGCCACCAATTGTTGTGTCAAGTCAATGGGTAGGTCATCAGTAGTAGACATCACATCTTGGATCTGAAAGCATGATTCTTGACTGCCTGAGGGCAAACATCCCGCTCTGTTAGCCAAGGCTGTAACAGGCTTATCACCTCCTGGGGGAGAGAGCATGTGAATTACACTGACTACTGCTAATACCACTAAAGTTCAATGATGGTAGCACTGGTGGGAAATTGAGTGGGGAAAAGCTTATTGTACGGCATCTAAGACCTAAATTGTAGCACCAGATTCACCCTTGGTGTAACACTGGGCATAACTTTTGCTTACAATGTTCGGTTGCGAAAAATAAATCTTTACCATTTGTGGTAATCATGTTATCATCTACGCTTTTGATTTCCAAGGATGCCAAAGTTTTCAAAACCATTTTGTAGCTCCTGTAAGATCTTATGCTGAGCAACAGAAGACCATCATACCTGCTCTGGAAGCTGACACTGGGTTGCACCAAACAGCTCTTTATTTCTCTCCAAACTACCCAGGTACATGGCAATGCAGTTTGAGCTGAATTCAGCTTTCAAATGCTTTTAGTAAACTTGGTGCCTCCTTCAGCCTCTGTGTGTGTGGTGAGCTGAGACGGCGATGAGGTTGTTTTGATACCAACCCAAGAGCTTGTAATCAAAGTGGTTGTTCACATTTTCACATAAAAGTTCACGTTTTTCAGTGCCCGCAGACCCTGCATATTCTATCTCCCACTCTGCCTGCAGCTCTTGAGGCAGTGGACATATTAGGGTTGGACAGAAGGAGTGATCAGTGCAAAATCTGTACTGAGCTATAGAATTATGGTCCCGTGACTGACTGCTGGTTCTTCTCGGTGGTTGGGGAAAATCGCTCCACACAGGTCAGGCAGAGCCAGTTAAGCTCCTCTCCCTCCCTGCCTGGGGCACCCTGATCCTGACAGGGAAGCTGGCGGTAGAACAAGCAGATCTACTCTTTCTTTTGTTCCCCCCATGATGAGAGCAGCTGCCACGGGAAAAGGAGAGCAACCATTGCCAGCACTCCGAGCTCACACTGCATCTTCATCTGGGGCTGGTGGGGAAACCGTTGGAAGCAAAGGGAGGTGGTGCCCCCTAACCACTGTAGCACAGCATGTGTTGAAGCTCATTAGTCTAAAAATCCCACAGCCTGGTTGAGGGCACACATTCAGGTGTATGGTAATGAGTCTAGTGATATAATTTAGAACCAGGAGAGTCACAAGTGGCCTCCAGGCCACAGACTGGACACATCTAATCTGTGTCACATTCCATGTCTTTCTAACTGAGTTTTACTGTAGACTTTGCAAGCGCGGCTGGTGCCCAGCGTGGTGGAAGCATCATTCAGAATTCAGAGCCGCACTCTTTGTTCAAGAGATCCATCAACTGGAATAAAGGTGAACACATTTTGACTTGAGTTCTCATCAAATGTTTACATTATTTTGTTCACAGAAGCATTCAGCCACTCTGGCTTGTGGTTTTTCTGGGATTGGCAATACATAAGAAAAGCAGGACAGCTGCCACCTGGTTGATGGAAGAAGGTGACAGGAAAGTTGTGCCAACATGAGCACCTGCCTCTTTGTCGGGGCTTGGGGATGGGGCCAGTGAAAGGATAGTTCAGTGATCTTGAATGTTTTCAGTATTCAGTGGGCCACGCCATTTAACTAGTCATCTCTACGTAGTTAACGAATCAACATCGGTGTTCATCCCAAACAGCTGACACTAATCCTGGTGGCCATCCAGATAGCTGGGAAAGGCCTGTTTAACGAAAGATGGGGAATCCAGGGGAAAATTAAGAGAAAAGGTTGACTTTAAAGACACCGTTTTGAATGTCTTGATTTTGGTTCATTGTGAACAAATGTGCTTCACAATTGCCCATATCCTTGGTGTGGTGCAAATAATTCCACATGATCTCGCCCTTTACAAGATCTACTGAAAGCAAGAGCTTCTCTGGTCCTGACCTCAGAGAAGATTAGGAACTCTGAGGAGCTGGTCTAATTTATGCAATCTGGCAACCATTACCCTTTACATCAGTGGTGTCCAAAAGCAATTTACCAGATCACCACACCCCCTCCTATCCCGTACCACCAGATGCCACCCCCCAGTTAGGCACAGAGCCCCCCACTCCAGCGCACCACACTAACTGCCTGAGCCACTGCACAGCCTGAGCCCCACCAAGACCAGAGGAGCCACCTCTGCCCAGGCCACGACAGGCTTGTCCCACCATGTGGTCTGGGCATACAGCGACCAGAATGTCGCCCCACGTGTGTGGCTCTGCTGAGCTGCCGTGTGTGGCAAATGAGGAGTGTACTGGACACTGCAGCTCTACATCATGTGAGAACTGCCATACCACAGCAGTGTCTTCATACCCATCACATCCACTGTGCCACAGGGCTAGTTGGTGCAGTGGCCAGGTATGTAGACTTAACCCAATGACGTTTTCCCCACACTGGAAGAAATTCTCTGCTAGCCAGATTTGGCTGTTTGCTGTGCACTTTGTGCCACCTGACCAACTCAGAGGGGCTGGAACACAATAGAAAACTGAGTCCAATATCTCTATGTTGTCTTGTCCATCAATTAAGTACAATGGATCCAAAGCTTTGTCAACACAAGGGACATGTGCTAATAGAGGTTGAACCTCTCTCATCTGGCACCCTTGGGAGCTGACCAGTGCTGAATGAGAAAATTTGCTGGACCATAGGACGTCAATATTGTATAGCAACATTACCACCCCTTCCACTGCTTACTGGGCTCTTAGAAGACATTTAGAGGTAAACTACAGCTAAATAACAGCACACAACACTGAGAACCAGAACTAGTGGCTGGAAACAAACTTTATGGAACCCTGGGAAACTTGGCCAAACCCATGATAAGTGGTCATCTGGCTGACTAAAATCATGCTGAATTACGGCTGTTGCTGGACAAGAGAGTGATGAACTAGAGAGGTTCAACCTGTATTTTCTCAACATTACCAGCACAAGAGCTGAGAGCAGATTTCACTGATGTGCTGTTAAAATCATCTGTGATCCTGGAACTCTGCCTTCTCCAGGGCTTCGAGGATTGTTAACTAGTATAGACAAGGCACTGAGTGTATGCCTCATAGATCAGAAGTGTTAAGTGGGATTTTATTTTAATGTTCAGGGCTTTTTCTCACATTCAAATTGATTATTGTATTTGCCCTTGTAATATCCAAAGATACATTATATTTAATGCAAGTGATTATATACTTTCCCCTCAGAGAATCAAAAAACTAACATGCACTAAAATTGTATGACTTCTTTTGTATAGCATCTAATACAGCTCCATGCGTAGAGCTCCTGCTTGCTGTGACAATACAAATAACAATAGTAAATAGCCTAGTTTGCTATGTTATTTATTATGATTATTTACTGGATAGTGATATTCAGTGCAATGAACCAAAACCAAATGAGAAGGGATCAAATATTCTCTGAACTGTATTCATTTTTACCTGGTTCATCAATGCTGCAGGTGTGTTTCATGGAACATACTCAGTTTTTTAAAAGGCAAAATATGAAGTATTTTTAAGTGTGCAGGGAATAAGCTTTAACATGTTTTTGGCTGTTATTCAAGGAAAAGTGTTTTAGATCAAGAATTGGAAACTCAGATACATAGATATAACACAGACAGAAAAGAAGATGAAAAGGAAGAAGACTAGTATTCCTCCATTCTTTATATCCTCTCCCATTAATCACTATGTTGTTTTGTTTTTATTTTTCCTTGCAAAGGTTAAGAATGCTATTGGTTTAGCTCAGGGAAGAAATAAAATGAGTGTTGCCAACTCTTACAATTTGATTGCAGGTCTTATAAAAGCAGGTGTTTTTCTTAAAGTCCCAGCTCCAGGAGTCATGTGAATCTCTGCTTTCATTTTTTTAAAGTTACTATGTCCCATACTTGCAGAGAAAAGCATGGGTCTGTGATCGCAATGAACCCCAAAGAATAAAATGCCAGACGACATGCTCTGTGTGTGTGTGTGTGTGTGTGTGTGTGTGTGTACACACACACAGTGGCCCCCAACCCAAACAACTAGTGTGTTTGGTGGGAAAAAGTACCATGTGACCAACCACATCTTTGAAGTTTGCTCATTGTGTATGCTAATTATATTTATATTTTATGTGAAACAGTGATCCCAAACCGGCCAGCCTTAGCTGAGGTGGTTGTTGTTGGCTCTGTGTGCATCATTCTTGCTCTGCTGAGTGGACTCGTCCTTTGGGTTTTTGTACTGTAAGTATCTAGGGAAGATGCAATACATGTTCCGTGGCAGTGTTAGAAGTCGTAGCCTCTGAGCCTGCTCCATGGGTGATGCGTGAAGTCTGGGCTTGGGGAGACAAGCCCCAGTCCCACTCCTTCTATGCCCACCTGTCCCCAGTGTGGCCCCTGGCCCCTGGTCCTGCTTCCACCATGTTATCTATTACATCCATCCACCCCAGAGCTGGGCAGCAGCACAGCCCCTGCTCCTTCCCAGCTCCCAGATCTGGGCAGCCCCAGCTACCCTACACTCCAGTCCCTTGGCCCCAAACCTGGGAGCAGCTGGGTAGCCACACAGCCCTGGTTCTGAAAGCAGCCCCTGGGCCCCGGCCCTGGGAGCAACCAGGCAGCTCCACTGCAGCCCCAGCATTCCACCGGCCAGAGCACTGGTTGGTGGACCAGCTGCACTGCAGCCAGCATCCCAGTCTTCCCAGCAAGCTGGAGTGTGGTGGGCAGAGCCACCCAGGTCTTTTTGGGAAGGCACCCTGTCCCCTATTATTCACTGCATATGGCCTGCACTCAGCGCAAAGAGGCAGACCCTGCTGGCATTAAGGAGCTATACCAATTTCAGAGACTCAGGATCCGATGGCAGAATTGGGTCCGTGGGCATTCTGTAGGTGGCAGACAGTATTACTAGCACTGTGCGGCAGAGTGCATGTACTGTGACAGATGAGAGACACAGGGACAAGTGGGCAAGCAGGGAACCAGGGCAGCTGAGCGGGTAGACTGGGGACAAAGTTATGGGCTGGAGAAGGACTTTAAGTAAATACCGCTGATTAAACATTGGGAAGGGTAGAAGCTGCTTTCCCTTGTTCTGACAGAAACCACTGCCTCCTTGGATACAATTGCATATCCATCAGCCGGGATAGCCGGTAGGGGGTTTGTAGACACTTTGAAAAGCAAATGTTTTACCTTTGAAATGCACAGAATTGCAGGCATTTAAGAAGGGAGTAAAACAGAATTGCAGGGTAGGATAACACTGTATCCCTGAAAGTGCTTCTTTGAGGCATAATTTTCAGGTACAAAGTATACACTTGCATGGAAGTATGGTTGCCCAATTATGCTGCTGTCTTCTTAGGCTGTGGTTTTGAAAATGTGTCTTTTAAAAAAAAACTAGGAAAATAAATAAATTGTGCGGTTCTTTCCCCCAGCCTCCCTGCAGGAACCATATCAATTCTTGTCCTCCTCTGAGAGCCACCAGAGTCTATCAGGAACTATAGTTTTCTAAAAGTTTGTGCACCACTGGAATCCCACTTATGTTGCATTTTGAAGGATTAAGTGGTGAATTTCTTCCATTAGTGTCCAGAACCGAACCCTTTTTAGCAGCATAAAAGGGAGTCACTAAGCTTGATTATGCTTCTATAGACAGCAATTTTATACTGGAGCAGTTTCACTTACTCCTGATTTACATTAATGGAAGTGAAAACGGAATCTGGCCCTGAGTTACTATGGAGCATTTCCTTGCTTTCCCAAACTTAATGCAACATCAGTGTTAAACACAAGGTAATACAAGAAGAGTCCATCTCCCCACTGTCAGATAAATCAATCCAAGCTGAATTTATCTGTTGTAAAATTAACAACATATTAAGTGATTTTAATGGACTAAAAGTCACATGTCCTGTAGTTCCATCACACCTTATAGTCTGCGGCAAGTTGGCTTTATACAGAAAACAAAATGATGATTCTTGGGAAGAAATGAGTGGAAAAATTACCCAGAAATGTAAATACAAAAGCACCCACCAACTACAGCTGTAGCTTATCAAAAGCACCCCATTTCTGAAGTGTGGCATGATAGTAAAAACCAATTGAAAATAACAGAATAAAATAACTGGAAGGTCAACCATCTTCTTAAACAATGTGAGAGAGAATATGCCAAGTACCTGATATCATACACCAGACATTTGTACAGAGCTAAGGCTGCTCCTGCACTACATGTGTGAATTAAAATCAGACATATGAATAATAGTTGCTGAATAGGGAAGCAATCTGGAAATACTTAATAGTTTAGTCCAAACCAATCTCCTGACTTTCTAACTCCTGATACCAGGGGATGTGGCATATCAAGCCAGACTTTCAAGTGCTCAACATTAACAACTATGATTGACTTTTCAACCAGAGTTCAGTTTCTCCCAGATCTCAGTGTTATATTTATGGTTAGGTTTCCAAAAGGGACCCGCTTCCCAAATGCACCCAACATGCTAGCCGTCTTTTGAAAATCTGGATTTTTGGTGATTAAGTGGAAGCTCTGCTATTCTGGGAACCCAGTCCTTAGAGTCCCCATGCATGGTAGGAATACTTCATTTAATCCATTACAATTTGCAGTGTAAATCATCAGTCACTCTAAGCAAGATGAGGACCATTCTATTAAGTCCCATCCTAAAAATTCCCCCTTCTAGAAGAACATCTGTGCTGTTTGTTGATTTGTATTCGATAAACTCAATTGCTTTTCCTCCTAGCAAATGGACAAAGGAAAAGAACATGATGGCTTTTGGTTTCAAGCTCCTTTCTAAATGGATTCCATTTGGGAATCTTGCCCGAGGGGTTGAAGCGTGGAGGCGGCGTGAAGAAGGCAGTGAATGGCAAAGGAGAGCTGGTGAGTTCAAAGGGTTTGATCTTTCAGGTATGACTTTTGCCTCTTTTCACCAGAGCAACCCCATCCTGCTTTACAGAGAAACTGTTCTGACCTGTGGAGCCTACTCTCTTCCACTACAGCTGAGCCATTCAGAAAACTCACATGTATTGCCAACTTTACTGGAGTCTAAAGTAATAACGTGGGGAGCCATTGGTATGGAAGAGAGCTAGCAAGATGTGACAAAGAAATTTTGGAATTTTAAAAAAGTAGTTTGAAACATAATGCAAAATTGAATTTTGAACCTTGCCATAGAGGAGAGGTCCCAAAATTTCATTTGGGGAAAGTAGAAACAATATCCTTTTGACCCTTTCTAAGTCTCCTTAAACTACCCAGAGAGCCTGGGTACTAGACAGTGTGGGCAAGGCAGGCACTGGAGCAGTCCGTCTGGCATGCTGGCCTGGAAACCCAAGCAGCAGAGGAGTTGAATTAGGGGAGCTGGCAGGAAACCAGATAAGTAAACCCATATGGTTTCCATCAGAATTTTGTTGAAATCACCACATTCATGCTAGAATGTTTCTACAATATTTCACCAATCAGCACTTCCCCATGGAAAGCCGTTCCATTGATAAACTTCTGGCCAGTGCTAATATTCAAACTACAAGCCTTGCAATTTTTTCCATGCCATATCTTCCTTCCTTTAGGATTTATGCTCATTTGTACACCAGCACAACACTAAGTATATTACGTGATCACCATCTCACTGTTCACAGGATTACAGCTAAAAGTTGGAAGAGTTTCCATTACTAATAACCAGGGCTCCATCAGTATGAGATCACATTATTTTAGGCCTTAGTCTGTCAAAGCACTTGAACACATTTTTAATTCTAAGCACATGAGTATTCTCATTGAAGCCAGTGAGACAACTGACTTGAATTGAGTTAGCACATGCTTAAATCCTTTGTTGAGTCATTGTGAATCTAAGTTTACAATTAGGATTGGCCTGGAGTGGTACCCCAGGACTTTTGCTTGGGCTTTCACTTTCATCCTTCTAAACCAACTCCAAGAAAGCTAAATGGCTTTGTAATATTTTGCCCTAGAATTCAAGCATTGGGACCATTCCTGTTCTCCATCTGCCAGCGTTGAGGCGAGCAAGCCAGATTGATCTAAAACAAGGACATGTTCATTTGCTTTCACATCACTTTTAGTGACGAGATAACATAGTTTTGTCACTATATCAAAAGAGATTGATATCACAAGGAAGCATATCTAATCTAGCTACCTATGAACCAACAGTTTACAAAGCTACCCAACAGTGTAGTATCAGTGCATCTCCCATGCAAAATTGATACCTGGAACCTTAAGATCTTCTCTGCTTTGGGAGAAAAATTATGCATAGAATTTTCAGTAGTGAGGGTGTTAATCTTGTGGGTGCCATTCTTGCTGTGATGGAAGGTCTTCTGAGTCCAGGCAAGGACTCTGAAGGATACTAGTAAGAAAGAACTAGTTTAATAATAAAACCCAGAAGAGAAAACTCTATCTGAACAGAATGGGACAAACTCATCCCTTGATGATGATGATGATCAGAGCATTTTATCCAAAGGTCAGATTTGGCCCAACAAGGTGCTAACAGATCTTTAACAGAGCAGAGTTTAGCAGAGTTTAATGCTTAATATTTGTATTTTCATCCTTTTCAGGGGTTCAAATAAGCTAATGAATAATTTGTGTGTAAGGGAAAAATTGGAGAATCAATTTAAAGGAAAAGCCCATGGTACTGTATTTCAATCTGCTAGCATGGACCTCTTGTACCTACTGGGCACCCAACTCCGGTTCTAAACCTTAAGTTATTTCCAAGGTAGACAATATCTTTGCTATATCGGTTATAATGAGTTAAATAATCTGGTACACACTTTACCCAGCTCCATGGTTTTGAGATCATCTTGTTGACTGCTACCATAGTTTGGAACATGAACAATTAAGGTAGATAAAATTTTCAGTAACCCCAGGCTTCCCAGACTTTACAGTGGATGTAGATGGGCTGGTTTGTTCTTTTCCTTCTCTTTCTTAGAACATCTCTGCAAATCTTAACCAATCAAGTATTATATTATAGGTTTGAAGCACAAAAGGAAGAAAAAGAAAGTATCAAAAGAGGATAAGGAAGAGAGAAAAGCAAAGGAGGTGAAGGAAAAACAGAAAAAGAATGAGAAGTCACCTGAAGAGAGGAGTGAAGACCAGGGAGAGAAGGAGAAGCCACCTGGAGAAGGGAAGGAAAAGAGGGACAAGAAACCAAAAGTGGCAAAGAGACAAGAAAAACAAAAGAAATCGAGAACAGGCAAGAAAACAAAGTCAAAACTTCAACCAAAACACGCCAAAAGAAAGCAGTCACTAGCTCGGAAGAGGCTAGAGTGAAGAACAACAATAAACAGGTATCAGATTAAATTAAATGGAAGCTGGGAAGCAAAAAGAAACAATGAGAGAGAAAAGAAACATGTAGAAAGAAGGAAGTGACCACAACTGAGGTCACCATCCAAACCAGAAAGAACCAGAGACAGGAATGTTAATGCGTAGTGTCTGGTTCAGAACTCTAATGGATAGTCTGAATGCTTTTCACTGTCTTACTTGGCTCCTGGTGAGGATGTTGTGAAGTTGGTGAGGTACAAGTGATATAATAAATTGGGAAGGAAAAGATCCAACAATATATATCTATTATTTGTATTTTGATAACGGCTAATAGCCCTGACCAAGGCCCCATTCCTCTAAGAGCAGACAGACATAACAAAGAGAGCCTTCTCAAAAGCTCTTACGGTTAATCTAAGTACAAGAGAAGAAACAACAGGTGGATAGATCAGGCAGACAGTGAGGCCGTATGGTCCAGTGGTTTGGGTGCTTGGACTCTTTCCTCATCTGTAACACTGGCTAGGCAACTGAGCCTTGTAATATTAAATATTTGTGTCATTGTAACGTGTGGTATTATTCCCATGTTACAGATGAGGAATCAAGGCACATGGTCATCCAAAAAAAAAAGTCTTTAGTAGAAGATGGACTCCAAACACCCAAACCACTGGCTGTCAAAGTACTTGGTGGGTGCCGTATAAATACCCTAGATAGAACGGGAAGAACAACTTCAGAACAAGGAGTCTAGAAAAACATCTTTGCTGAAGCTCTGAGTGGATCTGAGTGCCACAAAGTGGTATTTGTCAAAGGCCAGAAAAGGAAGCCTTAATAGACCTGTATTGTCCTCTGGGAAGTGGCATGGAGATTCTGCAGGAAGAGGTGGAAAGGGGGCAGGGCAGAGGTGGGGCATAGGTGGAGCAAGGGCGGAAAGCAGAGGAGCATGGGTGGGGCAGGGGCATGTGGCTGGTGGCTGCTTCTCCCACCCCCTGAATCCCCTCACTGATCACCTCTGAAAATATCTCATTTCTTCCAGGATCCTACAGAATTTGATTTCTTTAGAACCCTGTTTAATCTACACAGCATCTCTCACACGCACACAGACAATGGTGCACTCTCTCTCTCTAACAGACACACACACACACTTGTTGCTGTTACTGCTTGGCAGGATGTGGGCTCAGGCAAGATGCAGTCCCTCAGGTAACAGCATGAAAACTGCTTTGATCCACAGGCCAGACACCACAAGCCACCACAGCAGCACAGAAGTAGGGGTGGCAATACATCCTGTGCCAGGCCATCGTTTCTTCTGTGCAGCGCTTTTTTTTCTAGAAAAAAACATGCCAGAACTCAAGTCTGATGATTTCTCGTAGGGATTAGGGTGTTCAGTTTTAATGCTCTGGTCCTTGTGCTTCTGCAGAATTAGCAGAGGCTCCTGCCCCATTCCCACACTGCTTCAGGATGGTGGGGTTCCTGCCCAGTCCCTGTGCTGCTGCAGAATAGGCAGTGACATTTTTTTTGGTGTTCTAACGGAAAAAAGGTGCCAGAACTGTGTGCCTTGCTTCTGTGCTTCTGCTGACAGTGGCTAGTAGCCACAGTTACTCACTACTGTGACACTAGCCAGTTTGAAACAGGACCATGTAGATCATTGTTGCAAGCACTGCTATATATTTGCAACACACCTTGTGCAAAATGTGGCATGTTCGATGTCTATGAAAAGGTTATGATATCCAGAACAGGGCTATAGCATTTGTACTCCTGGTTCATTTTTGTATTTGAAGGTGTGTGTACTAGCTCTGTACCTGTCATTTCAAATGTTTGCCCACGAGGGAGTTAGCCAGCACATCCTGAAGGGACTGGTCACACTAAGTGGTTCATCAAGGAACACTTAACTCACAACAGACTATGGCCATGTCTACACTAGCCAAAAACTTCGAAATGGCCATGCAAATGGCCATTTTGAAGTTCACTAATGAAGCACTGAAATACATATTCAGCACCTCATTAGCATGCGGGCGGCTGCGGCACTTCGAAATTGACGCGGCTCGCCTCCGCGCGGCTCATCCTGACGGGGCTCCTTTTCGAAAGGACCCCGCCTACTTCGAAGTTCCCTTATTCCCAGCTGCTCATAGGAATAAGGGGACTTCGAAGTAGCCGGGGTCCTTTACAAAGGGAGCCCTGTCTGGACAAGCCGCGCGGCAGCGAGCCGCATCAATTTCCATTTGCACGGCCATTTTGAAGTTTTTGGCTAGTGTAGATGTAGCCTATGAGAGATGCCCATCTACACTGATTAACTGTCCTGTGGCCCTTCCACGGCAAGTATAGGTAATGGCCCAGAGGTGCTAGGAGCTGGGAAGATGGTGGGAGTGGGGCTGCAGGAAAACAGGTGGTGGGGTGGCAAAGAGGCACCAAAATGTGAGTACACATAGGGCACCATTTTCTCTATCCCAGCCCTGGTTAAATCTTACAGGCTTTTTACGTAAGAGCAGTAAATGCAGTTTAAAGATGGAATTAATCTTCTTCTGTCAGGAATTCTTTAGAACTGATAAGATTAAATTAACTATACTGTAGAGAGCCACTAAAAATTCCTCCTAACTCGAACAATTTCACAGTAGAAGACTCATGTAATCTCCTATTTTGTTCTAAAGTTGAAGTGCTTTATAATTTTAAAGTAAGATTGCTAATATTTGTAACTTACAGATATTTTAATGTATTCAAACTGGGTTTCATTTCTAGCTTCTTTCTAAGGTACTCAAACTTCCTGGAAAGTTTGTTTGACAATCGAGTGAATATTAACATTTAGATGCACTAGCAAGAAATGGCCACATGAGGCCGCAAATGATACATCCAAAATCCTCCAGAACACACACACACACACACACACACACACACACAAGCTAATCTTACCAAATATTAGAACCAATTTATAATTTTTGAACATTTTTTGTTAAAAACAATGTTTAAGAATGAAACCTTTCACGCAGAAGTATTGATTATATTGAATTTTCCTTTTTTGTGAAATACTCCACTTTTTCTCATTAGTTCCATTTTTATTGAAATACGAAATTCTTAATCTCTTGTTTATTGAACATCTGCTTTTTTAGTTTAAAAAGAACTATTTTCAGTTAACAAAAAATGTTGATACTACTTTAAAAACTATTTCAATTAAAAAGCTATAAGAAATATCCATTAGAAGATATCACCAAAAGTCTCTCTCTGACACATGCACACTCACAAAACAGGTCCTCATCAAACACTGTGAAATTGAATTAACTTTGACTTTTCCACATAATTGTTCTCAAGTGTTTTGACCCATTCTAATATCCAATATTTTTCCTGTACCTAAAATTTTCTATTGTTGGAGATGTAAGTTCATCTTATCAGCTGGTACACTTCCACGCTAATTGTTCCTGATTTTAATACTGGAAAATATTATCTGGATGCACTTTTAGACCATAACCCTATTTCTTATAGATGGCTTTTAGTTTCTAATTATCAAGTATTTCTTGCCTGTAACACATTAGTTGGGCACTTTGCAGTGTACAGCATAGGTTTTATTAGTTAATGCTTTACCTTGGAAAAGTTAGTGAGAATAACCTGTTGCTGATAATAGTTGTCAGCCACTGGTGTCCTCTAGTCTCCTTTCAGCTAACATCCAAATCTGTTCAAACTGTCGTATCAATGGGAGAAAGTGCAGCCCCGTTACAAAAATGTAAAAGAAAACTTCCGGTGAAATCCTGATCCCAATGATGTCCAGAACAAAACTCTGTGGACTTCAGTGGGACTAGGATTTCACCCTACAGGCATGTTTACTCTAAGGGGAATAAGATTATTTTGAATCACTTCACTGCAGAAATACCTGCCAAATACATCATTCCCAACGGCGAAGCGTGTTTTCTGGATGTTCTTGGGGACTGGCAGTGGCTGGGACACAGAGCCTTTCATAATTAGACAGTAATCATGGTCCTTAAGGAAGAGAATTATTGTTTTTATTTGTGTTCATGCACCAAGATACTCGAGTAATGAGTCCATGAAAAACATAATTGATTAAATTAAATAATTAACCAGTATCAGTCCCACTGTAGCAGGGAATGACAAAACATCAGGACCTTCTCATAGCAATCTGGTGGCCTACATGAAAAGACTTCAGTCCCGGGCACCGTGTTGGTGGGAGTCCGCCACATTAGAAATTCTAGACAGCAATACTTAGATCTCCTGAAGCCTCACTGAGCTCTTTAGCATCTGACCTTCCAGCATGTCAGGACTTGAGTGGACAGCACCACCGTCTTATCCTAATGGTGGTCTTTCTCTAGGGCTTAGCTGAAGCACATCAGCTGAGCAATGTGGGGGAAGCTCAGCTTTGTTACCTCTAATTGTTCTCCATCCATAGGCAAATTCAATTTTGTCTTGTGCACCAAGGCATGTGCGGATAGAATAGAAACACATGCTACTGGCTGTGGGTGCTCTGGTAATCAGCTGAGCAGCACCTGAATCTCTCCTGGATGGCAGTCCAGGTGCTCCATTTACAGGAAACACTGAAGCTCAGTGTGGAGGGCTGGTGCTGTATGGACAAACATAATGGAATTGTGCACGCAGCTGTGAGTTAACGAAATAAATAATCATTTAGTGTGTCAAGCTGATTATTGAAATGGGCAGGGTGGCATATGCAGCTAAAACCCCAACCTGGAAGCACATATTTTCCATTATCACAGCAATTTTTTTTAAGTTGTAGTTTCACCTTTTAAAAATGCCTCAGTTTCAGGCCTCAAAACCAACTGTTCTCAAATGGGAGGAAACTCCCAGCAGTCATTTGTGAAAGCAGAAGCTAGAGGTCAGTAATGTACAGCCTTTTGTCTAGTCTAGTAAGGCCAACTCCTAACTGTCACAGAGCTCAGCTGCAGTAGTAGCTGAGATTTCTGCAAGCAAAGGCCAGGGACCAAATTTCTCTGCCTGCATAGCTTCAGATTCTGTTCAGCCACACCTGTGTATCCTCAGAGTAAATGCATTGGTTGACTGGCGTTGCTTCAGAATCACTCCACTGTAACTGAGACTGAAATATGGCTCTGATTGTTCTGCTAAAACTTTTTACTGGATCAGTGGAATGGGACGTAAAGGAGATGGATGACTGGGGGCCCAATTCTGCAAAGCACTAACATACCTGAGTAGCCCTTTTGACTTCAGTGAGACTACTCAGGGCTTGAAGTTTATGCACCTCTTTAAACAAATTACTGGATCGAGGCCTTAAATTCTAAGTTCCCTGGGCTTGGCCCACTATAATTAGAAATGAGGAGGAAGGAAGCTAAATAAACTCAATTAGGCCTCAACTCACGCTTGACTTGATTTCAGTGGAACTGTACCAGGAGTAACTTGGAGAGAATTTGGCCCTAATTGTTTTATACTTTATCCTCACTTGGTGCTCAGTAGAGGGTATGTAGTTAATGTTGTGGGCTTAGGTGTCACATTAAACTTTGTCATCAGTACAAAGTTACTTTGGGATGGTGAAATAGGAAAAGATTTTGAGCAAAGGTGCTTTGCAGAAGCATTTTGAAAACTGAGCTCACTTGAATAATGAGAGTTCAATTAAGGAAAGTCATTTTGAAATATAATTGATAATTTTTAAGTAAATGTGGCCTTGCAACAGAATGCAGATGGTAAACCCGCCATACAGATGACCTCAGGGTGTAATCGAGAAATGAACAGGAGGTGCAATACATTCTATTAATTATTTTCACTGCTACAGTTGTTTGCTATATAATACAGGTCAGGGAGGTGAGCCTGAAGCTTCTTATAATATATTAGTAAATAAATTTGAACAGATTTTAATTTGGTAATGGAAAGGTCTGAGCCAGTTGCAAATAAGAGTGGAGCTACTTTGTCTTGCTCATTAGCATGCAACATGTCTGCATCCAGCCATTCATACAAAATGTTACATTTCCATAAAGCGTAGTGTAATTTGTCAGGAAAAAAACTCTGTAAACTATATTCGATTAAAGATAAATGTGTATCATGCAGCAATCATTCTTATAGAGTTCTTAAGATAATTGCATGTTGAACACCTGTCTCTGAAGGCTTGCCAAGTAATCCAGGGCTGCGTTCTTTTTAGTGCTTGGATATTTAAATAAATAAATAAATAAATATTATTCCAGGAGGAAAAAGAAGGCTATAGATTCACAAACCATCACAGCCCCATTGTTCTTTGTTTTAAGAGCACTGAGGGCAAACGTGGATGTACATTTTCATTTGTCCACTTGCTCCTCATGGGAACTTTAATGAGGAAAGTACAAGCTTTTCCAACCCTCATCATCCTCCTTTGTCTTACTGAAGGTAAATCAATTCAGGTTGCACCTCCTTGGTCTAGCACCCTAGGGACCTGAGTGGTCCCAAATGAGGGAATGTGTCAGACCAGGAGAGGTCAGGCCTAAGGGTTTCACTGCAGGTCCCCTTCTAGCCACCAGCAGCTCCCTGCCCCAGGCTGCCAGGAGGGCTCTGCTCCTGGAGGGGTTCCCTTCCCACTGCTAGCAGGGATCCCTGGCCCTGGCCCAGCTCCCCACCATTGCAGGTCTGCCGGAAGGGACCTCTGACTCCAGCTGGTCTTCCCATGGAACTCCCTGCCCCCCGCCCAGCTCCCTGCCGCTGCAAGGCTGTCGGCTCCCTGATGGTTCAGGGTTCCCTGTCTCTGCCCAGCTCGCTGATTCCATGGGACTCCCCACTGTGGGGCTCCCCAACCCTGACCCCAGCAGAGCTCCTTGCCATGAGGCTCCCCAACCCTGGCTTGACTCCTACCACCCTGGGGCGCCCATCCAGGGGATTGCCTGCAGGGATCCCTGATCCCGCCACACACCATGGGACTCTGTGGCCCCAGCTAGATCCCCACAGCAGGGCTGGTGGGAGAGGGACACTCCCTGGCCTGGCTTCCTGCTGCCACAGGGCTACTGCCTAGGCTCCCCACAGTGGGTTGGAGCTCCCTGCCGCCAGTGGGGCTTCACTCTGCCCACCAGCCAAACCAGTCTCAGACAGCTGTGGCTCTCTGGCTCAGCAACATCCATGGGCCTGCCAGAGAGTGCTGGACAACAAAGTTTTAACCTGTACACAGTATGCGCTAAATCCTGTCTTCACCAGCATGCTGCCAGTCATCCTGAGTAAGGACAAGGAGGGAAATACCAGTGGTTCTGGCACAAGAAAGATCCCCATTAAATGATGAGTCAGTTATCCAAGGCACTTTCTGCCATGCCGTAGAGTGCTTCTTAATGATGCTGTCAGAGCAGGACACATTTGCCTTTAAGCTCAGGCCTAACTATGTCCCTTTACAAGTAATCAGAGCCCTGTGTGTGCCCCAGGCCCGCTGACAGGACAGGGCAAAGGGGGACATTGCAGTCAGCAACCAGGGACCTGCCCAGCCCTCTCTTAACAGAACAGCCAACAGCAAGCCCAGTGACCCAGAAGCCCTGTCTGTCGGCAGAGAGCCCCACAGTGTCCACACGCCTTTTTTGTCTACAAATTCTGTCAAGAAAGATGTTCTGCCTTGTGGGGAAGAGGCAGGAGGCTGTCGACAAAAGTGCTGAGTTCTGTCAACAGAACACATTTTTAGTGTGGACGCTCCATGGGTTTTATTGATATAATGCCTGTTTTGTCAAAAAAAAAAAAAACCTCTAGTGTCTAAGAACGGTCCTTCCTCTTATGCAGCCCTTTTCATTGGTAGACCGCAAAATGCTTTGGGGAAGGAGGTCAGTATCACTATCCCCATTTGAGGCTACAGTTACACTAGAGAGTTTTGCTGGCAAAACCCCAGTTTTATCAACAAAACTAGTGGAGCGTCCACACTCAAAATGGGATCTGTCTACAGTATCTTGACAAAACCCAGCACATCCTCCAACAACCTTCTGCCTCTCCCAGATGAGGAAGTCTGCCAATCTGTCAACAAAAAAGCTGTGTGGACGCGCTGGGGGACAGTCTCTTGACAAACAGGGCATCCAGAATAATGGGCTGCCCTGTCTGCTGTGCTTCCAGGTGCCTGTTTTGTTGAGAGACCAGCTGGGCATTCCAACTACTCTCAGCAGAGCACTGTGCTCTTCCAATTGGCTTTTCTGTCGACAGAAGTTTTGTCGGGCAATCTCTTCCAACAGTGACTTCTGTTGACAGATTACTGTAGCGTAACCATAGCCAGAGAGAGAGAGAGAGGAACAGAGATACTGAGAAGGAAACTGAGACAGAGTTCCTCAAGCCAGGACTAGAATCCACATCTCCAGAGCCCTAATGCAGTACCCTAGTCACTTGACTACACAACTCCCATTAGAGTAACAGATATTTTGGAGCCTTTGCACACAAAAGCTTATGCTCCAAAATATCTGTTAGTCTATAAGGTGCCACAGGACTTCTTGTTTTTGAAGCTACAGACTAACTTGGCTACCTCTCTGATACAACTCCTGTTGGAATTCTGCAACAGTCCTCTGTCTCCAAATGTGACCCTTGCAGAATTCCAGCAGGAGTGCCCCACTCCAGGGATTTATTCCCCTCCTTGAGCATCCAACTGTGGGATTTCTGTGAGCAGGGAGCAGCGGGGGGAGGCTCCACACCAAAATTTGTGACCCAGTAATTTTAACTGAGACAGAGAATTGTGCAAGTCTTGTGTAATCCAACACAAGATACATTAGCTGATACGATAAGAAGCAGCATTCGTACAAATTCTTCAACCTTCCAAGGGGCGTGGGGGGGAACTTCCTAAGGGTGTTATCTGTTGGGCAGTGGGGTTAATTTCCAAGGAGAACTGAGATGGCATTTCAAGTTATGTTATACAAAATGCTGGAGAAGAGACTGGGGAGAAGAGTCCTGCCCTGATCCTTTGAAGGAAGAACAAATTGCCTTAACATCACTTTTCCATCTCTAAATTTATGGTTACTGTAGCCAGGGCTGATCCAAGGGCAGGGCTGGGGCAAGCCCCCCAGTGCCCTAGGCATGGGCCCCTGGGTAACTGCCCCCCACATCTTAGGCCCTATCCCTTCCTCTGTGCCACTCCTACCCTGACCCCAGCCCTGTCCTCAAGCAGGCTGGCCAGGGATTACCAGCTGGCAGACAGCAGTGGCAATTGCGGGAGGTTGCCTCTCCCCCAGACTCCCTCCTGCCCTCACCCCCACCTCCCAGCCTGCTGAGTCCCACTTCTTTGTGGATGGCTGGAGGCCTCCCAGCCACCTGCAGGGAAATGGGACTCAGTGGGCCAGGATGGTGTGGCAGAGGGCCAGGGGCTGGGGAGGGGAGGAGGCTGAAGGGAAGTTATCCCTAAAACTACTGCTGCTGCCACCATCTGCCCCCAACACAGGACGAGTGGGGCAGCCACCCTGTGACCCCTGAAACCTTGGGTCACCCCACCTCATCCTATGGACAGGACAGTTTGTTTTATACCAAAACCCAGCCAAAAGCTGCAAGAACTCTTTTGACGATGAAGGCCCCTTGTTCCCCACCCTTTCGCTGCGCCAGTCACGACGGTAGAGAAGGGACCTCTCTGGCCTATTATTTCTTAGCCTGTCTTGGCTCCCTGGCCTAGTCCAGTTCCCCTTTGTTGCACAGTTCTGCAAGGAGGTTCAAAGGGATGGCATATGGAGCCTGTTTGCCTGCCCCATATACTACACCAGCAGTGCAGGGTTCACACCTAATATTTGGGAAAGAGTGAAGACAGCGTCCAGACTTTATTCCCAACAGAGACACGGGAGGTTTGTCAGCAGGGGTCTTGCCCTGGGTGGGTAGCTAACAGTGTTCCTGCTAATACTTTCCATCCATGGGTGGAATAAATTTTGTTATGTGCACCAAGTGTGCACCACAAATAGAAACGCCTGCTGCCGGTTGTCTGTGGCTGCCAGCACTCTGCTAATCATCTGGGAAGCACCTGAAGCTCTCCTGGGAAGACCCCCAAGTGTTCAGCTTATAGGGATCACTGCTGGTCTTTCTCACAAACTCTGTCCCTGCTTCTCAGCAAAGATTTAATAGAGCAACAAATCTTATTTTACTGGAGCGTCTTCATCTTCACACAATGTACTGCAGGATACTTACTGGCATAGGAGGAAGTCTCCTGAGTAATTAGATATAAACAAGTAGTAAAATTAATGAGCAAAGTGCATGCAGTGATTCATTACTCTGTTTTTAATAGTTTGACACCTGATTTAAACACTTGGCACTATTCACTAATTTTCCCAATTCACTCATTCCCCATGGGTCTCCGGGTGAATGAATGAGTAAAAGGCACCAACAGACACAGCAATCGGCGATGCCTTTACAGTAGCAAACTCTTTACTGTAATCATCTGTGGAGACCAGAGCCGGTGAGGACCTAGTTTCTGGGCAGAGTTTGCAGAAGAAGAGACTTCAGGTATGTTTTAAATTAGAGTTCTCTGTTGCACAATTTGCACAGGGAATTGTTTCCATCATTAACTGGTTTCTCCCATATGATTTTTTGAAATGTTTACCTTTATTTTAATGGCCTCCATGGTTTTAATTGTTCCCCCCCCCCTTGTACTCCGCAGATGCGTGAGGTGACAGGAAGAACAGTTAATGTTAAGCCTTTGTCATTTTCACCTCTTTTTCTCCCTTTTGTCATGCAAGACAGAGCACTTCATTTTAAAACGGAGACAAATTAAGAAGCATCTGGAGATTACTCCCTTAATTACAATAATCCCTGGAGGATTATTCAAAAGATTACCCCTTGCACAAGTTTTTAAACTTCAGCCATGCATTTTAAATCAGGAGCACAGACTGTTGGGCAAGAAAAGCAACGACTCAGGTACAAGCGGGGTTTGCAAAGACGCTTTCCTACAGAAAATGGCTATAAGAGTGCAGTGCAAACTTCAGGCTGGTGCATTTCACGGAATGACTGGCTCTCAGTTTGCTCAGTGGACTCCCAAGCACTACCCCATAGTTAGATGACTCAAGACTTAAACGCAATAGAAAAAACTCAAATGAAAGGCAGAATCATTGCCAGACCTAGTGGAGCCAGTATCCAGCTTGTTATTAGCACCCACACAATGCCGGATATTAGGAGAGGCTGTGAGGCTTCACTTTTGCATTAATTTCCATCCCCCAGAGGTTTCATTGTACACTGCAAAGTGGGTCTTACCCACAGAAACTCATGACCTAATAAAAAACACAAGCAGTCCTGTAGCACCTTAAAGACTAATAAATAAACATGTTAGCCTGTAAGGTGCTACAGGACTGCTTGTTTTTTGTGAAGCTGCAGTCTAACACAGCTACCCCTCCGAGACTATTCACTTAAAACTGTTCCTGCTGTTACTCTGCCAAACCCATCTACTGGCCCTGAATGGAAGAGGTTAATAACTATTTATATAGGAAGATCAATGAGAAGTCCTGTTGCACCTTTGAATAGTAACAGAGAGGGAGCCGTGTTAGTCTATATACTATCAAAACAAAAAAAGCAGTCAAGTAGCACTTTAAAGACTAACAAAAGAATTAGGTGAACTTTTGTGGGACAGACCCGCTTCTTCAGACCATAGCCAGACCAGAACAGACTCGATATTACTGAGTCTAATCGAATATTGAGTCTGTTCTGGTCTGGGTATGGTCTGAAGAAGTGGGTCTGTCCCACAAAAGCTCACCACCTAATAAATCATTTTGTTAGTCTTTAAAGTGCTACTGTAGCACCTTTGAGACTAACAGTTTTGTTTGGGCATAAACTTTTGTGGATAAAACTTACTTTCACTCCATTCCATCTAATAAAGTTCATTTTACCATGAAAGCTGAAGCCCTAGATAATCAGTGAGTCTCCAAGGTGCTACCGGACTCCTTGTTGTTTTTACAGATTAAGATTAACACAACTACCCCTCTGAGACTATTTGTAAAGGATTTACCCTATACCTCACAGACATTGGCGAATCAGTGCTTGCAGCAGTTTGGTACCCTGGGACCACTGTGTGGCTGTTGATTATCTTGGCCCAGATCTGAAGGAAAATCTGAACCCAGCTTCTCCGCTATAACGATTTCACTGAATTCAGATGCAGTTGTTCTGCTGAGAGGGGGATCACAACTACCTGTGCTCCCTCCAGAAAAATACAAGGCTGCTTCTGCCAAACAGTGGAGCAATTAAGTCAGAGGAAGAGCATTCTTCCATTGCTTCAGCCTGGACAACTGCTTTGGCTTTGGGCTTGAATAGCAAATATTTAACAGCAGCATTTAACTTCCCTTCCTCTTTGCCTATCTTTAAGGTGCAGTCTTAGCATTCTAACCTAGGATCTTCCTTTCTGTCCAAGTCCTGCTTTGGTTTCAATGGCTATTTCTCTGAGGGAAACTTTTCCCTCTAAAATTCTGATAGCAGCAAAAATAGTCCACACAGAGGAACCTAATCATAGTGCAGTGTTTGGTTTTGCCATGCATGCAGAAGTGAGCCAGGTTTTAATTCTGTTGTCAGACTAGATTTTGCAGTGTGGGTCAATAGCAGATTTTTGAAAGGCGCAAAGACCGGGAACCTTAGCACCACTTGTGCCTTCAAAAATTTCCTTGGGTGTCTACACATACTCCCAACCAGGTTCCCACTAATTTTTTTTTCCATTCATGTGCAGAACAGTTTTTGTGTGCATCAAGGCATGTGTGAAGGTACACCACCAGTAGGAAAAAAAAAAGTTGTGGATACACTGCTAATCAGCTGGGTGGCATTTGAATCTCTCCTGAGCAGCCACACAAGCACTCAGTTTACAGGAACATTGCTCCCAACTCCCCAAAACTTTCCTTCACACTGTTAAAAAATTCTGCTTCTCTCTCTGCTGCAAGACAGAACAGGGTATTAACCCTATCCAGGGCTTACTGCAAAGAAACCTGCTCCCGGGGCAGTAGAAATTGTGCAGTAGACAGAGCATGATGTGCAGTCTCCTGCCTTCCAGCCAAGAGCCACATGGATGTCAAGGATCTGGTGCTCAAACTACCTGGATTTTGAGGATTAAATCTCCCACACCAGCTGTCCTTCACAGGAAGAAAAAACTATCCACTGAATGAAATAATCTGAGGCCGGTCCTACAAGAAAAGACCTCCACAGGGAACTTGTGGTTTCCTGCCTACTTCCCTCCCCTCTCCCCCCATCTTTCCCCCCAGTGGGGAAGGTTCAATTATGCTAATTGGAGGGGCAAGGGCTGAAGCATTTTGGCTGTCTTCTGAATGACCCACTTCCCAGGATGCAAAGGCCAGTTCTGCATACTCATCCACTTGGTGTACAGTAACCTGCTCTACCAGAATAAAAGGCCATTCCCTTCTTGTGGCTTCAATGGCCAAAGTATCTCAAAATGCTGACAGAATTCCCTGCTAGCAGCAGGAATGGACCCAGCTTGGCTGGACTCTCGTAGCAGCAAGTCACGTACTTTGTGCTTTTTCTGAGGAGATTTCGGATAGCTTTTCAGTAGAGTTGCAGCAGATGACTCTTTTCCATCATCTTCTTAGGGGAATCTAGCCCATCACACAGTTAATGCATTTAACCACAGGCACCCTTGTTGCTGGGGGGCGGTGCTCGACCCCCACCCCTGTTTCACCCCTTCCTCCAAGCCCCCACACCCACCCTGCATCTTTTTGCCCCTCCACTCACTTCTCCCCCAGTAACTCCTGCATTGAGCAGAACAGCTGATCCATAGCAGACAGGAGGCACAGGGATTGGGGGAAGCAGAATGGTGGGGCTGATGATGAGGTGGAGGTGCTAACCCATGGGAGTTCCAGGGGGTGCTGAGCACCCAAAACACCCATGGAGTCTACACCTATGAGTTGAACCTTGCATTGTTCCTGTGTGATGGGAAAGTACAGCCCCCACTAATGGAGAACTGAAGTACAGATGTGAACTGACTGGTGGGACCTTTTTGTAGAACCCTGGGCTTTAAACCAGACGAGACCTTTCAGATCACTAACTCTGACTTAATGCACAGCCTGGACCATGGGATTGTGTCCATTAACTGCTGCATCATGGCCAGGCCTTGATCTCTGGCATGTCAGTTAGATGTTCACCGAGATCAAATCTTGAGTCAACGACTTTGAGTAATGCAGAATCCACCACATCCCTGACTAAATTGTTCAGATGGCTAATTACCCCCTGTTGGAGAGAAACAGGTTAAATGTATGTTTGATTTATAGGGTTGCTATTTTGGTTGGAGTCACCATCTTGAATAGGCAAAAGGACAACCTTGTCTCCATCTTGGTGCCCCTTCTTTTCCAGGCTTTTGGTGTCCTTTTTCCAGTTTGGCACCAAAACAGGGGAAAGGGCAGGGCCAAGGAAGGCCACTTGGTGGCAAATCTGCCCAGCAACTGGAATGGATGTCAGGGAGTGTCTGTCTCTTTGACAGTGCTCTGTGTCTCTGGATGCTGTACAAGCACCCCAGAGCAACACAAAGACCTCCTGCAGAGAGCCTGCCTTGCTGTGAGCTAAAACCTGAAGGGAATAACACCTAGCAGGGCCCTTCAAGCTATCTCTGTGCACAAGCCAGACAGTGTCCTCATATCACATGCAGGAGGGCATGTCAAGAATAGAAAACAGAAGATCGAGGGAAGCCCACTTTCCAGTTCCAAAGGTTCACGGTGTTCCTGTGTCATCCCGGTGTCTCCATAATATGGCATAGTTTTCCCTACTGTTTTGGTTCCTATTTTAAGGGTCTGGGCTCTGAGGTTCACCCCCTACAATAACACCTGAGCCACTCGTGACGTGTTACAGGGAGCCCTAGTTTCCTTATTTGTGTTGTTCATTAAAAAACTGGTTATTTTCATCTAACCTGCCTGCATCTTAGCTACACTAAACATGGATGATAGATGTGGAGGGAATAGGATACTGTGGACACCCCATCTTCTGACCAGTAAAATCATAGGTCTAACTGTTTTGGGCTAACACCCACAGTGTTAAAATTTCTGTCTTATTCAGAGAACTTATGGCAGCCCAAGGGTTTGAACCCTCATAATCTTGAAGCCCGCCTACTGCCTTACCCATAAGGTAACCTCAACTCCCTTGCCCATGTTATTCTCTTAGAAAAAGCCAACACGACTCGAGGAGAAGGTTTCAGTTTATGCTAGGTCAGAAGCATTTTGCATTCACCTGGCAGTACAGAAGGAACTTTCTAGAAAGCTACCAGAGAAGGGTATTTGTTAGTCAGCTCAAGTTTTTCACAGCTCTATCCATTCTGACCTATTCTATGGATTGGCCATTCACACTGGTTGCCTATAAATTATTCAGCGCCTATTGTCCTATACGAAATGCTATTCCCAACCAAAATGAGCTAGCAGAGAACAATAATAAATATCTTCAACTATTGAAACTAATTTTCCTATTCAAATGAATGTTCTGCTAGGATTCTCTTCCTACACTTACCCGGTGTTATATCAGAGAATCTGCTGCATTTATTTCCACCCAGGAATGTCTTTGCCTCAGAGAAGAAATTATACCAGCTCTTTGTAGTTTCTGAATACAGTGGTAGTTATTATAGAGCAGCTTAACCTGAAGTCTGTGTATCAAAAATTTTAATAATTTCATTGTACGGGAGCTGTTTATATTTCAGAAGACTCTTTAGTTCCATGTTGGTGCAGCATTTATGGGTAAACCAGTAGAATGAAAGACAGCCACCTTAACAATTTCTAAACTCTTATTGTTATATCTCCGTTCAATAAAACAGTCAGACAAAAATTAAACACCAACAAGTATTGAGTAGAAAAAAATTAATTTCAAGACTAAACATGAAGCATATACGTTATTGAGTTAAGAAATCAGCCCGAGCGTAACAATGTACTGATCTCCCAGGCAAACAGATCATGGTGTGACAATAACTTCTAATCACAGGAGCTTGTTAAAGTCTAAAGACAACTGTTTACTCCTCATGCAGTATGCTCTGCTGCTATCCTGAGCAGTTCTGTACCTCTCTCGTTATCTCCTTTGATGATCTCAGTACGCGTATAGAAACCAATGAGAGCAATTAAAACAACATATAAACCAAAAAAACCTTCCAGAAATGGCTGAAAGACTGTAGGCTGTCAATACAAACTAGTCCAAGCGTCACATTTGGACTGGAATGCAATAAAATCATATTTAATTACAAATCAGATTGTAGAAGATTTATTTTACTGAAAATACAGACGTTGACCCTGCAGATATCTTCCCCAGGTTCCTTCTCAATGTCTCAAAGACCCAAAAGGGTGGGTAGCTCATATGGGAAATGTACTGGGAACTAGCTAGGTTGAAATTGATGGAGTTCTCTGTATGTGTTTCCACAGCAATACCTCTTAGTAAAGTTCCAACTGATACTAAAAACCTCCCTGCTGCCCCCACTCATTAGAAAATTTTGTCTTATATGTTTTAGTTTTGCAGTACAAAATCAGAGAAGATTTTATTATAAATGATATGATTTTATGGGGCAACAACATTGCCATGGGACACCTGCAGTTTTTAGAGCACTGGCAGTTACTTTACTAATGCTCTTAAAATAAAAAGAGACGTTGTTATAGTTCAGCCCAAATCCCTGTGAGAATAATGGTACCAATGTCATCTGTGGCTCTGGGCTTTGGTCCCAGCACAGATGAAGGAAAAGTGACTTATTTCCCCTCTTCACGCCCCCCCTCACCCCCCCCTCAAAATTCTAGGGAGAATCTGCCAGAAAGTCAAATAGAATTTGACAGGAAACTTTACTTGAAACATATTTGACACCAAGATTTTTAACAAATTACTTGTGTTTATATTTTTAGAGATCCTCCTCATTTCCAGAAATCTTTCACTGTCCCCTGAAAGAGCTCAGTTGAGGCCCTTTTCGTCATCCTCTAACGGTGTACTTCATTTTTGATTATAATGGCGTAACTTGATGTAATTAATTTAAAAAAATTTTTTTTCTTTCTACTTTCAATGAGGAGATTTCTGGGGATAGTCCAAAAAAAGTGCATTTGCTGGATATTCTTGAAAGTTTTTTTCATTTTTCTTTATTTATTGACTAAATGACACAACTTTTGTCCTCTTTCCCTCCATTTTCACTTCTTTTAAGGAAGTTAGAAGGAGTAGTGGGAAAGCCTAGCATTGTTTTTTTTGGTTTTTCCCCTCAAATTGTTTTGTTTTTATTAGTTATTTTTCACTGGGAAAAAATAATGCCATGATTAAGGGTTCCTCCCTTTTTGGACGTCCAGTGTGAAATACCAAAGAGATTTGCAGAAGACGAGCTCAGCAGGTTTCTCTAAACCAGGCCCCTTCCAGGTGTTTCTGTGTGAACTCTGGAATCCCCAGTCACTTCTGAAAATCTGAACCAGCTTTTCCATATGCCAGGCACTAAGGATCAAACCATGCCATTAGGATTGTTCTTCCTATACTATTTCATCACTGATGGGCTACATCTACACAAGAGTCATCTGTCTACAGAAGTTACTGTCGGAACAGCTGTGCTGACAAAACTTTTGTCGACCAGTCGTGTCTACACATAAAGCAGATCCATCATTTGATCCGCTCTGTTGACAAAAGGGCTCCCAGAGCATCTGCACAGCTTTTTTGACAACAGTTTTTGTTGACAAAACACATTTTGTGTGTTGATGCTCTGCAAGTTTGGTCAACAAAAGTCTCTGGTGTAGACATAAGCATGGAGGAAAGACTCCCAATTGCACTTAAATCCATGAGCGTTCCAAGATTAATTTCCCAATGAGCATTCAGGCCCCATTACAGAAAATCCCTTGATACTTCAGAATAACAGGCTGCATCCAGCAATGCTTCCCTTCATTTTTTCCAGCCATTTGCAGAATAGATTCTGAATGTTCACCGAGGCAGATGCGGATGCACACCACCAGTAGAAAAGCAGGCTGTTGGCTGTGGGCACTGTGGGTTCTCTGCTAATCAACTGGGCAGAATTTGAATCTCTCCTGAGGCCCAAGCGCTCAGCTTCCAGGGAACGTTGGTGTTTAGAACCACCCCCCACCGCCGTGCCCCTGCTTTCTTTATAAAGAGGCAGCCTGGCTCTCTAAATAGGGCAGTAACCTGGGGCTATGGAGACCTAAATTCTATTCCCATTTCTCCCAGTGACCTTAAACAAATAAATCCATGTGTCCCTTTTCGTCTATTTAGATTGTAAACTCTTCAGAACAAGTGCAGGCTCTTCCCATCTGTTTGTACAGAACCTAGCACAACATGGTCCTGACCTTGATTGGGAAATATAAATGCTACTGCATTGAAAATTCCATAATATGGCATGTAGCTGTCTGTGGTCCTGGTGTGAAAGAATAACTGCCAATTCATTGCTTTTAGACATACATGTTCCGGCAAATGGCATCTTCCCAACACATCCGGAACCTATTCTCTAATCTTTTCTGCTTTCAGCAGCAATATAATACACTTATTTTTTACTTACTCATTTACCTTGCCACATTTCAGCTATACTCTTTGTCCTCATCCTAGCGGTTTTAGTGGTGAAAATTACTTCTTTCAGGGTGGACTAGTCCTGCAAGTTGCTTTTCATTTCAGTCCTCCTGTGGGTTTCCCCCCGTGTGTCCTCATCACCTTCTCCACAGATTACAGTTAATTATAAGGGTTTTTTCCACCCCCATCTGACACAGTAACGTCAGTGTCAAGATTCATAGGATTGATATCTTTTAATGCCGCCCTTAATTTTCACTCTAGCTGTTAATTGTCACCAGACTACTCAGCGTTTTGTAGGAAGACCGTTTACAATGATGTATACCTCATTATCTCCTGGCACGGGCCTAAGCAGGGCGTTTGTTTTCTCTCTGCTCAGTAAGGGGTTGGGATAAAGACGTACTGGTGAGAAGGGTTAGCATGTAAGCCCGTTGACGCTGCTGTCGTGAAACATGTAGTGCACAGAGCCACTCTGAGCATGAAAACCTTCCCCAGTGCCTCAGAAGTGAGGGAGATGTGCCCCCGGATGGAGGTGAGCAGAGCTGTCCTGTCCGTAGGATGAAGCGGAGTGGCTGCCCCAGGTCCCTTGGCAGCCACCCCAATATCATATGGATGGGAGGGACTTGGGGGGTTATGGAGGGCCTGGCACTGTGGCAGCATGGGTCAC
Organism: Carettochelys insculpta; assembly: GCF_033958435.1. Taxonomy (NCBI): domain Eukaryota; kingdom Metazoa; phylum Chordata; order Testudines; family Carettochelyidae; genus Carettochelys; species Carettochelys insculpta. Next base: position 7,333,155 of record NC_134149.1, on the reverse strand, counting down.
TGTCCTTCCCTCCCCACAAGCAGTGGCGGGAGTTCTGCAGCCTGCTCTGCTCCACCATGCTGCCCTCCTGGCCCACTGTGGGGAAGCAGGGTGCAGAGGGGTGGAGCAGGGCATGGCACTGCTCCAGCTACCACCCTGCACATGGCTGCTGCATTGATCAGGGGTGGGGGTGGAACTGGGGGGGGATTGAGGGAGGGGTGGTGCCTGCAGCATGGCAGGGGGGTTGTCCCTGACCCCACGCCTGGGGCACTTCAGGCGGGGTACACCAGGCCCCACTCCCCCTCAGGATGGCCCTGGCAGGCAAGACTGGAATTTGGTGCCATGAGAGAGTGCTTGGTGGGGGTTCAAATGCATCCATCTACCACCTCACTCGCAGATCCTGAGGGAGGCGCTTCCAACTTTCTGACTTACTTTTAACCTAATTTTAATTCCAGAAAGACACCAAGGCCCGTCGCTGCAATGGCTTCTTTGTGTGGGATTCTGCACCATCAAAGGCAATCCTAGGTCATCTGGTCCAACCCACTGCTCCAGGCAGGACCAAGCCCAACTAAACCATCCCAGCCAGGGCTTTGTCAAACATGGCCTAAACACCTTTAAGGACGGAGATTCCACCAGCTCCGTAGCTAACCTACTCCAGTGTTTCACCACCCTCCTAGTAAAATAGCTTTTCCTATTACCCAACCTCAACCTCCCCCACTACAACTTGAGACTATTACTCCTCATTCTGTCATCTGCCACCCCCGAGTATAGCCTCTCTCCATCCTCTTTGGAACCTCCAGAGCTCTCCTCTGGATATTTGCTGAGGGGTTCAGTGGGAGAATTTAAGGCATCTGACCTCACCTCTCCTTCCCTGTCTCTGCATGTTTCCTACCCTGGAGATGGGGAGAGGGGATGGAATAGAAACACTCCTGAAGCTGCACCATCATTATTACACCACCAGTATTCTCCAGGGACATTTAGACCTGGTTTGAGGCCTCTCTTGCCTCTGAAGCAGTGTGAGAGCTTTTTTGTCTGCTGCAAGACAGAGAGTTCTGGCAGCTCTGACTGTCAGATTTCAGCTTGAAGGTCTAACCTACTGGACTTCAGGGAGGGGCAACTAAAAGTGAATTTGCAGGTCAGGGTCTACCACCAATTGTACAGCTACACTGGCATTCCCCCACCACACACACGCACCTGTCAAAATCTAGCTGTCAAAGACTTCTAAAAGACATTTTAGGGAAGGTGGAGAATCCCAGACTCCAAAGGTTTTCCTAGGTGCATATGTCAGGGTAGAGAACCAGTATGGACTTGTGATCAGACTGTAGGGCAGATTAGGCAGTTAACATGGGATTTTCCAAAGCATGCAGCATTATGCTACCTCTGTTCCCAGTGAAATGAGTGGTAAACCTCTCACTACGTCTGTGGGAGCAGAGTCAGGTCAACACAAAACGTGTTTGAAGAATCCCATCCTTACCTATTTTTTAATGATTGCTCTAACAGTGTTTAAGCATCTGACTTTCCTTAACAAAGACTGTCCAGCCCACAAACCGCCTGTGCAGCCCCGGCCACCACCACCACCACATGCACTGGACACTAAGCAACCTTTGGCTATTGTACTCAGTTTAGAAAGCAATACCAAGACTGGGTTAGAAGAGGCAGTTAAAATGGGATGGACAACTGGCATACAACAGCAGTGATCATTTAGGAGGGCAGACTGGACCATGCTAACTATGTACTTTTCTGAGTCCCATTTCTGTGCCCAGCTCTGCCCAGTACATCAAAACCATGCCCGAGTGAGTTTGAGAACGTGCTTGCCACCTGACCATTGAAAATTAAGCCCCCTTCAATTTTGAGCAATGCCAAACTATCAGACACTTTTGGGAATCTTGGCTGTCTTTCTGAAGAACATGTAACAATTGCATATGGAAAACACAGAAAACTGAGTCAAGTAAAAAGAAAGATGCCAAAGTCTGACAGGTGTCCAGAAAATTCGGGAAATGTCATGGAACCATTTCTGTAGCCTTCAGTGGCAGCTTCTGCCAGGTGACGTGCAGCATGCAACACTGAGATGAGGCAAAGGCACTATGTGACATTTAAGTAAAGCTGTTTCTGTACCATGCTTCATGCAAAACTTTGGGAATCCCAACCTTGATCCTGCCAACTCAGCCTCCCTCTGTTCAACCCATAACAGCTCTGCCATTGCCCACATTATTTTTAAGTGGAAAATGAATGGGACTAATGTATAACTAGTACAATCTTTTCAGAGAAGGAGGCAGTTGAAAATTTCATGCTTACTAGATTGTTCCATTCAGCAAAGAATTTGCATTCAGAATAAACTCAGAAGACAAGGGCAAAAGTGCTATAGAAAAGCATGTTTTTCTATAGGCAAGTATAGTCACCTTTCTCATGTCATCTTTTACCCAGACCTTTACCAGCAGAGCAAGTACTATGCAACCCTTAGAGGAGATTGGCTCTTTCCTGATAATGTTTTTCAGGCTCTTTGCAGATGGCAAAAACACTTAACTGCTATATCTCTGCATTGCACCTTGAAAATGGTAAAAGACAATAAAGGGCTGGAATCAGAATCTTCTGAGGAACAAAACACATACAATAAAAGGATGTCTAAATGCAGAAGCAAGTGCACTCTACATACCACCAGTTACCATAGACACCCTGGACAAGCTCTCCAGTTACTTAAGGTGAGATTTTTTTTTCTGTTTTGTTTTGATTGCTTTCCTAGTCTTAAAGGGAGGACTTTTGCAGGGACTGAAAGGCTCAGGGATCAGGGGACTTTCACTTCTAGGTCATCAGCCACAGACAGTAACAAGGAAAAAGACCTGAATTTTAAGTGGGAGGGAAGAGAGTCCCTTTTCTTGAGCTGCACCTAACAGCTGCGTCTACACGTGCACGCTACTTCGAAGTAGCGGCACTAACTTAGAAACAGCGCCCGTTGCGGCTACATGCGTCGGGCGCTATTTCGAAGTTAACTTCGACGTTAGGCGGCGAGACGTCGAAGTCGCTAACCTCATGAGGGGATCGGAATAGCGCCCTACTTCGACGTTCAACATCGAAGTAGGGACCGTGTAGACGATCCGCGTCCCGCAACGTCGAAATTGTGGGGTCCTCCATGGCAGCCATCAGCTGGGGGGTTGAGAGACGCTGTCTCTCCAGCCCATGCGGGGCTCTATGGTCACCGTGTGCAGCAGCCCTTAGCCCAGGGCTTCTGGCTGCTGCTGCTGCAGCGGGGGATTCATGCTGCATGCACAGGGTCTGCAACTCGTTGTCGGCTCTGTGTATCTTGTGCTGTTTAGTGCAAGTGTGTCTGGGAGGGGCCCTTTAAGGGAGCGGCTGGCTGTTGAGTCCGCCCTGTGACCCTGTCTGCAGCTGTGCCTGGCACCCTTATTTCGATGTGTGCTACAGTGGCGTGTAGACGTTCCCTCGCTGCGCCTATTTCGATGTGGTGCTGCGCAACATCAATGTTGAACATCGACGTTGCCAGCCCTGGAGGACGTGTAGACGTTATTCATCGAAATAGCCTATTTCGATGTCGCCACATCGAAATAGGCTACTTCGATGTAGGCTTCACGTGTAGACGTAGCCAACATGTCTTAAATCCTTTTAAGTAGTTAGGACTGGTATTTTATGCCCAACTCACCTTGCAGGCCATTTAAATCCTTGAAGAGTCTGGCTGGCTATTTGGGCTTCTCCGTTCAGTAGTGAAATACTCTTCTGCAGAACTCAGTGTCACCTTTTTCAAATACCTAAAAGGGTGTTACAAAGAGGAGGGAGAAACAATTGTTATTCTTGACCCCCAGTTATAGGAGGAGAAGTAATGGGCTTAAAATGCAGTACAGGAGGTTTAGGCTGGACACTAGGAAGAACTTCCTGTCGGGTGGTTAAACACTGGAATAAATTTCCTCAGGTGGCTGTAGAGTCTCCATCATTAGAGATATTGAAGAGCAGGGGATGATCTACGTGGTTCTTTGTCCTGCTGTTAGGGCAGGGAGCTGGACTTCATGACCTCTCATAGTTCCTTCCTGATCTAGTATTCTACGATTCTATGCAGCGGGAACCTGGCATCTCTTCATCACACCCGTTCACTGGATGTCTGTGGGGGTTACCATTCATCCTCTTAATTTATTGTGGTGCTAGAGATTGGCAGTAGCTGTCCCAAGGAGGCTGAAGTAGTCCTTATATTCTCCTCTTCTCCCACTTCCTGTATAGCTTGATTACACTCATACAGATATCAACTGTAGGGCTAGGGCTAGAGTGTAACCCTGTTTCCTAATAACTTACACAATTTGCGCAGTGCAAAATGTGTTAGTCATTTTGAGGGAACTTATTTTGAACCTGGTGCTGGCCACATGACACCAAGTTTGTAAATAAATGCCTATTTCAAGCTTCCCACTGTCCCTCTCACAACAAGGGGTAATGGGAATGAAATACCACACTCAAAATAGCCATGCTATTTTGAGCATGGTGTTTGACTGCAGAGTTTCTATTTATCCCAGCAGAAACCTCAGTGTAGCCTTAGCGTGAAGGAGTTACATATGAACAAGACGCAAGCAAGCTGCTTAGAAGACCACGAAGAGCCCAAGTGTTATATCCAGCTACCATTCTAGACCTCATATTTTCTGTACGATTGTGCTGAGTGAAATTTGATGGGATATCCCTTCAATGCAAACACACACACACACACACACACACACACACACACACCCTCTCTGAGCAGCACTGCCTCTGGTCAGTAGTCCCCGACAGCCATTGCCACTCCATGGCTGTTCGTGGCCTGCATGATACGAGTTGGTGTCCCTGATTCCATCCTTAATGGACAGGTGTTCCCCGCACAAAAGCCTCCATTACAATTGGCCCTAATTAGTACCGTTAGTGGCAGCCTCCCTGGAGAGGCTGAAGAATGAATGGGCCTGGAAACCAAACGGCCATCTCACCATGAGAGGTGATCCCTCCAGGTCAGGGTTGAGAGGCAGCGTGAGGAAGCCCGGCTGTAGCAGCTCTGTGAATAGAGGACTCCAGTCTCAGGGCTGTCAGTCTGGCACCTTTTCACAAGCCCTAAATTCACTTAATTAATGGGGGGGAGGGAAACCCTTCCCTAGCAACTCCTAGTCAAATGGCACTTGTGCAGCCTTAGATTCTGAGCACCTAACCCCATTAGTGTTTCATTGTGTGCTTCTGTTGGCTTGCCTCCGTGTACACACTAATCTGAATGTGTATACCACTGGCTAGGGACAGATTTAACAATATTTTAAATTAAACAAACTTTGTCAAGTAGTTTTTTGTGGCTTCCCCCCACCCCCATTTTCTGTTCTCTTACCCCACTTAGCCCCCTGGTAACTACGTCTCTTCCCCTACTAATGTTTTGCTTTTCCGTGCAGTTTTAATTTTATTTTTTATGTGAATTTCTTCCCCCCCCCTATTTTTCCTCTTTTATTTTTCCTTTTTCCTTTGCACAAGCCAACATGGCTTCTTTCCTATCCTTGTTTGTGTAGCTGCATTGTCATGGCTGGTTACATGGTGCAGGGTTTGCTATTTTGTAGTCTGGTCTCCTCTGGCTCTACAGCCCAGCACAAACCATCATGTGCCAAGTTTTCTTCTCAGATGTGCCCATGAAACACTTATTTCCAGCCAGAGTAGGATTATTCTCTATTGTACATTTGCTGGTGGTCTGAGAAGTACAGCTTCATGCCAAGATATGGGACTTCTGTGAGCCTCATTCATTGCTTCTTAGGTTAGTAATTCTCACTGGCAGCTTCTCTGATACCCAGCTCAAATTTTCCCTTGCTTAATTTCAGCCCAATGAGTAAGAAAATAAAGTCCATTTATTCAAGGCTGAATACTGGTGACAGCAGAGCAGAATTTTTGGAAATCTTCATCCCTCACCGACTTTGCTCCCTCAGTAGCTGACCTCCCAGTGATCGGCCCGTCCCAACTATCCATCTCCTCTCTGCTTGTCTCCAAAAGTCTAATCACACCCTCCCCATTCCTTCTATGAGAACTTTCTTGAGAGTATTTCCATCTCTCTGCCTGGTGTGATCAAAGGATATACGTTTGCACCTGCTGAATTCCCAGATCAGAGTCTGCCTTTCTCCAAAAACATTTCTAACATAAACATTCAGCTTGGTTTCCATTCAGAAGCTATATTAGAATCCTCAAGAGTACGGCATCTCAAAAGGTTTAATTAATTTTCTTTTTGACAGCAGTATTAATTGCCCAGGATTCACATCCACAAGCTGCTGTGGGGAAAATAAGCTATTCACCAGTGGAACCTTTGTATATTGCAAGACGCCAGTTTTTCTCCACACTTTTGTAAGTGAGGCCAAGGCTGAGTGAGCCATCCCAAAGAGTGATTTCTTTGGAGCAGTTCCTTTGGCTAGCTACATATGATCCCAGATAACCAACTTAATCTACTGCTGCTTCTGCATTTTAACTCATAACTATAATGTCCTCCTGTGTACTGTTGCAGCTTGAACCTCTCTAGTCCAGTATGCTCTCATCCAGCAGCATCTGTGGTCCAGCATGATTTTAGTTAGCCAAATGTCCCACTTACGGATGTGACCAAGTTTCCCACAGTCCCATAAAGTTTGTTTACAGCCACTAGTCTTGGCTCTTGGTATTGTGTGCAGTTATTTAGCTGTAATTTACCCTTAAATGTCTTCTAAGAGCCCAATAAGCAGCAGAAGTGTAGGCAATGCTACTAGACAGTATTGACTTCCTATGGTTCAGCAAATTCTCTGGTTCGGCACCGGTCGGGCCCCAAGGGAGCTGGACAAGAGTGGTTCAACCTGCATTATTGAACAAGTCTGTGTACGTGTATTTTGTTTTTGCCACATTCAGGTATAGTCAATATCCTTCACTAAATGTTTTTACAGACTGCAACATTCATTACAGAGATGGTTACAAAAAGCATGTCCTTATATCAGCATCTCTGAGGTCAGTTAAAATGTGTCCGCTGAGGTAAATCCCAGCTCCTTTCACTTCATCACCATCTTCCAGGGCTTGTCTTCTAATCATCCTGCATACACATTGCAATGAATCCAGTGAGATGCTTTGCAGTTCTGAGTGTGCCAGTATCCTCCAGAGACATGTCCCATGTAAGCTGTGCACTTTTGCAATCACTCAGAAGAGACTGAAATGCTGCCCAGCTGATGAACAGAGTGCTCCCAACTAGGTTTTATGTTTCTATTGGTGGTGCACATTCTCATGAGCTGTGGTGCACATAAAATTATTCCGCACATTATGGAAAAATCCACACCTGGACGGAAATGATTAGTGGGTGCCATGGTATGATTGTGAAAAGATTAGTGAAACCATGATATGATTGTCTCTAGAGCAAACACTTTGAAGTAATCCATGAAGCACATAATCTCTAGGTGACTATATTCCCTGAATTTTGCAGCAATATGTCCAATATTTGTGATTTGATCAGAAGCCCCTCTCAGTCCTAAACTGTATAGAGCAGCACTTCACTTGTGTGATACTGGGAAGATAGTGCATTAACTACTGAGCCATGGTATATTCTTTGGTAAGGGCAGAAAGATTTCCTTTGTCCAGTTCTCTGGATAATTTCTTGTCATCCATACCTTGCAATTTTTCCATGTGAGATCAATACCAATGTCACCTATTGCTTTTAGCATTTCAGTGGATAGTTATCTACCCCAGTGCTTTCCCAGACTTCAGCTTCATCCCAGTACTCCCAGTTTTGAACAATGTGCTATGTGAGACTACTTCTACACTAGGCAAAGCAAGTCGACTGCAGATATACAAGTGCCATAGCTAGAAACGCATAGCTAGAATTGACATATCTGCACTTGGCTTACTTGGCCATCCCTACTGAAGAAGGTTGATGGGAGAAACTCTTCTATCAATCTCCCTTACTTCTCTCATCTCGCCAGGAGTACGGGGATTGACTGTGACCTGTGAGAGGTTGATTTTTGAGTGTCCCTTCCAGATGTGCAAAATCAAACCCAAGAAGATCGACCCTGAGCAGGTCAATCTTCTGGGCTAGTGCAGATATAGCCTGAGGAAGTGGGTTTTACCCACAGAAGTTCATGACCTAATACTTTTGTTAATCTCTGTAGTGCCACAGGACTGCTGGTTATTTGTGAAGCTACAGACTAACACGGCTACCCCCTGAGACGATGTGCCAATGTGTTATTCCTCCCCATCCATTTACCTAGTTCTAGACTAGCACAGCGTTCCCTCCAGTTGTTTATGTCCATGTGCAGAATGACTCTTGTTGTGTGCGCCAGTGTGAAGGTGATGTATCACATAACAAGTCATTCTGCACAGGGCCAGTGTGGGGCGAAAGTAGACTCTAAATGGGGATAAATGGGGATTCCTGGCTTGAGCAGGTGGCTGGAGGACTCTGGCTGGAGATGTTAAAGCTGGGGATGAGGATTTGGAGTGCAAAGGGGGTTCCAGGTTTGGGGATGGTCTCAGACCTGGGTGTTGGGCTGTGGGAGGAGGTATGGGTTCTGGACCGGGTGTGTGGGCTTTCGGCTGGGGCCCAGGAAGAGGAGTTTGGGGTGCAGGAGGTGGCTCTGGGTTTGAGAGACACTCAAGGTGAGGTGGTGGGGATTGGAGCTCAGACTTACCTGGCAGGCTGCTGGTCAGCCCCATTAAGACAGTCTGCCTGTTGTCTGCCTGTCCTGAGGCACTGTGCTGCACCCCAGAAGCAGCCAGAAGGTTCAGGTCCTGGGGGTTGACATATGCTGTGCCGTAGTGTTGGGGATCTCTTCCCTGGAAATGACATCTTCCCTTCGGAGCCTGCAGGAGGAATCCATCTCTCCTGGCCGTGACAGGTTTGTGCTGGGTTTGACCAGCAGAGGTGCCTCTGCCCCATTAGTGATTGCTGCGGGGCTGCAGAAGAGGCCTTTCTCCCCGTTGTAGCCCTGAGCCCTTGTGCTGGGCTTCATAGGAAGCTGACTTTGGGCCAGGCACTTTACCTCTCTGTACTCACTGGCTTGTCTGTTTCAAGCAACAGTTCTTTTTGGCAAGAACTGTCTCTTCCCACCTGTGCGAGGCCTTGCAGCACAATGGGGCTTGATATCAGCTAGGGCTCTGGGAACACTGCTATATAAATAATGTTAATTATTTGATAATTAATTTAATGCTAATTATTATAATTAGGAAGGATCTACGTTACTGGCTTGTTCTTGTGACTTGCAGCCTCTGGGTATGCAACCCAAAATAGGATTGTGTGTTTGCAGGTGTATTGGGCTGAAAATCCATCTATACTCTGCTATTGCTACCGGTGTTTGCAACTCCTCGGGTCTGTATCATTTGCCATATTTGACTCCCTTTTCCAGATAGACGGTTGAGGGAGAATTGCCAGCTCTGGTCAGAACAAAGCGTAGACCTCTGCTTATCAAGAATATTAGTGAGAGATTGTTTAAGTTGTGAAAGAGAACAACTTTCTCTTGACCACAGTTGTCTGGTACATACAATACAGCAATACAGAAAAGGGCAACCTGAATGATTAGAGGCTTGGAACAGGTCCCATATGAGGAGAGGCTAAAAAGATTGGAATTTTTCAGTTTAGAAAAGAAGAGGCTGAGGGGGGACATCATAGAGGTATATAAAATTATGACAGGTGTGGAGAAGGTGAATAAGGAGAAGTTATTTATTTGTGCCCGTAATACAAGAACTAGAGGACACCAAATGAAATTAATGGGTAACAGGTTTAAAACGAATAAAAGAAAGTTCTTTACTCAGTGCATAGTTAACCTGTGGAACTCCTTGCCAGAGGAGACTGTGCAGGCTAGGACCATAACAGAATTTAAGAAAGAGCTAGATAAATTCATGGAGGTTAGGTCCATAAAAGGCTATTAGTCAAGGGTAGGAATGGTGTCCCTGGCCTCTGATTGTCAGAGGCTGGAGATGGATGGCAGGAGACAAATTGCTTGATTGTTGTCTTTGGTCCACCCCCTCTGGGGCACCTGGCATTGGCCACTGTCGACAGACGGGCTACTGGGCTGGATGGACCTTTGGTCTGACTCAGTAAAGCCATTCCTATGTTCTCATGTTCTCTATTACTGGCTCCTGGCAGATGACCCACTGAGATGATATGCAGATATTGCAGGACATGTGATCAGGTTACTTAAAATATTTCCATTGTGTTTAATCACTCATTGAAACTAAAGCAAGTGCGGTTCCCTTTCAGCAGCCCTGACAAAGAAGGGGCAATAATAGAAACAGGCTAGAGGAAGATACATGAATGGGAACAAAATGCGAGGCAGGGAGCCCTCCGGAGAGAGAACTCAGCAGCTTGAATGATTAGACTGCTTGTGATGTTTCATTAGAGTTTTGTAGTTTCATTGTGAATCTTAATCCACCACAGGTAAAGCAGCTGGCACATGTTGCTTAAGACATATGGGTCAGCATCACAGACACACACTTCTGTAACACAAGTGTGTTCTTTTGTGTTTATTAGCGAGTAAACATCACTTAGAGACTCACATAACAGCCCTACAGTTGCTGTTCAGAGTGAAAAAGTCCAGCAACAATAATCCACTGTGCCTAATGCAGCATTTGCACTAGACAGCTAAACATTCTCTCTCTCACACACACACACCCCACAAAAGTCTGTCTCATCCTTGGATATTCTGCCACACCCTTGCCCAGTGAGGGGGGGAAGAAAAGTATGAGGCTGCCAGTAAACAGGTGAAAAGCAGGTGCGGACAGCAATGGCCATAGAGGAATGGACTGCCACACCTGTCCAAGGCCTTGCCTTAACTACTAATAAAAATTTATTTTTACAGCTGGGTAGCTAGTGAGCCTGAGCTGTGCTGAGGCAAAACCACAGTGCAGACAAGGAATTTTAGTTTACTCTGAAGTACACGAGATTGGGTCACGACTATATGCCCACTTAGACTGCCCTCACCCGGAAGTTTTTGGCCTTATGTTTTTTACCTCAGAATCGATCCCAGGCATGAGTTACCCTGAGGTAAAAATGACACCTTTTTAGTAGTGAAGACAAGGCCCAAATAAAGAGACACCAGAATACAGGAATATTATGCGTGACACAACTGCCTTGCCCTCTGCCTGGGATTTTAACAATAGGGATGCTACAATACAAAGAGCCGTGCTGGCTGAATTAGAGTACGAATTGAGATTCTTCTTTGATGAATGACTCATTCGGGAGCTGATATTTGGTTCCCTTCAGCTGCCACTGGTATTCAGACTTTGTCATAGCATGTGGGCAAATGAGATTCACTCTCCTCCTCAGTTCCTCATGAAAGCTCTCTGAGGCTAGTTGTTCATGCTATGTGACTGATCACCCTCAGACACATGGGGTCCCTGGGCTGGTGGGCAGGAACATTTCAACTTACAAGAGAGTGGTCAGAAAAATCTCTGCATAGCGTGTGATATGTTTTGGGATCCCTGCATGCCAGAGCATTTGGAGGAGCAGACACCTGGCTGCAGTTTGCTCTTTCGTTGGCAGCAGCAGGAGTCACACACCCCCTGCAGCAATAGCTGATTTCCTGCTGAGATGCTGAGACAGAAGCCTCTTCCCTTCCTGTGGAGATGCCAGAGGCAGGGCTCCTGTGGGGGGAGTCATGAGGGGGATCAGCTGCCCCACATAGTTCACACATTTCATTGCAACACCTTTCTTGCATCCAAAATTTATCTGTTCTCTCATCTGTTATCTCATCTCTCCCCTTTTGTTATTGTTTGATATCTGAATTATGGGAGCACCTAGGTTACCCAGTCAAGGACCAGGATCTCAGGGTGCTAGGAACTGTGCAAACATGTAACAGAGATGGTCACTTGTCATTACATGTGTATCCCTTTGCCAGTGTTCCTCCTTTGGTTACTTACCTTTCCCAGTCTCCCTCTTTCTCCTCCTTCGCACCACACTTGATGGTCATGCTATGGGAAGAGTGAAATAAGAAGCATTGCTCCAGTGAAGTTACATATCTCAGCAGCCTGAGCGAAGCCCTCATGTGAAAATGGACTTGATTCTCTGACTGAAATTATGTGAAGATAGTTTCCCTCATGGCATGAGGGGAAACTCACAGAAAGACTCTAAAATGTGGGATTGTATGAAGAATACAGAGAGGCAGAGGGGCTAGGAGAACCCAACCCTGTGAAAACAGCAGGCAATGACACTCAGTGGCCTGAGCTAATATCTCAAGCCAAAATAGGTTGCTGGGCTGTTAGTTCTCTAAGAAAAAAGCCAAGCCATCTTCTTACCTGATGGGTGACCCACCATGCATTGCTTAGCACTATAAATAATAAGCTGTTTGTGTCACCTCAGTGTTGACCGTATAACTATTAAGATTCCATGGATATCACTAGTATACACCTTGGCTACAGCTGCACTAGTGAGTTGTTTCAACAAAACTCACCACACATTCACACATACAATACCTTTTGTCAGGTCTGTTGAGAAAACTCGGCACTTCTGCCGACACCCTTCTGCCTCTCCCAGATGAGGAAAAGTGCCTTTGTCAACAGATTCTGTTGACAAAAGAGCTGGTTGGGTGTTCTGGGGGGACCTTCTGTCGACAGGTTCACCAGACAGCCCTGTCTGCTGAGCTTCCAGTTGGCTGTTTTGTTGCGAGAGCAGTTGGGCAGTCTGCATGCTCTGTCGACAGAGTGGATCATTCTTACAATCCGCGTTAGTGTGTGGCCTTACTCTGCCAACTGACGTTTTGTTGTAAAATCCCTTCTGACATAAACATCTGTCAACAGATACTTCTAGCATAGCCACAGCCCATAACACTACAGTAGAGATACTATACATAATTATATGTATATAAAATTGGAGATACACATCTCCTAGAACTGGAAGGGACCTCAGGAGGTCATCTAGTCCAGTCCCCTGCCCTCTTGGGGAGCACCCCTGACATCTCTTTGCCCCCATCCTTAAATGGGCTCCTCAGAGACTGAGTTCACAACCCCGTATTTAGCAGGCCAATGATGAAACCACTGAGCTATGCCTCCATAATGAGTAGTCTGTGTTGGATCAGTGTGTAACTTCCTTGCCACTCTTATGAGGGTCATTGGTAGCCATCCAGAGCTCCTTATAGTTTCACATATTTTACGTTTGTGAGGTTTTTTTAAAAAAATGAACTTCTTGTTTTACAGGATTTTGGCAAATGAGAGGGTGATATAATAGCATTCCATAAGTACCTTCAGAATCCCACTCCTGCAGTTCATATCACAGGGGATTTTAGCAGTTTGCTCCCTTATGTAGAGCTGGCTCTAATAAGAAAAAGCTGTTTTTGGCTAACGGTTAGATCCAAGGCCTGCGAATTACGAAAATATCAAGAGCGAATCTTAGCTGCACCTGTCAGTGTAAAATGTGGAACTTGTGTATCTTTCTTAACCCAGCCATACAAAAGTCTCAGAGGGGTAGCCATATTAGTCTGTAACTTCATAAACAACAAGCAGTCCAGTGGTATCTTACGGTATGTCCACACAGCGGCCTTAATTCAAAATAAGCTATTCTGGAAGAGCTATTCTAGAATAGTTTATTTACAAATAACACTGCAACATACAAATGCATTTCAAAATAGCACTTAGCTGGAAAGAGAGCCATTGGATGCACTATGGCTTATTTCAAAATAGGCTCTATTCCTTCTAGAACGAGGTCTACCTATTTTGAAAATAGGCCAACCTCTATTTTGAAATTATTTCAAAATAGTGGTTGATGATAGGATAGTTATTTCAAAACAATGGCTGTTACTTGAAATAACTTGTCTGTGTAGACCTACCCACCAAGACTAACTAATTTTTTTAGGTCATGAGCTTTACCCGCAAAAGTTCACAGCCATACAAAACAGGACATATTTTAAAGACCAATTAGCTGTGCCAAATTACGAATACTAGAAGCTGATGAATTCCTCTATATGTATCCACTGTATACGAAAGCTACATCTAGACTGCATATCTAGCTAGAAATAATTTACGCAGTTAGTTCATGCAAGTTGTTTCGAACTTGGTGCCATCCAAACAGCACTGATGTTCAAAATAAGTAAGTGTCTATTTTGAGGTTTCCGCTAGTCCTCTCGCAGCGAAGCAAAAATGGAATCCCATGCTCTAAATAGCCACGCTATTTCAAGCATGGAATAAAGTCACAGGGTTTTGCTATTTCGGGATAAATATGTATCTCAAAATGGCAACTTCAGTTTAGACATAGCCTGAGAGTATAAGCTTTCGCACATCCCATTCAGCATTGTAACCTGAAAGTAACTTTGGAATGCAGTGATGGTGGAACAGAATAGGTATGTGCTGAATTGTATTTGAATATTGCAATTCTTAGAAACATGGTTTTCAGTTCATCTCCAATAACAGTGTTAATAGAATCAAGTAAATTTGCACATTGCTTTCAAATGTGACTTCTTTTTTTTCTGTACCAGCAGCAAGTACAGCAGGTCACTGAATTTTATGGTCTAGACCAGTGGTTCCCAAACTTTTTGGCATCACGCCCCCCTTTTGAGAGTCCCTCATGCCCCCCACCTCTTCTTTACCATAATCCAACCCCCCTTTTTAAAAAAATTCAATTTGTAATTTAAAATAAACACAACAACTTGATATAAAATGTTATTTAAAATAGGTACAAATATTTTTTCTTGGCCCCTTGCGGGCACCTGGTGCAGCCCCAGCTGGCCAGCTGCTTGAGCCTGATGCCAGCCACCAGACCTGCCCACACCAGCTGCCCACCCACCTGAATGAGCCCTGTGCTGCCAGAGCCACCTGTCCGAACTGACTGAGTCCCACACTGTTGGAGCCAGCCACCCAAGCCCTACGAGCCCCACAAGCTGGCTGCCCAAGCCCCCTCCCCGCCTTAGCCCCTCCCCTTCCCAAAGCCAGGCCCTCCCAGCCCTCCACTCTCACCTGCCCCTCTTCCTGGAGCCAGGCACCCCATCTAACCCATCCTCCTCCCCCACCCCTCCACAACCCACACTCACGCACCTCTGCAGGAGGCAGCTAGTTCCACATGGGCATTCGCCGGCTGCCTGCTTTTTATAGCAGCTGCGCCGGGTCACCCACGTTAAATGGCGGGGGTTGAGAGCCAGAAGCAAAGACCGTTTTTTTTCTTCAGGTGGGGGAATTATGGGGGGGTCTGGGTCACCTCACACACACCCCCCCATGGAATTTTTTCACACCCCACCAGGGAAACCTTGGCCTAGAAAAACAGGGAAACTTTCCTTCAAAACAGGGCAATCTAAAAACGACTAATAAGATTTTAGAAAGGGTCTCATTCAATCAAAAATCTTATCTACCTTTGGTACCAAGGATATCCAAGATATGAGCTATTACTGCCCAGCATGGGCTTCTCAAAGGCTGAAATTGGGTGTATTTTTGATTAAATGGGCCCCAAGAAAGAAATTTAAAATGTACACAATCTGACAAAGAAGCTTTTTTTTTTAAATCCAGATGTATTAATCTAAATGCTTAGCTGAAAACAAGGCTGTACTGCAGAGGTGAGAGTGAATATTTAATACATAGCCAGGAACAGGCTCCTGAAAATACGAGATTGCTAAAGTTATGATGAGCATGTGCAAATTGCAAAATATCAGCAAGTCCTCTCTACCGCAAACTGATCTAAAGAAGCTTTCCTGTTTCCCCAGCAACCTGGAGCAATGCTAGCTTGTTTCTTTGGAAGTAAATTAAATGTGACTTTCAAGTAGTTCATTATTTCAGTAGCCACAATGCCTTTCAGACACAAGGACGTTTGATAAATCATATTAGGATTTGCTGCCCTTCTGAAGGAAGACAGATAAAGGATTTTTGCAGAAATAGTTTTCAAATCTACTAAATTTTCCAGAACTTACAAAAATTACATTTCTATAGATAGCGAGGGGACGATTGAAGTGGATTTCATATGTTTACAGGAAGCTAAATATTGTAGGGTTGTGCAATAAAACCCATGATTTGCATTACACACAGACAACTGGTGCCGGGTAGCATAAAACTACTGGAAGTGGCAAGGATTGCACTGCTGTGATTTGGAATTTGAGCAAAGCTGTCGTAACAGAGTGCTCCAGCAAGGTCAAATCAAACTGCCTAGCTCACAGGGTCCATCATACAGAGAAATCTGTTCCCGTCTCCATCCCTCCTGCATCCAAAATGCAGATCATGCTGTACTCAGGGTTTATACAGCTCTGTGGATAGACATAGATACAAGAGGGTTTAGGGTGTGGGGTCTGGAAAGGAGGGGGTGGGTGGGGCTGAGGAGTCTGGGAGGGAAGGTGCAGGTGGGGAGTCAGGGTGGGAGGGATGGTGCAGAAAGGGGATGTGAGCAGTTGAGAGACACGAGGGCTGCACTTACCTGCTTGCTCCTGGATGCTCCCCATCCCTCCATTCCCAAGCACTGCCCTCCGCAGCTCTGATTGGCTGGAATTTGGCCAATCAGAGCAGCAGTGTGAAGTCTCTGGGCAGCACGGCCAAGGTGGCAGCTGCTCTTCCACCGTTCCACCGGCTGAGGGAACAGCAGTGACCGACGGCAGAGCCCTGAGCTGATTCCTGCCCCCTGCCCCGGCAGAGCCCACAGTCTGGACCTGACCCTGGCTTGCCTGATCCAGCATGCTAGGCTTGGAAGCTCCAAACCCTCTACCTCACAGCGGGCCAGATGCTACAGAGGGAAGCCCCAAGCCTCGGAGTTTGGATCCAGACAAGTTGCAATCCAGAGAGATGGATTAAGGTCTCCTAGGTCTCTGGGATGGAGCAAGGGGAAGGAGGGAGCTTCAGTGCCAGAACCGTGGCCCCGCCCCACTCCTTCCACCTGTGGTCCCTCCTGTCCTGCCCCCTCCACTGAATCCCACCCCACCCCATTCCACTCTTTCTCTGTGGCCATGTTCAGGGCCCAATCCCATTCCACCCCACCCCTCCACTCATGCCTTTCCAGGCCCCTCATTCCCCAGGTGGCCCTGAGACCAGAGAAGCTCAGTGCCTGTAGCAAAAAGCAAGAGCTCCTCCAGCCCTGGTGCCACAGTGAGGGGAGATTTTTCTGGGGGACCCAAATTAGCCAGGGCCCCTGAGGCTGAGCCATATTGCCCCATACAGTAATCCTCCATTGCCAAGTGGCTTAAGGAATCAAAGTTGCATGTTAATACCTGGGCAGCAACATTAGCTCTGTGCTATTCTGCCTTTTACGTATATTGCCTTAGGCTGTCATCATGCGATTTCCCCAAAGCAGCGGTCAGGTGGAGAAAAAACTCATTACAGGTGCAATTTAGTTATTAGTAATCCTGGGCAATTTATGCACATACAGGACAGCTCCCCCAGACAGACTCCTCCTTTTGTGATACTCAACCTCAATATGCCTTCATAACATTTACTCAAGACATTTTTTCAATGATACCTCCATGAGTCATGTTGAAAATTTATCTAGAGACTAAAGGGGGATGGATGCTCAAAAAACTGATGAGAGAGAAGATTTTAAGCAAATATATTGGACGTATCAGTCAGTTGAGAGTATTGGGATGAAATTTTTAATCAAATATTACAAATTGAGCATTTGTTATCAAATGGTCCTTTGAGAGCTTCCCAGCAAAGGGAAATAAAGACAATCTTGAGTGGCTTGGCCTTCTGATAGCCACCCTTGCAAAAGAGGAAAGTAGTGTTTATGGAAAAATTAACACATCACACCACACATTATGTACGCAGAAAATAGGTGGAAGATCTATTGATATTTGGTCAATACTTAGACATAGTCCATTCACCTGCAGGAAAAAAAACCTACACATGTACATTTTTTGGAATATTTACATTTTATATCAGAGAGGTAACCATGTTAGTCTGTATCGTCAAAAACAACAAGAAGTCCTGTGACACCTTGCAGACTAACAGATATTTTGGAGCATAAGCTTTCGTGGGTAAAGACCCGCTGACAAAAGGCCCTTTGCCCACAAAAGCTTATGCTCCAAAATATCTGTTAGTCTATAAGGTGCCATGGGACTTCTTGTTGCTTTTACATTTTATAGGCAGACCAGATCGGTTAAATATGTGTAGAAGCAATGGGTCATAAAGCATTCTCATCTGTCTGGGTATGATTACACCCAGACAAACAGAGGGTGCAGCGGAATATATTACTATGTACTATCACTTCAGTTAAAAGCCCCTTGGAGCAATGATTATTGTTTGGCATTTGGTATTTACCTGGCAAGGATTTGTAACTCTATTAAAACTTCCCAAATGAGCACACAACAAATAGGGAAGAAAAAAATCCGTGTGCCTGGTGTCTACTGACAATTCACAAGCTGTCCCCACTCATTGCTGTAGTGGTAAATTGTGTCACCTCCGACCTGACAAGTGTGACTGCTAAAGATCTTAATGCCTGCTTTCAATGATTAGGTGTTAGTGCATGGGCTGGCAGGGGGGTGAGAAAAGACTATGGTACCATTAACTAGTGCTTTGCAAATGCATCAAGTTCAGGGGCACCACCACCATGAATTAGCAGCTTCCTGTTTAATACAGAGGCCTGGGAAGTTAGGGTTTGCAGACAAACCCATCTACATTTCATAGCTGCAGGCTGCAGCAGGGGAGAGGTGGTTGTACAGCGCTGTGAGTCACAGATAACTGTAGCACCATAGAAACTAACAAAGTTGTCAGACCCACTTTCTTACCCCCACGAAAGTCATGACCTAATAAATGTGTTAATCTCCATG
Source organism: Carettochelys insculpta (assembly GCF_033958435.1). Classification (NCBI taxonomy): domain Eukaryota; kingdom Metazoa; phylum Chordata; order Testudines; family Carettochelyidae; genus Carettochelys; species Carettochelys insculpta. The sequence continues at coordinate 7,314,538 of NC_134149.1, read as the reverse complement.
GTGCTACAGGACTGCTTGTTATTTGTATCGGAGGAGTAGCCGTGTTAGTCTGTATCTGCAAAAACAAGGAGAAGGCCTGTGGCACCTTTATAGACTAACAGATTTATTGGAGCAGCTGAGAAAGTGGGTGTTTGCCCATGGAAGCTCCTGCTCCAATAAATCTCTTAGTCTGTAAGGTGCCACAGGACTTCTCAATATGCTTGTTATTTGTGAAACTACAGCCCAACATGGCTACCCCTCTGAGGCTATTTACTTGAGCTGTGATTGTGACGGCTCTCTCTGACATCACGCTGCACCTGAAGGAAAGGTGTGCCCATCAGTTGCTATGGGCATGTAGTTGGTTTAGCTGGTTCCTGAGTGTTGCCGGGCACTCCCCATACAGGAGGGACTGTGGCTGGTCAATAGAGGGATAGGGGAACATCTGATGAAGGAGCTGATCAGTGGAAGAGGAAGAGGCCTGGGTTTTTGAAGCTAAAGAACCAGGCTTTTAACCACAGCTTCACAGCTGTGTGTGTACAGTATCAAGGGATTATAATTTTTACGCTCAGCACTTGGATTTGGTACCAGACTTGCACGGATCTGAGAGCAGAATCTACCCACTAAGGAAAGCAAGTCCCACAGGCAAAATGTGACTGCTCTGCCTCCAGTCACTGTCCATAATAGGAGTACAGCCGGTGCCCTGGCAATACAAGCAGTCTCCCAAACAGATGGAGCCCCATCCAAGTTCCGTAACAGTTCCTTACAAACTAGACTGGATTGTGTCTCCATTTCAGATGTGTGGGGGTAAAGGCGTTAGCAGGTGAGGGCAAAGACATTGTGATTTTCAGTAGCTAGTACTGTCATGAGCCCAAATGTTACTACTGTGTGTGCCGAACCAATAAAACTCAGTCTTAAGAATGTTAGAGAAAAACATTTCTGCATCTAAATTACACTGTCAATTAGCTGGCTGGGGTTATTTCCCCCTTTCCAACCCCCACCACCGCCCAACTCTCACACATGCAGACCTGGAGTCTAGCAATGTTCCTGATGATGAATATTTTTCATAGTGTTCTTATAAGTGATTGCTTGCAGCATCTTATAGTCTTATCTCCGCTTGTGCAGCTCCTCATTAATATTCCGTACATATGGAAGAGTTTTCTATATCGTTGTCCATTAACAAGGAGGATAATCACTCATTCAGTTATCAAGCAGTCAGCTCGGGCCTTTCCTTGAGCCCTTAGTGCAAAGAATCATGGGAGATCAAAGAAGGTTAAATGTGGCTGACATGATCATTACATTTTTAATGTAATTATAGTTTTCTAATAAAGTTGATCTAAGATGACAAGAGAGGTTATGAAAGTCGTTTAGGTCTAAAAGATGATATTAGTGACTCCTTACCTTTTTTAGTAATGGGACAAAAAGCATATTTCAGCTGATACATATAAATGAGCATACTTTTATTGCAAACAAGTAAAGGTCGTAAGTTTACATATGAATGATACATTATTACAGAATTGCTTTTTAAAGGAAGGTGAATTTAGTAATTCAACATCAATGCAAAATGAGGCTGGGAGGCAAAATCATTAGTTGTCAAAATCAGTGGTATAGCATCATAGATTAGGGCTATAAAAACAGTTCCTCTGAGCAGTCTTAAACTAACTTGGGAAGTTGATCTTTTTTCTGAGTTTGCAGAAGCATTGTACCACAGTATGGCCACACTTTCAAAACTCCAGACCACAAACAGGCAATGCAAAAAGCATGCCCATGACCCCAGCAAAAACCCACGTTTGCACAAACAAAGGATTACTTTGCACTCGCTGATAGGGTAACTAATGTACAAGCTTAGCTTGTGATCGTTTACATCTCTAATGACTGACCTATGCAGAAGCCATGAGACCTATGGCTAAAAGAACTCTCCTCTTTTAATTCAGGTTATAGGTGCCTTTTGAGTTCACAGCTAAAAGAACTAGAATTTCCAGTCCTCGATCCCCCATGGTCTCTGTGTTTGTGACATAGTACGGGATTGTGTACCTTGTCTGAAGCACCCAGAATCAGTATAACTGCACATGCAGCTGTTTGAATGGGAAGTTATCTGATTTTTGTGTGCCAGTGCCTATTTGTGACAGTAAACGCAGAGTTGCATCTCCGAGGAGTTTGTACACTGTGTATACAATCCCCCTTTTGCGAGGATTTTTTTAAAAAATTGGGCAGGATTTACATGTAATATGCCGTATGTATATCACTTCCAAAACATCTTATTGCAATGCTCAGCACCCACATATTTTCTTATGATTCCAGGTGTCTGAAGATCTCCACTGCTCATTGGTCTGTTTTTGGGACCCTTCTCTGGGGTGCACCTCCCACACTCAGGGCTTGGCTACATTGGGCGGTGGTTTGATGCTGCAGGGATCAATCCAGCAGGTGACTTATCAGATCTGTTTAGACTCGATAAATCAGCTGTTGAGTGCTCTCCTGTCAACTGCAGTGCCGCAAGGGGATGAAGAGCATCCAGGGTCGACAAGAGAGCTGCCCCCTGCTGACCTTACCGCAGAAGACACCATGGTAAGTAGATCAGCTTCGTCTACGCTCTTTGCCTCGCTCGAGTGGGATAGGTTAGAGCGACAGGGTGGTGTCGTGTGGACAAAGCCCCAGTCATCCTGCAGCTTTCTGCTAGAGCTCTTGTGAACGAAGCTCAAACAAGGGGCATGCCTTTAAGTGCATTAGCATACATTAGACCCGGGGAGATGTTTATGGGCCACCATGCAGGAATTTCTCAGGGAGGGGGCTTTTTTTGTAACTGTGGACCCCCCCCAACCCCACACACACAGTGGGCCCTGTCCACCTGGCCCTGCCCCCTCACCCCCTCCAGTCAGCCTGGTCCTGTCCCTTTCCCCCAGCATCCCCAGTGGAGAAGCAGAACTCAGCTGGCCGGGAGGGCCAGCAAAGTGCTGCCTGATGCACTCGGGAGCTGTGGGGAGCAACCTCCTGTGGTTGCCCCTGACATCTGCTGCCTGCCCCTGCTGCAGGGGACAGGTGGTGAATGTCAGCAGCAGCCACAAGAGGTCGCTCCCTGCAGCCTCCCCAGTACTGTAAAATCCCCAACCAGGCTGGTTGGAGACCTGGATGGGGCCAGACCAGAGGAGCAGGGAAGAGGCAGGGCCAGCGGCTCACAGTGGGGGAGGGGACATGGGACCCTGCAGCCCATGGGGAGGGTCACACCCCTCATACACACACCCTGCATACAGGCCTGTCTTAGGAGAAACAAAATGGTAAGCTGCATATCTTCTGCTGAGATCTAATAGGGAAATTCCTTCCTAAACAAGGTGAGTTTCTGTAATGGAAGGTACAGCATAAAGAAATACAGTCAAACAGGTATCGTGTTGCAATGCTGGCGATATCAACGAGCCTACAGAGCTCACAAAGTTGTAACAGAGGTAAGTGCTTCATTAGTAATAAGTGGAGCTGTACAAATAACTGATTTGTCCATTTTGCTGGTAGTTCTGAAACGTCACTAAAAAGAGGTTTGTGGTTAACCTGCAACATTTTTTTTAATTTCTGATGATTTGAAAAGTTTTAAAAAATAATTTGGGGTCCAAGCTTAGCTTAGCCTGAAATAAAACATCCATGGAGCCACAGTGATTTACACCAACTAAGTGGCTCATTTCCCTTTCGTGCTTAGCTGTCCCCAAAAACTAGTTACCAATCTCAGATTTTCTGCTATGTGTTTCTTTTTAGCTTTTTCCTCTGATTCCTAGTCTTTTCTAAACACAAAACTACACTGCCTGACTCTGTCATTAATTTTAATATAAAAAAATAAAATGAACTGTTCACAAATACCTTAGGATAGAATAAGCTAGTTGTCCTTTAGTGAAAACCACCCATGTGGTTATAGGCAAGGAAGGGTTTTACTAACTCATGTTGGCAAGCAAAGCAGTCAGTACCCCTACACAATTTCCTTTGGGAAAATATGCAAAACCTTGACTTATTATGTAATCAACTTTTATAATGATCTGTAATTTTAAGCTTTAACCTGCTTGCCCAAAGTAATTGAAATCAAGACTTTAATCAAAGAGATTAATACCATTGTCAGCAGCCTTTGTTTTTGAGACCCAGATGCGTAAATGTTCTTTCAAATACATTTTCTAAGAGGTATGTATTTTTAAAAGGTTTTTCATATTTCCCAGAAAACAAACACGTACCGAAAACCAATGGCCTCCCTACAAGAAAACTTGTACAGTGTATCAAGATAAGAGTCAGGTTGTGCCATGTCTTTCCTACTCAGTTTTTTGTGGTGCATCTAAATAAAAACATCTAATCCCCATTTTAAATATAATATGGAAGACTTGAGTTGTCACAGTGCATTTGCAGACTTAAAGGTAAGGCCTACAAAGGATCTGCAACAAATTTTGTGATTCCAAAAATCCCCTCACCCATTCATATCCCTTTCTTCTCTTCTGGTGCTGCAAACCACCTTAAACTATCAGACACACACTTCATAAACCCCAGTGCAAGCCCACAATACATGCTTAAGCAGCCATGAATACAAGCAGTAGAAAAGTTGTACGTAGAACATCTGTAAACCTGAGCAAGCTGACCTCAGCCTGCTTCCACTGTAGTTAATGGAAAGACTCATGCAAGAAAAAACACTGGGCTGCAAAGCAGAAGAAAGTGGAGGGATCAAAACCTCCTTCAAATAGCTGTGTCCCTTTGCCCACCACTAGTATCCCCATGGCTTTGTGGTGAGTCAGTTTCCCTGTTCTTTGCATGAAAAGGAAATAATCACACAGACTCCAGGAATTTTCCTTGTCTGTTTCTAGCCACAGGACCTACACGAGGCCAAGTTATTTGAATAGATGTGTAACAACAACAGCAGAACTAAACTTTCTATAATCCTACTTGTAGAAATCTCACTGTATCCAGAAAGTAAGGTCCTTTCATCTGGCCCTTTCCCACCCTTATATCCTACCATACAGAAGGAGTTCTAGCATACATAAAGCACTAGTAGCTGCTAGAGGCTTAACCACTATAGGGTTTAGAACTGCTCTGTGCCATGTCAGGTGGCCCATTAATCCGTCTAAACTAGGTGCTCCCCTCAGTGGACTCTCCCAAGGCCAATGGAGACACTGCTTCTCTCAACTGTTCTTCATAGGCTGTCTCTTTTCTGTCTGTGCTCATACTGCTGCATGGGGCTGGGATAGCCCTTAGGCCAGTGTCACATGGCCTCCACTGTTCTCATTCTGGAGCATAGGCTAGTTTAGATGGCTCTGTCATTAACTCCTTAAGCCTAGCAGCACCTCAGATACATACACCAATGGACTATATCCTATATATCCTACATCCTAGACCCAGGGCTACACATGATCCATTAGGGTTCTATGTGGGGCACGCAATACATGTGCAGGGTTGTCTGATTCTGCTGGTTTTCATCCACATAATATTTTTCCTTCTAGTATTATTAAAGTGACACATACAAAGTAAGGGCGCATGAAATGAGGGTGTGCTGATTGCACACAACACTGACTGTGAGAGCCATGCATTCCCTCTGCACCCAATCAAAGTGCTGCTATGGTTCATTCAGCGCATCCTGCAAATTCTAGGTATGCAAGCGCAGTTGGCAAAACTATCCTATCCCAGGAGACTGCCTTGTTTATGACAATCTGGTGACTCTTTGAGATGGAGGGCCACTCATGTGGCCCATTCATTAGCCTAAGTTGCCCACCGCTGTCCTACACCTACTGCTCTGGCTTCTCTATGAGCCTACATCCAGACAGAAAACAATATTCAACCTATTAATGACCATCCAGATGTCTAGTAGAGAAAAAGAGGGAGCTGTAGCCAGACCTTGGAAGTTTCTTTGGGCAAGGTTCTTTGACTAACCCCTTCTGTGAAGAGTTCCATACATCAAGTATTAATAATTCATATCATGCATTTTTGCTACCATTGCCTTAACAGTCTAGTCATTGAGCTAAATCCTACCCTCGTTTGCATGCAGCCCCACTTTAGCAGTGTAATTGAAGTGGGTACTGGGTTTGGGGCAGATTAGATAGTTATGGGGTGTCTCCATTTCTCACTTCTCCCAGCTGAGAAAAGGAAGACCTATGTTGGTGCCTACAATCCCGTATTTGGCAGAATAATATCTCCCATTCATAATACAAATCCTATATTAAAGAAGAATTTATCCTTGGTCCCTGCCTGTAAGTAACAATATCGTCCCTGAGCATGTGATAACATTACAAGCTTTCTAGAAGTCTATGGCAATAAACTACATGAGCCCACTATAGCTATCTGGGTACAGCTATCCTCTCACACCTTACTAGAGTAGACATGACTAGTGCCTGCAAAAGAGAGTTTTGCTGGTATAGTTTATACCAAGTGAAATAAACTATACTGACAAAAGCACTCATGTTGTTAAAACCGTTTACACTAAGACTCTAGCTGCTATAGAAATCTCAAAACCAGCCTTACAATACTAGCAAAAATTGTCTCTGTAAGCCCTGCCCGAACTTCTCTAAAAATCCAAACCAAGATGTTGCACTGTTCTTCATAAGTGAAGTGATGCACTACTTTGTTTCATTGCGGTAACATCTACACTAGAAGCATCTGTCTACGGAAGTTACTGTCAGAAGAGATGTTCCAACAAAATTTCTGTTGACAGATCACATCTACACATAGAAGTGGATTGATTTTTTTTTTGATCCACTCTGTCAGAAAAGAATGAAATAAATTCATCAAGGTGAGGTCCATCACTATGAGCCAGGGTGGGTAGGAATGGTGTTCCTAGCCTCTCTTTGTCAGAAGCTGATACTGGGCACCAGAGGACGGATCACTTGATGACTACCTGTTTTGTTCCTTCCCTGTGAGGATCCTGGAATTGGCTACTGTCAGAAGACACAATAGTGGGCAAGACAGACCTTTGGTCTGACCCAGGTTGTCCATGCTGATGTTCTTTTTGGAGACTAAATTATCCTCTCACTAACAGGAGGTTCTTCCAAAATGGGTTCAGAAGACAACTTCTGTGGATGGAAAGAGGTCTTAGTTCTCCAATGCTGTCAGTTCAGTAAATTTAATATTCACATTAAGTCGCTAGATGAAGGTAGATCTATAGTTTAAGGGTCATTCCCTAGCAGCACAGTACCATTCTAATGCTAAACTGCAACATCTGCTCAGGCATGAGCCAGAGTCTTAATGAGGAACATGAAGCCATGACCTTCTGGCTGTGAAGAAAGAGTGCTACAATACATTCTGCCAGGCAGAAAAGGATAAAGGGTTAAAGAGACAGTTTTCATGCCAGGATTTGCTACGTAGCTCTCCCTTGTGCATTACAGAGTTAATCAAGAGCACATTTACCACATGACTAAAATTCAGCAGAACTTTGGAAAAAAAGACCATGCAGAGTTCTTGTGTATAACGCTGCCACATCGACTGCAGGGAAATGGCTTGTCACCTTGGCTACCTCCCACTCCTTTAATTTGGTCCCCAGCAATACTGATAAGGGAAGTATGAGAACATCTCATCAGTGTTCTGTCTAAGTACAATACCGAAATTTAATATATTCCAATAAGCCTTTCTAACGTCCCACTCCTTGTATTATCTTGCCTCCACATCTTTGTCTCAAAAGTGTTAATTTAAACATCCCTGATGTTTAATTTGTGCTTTATTTTTAAATCTTGTCATGAGTCCAGTGGGACTTCTTTGTCTCTGGCTCTTCAACCAGCAAGTCCAGGAACAACACACAGCATTGTCCTCTCTGTGCCTCACTGCTCCACACACAGATCTGTTTCCCATCGCAGGCACTAACTTTGTGGACCATTCAACTTTTTTTTCAGGGTAGGGTTGTGCACTTTGAAGTATTTCATAAAAGCAAGACAATCTGATGGAGTGGCCTCCTTCAGCTTCTACTTTTGAAATGCTAAAAGTGAAGAAACAGAATTTAACTGCAATTGCATTAACATTTATATAAAATATAAACCCAGCGCTTATCCTGATTCGCCAAACAAATTACAAAAAAAAAAAAAACCTAGCTACTTATCAAGGGCACCATTTGAAATTATTGCTTGTACTACAACTCTAAATGCATAAGATGCCTTAAATACAAACCTGAACATTTACATACTGATTTCATGAGCAAAGCAAAAGGTATTTGCCGGTAACAGTACAGGACTCAGCATTTTTATTGTCTGAGTAATCCTGGTTCGCTCTGATATGAAAATTCAATTATTTTAGAACGGGTCCTCTCATTAAATTTTGACAAGGAGCACAAGCTCAGTACCAGCTCTAACTCTAAGAGGCTGTGGGTGCCTGACAGCTCCACGGTGAATTTTAAAATGTAGTATTTTAACAGGACAAGATTATCTGACAATTTTATACTAAAAAGTGTGTGGGCGGGGGTCAAATACATAGTAATATTAGCATTGGTAACCTGGCCTTCCATAGATATGTTCCTAAAATTTATTTAAAAAAATAAAATCTACTGTTTATTGCACACTGTCCCCCAGTTCTACCCACCACGTCTCACACGCCGCAATTGTACTGGAAAAATGTGCATGTCTGTCTGTGAGCAAGAGGTATTTAGCCATGCATTGTCAGCATTTGCTGTCTATTATCAATGGGAATGTATTTGCAATGCTTTTATAAACATGATTTCCAACCCACAGAAAGACCCTTATTTTATCTATATTTTGCTTGTTCCGTGAAGGCTGATGCCTTTTGCAGTAGAATTTTTTAACTCCTGCTCTATTAATCAACAAAGAACAGCATAACAGAATTTTTTAAAAGTTAGGTGAAATTTGTACAACTTGCTTCTGATGCAAGCTCGTTGTAAAAATTAAAAAAAGTGATAATTTTTTAAACATTACAGGAATTTCAGCTGTATCCTGGAAGTGTCTATGATTATTCAAAGTTAAATGGGCTAATATAAAATATGAAGAGGTGATAGAAATAGTTAAAGTATAGCTCTTGATATTTTTTATACCTTTGTAGATCTATTTGGTTTCTCTTTGTGTTGGTAAATCATAACCTGATCCTGTCCTAGATTCAGCAGTGCATCTATTGCCTGATCTTTAGACTGTGTATGATTATCATAGAATCCTAGGGCTGGAAGGGACCTCAGGAGGTCATTGAGTTCAGTCCCCTACCTAAAGTAGGATCAACCCTAACTAAATCATCCCAGCCAGAACTTTGTCAAGCCAGGACTTAAAAACCTCTAGTGATGGAGATTCCACCACCTCTGTAGGTAAATATATACATTATATATATAAATTTCGAGTTACCAATTTTAGGACTGACAGGTTCTTGTCCCAGAATCAGGCCCCATAATAAATTATTCTGTACTTCGGAACCCTGATGTGACCAGTTGGAACACTCTCACAATAACAAGAAGTCTTGTGGCACCTTATAGACTAACAGATATTTCAGAGCATAAGCTTTCGTGGGCAAAGACCCTCTTCATCAGATGCACCTGATGAAGCAGGTCTTTGCCCACAAAAGCTTATGCTCCAAAATATCTTTTAATTTATAAGGTGCCACAAGACTTCTTGTTCTCGAAGCTACAGACTAACACAGCTACCTCTCTGATACTCTCACAATAGAAACTCTCATATGTTTATACATAGAGTTTATTGATACATTTTGCACCGTCACAAACACCCCAACTTCACACAATAGATAGGAATGTACTTCTATATTTCCTTATACACACACTATTCCTTGTAGTACAGCCTGAAGTGTTATCCATTGTCTTCCTCCTCCCCATCAGCTTGCCCAGTCTCCCCCAATATTACCCAACACCATTTTGGACCCTCCAAAGGACTACATCTCCATACCATCATTTGGTTAGGATGTCATTTTTATACTATACTACAGTGAGAATTTTATTTTTGATGTATATTCAGTAAGAGATGTTTCCCCTTCTTATTTGTATTTGTTCCCTTTACTAGTGGTGAAGTGTCTTTCTCCTATTGGTCAGTTTATCGTTGATCTCAACTTATTATCAAATATGTCAATTTGTTGCATTGGCTCTTTTGTGGTTATGTATCACATTTGTGGTTCCTATCCTACCTGGTTATTTGGTCAGGTCTTAATCATTTCAGGGTTTTCCAAGTTGCAGTGTACCTGTTAAGCTTGAGGGTAGTCTTGGAAACCCACTGAAATTTGCTTTATCTACATAAAAGGTTCCAAATATATGCACATTGACTTTGTTATCTGGGTGAAAGTTCCCAGGCATTTGTATGCTAACTTTGCCTTAGCTCAGCAGAGGACAACCTACGCTAGTGAGTGGGCCACATGAGTGGCCCTCCTTCAGCTCAGTGGGCCCCAAGATTGTCATAACCTAAACAGTCTCCCAGGAATGGGTGGTTCTGCTAATTGTGCTGGCTTGCCTGGAATTTGTGGGACACGCTGATTGAACCATAGCAGTGCTTTGATTGGACACAGCGGGTGCACATGGCTTTTACAGTCCATATTGTGTACAATGAGCGTGCACCTCCCTTCATGTGCCCTTGCTTTATGTGCATGTCACTTTAGTAACACCAGGATGAAAAAATGACAAGATGGAAACCAGCAGAATCTGGCATGCATCAGACCCCCCCAACACATACACTGTCAGTGCAATGCCACTTCCAGGGAGTGAGGAGGCAGTTCCACCCAGAGCAGCATGGTCAAAGAGCCACGCAAGCTTCTGAACAGGAACGAGCAGCCAGTGGTGATTCAGGGGCAGGGAAAGGGCAGGGCAGGGCATGGTTGGAGCAGAGGTGGGGGGAGGGACACGTGCAGGGATGGGATTGGGCATGGGCAGAGCCGGGGAGGGACATATGTCTGATGCCTCCCCCAGAATTGTAATACTGGTCACCTCTGGAATCTTGCCACCCTGTTCATGAGCAAGGATAAACAAAATGTCCTGCGAGCCGCATATAGGCCCTTGATGGGCTGCATGTGGACCTCAGGCCACAGGTTGCCCACCACTGCCTTAATTCAATATCCTGGATGTAGCCTGTAAGTCCCTTGTGTTAGAGCCAAGCTGCCAAACTACTTTCATATAAGCCTACCATGACCTGTCATAATAAGCATGAAATCAAAACCACAAGGAAATAAGAATTCTGTAAGAATATAACCTTAGGCACATGTTTAAACCCAATAACAGGACGTAAACATCAGCTCAATCTATGGGAAGAGACCTCAAATTTATTATTTTGAAGACTTTTTTCTTTTTTTTGAGAAAAGAGAAACTTTTGAGCTAGATAGATCCTCGCTCAGTAATTTTTGCATCTATCCTGGCCTGTCTTTCAGTCTTGATTTATGAATTGTGTGAGAATTAATAGTGTATAAGGAGTTTTGCATAAAGACAATAATGACATAAATGTAATCATGGGTGACAGAAATCTAGAAGTGATGACACACTTCCCAAACTTAGCTACTGCAGAAGACAACTCCAAACTTATATCAAAGCTGAGAGAAACACGGTGCGGAGGTAATGTCTTTTACTGGACCAACTTCTGTTGGTGAAAGAGGCAAGCTAGCTTGAAAGCTTCTCTCTTTTACCAGAAGTGGTCCATTAATATATATTTCTGTGTGATTCTGTGATTTCCTCAAACCACTGAGGTGAAGGAGGACCACTCATGGCCCACCCATTATTCAGTTGCCCATCCTTCTTCTAAGGCCAGATGGGACCATTGTGATCATCTACTCTGATCCCAGCCTAACACAAGGCATAGAACTTTCCCCCAGATAATTCCTCTTTGAACTAAAGCATATAGTTCAGAAAATCTTGATTTCAAAATTGCCAGTACTGGAGAACCCATCAACATCTTCATAAATGCTGCCATGATTAATTAACCTTACTGTTAGAAATGTATGCCTTATTTCCAGCCTGAATTTCCCTAGCTTCCACTTCAAGCTAAATTGCCCCATATAACTAAAGGTGTGAATTTTAAACTGATTTAGACACACTGAGGCAAATCATGATACAGTTAGCCATCACAGAGGAGCTGCTGCGCCTTATACCCCTATATTCCCTGTGTGTTAGTGTTATGTAGGATACACTGGGGCTATAATTTTTGCCCCTCTGTTTTCAAGGAAACTACCTACCACATACTAAATTTTTTGCAACTACCTCACTTTTATGAGTGTTTTATGCATCATTTTTTGTTAGTACTCTGTTTGCCACCCCCTCAAAGAAATAAAATTCTTAATTTGCCCATTAAATTATTAGTAGAACTTTTTCCTTTTGGAATTGAGGAATTCAGTAAAACAAAGAGCTCGGCATGCTTTGTATACCCTGTCAAAACAGTGGCTACCAAGGAAAAAAACATGCTACTATTTAAATCTAACCAGAGCCAAACACCTGCTCCCTGGCTCATGTCTAACGATAAACTTCTGTAAATAAAGAACATGCCAAAAAAAAAAAGAAAATAAGATGTATTGCAAGCAGACCAAACATTCAAGCATCAGCTTAATATCATGTCAGGACTGGTAGAGGGAAATTGCCCCAGAACAAAAATTCCAAGTAAAAATGTGAGCAGTAGAATGAAACCCCACACTGACAGTCCTCAGGAAAAGTTCAAGGGTACCTTTCAAAGGAACTATCTGCCATATAGGACTATCCCACCTATTACTTGGGATGAAGGACATCCATAACACTAGCTTTTTATAAAAGACTAGTTTGTAATTTTTTCTCTAGATTCAATTAACTTCTCTGAATGTCATGCATTTCTATATCTCTGAAATATATGAGATGTCACTCCTTTAAAAAAAACACTGACTATTTTGCATTGTCTGACCATTTTGGCAAACTTTTTTTTCTCTTCCAAAATCCTACTGTCATGATCTAATTAAACAGATGACAAGTTCCCTATCCTTGCAAACTAAGCATTTTGTGAGTTTATACCAAGATATAAGATGTAGATTCATAATGGATTCAGTGCAGTTGAGTGCTAAATTATAGCAGGCTTATATCAGAGAAAATTATAACAATGAGAGTGGAATTCATATCGTGGCTTTAGTAAGAGCAGAAAATTAAAGCTGTGCAATTAAAGTAGTAACCTAAAACTTTACATGTATTCAGTAGCTCTTTAAGTTATTTTAATGTTCCATACTTATCTGCAAGCAGGATTGGCAGTCATTTAAAAGAATTCAAATGAAATGTGGACAAGGTGTATGTTATGTCCTTAGAACGCAGATCTGTCATTTTCTTCATTGTTCATGAATACATTGGTATTGAATATCTCTTTCCCACAAATTCACAGGCTCCATGTAAGACTAGCAGAGAGAAAACCAGTGTAATGTTATCGTTAAATTGATGTTGCATACAACTTTTTGATAGTCCCAACAACTAGGGTTTGAAAATTTGCCAAGAGCAACCTAGCAAGCGATTTTCAGAGATGAACACAAAGCTAGAGAGTGAAATAATCTTTACCTTCAGAAGCATAAAAACTGCAATTTTCTTGTAGACCTAATATATGAGTTATTTCTGACAACTGTAGAATTCCATGGGGCAGCCCCATAGAGGCCTGGGAACAGAACTTTTGGTTCTTTTTAAGAACAGAAGTGTAGGGACAATGTCAGTACCTATGTAATGACTAGGGAGGGCTCCTGCCAGCAGAACTTGGACGCTGATCTCCTTCCAATTTAAATTCCACTGCTATACCTGAAGTTTAAGGTGATCAGAGTCATACAATGGCGCTGACAGCCCCCATCAGGCCCCGGAGTGAGGTTGGAGGAGGGTCCAACTCCTCGTCCCTGGAAAGGGCAGGGCCAAGGGCCTAAGGGGCAAATTTGGTGGGCCTACTTTTTACCATTTAAGAGTTCTTGAACAACGAGACTTGCAGACAGACAGATGGGCTCACAGACAGATGCACACCTCTAATATACATAGAGAGAGAGAGCAAGCAACATCTGCACCAATCAGGCATTTAGGGAACTAGGTATCCAGTGGAATGGTGTCACACAGTGCTAAGAACCAACAACTGAGCCAACATTTAGATTATGTAAATGTCCATCAATTCCCCATCCCTTGACCGTGCCTGATTAGCAGATTAGAATAAACTAGAGACGATTAAAGAGCCAATTAACCAATTAATGTAAAGAATAGAAGGCAGTACAGGAAGAAAATGCTAGGAAAGGTGGGCTAGCAGAGTCAGCACCAAAAGATCTCTTCCATCTCCTTGGCAGAGGAGCAGCAGATGCTGTTAAGGATGTGATGTATATGTGAATGAACTCTACAGTGGGATTTAACAAGAAAACCTCTCTGTACAAGTCTTTGCAGCCGGAGGAGAAACCAGGAGTGGTATCTTGCTGTGTCACATCAGGAACAGAAAGCCTGGAACGAAACCACGGTCAATTTAATGGGGTTTGAGCTTGGAAGTCTGCCGTCCAGTGAACGAATATCCACAACCTAACTTGCACTGAAATGAATACTATCTTGCCATCTCAGCAGGGAGGCCAAAGACTTAGGGATTTACCCATAACCCATTAAAATCAGTGGGAGCTGTCCCATTAACTTCAATGGGCTGTGTGTCAAGACCTGAATGAACCTGAAGAGTATAATATCTCACAGAGGCATAATGAAAGGCAAGGGAGAAAAGTATTGCTCCTGGGAAGCTGGGTTGCCAGGAAGAAAGGGTTGTTGTTCCTCTTGATTTATCATTATCATTTTGTTTTCCTCAGTAAGTATTGATGGTTGTAGCATACATTCAAAGATTAGACCAGAGGGAAAACTCTGAAAAGTACTAAGTGTAATGTAAAATCACTGACTTTCAAAGAAACTCAGCGTCTTCATTAGGGCTGGTAGGAAAACTGATTTTCCATCTTACAAAATATTTAATTCTATGTATTCTTTTTAAAATCATCCAAAAATAATTTAAAAAAAAACATTCCTAATCAGTGTGGAAAAGAGAAAATTTCAAAATTATCTGTGAAACAATATACCAGGGAAAATTTATGTTTAGGGGTCAATTGAAACATTTTGTTTCAAAACAACTTGCGTTCATGCCTTTAAAAACTTATACATAAAAATATAAAGTGATTTTTTTTCTTTCAAAACATCCTTTGAAAACTATTTATCAATTGTTAATGGATTTTTGTCTGAATTGGTGTGATTTCCCAAAGCAAAATCTGCTTCACTGAAATGGTGTTTTTTAGCCAAAAAGGATTTTGATTATTTTTTTTCCCCAGTAAACTCTACTATCCTACACAGGGATTTCAGTAAGCAAAAAAGCTAATCTGTCATTTTTAAAAGGAACCTCTTGTCAAACCAAAGTCCTGTTTTTTCCCTTGTAAGTTACTGTCACAGGGCCTTCTTACTTTCCACTGTTAATTTGGAAATAAGGCATAAAGTTTTAACAGTGAGAGTAATAAACCATTGGCTCAAAATAGCAAAGGTCCTGATGGATTCTCCATCACTGGCTATTTTCAGATCCAGATGAGCTGTTTTTCTAGAAGTTCTGTAGGAGGAATGATTTTGGCAAAGTTGTAGGGCCTGTCTGATATGCAGGAGATCACACAGTCCTGTTAGGAATCAGGGTGAGCAGCAGAGTTAGTTTCTAGGCATCCTCATCAGCAGAGCCATCCTTACGCATATGCAGAATATACAGTCACGTGGAGCACCCAAAAATTTTGGGCACCACTGGGTCATAATGTCCATCCACCTATCTCTTCCTGTCCTTGTTCTACGGCTGGTGAGTTTCCCTCCAGAGAGAAGCTAGTTAACTTAAAAGTGAAAAGCCTGCCAGCCCTATTAGCAGAACACTAAACCTGTGAAAGGCTACGTCTACACGAGCCCCAAACTTCGAAATGGCCATGCAAATGGCCATTTCGAAGTGTACTAATGCAGCGCTGAAATGCATATTCAGCGCTTCATTAGCATGTGGGCGGCCGCAGCACTTCGAAATTGACGCACCTCACCGCCGCACGTCTCGTCCCGACAGGGCTCCTTTTCGAAAGGACCCCGCCTACTTCGAAGTCCCCTTATTCCCATGAGCTGAAATTTTTTCTGTATTTACTGTGTTCCTCCACTGGACCTTAGTTAAAAATTTGCTTTACAAATATTTCATTCATATGCAGCGGAGGATTATACCATCACAGCTCTAAAAAATCTCTCTAACACACATACCCCACACACACTGGTAGGGCAGAGGGACTCCGGTTTAATAGTACTGCGTAGGGACCCATAAATCCTAAGGATGGCCATGCTCATCAGTACAGTTGATTGCAGCAAGCTGCCAGATTGGTCCCACCTCCTGCTAAACAGGAGCACACCAGCCAGCTGGCTCTTAGCCAGCAAAACAGGGATCTGCAGCCTGCGGCTCCAGAGCCTAATGTAGCTCTTACAGGACTTCTCTGTGGATCGTGATGCTAAAAGTGTCAAGTGTAAAACAAACAACCTCCTGATTATTGTTGCTAAACAGTGAAAGTCTGAAAGCCCAAAAATGATCAACTCGCATCTAAATAGCAAACGAGGTGTGATCTCAAAACAGTGGATACCTCCCCTAGCATCCTCCAATGGGCGACAATGTTCTGGAGTGAAAGTCAGGAAGACAGTGGTACCAACACACACCTAAAGAGTGAGGAAATAGAACAAGTAAAAAGTTTGTGAACATCCTGCGGTAAACATGTATCTCATTACAAAGCATTGTGTGTGCTCTGTTTGACGTATGGTTTGACGTTGCTTATTAAGCACCATCTCATATTCATATACATTACAACTCTTGAATTACTGAGTTTTTTACTGAATTGGAAAAAATGGCTCTTCTAGCTATTTTGTTTGCTGACCCCTGCAACAGAAGGTTGCTGGCTGCACAGTGCTCTTGCCCACTGTTGTGACTGTTCTTCTGTGCCTTTTGGTCCTGCTGCTTCTGCCTTGCATTCAACTTTGCCTCTTGCCTGCCCCAACTTACCCCCACTCCCCTTGCCTGCTAGCCTGCCCTGTGGCTTTGGCTTCTGACTGCTGATGCCAGCTCCACCTCAAGTCCTGGGTTCCAGTTCTGTTTATGATGCCTGCTCTGACCATTAGATAGACTGTCTGCATCCAGGTCAACTGACAAAAGTGGTGAAACTCTACAGGATTTGCAGTGGGAAGGATAGTTCAGTGGCTTGAGTGTCAGCCTATTAAGGTGAAAGTTGTGAGCTCAGTCCTTGAGGAGACCACTTAGGGGTCTGAGACAATTCACTTTTATTTAAAAACAAACAAAAAATTGTCAGGGATGGTGATGGGTCCTGCTGTTAGTGCAGGGGACTGGACTCAATGACATCTGAAGGTCTCTTCCAGGTCTATGAGAGAGGTGTATCTCCATATATTATTATTTATTATTAAGGACCCATAAATTGGTAAAATCCAAAGACAGATGATCACAGTGTCTCTGTCTGGCATGGAATCTGTGAATCCTTTGGAGTCATGGAACCAGCAGAAGAGCTTCTCTGGCCATAACGCCACAGCTTAGGCTGGGGTATAAAGGTGGTTGTTGCATTACGCTGCTTGCATGTTGGTTGTATGCTAGTCTTGTCCAGCTAAAGTACACCATTGGATAGCAGCTGCAAAAGCAATGTGTTCTCCAAAGATGCTCAAGTTATATGAAACTCATAGCCCTCACTCCTACAGTAGGTGGTGATGGAAGGAGTTTTTCCATCAGTGTTGTCAATCCATCTCTCTGAGAGATGGTGGCTACCTTAACAGAAGAATTCTTCCACTGACCTAGCTGCATTTACAGTGGGCGTTAGGTCACCCTGGGTATATCTACACAACAAAGTTATTCCAAAATAACTTATTCCCGAGTTATTCTTCCAAAATAAACTATTCCAAAATAAAGCATCTACACTACAAGGAAGCCCCAGAATAAGCAAACCTTATTCCAAAATAGTGTGTGTACACACAATACAGCCTATTTTGAAATAAGGCCATTGGGCACACTCTGACTTATTTCTAAATAGACTTGATTCCCTGTCTACACAGCCCCTATTTCGAAATACCTATTTTGAAATAGACACTATTCCTCATATAGGCTACATCTACACTAGCCCAAATCTTCGAAATGGCCATGCAAATGGCCATTTTGAAGATTATTAATGAGGCGCTGAAATGCATATTCAGCGCTTCATTAGCATGCCGGTGGCCACAGCACTTCAAAATTGCCGCTTTTTGTTGACGCGTGGCTCGTTCAGATGGGGCTCTGTTTCGAAAGGACCTCGGGAACTTTGAAATCCTCTTATTCCCATCTGCTGATAGGAATAAGGGGATTTCAAAGTTGGTGGGATCCTTTCGAAAAGGACCCTCGTCTGGATGAACCGCACGGCAACAAAAAGCGGCAATTTTGAAGCGCCGTGGCCACTGGCATGCTAATGAGGTGCTGAATATGCAGTTCAGCGCCTCTTTAGTAATCTTCAAAAGGGCCATTTGCATGGCCATTTTGAAGATTTGGGCTCATGTGGACATGGCCACAATGAGGTCTACCTATTTGGCATATTTCAGGTCGTGTATTACCATGCCACTTTCAGAGAAAGTGGCCTGTGTAGAAACGGCCGTAGTGGGGCATTTGCCCCGCTACTGCAAGGAAAGGTTTAAGGCAGGCTGTGTAGCCCCACCAGCCAATGAGTGAAGGGCTCCTGGGGGCAGCCAATCCCAGGGCAGCTTGCTGGAGTAGCCTTACATAAAAGGAGGTGCTCCAGCAGAGCTGGGTCAGTTGGGTCCTGTCCAGGAAAGTGACAGGATCAGCTCCCAGAGAGAAATAGCACTTAGATAGGGCAGTGCTGGGCAGGATAAGAGGAGCTTGGGGAAGGTTCTAGCCTGACTCTTGCCAGACTGCAGGCCCTGAAGTAGAGGCTCGGAGGTACAAGGGCTCACAGGAGATGTGGCCCAGGGAGGAAGGCAATAAAGAGGAGTGACTAGGCTGACTGGGGGTGACTAGGCCTCTGAGACCAGAATGACTTAGATGCTGGGCCCGAACTTAAAGGACTAAGCCACTGGGCCTGACTGAGGGGTTGAGTAAGCCATGAAGGACTGCTAATGGGGTAAAGCTGCTACATGGCAGGACCCCTTGGAAGAGGGGTGGAGCAGGAGGCCCCATCACAAGACTCAGGCACTAAGGTCCAGACAGCCCAGGTGTGAGTCCCCCTGTGGGCAATTACACAGGCTTTAGAGAAGAAGCCGACCATTTTGAAGCTCATACTGAAGCAGCATAAGAGGTGGCAAAGCATCAAATACAGAGTTTAGCAGAGTGTATATCATACAATGTCTGAAATATAGAGAACAAACTTGCAAGAACCAGTTAAAGGATTTTCTGTTCCAGAGTGAAGAAGTTTATAGAAGTATGAACTGTTATAGAAAGGAATTATTTTAAGAGTCAAAAGCCAATAAAAGGAAGTGGGAAAAAGTTTATGCATTAAAAACATTTTTTTAAAACAACAAAGCCCAAATCACCTCACGGTGAAAATGTCGCTATTTTAATCTTTTTGTGAACTTAGGGGAAAGTTTAAAAATTCTACAAGGATGTCAAAATTAGACCCCAGTTTTAGCTATTTAGGCCCCAGTCCTGCGAAGACTCAAGTGTTTGCATAACTATAAGCATGTAAATAGCCCCTCTGAAGACAATGGGCTATATCAGAGGTTCTCACAGTGTGGGCCCTGGATCACTAGTGGTCCACGACCATCTTGCAAGTAGGCCATGGGCTCAGGACTTGACCCCCACCTCCTGCAGCAGGGAGCCCCCTGTGGCTCTTCAGCCCTGTACCCCATATCTTATATTACAGCTGCATATCAATGTCTTTATGCTCCAGTAGCCTTATATGAACAATGTAGTATTTAAGGCAGAGATAAGTGAAGGCGTTTTGTTATCATGGCTGGTTGGCTGGTGGTCCACAGAAAGATTTGCACTGAGTTGGGTCGGCCATGGGCCAAGAAGTTTGAGAACCACTGGGATAGATTAACTTAAGGAAATGGAACTTGCATGAATTGACCATGTAAGCACATGTGTATGTGGGCCTCAGTTTTTCAAGGTGAACCTCAAAGCAAAAAGTATTGTGTTTGAGCCCTTCTTAGCTTCTTTGCAATACATAAGAAAAGCCTCAAACATTTTAAAAGTTAAGAATATCAAGCCTTGACTGCCCAATGCTGGGTGGAGAATTCATGGGATTTGACCATTTAAAACTCATTGGCCATGCCTGCACTAATGAAATTACCCATTGCTGTAACATACCAGTTTCAGCTGGTGTGTAACATACAGATTTAGATTCAGTCAAACATTGCTCAACATAAACGTTCAATCACTTGGCTTTTATATGGTACCCCTCCCTCATCCACTCCCCTCCATGTATGTTACTACACTGAGGACTCCATTAGACAGGCCTTATTCAGACGTATGGGCCAAATTCTGAAATGAAATGCAAGCTAGACTTGAAAACACAAGACCGGAAATAGTGGGTAGAACAACAGGTAAAGTAGAAGTACCTGTTGAGTTATAGCACCAAAATATGTCATTAGCTGCTCATATTGGGATCAAAATAGGTATGTGGAGAAAGAAGGATTGAAATATCTGGGTTGATATACGGAGGAGTAAGAGGCATTCTTAGCTCTAGACTGCACTCCAGTAGAAAGGAGATGTCTACATCAGTGTTTCTTAAGCTTTTTGAGACCATGGAACACCAAACAACAATATTTTTTGTGTGGAACACCTATGAAAATTATTCTTCAAAAAAAATTGTTGTCAGACCAAAATTAAAAAAAAAAAAAACAGCATCATATAAACATATACAGAAAACGCTTTCATATCCGGCATTCTATCATCCAGAATCCTAAAGTAACTGGCATTTTAATCATAAGTAAATTTTAGTTCCCTTTTCCTTAAGTATATTACAGTGAAAGTAAATACAAATAAATACAACAAATACAGTATAAGTTTACACTGTACTATACTACCCTTGTGGGTAAATAAAATACTCTGCATACATTTTTGTTCGTTTCTTAATATCTAATCTTGTTTTTCTTCAGTGTTACGCATTGCTAGGTATATCTCTCTGTTATCCAGAATATTTGAATATCTGGCAACTTCCTGGTTCCAGGGCTGCCCGATATGAAAGAGCCTACTGTAGCTCAAAAACAAAAAAGTAATTTAAACAGGTATCATAGCAATGAAGAAGTAATATTGTATCTGGTTTTAATAGTAGAAAATATAGACCATCAGTGTATGATATCAAAAAAGTGTCAGATGCTTGCACTACACTTGCAAATTGCTCATGGAATACCAGTGTCCCACAGAACATAGTTTAAGAAA
Organism: Carettochelys insculpta; assembly: GCF_033958435.1. NCBI lineage: Eukaryota > Metazoa > Chordata > Testudines > Carettochelyidae > Carettochelys > Carettochelys insculpta. The sequence continues at coordinate 7,293,308 of NC_134149.1, read as the reverse complement.
CGCTGATCTAGATTTGGTCCATAAGATTATTAAATTCAGACCTGTCCTTTACTGTCTGGTACCTAGAGTAAATATGACCTTCACACATCATTCCAGATACATTAGTTTTGAAAGAGGTCAATGAAGTTACACTTAAGGCTACATCTACGCTACAGTGACCTGTTGACAGAAGTCACCGTTGGAAGAGATTTCCCAACAAAACTTCAGTTGACAGAGTGTGGCCCCACACAAAAACCAATCGGGAGAACACTCCGCTCTGTCGACAGAGCGGCCAGACTGCCTGGCCACTCTCTTGACAAAACAGCCAACCAGACGCACATCAGACAGGGCTGCCCATTGTCCTGGACTCCTTGTCTGCCAAGAGAAAGCCCCCCAACATAGCATCAACACAGCTTTTTTTGTCACAAGGACTTGTTGACAAAAGGCACTCTTCTTCATCTGGGAGAGGCAGGTTGTTGACGGAAGTGCTGACTTTTGTCGACAAAAACACATGTTCCAAAACCGGGATTTTGTCTACAAAACTCTCCCTTAGACATAGGCTAAGAGTAAATCTGTCTTTTTTGTCTTTAAAGGATGAGATGAACACCACAGAGGTAATTGATTAAATAAGCACTCGTACAGAATGTCCAGGGTCTATGTTTTTTGTTTTACATTTCACAGGGCTTGTCTACACTACCACTTTCCTTCAAAGGAACAATGGTAATTAGGGTGTTGGGAGTTTACTAATGAAGTGCGGCTGTGCATAGGCAGCACTTTGTGAAGCAAATTCCACCCCGCGGCAACTCCAAAGTTTTAAACTTCGAAGTACCAGCACATGTCTAGCCGCGGCTCACCCGCCAGTACTTCAAAGTGCCAGGGCAATTTCGAAGTCCCCTTACTCCTCAAAGGCCGTGTCTACATTAGCCCCGGGAACTTCGAAACCCCTTGTTTCTATGAACAGATAGGAATAAGGGGACATCGAAGTTGGCGGGGTCCTTTCAAAAAGGACCCCCGTCTGGACGAGCCGCGTGGCAGCAAAAAACAGCAATTTTGAAGAGCTGCGGTCGCCAGCATGCTAATGAGTGCTGACTATGTATTTCAGCGCCTCATTAGTAATCTTCGAAATCGCCAATTTGCATGGCCATTTCAAAGATTTGGGCTAGTGTAGACGTAGCCAAAATTTTGAAGTACCAGCGGCTGAGCCGTGGCTAGACGCATGCCGGTACTTTGAAGTTTAAAACTTTGAAGTTGCCACGGGGGGAATTTGCTTAATGAAGTGCTGCCTATGCACGGCAGCACTTCATTAGTAAACTCCCGACTCCATAATTACCATCCTTCCTTCGAAGGAAGGTGGTCGTGTAGACAAGCCCACAGAGACTGAGGGCAGCAAAACTCTCATCCCTTATTCACATGAAAACAGGAAAAAGAGGTAAGTATTTTCTTGTGACAATAGTGTTCATAAGACGTGTAAGTTTTCCACATTTTCTGATCTGATAAATGAGGTCTGGTGATCTCTGCAGAATAAGCAGGCAGATCAAAATCTGTTAATAGAAAGACCTTCAAGGATTTTGCAAAATATCTTAATTACCTTAACATTAGCAAATTACGTACAAGAACCCTGGAAGAGTATGGTTTTTCAAACCCATCTTTTACATACATCTAGGTTTTAATGCCTCACCTACTTTGTATTTTGTCTTTTACGGACACTTTAAACTTGGGGGAATTTCTGATGTATAAAGGTGTTTGCAATTTAAATTAATTTGCAGATCAATTGAAAAGTGAGAGTTGCATGGATGTTTGTCCATTTTTAAAATACTGTTTTTCTTTCCTGAACCCCGACTCCAGGTCAGCCTCCGAGCCAAGTTTTCCTTCATGCCTTATTGTCTATTCTGTTCAGCTATTTAAAAAATGTTGAATATCAACAATGGCTTTCAGTAGTGTATTGTCAACTTTTGTATGAAGCAATCTTGGCTGAATGAGAAGATCCCAGAGCTTATAGTTCTATCTACTGTGCTGTGCTGGGTTTCTGCTTGAATGTGTGTGACTGATAACGGGACAAATTTCTACCTTCGTTATTACATTTCAGCTACATAATTCATTTGCCAAAATCTTTTAGGAACTATCTTTATCGCAAATTGCACGAGACATCAGGTAAGTGCTTGTGATGTAAAAATAAGTAGAGATCCAGGAGCTGCCTTGTCAAACTTGTTTGTTAATTGTAGAGCTGTTTTTCGTAGCTTGTTTTACAGACTTAGGGTTTCCTGTGTAGCTGTGTGTGCCAGGAGTGTGTGTGTTCATGGACAGACATTAGAACTTGGACATCATTGCATGTAGTCTAAAAGCAATCATTTGTTTTTAAACCAGGGTCAAACGGTTTCAAATGTGGTCATTGTCAAGTCGTAAACCTTTGCCTGATCTTACTCTTCATGTAGGATCTCTTAGTGGCTTTTGCATCCAGAATATGAAAGGGTTTTTAATGTGTACATTATCCCTATTTATAACTAGATGTTAGCTTCCAGCATTTCACGTTGCACAGAGGGGGAAACTAATATTTTTTTCATTGCTTCAGTTAAACAAAGTTACACTGCAGGTTATCTTAAAGTGGCAGCTGATTTTCTAGTCACCATTTTCAAATAACCCAGATAAAGCAGGAAAGGTCACCCACAGTGTCCAGTGTCTGCATCTGCTCCACTTAACAAGTGCCATGGCAGGTAAAATAAAAGCAGCTCTTCCCCCTCTTCATGTAGGGCTCACACAGGCAAATCTTCCACTGAAGCCAGAGGCAGTTTTCTGTAAGTAAGAAGTGCAGGATCATTGTGAGTCAGGAAATAAGGGAGACTCCATGAATGGTTGTTAACGTTTCATATGTTGTCATTTTTAGTGGGAGTACAAGTTCTGTTCTTTTAGAAGAAAGAGTCAGCATAGTTTCATAAAGACAGGTATAAAAACCAAGAATCAAAACATAAGTGCTTTAGGAGGTTGATCTGAAAAATAATAGTAATTGAAATCAAAAGAGTCCCCGTCTTTTAGATTCCAGAAGGAAAGAGATTGAATTAAAGCTGGCATTATAGCAAAGCTACATCATTAAGACTAGATGTGGAAGATCTCTGTGGACGGAATAACTAGGTATTGCACAATGTGCTGTTTGACACTGAGTTGTCAGTTTCCCACTAATTCATATGCCTGGCTCTTTGTCCCAAACCCCGGACTCTTTTCAGTTTTTGTGTCTGCTTTGTCTGTACAGTGTCTGAAGACCAACAATCACCATGAAATATTTTGCAATGTAATTATATATACATGCATAAGCAGAAAAAGGCAATATGCCATATTTTGTTTGTACAGCCAGAAATATACAACCTTTGCAATAGAAATATAATGTAAATCTGACATAGAAGCATTTATGAAATTCTAACTCTGCCAAACAAATTAAACTTTATAATGTCACTGTCTGTTATAAAAAGTCTCAAGAGGCAATACATTTTTTGTTTAAAAAGAAGCCCAACTGCTGTTCTCTTTGGAATGAAAACTATAGTTCAGAATTGAAATGTAGTGTTGACAGGCTAGGCTATAATCTGATGATAAACTGCTATCTCAGCAGTTTCTAAAGCCAATTTTTAGTACTGAAATTCTGCTTTATATATATATAATTATTAATTAGCACTTTAGAGTTGTAAAGTTGCAAAACTAGAAAGTAACTCATCTACTCTTTATTAATATGCCTAGCCCTAGCATAATTGCTATCTAAGCAAACTGATTTACTGTTCAATGCCTCAGCAAAAATATTTTACCTGGGTGGGAAAATTGTTTTCATATAGAGATAAATTAGAAGCAGCACCAAATTAAATCACAGACTAATAATCCATGTTGTGGAGCATTTGTGAAAAAAAAATAAATCTTGCCTTCAACTGTTTGTCATTTGACTGGCTTTGTATAAATCATCTTTCATTGTAAAAAATGTTTTTAATTGTTATTTTCCAGTCTTCATCCAAAATGAGGGCAGACTCCAGATTGAGAAAGACTAAGGGTGAAAATCTGAGGAAAAAGTGAGAGGGTCATAAATGTGAATGTACAGTATCCACTACAATTGTCACATCTTGAAAATGCTATATATTACCCTCTGGGTAAGCAAACCTGAAAATGCTGCCAGGCTACCAGGTACAATTTTAAACATACAGTACTCTTAAACTGACTTTTTGCATTTAAATTGCTAACTATTGATGCCAATGTTTTCACGCTTTAAAAGTAGTTGTATGCCTGTTTTCAGGTCTGGGAATTCATATGTGCCACAGCAAATGATGATAAATTGGTCAGGATTTCCTTCCTTGTTTTCACCAGGAAATCAGTTTTGCCACTTGCTGGTGGCTTTTTGGAGGCCAGGAGTTCACACTAGACCTATGACTTTATCTAGCATGCCGTAATTGTATTTAGAGGTAATTAACAGGGCCCACCTTCTCATATGCATAAGATCAGAATTTGCCTTATTTTAGGTGTTTCATACTTTGTGTCACCTAAAGGCTAACTTGAGGGGGAGGGGCATTTTCATATCAAGAAGTTCATTTTCTCACAGTAAAAGTCTGTACTGAAAATAGAAACACAGACAATTTCCCCACAAAGAGACAGTCTCAGGGCACATCTATAATTACCCACAGAGCAATGCTCCAGAGTTGATTTTCTGGAGTTTTGTTTAGTACATCTAGTAGGGACATGCTAAACTGAATGTTGAGAGCACTCCCATCGACCTCCCACTGTTGGGATTGAGACAAAGTTCAGCTCAAGGTATGACAACTCCAGCTATGCAATTAAAGTAGCTGGACCTGCTTGCCTTGATTCAAATTTTTCCCCTAATCCAGACCTGGCCCTATACCCTTTGCCCAGAGCCCATGAGTTGCTTGTGTCATGAGAGCAGTGTGTGTTTTTAATGTGAAAATCTCCTTTGCAATGGGCACCGTGCATCTCTGAACAATGCAGTGATTTAGGCAGAGGTGGGGCAGACCAGGTTCTCCTTACGGAATGTGTGATCCACAGTAGTCTTGCTCCATTTTCTGGATCTTCATTTAGAGACCTGTAAAGCCCTCATTTCCATCAAAACTCCAAGTGAATACTTTGCACAGCCGGAGGAACTTCCAGTCAAGGCTCTCTCACAAACCTTAACGCGTCTAACCTCACCAGCTCCATATGAGGGAAGTCAATAATCTTATCTCCCTGGCAAATTTGAAGAAACTAAGGCTCGGATGGTGGTTTGCTTAAGGTCACAGGTCCCTCTTAGGAGAATTAGGAAGACTGGTTCTAATCACTGAAGACTGCTCCCATGCATGTGCGCAATAAGGCCAGTAATGAGTGTTCCACCAGCTTTGATATGTCAGGAATGTGCTTGGGCCAAAATTATTTTCTTTCCTCAGAAAGCCCTTGGACCATGTATAGACTCCACAGCTATTTATGTACCTTTAGTCATACAGAAGAACTCCCCGATTGCCTTGCTGGGCGTCTACACTGAATCAAGGGTGCTGAGTAGCAGCTTCTTTTGTCTTTAACTCTTATACCCAGGGCTTCATGCTGAGGAACCAGGTTAGCATTTTACAAGCAGTTTAAGGGTCAATCTTGTGGTATGAGCATGTAACTACGTAACTGCCAGGATTTCATCTACAAGAGGGAGGAATTACTTCTTCCCCTAAAGGCAACCAGCTCTTCCTGTGGTGTGAGAGTAGCCTACAGAGTAGGAATGGCAGGGAGATAGTAGCCTTTGATGCTATTAACACCCAGGTAACGACTAAGTTTGCTGCTGCACCATGCATCTGCCCACTGAAAAGCTTGTGGGTGCGACGTCCCTTTTCGCCTAGTGCTGTATCCAAAGCAACCCCTGCTGCAAAAGGCTGCAACATATATTGGTTGGGTTGTTGTGATTGTGTGGTATGGAGTGGATTTCAAAAAGAGCCTGGAGGAGTGAGAAGCCAAACTCCCACTGACTGCTTATAGGCTTTAGGCACCTTTTGAAAACCACGCCTATGGGGGGCTTCTGGTTGTCACTGTCATAGGGAGCATATGAGCACTGGAGAAAATGAGACCGGTGTGTCTAACATTGGCTGATTATATAGATCTGCAGAAAATGTTTGCAATTTAAGCCCAGTTGCCTTATTTCTTACACAGAGCTAGTCACAAGCCTGTTCCAGAGCAGCATGGGTAGGATGACCTTACAGCTGACAATCAGATTTATTTTCTATTTCCGGCTCCGCCACAAAATTTGACTAAATATTTAATGGTTCCGTGCCTCAGTTTCTCCAAGTGTAAAATGGGGATTGATATGTTTTTCCTTATTTCTCAGGGCCATTCAGAGGTTTAATCATTTGCAAAGTGACTTGAGACTCTCGGACCGAAAGTAGAAAGCATGATTACTATTATTTATTTGTCTGTTTGCTATGGTCTAGTAACATATTTTCCTATGAAGAACTAACCAGAAATCTGTTTTTGATTTGTCAGCTACTATGAGGCACTTGAAAGTTACTTATTGATATTTAGGACCATATCCAGGGAACTTCCATGTAAATCACAAGAATGAAAGCTGTAGAAGTCCCACTACTGGGTTGCATTAGATGTTTCTGCTGAAATTTCCAAGGCCAGTCTAGGAATTTCAAGAAGGCAAAACTCTGCTACAGATCAGATCCTCAGCTGCTCTAAATAGCCAGAGCTCCATTGACTGCAACTGAATTATGACAATTTACATCAGCTGAAAATCTAGCTCTGCGTTTTTCCATTTCTTTTCACTCCTAATTTTGCAATCGGTAAAAGGAATTCTACATGCTGTGATATTTCCCCCTCCCACCACCATCAAGGTCTGGTAGGTAAGAGCAACCTGCTCACCATACTGTCCTTCCCACACATCCAGGGAAGGTTACTATTTTGGTATTCTGACATAATATCAATTATCCTGCCAGCAGACAGATACTGGACTTCAAGTTTTCTTATAAAATAAGAAACGGAGTTTAATTAAACCATCAGTAACTTGGACCTAATTATTTCAGACAGTATTTAATTAATGTTTCATGGATACCTAATGTAATTAAGGTTCCTTTAATAAGACCTTCTGTGACATTAAAATATATTATCTTTATCTTCCTTATCAACTACTGTCTGACACCTCAGATTTGTCATTTTCACCAAAAGGTATAGTTTGATTAAATAGAACAGACCCTAAAATTAATCTAGCAAATTACACTTGTTTGTTTCTTTTTTCCCCCCTCAAAGACTAATAAGTGAAGCCTTTTAATTAGCAGTGTAGCTACAAATGTTCATGCTAGAGTTTTACTTTTTTTTTTTAAAGTGTTTCTTTTGTCTGGCCCTTTTTATGACCAAAGCAGATAGCAACAATACTTTATTAATCATGGTGAAGGACCAGACTTTCAAATATAGGAGAAAAACTATTTTTTCTTCATAGTAACAAAGACCAGTGTTCTTTCTTTAAGAGTCTACATTGTTCTGAGATTTAATTTCTTCCTGTTATAAACTATTTTACAAATTTAAAACCACAACATGTGTATGAGAAAATACAAGCTATGTGCTAAATTGTTTATTGTCCTAACCTTGTCTCTCCTTAAGCAATGGGTTCTTCTTCCCCACTCTCATCATCGTATTGTTTTCATTAATTGGATAGTCAAGGACAAAGCTTGAGGACTTCTGGGCCTGTATCAGCCTCACATGGCTACATGGTCAATAGTTGGAGGCAAAAAAAAGTGTGGTTTCAAGCGCAATTTAAGTTTTCTGGAAGCACCAGCTATCTGTGTTCCATCCCCGCTCTCTAGAGAATAATTATGCTCATGTCAGAAACAAAAGGAAGGAAAACAGAGGTGGCCTTTACTGTAAAAACATGTCTAAATCTCATTTAATTCATTGTGAGTTAAGCACCTGCTTAAAGTTAGGCAAATGTTTAAGTGTTTTGCTGAACTGGGGCTAGGATGCTTCCTCTAAGGTTCATAATCCTGCTACCTTAGGGCAACACCTGAAAGATTGACCTCAGTAGAAGGGAAGGGCAGGTGGCTGAAGGTCTGAATAAAGAGGATTAGAAGACAGTCAAGAAGAAGACAACACATAAATGAGTGTATCTCTCCTAGACAATGTGGAGCCTGTGACTTCTGCTTTACCCTGTGATAATGGGATCTAGAGTGCTTCCTGTGATTGAGGGGGCCTACAATGAAGGATGTGTGGCTTGTTCCCTTCCAAAGTTATTCTTGACATGCTGCTGTCCCACATAGTAAATTTAGGTCTTTCTGCTTTGTACAACAAGGACATAGTCATCGTTAGGGCTAGATTGGCCAGTGCAAATTGTCAAATTGTCTCTGTTAAGAGCCAGCCAAATATCTCATCCAAATGTAATTCTTATTTGTTCCTTTTTTTTTTTTCGCTTATTCAGTTGTTTGGGTGTTTTGGTTGGTTGGTAGGTTGGTTGATAGGTTAATTTGCTTGATTGACTGATGAGGAGCATGATTAATCAAAAAGTCATAGTTTTATTTTTTTTAAATGAGAAAATTTGGGGAATTGGAAAATTTCCACCAGCTCAATAGCCAGCAAGAAAAAGAACACCTGATATTTTCATCCAAAAATGTTCAGGGTTTTTTAGTTGACAATGCAAAATTAGAAAAATCTTGTTTGACTTTCATGGAGGAAAGTCAGTATGGGGAAGAGAAATCAATTTGTAATGTTCTCCACTCCCCTGCTACTCTAAAAGAAAGAGGAATAAAGCCCTAATACCAGGGCAAATGCTGAACTGGAATTCCTTTGCTTTGTTTTCAAAGAAGAGCTTACAGAAGAGAGCGGTTTGCTAGTTGATGCTTTTATTCTGGTCACAGGGGTTGACTGCCAGGCAAATTAGCTGGAAGGCCAGATGTTAGATGGGTTAATGAGTACTCCACAGCAGATTTCAGGCATGGGCTTCCATGAAAAGGAACAGAATTTTTCCTTGGCCCCAATCCAACAAAGGACTTAAGATCATGCTTAACTTTAAGCATGTGAGTAACCCCCTTAAAGACTTTGGACCAACTTACATGCACTTTCACACGTGCTGAAGTGATTTTGCTGAATCAGGGCCGTAGTCAAGGAGCAAGATTACTGAGCTTCCTGATGGCTTATTGTCAGACATGGTGATAATGCTGAATTAATGACCAGCTACAGTTTTGAAAATAAAAGGTGGAAATTTCATAGCAGCGACCAATGGCTACGTCTAGACTAGAGGGTTTTGTTGACGAAACAGACATTTTGTGGCTGTGTTTTTTGTGGAGTTGAACAAAACTGCTGTAAGAAGACAGGCAGGCTACCACAATTCCTCCAGGGGACAGCCCACTGAAGGCACTCCCTGGAGATACACTTATACTAGCTCAGATGGGATTCTCCAGGGACTGACAGAAGGAGGCAGAATTTTAGGGTCCGTTACTTGGTTTTACACAGGCTCAGAGCCTTCTTCCTGACCCAGCCGACAGGCAGAGCCCCAGTCGGCCGAGGGCCCCAGTCCTCGTCCTGATATGAAACTGTGGTGAACTTGAAACTCTAAGGAATCCCCATGGTGGGTTGTTGAAGGACTTCTCTGCTAGAGCCCATGTTAGGGCTGGTGCGGGAGGAGGGAGTGAGCATGCGTGTAGCTTCTTTAGTTGTTTTTAACATTTTCTCAGTCATGCTTTTACCCGAATAATAAAACAGACTTGCATAAAAAGAGCAGGGCAGTATCTGTAACGGTGGGCAATTATTCTGCGAGCAGAAAGCACGCCAGTGTGTTTGGGCAGCCTGAGTCTGCAGAGAGTAACGTGGTTCAGGAAGGGAGCCACTAGCCAGGAGATTTCTCTGGTCAGAAGAGAAAGAGACATGTGTCTCCACCCAAGGCAGAGCCATCCCAGCCATAGGATGAAGTGGGGCACCCACCCCAGGCCCTGCACTTTTGGGACCTCCATCTTGGCTACCCTGACCATCCTATGGACAGGAGGGACTGGGCAATTATTGGGTACCTGGCACTGTGGCAGCCCTCATCCCCACTCACCACATAGACAGCAGGAAGCTCAACAGCCTGGTCTGCCACTCCGCCCTCCCGGCCCACCATGCCCATCTTCCCCTCAACAGCAGGAAGTGAAGGGCCCCAGCACCAGGGCGCTCCACTTCCCGCTGCCTTGGAGAAGCTGGGAGCAGTGGACCAGGAGAGCAGTGTGGCAGGACAGAGCTGCCCATGTGATACATGGCAGGTGACCCCTGCTGCTGTGGTGTCAGGCTGCATAATCCCCTGAGCAGTGTGGCAGAGGGGCTGCTCTATGCCTGGGGTACTGGGGGAGGGAGGTTGCCCCAGGTCCTTTCGCTGCAAGAGAGCCCTGACCCAAAGGAGGTAAGGGCCAGGGGGCTGGCAGCCTGAGAGTGGACACAGAAGAGGAACACAGGTGCAGTTGCCCAGACTAGTGACTGTAGCCACTGGTTTATACTAGCAGCACTTCCTTAAGATAGAAACATAGAATAGTGTAAATGGACAGAACTAACTCCTCTACCCAAGCCTTCCCAAGGAATACAGAAAGACTCGGTGGGTCAAATCTGTCTCCTACCAAATAAGGGCCAATGGGTGAGGCAGCTGCAGGGTCCCGTGTCCACTGTGCTTATTCTGTCCCTCTGTGCCCACTGGGCACCAAGTTGGAACTACGGGGTCTGCATAAATGCAAAGCGTGTCTGTGCTCTTTCCTCTGTTCACCGACCATTGCCGGTGTTTGCATTGGGCTGTCCAGGGTAGGATGCGGCCCCTTACACAGGTCCTTTGCACAGTGATCAAATTTCACTCGATACAATCAATAAATAAACTGATTCTTCCTTTGCAAATAGCTCCTGAAATTCTACGTTGCACATAAAACAGTTAGATGCCACACATGCTCCCCATCATTAATGTGCCGGTAAGTATCTGTTAGAACAATGGTTCCCAACCTTTTTACTAGTGCCGACCCCCGGCAACCTCCCAAACCATTTGCAGAGTCCCCAGTAAACTCCCCAAACCATTTTCAGACCCATCAAAGCCAATTCTAGCCACTATGTGATCTTCATTCAATGAAAAAGGAAACGACCGCTTAGATTTTTGGACAGCAATTCACAACATTATTGGAAGATATTTAATTTGAAAATAATAATTGTTTGTAACTTTGCAGTTTCTTTAAAACTTATTTTCTATTATCATTTTTATTTATCTTTTATTTTTTTGCATGGGCTCCCTGCAATACTGTGGAGCTCAGGTTGGGAACCACTGTATTAGAATATAGCTGGGTCACTTTTTTCCTCTTTACATAAAGAAAACACAGTTTGTTCAATTCAAGCAAAATAGACTCCAGGGAAACACAGCTAATATGGGAAAATACACTGGCTAAACCAACTAGGCCCACAGATAAAGAAATGAAAGGATCTGATTACACAGATTACTGGAAATCTGTCACCCCTGCTACTTTAGGACCTTTAAAAGCAAACATAAATCACTGAATCACTTCAATCAAATTTAATTCAGATGATATACTTTCACATAAAATCTAATTTAGTTGGAGTTACTGGGTCATGACTTGTCTGCTCCCCACATGACAAGGTTAAAGAGATTACATTTGGACTCATGTCAGCAGCATCTGCTAGTTAGCCCTCCGAATGCTGATTTAATGAGTGAGGTTACGCGCAGTCTCTTGGAAAGACTTCTGGTTTGGGCAGGTGCTGGAGAGATGTTATTCATTTAGGATGCTACAAGGAGGGATGTTATCCTTAGAGAAGTCATGGATCATTGCTGTGGGAAGTATAAAATGTCCCGCTGTATTTGTTTACCTACATGTAACAGCCTTCCAGGTTTTACACTAAGCCATTTTAATATGCTGCTTTGGAGAGAGGGGAGCTTTCCAGTATGAAAAGTCATTTATAAGAACAGCCACTTTATTGTCTAGCTGCTCCTGCTGCAGTTCGGCTCACCCACATAAACACAAGGAGCATCTGAACTTCATCCCAGCACCTCACCTAGTGCCCCCTGTACAAAGGGACAGATTCTGATACTCTTCAGTCCTGCTGAGCAGCTTCCACTCCGAGTTCTGCCACTCAAATGGGCAGCTGGCAGCAGAAGGTGCTGCCCTGTATGTGTAGTAGCCCCAGAGGGATCATCCTGGTGGTCTGTAGCTTCAAACAACAAGCAGTCCTGTAGCACATTCAAGACTAACAAATGTATTAAGCAAGGCGCTTTGGTGGGTAAGACCCACTTCCTCACATTTATGTAAGCGAGTGACCCTGGACAGTGATGTGGGTGGGGAGTGTGGAAGCAAATTCACTCACTCCCCACACTCAGAGAACAACAGGACCTAGATAACTGCAGGAGCCCCACCTCAACACCACCCTCCAATTAGACTATTCGAGGCATGGTTGATTCCTCTATCACCTCCGTCAGAGAAGGTGATCAGAGGGCTTGTGTGTTACCAGGGGCATTGTGTGCACCCTGCACACTAGTGCATAGTGAAGACACAACAACTGGCTTAGCAGCTTGAGTCAAAGCCTTGAGGAGAGAGTAGAGCTGAACTAAAGTTGCGTTAAAAGACAAACTGCCAAGTCCCAAGATCACATTTTGTTGTGGAGAAGACAGACTCCCTAGAAACTTCTAAACCATGTTTCTCAACGTTTTTTTATTAAGTACCCCTATTTGTGTGTGTGTGTGTGTGTGTATACACACACACACACACACACACACACACACACACACAGTACCGCCAGATTTCTGTCATGTACCCCGAAGGATACATGTACTACCGGTAATACATTACTGAGGTAATCTGAGGCCTTGAAACAAGTGTCATTCAAAGCCACCCTTTTTACTCGTGCTTTTATTGGTGTTTGAGTTTGTGTGTGTTCTCCTGCTTTTGAGATGTTTTATGTCCTTTTGGAATTTCGTATTTTTATATATTTTTAAAATATATAAATTGTAAGCCTCCTCAAATATTTTAAATAGAGAGACAAGTTAAAAATATTTTAAATAGATGTAAGGAATGTGCCAGCAGGAGCTCAATACTAGTGAAGGATTTGGGGAATGTGTCCTGTAGACATCATTTTCATGAAAATGCAGAAGGGTTACGTAAATAATAATAGCAATGAAGGGTCCTGTGGCACCTTATAGACTAAGAAAAGTTTTGAGCATGAGCTTTTGTGAGCACAGACTCACTTCAGCAGCATCTGATGAAGTGAGTCTGTGCTCACGAAAGCTCATGCTCAAAACTTTTCTGTTAGTCTAAAGGTGCCACAGGGCCCTTCGTTGCTGTTACAGATCCAGACTAACACGGCTACCCCTCCGGTAAATAATAATAATTACTGTACCCTTTTACATAAGTCAGATTTACACAAGTTACATTGCACTTAAAAACTACTTACTTACAAAAACATACAAAAATATCACAGACACTGCTACTGAAAATTTGCTGAGTTTCTACCATCTCATTATCAAATAAATGAATTGGAACAGAGATACTGTATTTACATTTCAGCATAAGGCATATGAAGCAGTAGAAGCAAGTCACTGAATGAACTTTTAGATTGTTCTGATGTTACTAGTATTTTCTTTTAATGTAGCCTGTTGTAAAACTAGACAAATATCAAGGTGATGTACCCCTGAAAGACCTTGGTGTACCCCCAAGGGTACATGTACCCCAGGTTGAGAAACACTGCTCTACACCACAAGTAAGAAAGGCAAGATTCTCTTTGGGTGTAGCTTGAAATCAGTGGAGCTTTGTTGCTTTACACCAGCAGAAAAGGAATCATCTGCCTAACGGGTGTAAAGCAACAATGCTCCACTGATTCCAAGCTCCACCCATGGAGAATGTGGGGGTTTTTAAAGGACTGTTTGTTTCTTTGTAGAAGAAAGTCCTAAAACTACTAATCACTGAAGTTCTGATAGAGACTTTTGAGTAACAATTGAAATTCATTACAAAATCTGACTATTTGGATGTGTAATTTTCCTTGTGGAGGGGTTTCCAACTCTTTCTGTAATTATCATGACAGCAGAGGGATGGAGCCATTAAAATAATTTCTGGCAATTCTCTGCCATGTGTATTATTTATGAAGGATGCAGTGGGCACAGTGTTCTTTGCCACACTCTCTGTTTTGTGTGTGTCCCCCTCGCTCTCCCCTCCACCCCCCCGCCCCCCGCTACAGGCACTTCTCATATATGTCCTGAAGGGATGTGCAACTCCAGAATTAATTGAGCCAGCCTGAAGAAGCAGCACTTATGTGTAAGTCTTCTGTAATCATATCAAAGAAAACTGAAGAAAATTGAGAAAAATGAGGACATACCTTATTGCAATTATCTTTTGTTCCAGCATATTTTTCTTATTAGCAGTGCAGACAAAAGGCAGCCCTGCTATTTTATTAAAATGAGTCTCATATAAGTATTTTGTGCACCTCATTATTATATAAAAATTGCACTATGCAGCCTTTACTCAGGCAAAATTTCTACCGCCCTCACTGGGAACAGCGACTAGGTGAACATTGTGAGACTGCCCTCTTGTCTGTTGGAGTTTTTCTTGTTCTTTGGCTTGGGATTGGGGGTTTTGTATTGGTTTGGTTTTTCTTCTGCTAATTGCTCCTGGGTACCTCTAAGTTGGAGGTGCTTTTGTGCAGCATGTCCTGAAGAGGGAAATACGCAAATTGTGTCAAAACTTGGTTAGTTTTTGAAACAGGCTGTCATTAAAACTTAGGCATCTTCATCAGTAAATCTCCATGTATTTCACAATCTATAATCCATTTATTTTCTTAACTGCTAAGGAAAGGGGAAAGTGTTCTTCTCTGCATTGTGCAGATGGGGACGTGGGGCACGGAAAGGCTAAGTGACTTGTCCAAGGTCATACAGGACATCTGTAGCAGAGGAGCAAATTGACACTGCATCAGCTAAGCCGTAGACTAGAGCTCTAATCTTTGAACTCTCCTTCTCCTCTGGGGCTTCATTTTTGAAAAGTTGTATGATACGGTTGGAGGTATGACCAGGTGTTTTAGCTCGTTAGCATACACACCATTTAAAAAATATAGCACACTATGCTGTACTATCTAATAACAGTCTGATTCTGCCTCCAAAATTCCAATTTAAGTCCACGGACAATTAAAAATACTGAATTGAGCCCTATTACCATAAGTCTGTGTCAGACAGCAATAAAGCCAGTTTGTCAGCTGGTTTAAATTGGCGTGGTTCAGCTGCTGGCACTGCTTTGCACTAGCAGGGGCTCTGGCCAATAGATTAAATCTGGCAATTTGAGACAACTTCTGCTTTGGGTGAAACTTGGCCATTTGGGATTTGACTGAGCATTCCCCAAGTTGAAGAAAAGCTTGGCTCTGTTCATGCAGCTGTACAGCTTGCATTGGCACGTCCATTAACTGCACACACCCAGAGTCTGAGCTCAGCTACGTGTGGTACGTCGCTATTAAAGGCACCAGAATTACTCCAGATTTAACTGAAATAATAGAGAGCAGGCTGTACGCCACATATTTCTGATGCCTTTTAGTTAGGGCAACCATATCTCCCTGTCCCAAATACGGGACAGGGAGATATGGCAGGGAGGGGTGGCTTCTCCCAGCTCCGCCAAGCCCTGGGGAGCTGGGAAGGAGGCAGCAGCCACCGGCACTCCCCGGGAGCCTGGGAAAGTGGCAGCCGCCGGCCCTCCCCACAGGAAGCTGCAGCAGCCGGCACTCCCTGAGCCCCTGGGAAGCGGCAGCTGTCAGCGCTCCCTGGGAGCCCCAGAGAAGCAGCAGGGACATGGCAGCTGCCCACACACCCCTGCTTATCCAAGGCTCAGGGACGTGACTCCCACCAGAAGCTGCACCTGCACAGCTGCTGGTGGAAAAGGTTGCCGGGAGGGACCACCCAAATACAGGACAATTGGTCCCTTTTAAAGAATAAGTAGGGACACCTTTTTGGCGTCCCAAATATGGGACCTTCCCACCTAATACGGGACGGATGGTCACCGTACTTTTACTTCTCAGGGAATTCTGGGCCACTGCACATGTGTAGAATTCACGTCTCCCAGAGGGTTTTTACTTCCCAGCAGAAAAATACATCCTCCTGAAGAGGTTTTGCAGTTATCACTTTTGCCCACCAGGGGCTGCTGTGGCACCAGACCAGAGAGCAGCTGGCTCCCCAGCCATACCAGCCAGCAACTGGCTGTATTTCTCAGTGTCCTGCCTGTGGGGACCAGGTTAGGAGTCACATGATGTAGGACAACAAGAAGTCCTGTGGCACCTTATAGCCTAACAAATATTTTGGAACATAAGCGATTATGCTCCAAAATATCTGTTCATCTATAAGGCGCCACGGGACTTCTTGTTGTTTTTGCAGATATAGACTAACACGGCTACTCCTCTGACACATGATATAGGGGCACAGAGCGGGACAAATGGAGCTCTTGAGGGGTCACATGGGCTGTGACTAGTTGCGGGTACAGACTGGGGCAAGGGCCAAATGGACATGCAGGGCTGCATGGGGCTGGAGGGAAGGGGCTGGCCGAGTTGGGGTGCAGAGATATATGGTGGGGGAGGGAAGGGGTGCAGAGCCATATGGAAAGCGGGTGGCTGCATGGGAGTGCAGGAACATGTGGATGGTATAAGGCAGTGGTTCCCAAACTTTTTCGGCATCACACCCCCTTTCGATTTTTGAGAACCCCTCATTCCCCCCACCTCTTCTTTACCATCATCCAACCCTCCTTTTAACAAAAAATTCAATTCATAGTTTAAAATAAACACAAAAACTTGATGTAAAAATTTTATTTAAAATTAAATATAAGCACAAATAATTTTTCTTGGCCCCTTGTGGTTGCCTGGTTCAGCCCCAGCTGGCCAGCTGCCTGAGCCCCATGCCAGCCTCCAGAGCTATCCGCAGCAGCCACATGCCTGAGAGCCAGAACTGCTCGCCTGAGCCCACAATGCAGAGGCCAGCCACCCGCTCGCCTGCCAGCTGCCGTGGCCAGCCAGCCACCTGCCTGCCAGCCACATAAGCCCCAGGCTGCCAGGGCCAGCCACCCACCCACCATCCTGAGCCACGCAAGCCCTGCGCTGTTGGGCCAGCCACCTGCCCACCAGCCCAAGCTCCCCAAGCCCTGCTTTGCTGGGGTTGGTGGCCCAAGCCCCACGAAACCCACAAGCTGGCCAGCCGCCCGAGCCCCTCAAGCCCTGCAAGCTGCCAACCTGAGCCCCTCCCCTGCCCTCCTACAAAGCCAGGCACCCCCCATCTAACCCCATCTTCCTCCTCCTCCCGCCCAACCCACACTCACTCTCATTTACAGGAGGCATCCAACTCTACGTGGGTCTTTGCCGGCTGCCTGCTTTTTATAGCAGCTGCGCCGAGTCACCCACGTAAAACTGCAGGGGTTGAGAGCCAGAAGCAAAGGCCAGCTTTTTCTCTAGGTGGAGGGAATGGTGGGGGGACTGGGTCCCCTTGCTCCCCCCCAGCAATTTCTTCATGCCCCCCCCCAGGAGGGCACACCCCCCCGTTTGGGAAACCATGGTATAAGGGGACGCATAGGGATGAGGGCAGATGCACCTGACTGAATGGGAGAGCCTAGGGGTCAGCCAGGATCTGCATAAGGGTGGCTCCCCAACAATCTATCTTCTCCCAGCCCTACCCAACAACCTTCCTGGTTCACTTCCAGGCTCCTTCTCAGCGATCATTTCCCTCTCCATCAGCTCCTCCATGATCCCTGAGTCTCCCAAGGCTTTGAACTGCTTCTGAAGGCTCTGGAGGATATGTTTCTGTTTTGTATTTTTAAATGAATTATTACTTAAACAGATTTAAAACACTCATTAATTCTGACTTGTGTTCTGTGTTAATCTGCCTAGGAAGGTGTCTGTTTGTCAAAATAT
This sequence comes from Carettochelys insculpta, assembly GCF_033958435.1. Taxonomy (NCBI): domain Eukaryota; kingdom Metazoa; phylum Chordata; order Testudines; family Carettochelyidae; genus Carettochelys; species Carettochelys insculpta. The sequence continues at coordinate 7,275,479 of NC_134149.1, read as the reverse complement.
ACTCCCTGAATCTTTTTGTTGTTTGTATTGTTCCAGGCTTTTTTGCGGACAGGTATTTTGAAATAAATTACCAAAATAATTGATACTGGCCAAATAACATTGTGTTATTTTGACAGAATATGGAGAATTTTTAAAAATTGTGAACAGTAGACTTAATTTTTGGCACACAGTTCCCCCAGAGTAATATCTGAGATTTTCTTATACCCCAAAAATTCAGTCAAATGAAATTCAAATTAGAAAGAAGTGGATGAAATTAAAAATTGTTGAATTTTGCAACATTTTACCCAAAACTGAATTCAGTTCCCTTGTTTACCTCTAATATAGTTGTATACCTACATATTCCATAGTTGAAATATGTATATATATCTACATAGAAGGACAGTGGACAGAATTTACGAAAGAGTAAAGCCAAGACTCAGAACCTAAACACTTCTCAGATTGAGGCAAGATTTGAACTTCAGGGTTTGAGTCTATCTCTGTTGAATGAAGAGAAGGTCTAATCCAAAACCAATGGAAAGGTTTCCTGTGGCTTTTGAGATCAGGCCTATAAAGATTAAACAACACTGTTTAGAAAAATCAAGGAGGCTTTTACAGATCAGGAAGAAATGTACAAACTTTTTTAAATAGGCTATTTCATTAGCAAAACAAAAACGGGTCTGTCCCACGAAAGCTCACCTAATAAACTATTTTGCTAGTCTTTAAAGTGCTACTTGACTGCTTTTTGTTTTGATAGTGTATAGACTAGCACGGCTCCTCCCTCTCTGTTACTATTTCATTAGGTTACTAAATATTTATTTCAGCATCATATGCGTAGGTGCAGGAACACAACCACCCAACCCGTCTTTGCATGCAGTTAACATTAGCCTTCTTGGGAGATGCACGGAAAGAATTTCTCCTGCTTGCACACCGGTTTTTATTTATGGGCTATTTCTGATGCAAATACAGGAATTAAAAATGAGGTGTTAAGGAAGCTGACTAAGTTGGCAATGAAGATAAAGTAGGAATGCAAAGGATTAGAGTGCTTAATGTACTGGAAAGGAGTTTATCAATAGTGACAATTCTCACAGTGCTTAATCAAACATTTAAGACAAGTGGCGAGGGAGACAGTAAGTGGTTTGGGGTTTGAACAATGAAAGCAAACGAACTGTCTTGTCAGGACATGTCAATTTGTGGTGGAATAAAGAAATTTTGTTACTCTTCTCATGTGGCCAGCTAGGGAACGCAATATACTGACTTTAATGGGATTATCATCTTTCTTGATGCAAATAAAGTATAACATCTTACAGATTTCACTACTGAGCATTATTTATAGCTCGATGGCTCTGGGAAAGGGTTGTTTTAATTTAATTTCTTTCCTTGAAAGAAGTTTCAGGAGTGACTTTTTTTTACAAACCGAAAAACCCTGCACTCTAAAAGCACATAGGCCTGCTCCTGCATTCCTTGTACCCCAATCTTTTGGTGACCTCCACTGGAGTTATGAGGGATACAGAAACAGTCCCTAGGCCTAGGCACTAGGGTATATCCACAGAGCAACTAGATACCCGCAACTGGCCCATACAAGCTAACTCAGATTCACCCAGCTGGGGCTGCAGCCTGCAGGGCTCTTTCACGGCACTTGAGTCCTAGGACCATCCCGGTCAGGGCAGGAGACAGCCTCCACGGGCCTCAGGGCAACGTGAGGCAGGGGCAGCTCTGCACCATGGAAGGGGCAGGGCCTGGGGTATTTACCTCTTAGTGCTGCTCAGATCATGGTGCTGGGCCCTCCTTCTGCCCTCAGAGCCATGCAGAGTGGCACAGCAGCACTGCTACAGCACTTCAAAGGGGCCCAGAGGTCCAGCCACTGCTGCTGGCAAATGCCAGGCCCCAGGGAAACTGACCCCTCTTTCTACCACCCACCCCTTGTTGGCAGGCCTGCTACCACCTCCCGGTGTCCTCAAGCCTGTGGTCTGGTTTGAGGGTATGTCTTCACTATGCGGAAGATCGACCTGATCAGGGTGGGGGGCAGTGGTCATTGTTACATTTTGTGTTGGGCACCGCTCGGCTAGCCCCTGTCCAGGCTTACTCCAGCCTAGATCCTGCTCTGCCCCCAGCCTTACTGCTGCCTTGGAACCAGTCCTCCTTCCGCCTTCCCTGACTCCAGGTAATTGTGTTCTGGCCCTCGGCTCCCACTCCTGGCTTTGACTCTGAAATTCAGGCTGTCTTCCAATCTGACCTTCTTCTAGGATCCCTCTGGATGTTGTAGATCTGATTTGCAAAACTAGAGAAGTGCAAGGCTGCATAATGAGCATGCAGATGTGAATTTAATTTGTGTGCCTGTTTACCATGATTGCCTGCACAAACAGCCAGCTCAACGCCTCATTGGCCTGATATGAGCACATTACCCTGGCAATTCCACATGCAAATTGCATGTACTGTTGCATAGACACACAGAGCTTGAATAACCACAAATCCCATGCAATAATACTGTTAGTTTCGCATTTGCAATATCAAAATACTAATCTTACGACATTTAAACCTCACATTGTTCAGTCATTTTGGTTTGTTCCCATTTTTCTATTATGTATTCAGCACACTTTCAACAGCCTGTGTCCAGTGAAGAGTCTGGGCCAAATTTTGCTCTGATGTGACAGTATAATTTTGGAGTAATACCACTGAACTCAGTGGGATTATTGAAGTGGGCTGGGAGTTACACCAAAACCAGAAGTTTTACAGTCTGTTAACACAGCTACTTCAAATGCATTTTCTCATAGAAATTATTATTCTTTCCTTGGGCATAGGCATCTGAATACGTCCAGACTAGCTAAGCAGTTTTAAGCTTTTGTTTTAATCCCACGATCCTACATGTTAAAACTTCAGCAGTGGTTTGGGTCTATTGTATAAAGGTGGATTGTGCTCGATGGTCCCTCTGATTTGTCCTTTCCATGTGAGGAATAAATTTTATTATGTGCACTGAGGCGTATGTGGGTGTGCACTACCAGTACAAACACATGTTGCTGGTGGTGGGTGCTCTGGTAATCAGTTGGGCAGCTCCTGAATCTCTCCAAGGTGGCCATCTAAGTGCACAGCTTGCAGGAAACACTGATTGTGGTGACTATCTTTTTGGCCAACTGAAATCAAGGCAAGAGAGGTCCACAAATTTACACCAGCAAGGATTTTGGCCCATTCCCTATATTTGTTTTCTTATGATACCTTTATTGTAATCAGTGTCACATAAAACACTTAGAAGCCTAGCTTAGCATAATTTAAAATAGGGATAGTTCTGGAGTTTCTCTCCCCAACACTCACCTCCAGAAAATAGTTATGGGAAGCTTTTCAACTCAATATCTGCGAAGACAAAACTGCTGCTCTCCAACACAAATGTGAAGAGTGTGCTCTAGTATGCATGTGAGACTTGGCATACAAAAAGTCTTGAAATCACAAGCTACACCCATTCATAAACAGATGCCTGAGGTACATCCTTCACATCAAATGGCAAAACTTCGTCACAGATTAGGCATTTTGGAACAGAACAAGGCAAGACCCAATTGACATTGAAATCAAGAGAAGAGACTGGGGATGGCTAGGCTGGGGATGGCTCAGAAAACCGTCATCCAGCGCGGTCCATCAAGCTCTCACATGGAACCCTCAATCCGCAAGGAAAACACAAAAGAGAAAGACCTCAGACAACGTGGAGGAGGTCTACTGAAACTGAAGGACAACAACTGGGGCACTTCTGGAGCTGCCTAGAAATTTTGTCCAAAGACAGAGTGAAGTAGAAGAGACTTGTAGACCTACGCTCCACCCGGAGTACAAGGGTTAAGTAGTAGTAGTAGAACTGATCCACAACTGAGGATCTGCAAGTTTGCAGCTCTAATAATGAAGTGGAGTGACAATTTTAGCATTCATGCAGACTTGTTCTTTTCTTTACAAGTAAAGCCCGTTTCTGTGTGCTGTCCACACTCAGCCTCACCTTTAACTTAAAAGGGGGTGCACTTCAAGCGCAAACAGTGCAGACTGAGGGTCTGATGCCAGGAATAGCGGAGTGCCCCAAGGCTTTGTTCTGGGGCCAGTGTTGTTCAACATCTTTATTAATGACCTGGATGAGGGACTGCATTGCACCCTCAGCAAGTTTGCGGACAACACTAAGCTAGGGGGAGAGACAGATACATTGGAGGGTAGCGATAGGATCCAGAGTGACCTGGATAAATTGGAGGATTAGGCCAAAAGAAATCTGATGTGGTTCAACAAGGAGAAGTGTAGAGTCCTGTAGTTGGTATGGAAGAATCCTAAGCATTGTTATAGTGCTGGAGACTAGTGAGCTAAGCAGCAGTACAGAGGAAAGGGACCTAGGGGTTATGGTGGGTGAAAGGCTGGATATGAATAAACGGTGTGCCCTTGTAGCCTAAAAGGCTAATGGCATATTAGGGTGCTGCATTTGGAAGAGCATTGTGAGCAGATCTAGAGAAGTGGTTATTCCCCTCTATTTGGCTCTGGTGAGGCCACATCTAGAATACTGTGTCCAGTTTTGGGCCCCCCAGTATAAAAAGGATGTGGATGTGCTGGAGCAGGTTCAGCAGAGGGCAACAAAAATGATTAAGGGGCTGGAGCACAAGACCTATGAGAATAGGCTGAGGGATTTGGGTGTATCTAGTTTACAGAAGAGAAGACTGAGGGGTGATTTAATAGCAGCCTTCAGCTTCCTGAAGGGTAGCACTAAACACAGCTGTTATTTCAAAACAACTTGTCTGTGTAGACATTGTCTTGATGTCCTCTGTGAAAAGATGTTTTAATGGATCTCAGAACAGTGGGTATATCCTTTGCTGTAAATGACGAAACATAAACCTGTAACAATAAACTGCTAAAGATCCCAGATCAGTAACAGCATATGGCCCCTCCTACAACAGTAGATTTAGAAACTCTCAGTAATCCCATGAAAGCCTATAGAAGCCACCACTAAGCGGTGTTTTCCAAACGCATTGTAATAACCCCTCAGCATAGACAGTGAGTTATATGGGCTTGGGTTGCCTGTGCTCCACCAATATTCAGGACCATGGGCTCAGGTCCAATGATGTTCGAGCTTCTATTTTCAGAGCTTTGCCATCCATAGGATGGACCAGAGTAGCTGCCCCAGACCCCGCACTTTGGGGGCCCCGGGTGTCATTGGGACATGGGGCCCAAGGTAGCCTGGGGAGCTAGTAGGGTGCCAGGTGCCAGCAACGTTGAGCAACCTGGCCCCCCAGCCCACTGTGCTCCACTCACTCCATCCTGCCCTGCCAGCTCCTGGTATCACTCGGGGGGCGGGGGGGGGGGAGGAGCATAAAGCTGGAAAGAAGTGGGTGCAGGTGATAGGGGGCAGGAGAAGAGACACCCCCCCCACACTAGTCCTTCAGGCCAGCCTGGACCCTGCATCCCTCTGAAGAATGGGGCCCACAAAAACATGGGGCTAGGGGCAGTTGCCCTGGTCCATCCTATGAATAGGACAGTTCTTGGACCTGTCCCGGTCACCACCAAAAATTATACAAACCTGGCACCCACGATCCTAAGATTTTCTATTAGAGACAAGATTGGAATCTCATGTGATTGATCCACAGTTGTGATGCAGCAGTTTCCAATGGGAAGAGGTTTCTCCAGAGATGTTGCATAATATTTTAATTCTGATTGCGCCTTTTCATTATGTACAACATACAATAGAACTTGCTCTGCCAAGATCACTTCCTCAGACATTTTAGGGTTTAAGAAACCCAAATGGCATAATGACACTGGCACTTCCTCCTCTCACTGGTGTTGAATTCTGAAATGGGGGGAAGGACCATTCCACTTCAATGGCAATAACGGTACCCTGTCAGTGTATCTATTGCGACAATGCTTCAGGGGAAATAACACAGAGCTCCTTCTTCTGGAAATTGTGCAGGAATTGTTACAGACATCAGCTGAGGAGGTGTTAGGGTTTTTTATGGGGCCCACATTTGTTGGTGGGACAGACAAGCTTTAGAACTACACAGCGTGTTTATTGTCTCCCTGACATCCTAGGACCCACACAGGGAGGAAAACAACCCTTCAGGCAGCAGTCAGTTGTTGTCAACCAAGCAACCTGGGAGCAAAGCACATTTCTTGAAGGGGGACCTGGGGTGAGTATTGGGCCCTGTTGTGGCAATTGGCATGGGACGGGATCCCCAGGTTTTAACAAACATCCTAGCTGTGCGCTGTTACCAGTCTGCTCTGTTTGTCTGTCAGGCTAACCCTGCAAAGCTTAAAGCAGTGCAGATGCCTCAGCACTGCTGCTGTGCACTGCCAGGCAGACACTCCAAGCCAACAGCAGAGAGCTCTCCCATTGACTTAATTACTCCAGCCCCCATAGGTGGCAGTAGCTATGTTGATGGGAGAAGTCCTCCTGCCAACATAGCACTGTCCAAACCAGCGTGTAGGTCAGTGTAACTTATGCTTATTCACACCCCTGAGCAACATAACAAACTCCCAGCCTAAGCTGAGGAATGTGCATAGCCTTAATTTAGAATTGTTAAGGAAGGATTCCAAATAGCCACTGTTGCAGCTATTCATTTTCTTCTTGTCTTGCACTAAATACAGCACTAGCATGTTCCCCAGGCATCTGATACTGTCCAAGCACTTCCCCCAACCCACTTCCAAAAGAAGATGCCGATTTTGCTCCTATTGAAAGAAATGGCAAAACTTCGCCTGGGAGAGACAAGCTGGGTGAGGTAATATGTTTGATTAGACCAGTTTCTCCTGGTAGAAGATGAAAGCTTTTGAGCTACAAGGAGCTCTTCTTCTGGACCGAGGAAGTTCTGTGCAGCTTCTACCCATAGAAATTGGGGCAGAAAAAGGTATTACCTAACCGACCTCATCTCTCTTGTAACACAGAGCCAACAACCTTGTCAAAACTTTTCATGACTTCAGTGGAAGCAGGATTGGGTTATGTTATTGGTTATTTCCCCAGCACCTGTTTGCCTGAAGATGAGGCTGGGTGACAGGAGATGGATCACTTGATGATTGCCTGTTCTGTTCATTCCTGCTGGGGCAGCACTGGCTACTGTCAGAATACAAGCTACTAGGCTGGATCAACCCTTGGTGTGACCCAGTGTGACTCTTCTTGTCTTGATAAATTACAATAATACATAACTAAAGAGGGGGCTGACGACAACTTGCCTGTTGTCCGAGTTGTTCCATTCTAGGTTTTGGTTTGGACCATTACAGGGACAGCTGCGAAGCTGGATCTTAACTTCCCTATTGTTTGAGCTCAGTTTGAGTTGTTGTCTGCTTATAACAGTTACAGATAGAAAGGATGGTCTAGCAGTGGATAATGCTCTGGCCTGGGACCCAGGAGATCTGGTTGGACTAGGGAGCACATTTTTTCTGTGGTTGTACAGCACCCAGCACAATGAGGCTTTGATCCATGATTGGATCTCCAGTACAAATAATAAATAATACATTGTCCAGTCCACAGACTTCCTGTGTAAATTTGGGCCAATCATTTCATCTGTCTGTACCTCAGCTGCTCATCTCTAAAATGGGAAGAACACTTCCCTGTTTCTCAGGAGTTCCATGACGTACGTTAGTTTCTGTGAGTAACTTGGTGCTCTCCCTGTGTACATTACTAGCCTAGAAGGGGCACATGGGCCAGACCTAAGAATTAAACAAAAACTGAAACAAACTCCATCTTTGCCCTCCCCCCCAGGCCCTCCCACCAACCTGCTCCCTCTTGGCCAAGCATCACACCAGATTGGTTCCACTGTCTAAAGCTGGGGTGGGCAATAATTTTTGAGAGGGGGGCACTCCAAAAATGGGGCATGAGGACAAGGGCTGCACTCTTCCATGACATTAATGGAACAGGTGAGGGCTCTGAGATGGAGGTTGAGTTCACAAGGGGTCTTGGGGTAAAGGATCAGGATGCAGGAGGAGGTGTGAGGCCTGGGAAGGAGTTTGGGTGAAGGAGAGCATTGTGACTTGGGGCAGAAGATTGGGGTGCAGGAGGGGGTGCAGGGCCTGGGAGTGTGTTGTAACCTGCAGCAGGGGTGCAGAGGTTTGAGTTGTGACCTGGGTCAGAGGATTGGGGTGCAGGGTCTGGGAAGGAGAGGGATTGGGGTGCACGGGGGTTGGGTTACATGCGGCAAGGGTGCAGGGGGAGTAGAGAATTGGGGGCAAAGGGGGGCTGGGGTGCCAGGTGCAGGCTCTGGCCAGGAGGCGTTTACAAGCAGCTCAGCAGAACCCTCAGGCAGGGTCCCTGCCTTCCACGCCCCCCACATGCCACTCAAAGTGGCCACCTGTTCTCAGCATGCCACGAGTCCCTGGGGAAGATGGGCTTCATATGCTTCCCTTACCCTCATCACAATCTCACAGCTCCTTTTGGCCGCAGAGTGGCGGCCAGCCAGATCCAGCCACCCAGCTGTATTTTGCCTGGCTCTGGTCTAAAGTCACAAACACAAGAGTGGATCTAGTTGGTCACTCATCTGTTATCTCCCTCAGCATATGCTGCACATCTGATTGAGATTTTGGGGACACTGTACATCCAGCCTGCAAGCAGGATGCTGTTGTGGTACTAATTGCCTTCCTTCACCCGTTTGTCTTTCTGTAATAAACCCATTCAAACTATAAGCCCTAACTTGCAATTCCAAATGAGCTATATGTGACATCCAACATGACCAAATCTGGGGACAAATGAAAATATGTATGGCTGCCCGCATAGATTAGAGCAGCCATCTATCCAGCTGTTTGAAGCCCTTCCAGCAGCTGGGAATCACTATAGCATGCAGAAGCATAGCTATGCCCCTTTTTCACCAGTCATGCTCCCCAGACTGGTTGCTGAGAAGGGATTAGCTTTGTACCAGAAGGTCAGCATAGGGATATGAATGGGTCATGCTCTGCTCTTAAGTGTTTTCAGCAACTTACTGTTGAACATGTTGCAAGGGAAGATTAGAACTGAGCTTTAGGCGTCTATCTTGCAGGGTGACTCTCTGGAAACTGCAGACTTTTAGCAGCTTTCAGGAGGGTAAGAATTGTCTACATTAAAGACAAATGTGTGGTTGTACAGCACCAGGTACTTAGCTTGGACCCACTGTAGAAACAGGGCACAATACTGAATTCAAATCTGGACTCCAGTTCTGCACCATCCATGCAGTTCAAGTTTGTTTGGCTCCACTAACAAGGTTTGGGCCCATTTCCAATCTGCTTCCTGGTCATTGTAAGTGTCTCACAACTCTTGTGCAGTTGGACAGAAAGTGGGCATGACAGCACTATAATGGCCTCCTTGTAGGCAGAGCAGGGAATTAAGGTTAAAGAAACTTCTCCAGTCTAAAAAGATCTCTACAGCTGCTTAGTTTGGGGGAGGGGGTCACTATTTTACCTTTGGGTATGAAAATTGATTGAGATTTTGTCCCCCAAAAACAATCAGTACAAGAAAAGTGCTGTAGTCAACACACCCAGAGAGCTCACAAAGGAAATCATATGTATTAGAATGTGTCCGAGAATGAATTCCCCAGTTTACTGTTTCATACCTCATTCCTCACCAGCTGTGTACAACATTATCTAGGATTTACTGTCAGCTGTAGGCAATATGCTGCCTCACTTTCCAAAGTAAAGAGCTCTAGAACAAAAAAGCAGTCAAGTAACACTTTAAAGACTAACACAATAATTTGTTAGGTGATGAGCTTTCATGGGACAGACCCACTTCTTCGGACCATAGCCATACCAGAACAAACCCAGTATTTAAGGCAGAGAACAAAAATAGTAATCAAAGTGGACAAATCAGAAAAAAGTATCAAGGTGAGCAAATCAGAGAGTAGAGGGGCAGAAGGGAGAGTGGGGGAGTCAAGAATTAGATTAAGCGAAGTATGCCAACAAGCCCCTAGAATGACCCAGAACCAGAATGATCTAGAACAGTATTGCAACTGTGGATGTTGACTCCAACATTCTGCTTTCCAATTCCTGGTAATCTTCTCAGGGCAGGAAACTTTGACCCAAAGTCCTACTGACATTCCAGGTGTCCCGCATACGTAAAGAGAACAAGCGGTATGGTGGCACCTTCACATCTGATGAAGCAGGTCTTTTCCCACCAAAGCTTATGCTCCAAAATATCTGTTAGTCTGTAAGGTACCACAGGACTTCTTGTTGTTTTTGAAGATACAGACTAACTCAGCTACCTCTGTGATACCTGTGGCACCTTAGAAACTAAGAAATGTATTAGGTCATGTGCGTTCGTGGTTAAAACCCACTTGGTCAGATGAAACAAAACAAAACGAGTGGGTCTGTCCCATGAAAACTCATCATCTAATAAACCATTTTGTTGGTCTTTAACAAGCTCCAGGACTGCTGGTTTGTTTTGTTAGCAAACAGACTAACATGGCTACCTCTCTGGAACTTGGTCAGATGAGTTGAGGTGTGGGTTTTACCCACAAAAGCACATGACCTGATAAATGTGTTAGTTTCTAAGGTGCCACAGGACTGCTTGTTGTTTTTAAAGTAACTGACTAGCACAGCTACTCCTCTGAGACATGTAAGGAAAGTACTGCACCAGAAAATTCACTGAGCTGAAGGGAAGTATAGCCCCTATTAGCAAATATTCCAGCCATTTTTCTGCCTGCTGGGACTTTATGCCTGTTGAATGCTATTGCAAACTTTTCTCTGATAGCTTAATTTTTAAATTGACAGAGAGATGTGAGTTTTAAGTAGCATTTTACAAAACAGGAGCTTTGCCCAGTCCAAAAAAAAGTCGGCTTAAATTGTCTAAAAGGTGTGAAACATATTTGCATAAGCAGAATACTGAAAGGAGAGGAGTATGCACTTAGAAATATTTTCACTCACTAAAGATGACTTTACATATCAGTGGCTCCGATCTGTGCTGCCATTTGTGAGTTCTGAGGTCATCCTTCTGAACAGTGGAGTTATTTCCTGTACTTCTCAATGTCATGTTGGGGGGGGGCATTATTTTCACTTTTGCTTAAAGAATTATCTACATTAAAGACAAATGCAAGATTTTATGTGTAATTTTATGCGTAAGTTAAGTTTAGTTGAATATTTGATCCGAGAAGGAAAAAAAATGAGAACATCTTACCAGAGCAAAAGCAATTCGTATGATGTATTTGCTTGTCCAGTTGATTAGCTCTTCAGCATCGTTTGAAAATACATAAATAGGCAAACAATGCATCCAAGGCTGATAAAGAAAGAAAGATGATATTGTCGGCAATATGGTTATACTTTTTGATGTATAAAATCCAGACCCAGGCAAAAGACACCAACAGAACAAAACTCAAATTTATGCATGTTTAAAACGTAGTGGTTACTGTGTGTTCAAATCAGCACAGCAAGATTATATTAACCAAGTAAGTTATATGGATAACAACAAATTGCATTCAGTGAGTACACTGTACTTATCCTTGCAACTTTTAGTATTCTTTACAGTTGTGTTTTGGAGGCACAGCACAACATTTATTTGCTTTGTCTGAAGGAGAAATAATTAACCAAAAGAAAAATGGGATTCCAAAGAAATCTATCTGAAACAGAATTAATGCTAACCATGCAAATGCAATCGATTAATTGGTGACATTTCAGAAGGAAAGTAAAAGCATGGAGGTTAAAATAACAAAATGTTTTAAATATTTAAAAGCGTGTCTCAGAGGAGTAGCTGTGTTAGTCAATTACTAAAAAAAAAAAATCAGGAAAGCTACTTAAAAAATAATCCATCTGCTTTGGGCTGAGTGAAAGGATATTCATTTAAACTCTTTATAATCTAAGATTTAACTAAATTATAACTGAATGGTACTAGCAATGCCCTTTCCTATTTGTCTTCACCCTTGTTTTGATTTCCTCTAAGAAATACACACTAGAATATGATACTTTCAATGTGAGGATTCTTTGATGTGTAATGAAATAGCCAACCACACAAGTTTCAGATTCTCACTTGTTGTTAGCTCTTTTGCTGTATGCGATCTACCCTGAGAACTCAATTGTCCCCGCAAAAACTATGCATGAAAAACCACAGTCCTTTAAAATGTATCATATTAGTTAATTGATAGTAATAAAAACAAAAGGAAACAGGAAGGCTGTTGGCCTGTTCTCTGCTTTATGGTCCAACAGAGTTTACATTAGCCCTCTGTTTTTCCACTTTCCTTATATGAAATGAACAGCTGTAATTGAAAAGCAAGAAGCTCCATGGTTTATAGAAATAGGTGTTGTTAAGAGCCTTAGCCATCTAATTTTCTTCCTATTGCAGGGCAGGCTTCTATTGTCTGTTCTTTAGAGCTAATTTCTTTTCTGATCAAAAGGCCTACATCATTGAAAAGGTAGTAATGACTATTCATTTGGTTGAAACCTCCATTCTGCAGCCTGCAAAGCTTTATTTAGAAACTGCTATTTCTTTCTAAAAGGAAAAGCTCATTTATGTCTTCTATAATGTCAATTAAAGTTGAATATATTTTAATTATTTATCCTGTAGAGAAACCTTTCAGGATCTCAATTTGCCATGCCAATGATATTGGCTCCGGTATACAACAATATGTGACTGCAGAATGATATCTGAGAGAGTAGGACTAACATGTGTTTTGATTTTAATTTACCACTAATGAAGAGTTTATTTGCAGCTAATTAGCAAGTTAGATCGGTACAATTAGCATCTGATTTCTCTAATAATATAATTTATAAAAAAAAAAGGGGGGGAGAGCTCTTATTACTAGTAAATAAAGCCAGTTGTTCTGTAAAGAAAACGTTCTACAATAGGGTCTTTTAAATTTAAATGGATAATACAGACATCCTTTGAATTGTTTAAAAATAAAGGCAGTTGTGTCTCAGTTATCATAATCAGCAGGCAAAACGATCATTAGTCTGTACTGCAACAATCATAGTAAATAAACATTACCCAACAGACAGTTAAAAACCCAACATTTTCCTGGATGACAAGTTAGTTTGCATTGTTAATAACTTTGCACACATTTTTAAAAAGCACCAAAAGTTGTGCAGATTAAATCCTAAATATTTCAGCAGTATATTAAGGATCCATACAAATGAATACAGAATGATGTAGTTACAAGGACCATATTTCCACTGCGTTGGACTAGTAGCAGTAAGTATTTGTATTCTAAGGAGGGTGTTTAATGTGGACTGGCCTTTAGCAATTATTACTTGTCTCCCTTCCCAATAAAATAGGTGATATTTTTTGTTTTTTAGGGTTTTTTTTCCTCTCTCTCTCTCTAATTACCAGCTGTCCTCTACTTTATCTTATACAGCTTGTTTGGGAGCTATCCCTGTTTGCCCCCGAAGTCCTTCAAATGTGAGTGAAAAAGTTATCTTTTGGGAGAGATCCATCCCTCTATCTACATTTAGAACAAACGGGGATCCCAGAAATAATCTGTCAAGCAAGAAGATTTTGTTTTCACACAATGTCTGTTTTTCAGGGCCATATGCATATGTGCATTCCTATGCCATGGACTACTGTGTGAGTAGCTTGTAGGGTTACCATATTTGACCTTTCAAATTAAAAAAACAAACAAACAAACAGGCACTTTCTTTCAGAGGTGTCATCTGTATCAGTATCTACCAACTCAGGCTGTAGTAATGTCCTATACACCCTATAATACATTGATACAACGTGAGTTGGTAGGCACCCAGACAGATGCACTCCCTCTGAAGCGTGTTCTCTATTTTGAAAGGTCAGATATGGTCGGTCACCTTAGTAGCGATTCCAACCCAAGGTGAATGCACCACATAATGATTCAATAGGACTCCAGGACGACTGTTGGTCTTTGCGGCTACATTTTTTCAGGGCCTGTCAGACAGCTGCTTTCCCCTGTGACTGCCGCAATAGTTACACTTGAACGAAGCAATAGGTCTGTAGCCGGTCACCCAGCTTGGTCCCCGCGCTGCAGAACGGTGAGACAAATGTCAGTTTCGCTGGACCACCGCGGAACGGATCCCTTCCCGAAACTGACACGCCACCCGGCGGAGCCCTGCGCGCTGCAGCGGCTACCCCGACTTTGCCTCATCTCGAAGCAAATTCCGCCCAAGGCTCGGGCCAGATTTTCTCCTGCGCAAGAGCGGGCTGAATCAGCGCTTTCGCTTTCCGGCAGGCTCGGGTTTTGCAGAGCTCCTCAAACCACTCCTACTCTGGTCCCTTCCCTGGGGCTCGTTGCGTTGAGCCCGTGCAACGCCGGTGGTCCAATTACAACTCAGCTAATTAGTAACTTGCGGGGGAGGGGAACGAACCCTTTTTACCAACCCCCAGTCCGAGCCCGCCGTTCCTCCCTACTGCCAACCCCACGGGGTGATTACCTCGAGGAGCAGCTCGTCAAAGGCTAATAAACAAATTCCGAGCGAACACCTGAATGCGCAAGGTTCAGGAACACCCAATTAAGAAACGTGGCTCCTGGTGATGGGTTTTTTTTTGTGGCAGTGGAAACAAGCCGCTAGAGAAAAGGCGCTATTCAGCCAGGGCTCTGAGAGGTCTGTTTGCAGCCAGACATTGTTGTCAGAGGCCAAATAAAAGTTCAGCAAGGGGTGGAGAGATTTAAAACCATTTCCTAGTGTCTCCCGCAATATACCAGGAAAGGATCCTTGAGAAGCGAGCGATTTCTACCCAAAGGATGCTTAGGGCGTTTTGGTTTTTTGTTTTTGTTTTTTTTCTTTGCAGCTTTTTATTTAAAAAGTGTCAGTTTCCAAGTGATGCGAATGAACTGATTATTCAGTTTCATGTAAATCAGAGCAATCCCATGGCAATCAGGACTGCCAAAATCTAATCCGCAGCGCTGTGCGCTCGGAGCTATTGGTGAGATCAGAGGAGAAGGAAGTTGGGTTTTTGGGAGCTCGTGGTTTGGGTGACACCTTGATTGTACCAGAAAAAGACAATACTCCTGTTAAAGGGGATCAAGAGCTGCTCTAACAGCATATGGAGATCTGTAACTCTTTTTCTGTCGTACAGTAGACGATGAACAAAAATATCCCCCATGGGTGCTTTGTGTTTCTGGGCAGACGCACAGGAGATCTCTGCGATCTGTAACTCCCATAAAGCATGGTGAGGCTTCCATTTTAGAAAGCACGCGTGTCTTGCCTCTGAAACTGTACTGCGTCTCAGCATACCACCAACCACTCATCGGAGTCAATGGGTGCTGGGCGTTCTTGACCTCTTCCAAGTTGCCCGACAGAACATTTATCCGAAGATCGCCGCTGACTTCGCTACTTTGGGACGTGGGTGGCAATCAAATCTCGAGCGGAAATTGATCGCTGGGGGTTAGGATGCTCTTGGGGGGCAGATTTCAGCGGGGAAGTGTAGAAGCGGATGGGATGGGATTATGTAGCCCATGGTATGGAACCTTAGTTCTTTAAAAATAATGACGAGTCTTCCCTGCCAATCCCTTCAAAGCTTTGACGGGGTTGGAAAGAGAGTACTAGAGAGTGAGCGTGGGTGAAGTCCTGTCTGGGACTGGAGCCCATTCTGCGGGGGAGAGACACGTGCTGCGTTTCCAGCGAGCTCTTCTTCAGCTGCGTGCAAACGCCAGCGGGTGTCTCCGTCACCAGCAAAAGTTGCTCCAGTAACAGATCCTCTCTCGCGCGCGCACACACGCACGTGCTTGCATCACACACACACACTGCTTGTATCTCAAAGTTGGGCGTTGCCATCCAGCACCGGCTTTGCCCCCTGCCGGCCCGCGCGCCGCTCCACTTCTGACAGCTGCGTTTACACCAGCCGGAGCGCGGCGCCTGCGCTCAGCCAGGAGCTTTTCGCTGCAGTCGATCGGTGCTGAGCAGTGGCAGGGCTCGCTCGCCCGAGCTCCAAGGGGCGGCATTAACAGTGCCCGAGAGCGGGGCAGCTCACTCCCTGCTTCTCCACTGCCCTCACCCGCTGGGGGCTGCCCCCCTTCCAGTCCCCTCCTGCGTATCCCCTGTCGCCATTGGCCAAGAGGCTGGTTCCCAGCGCCGGCCCCGATCCTGCGAAGGGGTACGCACCTACTTTAGCGCCCGGAGTCCCGCGGAAGCCCATGGGACTCCCCTCAGGATCGGACCCCCCAGTGGGTTCTGCTCGGGAATGGGAGCACGGGACCGCGCGGAGGGGTGGGGATCTGCCCCCTTGTAGGTGGGGCTGCGGCGGAGGGGGGGGCACCCTAATTGTGTTGCCGGTGAAGGACAATAAGGGGCGCCCTAGGGAGGCAGCCTGCCGTGGCGGAGTGTGTGCAGGGCCCGGATGATTTCCTTTCTGTCCCTCTTCTGCACCTCGCAGTTCACAGCGGGGGGGGTCACCCCGTTATTTTTGCATCTCATTGAGCGCTTCCCGCACCGCAAATTCCGATCGGGCCCTTTGCGGGCGCTGCGGAATGTCCAGCGATCTTTTGAAAGTTCGAGGATCCGCTGGTGTTACGCGCCTGGCCCGAGTCGGGGCCGCTGCCAAAGCCCCAGCTTGACAGGCAGTGGCAAAAGCCTCGCACTGGGAGATATTTTCAGAGTAACGTGAAAGGGGCAGATAACGAATTCTCCAGCCTAGCTAACGCCGATCCGCGCGGTAGCTGAGCGCAAATATTGCCTCGTTTGAAAATCACACATGCGCGCAAATATTGCCTCGTTTGAAAAATCACACACACAGTCTGGAGAACCGCTGCATCTGTCGGCTCTGCCTTGCTACACGTTTAAACACAAATTATCCCAGTTTAGGCTCACACAGGCGCGGGGCAAATTAAAATACTGGGAGAAAGTTAACGTGAAGTTTCACAGAGTTGCCGGTGTTAATGGAGTCGATTTTTCTGCGTTCAAAATAAAGGGCACTGCAGAAAAGGCGCCGATCCTGGCCTCTAGCTACCCACTTGTTCGTTGCACACCTACAATCCAGATACTTCCACGGCGCGCGTGGCGGCAGGGCTGGATAACTGGGGAATCGGAGTTCACCCGGCTTGGGTTAAACGATTTGTCGAAGCAAATGAGTGTAAACGCCAGAGAATCGTTCTCTCGGGAGAGGCGACATCTGCAGCGGACCCAGCACCGGATCTGGCGCTGTTGGTTGAAGGAAAGGGGTGAAGAGCTCAGACCCGTTGGGAAATGGGCGTGAAATCATCTTTGTGGAGCGGGCGCGGATGGGGCCAGGTCCTACAAGGAGCTTCTCTTCCTGGAGTCCTATTGAAAAAACAGCAACGGAACCTCAATCGCTTGTCCCAGGGCAGCAGCAGGGCTGGTTCCCAGCGCTCCTGTGCTCTCCAGGCGCTGATCCTTTGCCAGGGTGAACGATCACACCGCTGTCGGGAGCCCTGCAGGCACAACGGGGTCAGATTCCCACCCAGGTCCCAGGGACAATCTCGACCCCTTCCCCCGGGGAGCAGTTTTGTTGTTTGTAAGTTGCCTCCCGCGCTGCAGGGGCTGGACGGGCCCTGGCTGGCCGGGGGGCTCGGCGGCCGGTGGCTGCGGGCTGCAAGGGCGCGTGACACCGAGCGATCTCGGAGCATCCCGCGCTGGGGAACTGCGGGGCTCGGTGTCTTCGTACTTTGCACCGAGCGCGGGGCTGGTGCTTCGGGGCGGAGCAGCGCCCGGTCCGGGGAATCAGCCCCGGCCAGCCGGAAACCGGCAGCTCCCCGGTGTGACCGCCTAAGAACTTGGCTCGGGCCAAAGCGTGTGTCGTTCCCGGGCGTTTGGCATCCGCCTCCCTCCCCCCGCGCCGGGCGGAGGGGTTGGCCCAGGGCCCCACTCCGGAGTCAATCCGGAGCGAGGTGAGAACCCTTTCTGGAGCGTCTCACGCGTTTGTGTCTGATGCTGAGCTGAAGGGAGGGGGGCAGTCCCACAGCAGAGCGCTGGGAGGTCCACCCACCCTCCCTGGTGCTGCAGGGCGCGGCGAGGCGGGCTGGGGGCCGCGGGAGCGCTGTGCCTTTAAGCAGCTCCTGGCCCGGGCCGTCCCCGCAGGTGTGGGTGCTGGGGGGGGAAGGGCGGCGGAGGAAGGCCCTTTGATTGACAGCCCCCGCGAGCCTCTCCCCCCCCAAAGTTTCCTTTCACTCCGGCGGGACTGCGCTGTTGCCATGCGAACGGATTTTGGCAAGCGCCCGCCCCTCCCCCCGGGGGCAGCCGGCTGGAAAAAGTAAAGTGGCGAAGAAGGAAGAGGAGGTGTGCGGGGCGGGGGGAGGGGGGCAGAGCGTGCCAGGCCAGCCCTTCCCCCCGCAATGCACCCCGGTTACCGGGGAGTCCCCCCAGCCCAGCCCCCTCCTCCCCAGATCCCCCAGCCAGGCTGGGAGCCCCAGTGGGGGCCGCCCCGGGGCTGTGTCCTTGTCTCACCCGAACAACAAAGAGCGGGGGGGGGAGGGGAGGGGTCTAGGGGAAGCGGGGAGGGGAAGGGGCCCACGGAGAGTTGTTCTTGCCCTACGGGGAGCTGGGGGCGCCCCGTCCCCCGCGCTCCACTGGGGGGATGGGCTCCGCTCCGCTGCGGGGTCACTGCGGGCAGCCCCTCGCTGACGGCGCGGGAGCTCAGGGCGGGCTCAGCCGGGCAGGTCCTCCCCGCCCCGCCCCAGCGCAGACCCCTTTGTGCCCCGCGCCCCAGTGCAGCCCGGCCCCTTCCCGCCGGGGGGAGCGGGGTTCAAACGCCCCCCGCCCAATTCTCAGGGTGGGGGAGGGGCTGGGCCGCGCTGCCCCTCACCCCGCGCTCATGGGGGGATCCGGGGGGCGCGCGCACGGGAGCCCCTAAACTGCAACTTTTGAGTTGTTTTTTTTTTCCTTTTTTTTTTGCACCAGCTGGTCAATTACCCTCCGTCAGGGCCTGTCGGGAGCCGCGCGCTGATTGGCTGCCGGCCGCTCATTTATAGGCCGTCAATCAACTCCCCCCTAGGCACTGGCCGAGCACCCGGGAGAAGCGCCCGGCCCGGAGCCTCTCCCGCTGCTGCAGCAGCGCGCCCGCCCGCCACGCTGGCGCACCTGCTGCCGGCGCCGGCCATGTACAGCATGCTGGAGGGCGAGCTCAAGACCCCCCCGGCCGCCCCGGTGGCCAAGGCCGGCGGGGCGGCGGCGGCGGCGGCGGCGGGGGCTAGCGGCGGGGCGGACCAGGACCGGGTGAAGCGGCCCATGAACGCCTTCATGGTGTGGTCGCGGGGCCAGCGGCGCAAGATGGCCCAGGAGAACCCCAAGATGCACAACTCGGAGATCAGCAAGCGCCTGGGCGCCGACTGGAAGCTGCTGAGCGACGCCGAGAAGCGGCCCTTCATCGACGAGGCCAAGCGCCTGCGGGCCGTGCACATGAAGGAGTATCCGGATTACAAATACCGGCCCCGCCGGAAGACCAAGACGCTGCTGAAGAAGGACAAGTACGCCCTGCCCGGCAGCCTGCTGGCCCCGGGGGCGGCCAGCGCCGTGCCCAGCCCTGTCGGGGTGGGCCAGCGCCTGGACACCTACGCGCACATGAACGGCTGGAGCAACGGCGCCTACTCGCTGATGCCCGAGCAGCTGGGCTACGGGCAGCACCCGGCCGTCAACAGCCCCCCGCTGGCGCAGATGCACCGCTACGACATGGGCGGCCTCCAGTACAGCCCCATGATGTCCACGGCGCAGACCTACATGAACGCCGCCTCCACCTACAGCGTCTCGCCGGCCGCCTACGGCCAGCAGCCCGGCACGGCCATGAGCCTGGGCTCCATCAGCTCCGTGGTGAAGTCAGAGCCCAGCTCGCCGCCGCCGGCCATCGCCTCCCACTCCCAGCGGGCCTGCCTGGGCGACCTGCGGGATATGATCAGCATGTACCTGCCGCCCGGCGGCGGCGGCGACGCCACAGACCCGGCCGCCTTGCAGGGCAGCCGCTTGCACGGCGTCCACCAGCCCTACCAGAGCGCCGGGACGGGGGTCAACGGCACGGTCCCGCTGACGCACATCTGAGCCGCGCGTCGGGCCGGCCAGCAGACTCGGACTGAGGGCCCCGGGCTCGGGGGGCCGCTGGGCTGTGTTCGGCGCGGAGCCCCAGCGGGGCGCGGACTGCGAGGAGTAGCTGGCGGCGTGTGCGACCCGCAGCGGCTGCTCCCGGCTGCGGGTAGCTCGGCGCGCCCCGTTGTGCCCCTCAAAAACACCCCCGACGCCGTTTTGAAGGTCGCGGCTGGTGCAGGGGGCGCGCGGAGGCGGCGGGGGAGCGCGGCGCGCTGGCTGCAGGCTCAGATGTTTACATATTATTTTTTTTTGGTGGGTCGCTTTTTAAAAAAAAAAAAACAAAAACAAAAAAAAAACCCTTGTGCCCCTTTCACCTCCTTCCGGCCTGAGGGTTTAGCCCCCTCCCTGTAGCGTTCCCGGCCGCGCAAGGGAGAGGGGAAGGGGGCGGGTCGCAGACGCAGCGTCTCGTTTTAACTTATAGTAAGTTGTGTGTTTGGGTTTTCTTTCCTTCAGCTTGTAAACTTCTGTAAGGGGGTTGGGACTGGGACTGGGCCCTCTAGACGTATCATCCGCCCGCTCCCCCCACTTTCGTTTGGGCTCCGGCTTCTTCCCCGCCTCTCCTCGGACGTGCTCCTTTTCTTTCTTCCCCCAACCCCACCCAATAAATTTTATAACGGGGCCTGGGTCCTGGCCGTTTGTGAGCCGGCGTGCGGGGTAGCTCCCTGTAACGCCCGCGGGGTGAGGGGCCCCTCGGTCGGGGCTGGAAGGAGAAGGGCAGAAATCCGTTTGGGGAAAGGGGGGAGCGCCGCTGGCCCGGAGGAAAAATCTCACAACGGATGCTCTGCCCGCCCGCGGCCGGCGCGCTGCGCTGCGGCAAGGGGGGGACCCCTCCCTGCTCTGCTCCCACCCCGGAGCCCCTCCGAGTGCTGATTTCTTCCCGGCTCGGGGGCGCGCGGCTCGGGAGGCGTCGTTGTCTCTCCCTTGCTCGCTCGCAAAAGCGGCAGCCACTTGTTGCTGTTTCCGTGGCGCCCGCGGTGGGCTGCAAGCCGGGAAACGTGAGCGGAGCTGCTTACAGCCTTCAGCCCGCGCGGGGGAATCGGCCCGCAGTCGTATTAAAAATGAATGGTGACCGCAATCCCCGCGCCCCTAAATAACCTCACCTCTCAGCGGCTGTGAGCCCGGGCTTTAGGCTGCCCCGTAGCGGTCCCAGGACCGCGCGTAGATCCCCAGTTTTTCTCCTGAAAACAGCCCGCTGAGCTCTCAATTAAACTGAACTCCTGTAACGTGGAGTACCCCGAGGGGTATAGGGAGCCGTGCGGCCGCCGCCGGCTTGGAAACCCGGCCTGACCGCCCCCAGCACTTCGGCGCTAGAGGCTTCTGAAAGTCCCCGGTCCTTGTTTTGAAACCAGCCGGTTAAGGCGGCGTTCCTGGCGCGTCTCGCACCTGTGCCTCTGTGTTTCTTGGGGAAACAAACTCCACAGCCGCGCTCGCAGGGCGCGGGGCGGGTTTGCCGTCCCTGATGCGCTCCAGGGCAGGAGAGTGCCACAGGGCAGAGCGCCGGGAGGTTTCCCGGGCTGGCTCCAACTAGGTATTTCCAAACCTGTAAGCGGGGCTCAGCGCCAGGCCGGGCGGGCTTTGCGCGGGGAGAGGGAAGAGATCACACGCGGCGCCCTGCGCCAGGCAGGAGTGAGGCGGAGACGTTTTTCCTCTCCCCTGAAACCACCGCGCACGGGCGCCTAACTCCCCCGCCGAGCTGCGTTTTACCCTCGTCTGCCGGGGACAAGGTCTGGGAGAGTGCCTTGCTGGTCAGTTTCGCAAGCTGCCCGGGCCGCAGTCTGGGGCAGCCGCTGTGGCGCTGGTCAGTTTCGGCTCGTGGGAAAGGGGACGGTGCTGGTGTAACCAGCGCGCCGGGTTATTTTTGTCAATCGGAAGTCCCCGGGCGGTTGCCCCTTGCTCTGCCCGGTTGGTTCCCGGGGAGCCGGGCCGGACACGCTCACCCCGCTTTGTGCAAAACTTCTTCCAAGACCGGGCGGGTGGAGGATTTTCTACCCTACCTGGGGCGCGCCTGAGCCTCCTGCCGCTTGGGTTGGGCTTGGACAACAGCAGGCAAGGAAAAGCAACTTGCTGCCGGCCGCCGAGGGACCGGGGTCCCCCTCTCCACCCAGCGGACACGTTGCGCACCCACTTGCTGCAGTTTCTTGTAGATTACGCGCGCCTGGGGGCGGCGGGGGGGTTCCTCGTTTGGATGGTGGAAACCGGGCGCGTCTGGTCCAAAGGCAGGAGGCCCCCGTCCCAGCCCCAGCCCGGTGCCCCTTCGCTGCCGCCTTTGCAAGCGGGCCTCCGCGGCGGGCAGTCCGCCGGCTGCGTCCGCAGCACAGCGATTGGCACGGGGAGAAGCGGCTTCCCCGTGCGCACCCGGTCCCGGAGCTGACGGGCCGGGGAAGAAGGCCCCAGACGCGAGCCCTCGGGCTGGGCTGCGGATCGCCGCCGGGAGCGAAGGAGCTGTGTGAAATGGATGCTACGCGGGGGCTGGACAGGTCTGCACCCCGCGGGCCGGAGAGCCGAGCCCTCCCCGCAGTAAGCCTGTTGCAAGGTGCGCAGCGCCACCCCAGCCCGACCTCGCCGGGGAGACGCCGCAGGATGAGCGCTACTTTCCCCAGGCCCGACCTAACGCCCCCAATCTCGCCTCTTGATAAACGGATCTCTACTGGCAGCGGCTCCCCTGGCCTCCCTGGCTTGCTGCGGTTGAGGATCGGCTCTTCCCAGCTGCAGGCCGGCCCTATGGGTCCTTGGCAAGCAAAACTCCCCAGGGCTGCGGGGAAAGTAAGACCTTGAGGCTGCCGGCGGCTGTCCCCTGAGCGCACTTTGCTTCCTGCGCCTCTAAGACAGGCACAATATTTCTTTTCCTCGCAAGCGGCTCTCCAGCTTCCAAGGGTTCAACGGGGCAGAGGGTCCTAGCGCCTTAGGGTGCTTGGGGAGGGGGAGGATCTTCCACGCTTGTAGCAGAGGGTTATAAAGCAGAGCCCGTGCAGGCAGGGCAGTGAAGAAGGAAGGTGACAAGAGCCCCCACCTGGCCCCGCCACCCTGCCGAGTGGGGTATTGCCAGTGCCCCATCACATTGTCATTTCCCAGGCCTGAGGGGATACTAGCAAACTGGAAGGGAAAACTTGAACTACAGCTTCTCTTCCTTCCTTGGGGCTGTCCTTGCTCAGGCTCACCTCAAAGCCCCAACAAATAAACAAACAAACTGGGTAAAACTGGTTGTTAGGCACAGATGGCAGGGGGAATGCTTACTTTTGGGGCTTGCTTTTCAACTTCAGACTGACTCTGAACATGAGCACAAATGCTGGTCTCACAGGCCTTTGACTGCTCCAAAATATCTGTTAGTCTATAAGGTGCCACAGGACTTCTTGCTGATTCACAAGGAAAGCCATAAGCTGTCGTGGGGCTGCAGAATGTTTCTGTTTTTGAATTAAGCCATGGAGCTTCTCTTCCCACTGAGGGCCTATGGCTAACAACATGCTTAATCTGTATAGTCAATCTTATAATCAGGTGTTTTCACAGTGAAAACCAGCAGCCTTATTCTGTCTCTTTCAAATCCAGGGCAGGTGAATCCAGCAAAATGGATTGAGTATCAGCTGTGCCCGAGTTTCTAATGTTAGCATTTAAATGGGGTAATAATATTTGGCCTCCTGCATTAACAACCTGTTGAAAGGAAGAGGGAGAAATTACACTTGGTGCTGCTCTGTGGGCAGATTCCAAAAACCCGCAGGATCTCAGGTTACATGGTGAAGACTAGTCCTTCCAGCAAAGGGCTCCTGCGTGCACAGAATTTAACAAAAATTGTAAGTGAAACAAATTTTAATGTAAGAATTAGCTGTAAGGGGGTGGGGGTTAAAATCATGGCAAATTAAGAGAGGGATAAATCCTAAAGGCACTGGTAAAGAAAGCCAGAAGGATTTTTAGATTTCTTTTCTTCAATCAGGCTTTTGCTGTGTCTAATGTTCCTTTATCAAGGGAGAGATGAACGTTAAGTTCTGTGTGAAAAGGCATTTGATTGACAGTCATAAATCCCAAAGTATTCATAGATCAGGATAGTCTTATATCAGAAGTGAGAAGAAGAAAGATCTTTAGGATCACAAGGCCTATAGGCTACAAAATATCTCCAATAAAGTGTTTTATCTGTCTAAGTTGGGAAAACTTTATTTAACAGGAGCAAATAAAACTGCAAAGACCAAATAACGTTAATGCTCTGGGGCTCTGTCTAACTTCTGTGTACTTTAGTGCCAACTGTTTGCTATCAGGGCCCAACTGACCCTGTGCATCTATTTAGGGCTTAGTTCTGTTTCCAATGGCATACAGTGATTCAGAATCTGTCCCTTTGTGTCTGGGATGCTAGAAAGGAAAACCTACAAAATCTTACAGTGGAGATTTTCAAAGTTTGGTTGTGTTGTCTTCTGGTTTTGACAAGTCTCCTGCAAGGAGGGAAGATGATCTTTTGGTTAAGACCTTGTCTACAGGGGGAATTTGACCAGAATAGCTGTTTTGGAAATGGCTCATCCACAATAGCTGTTCTGGAATAATGCCCAGTGTGACTTTTTATTGTTACTGCTGAGTGCGGTAACAATTCTGGAATAATGTGACTTTTGTTCCAAAAGAATGTTCACATGGGAAGCTGTTCTGGAATAGCTATTCCAGTTAATTTCCTTTCCAGCAATTGCAGTTCTATTCCCTCCTCTTCCATGGATGTTGTGTGACCTTGGACGAGCATGGCTCTCTCCCCCTGCCTGTAAATCCTTCCCTACTTCCCTGGGATATTTTGGGAATAAATTCCTCAAAGGGGCATTCTGATGCTGCCCTGATAGGAGCTAAATAAATACCAAGGTAGGTTACATTGGATTCATTTATCTTTATTTTTTGAGAGAGGGCAGCCAGTTATGGGAGGCTTGTCTAGACGGAAGTCTTGCACTGTTACTACTAAACTGATTTTAAACTGGGTTTGCAGCAGGCTAGTTGAATTTGGCAGATTACTGGATAAAGCTAACCAAGTTGAAGCATGGTTTAACCTGGTTTAATCATGGCTACATGTAGGGTTAGCACTTGTATAACTAGAAATCCCATGCATGCACCAGCCCAGAGCCTGGGCTGGCTGTCCGGGAGAGCAGGGAATAAGGAAAAATTCAACAGTGGTGAAACTTTTGAGTTGCTATCTCTTTATATAATTTTTTTTCCTGCAGCTTGTGGCTGAGGCTTCTGACCATGGCAAGCTTTTCTGTTTGCCTCTCAGTAGAATATCATATGTGCTTTCTATAAAGCCCATAATAAAGAGCTCCATATAAGTGTTTTTGTGGTTTACCGTCCCCTGCTTCCCTTTGAATCAGGCCAAAATGGTTAATTTCATACATCCTCCATCTGAAGCCTGCTCTGCTGGTTTCACAAATGATATAATTATTTGACAAAAAGGGAAGAGACAGAGCTTAGCTGTGGATGTTTGCTAGTCATGTTTAGTTATGATTCTTGAATAACCTACACAAGAGAAAAATCTCTCTCAGAAGTCAGGAGGAAGTTATCTGAGTGATGAGTTCATTTTCTCAGTACTCGAATGGTATCTTGGCAAAAAAGTCACATTAGCCTAAAATTGAGAAGAAATACTTCTCAAACTCTTTTATTTAGACTCACTGAGCACATTTCATTGCGTGACCACTTTCTAAATCACAAAGTGACACTCAAAAGTCCTTGATAAAAAGGGGAAGAAGACATGATGTTGTATACTTGCCATATTGGGGCAAAGTGGAGTTATTTTGTGAATATCAGTATACAATGCAGTTGTTTCTGGAGTCCATTTCATGAGCTGTACAAGGCTTGGATGGCATCATCTAAGCCTGAATGAATTCTCACTTCCTTACAAGATTGTATTCAGGCGTAAGCAGCAGAAAACAAGTCAATAAAAATGTGTGTCTATCTTAAACTTTGTGTGCGTATATGACCAGACTGATTTATAGTATTACAAATATGGGCCATGCACTGTGTGAGTGGCTAAAGTAGCAACAGGGTCCCCTCACACCACTCTGTGCTATGAAACGAGGGGAATAGATCATGGGTTGGCATAATACCATTACACAAAGGGGTTACGTGTCTAAAGGTGTCTCCTTCCCAGTTCTCTCCCATCAAACCCCCATTTCCACCAGTCTGGGGAGGTTCAAAGGCTGGTTCCTTACAGGGGTTTTAAGCTTTCTCTGCCTAAAGGGTGTTGGCTGGGCACTGATTGGCCTCTAGGTCTGGGTGCTGGGATTAGCCTAATCTGGTCTGATCAGGAAAGCAACACACTTGCCAGCCAGGGCCATCTTGGAGTGAGCACGCTGCTGTATTGGAGATGCTGAGCCCAGACTGGTGCTTCAGTAACTTACTTGGAACACTAAGACATCCAGGGACATATTCTGTGGTTTATAGCGCTTCACTAAATGGCACTGCTCCAGGACTCCTTTTGCGGTATCCTGCAGGAGAACATATCTGACTTTCCAGGGTCCTCATGTGGCATGGATCAAGCTCAGGACCATAACCTGTTAGCTCTGATTCAGATCCTATTTTGGTTACCCAGGGCAGGTGCAGGGCACAAGACATGGTGGGGGCATTTCAGCAGTGGCTTGTCCCCCAGAAGAGGCAGGGAGGAGCCTTAATGAGAAGATCATGTGAGCTCCATGCCATCGTGGAGCAGTGGAGATGTCTGATGGAGGCTGTAGAGTCCTCGCTGACCAGAGTAGAGTGCTGTAGGTACATCATGCAGTAGGCCCCAGGGTGATCAGTACTAGCTCCAGAACTTCAGAAGGGTGTGCCCCAGCAGCAGGCCCCACAGATGAGGAAGTCGGCACTAGTCCAGAAGTGAGTTGCTATTGTCCATGGGAAGCTGACTACTGCACTTTGGTGGAGAACAGTGACAGATCAGCGTGGAGAAGGAAAGTCATCTGTGAGCGAAGAGGTGATCGAGGGTTGCAAGGGAATTATGCAGCTGTTCACCCTCAGTGATAGCAAAAGTCCTGAAACAGAAGTGGACTTTGAGCAAACTGACTTACTGGGCTGAAGCCATGGACAGGCGCATTGACAACAATTCTGAGTCCCGAGGTGGAAATCCATGGGCTCCCTCTCCCACTCACTCAGCTGGAGCCACAAGCTCCTAGCCTGGAAAAGCCACAAGCTCCCACCCTCCATCAGAGGAGCCTGTGCAAACACAGCTCATCCCCTGTCTGGTGGGATAATCCCCAGGGCAGCTGCACTGCACCTTGCTTCCCTTCCCTGTCCCAACCTGTTAGCCACAGCACTATCCCTTGATTGAAAAGTGCTTTTGATATGCCCTATGCAGGTTCCAGGGCTGGGTAACCCCACCCCAGAACCTGCATGAGGCATATCAAGAGCCTTTCAAACAGGAAAGACTTTTTGGCAGAGCTACAAACACAGTGAGCTGGGCCCATGGGCTCTTTTAAATCGTGGAGCCTTGGGTTGTTGTCCCCATTGCCTCTGCCCCCATCAGTGGGCCTGGCCATGTGTCCGCCCACTTCAAGGTGGAAACTGGAAAGGGAACTACTTGAATGTTGTACGGGAACAAGACAGGCAAGTTCATAGATACAGGCATTTTCAAACTTTATTCCCACCCAGCCAGATGGCTGTCAAGGATTGTGTGTGCCCAGTTATTTGGGGAGACCCAGAATATCCTCTTCTGCCTTCGCTAACGAAGCACTGCCTGAGGTAAGAGCGCGTAGCAGAAAAGCTTGAATCACGCTGTGAGCAGGATGGTGGCGGAATAGGTCTTCGGCTATCTGAAGGCTGACAAGCCCATCTGGACCCAGGGTGTGATGTGGTTGTTGTCGGGGACATGCTGTGACTGCACAACAGAACACGGGAAAAACTTCACCCTGTGCTGATTTACAGATGTGGTGAAGGCCATAAGAAAGTGTGCATCTCTTGAATGGGGCTTGATCAGGAGAATGGGGGAAAGGAAGGGACACCCTGTGTGCCCACATCTTTGGCTTGGAGATGGGGGAAAGGGCTAGTGTGAGCACAACCCTATTCTGCTGTACCGGTGGAACGTTATCTGCATTGTGAACCTGAGATTTCGTGAATATCTCAGCTTTGAAGTTTCTGTCTCTTTTTACTGTTTGCCCAGAACTCGCCCACCAAGGTCCTGAACAGCAAAGTAATTGATTAAAAGTCAACAGTGCAGCCAGGCCAGCTGCCACCACCTATAAAATATGCAGGCTAAGGCATTGACCCATGAAAGCAAACCAGAAAATAAAACCAAGGAGAGCGATGGCCCCTGGAATGGGCATGTCCATTAGCTGTGTGCCTGTTCTCCTAGGATGAACTGAGGTGGAAAGTATTGTGTATACCCACTTGTACTTCCCTCCATAAACTGCCCTGGTTGTCTCATTCCATCTAGAAGCACCCAGTGGCTACAGAATATGCTAGCATGGAGGAGAGACCATTGGAACAGGTGGGACTGGGGCAGGGTCTTTGGGCTGGTGTGGTTAGTTGCCACTCTGTCACTTGTGGTCCTGCTTCCTCATCACCCAGTCATGCTTGATATGCTCCATTGTCGTCATCTTCTCCCTTCACAACATGGTCTACTTCTACCAGCCTGCTCCATCCTCCCGCTTTGAATGTCCCTCACCTGCTGGCAGAGTCCTTCTGCATCTCCTGCAACAGGCTATCCATGGTCATCTGTCTTCTCTCCTGGAGGGTCTGACCTTGTGCTGACTTCAGACCACTCCTGCCTGGAAGTGATGGCCCTGAAAAGCCATGAACTGCCTTGTTATATTTCCATTGGGGGTACAGGGAATCATTTCTCCTCTTTCGCTTTCTGCATCACAGCAAGACAAAGGTGTCCCTTTGATTTCCTTGGCCAACATTGTCCTCCATCTCTGACCCTCCTCACTCTGCACTTTTTTGTGGGATGGAATGCAAGAGGACAGTTGTTTCAAAGTGGGTGGATTAGCAGCACTCAGGCCTTAGGTAACAGCAAACCCAATGACATGGGGAGCTGCTCTGGGCCTCAACTTTTCAAAGGGTCCAGGGCTCCTGGCTATTGCTGCTGCAGGAGCGGTGATGGCCAGAGCCTTGGGCATTTTAAACTGCCATGGGAGCCCACACTAGCCCCAGCCCCTTCCCCTTTTGCTGATTGTGAGCAGTAGTGATTTATCACCACTTGGACCTGCCGAATTCCATCCCCAAAGACTTGCAGCTGTTGTGGGTGGTAAAGAGAGAGGTGGCCCAGAGCGTGGGAGATAGAATAAGTGTCAACTGGCTCTAGATCAACTGCAACCCTAGCTATTCCTTTGAATTAGGCCCTTAGGTGTTGCAGGGGTGAGTGTAGAATACAGCTCTAGAGAAAGAAGGACTGATTAATTCTTCACTTATTTGATCTAGTCACAAACTTTCCCTTATAGCAAGCCCAGGGAACACTTAATACACGTTGAACATCTCTAATCCAACAGCCTCGGGACCTGACCAGTACTGGACTAGAGAATTTGCTGAACTACAAGAGTCAATATTGTCTAGCAGTATTTCCGACACTTCCACTGCTTAACTGGGCTCTTAGAAGACACGTCCAGGTGAATTACAGGTAAATACCTGTACAGAACACTGAGAGCCAGGACTGGTAAACAAACTTCATGGGACCTTGGGGAAACTTGGCCACACCCATATGATAAATGGTTGTCTGGCTAACTAAAATCATGCTGAATTATGGATGTTGACGGATGAGAGAGTGCTGGATTACAGAGGTTCAACCAGAAGTTCTTTCAGAAGGTCATACCTGAACAATGACTCAGTACAGCTGTGAAACTGCTCTGCAGGAGGAAAATATTGCTATTAACCATTTTAATGTAAATGAAACAAGCTCAAAAAGGGTTTCCTTATTTTGTCAAAGTTTTTGAAACTTCCCCTATGGTTTGGGTTTTTTTTAAAAGTTGTTTACATGTAATACAGTATTCTACTGTATTTGCTTTTCTTTCTTTTGGCTCTGCTGCTACCTGACTGTGCACCTCCAGCTCTAAATGAGGTGTGAGGTTAAATATTCAGCTCCTAACTTTTGGTGTTCATAACAATGAGTTTCTACTGTCTGCACAATGAAGCACACGTGTGTATGTATGTGGGTAAGCCTCGAGAAGGACCGTCTAAAAGAAAGGACTGCTGGGCCAAGTTTCATAGAAAACACACAATCTTAACATTCTTTCCATCATTCTACAACTGACAAAGCAGGTCTTTGCCCATGAAAGCTTATGCTCCAAAATATCTATTAGTCTATAAAGTGCCACAGGACTTCTTGTTTTTGAAGATGCAAACTAACTCTGTTGCCCCTCTGATACGGTACATAGGGGTTAATTTAGGCTATTTTAACAGGTTTGCATATCCTGGTGGTGTAAACACAAGAGACAAAACAATAATAATTGCAACAGTTTAAAGAAGCATTGCCCTGTAATATGGTCATCAGCTTGCTGCATTTAACAGAGCATCACTGTATTACAGAATAAGCATTTTTACTTTACCCAAGAGGCAGAGTGGTGATCTTATTCTATTGAGTGAGCGCTGTCATGCCATATATTTAACAGGATGCCAAACAAATGTTAATATTTTAAAAAGGGAGCGGGGACAGGTGTGTTTTTTTAAGGTGGATGTACTTTGGGGTTCTCCTCGTTCTCGCAGCATGGTTAGTACTTGTTTTTGGCAATTTTTAAAGAAGGGTGGCAAAGAGTCCCTTCAAGATGTATCCAACAATTATTGTAGTGAAAACAGCAGCTTCTTCCTATGGAGAGTCAGTATGAGCACTTGCCTAACCTCTCCTTGCACTGGATAAGTGGTTTAGCTGGATATTTGTTCCCAAGATCAGCTGTGAAATGCCTGACAATGTTGGCATTTAAGGGACCATAAGTAGTGTTCACAGTTAACAGCCCATTGAGGTAACTAGGAAGGGAAGAAAGCATCTTTCTAATGCTCTTCATTGAGAATGCAGAATCCCAAACCTGTTGGTCATGTTTGCATTGCCTAGGTTAGCTACAGAGACCACTGAGCTAGCAAGCTATTTTTAATAATTAGCATTTTTATGATCTAGAAATCTGCCTGCAGACCATGATGGCTTGAGCCACCTGGCAATTGGGAGTTAGGCATCCAATGATCTGTGGGGAGCTGAGCAAACAGGGTAGGAAAAAGGAGCCTGGGAAAAAATATGGTAAAGGTCTATAAAATCAGAACTAGAGTGGGAAAAGTGAATAAAGAAAAGTTATTTACTTGTTCCTATAACAAAAGAACTAGAGGTCACCAAATGAAATTAATGGGTAGCAGGTTTAAAACTACCAAAAGGACGTTTTTCTTCACACAGCGCACAGTAGGCCTGTGGAACTCCTTGCCAGGAATTTGCAAAGACCAAGACTTCAACTAGGGTTCAAAAAAGAACTAGAGACATTCCTGTAGAATAGTACCAGAGAGGTAGCCGTGTTCATCTGTACTCCAAAAAAATAAACCAGCAGAAATGTAGCACTTTAACTGCTAAATCATCACAGAATAAATCATTTTGTTAGTCTTTGAAGTGCTACATTTCTGCCGCTTTGTTTTGTTAGATGAATTTATGGCGCTTAGATCCATCACTGGCTGTTGGCCAGGACAGGTATGAATGATGTCCTTCGCCTCTGTTTGTCCAAAGCTGGAAATGGATGTCAGGAGAGGGATGGCTCCAGTATTGGCCTCTGTTTGAACACAGGATGCTGAGCTAGAGGGACCTTTGGTCTGGCCCAGTGTGGCCAGTCTTACATTCTTGGGACTCATTAATTTCCCCATTCCCACTGGTAGAATTCTAAGGTCCCTGCTCTTGAGGCTCTCATGACACTGCGCCTGGAATGCTGCAGTCCTTCCTAGGCACCACACTGCAAGGACAAGAGATGCAGGTTGGAGTGGGTCCTCCTTGCTGTGCCTGCATCTGTGCTCCATTACACCGACACAGCAACACCTCCTCCCTCTGTAATGTGGAGCTATGGACACTGTCCTGAGCACCACACAGACATTACCTCACTTCTGTGAACACCAGCAGCTGCCCCACAATGCCGGACACTGGCTGCTCTGGTCACAGCTGTGAATGCCAGTGTCCAGGGGGCAGGGCCATCGGACACCATCTCCTCCTTTAAAACCCTGCCTGTTTGTGAAATGCCTTTGCTTTGTTGTCCAGCTTGGGGAACACAACTAGCTTCTCCCCTTGATGCAACTACCCAGCTGACATGGGCCAGATGTGCTTTGGCTGGTAGTGCATGGAGATATTGGCTCTCCTGGGCCTATGGGGAAAAGAGACCAAGGAGCAGTTTTGTCTAGGCACATGGTGATACCCAGAGCTGTCCAATTCATAGGATGGTTCCAGGTCTTCATGCCTTGTGCCATGGGGGATTCCACAGCAGCTGCCTCAACCATCCTATGGACGGAATGGTCCCCCATACTAAGGGTAGCCTGCAGGGCCCAGGGTAGCCTGAGAGATTATCTGGGGGTCTTGGTGTGGGGCAACCCGGCAGCCTGCTCTGCCCAGCCATCTACTAACTGGATGACTCCACTTCACTGCAGCAGTGGCAAAGTGGAGTGGCCTGGCCCCAGCCAGCTCCACTCCCTTGAGCACAGCAATGATTTAATGAGGAAAGAGAAAATCTGCAAAATAGCTGGAGGATGTGCTAAGTGAGACGCAGCACGTTTTGCATGAGGCATTGGGGCTGCAAGGGCTCACCCCTTTTCACAGGCTGTAAGGGCGAGTGATGAGGGGCCGGGGATGGGCTGATGTCAATGGGGGGAAGAGGCAGCAAGGGGCCTAGGGGAAGGGAAAGCAAGGAGGGGACTCTGCAAGAAGAGAGGGCACTGGGGCGGGGCCTGGGGGAAATGGGCTGTGCAGGCGGACTGAGCCATGGTTCCAGCGCCAAAAGCCCCTTGACTTGTCAGGACCTTCTTCTCTCCCCCATTGGGGCGTGACCGGGAGCAGTGGGACAGAACAAGGACAAGGAAAATCAGATGAATATCAGGAAAATAAGGTGCCTTTGGCTATGCCAAGTAAAATATCCCAACACCTCCCCAATTTAAAGCAGGACTGGACAAAGCACTGGAACAGGTAGGGAAAAAGCCTTCACTGGCTGAGTGCTGTCCAGCACCTGATGGTCACGTCCGACCTCTAGTGGCCCTGTAAAATATGTGGACTTGACTTACGCGTTTTCCATATTAACGCGAGTTGAGTCAAGGGGGACCCTACTTTATTGCACCCCACCTCTCCACTTACCCCCGCACTGCCAGCTGGCTCAGGGGCTCCTTGTGGCTGCCTGGCATGGGCGCAGAGAGGTGCAGGCATGGCTGGAGCTGACTGGGGCCAAGCCATGCCAAGGGTGGAGCTGCCCAGGGCTCCAGTGCTGCAGCTGGAGCAGCCCCGGAGCCACGCCACGCCACAGCTGCGGGGCAGCAGGGACACCATGGCTGCTCCTCATGGCTGGCAGCTGGAGCAGGAGCTTCTCCACCCTCCCCTATTCCGGCCTCCGCCTGCCCACAGGGGAAGCTGGAGCCACTGGCTGGAGCCTCTGTTCCGGCCACCCGCTTCCCCCAGCTGGGGAAATTCTGGGGATCTCCCCAACCCCCTCCCCCCAATTTACATGAAATTTGGTTGATGCGGAGGTTGTCCAGGATGCAACCTCTGCGTAAATCAAGGGTTTACTGTAATTATTTAGCTCTCATTAACCCAAAAGCGACGGAATGCTTCTGTAGTTTTTTCGAAAGGAACATGGGCATTGCTGCACTGCATTAGATTAACAGTAGTAACAGCGATCTCGTATTTTGCTTCCCATCCATAGTGCCCAAAGCATTCTACAAAGAAGATCACGGTGTCGTTATCCTCGTTTCACAGATGGGGAAACTGAGGCACAGAGCAGCAACGTGTCTTGCTCAAGGTCACTGAGCAGCCAGTGACTGAGCTGGGAACAGAAGCCCGGTCTCCTAAGTCCCACTGAGGTCCTCTACCCACTATAACACACTGCTCTGAAGACTCATGAGTGTAATACAGCCCCTTGCACTTTTGCCTTAGCTCTGCAGGAAGGGCAATGCTTGAACCATTAAGCCAGTGTTCCTGGGTCTGTATTCCAGAGCTGTCCGGTGTGTGCACTGAGGGAGCTTTTTTGTCCACATTGTGAAGTAACTTGGGGGACCTGTGGTTAGTGGAGTGGGGGAAGGGGACAAACATGCTACTACCATCTCCGTCATTGACCAGGTCTCCGCATCTGTGTTTACAACTCTGCAAGGGACAGTTTCTGTTACAAACCAACCTAACTTTTTAGTGATGGTTTTTTGAAGCTGGAAGGTGCTGTTATGGCTGGCTCATGACAGTGCTGGTAGTTTAAATCAAAACCCCAAACAAATCACTGATCTTTAATGTTTGGCTCAAACTCATCCTATGTCCTTTAACAACCTGCATTTCATAAAAACAGAAGGAACTTTTTGCTCTGTCTACCCTTGAGGACAGTAAAATGTAAAAATGAAGTGCTGTCCTTCAGGGGACTGAACAAAGGGAGAGACCACGCAATAAAATCACCATCTGTATTTCATCAGCAAACCCCCGTGTGCCTTTTTTCTGCCTGTTTGATGGAAACTTCTCTAAGGGCAACTGCAGTTTTGGGAACAACTTGTAGCTGCGTTTGTTGCTTCTGTGTTTGAATCCACTAGCAGCTGCAGAATTCCAGGAGCTCTGTCTTTTCATGAGTCAGTGCCCACGTAATCAGCCATGGGATTTATTCAGTCCCTTCGTTCTGTCACCGTACAACATATTCTTACAGAAGTGCCCCGTAGCTTTATGCTGTGCCTTATGAAATTCTAACCGTTTGCAACCTGTCTCTCTCTTGCATCTGCAGCCACATGCAACGTAACAACCGGGCCCTTTGTGCTTGTGTCCAGCACGCACAACTCTTGACATTTTTTGAAATGCACAGTGCGGACTTAGTGTGTAAGAGACCTGGCTTTTTAAAATGAAGGGCACTGGATTCCTTTTCTGCGTTTGTTCAGGCTGCTGCCTGAAGTCAGCTGTTGCCCTGCAGCCATTTGTGCACTGCTCCAGACCACTCGCCAAGCTGGCTAGCAAAAACCTACAAGCCCTTGCAGAGAAATTTAGCAGCCAAGTAGCCAAAAAGGCTTTTCAGTGATGTTACAGAATCACTTAGCAACACTGTGAGGCAGGCCTTGGAATGGCTATTAAAATATGTCTCTGTCCACCCTCCCAGCTCAGCAGAAATTCACTCTTCTCTCCCCTTGGCTGGTGGAGACTCCGGAACTGGTGGCTTGGGACAGGCTACATCCCCATCAGGAAGCAGGGTGGGGACTGGTGTAGGGGCAGGGTGGGAGGTTGCATGTGCATATCAAACTCAACCCCAGCCCTGTTGTGGATGTGTAAGTTCCCTGGTGTTGTACAGATGAAACTTGGATTTAAAATGTGGATGAGTTTAAAAAAATAGGTCTGTTCTGGTCTGGCTATGGTCTGGTCTGAAGAAGTGGGTCTGTCCCAGGAAAGCTCATCACTTAATAACTTATTTTGTTAAAGTGCTACTTGACTGCTTTTTTGTTTTAAAAGAAAAGAAGTGGGTCATCTCACTTAAGCCTTCCACACCCAGCTGCTGGGCATTCGGGTGTGGAAGGAATGCTGGGGTGGTGCTTATCTCCTTATCTCAGCTTGTTGTGGTTTGAGTTGGCAGCTTGAGCAGGGAAGTGATTGGGAAAGGTTGACTGGGAGTGGACAGACTGACTGAAACCAGG
Organism: Carettochelys insculpta; assembly: GCF_033958435.1. Lineage (NCBI taxonomy): Eukaryota > Metazoa > Chordata > Testudines > Carettochelyidae > Carettochelys > Carettochelys insculpta. The sequence continues at coordinate 7,239,893 of NC_134149.1, read as the reverse complement.
GGAGTCACTTGCTATTGGGGTGGAGGGAGAGGCACTTGCCCCCAACAGAGTTTGGTTTGCTCCCCTGACTTTTCATTGGCCTGAGTGGTCTAAACCCTTTCTGTGTCCCCCTGCCTTTGCAGGATGTAATTGCATATGTTTTAAAGGCTGACAACAACTCTTCCTTCCTCATCCCCTCCCAGTTTTACACATACACCTCTCAGAGAGCTGAAAGGGATCCTCAGAAGGTCATCAAGCACTGTCTTTTTTGCCCAGATCCCTAAATGCCCCCCTTGAGGATGGAGCTCACAACCCTGACTTTAGCCAACCAGTGCTCAAACCACAGAGCTACCCTTCCCCTGAAATGACACCCCTTCTAGAAACAGGCAGGAAGGGAAGCAGATAACCTCAGAAGCTGATGAATTTAATCTTGGGGTCACAGTTCTGCTCTCAGTTCAACTGCACCCACTCCAGGTGAAGATGTTTGCTACTGAATGCAAGATGTAACTTCAAATCAAGTCAGGGAATTTTAAATTAGAGCTCAGACCTGGAGACCTTCTGCTCTGCTGCCCAGCCACAAGCCAGGCACTTGGCTGCTGGGGCTGGTACTGCTGGCCATAGCGGGCAAGGCTCTGATCTCCATTGCCGTGTTCTGAGTGTACGAATCCCACACAGCGTACTCTCACCAGGCAGCCGTTGCTCAGGTGCTGGGATCTCTTTTTATCACAGTGGGATGGCTAACAACAACAGCCAGCACCAGAGCCATGCACAGCCATCAATGTTCACTTTGCACACGCGGACAGGGCAAACTGATCCGGGGGCAGGGGGGCCTGCAGTAGCTGCCTCAACCATCCCATGGACAGGGCCTCGAACGGCCTGGGGGATTTCCTGGGGCCCTGGTGTGGGGACCCCAGTTACCATGGTGACAGAAGCCAGAGCAACCCAGCGGCCTGTCTGCTCCACCCTGCTGCCCTGTCCCAGCCCACAGGACTCTGTTGCACCACAGCAGCAGGAAGCAGAGCACCTGGTCCCAGCTCCCACCTCCACTAGGTGCCCTGTTACCTCCCCATGCTAGTACCCTGGTAACCCCACAGCTGGTGTTGCTCAGCAGAGGGGAAGGGTGGGGGTAGAGCAAAGGTGGGACAGGGGTTGCCCTGGGTCTGAAGAACAGAGGTGGGGGAAGAAGTGCCCCAGGCCTGCCACAGGGATGGACAACAGAAACTATTTCAACAGCAAAAACAACCTTTTGCGTGAGCCACTGGGATTTTAGTCTAGGCAGAATGACCACTGTGTGCACCACACCCACACCTGATATGTGGGTCTAGACCTGCTCCTGCACCTCAAGCCTGGGACTTTTGTCATGATTTTATTAGCCATGGGAGCAAGCCCACTGTGATGAGGGGGTTCCCCTGCAACTGGACCGAAGGAGCAGCATTAACTGCGTCTCTGCCAGCTCTATACAAGATGGGTCTCTGGTCCATATTTGCAACAACTTACACAAAGATGTAAAACTGATTGCGGGACCCCAGGGCAAGCCTTTAGAGTGGGCACAGTAAAAGGTGCTTGTGGGTGCTATTTTGGTATCAGTGTAGTTAAATTTGGTGCAAAAGCCATGTGTAGCCAAATGCTGGAATTATCCATTTGGTGCCTGCACTGGCACCATATGCATACACGCCGAATGAGGGTGTGGGGAGATACAAACCATGCCATGAAGTGAACTTTGAGTTGGCGGGTTGGCCGGCTGCTGCTATAATTGAGACCAGCCTGTAGAACAAGACTCTGCTTTGACTGGTTCTGGTCTAGCCTATGTGGAGCTTCGACTGAACTCAAACAATTGCACTGAGCTCAAGTCTAACCCTTGGATTTGAGTTGGGGCATCGTGGTACACCTGCCCATGGGCTTAGTAGAGTTTACTGAATCTTCCCGTAGACCCAAGTATTGCATTTGATCCCATGCAGATAAGTTTTATGCCAGCAAAGAGTCCCACTGATGTCAATGGGGCTTTGCACAGGTGCGATGTTCAGCCTGTACAGAAGGACAGGAGACCACAATTCCCTGCATTTCTACAGGCTTCCTGCGTGGCCATCAGCAAGTCACGTTGGGCCTGATTTTTAAAGGTATTTAGGCGTGATGTAGATAGTTGTCTAATGGTATTTTCAGAAGGGCCTTGGTCCAGATCTTCCAAGATGATTAGGCACCTACCTCTCATGGGAGTTAAGCCCCAAAGAGCTTTCAAAACCCCCCCACGAGGTGCATACCTGGATCTGTAGACATGTAAGAACCTTTACAATGTGCCAGTCTCTCTGTCTCAGGTACCCATCTGTAAAATGTGGACAAAAGCATGGCCCTGCCCCACAGGGGCTTGTGAGAATAAATACATGAGAGATGTGAACATCCTCAGATTCTCTGATAATGAGGCCTCAAGAGATACCTATCCAATTACAGCATCAGGGCCTTTACTGAGCTATCTACTCTCTGAATAACTCCTGAGTAACCACACGCTGATCACTGACACACACCATATTCCTAAGGGCTGAGGAAGGTGTGGAAGTAGAATGCTGTCAGCTAAGCCAAACCCATTCCGTGTACAAAAAACTTTACATTTAGATTCAACTGCTCATTTTTTTTCTCTTCTTTTGATCTCCTTTGAGCGATGACGCTTCTATGAAAAGTGAGTTTTAAATCCAAGAAGGCAGACGTACCTGTATTAATGAATAATACAAACGCATTATTATGCCGTGACAGGTAAATGATGAATAATTGCAATTAATTTTACAAATATTAACTATATGCAATGACTCTTTGTGATGCTGAGTAATAAATCAAACTTAACCACCTTACCAGTAGGTACGAGTGCAGACTTTGTAGGATGAGGCAAACGCCAGAGATCCGATCCCGCTCTCATTTGCAAGAATCCTTCCTGGAACCATGTCAATTCCTCCAGTTATTTGCCTAGTTTTACAACAGGCTGCATGGAAAGCACTCGCAAAACCAGTACAAAATAAAATTTTGTATTGGCAATGACTAGTTTACCTCACTCTGTATACTTGTGTTACACCTGTGCTTATCAGTGTTTTTCAACCTGTGGGTCACGATTTTATAATGATATGGTAAAATAAAAAAAAAAGCAATTTTCAGCCTAACCTGAATTAGCATGCCTGATTTTGCAAGCAGTTTTTAAATGAGGTGAAATATGGGGGTATGGAAGACAAATGCAACTCTTGAAAGAAGTATAGAAGTCTGGAAAGGCTGAGAACCAGTGCATTAAACTAAACAGTGCAAAGGGACAGGAATATGAGATGGCCAAGGGCTCAGTATTTCTGTGCATCATGAAGTATGTAAGGATCAAGTATCAGCCTAAAATTGGGAGGGAAGTCCAGAGACCCTGAGTCAGCTCCTCAGCAGGTATAAACCATCACAGATCATTGACTTTAATTCACAATAGCTGAGGATCACACCCATTGTTTTAGCAAGTATTTTGGCTCCCAAGCTGGAGTGCTTGCTACTTAGACAGCTTAATAACATTAGCATTTTTAGCTCCCAATTAGATTTTGAACTTAACTCTTCATTAAGGTGATGGGCAGTGATAGGGACACATTTCATTGTCATGAATAGGGCGAGGCATATAATTCACACCTCTGATTGCTGTGAATATTTGACTGGAGACAGTTTTCTGCAAGGCTGGATAGGGGAGAAAAATAGGTATACTTACAAGCTATGATCTCAACAAAGATGGTTAGTACCTAGAAGCTAAATAGTTTAGATTTTCTACAGAACAGCAAAAGTTAAAGAAAAGTGCTTGAAGAGTAGCATGTGTATGATTGAGAAGTTGACTTTTACTTACTTTATATATTAGATATTTTAGGCTAAAATCATTTTGAAAGTCCTTCAAAATGATGTGGACTAATTTAGTTGTTACCAGAGCTCTTGTAGTACTCTGAGAACATCCATTCAATATGCAGCAGAAGTTAAAAAAACAAACAATATTAGGAATAATTAAAAATGGATGCAGAATAAGACAGTCTCTCTTACTGCCTCCTGTATAAATCCATGATATGCCCACACACTGAATACTTTCTACAAATGTGAAAGTGAGGTGAAATTTGGGGATATGCAAGACAAATGCAACTCCTGAAAGAGATGCAGAAGATTTTGGCAGGGGATAAGGTTCAGAAAGGGGCAACAAAAATGAGTAGAGGTTTGGAAGGGGTACCATAGGAGGAGAGATTTTAAAAATTGAGACTTTTCAGCTTAGAAAAGAGAAGACTAAAAGGGAGTGGGATATGATAGAGGTCTATAACATTATGACAAATATGAAGAAAGTGAATGAGGAAAATTTATTTACTTCTTTCCATAATGTAAGAACTAGGGGGTCACCAAATGAAATTAATAGGTACATGGTTTAAAACCAACAAAAGAAGGTCTCTCTTTATGCAGCAGACATTCAATCTGTGGAACTCCTTGCAGGAGGATATTATGAAGACAAGGACTTTATCAGGGTTCAAAATGAGCTAGAAATTTATGGAAGTGTTAGGTCCATCAATATTTATTAGGTCGGATGGGTAGGAATGGTGTCCCTAATGTCCGTTTGTCAGAGGCTGGAAACGGATGACAGGAAAGGGATGACCTGATTACCTGTTCTGTTCACTCCCTCTGGGGCATTGGCCACTGCTGGAAAACAGGTGACTGGGCTAGATAAACCTTTGTGTGACCCACTATGGACGTTGTTAAGTTCTTATGAGAATTGTCTGATCAATCTGCAGGGGGAGGGACAGCTCAGTGGTTTGAGCATCAGCCTTGTAAACCCAGGGATGTGAATTCAGTCCTTGATGGGCTCTCTAAAGATTCTGGGACAGGTTCAATTTAAAAAAAATCTGCCAGGGATGGTGGTAGTTCCTGTGGTGAGTGCAGGGGATTGGACTCAATGACCTCACAAGGTCCCTTCCAGTTCTATGAGATATGATATGAACATGGGCACTTGGGAAAGATTAAAATACTTAGATAGAAAAGGTCAGTTTCTGTCCCCCACTAATGGCCACTGAGGTCTTTATCCTGCAATTAGCTCCATGCAATGCAGCTGCCAGATGGCAATACAAATGTCTGGTGTCAGAGGGGTAGCTGTGTTAGTCTGCATCTGTAAAAACAACAAGAAGTCCTGTGGCACCTGTAAGGTGCCACAGGACTTCTTGTTGTTTTCACAGACTTGTTTTTGACTCTTTGGATAAGTATTCTTGATACTGGGCCATTTCCACCATGCTGAACAGACCTTATCAGCTCTGGCCCTCCCTCTTCCTGGGACCCCACTCTTTAAATACCCCTCTGAAACCCCCCTCCCCCCATACTCATGCATCTGACGAAGCAGGTCTTTGCCCACGAAAGCTTATGCTCCAGAATATCTGTTCGTCTATAAGATGCCACAAGACTTCTTGTTGTTCACAGACTGAAGTGTAGTCTTTGCCTTGATAATCCCACAAAGTGACAGTCATTGTTTCTCCTAGCAACAGGAGTGGCTGTTTCCCAAGGCAAATCTGGCTCCTGAGGGGGAGGAAACAGCAGTCACCCAATGGAGACCACCAAAGCACTTAATTTTGAAGTGATAATGGTTGGTATGTGTTGGGCAGCAGAGCACAGGGAGGGAGTGTGAACCTGCTGGCAATGCACCCGAGTATGTTGCAGTTGATATGAACTCTTCTCCGGAGCTGAGGTTTGTACTGCAGCAGGGCCTTCAGCCCAGGGTAGAGAGCAGCCGTGGGATGCACATGCAGAGAAAAGATAGTCCTGCCTCTGTGGCCTTGCAGTCTAAGGAATGAGGTGAAGCCATTCAAGTGCACAGAGCTGGCTTGTAGTAAAATAAAAGCATTTGTGTGTTTTGGCCTCTTGTGTCAGGGGAATCTGCAGAGGAGATTGTTTGTTTGCTTGTACCTCTTCCAACGGCCATTGGGCTGATGCCTGGTAGTAAAGTGAAACATGCGCATAAATGTTTGCAGAGCTGGACTGATGGGGTCTCCTGGAATTAAAGAGGATGGCTCCAGCTTCAGCTTGATTTTTCTTTTGCAGTTATAGCCAACTTCAAGAGCTGGACAGTTATGAGACTTTCAAAATGAACATGGTTGTGTTCTTTTTAGCTTCTGAGCATTCACCATGCAGTCACTTTCTGTGGTGTGTCTCCTCCCCCTGCAACCTGTTCTTTACAGTGCTGAGAGTGACATATGTCACAGCCAAAGGCTACAAGAGGCCACTAGCTCATAGTCTGGTGTCCTGTATATCACAGCTCACCTGAATCAGCACAATATCCAACAGTCCACTACACTGAAAGCATACAAGCCTGTAGTCTTGACCAGTCTCCTGTACGGCTGTGAAACCTGGACCTTGTACAGAAAACATATAAAACTGCTGGAGCGCTTCCACACACATAGCCTGCGGTCAATACTGGACATTCGATGGCAGGACAGAGTTATGAACCTGGAAATCCTGAACAGAGCAGGAACCACAAGCATCAAAGCCATGACTCTGAAAGCCCAGCTTCATTGGACAGGGCACGTCATACGAGTGAAAGAGTCAAGAATCCCTAAGCAACTCCTCTATGGCAAACTCTCCCAGGGCAAAAGGAATCAAGGCAGGCCTCACAAGCGATTATAAAGGCTGCGTGAAGGCCAACATTGCTCATGCTGGTTTAAAACCAGATCAGCTAGAGCAGCGTGCAAAAGACCGAATAGGCTGGCGTGTTCTCATGCGACACACATATGACAACTTTGAAGAGCAGCGACGCATACACCTCATTGATGTTTGTGAGAGAAAGAAAGCAACAGCAGCAGCTGCACCAACAGAGCCAGGACAATTCCTTTGCCCCCAGTGTGAATGCCCATGCCGTTAAAAGCTTGGACTCCTCAGCCACATGGAAGTCCACAACCGATGAGCCTGTGCAAGCTGTAGACGTCGTCCAACATGACGGACTACCTACATATCTGAATTCAAGCCATCTTAAATTAGATTGAAGTAACACAACATCCCAGAGAGGACTTCTCTGCACATCAGGCAAATGGTAGGAGGGACCAAGGTGTATCCAAACCCTGATAGAATGGCAGAGCAATGATTAAGAGACCTGTATAAATAATGGTTTCAAATGGCGTAGAAATGCTTCAAGGTTACCACTAATCTCACCTGGGGGAAAACTTCCCTTCTGATCACAAGTATGGTGATCAGTAGATCCTAAACATGCCAGCAGGACCCAGCCAAGCCAAATGCACATCTCTCTTAAAATGGGGTGAGGGGGATAGAAGAGGAAATAATCTGAGGTTTGTAATCACTTAACTCTAGCAGCAGCTGTTTTAATGACAAAAATAAATGGCCCAAGTCATTAGACACATGATAACTCTGAGGTAGGGGTTCCAGGCATCCATTCTACAATTGTTCCCCTGTGAACAGGTTCCATGTGGTTCTACCTGGGCTGACCCCGTCCCCTATTACAGGACGTGGAGATGCTGTTAATGCCAATGTGAAAGCTGGCTTCCTAGTGACTGATTTAGTTAATGACTGAAGAAATATTTAATACCGTAATCCCTTGAGATACGTGCATTTGAAATGCAAGTTTCTCGTGTTTACTTGAAAAGGGTTGTGGGGGTGGGGGTCAGTGCCATGTGGATGGGGAGACCCACAGCCCTGCTCTTGAGAAGCAGCTGGGCTCCCAGCCCAGCCCCCGGTGGCAGCCCTAGATGCGGCTGCTGCTTGGTTCCTCTCTCTGTTTGTGGTACCCAGGAAACTGACCAGCCATGAGCTGCCGCTTGGGTTGCAGCTCCCCACCAACTGCAGGACCTGGAAGCTGACCATTAGCCAAGTCTATATTACTTAGCGTGGACTGTGCATATGCCAAGTCTGAAGTCTTTCTGGCTGAGTTGGCCTCTGAATGAACAGACTATGGGTGAGAGGCTGTGAATGGGGGAAGCAGCAGAAGGGTTGCTTAGCTGGTGATTCCCACAGCTTTTTCTGCCTCTGAAAGCTGCAAAATGGCAGAACAGATTTTCATAATTTAAAATCACTTTTGCACAAGCCACAGGCCTGGGAGTTTGCAGCTTGAGAATTACAGGAAAGCTACTGAAAAGAGGAGTAAGAATGAAAGTAAATCACTTTGTATCCAATGGTATTGTCACCCTAACAGTTCTAAACAGCAACTACCATCAGCAGTGTCCAGTAGGAATTCAAAGATTACCACACTTGGGGTTGTCGTCTTTCTGTATTTGCTACACCATATAAAACTTTATAGAGCCATGCACTCCCAGCCCACCCACCCCCTCCTCTAAATAAATGCCCCCTCATGCCCAGAGCCAGACACTCCCAGCTCCCCAAATAAATGCCCTTCCCCAGAGCCAGCCACCCCCTACACTAACTGATTGCGCCCCCCGGCCAGAGCCACACACCCCAGCCCTCATGTTCTAATTCAATACCAGCAACACACCAGAGCCACTGAAGCCACAGCTAGGACCACCACTGGGGCCACTACACTCTCTGCGTGCAGCTCTCAGGAGGAGCTGCATTTAAAGGCTCCAAGAGCTGCATGTGGTTTGAGAACCATGGCTTGCCCCCCCCATATTCGCCACAGCACAGTGTCCTATTCAGCACATGTGGCAAGTGGAGAACATATTGGACACCCTGAACTGTCTGAAATGAAGGAGAATTAGTTTGGAGGCAGACTGGTTAAGTGTGGAACTATTACATGTTTTTTTTTTTCTTTTCGGTCTACATAGTGAAAACAAACCTCCCTACCATTCGGTGTGGAATGAGCTTGTGTATAGTAACTTTACCTCCAGAGCCATTGTGTTGAATCTGAAAGCAGCCATGTACAATTGTCTACTTATTAAAAGCCGTGGGAGGAACTAAATTCTTAAAATATAAAATTACCAATTACTTTAAAGTTATAATTTAGATGATTCCAGACAGGCTTACCTTGGGGAATATAATAGATACATAACCCTGGGAATCAGTGGAACTGTGACCTGCAAATGTTTAGCTCTAATAATTTATTTGACTGAAACCAGAAAAATGTAAGGCTGCATTATCAGGTTCACGGGTTCCATAGTGTGTCATTTATTGATTAGTTGCCATTGTTAATTTGTCATTTTTTTCATAATTTTGTCCTAAAGCATCACCGTTGGCCAAATGTGTTGACTGGAATCATGTGACCAGACATGCTGTCAGTTCAGACTTTTAGAAAGAGACTTGATGCATGGAATAAAGGTGTAATATTTATTAGAATTCAATGTTGTGCTTTTTCCGTAGAAGGAAAAACTCCAGAAAAAGACTTTGATCTAGGGTTGCTCTTGTCTCTGAAATGATTTTATTTTTAAATCACATTCATACAATAACCTCTGTTTTGTTTGTTTGTTTGTTTTAAAACAAAATCTTTGTGAGTCCCAACATATGCTATGCAACTTGCAGATGAGAGGAGGTTTTCTTTCCCAAGTAACTGAAATCTTTTGTTTCACTAGCTTTCCTAACTTTGAAAGCCATAGCCATGAGAACCTGCTGACAAAGTTACTGCTTGTGATCTAATTTCCTTTAGGAATATAGGGCTTTATCCTGTTCCCTTCACTTGTTTGAATATATTTTATTAATGCAGGTAGTTCCTATCTGGGACCTTTGGCAGGCACTTTAATGTAGATAATTACTACTAATAATAATCTGGACTATTTTATCTGAATCCTTATTTTCCTTCACAATCTGCTATTTACAGTCTGTCTTCACTGATACCTAATGAAAAGTCTGTCCTTTTAGCTTAAGAAATTCCCATCTGCCACTCCAGCTCTTTGATCTGTACATATCCACAAAAGCAATTTTGTATTAGAGTTCTTCCTGTTAAATAATTTGTAATAGTCTAAATTTGTTCTGGGTCATTTTTGTAAGTATTGCCTGACCCATTAGGACCCTGCAAACTGCATCTTTGAGCTTTGTATTCTGTTTCATTGCTTTTGTTTTGGGGGAGGTTTATATTTTGTTTTGAGTTTTTTGTTTGTTTGTTTTTGTCTGTCTCTTGAGGAATTAAGTTTATTCTTTAAACCTCAGACTGGCTTCCTGGGTTGCTAATTTCATGCAAATAAGTAACCCTGGTTTTATCTAGTCGTTATTCAGTAGTCTTTTGCATTTTCTCTGTAGACTATCTCACTCTTTTTTTTTCCTCCAGTCTAAATCACTCAAATGTTATTTTCATGCCTATTGATCCTTCACACTTCAGTGCAGCAAGTGTCTGAAAAGGAAGCCACGAACCCCCACTTTGACTTTGGCAAGACAATTACCCCTAAATGGTTCTGATCATGAAGCCTAGAGCACCTTACTATATTACTTTGAGACCCCAAGCACCCATTGCTTGCAAGAGATACCATGAGGAAACAGGTTCCAAAAATGGCCTAGCATTTCTTAATTGTTAATGGTGAACACAAAGCCAAATTCTTGTTTACCCAGCATCCAACAATGAAAGGGGGAGCCTTACTTTTAACCCCTCGGTCAAATCCTTGCTGCCCAAATGTTGAAAAATATTGGTCAAACTCAATTGCATCAGTGCAACAGAGCAGAAACCTTCTCCTTCACCAGCTTTTAATGTTTTCATAATAAATGTTGTTGAATTATCTTAGTGATTGGAAGAAATTGATCAGAATACATCTTTGACTCCTCTCTGCTTTCAAAGGAGAATGAGTGGCACCCAATAATTGTATAAAGGATCTGGCTTAAAGCCCTATGTATCCAGTTTGAAATGTGTACATTTGTTTAAACCCTGCCCTCAGAGTCTCTGATGGACCGTGTGTCATGCAGTTTACTCTGTGGAGGGCTTTGGATGATACTGTAAAGGGGAAAGATGGGTCTGTGCCCTGCCCTGTGACATTTTCCATTTCTCTCAGGCCTGCCCAGGGCAGGCAAGAGGAAGGGGCAATTGTCCCCAAGCCATGTGTTTCAAAGGGCCCTGGGGCAAGGTGGGAGCAGCCTCTGGTTCTGAGCCCCTGACAGGGGTGGAGCCTCCAGTGGAAATGCAGGGCCTCAGGCAGAAGGGGCGTGGCCATGGGCAGTCACCCTTAGTGCTTCCAGCAGCAAGGCAACAGGCCTCACCCCCACCCCCAGCCTTCAGAAGCCATGTGGTGTGGTTCCCACAGTATTTCAAAGGGGCCAGGAGATCCTGGCCACTGCCATTGCTATTGCAGCAGCAGCCAGGAACTGTAGACCCCTTTCGAACACTGGACCCCTGTGCATGTACTTCTCTTGATTCCCACCTCCCTCATTAGGGGACCTGGGTACAGCCCATGGAGAAGGGCACAGGAGGCCCTTGTCCAAGCAAGCGGCTCTGCCACGGGCTTGCTGGGAGGCTTTGGGCAAGTCATTTCTCTGCTTTCTGCCTCAGTTTCCCCATCTGCAAAATGGGGGTAATGATACTACCGAGGCCTGACCGCCACTGCTGAAAAGTGCCGTGTTAGAACCGGGCAGAGTTTACCATCGGTTCACCAAAATATGAGCTTTCCCAAAAGGGCCATTCCAGACCGGATCATTTACAAAACTGCCACAGCCCCTGCGTATGCATATTCCTGCCACAAACTTCCCCCATAGGGTGATCCAGCCTTCCTCTTCAGAGCTGGTGGAACAGACTTGGGCCACTTCGATGCACTTGATTGTCTTTCAGGCTGAGGATGACAAAGGGCCAGAGTGGGCAGTTGGTTATGATCCATTAGTAACACATGCCCTAGCCTTTCGTGTCTTCTCTAGAACACATCCAGCTTCGGAACATCTGCTTTCTTCAGCTGCCAGGTTTCGCTGATGTATGGCAGGTGGAGATGGGCCAAAACAAATCAAGTGCAAGAAATCTCTGGCGGCTCGGAGCTGGTATAGGGGGTGGTATGGGTCATGCTTCGGCCCTCCCTCTGCAGCGAGGCTCAGAGACAGCACCCTGATTAGTGGTAGAGCTGCAGCACCTTTTAGCACCAGTCAGGGTTCAGGACATTATCCTGCTGGTCAACAGCCAACCTGGCCCCCAGGCAAGGTGGGAGGGGTCCCGTCTCCACTCCTCCAGGAAAGGGTGGGACCAAAGGTGGAAGAGATGGGCCCAGGATAGTCAGTTCTTAGCACTGCCTGGCCTGCAGCGTTGCCCCACCCCATCTCCACACAGAGCCCTGCAGAGCAGCACTGCCAGGGCCGTTCAAAGGGGCCTGGAGCTCAGGTGGCTGGAGCTCTGGGCCCCTTTGAAAGGACAGGCCCCTGTGCAACTGCCCTCTTGATCTTCCCCTCTTGGTAGGCTTGCTGGGCAGAATACAAAAGCAGCCTCTCTCCCATGCAGTTGAGGAACTGCCCATACCTCTCTGAGAAGCTCCCCTTTGGGGGCTGAAACTTTCCATGCTACATCTCATCCAGCTGATTAATTCATGCGGGAAGCTTTGAGGGAAAAGTCCCCCCAGCCACTTCTGAATTTACGGGAGTGTGGTGGTGGAGAGCTGGTGGAATAGCTCCGTCACCCTTCTTATTTTTACTTCATTTTGCAGTTTCATTAAGTTTAAGGATGACTGGAAGCAACATTCACATATACTGACCCCCAATCCCTGGCTAAAAATAGTGTGGGGAAATTTGCAGTTAAAAAGTTATCAGTCTTCGAAAAACCTAGCAGCAAATCACACAGTCTGCAGCCCCTAGGAGCCAGTGGGACACAGAGCTGCATTTGCCCTTTCTACCTTTCTAGATGACAGTTGAAAACGGTTATTTTTGCCTTCTCTGCCCTGGCCAGTTTCCAGAATCAAAGAACGCAGCTGCCTGCAGTGATGGAAACCCTGAAACCCCCATCTGCATGAGCTGGGTACAACCCCTGTTTTTGTCTCAAAATCCCAGAAGCATCCCCAGAAAGGGTATAGCAGTGTTAGAACACCTATGGAGGTGAGAGCCTGGGCAGCTGATGATGAGGGGCTGGAAGAAGGGATAGCTGGCCAGAGTGGTCTCCAAAAGATGGTGCTAAGTGTGGATTCAAACCCACGGCTGCAATGACAGAACATTTATTATGCAATCACCAACCAAGTGAACTAAGGGCTTGTCCACAGAGGAAATTGATCCGAATAAATCCCCATGTGGTCATTCTGACTCTATAAAAGAGTGGTCACACAAAGAGCTATTCCAAAATAGCAATAACACTTTAAATCCACATCCTATAATGCTCCAGAATAACTTTCCCCCTATAGACAAGCTCTTACTGGCTAAGATGACCCTTCTGTAACTGATTACAAAAACACAGTACTAGTCCACAAGTGAGAGGGGCGTTAGATTTCTGCCTAACAAGGATATGTACAGCATTTGCTCCAAAATCTGGAGTTTGCCAGTATTAACTACTATCCTTCGAATTCAGAACAGCCAGCAATCTCTAAATTTTTGCTATTATAAACAAAGCTTAGTTATTTTAGGGGAAGAAACGGACATAATTTCCATAGCTGGAAATTTATCATCTCTTGGTGGTGAGCCTACAGATCAAGGGAAAAGGTTCTGATTTAAATCACCAGCGTGCAACCCATCTTTATTCTTTTTGGTATTGTTTCATTTTTTTTTGTTTGTTTGTTTTTTAAATGAGAAGGGAGATAGATGATGCATTGCAGCCCAAAAGAATAAACAAAGCCAACTTCAAGTTGTTTAACCACTTTCTTTAAACCCCAAGGAAGAAAACGCAGAATGAGGAAAACTTTTAAATACACACAGGGAGAAGGTATGGCAGGTGATGCAAGGTACCAAACAGTAATAAATGTTATGTAAGGGCTATTAAATCTTAATTGAGCATTTGTACAGCCCCACAGGCAAACTAAATTTCCTTTGGTCTCTAATTGGACAGTATTCCATGATTGTGGGGGGAAAAAAATAACACGATCCCAACTCAGACCTGTTCTGATAAATGGAGATATCATTAGCAACATGAAGTAGGTGATCACGACTTCTCTCTTTTTTCATAAATTACACTAAATAACCATAATGCTGCAATTTAGCGGTCCAAAGTTCATCCTATTCAGCGGGCCATCCATAGTCAACAGTTTAAAGAAAGGGGACCTGCTGAGAAAATGGCGGTCTAATCAGATGCCATAAAATCTGGCTGATCAGATGAGTCCCATTTTCTGTTTTTTTGTGAGGAGATCCTAATGAAACCGGGCTCTGAGGGGCTTCACAACTTTTGTCCCCTCTTGATTATTCAGGCTCGCTGCACCAAATTCTAAACTAAGCAAGTGCAGGCTAATCCTCTGGGCTGTTTGCATACATGCTGTGTTTTACAGGGGACTTATTAAATCCCACTTCACCCGCTACCAAATTGTGTGCGTCTTTCCTCGGCCCAAATGAGCCAAACACTAAAGAGGCATCGAATCGAGCCTAGGAGATTCCCGTTTGATGCCTATTGTCTGCTCACTGGCTAATTTGCCAAGTACAGTATAATATGAGCACGTCTCCCACACATTGCATGAATATATATAATGCAGCAATGCCGACCGCATGAATAGCAAATGTTACATGAGCAAATTTGCTGGGATAATATACTAATAAAACCCACAGCTTCGTTTAATGCTATGGGGCTGTTACGGGTTGGATTAATTTTAATGTCAGCTACTAGGGTTGTTCTCTTGTAGCATAATAGTTAAAGGTGCCTCGCCAAGAGACTGCAGGATGTGTTTGTACTCATATCTGCTTTTCTGATTTACACAGTGGTCCTGAAAGCCTGTAGCCTCCCTGCCCCGTTTTCTTTCTTGCACTACAGTGTCCACATGGAAGACAGTACAAGCCCCTGGAAACTATCAGGATTGTAATATCACCAGGGGGACCAACAGCTTTTGTGTGTTTCTAGTCAGGGGGTATGTGTGGGCAGAGGCAGCTGCTGGAAGAGGCAGGGCCTTAGGCGAAAGGGATGCAGCTGGGGTCTGCCAGCTCTCAGAGCTGTCCTGACTGTGGTGCTGGCCCCTCCAACCAGCCCAGCCTGCAGAGCTGTGCGGAGCAATGCTATGGTGGCAATTTAAATGGCCCAGGGCTCCAGCTTCTGCCACTGCCGCTATAGCAGCAGCAGTGGCCAGGACCATGAGCCCCTTTAAATTGACAGGCCTTGGGGAAACTGCCCCTATATGCCCCCCACCTACATCAATAGGCCTGAACATCATAGCCCCGACATAGTGAAACATGAGTGAGGGTGGAGGAGATTTTATTCAGTATATTTAATCTCTCTTTAACTCTCTACGCCCTTACAGACACCTGTTAGGTGGCCAGGGGAGTCTCTGTTAAAGATTCGACCTTTTGCCTTCAACTATGGCTTGAGAGAGCTCCCAACACACACACACACACACACACACACACGCCTGAAACTTGTAACTATTTCTGTTGCACAACATGGGAAGACTGTATGTGATGTATTTGATATTTCTCATGGGTTTATAACCTCTTCCCCTCTGTCACGGGCACAAAAGGACTTGCTATTTACTCCCTCCCATTGCAGAGCACTGAAAATATACCATTGCTAACCTCCACGCTCCTGAGCATTTCTTCCTGTTCCTGTGTTTCACAGCCCATCAGTTTCAACTGTAGCAAGTTGGTTTTAATAAATGGTCCCTTGGCTCAACAAACCCTGATGAGGGCAGTAGCACGCCAGCCATTAATATAATGCAGTGAGTGGCTGCTGGAAAATAAAGCTGTTGACACCAGGTGTGCATATGGCCTCCTGGCTTGTATCAGCTCTTAGGGGATGTCTACACTGCAACTAGATGTGTATGGCTGGTCCCTGCTGGCTGACTTTGCTTGGGCTCTAGGGCTGTTTTCATTGCTGTGGAGATTTCTGGACTTCCCACCTTCCAGGGTCCTAGAATCCAAGCTCCAGCCTGGCTCCAGAAGTGTACACTGTAATGAAACCACCTAGAGCTGTAAGCTTCAGTGGAGTGGATATGGACCCACTCTGTGTGTCTAATAGCTGTGTAGACATACACTTAGCCTAGGAAGATACCGTAAAAAAGCAGCTTTCTGACAGGACTCATTAGAGCAGTTTCCAGTCCTTCGGCTAGATCTACACTAGGGCTTTAAGTCGATTTTTGATACGCAGTTCTAACTACATCATTAGCAAAGCTAGAATCAACATATCAGAACTGACTTTCTTATCCTGTGCAGATCAGGGCTTTTCAGGCTCATGCCAATGTCCCTTACTTCATGCAATAGTGCAGAGTACCAGGGCCAATGGCCGAGCCCAGAGAGATAAATTTTGCCACATCTTAACACAGGCAGCAAAATTGAATTCTGGAAGATTCAGCGCAGTGTGGTCACTCATCAGGTGAGTGTAGATATACCCTTAGTATCCACTACCGTATGCCCATTCTCCACCCCTTCTCTTATGCGCTGGAGCTAAGGGCAGTAATGGTGCCAGCACATCTCCAGACTGCAGTGATTTCCATCACATGCAGAGTGTACAGTGTGGTTCAATGTCTCTCAGCAACCCTCCACTTTAGACATTGATCCAGTGGCGCTGCCTCCATGTGCTCTCCAGTGTGGTAGCTGAGCACAACTGAGCTACATTAGCAAAAGTTTTCAATGTGTGACTAATAAGGAGCCTAATCCAAAGACCACAGAAATCTTAAAAGAGGTGGAAAAAGTACCCAAGAGGTTAATTGAATGAAAGTGCAGTTGCTTTCACTTCTGGATACTTGAGTACTATCTAGGTGTGGTGTGTGTGTACTTTTATTCAAGCAGTTTCCCAAAGGGACACCAGTAACCTGTACTTAAGTACACACCCCGGTAGCTGTACTTTACTCAAGTAACTTTTGGGGTACGTTTCCCACCTCAGCTTTAGTGTAGTAATGTGCTAACTTGTTGGGCCTGTGTGCATCTACCAGGATGTGACCCTAATTCTCTAACAGAATTAACCTGCAAATGTGATAATCCTCACTAGAAACCTGGTTTCCCACCTCCACTCTCAATAAAGATTTGCTAGCAGGGTTGTCATCCCTGTTTTTACTAAAGATGGTGCTGAACATTTCATGAGCCTCCCAGGAATCATTGCTATAAACTTTGCCAGGGGATGACAGTAACAATGGACATCAAAGGACACTTTGCTGCATTGCCCTTATCGTTAGCAGGCTTCTTTGCTTTTGGTCCACTTTGCATAATTCCCTGGGACCTCATTGATCTGTGTTTATCAGAGAAATTCTACCATGTAACTGAAATGCCAGGGGAACTTAACTACGTTCATACTGCAACCCAACACCCTAAAAACAAAATATTCCTTTCACCCCCATCCAAAATAAAACCACCTACTGAGGATATTTGCCTAACCAAACTCTAAGGTTCTTCTATTTCCCTCCCTCCCCCCCCAAAAAAAAAAAACTAACAAAAAACCCATCATCTTCCTTTTGGCTAAATGTGCCGTGGTATTCGATGATGATGATTGATTATATATTTTTGGTCATCAAATCAGCTTCATTCCAGCTGGAAGCACCAACTCCCTGCAAAACTCTAATTTAAAAAAAAAATTGCCCTGAATAGAGAGCTGCTGCAACATCGCCATATGTCTCCATATCCAAAGAAGAGGGGCAGAGGGAGTCAGATGGTGGAATCTCCATCCCAAGAGGTTTTTAAGTCCTGGCTCAACAAAGTCCTGGCTGGGATGAGTTAGTTGGGGTTGATCCCACTTTGGGTTGGGGGCTGGACTTGATGACCTCCTGAGGTCTCTTCCAGCCCTAGGATTCTATGAAGGAGCTCTTAGTAAGACCATGAACATAACATGGGCCAGTTCTATGTATAACTAAATGATTTTGAGTTCATCACATTAAATACCAAGCTATAAAGAAATCAAACCATCTAAATCCTTGGCCATCTTCCTAGCTCCTCCCAGGTGGGCAGTTTTCCTCATGAGGGCACTCCCCTGGGAGAAGTGGATGTGAGGAAAGTGGATAGGAGAGGGTTTTACAGGTTAGCTCAGGGCTGGTGTTTCCTGGCCAAGGAGTGTCCTACAAGCAGGTGCTAAAGATGCTCCTCAGAGGAGCCAGCAAAATAAGCAAAGGAGGCTATGGGGGTGGGGAGATTCAATAAAGTACAAGAGCAGATAATGAGGGAGGGGCTAAATGTTGAAGAGTCATAAAACTCAAAAGCTTGAATTGAAAGTGGGATGAAGTAATGAGTGAGGAAAGTGCCATGGTCTGAACAACATCCTATGAAGACAATCTTTAATGTTCTGACTCCCTACTCGTGGAACAATAGACCAGCGTTTCACAATTTTATTTGGCCACAGAACCTCTTTAAACTTGAAATAATTTTGCAGAACCCCTTTCTCAGGTTCTACCCCCTGTGGCCCCCAAACCCACCCCCCATCTCCAGACTTTACTTACCTCAGCCCCTAAATCTGCCCCCATCCTCAAGTTTTACCCCCATCTCACAAACCCACCCCCCCCAACCCGAGGATTAACCCCTCTCAACCCCAAGCCTGCTTCCTTTCCATTCTCAGGATTAACTAGCCTCAGCCCCAAACTGGCCTCCAAGACCAACCCATCTGTGGCACTGGCTGGGGAGTCTACACTGGGTGGCTAGTGGAAAGAAGGCTGGTGTGGAGGTGTTCCGCTGGCAGGGGTGAGCCAAGCCATGCCCACTGGGGGGGTGTGGCCACTTGGGTAGCAGGGCTAGTGAGGAGCTCTCTGAGGCTCCCTGCCCTGCTGTCAGTGAAATAATAGAACTAAGTTCAGTTGGTTGATTAGCCAGATCCCTCCCGCTGCCCTGCTGGGCATTAAACCAATTAAATTTAGTTCTACTGTTTCAGCAGTGGCAGGGCAGAGAGCCACAGAGGAGTCAGCTATTGCAAAGGAATTTTCTTGCAGAACCCTTATTTTCACTTTGTGGAACCCTGGGGTTCCTTCCCCAGAACACCATTTGGGGAACACTGCAATAGACCTTGTCTTTTCACCCCTACCTCATTAATTAGATGAAAACAGTAATGGAAATCATGCAGCAAAAGCATTTGAATGAAGGCTCCTCCGCCATAGTGATCTGTGGGCAAACGCGATTTCCTCCTGCAGGTCTTGCACATCATGTCTGTGTGAGGACATGTACTAGTCTAATGACACACACGCAGCTCCCTGGGTGGACACTTTTGTTCTGATGTAGTTCTGAGCGTAAATTTCCCCGTGCAGACAATCCTGTAGTTAGAATGTACGGTCCTGGGGCACAGATTCCCTTCCACTCTCCTTGCTCAGCAGCTAGCGTGTTGATTCTGACAAGAGGCCTCTAGGTGCTGCTGTAATGCAAATAATTAATAATCGCATGCTCAGTCGACTTTGGCCAGATGCAAATGAGACTGAAATAACCTCACAGGGTAAATACGGGCTGAACATCTCTGGTGTGCCACCTTCTAGACTGAACAAGAGAATTTGCCGAACCACGGGAGGTCAATATTGTGTAGCAGCATTACCAACATTTCTACTGCTTACTAAGCTCTTTGAAGACACTTGGGGTAAATTACAGCTAAATAACAGCACAGAACACTGAGAGCCAGGACTGGTGTTTGGAAACAAACTTTATGGATCATCAAAAGAAAAAAGCAGTCAAGTATATAGTATGGTATATAGCATATACTTATCATATATACTATATTTGATAATATATAGACTAGCACAGCTTTCTCTGTTACTATTCAACATTTATGGACCATGGGAAACTTGGTCACACCCCTGCTAAGTGGGCATTCATTTTATTAAATTCATTCTGGGTGACAGATGTCACCAGACCAGAGTGTGCTGGACTAGAGGGGTTCTACCTGTAGACTCAAAACACCACGAGGGTGCTGCTGAGTGGAGCAGGGAGAAAACATCCAGGCAACTAAGTCAGTCTATCGGCTCCAGCTAGTTGGCAAAAGGGAGCTGGGTGATAACTGTGAAAAGTTAAAAGACTTTTTTAAAAAATATATAATTTATCTTTTAGGCAAGTAAATGTACTCCAGGTGTATCATTTAACTCCCCCTCCCACTGCGCTGTTTGAACAAGGGTAGAGGAAAGTGTTTACATTTAAAGGGAGGATTTTTACAATTTTTTGATAGTATATAGACTAACACGGCTCTCTCTCTCTTACTGCCCTGATGGGAGTTTCCTTTAACTTCAGCAGCTGCAGAGTTACACCCAGGCTGTGTGTTTGGGTTAAATCCCACCCCTCCTGTGTTTTGCTGTTTAAAGCTCACCAGAGGGGCTCCTTGCTGGCAAATCAGTGGCTGCTGTGTCTCTCTGGCTGTTTATAACACAATCATACCGCAGCTCCAGCTTAATTTCAATCTTTTCTTCTTTGTAACCTCTGAAATATTATTTAGTCCCAGGCTCATGTATCTTGTTGTTTTACTATCTGTTAAGGGCTCCGTGGTGTGTGGAAATGGGGTTGTGATTTGTTCAGTCTGTTTCAGTTAACAGGAACAATGTTAGGCATCCAATTAAAAGATTCCTCCTTAATCTCTCTTGATGCCGATTCTGCACTCAGTGGGGAAGATGCCCTATTTCCCTGTGTGTTTTTTGAGCCCTGGGCATCCCTAATAAATGATAACATTTTTCCAGTGCTACATGAATCACTACTTTATAATTTGCAGCTCCTGACCATCAGCTATAGGGCTACTTTGCATCATTCTGCTCCCACTTGTTTCTGCTTTACACCAACATAACTGCACAGCAGTACATAAAATTGCACTAGCGTAAAACCAGCCAGAGCAGAAACGGGGGCCCTGGCTGTAGACCTATCTGCCCAACTGGAAATAAAAGTTGAAGCTACTCTTACCGACATTGTGAATCATACAGGATCTTAGCTGTCTGTACCACCCGTTCCCCAGGTTCATCATTTCTTACTTTTACAGAGATGAAAACTTTTGAAAAGTAGAATCTGAGCTGACACGGAACTGAGCCGTTGGGGTACAGAATGAGTGCTAGCCTGTTTACCAAGCTGCAATATTTGGGGGCTCCTCTGTCTAACATACTAATAGTAGGGAGTCCTCTTGACCTTTCTGGGCTGTAAACAATTGCTTATTCTGCTTACGCCTACCTGGGGTACACTGTAACCTAAAACATAAGGGTGATTTTTGAGACCAGCTGTTACTTGTGTGAATATCACAACATAAACAGCACCGTGCTTAGAGCACTTTATGGTCCTTTATGACGAGCAATTGAAAAGTCTTGGGATGGCAACTGAAGCATTAACAATGATCAGCATCTTTTGAGTGTCCCAGTTCCGCCAACTTGTCCCTCATCTTAAAAACTTTGCTAAGTTCCCAGGCAAAGGCTGATCTGATGCTCCCGAAATACCCCCTTCCTGAGTGTGGGGATTCCCTCCTTTCTAAGGAAGAAAAGCTGCTTATCTTCTGAGGCAGCCTGGTAGAGTAGAGCAGCCCCCCACTAACCTTCCGCTCAGGACTGGATCAATGCAGAGAAGTGCTCTTTGATGGACTTTCAGGCCCTGTGATCTCCCAGCCCTAGGGGTTTAAAGGATGGCCATATCAATTCAGGCCCACTGAACTGCATTTCCATTGCATAAGGGCTCCTCCTCCCAGCTTTGTCTGTGCCCGCTCGGCTCCTCCTACTTTTGTCACTATTCTTTCATGCTTTGTTTAGCAAACACAAAACCCGCTTTGTTTGTTGCTGGGTCTTTTTTAAGCTGTGCATAAAACAGTTAAAGTGCCCTTATGCTGGGTACCTGAGATCACCTTCAGGGTCAAAACCAGTTTACCACACATTAACCTAGTAATTTTGCCCTATTTTATCATTTGTACTAATATAGTTTATTGTTCTGGCGGAGACACACTGCTTAGTGCTTCCTGCCAGGGTACAGACTTGGCCTACTAGAATCCTTGACTTGCAACCCTGAGAAGATCTCATATCTTTTTCTGCTCTCCTGTGTTTCACTGTACACACTGAGAAATCAAATTGCTCAAAATGCAATCTGTAGATGTCTGACTAACCGTGGGCTTGCTGCTTCTCTTGCTGCAGGGTCAGTGGCTAAAAACTAGACGTGGGCTCATCTGCGGGTTTCAAATGCTTGTAACATGTATTAAAGCAGATAAAATGTTAAAGCAAATTACCCTTCCTCATTACATGACCACAAGAAAACTGTCCAATGTGGCCACCTTTCATTCCCTCACTGTCACATTGAACAAAGCAAGCAGGCCTGTAGCACTTTAAAGACTAACAATATTATTTATTAGGTGATGAGCTTTCATGGGAAAGACCCACTTCTCCATTGAAGTCACAGGTGAATGGGATCACATAAGTCCTGAGTGTGGACAAATTGAGACTAGAACCCTGACATACGTTTTTAACAAGGGTGGGTATTTCACCATTAATTTACTTAAGGTAGTGTTGGATTCTCTGTCACTAGCAGTTATTAAATCAAGCCTGGATATCTATGCTTTTCCTTTTTCCAAAAGATATGCTAACAGAAATTATAGGCTTGATGAAGGAGATACTGGGTGAGGTTCTATGGCCTCTGTTAGTACAGACTAGGGGCTTTTGTTCACTACATGGCAGATTGACCCTGCAGTACTTGATCCACTGGCTGTTTATTGATCATGTCTGCTTAGACAAGATAAAGCAATGTACTAGGACAAGAAGAGTAGCCAGAGTAGCTGGAAGAGCAGCCACTGCAGACCTTACTATGTGGAAGATACATCAGTAGATACATTGGCTTCAGCTACGCTATTTGCATAGCTGAAGTTGTATAGGTTATATTGTTGTGGTGGGGTGGTGAGGGAGACACACCTCAGTGTAAACAAGGTCTTGTTGATCATAAAGGTTCCTTTTGGACTAGAAAATCTAATGAAGAAGTAAGCCAAAATTACCATGTTTGATGCATGGTGTTGGTGTGCTCTACTTAGAATTTCTGACATTGTACTTGGAGTCTGAAAATCTCCCACAGGCATGTATTTTGGAAAGGGCTCATTTTCCTTACCAATAGTTGCTATGAATTTCCATCACTGCTGCTCCATAACAGTGGACAGACATAATGCTACTGTTAAAAAGTCAAATTTCATGTCAGTGCTGATCATGCTATTTTCCCAAAGCTTTTAAAATTAATTGAAGTTGCTTGCTGTTTTTGATATCCATTGCTTGCTATCTAATATGAGGCAACTCCTCTTTGCACATCTCACTCCCAGGTAAGTAAAACTACTTAGATCTTCCAGTGTTTCTCCATTTACTTGGATGATTGCTTTGGAACACTGATAGTAATATGCTATCTTCCCCTTGTCCATAAACAAACCGGCTTATTGTGCTGTGTCCACAAAAAGCTGGTCTTTTCTTCCATTAGGTGATGTGTTGAGCTGAGCAGGACAGCAAAAACCAGGTATTTCAACTGTACTTTATCATTTGTCCATAAAATTCTGCTGTTGCTTTCCATGGATACGTTCCTCATGACAAAGTCAATGACCAGTGCAACCAAGAGTGGGGGCATAATATGGCCCTACTCTAGTTGTCACTGCAAATGATTGGCTGATGTCAGCTTCTCTGTCCACACAGTCAGTATTACCATATAAACTTTTGATTATTCTGTTTATTTTGCTGATTTTCCATAGTATCTCATAATTTTCCAGAGACTATATCTATGGCTACATCTATACTACATCAGAAAGACAACAGAAGTTACACAATTCTAGCTACATGAATAATGTAGCTGGAGTTGATGTACCTTCAACTGAGTTATCATGGGCTTTACACAATAGGCAGTTGAGGGGAGAAACTCTCCCATTGATGTCCCTTATTTTTTTAATTCAGGATAGAATAACAGAGTTGACAGAAAAGCGGTAAGAGGTCAGTTTGGCAGACCTTCACTAGATCCACTAAATTGATAGATCTCAGAGTGTCAGTCTGGGGTACAGTGTAGATATAGCCTATCTGTGCTGTCAAAAGCCTTCTGAAAATCTATACATTTTTTTGCAAGAGAAGCTGACCATTCTTTACTTTGTTTAATGCAATATCTCTGAGAATAACAGCATGGTCTACACATGTTCTCAATAGTATAAAACTGACTTGGTCCTCTTGACTTTTGAGATCCGTTTGTTTCCTGATACACTCCAGAGTAGCGTTGCATGCAATTTTCCCAGGCACTGAAAATAGTGTCATTTGTCTCCAGTTATCATTGGTAAAGTCTACCTTCCTTGGCAAATTTAGCATAAGACCTCTTTTCCATCAGGTTGGGTTCTCCATTCCATATGCTATCCAAAACTACCAGGAAAGTCTAGAAGGCTGTTTCATCAATTGCTTTAAACATCTCTCTTATAACAATATCCCTTCCAACTGCATTTCCATTTTTGAGTTTACTGATGGCTTTGCTAATGTCTTTCATTGTAATATCTCCTAAACCAATAGCAAGTTTTAGAAGTAGGTTTCTAGTAATTTACTTGGCCATGGTCTATGTAAAACAGCCTGAAAAAATATTCTTCCCATATTTTTCCTTTGTTTATCTGCTGCACTGAGAATTTCTCTAGTTATATCTTTGCTGAGGCATCCACCCAGTATTGTAAGTTTCCTATTAGCTGATTGTCTTATGAAATGATATAAAATTACCTTTTGGTTAGTATCTTCAGTTTCTGGGTGTTTTCTGTTCCTATGCCTTTTAAATCTCTTCTAACACTCCTTTCTACCTCTGTCTAGAGTTCTGTATTCTTCTTGCTACTTGCTTATCTACTCCTTATCTCTGCACACTGCTTAGCATCATAAGGTTTTACTTTAGGTTTCTCCAGCTATATCTACACTACCCCACACAACCAACCTGGTCAGGGTCGATCTTCCGGGGTTTGATTTTGAGCATCTGGTAGGGACATGCAAAATCAACCTATTGGGGTTGGCATGGACCCCTATACTCCTTGCAAGAAACAAGAAGTAAGGGAATTCGATGGGAGAAACTCTCTCATCAACCTTCTTCAATGAGGATGGCCAGGTAATTCGATTGCAGATACTCCAATTCTAGCTATGTAATTGCCATAACTAGAATTGTGTATCTGCAATCACCTTACTTTCCCTAGTATAGACATAGCCAAAGTTCCGTTGCTGCCCACGGAAAACCACTGATCCATTCTTCCCTTTTAGAGTGTGTTGTTAGACTTGTCTAATGTCTACACTGACCACATTACAGCACGCTGCCACCACCATGTAATCACTCTCTATAGCTTTCCCAATGATTTAAAATAAAACCTAGCCCAAATGAGGGGTGGTAGCTTCATCACCAGGTGTCTTCACGACTGTCTCCTTTAAGTTCAATGCTTGGGCAGCTGCCCAGGAGAGATTTTGGTGCCACCCAGATGATTAGCTCAGCACACACAGTCAGCGGCATGTTTTTCTGTGATGATGCACATCTGCACATGCCCTAGTGCACATCACAAAATTTATTGAACTTATGGATGGAAAAAAATCAGAGGAGACTGTGGTCTACTCTGGCGCTTTCCAGAACTAAAAGTTTTATCACTTGGGAGTGTTTTTCGTATGCCCCGAATAACTAAAGTTTTAGTGGTGAGAAGCGCCAGTGTACACACTCTATCAAGTGTGCGAAACTGAACTCCAGAAGATCAGTTCTGACTGGGTTGATCTTCCACATAACGTAGACATAGCCTTGGCCTTTCCTCTGCATAGGAGGGTGGTCCCGGTGACTTCACAATGTACCATCCATGTCTGACATGTCTTTGATTCTCCATCTCTAAGCACTCAGAGTTACTTTTGAAATATCCTGGTTGTCTAAACCACAATCCTTGAATATCTATCTGTCTATCTGTCTGTCTATCTATCTATCTTTTTGACTATACATTTTGAATTTATTGCTAAACTCTTGAAAACAGATCAGTCATTGTTCCTACTATCCATTCTAATGCTGCCAAAAATCTACACATCTGTCATCCTATGCATCATCAGAGATCAAAGGCTTATCAAGTGACTATCCAGAGCCCAGTTTGTAGTTAAGTATCAGAGGGGCAGCCGTGTTAGTCTGGATCTGCAAAAGCAATGAGGGGTCCTGTGGCACCTTATAGACTAACAGAAATGTATGAGCATAAGCTTTCATGGGCAAAGACCCACTTCTTCAGATGCAGGTAGTAGAAATTTGCAGAGGCAGGTATAAATAGTCAGGCCAGAGCAAGGCTGTAGATAACGAGGTTAACTCAGTCAGGGAGGGTGAGGCCTTCTTCCAGCAGTTGACCTGGAGGTGTGAACACCAAGAGAGGAGAAACTGCTTTTGTATTTAGCCAGCCATTCGCAGTCTTTGTTTAATCCTGAGCTGAGGGTGTCAAATTTGCAGATGAAATGCAGCTCAGCAGGTGCTCTTTGGAGTCTGGTTTTAAAATTTCTTTGCTGTAGGACAGCTACTTTTAAATCTGTCACTGTGTGTCCTGGGAGATTGAAGTGCTGTCCTCCAGGCTGTTGTACGTTGCCATTTCTGACACCTGACTTGTGTGCATTTATTCTTTTCCGTAGGGACTGTCCAGTTTGTCCAATGTATGTAGCAGAGGGGCACTGTTGGCACATGATGGCATATATTACATTGGCAGATGTGCAGCTGAGTGAATCTGTGATGGTGTGACTGACCAGGTTAGGTCCTGTGATGGTGTTGCTGGTGTAGATATGTGGGCAGAGCTGGCACTGAGGTTTGTTGCATGGGTAGGTTCCTGAGTTAGAGTTGCTGTGGTGTGGTGTATAGTTGCTGGTGAGAATTTGCTTCAGGTTGGCAAGTTGTCTGTGGGCAAGGACTGGCCTGCCTCCCAAGGCCTGTGAAAGTTGGGGATCATTGTCCAGGATGGGTTGTATATCACATTTACCTTGTAAATCACATTTACCTTGTTTGTAGTTGCAGTCGACCTTACTGGAAGATGTTGGAAATAAATTAAAATAAGTTAAAAGCTGAATAGCTAAGGATCCCATCGGAGTTCGTACATATGGAGAAATAATACAATATTAACAGTAAATGAGGCTGTTTGGTGTCAGATTTCAAAATAAAAATGACGGTTTAACTTTACCTCTTTGAACATAGTTGGCTGGAATAGTAGAGAACATTTGCTAACATTCTAACATTACTGGAGAATATTGGATGACCATTAGAGGCACCAGTAATTACCAGTTGGTGGTAAGAGAGCAAGGCAATTAAGATCTCACCTTCCATTCACAGATATTGGATTTGAACGTCTGCAGTCTCATCCCAAATACAACAGATATCTTGGCCAGTATGTCTATGGTTTTAACTCTTCTCGGTGAGAGAAATAAAAAGTGGAAGGATTAGAAAATTACAGCACTTGAACTATTAAAATGGAGGCAAGCAGAGTGTAAATTTGAAATCGACAGGAGAAAATATTACATAGGGTAGCCTTTTGCTCAACTGTGCTGGTATTTCAGTGGAATTATTCCAGGATTACACCAGTGTTGATGGGAGTGGAATTTGATCCATAATCTCTGTTGCTTGTAAATTGAATGCTTGGGTGGCCACCCAGCAGAGATTCAAGTGCCACCCAGTTGACTAGCAGAGCACCCATAACATGTACAGCCAGCAGCATCTGTTTCTACTAGTGGTGCGCAGCCCTATATGCCTGGGTGCACATAACAAAATTTATTCCACTCATGGAAAAATAGAGGGAACCTTGCCCATAATTCAAGGTAAAATCACTGCAAACTCATATACCTCCAAAAGGGATCAGTATCAGTTTTTGAATTGTAGGCTTTTAGCATTTATATACACAGTGCTCTGGCCATAAAGAAATACATTGTGTAGAACAGTAACAATGTTATTCTGTACTCCGAGAAAACAAAGCAGCAGAAATGTAGCACTTTAAAGACTAACAAAACGACTTATTCGGTGATGAGCAATCATGGGACAGATCCACTTCTTCACCAAATAAATCATTCTGTTAGTCTTTAAAGTGCTACATTTCTGCTGCTTTGTTTTATTGTGTAGAACAGTCGTTAGCCTTGGAGAAGCCATTGGTGTGCGAGTTTACCATCTCTTCAACATAGCATGAACATTGTTTCTGAGCATTAATAAACTATGCAACATAACGAATACAAATCAGCAAAGCAGAATTGTATAAGTGTCAGGTCATCTATTTCTCTAAGAAATCGATAGTACTACCAAAGCCCTATGAGCATGAATGCAAAAATTGTATTGGGTGTTTTTTTAAAATCCCACTTAAATGGCTCACCATTCAAAATAATATAATCATGTTGGCTTGGCATTGTAACAATTCTGCAAATCATCATGACTTGGCCTGAATTGTTTGTGATAGCGCATTTTAAATAACAATTGGCCAGTCCCTTAAAGAGCTGTCAAACACTGACTATTCTTATGGCCACATATATACAATTCGTAACAAAGGTTAGGGAAAAGATCAGACTGAAGGACATTTGGATCAGATATCTGGAGTAATTAAAGAATTTGCCTGAATAGCAAAAGCCAGAGTGCGGCTTTTAGAATGTGAGGTTAACAGTGCCTATATTTCACTTCTTTAGAATATAGCCATGCAACAGTTTATTTTAGTGCACACAGATGCATACTTCCTGGCTAATTTTCATTGGCCCCTGTAATTGTAGCACATGTAGATTTTCTGGTAAAATTGTCAGAGCTCATATCGCCATTTTAGCTTTTTATGCATTCTTTCACCCTGCTCACTCCTGTCCC
Source organism: Carettochelys insculpta (assembly GCF_033958435.1). NCBI lineage: Eukaryota > Metazoa > Chordata > Testudines > Carettochelyidae > Carettochelys > Carettochelys insculpta. The sequence goes on along the minus strand of NC_134149.1, from coordinate 7,211,303 downwards.
CAGTTAAATTTTCAGTAGACTGTGTATGTTCGGATTGTTTTCCCTTTTGTAACCTGACATGGGCCTTTTCTTTGCAGGCTTATGGTTTGAAATTCAAGTTTCCATGGGGATTTCACTTAAATGTATGCTGATCCTATTTAGCTCATAAATCAGAAACTTATAAACCATGCTTTTTTTAGTACACAAGGCCATTTTTTGAAGAAGGATGTAGCTCATTAGCTTGTCAATCAAACGTGTATTTGCAAACACCGAGCTTGGGGCTGACAAAGCAAGGACTTGTGGGTTGAACAGACTTGCTGTGTTCGTTAAACATGGGGAAGAAAAGGTGACTGATGAGACCAGACCAGACAAAAATGAGTCTGAGCAATTTCAAGACAAATGTGAGTAGTATTTTTCCCCAGCCATTTTCTGTAGCTATTTTGTATTGTGTATCATGGCTTAAATTACAGCATATTGTTTTCTAAATGAAAACAAAAAAGCTGAATAAGAATGAGATGATAAAAACCTGATTGTATGTCACACTAAAATTACCCTTTGCATATTCACAACGTTTGCTTACGCTTAGACCTTATGATAAAGTGAGCTTGCCTTTTATAATTGATGGTGAAGAGCAAGCGAAGGGCATATATTGATTAATATAATCAATTCTATAGATTCTATCCTTCAATAATCTAGTGAAGGAACATGTTTAATAAACTCTTGGCCCCTCTGGCCTGATTCAAAAGTCAAATAGCTCTTTTCACCTGTAGATCTTTACAAAGTAAGAAGTATCATTATCCTCAGTTGTAAAAGTTGGAGAAACCGAGGCAGGGAGGTAACGCAATCTTGCCAGTGGCAGAGCTGGGAATAGAAACTACCTTTCCTGACTCCTCCTACAATCTTTTGTTGGATGAGTCCATGTCTAAACTGGACCTTAAAGTTGATTGTAGGTATGCAATTCCAGCTATGACAAATGAGTATCTGGAGTCGACTTATCTACAATCAACTTACCTGGCCATCCTCACTTAAGGAGGTAGATGGAAGAGTTTCTCCCATCGACCTTCCTTGCTCCTCATGATATTGAGTATAGGGGATCAACAGTTGACCCCTGATGGTTTGATTTTGTGCAACCCCACTATATGTGCAAAATCAAACCCTGGAAGATCGACCTTGAGCAGGTCAGTCTTCTGGACAGAGAAGAGATACCTTCTGCTGCAGCACTAACAGTGAGCTAAGAGGCTGAGCGTGTCCATCAGTGGAAGTTTGCTGCTAACTGCCATGAAAGCAGGGCATAGGCCCCATGTATGAGAGAGGAATTTTTTAACTGGAGGCTGGGACCAGGAAGTTACATAAACAAAATATTAGGAATATTTTCTTGCATTGTAATTAGTGGAAGGATGATGTTGCTATGGAACTTCATCTGAGGCCAAAATAGAAGTGGGGAAAGGGGAAAATAAATGTTAAAATGAACCCTCCTTGTTTTGATACCCACCATGAAAACATAAGAACAGCTGTACTGGGTCAGACCAAAGGCCCATCTAGCTCCTGTCTTTCGACATTCATACTTTACGGTCATTTAAATAACAAAAGTGGCTTAAATCATTTAGCTTGTCAGTTCTTTGGGGTTGTGTGTTGATGCAGAGTCTAAGACAATGGGGTCATGGTCCAGCAATACAAATAAGAATAGTGAAAGCAGTAATTTGGACAAATACAGTGCATCAGATAAGCTTCCCTGGTAGAAATCTGCTTTAAGGATGTTACAAGGAGGACGGAGAAAAATTATTTTCCTTAGCCTCTGAAAATAGGACAAGAAGCAATGGGTTTAAATTACATCAAGGGAGGTTTAGGTTGGTCATTAGGAAAAATTTCCTAGCTGTAAGGGTGGTTAATTACCAGGATAAATTGCCAACGATGGTTGTAGAATCTCCATCATGGGAGATATTTAAGAACAGGTCAGATAAATATCTAACAGGGATGATATTACAGATGATGGTTGCTCCTGCCTGGAGGGCAGCAGACTGGACTTGGTGACCTTTCAAGGTCATTTCCAGTTCTAGTGTTCTATGATTCTAACTCCATTGAAATAATCAAGTGGAGAAGCTGGCCCTCTGGATTTCAACTGTATTGTTTTTTTCTTTGTGGAAAAACGGGTCGGGTTCTTTATACCCCTGGGCAGAGTATTTGAGTGACTCATATGGTGAGAATTCCTTGTCTGTGACAGCCCCTTTCTGGTACCTTTCCCCTGAAAAGGAATTGAAAGTTCACCCTGATATTTGTTTTGTTCCATTAGACCTCTTGTGACTTCCTCTCTGACTTTTCTGCAGTGAGTTCAAGCTCAGGCTTAATTGCTTCCTTTTTAACCAAACAGCTGGCAAACCCCTCCCGGGATTAAAGCTCCTTTCTCATCTTCCAAGACCTGTGCAAACAGAATGGGTAAAGGAAAAGAATGTAAACGATTCCCAAATCTTTGGCATGCTTTTTGCAGTATCTTCTAAAAAGGCCTAAGGCCAGGTTCCAAGTTAATGTATGCTGAAGAGCGTATAAGTCAGGAGCAGAAGGGGCAGGGTTGTTATCAGGTAAAGCAATGAAGAAGAGGGCATAATACCAGGTGAGAAACAACAACAAGCCCGTTTACCTGGCAAAATTCAGAGAGCTAGTCCAGAGTGGTGGTCAGGATGGACCTGTGTCCATTAAAGACAATGAAAGCCCAATCAGTCCATTAAAGGCAATGACATTCTGACCTGGTGGCTTCTCAGGGTTCCTAGTAACCCTCACATTCTATGACCTCACACCTACAAAACACTCATTCACCCAAACTCACCTGGGGCCTTGCTGGCTGTATACTCAGGGATTGTTTTATCCATCATGGAAAATGCACCTATCTCTAGAGAATGGAGGAACATATTAAGTATTAGACTGATAAGATCAGATATCAGTTGATAAGGTAACACCTTACCACTAGTGGCCAGAGGACCACGTGCATCAAGACACACGATATTGATCAACAGTGAGCCACGGAGCTACTCAGGCAGGACCAAGGCCTAAAGCAGCACAGAAAGTGAGAGAAGTTTCCACACCTGATTGTAGCCACAAAGGCTGAGAAACGGTAAATGATGTGCCATATATGAGATGCCCATAAGCCCTTCATGTCTGCTATTCTTCCTTTTGGCAGCACTTTAGAGCAGCAACAACCTTCCACCCTACCCCAATAATACTCTAAGGCTGTGTCTAAATTACAGCAATTTGTCGACAGACGTTTGTTGTCAGCAGATATCTTCCAGCAAAACTTCTGTCGACAGATCGCAGCCAAATTGCCAATTGGATCACAAGAGGGATCCGCTCTGTTAACAGAGAGGGGCTGGACTGCCTGGCCAATCTCTCAAGAAAACAGCCAACCACAAGCACAGCAGACAGGGCTACTCAATGTCCCAGAAGCCCTGTCTGTCGACAGAAGCACCACCCTCCTGGAATGTCCAGTCTGGCTTTCCGTCAACAGAGGGGACATGGGGAGCAGGATAAGCCAGTCAGCAAAAGTGCTGCATTCTGTCAGTTTACTGTAGACAGAACGCCTTAGGAATCTGGCCACTCCCTGGGTTTTGTCAACAGAAGAACCCATGTTGACCCTAGTACTCCACCTAGTTGTTAGGAATAAGGGAAATTGACAGGAGAGTCTCTCCCATTGGCCTTCTGCAGTCGGAATGCCACAGAAAGTTGAGCTAAGGCACTTCTACACCATGTAGCTGGAATTGCATATCCGAGGCTGACTTTTTTCCAGTAGTGTAGACCTGTCCTCAGTCTGTTGTAAAATGCTGAAAAAAACAAACAAACAAACCAACACACATTTTTGGTCCCCGTCACCTTATTTGTCTCTTTTCTAATTTTTATCCGGGTTCTCCTGTAATACCGTGTCCTCTCTGGATGTAATGTGAAAAAAAGTGTTACAAATCCTTCTGTTCTCCTGGAGGTGGGGAAAGGGCGTAAAAATAAACTGCATGTCTGTTGCACTGGGAAATTATTCTAAAAAGATCTGTCATCTAGGGAGGAGGGAAATGCCGGCTCATTGCTGTCATTTGCTCCATCAGTGGAACAGTGGTCCCAAATGATGGCTAATCAGAGATAAAGCAGGCCCCAACAGTGCAGGCTCAGCATTGCAGCTCCAAAACATTTGCAAGGGAAATTTAAGCCAACAGGTGGTCCCTACCTTTGGTAGAAGGTAAAAAGAGCATGATAACTTTTTTTATCTCCTGTTTTATCTTGCCTAGGTGGATGCTTAGTTTTTAGTATTAACATAGTATAGGTATCTAGAAATATATATACATCATATCTATCTATCTGTCTCTTATGTTTCTATGCCACGGAGAAGGCAAGCAGCATTCCATGCTCTGCTGTAGGAGCTTATTATTCCAAAGCACTGCTAGGAAACTGATTTATCACTATCCAACTTCTGGCACTTTCTGTGTTTCTTGGCATCTTCTCATTTCCTTTAGTAAATATTAATATTAAGTAGCTCCCCCTTGTTTGTATCAAATCCTCAGCCTGAATGTTTGAGTTAACCTGCAGTAGCACTGCAGCAATGATGTTGCTAGTTCAGGCTGAATTAGGAATAAGTAGGTACAGCCTTTTGGCCTGAGGGTACTCAGTCATCAAGCTGCAAGATTCAAAGCCAGATTTCTGACATCCCAAAGTGTAGAGTGTTTACAATCATTAAAACATCAGGCGCTATTGACAAAATCCAGATGTTGGGACCCAGACTTAGGTCCAGATTTCAAACCTCTCCCCCTGCAATTTTTACCTCTTCTCATAAGTTAGTCCTCCCAACAACTCCAAAATGTCCTTCTTTGCAACTCCGTGGAAAGTGAGCATGTAGCAAAGGACTTGGTCTCGCAGACAGGGTGTTGCCTGCACCGCTGGGCACTGTCTGCTCTGAGGAATTACTAAAGACAGGTCTACGCTACAGGGGAAGGTCTAAGGAAGGTACTCGATTCCAGCTACATTAATCACATAGCTGGAGTAGACGTACTTTAATTTAGGCTTCCACATTGTCTCCACTAAGGGAGGTCGATGGGAGCCTGCACTCCCATCAACTTCCCTTACTCCTAACGGTGGGGGCAGGAGTACCGCAGTCAATGGGGAGCCCTGTAAATTTGATTTAGCACATGGCCGCTGTGCATGCTAAATTGAACTCCAGAAGACTGACTGCAGCAGGGCCGATCTTCCCTGTGGTGTACCCTTAAATTCTACCACTCTAGATACAGCATCAGCGCTGCAGTGGGAGAGGTCTGGTATAGACCAGGGGTGAGCAAAGTGAGGCACAAGCTCCCTCGGGGGAGTGTGAAGGTTTGAAAGGGGGGTGCAGCATGACTGGCTGCTATGTGGTTAAACTCATCCCTTTCATTTAAAGTGTTGAAATAGGTTGTTTTTATGTCTGCATATTCACATTTCTATACCAATTCATGAAGTTTGTATATTCTACTGACTTATTTGCTTAGACATGCTGAAAAGGGGTTTTTTATACGAACACAACCAAAATTCGCATTGGTTACAATAGAGAGGTTGGTGGACCCTGCTAATTGCAGGGACAAAAAGTGGGACCCAACATAAAAAGTTTTATCATCCCTGGTATAGACTAGCAATGGGTGCTTTTACCATCTATCTGGGCTCCCTACAGATCAGCCACTTTCCTGCGTGGGGGTACTGATGGATTCACAGCTCCCAAGATATCTCACCTTTCTTGGTGATTAACAGATAACACCAGAAAGAAAACAGAACAGCAGTCATGTAGCACTTTAAAGACTAACAAAATGATTTATTAGATGATGAGCTATCGTGAGACAGACCTGCTTCTTCAGACGTATATCAGATATACAGATAGATAGATCTGAAGAAGCAGGTCTGTCCCATGAAAGATCATCACCTAATAAATCATTTTGTTAGTCTTTAAAGCGCTACATAATTGCTGTTTTGTGTTGTTGGAATACAGACTAACATGGCTACCTCTCTGTTACCAGAAAGGAAGTGATACTGTCATGTTCCGTAATGTAATAAGCTTTTAAAATTAGTCTTATATATTTAGAAAGATTCGTTTAAAAGAAAATAAATTAGAGCAGTCTGTGGTTACGATGTTTTTATTCTTCCCTGCATACGTAAATAAATTAATAAAATAAAATAAATAATTCTTTCAACAATCAGCTAAGTTACAGAACTATATAAAAATTACCCCCTCACCGAAAAAACACCACTGCTGTAGTTTGGTTTATTCCTTGTGAGTGATAATTCGGAAGTCTTTTCTTGCATTAGCAGCAAAGATGTCTAATTTTAAAAAAGAACGTTTGGGGAACAAATGGAATCTAAACAGCTGTTCCTTTAAAATCAAAAGGTATACACAGTGTAAGGGAGGGCAGTGTCTGTCTTCCTCATGGGTCACGGCAGAAACAAATATTAGAACTTACTTTATAGTCTACAAATTTATAGACCAATGTCCTCCATATTTATAAACATGATGCTTCTGGATTTATCCTATGTACAAATCAAGGATTAACATAGTAACAGTTACAGAATAAATATGCCTAATTCTTACATACCACTTTTCAAAAGCAGATCACAAAGCTGATCAGTGTCAGTATCCCCATTTTACAGATAGGAAAACTGAGGCACCAACATGATGCAGTGCCAGGAAGCCTAGTGCACTATCCACAAGACAATGCTACTTCCATAGACTTATGGGGTTGCCATCTTTTGTAACACTGGTGCACATCCACAGAAGATAAGAGCAGCACTTGGCCCTTGGCTGCTGAAGAAGGCAAAGATCTTTTGGCTCGTACAGCGCCTGATCTTGCACTGCCAAGGTGCTGAGAGATCTAGTCTCAACACCCTGCCAGAGCAGAACTGGTCCCCACAATCAGTGTTCCCTGTAAGCTGAGCACTTGAGCGGCTGCCCAGGAGAGGTTCAGGTGCTGCTGAACTGATTAGCAGAGTGCCCACAACCACCTATGGTGGGAAGCATAAGTTTCTATTGTTGGTGCACATTTGCACGTACCTGTATGCACACAAGATTTATTCTGCCCTGGATGGCAAAAATTAGAGGCAACACTGCCTACTAGAATAACAAGAAGTCCCATGGGATCTTACAGTCTAACAGCTATTTTGGAGCATAAACTTTCATGGGCAAAGACCTGCTTTGTCATGGGTCTTTGCCCACGAAAGCTTATGCTCCAAAATATCTGTTAGTCTATAAGGTGCCACAGGACTTTTTGTTGCTCTTGAAGATACAGACTAACACGGCTAACTCTCTGATACTGCCTACTGCATGATCCATTAGTACTTATTACACTCTAGTTTGACATTTTTTCAAGAAAAGGGATTATTGCTATTTCTCCTGAATAAACCAAGATCAGCTCTGCCAAGAAACTCCTCAGCAAATAGAGCAGTAGAGACTTCAGCCAACTGTTTCCTAAACAGTGGAAAGCTTCTTTGTGAGTTTAAGAACTGATCAAGGGCATAATTCTGTGCTCAGGCAAAAATCTGATAATTTTGAGTCAGGACTTCAGGGCTGGGCAGGTATCTTTTAAGATCCATGTATTGATTTAACAAGCTAGAGAGGAGCTGGGAATTTGGAGCCTGTCTCTCCATTTAGGATGGGAAACATAATCAAGGTAATTAGCATTTAGCAATCAGTTTTCTAGATCTTGACAGTCCTGCAATGTGGTTTCTGTCACTGCTCTGGGAAAGTACGGCTAAGGAGGAAAAGGGAGGTATCATGTCATGTGGATGAGTAGCCAGCAGAGACAGACCTTCCTTTGTACAATGGCTTGACACACCAGTGCTGTCTTATTACTGCCTGCAGCTATCGCAAAAAAAGGCAGGTGCAGATGAGAAATAGGGAAGATTAGGAATTAAATAAGAGTATTTTTACCATCTGAATATCAGAAAGATTAGTTAAGTAGCCTGATAGAAAAGCTTTGGAATATATTCCTGCCATTCACAGCTCAGTACAAAATAACAAGATAGATTTTCTTTTACAATATTACGTTTTATATCAGAAATATTAGCCTGCAGTATTTTTTTAATGAACGTCCTTGTGAGGCAGTTATACTTTTCTTAATTGTTCACATTGTCATCTCCGGCAATTGCCACCATTTGCAAATCTGAGAGCCAGGTTGCTCTCAACTGAAGTTTGAAGTTCAGAATAAGGGAATCATCTAATTCCACGCAGCTGATTTGTGGAGTGAGGCAGGTCTTTGCCTGCAGACCTGAGGAAAGACTTTTGTGTATCTTGCCCCAATATTTTGTAACTTGCCTGTGACCAGTTAAAAACTGTGTGAAACAGAAGAGCTGGGGGCTGGCAGGATCTCCAGCAATCAGCGGTGTGAGTAAATGGGCTTCATGTCAATGCTCAGATGCCCCAGGCTGCTCTAAACCAAAGCTTGGCCTTCAGAATCAGAAAGCCATAATGATCTCCTTTGTGCCTCATGCTGTGATTGAGTGTGCCAGAGAATCTGGACCAATAATCTGGATGTATTTCTCCTATATCTTATGCCAATGACAAACCTAACTCACTCCCTTGCTGCTGATGGTGGTTCTGATAAAGAGTAAAGCTATTTATATATACAAAGAGACTTGTATTGCCAAAGTAATCATTGGTTTGAGGAACCCAAATTAAGATATTCTGGTTTATTTTCAGAGATGCTGAGAACCCACAAATCTGGCAGAAAGAGCAGGAGTTGAGAGCACTACTCAGCACCTCTGAAAACAAAGCCCAAAATGTCTCAAGTTAGAAACCAAAAGCCGTGCTTGTGTGCAAAAACATAATGGTTACTCTCCATGTCTCAGTTTTTCCATCTGTAAAATGGGGACAAATAGCTCTTCTCTACACCTTTGGATTATTTGTACCTTGCTTTGAAAATGTTAGGAGGGGTAGAAGGTTTTTCCTTCTATTGAGCCTCTTTCACTATTAAGAACGTCAGATGTCAACATCTGGTGACACAACCAGATAACAAAAACATGAGCAGGTTGTTTCAGAAACTACACCCATGCGTGGAATTTCAGTTTTGAGCTTCCCACGTTAATATGTAAAAGGCAGTAATAAAGGACAGAGATGTATCTAAACGTGAGCTGTCCCAATTGACCGATCTTACATAACATGAAAAGTTTTCTATTTGTCCTAAAACAGTATAGCACGATATCAGAAATGAGCTATCATCTAGTCTTCTTATATAAAACCAGATAACAATGTTGTATGTCGGGATCTTTTGCTAAGTAGGGAAGGACATCTTTGAAATCCCTGTACTCAGAGCAACCAAAAGCCTCAAGGGCTTTAGAAAATATAAAGTGGAGGGGGAGAGATGCCGTCCTGATTTTTAACATTTGCAGTTGCATCAACTACACTGCAGGTACAGTAATTGAGCTCAAAGTAAAATTTGCCACATTTTTGAGTATGGCATTTTGTAAGGTCATAAAATGTACTAACTAGCCTGTATGTATTTATAATATTGTTTTATTAATAATTTATAAGAAAACCAATTCAGTGTCCCACGCTATCTTTCCTTCATAATCTGTGTACTTCTAAATTTTACATTTTTTTTTTCATTTATATTAAAACCAGTTGAGCCAGGAATTCTGAAAATAGGAGCAAAGTGTTCCTGAAATTTTAGGCTAGAAGGCTGCAAAATTAGGAGAAAAAATAATCCAACCAAACATTGTTTACTCAGTGACGAAAAACACCATCTTTTAAAATATAATCTTCACCTTTGATTAGTGCAGATTAATGGGCTCATCATAAATTGCCTTTACAGAGAAAGATAATTGATTTTATTTTTATAAATATCCTTTGCTATTTGAGTATCACTACTCTAAGTCAATTATATAGTATACAGGAAGAGTTTTCACAACACATCCAACTAGTATCATTGGAAAATCTGTCTGTCAATTTTGTTTTATTTAATTACAAATATGAAAAAGCAACAACGTAGCAGCTTTTCACAGTCTCTTTGCCCCTAGGGCAGATGGGTCTGAAAGCCAATTCAGTCTGTCTCCTGATTGCTTCAGGCTACAGAAAATTGTTCCCCAGGGAAGTGAAGGAAATCAGTTATGATCTTTAGTCTCTCGGAGAGAGATTAGAGCTGCGGCACTGGAGAAGGAGCAGCAAGATGTCCCTCTGTAACTGATTTCACCTTTAATCCTGCCACTGACTGAATATTGCTAAGAACGCTGCCATGAATTTTAAAGTTTAACACCCCAGGCAAAGGAAGTTATTTACACAAAAGGCAAAGGCAATGAACCTTTAGTTTCACTAGTCCCAAGAGGCAATAAAACATTTGTTTTTAACTTCGGTTTCAGTGGCCACCTACCTATTTCTCCTTCTTGGGTTTTTAATCCTGCTACCCATCATTATTGCATCTCATATCCCTCATGAAAAATCAATAGCAAAGTCGCTAGCAGATTTCATGGAGTCTCTGGCATTTCTCCCTTCCTGGGTAAAAACTGTTTTTGAAGTAGGGATTTTTCTTTATAGTCTATTAATTTCCTTTTCCTGTTGGGGTGTCAGTATTTAAGAGTCTTGTTCTTTCGGCAGAATTTTTCAAAGAAAGAGGGAAAGGCATTTTTTCAAAGCTCTGCCCCGATGAATGTTTTCTCCAATCCTTTCCATCCCTGTATGGATTTTTTCCATTCTTGTGCAGAATAAATTTTGTTAGGTGCATCGGGGCATGTGCCAATGTGCACCACCAGGAGAACCACAAACTTAGCTGTGGGTGCTCTGCGAATCGGCAGGGCAACATTGGAATCTCTCCTGAGCAGCCCCATAGGCGCACAGCTAGCAGGGAATTATACGTTCAGCAGCTGACTCAGTATTGTTAGCTGTGTTCTGCAATGTATTAAGAATATAAGGAGGGCTGTAATGGCTCAGACCGGTGGTCGGTCTAGCCCAATATCCTGTCTTCCAACCTCGGCTGGCACCTGGTGCTTCAGTGGGAGCAAAAGAACATGGCAATTTATTGAGAGATCCGTCTCCTGTAGTCTTTTCCTAACTTCTTTGTATTACAGGCTGTTTTGTCATAATGGTGCTCCTAATATGGTAAAAGGGATGACTGAATGCATTTTCTCCTGGACTTAGGCAGGGATTGCCTTGAGCCTGAAAGTACCAGAACTTAACTTGCAACAGGGTTTATTTTTCTTAAATCTGTATGCAGAATCCCTGTAATTCTTTGTGATTAGAGTATCAGCACCCTCATGCACACCCATTTTCACCAGCAACCGTGAAATAACATTTCTGGAATTAAAAATGGACAAGGAGCGTGGCTGCATTAGACATTTTTTCTCCAAGGCATATGGGGATGTGCACCACCAATAGGATCACATACTGCCTGCTGAGGACACTCTGCTAATCAGAGGGGCAGCATTTGAATCTCTCCTGGATGGCTGCTTACAGGGAATGCTGCTTATGACATGTTCACCAGCAAACTGATATAGTTCTATAGTTTTACTGTCTTCTATCAATGAATCCTGTTGGTTAGGCTGTATGTGATAAGCCCCTATGACATTTCTTGGATATCAACAAGCTGTTAAAGCATTCCCACAACATTCATCTATTATTCCATGGGAAATGCCATGTTTAGCACAACCTTTTAAAATACCAAGATGAAGAGCTGGAAGACAAACGCTCGTTGTTTACTCCAAGCCCATGTTGCTTCTGCTTTTACACTACGTGGGTTTTACTAGTTGAGATCTTCATCTGCCTGTAAATTTAGCTCCATTTTCAACAGCTGCAGCTACGATATGTGACAGCCTCTAAATAAACATTAGGAAAGTTAGATGTAGCTTTTCTGTCCTAGTGTTTACACAAGAGATGTACAAGCAGTTGTTTGACATGCTACAAGACACCTGATTCCATTTGAAAACACTTACCTTAATCTGCTGACAACCTTTCAAGTTAGTGGTAGACATACACATAGCTTTTTTCTTGGGCCAGGTCTACACTAGGAAATAAAATCACTTTTAGATATGGAAATCCAGCTACGAGAATTTCTTAGCTGGAGTCAACATATCTAAACTTGATTTTTTTGTCACCAGATCCACAGCAGAAGATCCACGCGAAAAATATTGCCATTGACTTCCCTCGCCCCTTGCGACTGCCAGGGTTGACGGTGGCACCATCACAGTTCGATTTAGCACGGGCCCACAAGGTGCGCTGAATCGAACCCCGGATGATCAACCACCATCCAGTTGATTTTCTGACAAGTGTAGACATAGGCTTACTCCTCTGGGATTTCATACTGCCAGCTGTTCCAGGGTCAGGTCCTAACTGATTATCCAGAATGTGAACTTTGTCACGTTAGTTTTGCAAGAGAGGATGCTCTTGTGACTGGAGCACTGCATTATGTTCTTCTCCTGGCTCTGTACTCATCTGCCTCCTCCTGAGTTTTATATCTCATGCCTATTTAGGTTCCTGAGGTGTAGTCGTGTTAGTCCCTAACTTCAAAAATAATAAGCAGTCGGGTGGCACTTCAGTCGGGTGGTCCTGAGCTTTCTTGTGTAAAGCCTGGTTTTAAGGAAGCGTGTTTTACCCACGAAAGCTCACGACCTACTAAATGTGTAAGTGTCCACGGTGCCACGGGACTTCTTGCCTATTTAGGTTATGAACTCTTTCGCTCATAGGATGTCCCCTATTATATGTTTTGAACAGTGTCCAGCATGAAGCATATGTAAGGGCTTTGGGGCTTCTCATACGTACTAAAGCTCATATAATTCATATTTTTATACAGAGGTCCATGGGCCAGATTGCTGGGTGTGGCCAAGGCATGCACCGCACAGCTTGGGGAGGGCTAGTAGTGTGTCCTGGCAACTGGCCAGTCTCCAGGCTAAATTAGAGCAGATTTAAGATGGCTGCCAACACTCTGAAGGGGCCATTACCGTATCCAGGGATCACAGGAGTCAGGAATGCCTGGATACTTTCCCAGCTCTGTCCCTGATGTCAGCTACCCAGAGTGGGGCCACTTATGATCTACTCCAGGGCTCTGAAAGTCAAGGGAGAGGGAATCTAAATTGGCTATTTTGCTATCACAAAGTGACTTGAACCTGGGGCAGAACTGGGCCCTGTAGGTTCTCATTCTTAAGCAGTGGCACAAAGACAAAGACTCTTTGTTCTCCTTTTGAAGTTTAAGAGACATATTTGAATCAGATTTGATATTGATTAGCTTTTGTCCATTTTTATTCCCTTAGAATTTTGGTCACATACACTGAGGGTCTGATATTGCCCCCTCCTCCCCACTTAAAATCAACGGGCGTTTCTCCAAATACTTCAGTAGGAGTGGGATTGGTCTGTGTGTGACTGAATTACTCCTGCCCCTTCAACACACACACCTAAAAAGGGAGGGGAAGGACAGAGGATGTGTCCTGGAAGCCCTGTCAGGTTTGGCATGATGCACTGCAGCTTGAAAGGTGTGTGTATTCAGCAGCACGTTGTACGAATGTGAGACATGGGGGATAATGAAAGGTTTGCAGAGAAGGATATTGGCATTTGAGAAGAGTTGTTATAGAAAGATCCTGAGACTAGGATGGATGCAGAAGGTCACCAATGAGGAATTATACAGGAAGATACAGCCGAAAGAGAACCTACTGCAGAAGGTTATACAAGAAGTTACAGCTGTTCAGGCATATGTGCAGAATGAACGGCGAATGAAAAACCAAGACCCTGTTATTTGCCATAATTGATGGTTTGAATAGGAGAGGCAGACTGCACAGAGAATGGGCAGATGATCTAGTAGAACGGTGCAGATCTAGTCTACAGAAGCTAAGCCACTCCATACTGGACAGGGAAAGATGGAAGGAAATAGTGAGGGAGGCGTCAGACACCAATGGGCTCTGAGCCCACAGTTGTTGTTGATGATGATGATGATGACTGCAGCTCTGTAGCAAGGGTCCATCCCTCCTTTAGTATCTTGGTAACCAATGATGGCTCCAATAGAGGTCTGTGGTGCAAATGAGTATTTAGCCTGGAGGGGAACATTTAACATAACTTATCTGTGTTGGAGAGGTACCCAAGTTAGTCTGTATCTTCAAACCCAACAAGAAGCCCCTGTGGCACCGTAGGGACTAACAGATATTTGGAGCATAAGTTTTTGTGGGCAAAGAACACATTTATCTGTGTTGCTCCTCCAGCTGCTAATTGCGTGTCTCTCTGGAGATGCCATTTCTCTACTCAGAATATGCCTCTTGTAATACATCCTCTGAATAACAAACCCTGGGGATCATCAGAGCCGGTCTTCATGTACAGCGCTGCCAGGATGACGCGCTGCTGCTGTGTGCGTTGATGAATCTGCTCCTATGTTAACAGGAGGATTTCTCCCATTGGTGTGGTTAAGCCACCTGCCAGAGAGGTGATGGCTATTTCAGTGGGAGAAGCGCCGTCTGACTGGGGAATTAGGTTGGTATAACTACATTGCTGAGGGGTGTGGAAAAATCCCTGAGCAACACAGCTGTCCTGATATAGGTCTGTAGTGTAGACCAAGCCTGAGTATACCCCAGCCCTCTGCCATCTCTCAATCATGTCACCACTATCCAGCCAGGTGCTAGAATCTGCTTAGCCCATCCACTCTTGCGACGCTGGGTGACGGCGCATGTGACCCACATGCATCCCTTCTGCCCATCTCTGAGCCAAAGGGTTTGTGGGAGCTTATGCCTTTTGGAAGGAGGGGACTGTGGAATTTTTGCTCTTCCATGTAGGTAGGATTGAGACTGGGAACCTGGTTGCAGCCAGAAGGTACTTCTGTCCCTGAGTATTGATTACACCAAGGGCCATGTCTGATTCCTTAAAAAAATGCCTCTAGAAAATTGTGTCCATGCCACTGAGCTGTGTCCAGGGTTGTCAGAGGAGAGAGAATGATCAAGAGTCTTTCAAGCACTTTAGTTCCTTCAAGTATCCTGCAACACATGCCCCTTTGCTCTCCCAGGGTTGGTGGGTGAGAACCTAGTCAAAATTAGCAAACAAGTTAGTAGAACTGGAGGTGCACATCTGCACATGCCTTGGTGCACGTAACAAAATTTATTCCACACACAATGGAAAAAACAGAGGGAACACTGGTCCACCAAGTGTTCCTGTCTTGGCTGGTCCTCTAGCACATAACAACTTGTTACTGCAACCAACTGATGGGCTTTTTTTTGTGCTCAAGCGGGTAGAGATCTGTGCCGTGGTGCTCCTAGTACAGGTAAGAGACTAATCCCATCAATACGGCCCATATTCATGGCTGCCTGGGGTTGGATCTGTGCTCGAAGGAGTCTGTAGGAGCCGGTCCCTGCCATCCTGCTGCCTGGAAGCCTGAAGTAGGAAGGTAAAGTCAAGCAGAGCCATGGGGCTTGCTGCCATCCAGCAGCCAATCTTCAGGGTTGTCTGTCCCTGCTGCCCACTCCTGAAGTTCTTGCAGGGAATATCTAGGAAGAAATTTAAGAAAAAATTCCTCAAATTAACTGCATCTTCCATTCACTGAGTTATCCCAGAAACTGTTATTGATGAAGGTGGCTGTGGACTAGTGGTCCCTCTATTTTGTTTCCAGCCATGCAAGGAATAAATTTTGTTACATGCACCAAGGCATGTTCAGATGTGCACCACCAGTAGAAACAGATGATGCCGACTGTGGGCACTCTGCTAATCAGCTAGGTGGTGCTTGACTCTCTTCTGGGTAGCCACCCAAGTGCTCAGGGAATGCTGCCGTGAGCCCCTTCAACTCATGTCTGGTTTGCAGTTCTCTTTGGGTGGAGACAGTGGTGGCAGGTTAGTCACAGGAACTGTGACGTCTTTGAAGAGGGTAAAGCAACTGCTGTCCCCAATGGACAAGTATCCCCATAGATTAGTGGCAAGTGGGAAAGGATCTGTGCTGCATCCTCTGACCCAGTAACACACCTTCTCCCTTACAGTGGGTAGGACTGCCAGTACAACACCCCAAGATACACAGCCACAGAGAAGCAGAGGAATATAAAAGAAATAGGCTTCTTGTGTCCTTCCCTGGCTTTAGCATGATTACTCAGGGAGGGGGGAGGAATAATGCCATAACCCTCCCCAAAGCATCATAAAAACGCTTTTTCAAGATTTTGCCGTATTCTTCCAGTTGCATTTTTTTCCCAGAGTTCACTACAGCAAGGAACTATTTTGCTCACTCCTGGTTTTATCGTCCATATTTCTGCATTCCCTGCTTCATCCTGCTTGTTCATATTTGCGCGTTCCCTGCTTCATCCTGCTTGTTCACATTTCCGCATACCCTTCTTCATCCTGCTTGTTCATATTTCCAAGCATTTCTCAACTTCAGCCACCAGGTGCCATCAGCAGCCACTTCTAGACCAGTGTTACATATGTTTGAATACAGAGAGATGCCTGCAGAAAGCCCCTGTGTTACATCAGTGATAAAAGCAATCCGATTAAGATCACAAAAGTCAGGATATTGAAAATTAAAAATGCCAGAACAGGAGGAGTAGCTTCGCTGAAACCGACATGTTTTACTGTATTGATTTTCCAACAATTAATGATATTTTGCTATTGTTAATTAGTTACCGTAGCACTCCAAGGATCCATACGGGCTCTAGCCTCATTGTTTTATGTGCTATGCAAATGTGGTCCCTGCCCCATGGAGCTTACAATAAAATTAGATGCAACAATAAGATCAGATGCACCAAAGTGTGTGTAACAAAGGGAAGATAACTGGGGAGAAAAGATGGGGGTAATAGCAGTAGGACTAGAAGGTCTCCAGGGGTAGGTCGACACAGCAAAGTTATTCAGGAAGAGCTTGCTCCAGAGTTATTATTCCAGAATAATGCATCTACACTACAAGGAAGCCCCGGAATAAGCAAACCTTATTTTGAAATAGTATGCTCTACACACAATGGAGCCTATTTCTAAATAGAGCCATTGGACGCACTATGGCTTATTTCAAAATAAGCGCTATTCCCTGTCTACAAAGCCCCTATTTTGAAATACAGTAAAACCTCTATTTAAGCAATTTCAACTTCCGCATTACTTGGATTAACGAGAGTCAAAATTGTGAATGTCAGGGAGCCAGGAACCAGGTGGCTGCTGGCTCCCCTCTGCTTGAGGGAGCCAGGAAACTGACAAGCGCTCCCTCTGCTCCCCAGCAGTTCTGCTCAGTTTCCTAGCTCCCCCAGCTTGCACGAAAATCGACTCACACAAGGTTGCCGGGAACACAACCTATGCATCAGTCGGGGGGTTACTGTCCCTATTTCGAAATAGGCGCTATTCCTTGTGGAATGAGGTTCACCTGTTTCAAAATAAGGTTTTTGTTATATCCACAATTATTTGGAAACAACAGTTGCACTGTATAGACGCTTGCAAAATTATTTCGAAATGGTAGTCGTTGTAGATGTGTAGACATACCCCAGACGAGCCATTCCTGCACTCTGGCTCTGACAGAATTCAGTTTATCTGCTGCCTTGCTGTCTGGCCATTATCAGGTGGCTGTCATGGTAAGCACGATCAAGAGGCCTCTTGGTAAAGGCAGGCCTTGCAGAAGGATCCGATAAAGCTGATGGTGGTGAATAGGCTGTCATGCATAAAAGGCTAGCCAGGAAAGAGCCTGGAGAAACTTGTAGAGGAGAAGCAGGGGATCAGGTGGCAAAGGCCAACTTAACCAAGGGAGTGCCAAAGAGGCAGGCATTTTCAAAATGAGATGTGTCCATTTGTGGTGTTGCCAGGTATTTTCCTACACGCTCCACGAAATGGGCCATGATTCAGGTCCTGAGAGGACATCTTAGTCCCTGCATTGGCCGCAGAGAGCACCTCAATGAAAACTCTTCCCTCAGCTAGCGGCATGGGATTCATTGCTGTCTGGCGGACTGGGTGGCCACCAGCCAGCTCTTGTTTTCTGGGATGGAAATAAGAACGGTGAGGCAGACAGTTGGTAACAGTCCACAAGAAAGACACAGGAGTTAGTATATGATTTGCAATTGCTGCAGTGCACACACACTGAATGATGGGGATGGGACCATGAGACATACATAGAAACCTGGGAAGAAGGTGGGACAATGACTGGGCCTCGCTGGACATGGGGAATCATTGACTGATTACATCATTGGCTGCCTGTGATATTGCGTAGTTTGTTTGCTGACTTGCCTTTGGTCTGTAACAAATTGACCCATTTGCTTTACTTTGTGCACTGTTTCATGTACATTTGCAAAAATATACTCCATCTAAGTTCATTATGGTAAATTAGTATTAGTGTTTCAATAACTCTGCTATCCGTCCTCATTTTACACTAAATTTCTCCTACAGGTTTTTCCCCACTTCCCTCCCTGACTAATAGATATCATTTCAACAGTTTGACTAACTGCCGGGTTATAGAAAAGGCAGTAATTTATACTGATGTAATGGCTGTGATAAAAATCATTTGTGTGCTGATTTTATAAATTAGGCAGGAAATGTGAGTGCCTCTGAAAAATGAAGTGCTACCACATGAATTCCAGTGTTGCTAATGCTCCATACCTTTCTGCTTCATTAAACCAATTTCACGGGGAGATGAGTTAGAGGAGGAAGCCGTGCTGCTTAAGAGAAGCAACAATGGTTTATTGAAAGAAATGGGGCTAAGATTAAATTAAGTGCTACTTGAGAAATATGGAAATACAAAAATATTCAAGCTTCTAGATGGTGAATTCAAAAATATGATAAGCTAGCTCTTTCATCCTCAAAGAGCTGTCATCTCATAATTGCATAGACTGCATTCACAGGCTGCTAATTAATATTGAAGAGTTTCTTGAGCCACTCTTATAAATGAATCAGAGAGCCACCGAACTAATTTATAACTGTTTCCATTTGGAAATCACAACTTAAATGTACTGTTTTAGGGACATTCTGATCTGTGGCTGCTGAATCCTTTCAGTCGCATGTGAAATCTATAAAAAAAAATAAATATAAACAATATGAACCTAATTTAAAAGGTGGGCTGGGGGAGGAAAAACAACATAAGGAACAGAGTTTTGAAGCAACTGTGCCTGGGGAAAGAGTTCTAGTTTAGGATAATGAAGTAGAGCTGTCTCAAAGAGCCGCTGCAACTTTTTCTGTCAACTCTCTGATGTGAAATTGACATGATTTGAGTTAATTTTTGGTTATGCTTTACATGGCAAAATTTCCTGGCTGTCTTCGTAAGATTGTTTTGGAAGGCTAGATTGGTATTTGATTGTTTTAAAGCCACTATATTTGAATCCACTGCAGTCTGGTTATGATTAGGTAAACTAAGAGACTAATCCATTTTTACCACCTCCATAAAATAGCTTCTGCTTTTTTTTTCTTCCTTCTCTTCCTTGAAGACGAGAAGTTTTCACTCTCAAACGACTAAACCCTATTTGTCCCATGGATGGTGGAACATGTAAATACAAAGGGAGTCATTCATTAAATAAGAGGCTTATGCATACACAAGTTTTAAAAAATGCACGGTTTCAAAGCGCAACTGGGAGGCTGCCATTTTACCCCTTATTCACAATGAGAACTCTGTGTACAAGTGACCCAAGGACTGGGATTTGGTCCAGCTCTCCGATTAGCACAGAAAACACGTACAGACATGGACTCTCCCCTTCCCCCTCCCATTGATGATAATAGGCGCTCATGAATGTGCTCATCTAGGATGTGTGTGGGATCTTAATGGCCGAGGAAAATGCCCTGTTACCTTCAACGTGATGGGAGCATATTTCTGTCGGTGCATGATGAAGGGATCCCACATCCTTAGCAAGACTCCACCCACTCGTGCTCACTCCCCACCTGCGTTCATTTTAAACAACTCGCGCTATGGAACTGAATTGTCTAACGTCTTACCTTAAGGCCAGATTCTGCCAAGTGCTGTCCATTCCTGATGACAGGTAGTCAGAGCAGAGGGTGCTCAGCACCTCAACACAGAGGGTCTTGTGTAACCACACACCTACTGAGTTTGAGTCACTGTCCAATGTAGTGGCACTTAGACCACTCTACAGAGCGTGAGAATCAGGGCAGGTGTCCACTGGTCCTGAAAGGTGATCGAAGATATGTAATTCCAGA
This sequence comes from Carettochelys insculpta, assembly GCF_033958435.1. Classification (NCBI taxonomy): domain Eukaryota; kingdom Metazoa; phylum Chordata; order Testudines; family Carettochelyidae; genus Carettochelys; species Carettochelys insculpta. The sequence goes on along the minus strand of NC_134149.1, from coordinate 7,191,304 downwards.
TATGACAATTGCGTAGCTGGAATCAAAGCATCTAACATTGACTTATCAGGTCGTCCTTACAGAGGGAGGTCGACAGGAGAAACTCTCCTGTTCATCTCCCTTACTTCTCATGAGAACGAGGACTACCAAAGTCGACTGTTGAACCCTGATGGTTCAATTTAACGTATACTGGGTCAATCTTCTTGTAAGTATAGATGTACCCTAAGTCTCCTTTACAGCCTTAGTTGAGAGTCAGCTGGCTTTTGGCTCAAGCTGTAGAGGCTCATTCATTAAGCTCCAGACGTCCCTGGTTCCACCCCACCTTTTGGCAACTACGTTAACAGCAAGGATGCAATACTGGAATGGAACAGTCCACCGTGCTACTGGCAATGATGTGTCCTAACAACCTGTGTGCACCACCCACTTCCACTGGATAGCTTGCACAGGAGTTGGTACCTTTTGGGGTTGGGTCTGTAGGGTATAACTATTTGTGGGGGCTACGCTCATTTACGTGATAGACCACGTGAGTTTCTATTTGTAATGCTGCTTAAAACAAATATAAACTCAATACTAAAGGTGGTATTAAAGGTTGAACCTCTCTAGTCCAACACCCTTGGGAGCTGGCCAGTGCCAGAAGAAAGAATTTGCCAGACCACAGGAGGTCAATATTGTGTAGCACATTACCAACACTTCTACTGCTTATTTGGCTCTCAGAAGACATTTAGGGGTAAATTACAGCTAAATAACAGCACAGAACACTGAGAGCCAGGACTGGTGGCTGTAAACAAACTTTATGGGACCATGGGAAACTTGACCACACCCATGATATGTGTTCGCCCAGCTAACTAAAATCACGCCAGATTACAAAGGTTGCCAGACAAGAGCGTGCCAGACTAGAGAGGCTCAACCTGTGTTTTAACATGGAACACCCATCCCATGGGAAATTCCACAATCTCAGAATTTTGTTTTTTGTCACCAATTGTCCCAATTCTGAAATGACCTTTTTTATAGAAATGAAACACTCTGCGTCACTGGAAAGCTTGTCTCTCTCACTGACAGAAGTTGGTCCAATAAAAGACATCCCCTTGCCCACCATGCCTGTCTAACACAGCTGGTTTTAAACACTGCAAGGATTTAATTTATACAGCACCTCACAGTGCTAAGGTGCGTGTGCACAGTCACTGATATCTCTGCAGTCAACACAGTTCAGGAATATTCTGCCTTTACTTGCTGAGCATCCTTCAGTTATCACTTGCAACCAAGAACATTCTGTACATCCTTGAAGGATTTCAATTCCTTGTCCAGTGTGGCCTATACGTGGGACATGGAACTGTCTCTCTTAATGCACATGTTATTTTGTTTCCTTTCTGTTTGTGTCTCGTGCGTTTCCCATCCTGAGACTTAATTACTTTCTTCATCTCTGATGTTCCCCATTTCAACCTGCACTGGCCCCAGAGTGTACCTTGCTCTGAAAGCCTTTTGAATTCCTGTTGCTCCATAGGTGAGCAAAGCAGCAGAGGGAAGTTGCTGGTAAATTATGCTGTGCCAGCTTCTTCAAACATGGACTGTAAATTGCAAAACAAAGTTCACAGGTGGAAAGGTAGAGAGGAATTCCAGCCAAAGTGTAGCCATGAGTAATTATTGAAGCACGCCATAAAGCAAGGCGAATATTGCTATGAATATGAATGGTGTATTTTGCAATTATAGGGCCAGATCCTGCTCCCATTTACATCAGTCTCAAGCGTAAGTGATTTCTCTGGGGTTATTGTGGATTGAGGTCCAAGTGAGAGGAAGAACTGCTCAGCAACATGCAGGAGATTTTAAAAAGTCTCAAGGTGTTAGTAGATCAAATCAGGACAGAAATTCCCCTCCCCACATACCCTTAATCAAGTTGAATTGTGGGCGTTTCTAGGCACTGACCATGCTTAGGAGCTGGGCACAAGCCGCAGTGGTCTATTGCCTTCTGCCATAACCATTCCGAGGTTTCTAACTCATCAAAACTATTGTTTTGTAAGTGATCTGTTGTTAACTCAGACTAGAAGTATTTGGGACTGACCCTGGTGTGTTAATCCACATGCATCTGACAGACTGATGCTGATGGAGAACTTGGTTTAGATGGGAGGTTTGTAACTCTGAAGGAAGGTGGGCAACACTAGGCCTCAGGGTAGTTTTAGGATGAGTATTTCTTGTCTCTGAGGCTAATGGATGAATCAACATAGGGGGTAGAGTGGGGGAGCTGTGATAAGCAGGAATGTTATTTCTTTTTTTGTTTGTTTGTTTTTAAAGGCCAGCCTTGGCAGCAGTGTCCCCTCTAATTTTATCCATCCATGGACAGAATAAATTTTGTTATGTGCACCAAAGTATGTGCAGATGTGCACCACCGATAGAAACATGTAGGTGTCTGTGGGCACTCTGGTGACCCGCCGGGCAGCATCCACATCTCTCCTGGGCAGTGCCAAAGTGCTCAGCTTACCGGGAACGCTGCTTGGAAGGAACAAACCCATTTGCAGCAGACGAACTAAATTGTGCACAATCTTTAAGGCTCTGTCTACACTGCATGCTAGCTTGTGTCTGCAGACTTGCACGAGCTTGGTGAGCGCTAATATGAAGACAGATAGCGGAGTAGTTGTGGTAGTAGCGGGAGCATGGCAGGGCCATACCAAGTGCATCCCTACTGGCTTCAAGCAGGCTTGTTAGTAGCCAGACTCAGCCATTAACTGTGGCTCTTTGACCTCCTGCTGGTACACTGCTATTTATACTCATGCCAGGACTGGCAGTAGTGATGTAAAAGTGGGGGGTTGTCTCTCCACAGGCATGCAAATCATGGTCCCACTCCCATGCAGCACCCCCCCTTATCAAGGTCTCTCCCCATCTCTAATCCCTGAGATTTCATCCACTGCTTGCTGTTATTTGTACCTCCCCTGTCACTTGCCTACACAGCTGGTTAAAAGTGGGGCGGGGGGTGGGGCATGGTGCCCTTGTCCCGTCATCCACATTTTAGTGTCCCTGACTCACCCTACCTCAATGCAAATAGCCATAAGTCTGTGTACACAAGCAGGGGAACCACCCCATAGTTTGTAGGGTAGACATAGCACAAGTGGAAAGCATGTCCCTTGTAGCCAAGAAGACTAACGGCATACTCACTAGGGTGCATTCGGAGGAGCATTTCAAGCAGATCTAGAGAAGTGGTTGTTCCCCTCTATTTGGCATTGGTGAGGCCACATCTTGAATACTGTGTCCAGTTTTGGACCCCCCCCCCAGTATAAAAAGGATGTGGATGCTCTGGAGCAGTTTCAGAGGAGGGCAACAAAAATTATTAAGGGGCTGGAGCACACGACCTATGAGAATAGGCTGAGGGATCTGGGCTTGTTTAGTTTACAGAAGAGAACATTTAGGGGTGATTTAATAGCAGCCTTCAGTTTCCTGAAGGGGAGTTCTAAAGAGGAGGGTGAGAAACTGTTCTCAGTGGTGTCAGATGGCTGAACAAGGATCAATGGTCTGACGTTGAAGAGGGAGAGGTATAGGTTAGATATTAGGAAAAAAACTACTTCACCGGGCGGGTGGTGAAGCATTGGAATGCGTTGTATAGTGAGGTGGTGGATTCTCCATCCCTCGAGGTTTTTAAGTCCCAGCTTGACAAGGTCCTAGCTGGGGTGACTTAGTGGGGGTTGATCCTGCTTGAAGCAGGCTGGACTAGATGTCCTCCAGAGGTCCCTTCCAGCCCTATGATTCTGTGATTCTGTGTGAGTATTTTAATGCAGAGTTTCTCAACTTTTTTTATAAAGTTCCTCTTCAAAAAAATTATAAGTACCTCCAGACTTCGCTCACATTCCCCTAACAATGCGTGTACCACTGGTTGAGAAACTTGCACCTAAAGTAATCTGAGGTCTTTCAACAAATGCCATTCAACCTTTCCAGGTCACGGTCCCCTTTTCATGAGTCAGACTTGTTTTGCATACCACCAACTTACACATCTCTTGGAAACTACTTACACGAACATGAAAAAATATCACAGAAGACTACTACTGAAAAGTTGCAGACCTTCTACCATCTCATTATCTAATGAATGAATTGGAATAGAGATACTGTACTTTCATTTCAGCATAAGGCAGATGAAGCAGTAGAAACAAGTCAGTGTCTGGATGAACTTTTAGATTGTACTGACTGACTTTATTGGCATTTTTCTGAAGCCTGTTGTAAAACTAGGCAAATATCTAGAGGAATTGATGTACCCTCTGGAAGACTTCGCTGTGCCCCACAGTGTACATGTACCCCTAGTTGGGAAACACTGTTTTAAACTGCATCAGCAGCCAGTCTCAACTGTTACATCTAAAGTTGGAGGAAAATGTGTCATGGAGCATCTTCGAATTGGCATGTACCAGTGGACAGGCAGAGCAGATGACTGGGACTCAGCAGAGCTAGGAATGCTCTGTGACTTCAGGCTTCTCTGAGCCTATCTTGTCTATTTCACTTGCAAGCTCTTCAATGAAGCTCAGTATCTTCTCATGTGGTAATACAGCAATGAGCACACAGGGGCCTCAGCCTCCGCCAGGGCCTCCAAATGCTAGAGTGAAAGAAATAATAATAAAAGGGGCTCGATAACAGAATGCTCTGGGTTCCTCAGACCCTGCCAGGGCTTAGCAGTGCCCTCGAAGGTGTGGGTGGCTCCCAATGGAATCCAGAGGAGCATCCCAATGGGAGTCTTTTCATTGAGGAAATGCCATGAAAACCAGAGTGAGGCTTTTGAGATGAGTTGTGGTGGCAGATGGCTCTTGCTGCCTGGTGTCTGAGGTGGCTCAGAGCCAGGCAGTGGGGGACAACGCTGGGCCAGATTTTGCCACCGGAGAACAGGCATAACCTACAGCGCGCCTCGCCAAAGATTTACAAGCTTTGGCCTTCAAGCAGCCCATTTCCCCAGAGCTTTTCAAACTTCACAGCAAACTTGAATCACTGCTGATTGGGTAGAGTGGTACAATATCGCCATAGAATCATAGAATCCTGGGGGAAGAGACTTCTGGAAGTCATCGATTCCAGCCCCTTGTCTAAAGTGCCAGCAGCACATTGCCTTGTTAGACCAAGCTAGGAAGTGTATCTCAGCCCTGCTTTCCCTTTATTAAGGGAAGCAAGATGCATTGGGGTTGTACCTGGGGTAGCTTTATTTCTCCCTCTGAACTGCCTCAGCCGCACTGAGCGGGAATAGCGAAGGAGGGAGTAAGGGGAAATACCATGCCTCATTACTGCCTGCACGAGGTACCTCAGACAGATGACTACTGAGTGCTCTAATTGCAGTGATTTCATATCTTCTGCACACCCACAAAGCATAAGCACCCTACAGACAGAATTCACAGCACAAGAGAGCAGGCTGCTTTCCAGGGAGAAAAATGAGTTTGTGGTACAGTCAGACCATGGGAATGTTTGGTACAATGAAAGGCGTTAGTGTCTGGTCAGTATGTGATTCACACCTCTTACCAAACTCTTAGATATCGTAAATCCTCCACGTGCAAAACAAAAGACTGAATAGTTGGGAGACGTTCCTGGCCCACTGGCCAAAGTGATCTGCTTCAGAAAGCTGGACATTTTTGTCATACTAAAGTTCACTTTCTTGTCACTCACTGAGTACTTTTGAACTCAGCTAAAGCAGCAGGAAACTAAGTGGAAATTACAATCTATATTTAACCTTTATAATGTGTCTTTTTTTTCCAAACCAAACTGATCTGTTGGATTTTCCTGTAAGAACTGTGATATACACAAGTGTCATTTACTTAGCCAGCACTGCCACTGGTAACATTTAAAATACAGAGATTAAAAATCTTCTTCCAGCTTTTTTTCTCACGAAAGTGTTGTTGTTGTTGAAGGGGGCTGCGTACGGGGCTTACCGTGGGGAAAGGCCTTGTTTGAGTTTGGTATTTCTTTGCAGTAACATGAAGGTTCAAAATTTTGAAAGCAATTTTTAAAATTGCGCCCACACAAACAGCACAAAAGTTGTGCCTGGGCATTTTTCACATCCAGGTTATGCGCACGCACACATATGCATATGTGTTGTACATGAATACCCAGACTTCTTAATGCAAACTGTATTTGCTTACACGAATTAGGGACCTAGTTTCAATAAATGAAAGGTGCCTGCCTGGGAAGTACATTTCAGTTTCTGTGCAAAGGTCAATTTAGCCAGCTCTGTGATTCTCCCTCCAAAGTCCCTAGTTAAGGGGGTCTGCCTGGAGCACCCCTAACACAGCAGTTCCCACGCAAGCGACAGTGTAGTGGCTGTTGGGGTCTGTTGTACTGGAAGCTGAATTAGGTAGCGCTCTTTGGTCCCCTCCCCCAGTGTTCAGCACTCTGTCTTTTAATTGCACTGCCGTCCTTTTATGACAAAGAACTGGAGTCAGTGCCCACGTGGGGGCAGTGCCCAATGCCTGGCACCCATTCACTTTGGTACAGTGCTGGGCCCCAATGAGCAGCGACACAGATGAAGAGATACTTTCCCAAAATGTGTTAAGCAGGTAAAATCAAGACTCACGGAAGCAAAGACAGGAAAGGGACTATGGCCTTTGATTGAGTGCAATAGTTTGGCCTCAGTGGCCACTGGACTGAGCTCTGTTTTATTGGCATTATATTTATTTATATTACAATGGACCAGTGGTTCCCAAGCGTTTCACTATTGCACACCCCCAATCACCCCCCAATGCTTCACAGACCCCTAATCAGTCCCCCTCAACCTGTTCGCAGAGCCCCATCAAAGCCAATTCTAGCCGGTACTTACATATCATTAAATGAAAAGGGAAACCATAGCATAGATTTTCAGACTGCAATTAATGGCATTATTGGAAGAGATAGCTCAGTGGGTTGAGCATTGGCCTGCTAAACCCAGGGTTGTGAATTCCACCCTGGAGAAGGATCTGGGACAAACAGACTTTAAATAAAGGTCTGCTGTGAGTGCAGGGGACTGCGTTCAATGACCTCTGAAGGTCCTTTCCAGTTCTATGAGAGAGCTGTAATGATTGTAACTTTGCAATTTATTTAAAACTTGTTTTCAATAATCATTTTTATTTATCTTTTATTTTTTTCATGGACTCCCTGCAACATCCCCTAGGTTGGGAACCACTGCAGTAGAACATAGAATATCAATCAAGAGTGGGGCCATGGACAGAAAATCAAGCAAACACAAGTTAAACCCTCAGAAACAGCATATAAACTGGAGAGCTAAAGCAAAAAAGCAAATCAGGATGTGAAAAGTTAGGGCTGAAAGTTCAGCATTGAAATGTGGGAGGTGGCTTTAACCCATAAGTGCAGAAATGGGCCAACACTAAGAAAAAGAAGACTGCAACTCAGGACCTGGTCTTGCGGAGAGAACCCTGAATGGTGTTGCAGGTGAATCTGGCCTGCAGGGTGACAATTGTGGAGGTTCTATGTTTTTACTCTCCCGTTCTTCTGGCAGAGATAACAGGTCAGGTACCTCTCTTAAATCTCCTGGGGTGTATGTCTTTAGCTTGCTAAATATCTCGTTTGGCATGTTGCACATTCTAACTTGAATAACAAAAACTAATTTTGCAAAGAGCTTTCAAAAAATCACTGACTTCGCTCTCCTCCCCCTCCCCCTTTTGCTTGCAGGGAAAAAAAAGTTTTGAACAAACTTTTACACCCAAAGGATTGATTAATTTCTTTTAAACGGACCCATTTCCCTTCTAGCTCAAGACCCAGTTTTAGCCAGGGGATTCTTATCAGATAGGCCCTCATAAATAATGGTTTATGATGGAATGGGTAACACTCGAACATCAGAAACTCCTGACGGAGTGTATCACCAGTTCCATCACAACCACTAACACCCAATACATCCCAACAGCAACGTTAGCCAATAAAAGTGGGAGGAAAAAACCAACAAGCCATATGGCTTTGCCTTTTTTCTCTTTAAAGGAACAGAAAAATAATAATATATTACTGCATGGTAGCTTGATTCCAATGCAAATGCCAGAGACTGGTGGCTTATTAACAGGCCTGGCCTGTAGCAACCCTCCCTTCTCTGCTTCAGTTTGAAATTGATTATTTTAATACGGAATTCCTGAATGAAAGAGGTGCTTGGCCTTTTCCTGTGCTGTTGAATAATGTATGTGGGAGAAAGCAAATAGAAGCAGAGGGTCTCAGCTGCTGGAACAATGGGCAGCGCACAGAGCTAAGGGGGCACATTAGTTTATCATTGCCCTGTCAATCCTCATAGCCTGGGAATCGTGGGATAGCCTGGATAGAAGCAGCTGCTGAACGTGTGGTAAACTGACCGGGGCACTTTAGAGAGACGACTGCATTTACACATCTGAAAACAAGATATTGATTTTCCTACAAAGCTAGAGAGAAATATTCACCCTTGGAAAATATAACTAGACCACAGGCAATTTACAAAATCGCCATGCTTTCTGGTTCTTCAGGGGACCTGCCGCTTGATGGTATTTAAACTCTAAAACTAAAAGCCACGTCAACTTTTCCGTGCCTATCTGAACTGCCTGCCTTTCCTCCAGTGGCTTTCAGGAATGCATCAAAAATACACCGACAAAAATATAATTCCTCCCCAAACTGTAATGATGACAGTAAATACATTTTTAAAATAGAGACACTTTAAAGTTATGTAAAGGCACTCTCTTTCTTCAGGCCAAATTTGCAGTAAGTTTCACCTGTTTAGCGTTATTGCTTTTGCAAGTGCTCTCCCTGTCAGACTAACGAAAGGGAGTTGCCACTGCTACAGTACAAGCTTCTATTTATTCCTCGGAGATTTTTTTTTCCCCCAGCTACAAAAGAAAAGAGAAAATCTAAGGCCACATTTACTCTACCCCGTTTGTCAATGTAACTTATGTCACTCTGGTGTGAAAAAAGCATATTCTGAACAACATAAGTTATACCGACAGACGCACTGGTGTGGACAGCGCTATATTGGTGGGAGAGGTTCTTCCGCCAGCACAACTAGTGTCACTCATGGTGATAGTTTTCTCACACTGATGGGAAATCTCTCTCCCATTGGCATAGAATGGCTACACAAGCGCTTTTACAGTGGCACAGCTGTGCCCCTCTAAGTGCTCTAGTGTAGACATGGTCTAAACCAATGATCAGATGTTGTTAGACAAGTAACTGAACTGTAATGATTAGAAAAGTGAAGAATCGTTTTAATAATGGAGAGGTTTGAAATGGAGGTGGACCATCGTGTTACAAAGGCTATGGCTGCTTGCCTTATTTTAGGTTTTTCTGGTTAAGAACAGTAGCTGTCATAGCAACCAGATCAGACGGTGATGCCCATGTGAAGAACTAGTAAGGACTGGCGTCTCTACATGGATAGAAGGTTCCACCCATGTAGATCTAATTGCCAGACTAGGATCTCAGCAAGGCACCCATGGGGGAAAGGTTTTTTCATTTCTTCAGCAGAGCAAAAGCTAATGTTAGCTGCTTCTCCTTATCCAAAACTGCTGACATAAATAATAGGAACAGAGGGGCTCTCAGTAACAAGGCATTTCTCAGCCCCATGGGACACTTTCTTGGTTTTGCCATTCAAGTGACAGGTTCCTCCAAAATTTGAGTCCCCCTGAGTAGAGGGATGACCATCATGAGTAATCCCACTGTGGGCCCATAGTATTTGCAGGATCCAGACAGCACGGGCCAGGCAATTTTGCATTAATGATACTGGAAGAATATAATGGACACTAACCAACTACAGATGTACCTCGGAAAAATAAAGAGACTCCCAAGAGGGAGAATTTATATCCTCAAGGGTACTTTCAAATGAATACAGAGCTTTCTTTGTGGTGGGATGCAGGAATCTCTGCCTCTAACTGTTTTTACATCTACTGTTGTAATTAAAAACCTGTATTGACTGGAACAGGCTAGAAAGACCACCATAAGGTTTCATAAAGTATTGCAAGCAAGAGTAACGTACAAAGAGTAAAGGAAAATGAAGTAGGACAGCTCTAAAATGAGGATGCTCAAGAACTAGGTAGTACAATATACTTAAAGTTTGGAAGGCAGCACTATAGTGATTTTATTGTCAGTGTGACTGTAAGGGTTTCAGGTGTGGACTGCTCCACAAATCAAGAAGCTCTTCAGGCCAACACTGTCAAAGTCTGTGGTCTAAACTTAGGCCTCTACACAGTGCTCCCTTTAATTATTCTTTCATCCATTGGCAGAATACATTTTGTTATGAGCACCAACACTTGTGCAGATACGCACCACCAATAAAAACACATGCCACTCACTGTGGGTGCTCCGCTAATAATATGGGCAGTACCAGAATCCTGTGTGGCCCCCCAAGTGCTCAGTTTACAGGGGACACTGCCCTTAAATCCATTTCTGGGCATCTAAATAAGGCCCATATGTTCAAAAGCCCTGAACAAGCTAACCAGTGAGATCTTTGAGAGCTTTTAGATGTTTGACACTTCTGAAAAAAAAAAGTCACTTATTTAAGTGCCTTCAGTATGGAGGCTTTAGAGTTCTAACTCTTTAGTCAAGTATTAGTAGAAATATTGACCTAGATACATTGTTGCAATACTTATAAACTTAATGGAACTGATCTGAACTCTACTGAAGTCCATGGGAGTCTTTCGATTAACTTTAATGACAGTGGATCAAGCCCAATATGAACCCAGAATAATGGTGAAATCTATAGCTAGAACACCTTTCCAGATGGGAAGGTGTAATTCCACCGAATATTCATCCCTCAAAACTCGTAATTGTTAATCTCACCTAAAAAAGGAATTTGTAGCTTTCCCCTGGAAATTCAGGGGCTTCACAGAATGCAGAACCATAAGCTCTTGTGATTTGCTGACAGTCTCATTCCACTCTCTGTACTCCAGTTAAATCTGGTCATCACTAACAAATTCCTGTATTAATAATCAAATCTGTGAACATGTGAGGTGAAGTGAAGTGTGTGGTTAGAAAGTCATGACTAAGCTGCAAAAAGAAAACAACTGACAGTAACATCAGCCAAATTGGAAGTTTCTAACTTTACTGGAACTACCCAAAACCCTCTGGAAGCATAAAGAAGCCTATCTTGCATTCTTTCCCATTGACTTCAGTGGAAGTTTTGCTAAAGGGAAGCAAATCATGTCCTGTTGGGTTCTATCATGAAATGCAGGAAAGGCAGTGTTTTCCAGCACATTCCCGCACTGAAATATTCCCTCAACCACTGAGATTTTATTACTCTCATCCATTTGAATTGGTCATTCACAGACTAAATGGTGATGATGCAAAATGAGTCAAATGTTACTCATTAGATATCTTTTTCCCTTGCATGCACAAATTCAAACCGAGTTTGTAAGCAAAGACAGCCTTTCTTGTGGTGCCAGCATTCATTTTATGACTGTCTATAGTCTTTAGGCTCATTGACATGTATAATTACAGCCCCACACGAATACAAAATTTGTATATGTATCCACATCCATATCCGCAAAAATATGGAGCTGCAGATATCTGTGGATTTGCAGGGCTCTATGTAGAATATATACAAAGAATAATATGAACTGGAAAGAAATCTTGATGTGCATTCCAGAGGCCAAGCATATGATGCTATTAGCTGAGCCACGTATTGATCACTAGTAGGACAATCTCATAAATTGCTGCTGCACCTCGTGCCATCCTCCTCCTCAAATTGAAACCAAACTCAACAGGAGAAGGAAAAAGAATATGTTCCTGGAAGACATCAAGGTGCAGACAAGGCCTGGTGAAACAGAATCAGCTATAGAAGCAATAGGGGCTGCAGATCCGGACAAGATTTTTGCTAAATGCCAGGAAGATCAACATCACTCAGGGATGATCTAGATGGTGCCTGGTTCTGCTATGGATGCAGGGAACTGGACTTGATGACCTCTTGGGATTCCTTCGAGCTGTAGCATTCTGTGATTCTATGATTCTAACAAGGAATTCCTGAGACACAATGCCTGATTGGACCCCTAAATTTTTTTGAATGGAGTTGTGGTCCCCTTTGAAAATCTAGCCTACAGATCTCCAGAAGCCACAGGTTGAAAACCAATGGTCAAAATCAATGGGAGTTTGGCCATGGATTTCAACAAAACAGCAGTGGTTCCTTAAGGGAGAAGAATTTAAAGCGGTGTTTTACAGACAGAGTGCTGAATAAGAGGGGAGGTCTCCAAGCATGATAGTGGATTGAAGTAGGTTTAGTATCTCTAAGCAAAATTTTCAAATATATTTTGTCGTTGGGTTTTTTTTGTAAATTAAACAGCCAGGAAGTACATTGTGAACGTGTACCTATGTAGATAATGATAAGATGGTTGACCTCAAACCATTCCAGATACAAAGGGAACTATGTTTTTTTCAGATTTAACACTATTATGAAAGGATGGAACTGTGAAAATTCAGCCTATCTCTGTACTCCGGAGCCTATATTGGCATAACTACTGTACTTTGACATAGCTATGGTAGCACAACCCTTGGGTAGACGTAAGAGATGAAGTCTTTCTGCCAGTGTAGGAACACTAGCTATCTACATAGTATTAGCTGTGCCAACAGAAAAGCACTTAGGAGGACATACTGCTACAATTAACCCTTGTACTCCGCGTAGAGCATAGGTCACCTACAAGTCTCCTCTATGTCACTCTGCCTTGAGACAAAATTTCTAGCTGGCTCCAGGAGTGCCCCAGTTGCTGTTCTTCAATCTCAGTAGATCTCCTCCACATTGTATGCAATCTTCCTCTTTTGCGTTTTCCTTGTGGGTTTCATTTGAGAGCTTGACAGACTATGCTGGATGATGGTTTTCTGAGTGTCAGTCTTCAAGATTTTAGTATAAACTGAACCCTTCCTTTGTAAGTCCATAGCTGATTAGGGGGCCTTAAAATTAAATGACTTTAAGATTTGGTGAAATTGTCATCTTTCTTTGCTGCCTATCACATACAGCTATGAACCTGAAATATTGTAAACGTTGTTGGCAGTTCAGACCAGTCCAAAAGTCCTGTATCCTTTAATAATACATCAAGAAAGTGTCAGAACTGATGGGCCAGAAAGGTAAAGAAGGAAATTAAAGTAGTGTAACAATCAGATGCAATCGGCCAAAACAATGTTAGGAATATGGCTCTGATTTAATATACTCTTCTAAAAACAGTAGCCTCTCAACATTATTGTTAATAGTAGTAGTAGTAGTAGTATTACTTAGAGAAACCAAATTATGTCAAGGTGACTTCTGAAATCCCAAGAAGGCAACACATATTTCTTCTGGAGGATTACTGCCACCTTCATCAAGATATGTATTTCAATTTCTATGTGCCTGCGTGCTCAGAGATATCAAGAAAGCACATGGAAAACCCCACCATGCAGAGCAGTGAAACTTTCCCTTCTCTTATTGACTGCAGTGGATTCTCCTTCTCTGTCTAAGCCATGTGGGCTTTTTTTTATTTATCAGAACCCAAAGTGTGTTAAGTGCTTTGCAGGCAATGGAAGAACGAACACAGTCAAAGGTCCCAAACCTTCAGGCTGGTATATCCTTGTGCCTGTGCAGATCTTCACTGAAGCTGAAGGGTGAAGGGATCCATTGGTAGAACCAGAGCCTAATTTCAGGCATTATGCAATGAGAGAGTGACAGACAATAAGAAGGGCAAGATTTGCAGAGCAAGGGTTACACCATTACTCAGTGTCATGTGCATAATCGAACAGTTCCATAAAGAATTTGTTTGCTTTTCTTTCCCCTCTAAAATTAATGACTTGTTAAGCTGTGGGCACATCTGGTAGCTATGGTTCACACAGGGAGCCCAGAAGATGACCATGGGGGTAAACAGGTATTTCAGATCTCGTTCACTAGATGGCAGTTAGGTCTTTGGAGGAATAGCCCAGGCAAAATGGTATTGTCCATGTCCATTGGCACTAATGATAATGAGCCTCTTCCTTGGTAAGAGGCTTATTGTTGAGCCATTCACTTGCTGTATGACCTCACACAAATCATTTGACCTCCTTCCACCTCAGTGAAGCAGCCCAGGGTAAAATGAAGAACCTCCTTGCAAACCAGATGCTGCGTACGCGCTGAAGTTTCTGGGGAAATGCCGTCCTCAGTTCACAGCTCAGAGCAGACTTTTTTTTCCACTTCTCATGGCTGGATGAGGGAACATTGAGGGAGGGGTTCCATGAGCAATTGCTAGGAGGGACCATAAATCTTGGCGCCAAATACCTGATCATGGCTCTGTCCCCTTAGGGCCACTGTAGCAGTACAAATATAGTGGAGAGCTTTCTCAAGAGGCATACAGTGAACATAGCTGTATCTGTGCCAGTGGCTCCTCCCTCCCTCAAGTAAAGGGGCACTCTTGGGCTGGGCAGCACGGACAGTGGCATTGAGGCCAAGCTACAGTAGTCAGCAGGACCATTCCAGCTGCCATAATTTAGAGCAACTCTTAGATTGGTTTATTACTGCAGTCATCTCACAACAATGGTACGTTCCTGGCTCAGGTCCAGCTTATTAATACCAGCTACTTGCCTGTTTTGAGTGCGAGCTTAGTTTCTTTCTTTCATGAAACAATAAAAGCTGGCAAGGTGGAGTGAAGCGTAAGTACAGTAGTGACTCTTTCTTTCTTCCTTTCTTTCTGTCCAGTTGAGAGCACAGTCCTGGACAAAATGAGAACACTTACAGAAAACAGCATGAAGTACATTGAGTGCAGCATAGATGGATACAGCACAAAGGCAGCATTTTAGGGGCTGGTGGGTTGTCTCACGGGATGGGCCCAGACAAGGCAGAACTGGGGCATCAGGGACATTTAGAACTTCATTGTCTACTCCATTTTTCCAGATTTAACCATTAGTAGAGAGGGACTGAAGCATAAAAAAGGCAGATGCAGATTTTGAACACCTGTGCATTGTTCAGAACCAACGTCTGGGGTCAGGACAGCTGGTGACAGACTTCACTGGACCCTGAGCAAGAGGGCAGCCTTGGCTCTGGGCCTCCTGGAAGGACAGGTGCAGCTAGCCTCCCTCATCTATCCCTCAGCTTCATCCAGGCAGTGGTGCATGGCAGAGATTTAAAGGGCCCAGGGTTCTGGGTCACCACAGCTGCTACCACTTCAGCCGTGGGGCGGTCAGCTGATTAGAAACACTTAGAAGAACTGTATTCCTCAGTCCAATGTCTCTGTTCCTACAGGTTCAGGAAGGTTTGGATCTCAGAGGCTGGGTTTGATTCCCTCTTTAGCTATTATTCTCTGCCTTGGATGCCGCATTGAGTTTGTAGAGAGGTGGTTACTGCCATCAATGAAAGCACAAACCTTTGTGACAGGGTCTATGCACCCACACAGAGAGGGCTAGATCCTGTTAGGTGCTGAGCTCTTGGCTCCAACCCACCAAAGCAATTAATATGGAATTAAGCGCTTGGGTCGATCATCACCAGAGCTCAGGACCCCCAAAAGTATTATCTTTGCAGTGAAAAGCAAACAAGGAGGAAACTGAACAAATTCAGATTTGTTGGGGTTTCTGTTCATTCCGTGGGAAAAAAAAAGATTACGTGTGAAAAAATTTGTCCCTGAATTTGAAAAGTGAGCTGAAACTCCCTGATGAATCCGAGCTAGTGGAGGCTTCGTTAACTCAGAATGTAAGTGAACTGGAGGCTTATTTATCTTACAGTAGCAGTTAAGTTGGGGAGTCCTTTCCACTAGGGGTTTCTCAAATACCTAGTAAGAGAAAGATGGTTCCTGCCCCAAAACGCTGACAAAGGGACTGCCTAGCATGGCAAGTCTTCACACACAGTAGTATTTGCAAGATCCACATCTTGTGGGACAAGCAACTTTACATTTGTGACAGCAAGAGAGACTGAAATGACAAGTTGTAGTAACACCAACGAAGGGTCCTGTGGCACCTTATAGACTAACAGAAAAGTTTTGAGCATGAGCTTTTGTGAGCACAGACTCACTTCTGTGCTCACGAAAGCTCATGCTCAAAACTTTTCTGTTAGTCTATAAGGTGCCACAGGACCCTTCGTTGCTGTTACAGATCCAGACTAACACTGCTGCCCCTCCGATAAATTGTAGTAAGTAGAAATGTTTGTAATAGGCTCAATTGTAATTTCCTATTCTGGTTTCCAAAGCCTTTTGGAGGTGAAGGGGAAGAAGCAGATGAAATCCAGCATTTTATCTAAGGAATGAATGTCAGCAGTGCTCCAGGTACCACATATAAAGACTTACAAAGGCCTCCACCTCCACAAAAGGTGAGTGGGACTGGGCAGAACCTGGCCTGGCCAGTAAGTAATAGAACTGCTGCAAGGGTTGTCCTAACTTGTTGCTGGCACAGCCCCAATAAATTACTGCCCTGCCCTTCTCCAACTTCCCTCCGATCCCAGTGCAAATAGCATCGAGCATGATGGGCTCTTGGTCCGTGACTGGGGTTCCTAGTAGCTCCAGTAATACAAACAATAATGACAAGCTGGGAGGGCTTGCAAACTGCTTTGGAGAGGGTCATAATTCAAAATGGTCTGGATAAGCTGGAGAAATGGTCTGAAGTAAAGAAGATGAAGTTTAATAAGGACAAATGCAAAGTGCTCCACTTAGGAAGGAACAATCAGCTTAATACATACAAAATGGGAAGCGACTGTCTAGGATGGAGTACTGCAGAAAGGGACCTAGGGGTCATAGTAGACCACAAGCTAAATATGAGTTAAGAGTTGAAAAAAACAAACATGATTCTGGGATGCGGGATTAACAGGAGTGCTGTGAGCAAGACACAAGAAATCATTCTTCTGCTCCACCCTGCGCTGATTAGGCCTCAGTTGGAGAACATGAGCTACGAGGGAAGGCTGAAAGAACTGGGCTTGTTTAGTATAGAAAAGAGAAGACTTAGTGGGGACATGATAGCAGTTTACCTAAAACTAAGTGTTTAAGGTACGAGTACCTAAAAGAGGGTTACAAGGGGGAGGAAGAAAAAATTGTTCTCCTTGGCCTCTGAGGATAGGACAAGGAGCAATGGGCTTAAACAGCAGCAAAGGAGGTTTAGGTTGGATATTAAGAAAAACGTCCTAAATATCAGGGTGATTAAACATTGGAATAAATTGCCTAGGGAGGCTGTGGAATCTCTGTCACTGGAGATATGTAAGAGCAGGTTAGATAGACAACTATCAGGGATGGTCTAGATGGCATCTGGTCCTGCCATGAGGGCAGGGGACTGGACTTGGTGACCTCCTGAAGTCCCTTCCAGTTCTAGTGTTCTATGCTTCTATGACAACAATAATCATATGTAAGAGGCAGGGAAGGAAATTTCTCCTGATGCGGGTCTGAGACATGCTGCCTGGGGCTAATCATGGGTGTGGCACATTTTCCATAGCACCCTCTGCTCAGGGTTTTTTCTACAGGCACAGTCTAGACCTTTGTTCTCATAGAATTTCCTGATCTGGGGGTTCATTCCTTGAGTTTTTAGTTGATGTGTCCCTTTTCCCAGTTTACCAACCAGACTGCAATGTTCAACACCAGTCTCCCTTGACCCTCCTACCACAGTAACGTGCTGCTGTATTCCGTGTCCTGCCTCCATAACAAGGCTACATTACATGAAAAATATCAAAGTCATTTTCTCCTACATTTTCTTTTGTGTGTGTGTTGTGTAGGGAGGGACAGGGCAGTAATACCAGCATTTTTCATTGCAAGTAAATGTTGCTTAAATTACATATTCCACAGAGCAGATGAATGTGTTCCCTGCTCCCCTAAAACATCATATGAAAATTATATAAACCTTATAAGCATTGGGTCATTTCAAGATTGTTATAATCTATATAATTGTCCTACATAATAGTTAGAGTTTTCATTTTTCTCCACTGATGTCCTGGAAATATTTACATACTTTTCTCAGACCAGTAACTCTTACCAGCATGTAGCTTTGTAAAAGGCCCAGGTAGATTCCTGTTTTTTGTGGAAGGGAACAGTAGTTAGTAATAGCTATTGCTTAAAAGGGAAAATAATTAACTTTTAAATAAGATAGCAAATAGAGGAGCCATAATCTTACAGTCAAATCAAGCCTGTGTTCTCTTTTGTATCAGTGTACTCTACCCTGCAATATTTCATTCTGCTCTGGACAATGTTTGTCAGTCTTTATACATCTGTGGAGAGAACTGACAGAATACTTAAAACAAAGCAAGCAGTCCTGTAGCACTTTGAAGACTAACAATTTTATTCACTAGGTAATCAGCTTTCATGGACTGTTTTGCAAAAATACAGGCTAACAGAGCTCCCCCTCTGAGACTAAATACTCAAAGACAGTGATGTTGCATGCATATAACTCAGCAGAATCTGGGCTACTGGGTCAGTATCGTTCCCTGCAAGTGTAAAAAGTTTGCTTCTTAAGTACCTGATGGAATGTTAATTCAGAAAGCCAGAGAAAGAAAAAAGAGGAGATCCTTTTGACTCCTCTTACCCTTACTACCTGTCTTTAAAGTTAGTGACCCCTCTAAACTGTATCTCATTAATCTGTTATCAGATAAGGCTATTTGGTTTATTTATCTAAGCACTTGGCTTCCAAGAACCTTATTGTGATTTATTTACTTATTATTCTTCAGAGAAAATGTCAAACTCTGCTTCAGAGATAGCGGCCTGAGCCAATCATGAAATATCAGGGTTTTGTCGGTATTGGTACATTGTGTTTTCCTACTTTATCGCTCATTTTCACATCTGTCCTTGTCAGAGCTGTGAAGCTGGACTGATGAATGCACAGTAGCTGGCTGCTATGCTGTGCAAATCCCTGAGACCATCACCAGCAGGAATGTGTAAATGGTGACACAAACTAACTCAAGCCATGACACAATTGTGGCTTGCCAGTGCTTAGATTAAAAGTAATCATGATAGATGCTTCAGGACTCCTGATTGGCTGATTAGAGAGACAAGGTGGGTGAGGTAGTATCTTTTATTGGAGCAACTTCTCTTAGTGAAGGAGACAAGCTTTCCGTCTCTGCATCAGCCTGAAAGATTGTCCTGTCACCAACACAGGTTGGCGCACCTTATTACTCTCCTCTCCTGGGACGGAGATGACTACAGTAACTCTGACAGATTGGTCTCAGAGGGGGTAGCTGATGCATGCATCTGACGAAGTGGGCTTTTGCCCAGGAAAGCTCATGCCCAAATAAATCCACTAGTCTATAAGATGCCACAGGGTTCCTTATTGTTTTTACTGATCAGCTGGTTAGATATACTGGAAAGCGGGGCTGGGGGATTGTTAAAAAGGTGTAGCAAGGGCCACTCTTCCTCTTGCCAGCCTCTGCATGTCTTTCCCCAAGGCCCATTAGTTAATCCTGATTGGGCCAGGGTAGCCCTGTCTCAGCTGATCCTAATTTGCCAGGGACAACTCCTTTTCAACTGAGCCTGACTGACTTGCAGTAAATTCATTCCCTAGTTCAATGGTTCCCAATCAGGGGTCTGCGAGGGTGGTGCAGGGGGTCCATGGAAAAAATAAAAGATAAATAAAAATGATCATAGAAAATAAGTTTTAAATAAATTGCAAAGTTACAAACAATTCTTATTTTTAAATTAAATATTTACCAATAATGTTATTAATTGCTGTCTGAAAATCTATGTTGTAATTTCCCTTTTCATTGAATGTAGTGTCCGTACAGGCTAGAATTGGTTTTGATGGGGGTCCACAAATGATATGGCGGGTGTTTGGGGGTCCACATTAGTGAAAAGGTTGAGAACCACTGCCCTAATTAATAGGGGAGTAGGCCTTTTACCCTTCTAGGGCTGTCTTGTCCCATTCTATTGCAGCCCTCTAGCCTGACTGTCACACAGGCTGTGAGACCTCTGGCACAGACACAAAGGCATTGACAGGGAGCTGGTGTCTTGTGTGGAAGGTGTTGGTTTGAATTCACTTTCTAGCAGATGAAGCAACATGTAATAAAACTCTGCCACCCTCTAGTCTCATTTATTGGTGGTGTCCTCAGCAGATTGGTCATGAAACTTGGACTGTCTTTTCACACCTGGTAAAGAACAAGGACAAAATGATGTGAAGAAGTTTGAAGTAATGTGTGTGCTACGTCTGCACAGTCTGGTCACTGAACCTGTCACTTCCTTTTTCTGCAGCGCTAACAGAGAACCTCATAAAAGCGCATTCTACTTTAATGTCACCTCATGGAAAAGTGGCTGCATTTTTGCAGGGTATCTCAAGAAGAATCTCATCTTCACACCTGAGGGCAGGCCTTCCAACTTGTCTCAGCAAAGCATTCCTCCAAAGTTCACTCTTTCTTTTCATCCTAGATCAAGTAACCCAGGACATCACTAAAAAGTTGTTCCCAGTTCCTCTCTGCAGTGAGACAGGCCCAGAGGGAGGAGGTGGCTTCCTGACCTCAGCAGTGAAGTGGAAAAAGAGAAACATTTTCAGATGTGCCAGTGACTGTCTCACTTACATTACAGGCTGCTAAGTTAACTGTGCTGTCAGGGACTTCCTGAATGAGATGGGTTCAAGGAAAAGGGGATAAATAGTCTTTCTGGCTGTTGTGTTTCAGTGAGATGACTTGAGACCCTCTTTGGTAACATACATCTTCCCCAGCAAAAGGCTTGGAAAGCTCCCTTTGAAAACTCTCCAGGGTGTCCCTGTATTTCCTATGAGGGAAGTGAAGTAATTTTGTTTCTCACTTCAGCCTTCAGATCAAAACGCAAGAGAGAGACTTTATCTACACAGAAGAATGCATTCCCTCCCCCAGCACAGACACAACTATAGTAGTTTAAAGGTGTCCTATAACATAGGTTTTCCCGTATAGGAAAGGCAATAAGCTATATTGGAATAACTCATTAATTTCAGTTATTTCAATAGAAAACTCACATCCCTAACTAAATTCATAATACTGATGCCAAAATAATAGAGATGGATGAAAAAGCTGCACGTAGACAAGGCTTAAACCTTCAGCTGTCCGGCGGAAATAAGTTAATGTCATAAGAATTTGCACTTCCTTAGTGCTTTGCATTTGAGGCTCTCCAAGTGCTTCAAAGAAGGGTGGTTTGTGATGATTAATGATAAAGGAATTGACACTAGGGCAGGCACTAGGCTGTGTGAGAAAGTTGCACCCTTTTTGCTTAAATCAGGGTTTGAACCAATTTAGTTTAAATGATGCAAACCCCTCTGTGGAGGCTTTTATCATGAAGCAGAGTTGGGTTAGTTTAGTGACTTCTAACTGACTTCAGGTAAAGCAGTAAGGTCACTCCCAGAGCTGGTCTCCACCTAAAAATTAAATCAACCTAACCCAAAATTTCACACCCTGTTTGATTGAGTTAGGTTGATGTAACCCAAGCTGTAGATGCACTTAGGTCAGGGGCAGTAAGTGGAGAGTAAAGATGCTTTGTTAACAATAGTGGTATAATTAAAACATAATTTTTTTTCTGTGCACTAAATGTGCTCGAGAGACTTTGAGAGTAACATTACAAAGAAAATTACTCCCAATGCCCATCTGTCGATGCAGGAAACATCCCCCCTCAAAGTTCCAGAGGGGTAGCCGTGTTAGTCTGTATCAGCAAAAATGAGGAGTCTTGTGGGGCCTTAAAAACTCACAAATTTATTTGGACATAAACTTTCATGGGCTAAGCTTACGCCCACATAAATTTGTTAGTCTTCAAGGTGTCACAGGTCTCGTTGTTTCATCTGTGCTACAGTGCTCCTGAGCTGTAGCTTAGCCACTGTATTGTAGACATAGCCTTCATAGCCACACGGAAGGGAAGGACATGCACTAATTTAATTACAATTTTTTTTAAACAAAAGCTATACTTTTAGCTAAATTGGCACAACTTTCTTGTACAGCCCAGGCCTCAGGTCCAGTCTACACTACTGACCTATGTTAGGGTAACTACAGCAGTCAACAGTGTGAAATATCCATACCCCTGAGCAATGTAGTTACATCGACTGATCTCCCCATGTACAGACATCTTCAGATGAGCTCTACAACGGGCCAGCTCCATCGGTGCAGCTGTGCGGATGCAGCATTTTAGGTGTAGACCTGTTGTTAGCATAGATAAGACTCGGGCCCATAGGCAATGCTGGGAGGTTGCACAGACGGCCACATGCACCCCTGCATTGTGCCCTCCAGGCCCCCTCATTCACTGTCTGTGCCACGCCTCTTCTGAAGAGTGTGGGGGGCAGTCCTGCCCTTCCCTGGGAGAGGTGTGGCCTGAGAGCAGCGCAGGCTTCCTAGCTCACGCTACTCTCAGGCTGCACCATTCCAGGGGTCGGGGGACTGCCCACACTCACCGGAAGTCACGCTTCTGCGGGGTCAGAGCAGGGGTGGGGAGAGGGTGGGGGTTGGGTGGAACAGGGGTGGGAGGGTCATGGGTAGGGCGGGAATGAGGCAGGGGCATGTGCTGGCACTGCCCCTTCTCCCCACAATCTTCTCACTGGTCTCCTCTGCTTAGGCCCTAATGAGTTTAGTCCCTTGATTGTCCAGTTAGGGAGGCAAATACTACCCTAATTTTACAGATGAGGCAATTGAGAGACAGAGGAAACAACTCCCTCAGAGTCTCAGCGGGAGTGAGCAGAAGAGGTTGGAAAGGATGGTGAGAACTCTGAGGAGATGCTATGGATTCCCCTGTCAGGATTCCACGGCCAGCTCCCAGACACGAATCTCTTTTTCAGTAGCTGTAACTAAAGGCATTGCGAGAAGAGCAATTTAGTCAGCAAAAATTAAATTTGCCCAGAAATGCATTTTCAGGGAGAGGGGGGCCCACAAATGTCCTTTGTGAATTTGGCTGGAAAAAAACCCAGACAACCCATATTTATTCCTGCAATGTGTAAGTGGTTTGTTTTGACATTTTAAAATGAACCCTTTAGAGATTTTCTCCCAAACTGACATTTCCAGAACAAAATGTTGATTTGAATCACCCGCAACATTTT
The DNA here is from genome assembly GCF_033958435.1 of Carettochelys insculpta. Lineage (NCBI taxonomy): Eukaryota > Metazoa > Chordata > Testudines > Carettochelyidae > Carettochelys > Carettochelys insculpta. Next base: position 7,168,531 of record NC_134149.1, on the reverse strand, counting down.
TTTTTTTTTGGTCTGATTCTGGGTTGGAAGGAAAACTATTCAGTTTTGGTTCTAAAGAAACCAGGTGTTTTTCCTCCCTAGATTTTTCAGTTTGGACACTAAAAAAAAAAAACCACTCAGTTATTGGCTCAGCTGTAATCACAAGGATGTGGCAACCTCTGTGGAAGATTAGCATATGAATGAAAGAATGGTTGGAGCTCAGACTCAACTAGGGCAAAACCAGGAAGGAAACAACGAATGAACTAGCTGTGGCAGCAGCCTCCCTGCTGTACCACGACCATTTGTCAAGTGATTTAGAAGTCTGAGTCCTGTTTGGCACATAACTTTGATCACCGGGTTTCACTAGGAACTAAAAATGCCCTCTCCATCTTTCTGCACAGATGAGGGTCTGCAGTGAGAGGCTTCAGAGATGGTTCCTCTGACTTCAGCTGGGAGTTTAGTCCTGCTGAGAATGGTACACAGCAAGCCTGTTGGACAACCTTCTCCCTTGGCTGGTTTTACCTGGGAATTGCTCCTGCTTATGGGATGAGCATGATGTTTTGTGAGCTGCCTTGCTTTTGCTGTCTTCATGACCCAGGGGAGAGGCAACTGGTGCAGGGACTCTAAGAGGGGCATCTCCACACACCATGGGATAGCACATGGGCTCTAATTCAGTAACTCAGAAGCCTACAGCCCACAGGAAGCCCACCAATCCGGGAGGTTAGTTAGCAGGCTGATCAAATTAGTTGTTGACTAATTTAACTCCTACTGGTTAAAACAAAGCTTAACCCTAGCACAGAATGTAGTTAGGGAACTATCAGAGGAAAAGCTAATGGCCACTTTAAAACCTTTAGACACCTCCATGAGGAACCACACACTAACACGCTATAAGGAAACTCCATGAATGCTGACACAGCATTTGCTCTTTTTTGAGCAGTTTCGTCTTGCTTCAGGCCTTAAATTTGTGTAAAGAAAACTCCGTATCTGTCTTATGAAGGTCTATTGACTTATTTCTCCATTTAAACCCACTTACGCATAAAGTACTAAGATTCTCACATTAACCCACGTGATTTGAACAGGGTGAAAATGTTTCACAAATCAAAAAAGCCGGGTTTAAAAGGAGGTGTTTAATTAAGCACATCTCAGAAAGGTTGAGTCAACACGGGGGTAAATGTTTGTAACGATTTAATTAAAAAATAAAATTACAAAGCATATTTTCTTATACTACACTATCAGGAGCCAAGATGCATCTGTAATTGGTTTAATGGAGCCACAAGGCATTATGCTAGACAGCTTTTTCCTAGTTCACAAAGGTCATATTTACATGTACCTACTGGTATTTCCTTGTCTTCTAGATAAGATAACTCAAAGGGGAAGTGTTCCGTTCCAGGTGAGTAGAAGAGGGTATATAAGAAACGGGAAGAAGATAACAATGTTTGGCGCAGGTGGGAATTTATCATGCAGACTTTCCACTCTGTTTACATTCAAACGCAACTGCATGAGCAGCTTCCTGTTCACAGAATCTCAGTCTTCTTGCTGTACATTTTAATTCCCAGAGAAAGGTTAGAGCACAGACAAGACTGGAGCTGGGTATTTATTTGAGAATAGAATTAGCGCATGTTCCTTTGTCAAGCACATGAAGCTCTAGTGAGTTTCACAAACATTTTTGAGACAAATCTGAATTAAGTCCCAAGAATGTCTCACACTGTAAGGTCAAATGAAATCTAAGGATAGACCCTTGTCTGGACAGCTGTCCTCTAGCCCTGTCCTTGGAATTTAAGGAGAGCCCAATAAACCTCACATCTGGAAAACCTTCAATTGATTCTAAATAATTTCCAGCTATTTCTCATCAACAGCCAGTCATATAAATATTTCCTTCTTCCCTGGTAGCTCTTCCTGTGCTCGCAGGCCCTTCTACCTCAGTGCACATAGCAACCCTGACAAACAGTGATGAACCATCGTTCTGGCAGTGCTTACTGCTGTCCTAGATGACTGCAGATAATCAATAGAGCAAGGTTCATAGGCATCTCTTGTTCCAGTTTTCCCCTTCCCACTGGGAACAATTGTTCTTAAGCCTTTTGTGCAGCTCAATGACAGAGTGAGTGAGAGATTCTTGCCAGCTTTTTGCTTTAGATTCTTTAGCCAGCTCCTGGCAGTAAGGCTCAAACTGAAGATTGCAGCCAATACATCATACACCAGAGGTGGTCCTTGAAGTGGCTTTGCCTCGGGGTTTAATGTAAGTATGGGCTGCTACTACACTTTGGGCCAGATCCTCAGCTGGTATCAGTGTAAATCCATGGACACTGCACCACATGGCACCAGCTGAGAATCTGGCTCCTGTATATGAGATGTATCTCCTAAATGGAGCTCTGGAAGCAAGGACTCAAATGGCAGGTGCATCATCTACAAATGTCACTAATGACTCTCAGGTAGAATGCAACATCTTTTAGCTGCTGTTAAGCTCTTCATGTACCTGTTCTGATCACACATGGCTAAGAATTATTAGTTAGATATGTATCAGAGAGGTAGCCATGTTAGTCTGTATCTTTGAGAGCAACAAGAAGTCCTGTGGCACCTTATAGACTAAGAAATATTTTGGAGCATAAGCTTTCATGGGCAAAGACCCACTTCACCATGTTAGATATAGAAATTCCTAACAGGCTCTTGCTATAACCTCACCGAGTTATTTATTGATTTTAGTCTTTTTAAAAAAAATGAGTTAAAATACCTAAAAATAGATACCCCGTAAAGGAAAGAATACGATATCCAAAACTAATCACAGTATCCAGTACCATTGTGAAATATAATACCTAATGCTGAAACATGTTATCCTAGAAGTAAAATGCCCACATTACTTTAATACAGAGCAATTATTTCACTGTTCTTACATTAGCGCAGAATTGTAGTTAGATAACAGCTTTTGTTAAAAATAATAATAAAAAAGCACAAATCAGTGTTGAATAATGCTAGTATATGTATCACTCGCTGTATTCCTTTATCTGTATAAAATGAATATCAAATTACTTCCAAAGTCTCAGGAAATATGTTAATTCTGAAGAAAGGTAGCTTGGAGTGTCCCTCTGCTTTCAGACCTTTTGAAATCAAAGGGGAGAGAAGATACCAATGATAATGTAATATTTTTAAAGAAGAGAATTTTCAAGATGCAATTAATATTTTACTTAAACATTATATACATAGCTTCAAAACATGTCCCTGTGAAGCCATAATGACTTGTAAATTATTTCATTTGCGGACTGTCAGCTATCATTTTGCTTATAATAGCTGGTTAGTCGCTGTTACATAGTATCATCACCAGGCAAAAAATCTAATTTTTCTTTTATTAGGAATAAGCTGGAAAAACTTGTTACTACGTGCAATTTTGTGAATTGAAGAAAGAGATCAGTGAGTCCGGGAAACACTCTGTTCCATTTATTACCTTTGGCTGTTAAGCAAAATGCCTGAAATTGAGGAAAAAATGTTGTTTTTTAGTAAGGAATATTGAACCACCTTCTAGTATATGAATACTTAAAGCAAAAATCGCCAGTGGAAATCTGCTGAGTGAAAAACTTCTATAAAGTAACAGAGAGGAAGCCGTGCTAGTCTATACACTATCAAAACAAAAAGCAGTCAAGTAGCACTTTAAAGACTAGCAAAATAGTTTATTAGGTGAGCTTTCGTGGGACAGACCCACTTCTGGGTCTGTCGCACGAAAGCTCACCTAATAAACTATTTTGCTAGTCTTTAAAGTGCTACTTGACTGCTTTTTGTTTTGATTCTATAAAGTAATTCATTTTCTGAAATACTTCAAACCAATGGTTAATAGTTGTCAGATCACCAGTAATGGGCTGCATTCCAACAAAATTTGACTCCTGTCACCCAGGGGTTAACCTTTTGGAAAAACACATTGTTTTAGCTTTGCAGAGGATGAGTCATCTTGTAATCTGTTACATTGAGGTCTCAGCATCAGTGATGGAGCCTTATGCCTCTGAGTCATAAAGTCACATAACTGAATGTGACTGACGCTATCTGACATGACAAGTCATCCAGGAAAGTGCAAGAAAACAAAAAACATGTTCTGAAAAATCAACCTAAAGCTACTCCAGAACATTTTTTTCCTTTGTTTTGGTTTTTTGTCAATGTTTTGTTTTATATTGCAAAGGAGGACGTTTTTTATAATGGACCTGGAGTGGGAAGGTGCTGGGGAGGGGTGGGGGCGGGAAATGTATGAGAGGAATTTCTGATTTAAAATAAGCTGTTTTCATCTTGGCTTAATGGCCGCTTACTCAAAAGGTGTTCTCAGGATTTTCATGGTGGAATCCTCTGAGAATGTAATTTCCTTTTCGATTTCAGTAACATAATTGGAAGCCTTGTTGTGTTTCCCTAGAGTAGGCTCACTTGCGCGCACACACAGAGAGTATATCTACAGTGAAAGAGATACTGGAGAAAAACTGAGTCCCCCAACTCTGACTGGGGAGTAGTGATACTTGCACAAGTGTGCATGTCGCAGCAGTGAAAACTAGACTTTCATTATTTAAAGCCCCTGTTCAATATTGTGTGCCCCAAACACTGCAGACCAACTATTCACAGTGCTTCTAAAATTGCTTTCTGTGGACAGACTTATCCTTTTGCTTCCTGACTGCACCTCTGTGTACACTAAGGGACACACAACAAATACAGCATGTACTTGTAGAGGTCTTTTCAAAATGTGGCTACTTCCAATCTTTTGCAGCCACTTCTGAATTTTGGAGCCTACAAGACAAGTTTCTGTTCAGGAGGAGTTCAGCAATTGCTGTCGCTCCCCATTTTAGTGCATCTCTTCACGTCTGTGATGTTTCTTACAGCCCCAATACCTACAGTTACATGGGTACATCACATGAGAAATCTTTAAAGTTTCTAACCCTCCTGGTTGTAGAGAGAAGCTTGAAAATGTGACCCAAATGCACTGCAAATGAGTTGGCTGCCCTTAGGCGCCCTCTGATGGCCAGGATGCCCCCAGACGACTCTGCCCTTTATTCTCCCTCTTCCAGGCCCATATATGGGGACTCTATAAACTTCCCCATGCAATCCCTAGCCTCCAGGTTTACTATTAAAGTCAATTGTAGATATGCAGTTCTAGCTACAGGAATTGTGTAGCTGATGGGAGAAACTCTCCTGTCAATCCCTCTTACTCTTCACGATATTGAGGAATACAGGGGTCGCCTGCCAACCCCCGATAGTTCAATTTCAGATGTCCCTGCTAGGCGGGTGAGGGTCGATCTCCCACATAGTTAAGACAGGGTAACTCAAAAGTAAAACTCCAATGTCCTGAAAATCTGTCCTGAGTCATGGCCATCACTTCATAGTCTGGGTGAGCAAAAGGGTTCCTTCAGAGAGTCCTGAGGTTTGAGGGGTCACCTGCCCTGCCCTGCCCTGCCCTGCCCTGCCCTGTGGCTCAGCTGACAGATGTCCTGCTCCTAGCTGGCTCAACAGGAGCCTTCTCTTCCCAGAGTCAGCCCTCCTCAGACGACTGCATCAGCTCTCTCAGTTACATGAACATCCCACCCCATGCTTAGTGTTTAGCTCATTTTGCAAGCCTGCTTGAGACTACAATGCTCTTGAGGGAAGCCCCGCATTCCCTCTCTTTGCTCACTCACCTAGTCTCCAAAAGCTCAAAAAGCCAGAAGGCAATAAAAAGAACCCAACCATTTTTTTTTAGCCTCATACTTTGAACATACTCTTGATGCTCAGATGCTTGAGGTAGGAAATATAGTTTGCCCCTCTCTAGTCTGGCACTCTCGTCTGACAACATCTGTAGTCCAGCGTGATTTTAGTTAGCCAGATGACCACTTATTATGGGTGTGGACAAGTTTCCTTTGGTCCTATGAAGTTAGTTTACAGCCACCAGTCCTGGCTCTCAGTGTTCTGCACTGTTATTTAGCTCTAATTTACCCCTAAATGTCTTCTAAGAGTGCAATAATTTCTTCAGACAACTAAGAGAAGCTTCCAGATCCCAGGCCCTGGTTCTCATGCGAGACTTTAATCACCCTGACATTTGTTGGGAGACCAATACAGCAGCACACAGATAATCCAGGAAGTTTTTGAAGAATGCTGGGAATAACTTTTTGATACAAGTGCTGAAGGAACTGACTAGAGGCCATGCGCAGCTTGACCTGCTGCTCACAAACAGGGAATACCTAATAGGAGAAATAGAAGTGGGTGGCAACCTGGGTGGCAACCAGTGATCATGAGATGGTGGATATCAGGATCCTGACAAAAGGGAGAAAGGTGAGCAGTAAAATACAGACCCTTGGTTTCAGAAGAGCAGACTTTGACTCTCTCAGAGAACTGATAGGCAGGATCCCCTGGGAAGCTAATATGAAGGGAAAGGAGTTCAGAAGAACTGACAATATTTTAAAGAGTTCTTATGGAAGGCACAGGAACAAATGATCCTGATTCTAGTAAGAAAAGCAAATATTGAAGACAACCAGCTTGGCTTACCAGAGAAATGCTTGGCGAGCTTAAACTCAAAGAAGATGTGTATAAGAAGTGGGAACTTGGACAGATGACTAAGGAGAAGTATAAATCTATTGCTGAAGACTGTAGGGGAGTAATCAGGTAGGCGAAAGCACAACTGGAACTGCAGCTAGCAAGGGATGTGAAGGGTAACAAGATGGGTCTTTACATATATGTTAACAATAAGAGAGTGATCAAGGAGGCTTTGTGGCCATTACTGGATGAGGTAACCTGGTAACCTGGGGACAGATGATGTGGGAAAAGCTGGAGTACTCAATGTGGTTTTTGCCTCTATCTTCACAGGCAAGGTCAGCTCCCCGATTACTGCACTAGGCAATGCAGTATGGGAAGGAACTGGGCAGCCCTCAGTGGGGAAGGAACAGGTTAAGAGCTATTTAAAAAAGCTAGATGCACGCAAATCCATGGGTCCAAATTTAATGCATCCAAGGGTACTGAGGGAATTGGCAAATGTAATTGCAGAGCCTTTGGCTATTATCTTTGAAAACTCATGGAGATCGGGAGAGGTCCCAGATGACTAGAAAAAGGCAAACTTTTATCTGGAGCTGAATTTTTTAATCTGTGTTCTATATGCTAACCTTATCTCCCCACCCAAAAAAAACCCCAACCCTTTATAATATACCATTGATTGGCATAAGTTTCATTTTTTGCATAAGAGTGTATTCTTCAACACTTGAAAATATTTCCTTAGGGAGAAAATAAAAATAAGGGATACAAAGCGAGCTATTACTGTCAAGTAGAAATAAAACACATTTTACAAGGAGGCAAATAAGGAAGAATCTTTCTGCTTTTGTTAGAATCATATGGAAATTAAGAATTTATTTTAGACGCCTTCAAAGCTTCACAGCCAGTTTTGAGTGTTCTGTCTAATTGCCTTGAAGTTACACTGTGAGCAAGTCTGGCAGGATGCTGAAAATCATGATCAGGAAAAGTATCGTCCTCAGTGTTCCCTCTAATGTTTTTTTCCACGTGGGGCAGAATAAATGTTGTTATTTCCACCAAGGCATGCACTACCAATAGAAATACATGCAGTCCACTGTGAGTAGCTGTGGATGCTCTGCTGATCAGATGGGGAGCACCTGAATCTCTCTTGGGCAGCCGCCCAAGGGCTCAGCTTACAGGGAACACTAGTCCTGATGCATCTTTCAGCTACCTTAAAATCTTGCTTTTCAGTTTGGCACGCTGGTTTATATCTGAATTAATAAATAGCTCACATTCAGATTACAGACTAACTTAATCCCATCACAACAGAGCTAAACAACAAACTTAATTTCTCTGAAAATATGTCAATCTGATTATTGTTTATTCTCCAGAAATAATAGACCTCTGAGTCGATTGGTACATGTCCTCATTTTCAGGGTACACTCTTTAATTTCTGTTTACAAGGGTATAGTTATTATCATTATGGCTTTTATTCAGCTTGCTAGAAAGTATTTTTTTTCCTTCATCAGCGAGCAGTGTTGCAGCCTATTCCTTTGAACAATAACAATTGCTCCTCACATGGCAGAAAACATAGCTGCATAATCTTTATTAAAAACAAAAATATTCAGATGGGTGCACAACATTTGGGTAATTAATTTCTGATCATTTGCACTGTGAACAGTCAACTGCAGGGGGCCTGTGTGATTGCTCATCTGCGGAAGAAGTCATGGTGAAATGATTGGGAGTCTGCTTCTGCTGGTCTCCAGATAAATTCTTCTTATGACAGTGTCATAGGGTTAATTAATTAGATTAATGGCTCCCAGAGTTATGTTTCTTTTTGTCTGCCTTATTTGCCACAGCTTGCTGAACAGGTATTCCAAAGGGTCTATTCTGAAGTTATATCACAGATAAATAATAATGAGTTCTTTTTATTTCTAGTTCTGACACATGCATGTAGATATATTTTAATACAGTTTGGGAGTTTATCCCTTCACAGAACCTTTGGGATTTTTATTTCTGAAATCTGAACCACCAAAAAAATCTACAGACTGCAGGTATGTCTATACCCCTCCTAAGCGTCACTGGTAAACTGTTTGCTCGTGTCATCCTTGGCAGACTCCAGAAGATTGGTGAGAGGGTGTACCCCGAATCGCAGTGCGGATTCAGCGCAGAGAGGTCTACCATTGACATGGTCTTCTCTCTAAGGCAGCTGCAGGAGAAGTGCAGGGAGCAGAGGAAGCCACTCTACATAGCCTTCATCGACCTGACCAAGGCCTTTGACTTAGTCAGCAGGGATGGTCTGTTCAAACTGCTCCACAAGATAGGCTGTCCTCCACGGTTACTCAAGATGATCCAGTCATTCCACAAAGACATGAGAGGAATCATCCAATATGACGGCGCATTATCGGGTGCTTTCAGAATCAGGAGCGGCGTCAAACAAGGATGCGTGCTTGCTCCGACTTTGTTCGGGATCTTCTTCGCACTCCTCCTGAAGCATGCCTTTGGATCTGATGGGAAACTGTTTAATCTTGCAAGGCTGAAAGCTAAGTCTAAGGTGCGGGAAGTCCTCATCAGAGACATGCTGTTTGCAGACGATGCTGCTGTAGTGTCTCACACAGAAGACCAGCTTCAAAAACTGCTGGATCAGTTCTCCAAAGCGTGCAAGGACTTTGGGCTTACCATCAGCCTAAAGAAGACAAACGTACTCGGTCAGTAGTAGTAGTAGTAGTAGTAGTAGTAGTAGTAGTAGGCATCCTTCAGTCTGCATAGACTATGGATCGCGCCCTTTAAAGTTTCAATTGAGGACTTCATTTACAGCATCTATTGTGACTATAAAGACCCACACGAGAGTGACAGTCCTTGCTGCATCTCTTGCAGATGTAGTGGGTGTCTGGCAAGTCCTTATTGTGCTTTCTGTGCGCTCGCTTCTCCTCTGCTAGCTGTCTGATCTTCAACTCGCCCTTCTGAAGGCCCTTGTGTAACCCCTGCCTCCATCTGCTGCGGTCGTCTGCTAGTTCTTCCCAGTTGTCCAGCTCGATGTCTACCTCTCTGAGGTCTCTCTTGCGGACATCTTTGTAGCGCAACTGGGGGCGTCCGGGAGGTCTTTTGCCAGAGGCTAGGTCACCATACAGGATGTCTTGTGGAATCCTTCCATCATTCATCCTGTGGACGTGGCCAAGCCAGCGGAGTCGACGCTGCCTGAGGAGGGTGTGCATGGTTGGGATTCCAGCTTGCTCGAGGATGCTGGTGTTGGTCACTCTGTCCTTCCACAATATTCCAAGGATGCACCTGAGGCAGCGCAAGTGGAAGACGTTCAGCCTTTTTTCCTGACAGGCATACAGGGTCCAAGTCTCGCTCCCATAAAGGAGGGTGCTGAGGATGCAGGCTCTGTAGACTTGCATTTTGGTGTGAGTGTACAGCTTGTTGTTATTCCACACTCTCTTGCTGAGTCTGGACAGAGTTGTGGCCGATTTTCTGATCTTCCTATTTAGCTCAGTGTCCAACGACAGGGTGTCAGTGATGGTGGACCTGAGTTAAACGAACTCATGGACTACCTCTAACGTATAGCTGTCAATGCTGATTGATGGGGATTCAGCAACATCCTGACCAAATACGTTTATCTTCTTTAGGCTGATGGTGAGCCCAAAGTCCTTGCATGCTTTGGAGAACTGATCCAGCAGTTTTTGAAGCTGGTCTTCTGTGTGAGACACTACAGCAGCATCGTCTGCGAACAGCATGTCTCTGATGAGGACTTCCCGCACCTTAGACTTAGCTTTCAGCCTTGCAAGGTTAAACAGTTTCCCATCAGATCTTATGTGCAGCAAGATGCCCTCTGTTGAAGATCCAAAGGCATGCTTCAGGAGGAGTGCAAAGAAGATCCCAAACAATGTCGGAGCAAGCACACATCCTTGTTTGACGCCGCTCCTGATTCTGAAAGCATCCGATAACGCGCCATCGTATTGGATGATTCCTCTCATGTCTTCGTGGAACGACTGGATCATCTTGAGTAACCGTGGAGGACAGCCTATCTTGTGGAGCAGTTTGAACAGACCATCCCTGCTGACCAAATCAAAGGCCTTGGTCAGGTCGATGAAGGCTATGTAGAGTGGCTTCCTCTGCTCCCTGCACTTCTCCTGCAGCTGCCTTAGAGAGAAGACCATGTCAACGGTAGACCTCTCTGCGCGGAATCCACACTGCGATTTGGGGTACACCGTCTCAGCAATCTTCTGGAGTCTGCCAAGGATGACACGAGCGAACAGTTTACCAGTGACGCTTAGGAGGGAGATTCCACGGTAGTTGTTGCAGTCGCTTCTGTCTCCTTTGTTCTTATACAACATTACAATGTTAGCGTCGCGCATATCCTGTGGAACCTCACCCTCTTTCCAGCACAGGCACAGTAGCTCATGTAGGGGTTCCAGGAGTGTGTCCGTGGCACACTTGATTACCTCTGGTGGTATACCATCCTGACCAGGCGCCTTTCCTGCTGCAATGCTGTCGATGGCTCTCTTCAGTTCATCCACAGTCGGTTCTTGATCCAGTTCATCCATTACTGGTAGGAGCTCGACGGCATCGAGGGCTGCATCAACCACAACGTTCTTGCGTGAGTACAGCTTGGAGTAGTGCTCAACCCAGCGCTCCATCTGTTTGGCTTTGTCAGCAATGACTTCACCAGATTTGGATTTCAGAGGTGCCATCTTGTTCTGGGTGGGTCCTAATGCCTTCCTCATACCCTTGTACATTCCTCTGAGATTACCAAAGTTGGCACAGGTCTGGATGTTGCTGCATAGCTGGAGCCAGTGGTTGTTGGCACAGTGCCTGGCTGTCTGCTGTACTGTTCTTCTGGCCTCTCTAAGTGCTTGCTGGGTACTCTGGCTCGGTGAGTGTTTGTACTCCAGGAGTGCAGCGCGCTTCTTTTCAATGACTGGAATCATCTCATCGGAGTTAGCTTCGAACCAGTAGTTCGTGTTTCTAGCTCTTCTTCCAAACACCGACAAGGCCGTGTTGTAAACTGTATCCCTCAGATGTTGCCATTAGGATGTCGCATCAGCGCCCCCAGGGCCGCTGCACAGATTTTCCTGGAGGGTCTCTCTGAACTTTTCAGCTTTCTCCAAGTTTGCCGTCTTTCTGGCGTCAATGCGGGGCCTTCCAGCAGGTTTAGAGCGGTACAGCTTCTTGGGTCTCAGCTTGAGCTTGGAGCAAACTAGCGAGTGATCTGTATCACAGTCAGCACTACGATAGCTGTGTGTCAGAAGGATGTTTTTGAGCTTATTACACCTAGTGATGACCATGTCTAGTTGATGCCAGTGCTTCGAGCATGGGTGTCTCCACGACACTCTGTGCTGTGGCTTCGTTCAGAAGAATGTGTTTGTGATGCACAGATTGTGGTACGTGCACAGTTCAAGGAGACGCTGTCCATTGTCATTCATTTTTCCCACACTGAAGTGTCCTAAGCTGGAAGGCCATGAGGCCCAATCAGCTCCAACTCTTGCATTGAAGTCACCCAAGATGTACAGTTGTTCACGAGCAGGTATTTGCACTACAGCAGCACTAAGCATGTCATAGAACTTGTCTTTTACTTCTGGTGTGGCGTACAGGGTTGGAGCATAAGTGCTGATCAGGTGGACAGGACCGGCGCAAGTTTGAAGCGTGATCCGAAGAAGTCTTTCTGATCCGCCCATGACTAATTCCACCATTTGTAGAAGGGTGTTTCTGACAGCAAAGCCAACACCATGCTCTCTGGGTTCTTCTTGGGCTTTACCCTGCCAGAAAAAGGTGTAGTCCTTTTCCTTTTGAGATCCCGAATCTGCAAGTCGCGTCTCTTGCAGTGCAGCGATATCAACTCAGAGCCTCTTCAGTTCCTCGTTGATGACAGCGGTCTTTCGGGTGTCACTGATGGCCTGAAGATCCTCAGTCAAGCCAGTCAGCATGGTCCGCACATTCCAGCAAGCTAGCTTAAATTGTTGATGTTTCTCATTTCTTGTTGATTTTCTTATTGGTTTGCCTGGTGCCCAAAATTTCAGTCACTTGTCAGGTTCAGGAACCTTAAGCCTCACGCACCCAGCGAGGCAGGTGAACTGTGGCTGGACAGTACCCTATTGGCTGGGGGCTGCCCAGCTTGAGGCGGGCGGTGACTGTCCAGTGAGATGTGAGGATCTCTTCCACTGTCGAAGGCAACCCCTGGCGCTCGTTCTCTACGCCAATCTAACAAGAGTTTATAACCGGTATCTGTTGCCTCCCGTGTTGATGCAACACTGTTCAGCGATGCCGGAGTACCTCTCTGGGCGTGAGCCTGGGCACTTATTGTGGAGACACTGGGCTGCCCAGACACCAGTGTCCCCCTCTCGGCTTTACTGATATAGTCCAAAGGAGAGGATAACCTTCACATCTGGTACCAGCTCAGCTGCAGGAGTTGCCGGGACAGTGCCAGAAGTTGACACCGAACCGCCTTCGGACTCCACTCTGGATTTTCTGTCTGGGTTTACTCCCTTAGCCTTTCTCCTTCCCAACACTCAGTCAGGATGTTGCTGAATCCCCATCAATCAGCATTGACAACTATACGTTAGAGGTTGTCCACGAGTTCGTTTACCTTGGGTCCACCATCACTGACACCCTGTCGTTGGACACTGAGCTAAATAGGAGGATCGGAAAAGCGGCCCCAACTCTGTCCAGACTCAGCAAGAGAGTGTGGAATAACAACAAGCTGTACACTCACACCAAAATGCAAGTCTACAGAGCCTGCATCCTCAGCACCCTCCTTTATGGCAGCGAGACTTGGACCCTGTATGCCCGCCAGGAAAAGAGGCTGAATGTCTTCCACTTGCGCTGCCTCAGGCGCATCCTTGGAATATCGTGGAAGGACAGAGTGACCAACACCGGCGTCCTCGAGCAAGCTGGAATCCCAACCATGCACACCCTCCTCAGGCAGCGTCAGCTCCGCTGGCTTGGCCACGTCCACAGGATGAAAGATGGAAGGATTCCAAAAGACATCCTGTATGGTGACCTAGCCTCTGGCAAAAGACCTCCCGGACGCCCCCAGTTGCGCTACAAAAATGTCTGCAAGAGAGACCTCAGAGAGGTAGACATCGAGCTGGACAACTGGGAAGAACTAGCAGACGACCGCAGCAGATGGAGGCAGGGGTTCTCTCGACAGAAAGGCCAAAGGAAAGCACAGCAGACAGGACTGCCCGGTGAGCCAGTAGCTCTGGCGGTTGACAGAGGGCCCCCCGGAGTGCCCACACAGCTTTTTTGTTGACAGAGTTTGTTGAGAAAGGTGTTCTGCCTCATGGGGAGAGGCAGAAGTCTGTCAACAAAAGTGGCACATTCTGTTGTTTTACTGTTGACAGAAGGCATTTTTGGTGTGGATGCTCTGTGACTTTTGTTGACAAAACCAGGGTTTTGTGAACAAAGCTCTGTAGTGTAGAGGTGGCCCTGGCATATGTCAGGCTAGTGAATTTGCCAAAAAAGTGCATCAACTTCTGTAGGTTGATACATAAATTTATAGTCCAGGCTGGTGCCTGACATATCACCGTCCTAGGAAGCTGTGCAGCAAGCAAAGCGTCCCTCAGCCCTCGTTAGCCCTTCCAACGTGTATATATTTGAGGGAAGGGATCATTGTTGAAAGGCAGGGAAACAGATTATCATCGCTCCAAATTTTCTCAGGAACGTCCTTCTTTTGAGGTAGCTATAGATGTATGAGCCCTAGGATATTAAAGACCCATGGTTAATGAGGCTGCTTCTACACTCTCACTCTCACATGGGAGGTGGCATTGTAATGAGGCAATTCGAAGCAGGCTAATGAGGCGCTAACGTGCATATTCAGTGCCTCAGTCGCATAATGGCTGCCACTCAAATTTCCAAGTGCAGACTTCAAGTTGCAGATCGACAGCGAAAATGGGGGCAGCTTCGAAATAAGCGCCCTGCTTCAGCTTTCCTTGACTCTCGCAAAACTCGATCGGAGTCAGGGAATGTTGAAGCGGGGAGCTTATTTCGAAGCTGCCCCCATCTTCGCTGTCAATCTGCAATTCGAAGTCTGCACTTTGAAATTCGCGTGACTGCCCTTATGCTAATGAGGCACTGAATAAGCACATTAGCACCTCCGTAGCCTGTTTCAAATTGCCTCATTATCATGCCACCTCCGATGGGAGAGGGAGAGGGAAGGTGTTCCTCAGAAGTGGCAGCTCAAGGACAGCACTGCCCCAAAATTCAGGGCTGGGAGACAGGAGAGTGACGGGTGTTCTCACAAATTTTTCCAACCATGGGCAAAATGTGCACCGAGCAATGTGCAGCTCTGCACCACTGTGGACACTCTGCTAATCAGCTGGGCAGCACTTCCATCTGTCCTGGGTGACCACTGAAACCCTCAGCTTACAGTGAATACTGGGAGTCACCCACCTGATTTGTCTCCCTCCTGCTTTTCCCTCAGAAAAACTTGGCACCGGTGATCTTGTTTTTGATGGGTGCAATCAGAATACAGCAGCAGTTGTCTCTTATTGGGTGTACTAAAAGTCTTGAATCCTGGAGCTGAGTCTTGAGGTGGCAGGGTACCTTATTCACAGGTGAACTGCCATTCTTAGGCCTGGTCTACACTAGGGGATAAAACTGATTTTGAGGGTCTTAGGTTAATTTTATAAACCAACAGTCTTCACCACTGTGCTCAATTGGTCAATTTTAAGTGGCACTTAAGGTTGACTTTTGTACACCCAATTTCACTGGGAGTAACACCAGAAATCGATTTTTCATTGTTGACTTTTGCAAGTACAGACGGTAACATTATTAAAATCGATGTTATATTAGCCTCTGAAACTATCCCACAACTATCATAGACTCATAGAACTCTAGAACTGGACATTGGTGAGCTCATTACCCTCAATGTGTCCTTTCTGGTCTTTGCTACACCTCTCCTGCTTTCCAGGTGAGCAGGAAGTAGGTGACAGGAAGCAGTGGTCATCAGCCTGGGAATTTTTAATTCATTTCCTTTTCTGTCTGGCTGGTGTGGTGAACAGACACCAGGAGCACACCTCTGCAGCACACTTACTCTCCATGACTTCACAGGGTCACAAAAGAGCCTCAGCAGGGATCCATCAGGAGATCTAGGACCTCATTGCTGTGTGTGGGAATGAATCTGTCCTCATGAAGCTCAAAAAGAGCAAAAGAAATGCCAATATTTGTGTGGAGATATCACAAGGCACGATGCTCAGCAGTGCTGTGTTAAAATTAAGGAGCTCAAGCAGAATTTCCAAAAGATCAAAAAACTAATGGTCAATCTGAGTCATCTCCCCAAAAATGCTGCTATTATGATGAGCTGCATGTTAATCTGGGGACAGACCCAACCTCTTGCCTCAAAAATGCATGGGCTCTTTAGTGTGTGTTGCTCAGCAGGATGATGAAGCAGGGTCTGAGATGGTGGATGCTGATCATCCCATGCCTGTAAGACGATGTGGTCCCACCAGTCTGAGCTGGTTTTGCAGGTCCAGAACCTGTGCTCCACAGTGTACAACGCATCCAGTGCTGCTACCAGCTCCACATTCCTCCTCTCCCAATCCACTCATTCTCCGGGGCATTAAGTTCAGAATATACAGCACCGTAGTGTGGGAAGTCAGCACGCAACACTGTGCCTAACATCAGCATGTCTCCGGATCCACGTTATCCTTGTAATGGTGGGTGGCAGGCAATGTAAAAGCAGCACAAAAATTTCCTTGGCCTTTTTTTTATTTTCAGCAGGAAGTGAGGGAAATGCATTCTGGGATGATGACATCAGACACCCAGAACCACTTGCAGTGACTTTTTTTCCCCCACAAGCCACTGGCACAGTATCCCAAACTGCAACGAGGCTGCAGGAACTGTGGGATAGATGCCAATAATGCACTGCTCCCACAGTCAAATTTAGGCAATGTAATGGGGACACACTTAGTCGACTTTGTGAGCAGGTGCAGACGCTCAAGCTTTATAAAATCCAGTGTTAAAAAGTCAACTTTAATAAGTTTGACTTTATTCCCAAGTGTAGACATACCTTAAACTACTAGCTCAGATGACTACCAGGTTCCCAGTATCCCTGGTTGTAGAAGGAGTTCAGTCTCATGCCATTTATCATGCATACCCAAAGTCTGAATCTTTCTTCACAGGGACTTCTCCCTCTCAAAAAGCAAGGGCATCAATTTGAGCAGCCAATTCAAAAGGAGGGGAAAATGGACTGGTAAGTCTCCACAGCTTCTTGCACACAGCCCTGTGGATTAATGAAGCTCCCTGTAAGCCGTGAAGTTTGCAGCTTCCTTGGCTCTTGTTACCTGATGAAAGAACTGTTCTCTCCACCAGGTGAAATCGCCATATGCTTTTGTCTTTAAATTCAATCAAAACATACTTTTTAAATAGAAACATTCTGGTGTTTTGTGTCACAGTCCTATAGCATGAGCAGCTGCCCCCAGGCATAATTCCAGCAGTCATTTTACTCCAATAGATGCTTTTCTTTGTCTCTCATGGCTGGGAGACCCAAATCTGTCTATGTAAATTTGGGCACTAGATCTTAATTATGAGCAGCAGGTGTTTGAGCAGGGTGCTGAGGTGAGGGGTGGGAAGGAGCAATCAACCGCAGCCTGTCTTACTTGCTTGTTGTTGCTGGTTTTACAAAAGGAGCCCTGCAAAATGCCAGTTAATTACCTACGTTTAATGAGTCCAGCAGCCCAAGTGAATGGATCAGTGCCCAGCTTGATGCTACAGGAGACCAGCCTCTGGAGCAAGCGGTTTAAAAGCACAGCCTCCAAAAAGCCAGGGGTTGAAAGCAATAAACCAGTTTGCAGGAGTATTTTGCTAGCAACCTGCTTGAAAAAACTAACTGGGAAAACCCACCTCACAAGATTTGGTGCCCCAGTGGGCAAAGACCTATTTTCCAAGCTCATTTACTGTTGATTTATCATCTAATAGAAAGTAAATGAAGCAAAGAGGAGGAAGGACAGCCAGCTATATCCAGCCAGTCTGAAAGCCAAAGGAGAGCTGAAGTTTTGCAGCTCCCCTATGCCTGCAGCAGTGGAAGATGTTTGACAATGTAATGTGCAGAGTGCTCTTGGAGTGAAAAGCATATTTTTTAATCCAGGTAAGACTGTTGCCCCCTAACCACAGAACGGGGCCATCCACCCAGCTTGGTCACTCTGATCACTTCTAGGGGCAAGACAGCAGTAGGAGCTACGTACTCGTTTATTGCCTGGCTTTTCTGCTGTGATTGTTAACAGCGGTGCTGGCTTGTGCCAGAGGGAGTGTCCCCTGATGCGGTCACTTATCTGCTCAGAAATGAGTCCCTGGCTCTGGATGCAGGTTGAATTAGGCAGAGCCCCATATGCAGGCACAGAGCAATCACCCTGTTACTGATCCTGGCCTTGTGCTCCTCCCCATCTGCCCCACCCCTGTTCTACCATTTTAACCAAACCCAGCCCCACCCTTTCCTTCCCCTGCCCTACCCCCTTGCCAGAGCTATGTAAGCTGGGGTTTATGCAGGCGTGTCCTTGGTGTGGGGTGGCAGATGGAGCGACTGGTGCCAAGGTTCTGGGGGGGCACTGGCCACATGCCCATGCTCTGCCCCTACCCCGCTATGGCCCCCTCCAATGCATAAATGCTACGCCGCTTCTGGTGAGCGCGGGGACAGTTCCCCTCTTTCCTACAGCACCACAGCGCTACTAGTGAGTGTGTGGGAGGGGGCCCATGAGCGGGAGGGGATGCTCGTGCGTCTGTGTGACCCCACGCATCACCCCTGTGGTCATTCTCCCTCACCATGGTGGGAGCCTGAACAACACAGCAGCCTGCTCGACTTCATCACCCAGCTGGGAGACTGGCCCTGAGGCAGCCTGTCCAGATTCAGTCTGCTGTAAGCTACCACTGCCTTAGCTCAGAGGATGCCTCCTTCCCAGGAGCCTTGGCTGTAGAATGAACTCATTCTAAATCAGCAGTTAACTCCAGCAGCTGGAGTGATATTGGGTTACATTTTGGCTGTCCTGAGCACCCACAGAGTAGGTGCAATAGTTCAGAGTGATAAGTAGCAGGTCAGCCCAATATGCCATCAGCGTGTCTGTAAATGTTAGCTGGTTCCATCATTTGAACAGGCCCAAGCCTCTCTGTGGGTCACAGCCCATCTCTCCACCCAGGCAGACAATGGCGCCACTGTGATTCCATCGAATGAGGTGGGTATAAGTAAAAATACTTAGTGTTTATGTGGCACTCTATGGGCTCCTGTTGCTGTACAAACAAGGGGGCTAGATGGCCAGTTGTCCTGTCTACCCCCTTCCTACCTGCAATGCTGGTCTCAGCACAGAGGGAGTAGGCCTTGCTTTGCTCCTGCGGCAATTCAGCTGGGCACTGCCCCCTCCTGAGAGCTGACTTCAGAATGGCAGCTTACCCTCCATCATTAATCCTCACAACTCATATTTGATTCACCTCCACTGCTTGCAATATCTGGAGTCCGACATTCCATTCTCCTGCCTCTTCTGTGGTCAGTTGCACCAATGCGAGTGGGGATGCAATGTGACCAATTCAGTGTAGCAGGGTTCCCCCCCATCCTTCGTCAACGGCTACATGAGGGGCAGAGCCGTGGGGCACCAGGCCTAGGCACGGTGGCACCAAGGGTGCCATTCTGGGAGGGCAGCAGCCATTCACACTGGGATGCCGCTTGCTGTTCTTCCCATTCCCTGACTGTCAGGGAGCGAGGGGAAAGTACACAGCTCGCTCCTGGCCGAGGAAGGAGGAGCAGAAGAGTCAATCTCGGAATCCGTGCACTTCCTCCTCACTCCCCAGTAGGGGACCAGGGCAAAGAGCAAGCAGCATCCACATACTCATGGCTGCTGCCCCTCACCCCCGCCCTCCAGAGACTGTGCCCTTGTGTGGCACAGTTCTGCTACAAGCATGGTTGGGGGTGGCGAGAAATCCCCTTGAAACAAACTCTAGCATTCCTGTGCATTAATTAATGCTTTTGATGCTCCTACTGAATAATCTGTAACACTGATCATAGTATGGGAGGTCACCTGTTCAGCATTTAGGCAAGTCAGCTTGATACAAAGGGTGGCCTCATGTCACAAGGCACAATATATTGCAGTGGTTCCCAGTTTGATTTGGCCATGGAACTCTTTTTCAAACTTGAAAGAATTTTGTGGAACCTCATTCCCAGTATCTACCCCCCTCAGCCCCCAAACCCACCCCCATCTCCAGTCTTTGCCCTTCTCAGCCCCCAAATCTGCCCCCAAACCCCAAGTTTTACCTCTCCATCCTGCAAACCCACCCCCATCCCCAGGATTAGCCCACCTCAGCCCCCAGGACTAACCCATCCGTGGCACTGCCTGGAGAGCCTACTCCGGGCAGTCATGTGCACCCAACAGAAGGAAGGCCGATGTGGAGGTGTTCCACTGGCAGGGTGAGCCACGCCCACCAAAGGGGTGTGGCTGCTTGGGTAGCGGGGCAAGTGAGGAGCTTTCTGCAGCTCCTTGCCCTGCTGCTGGAATAAAGGAACTAAATTCAGTTGGTTTAGCAGCTGGATCCCTGCAGACACCCTGCCTGCCAATTACATTTAGTTCCACTGTTTCAGCAGTGTCCGGGCAGGGTGTTGCAGAGGGGTCAGTTACTGTAATGGAATTTTCTTGCAGAACCCTTATTTTCACTTCACAGAACCCCGGGGTTCCTTCTGCAGAACACCAGCTGGGAAACACTGGCACATTTTATTTGCAAACAATAGGAAAGTAGAATTGCTTTGCTAATGCAGTGGAGTCCTGGACCGTCACTGAGGCTCTGATGTGCTAGAGCAGTGTTTCCCATGTGGCCTTCCACGGAAGCTGGGGTTCCACAAAGTGAAAATAAGGGTTCTGTCAGAAAATTCCATTACTATAACATTTTATGGTTTTTTAAAAAAATATTGAATCATTTATGAATTTTATTAAAAACAATTTTAATTTGTGGTTGCCACAGTAAGTATCCATCTGTAATGCCAGCTTAGCCTGGGAGAGGGGATGATGATTTGCTACTCAGTGCTGTGCATGCAGTCAGTGGTGCAATCACCTGTTATATATCATCGTAAATCCCCATACTGTCTATTAACGCTATTAAATTAAATGTGATTTTTTTTTTTTGTTTTTAAATATGTGCAATTAAACTAAATGTTGATGTCATGACCTTGTTTAGCATTTGTTTATGATCATCTTTTGTGGTCTACTTTCTCACCTCCCTATATGACTGTTGTTAGGGGTTCCACAAAATTCTTTGGAGTTTAAAAGGGTTCTGTAGCCAAATAAAATTGGAAAACACTGTGGTACAGTAATGCCAATAAATAGTAATTAAAGGATTGCTCGTTCATGAGCCTTTCACACCAGTCCTCTGTTTCCGGAACAGAGTTAATGAGATACAGGAGTATGAGTTAGAATTGGTACCATCCTTGAGTTAAGTTAGAATTGGTACCGTAACTGTCCTTTTCTAAACCTTGCATGTACTGAACAGGATGAGGAATATTTCTTTCATAGAAATTAAATGTCTGAAATTCCTTAGAGGGGGCGGTGTTATTTCTGTCAGTGGAAGACAGTCAGCTCAGTCTAGTAGGATAAATGAATGGGCACGTCAAGGTATGATCAGCTGTTTATTTACACCCATTGTCTCCTGGTTTCCCACACAAATATATTCTGTGTTTAAAATGTATAAAGCTGGCAAGCCCTTCTCACGCTGTTCTCAGTAAAATATTGCTCACCGCATCTCTCTGAGGGGCTGCTGACAAATAGGGTCTTGTTGTCTAACTTTCTCTCTGGTGAGGTTAATGATTAAGTGGTTCAGAAGGTTAATTCCTGGAGATAGTGTTGTCTTTGGCTGGAACAGATGTTGGTGGTGCTTTAATGTGGTTATCAAACTCCGCTGCCCTTCATTCTTCGCTCTGCACAGCCCTGGGTATTGTTCAACAATGCATTCCAGGCCCACTCTATGGAGATCCAGCAGAGCCGAACATACCAGAGCATTTCTTCTGCCGCGCACAGGCTTTTCTGAGGTCACAGCGTGGATTGACAATATACAGCACATAAACTGATAGTGACAGACTTGATCTTTAAAAGATCTGTAAATATTTGTGTGTGCATAAAGATACAGAATAGCATTTGATGCTCTAATTGAATAATCTGTAAAGCTACTCTCCCTCATTAGATCTTCAAATCTTTCACTAGTCCCTACAGAGTAGTGATTGCCATGCTCGATTGTATAATCCCTCTCTGTTTTTCCCTCCTTCTTCAGAGTCTCTTATGTATCTTGCTAGAAGATATGAATCTCAGAAGTGCCTGGAATACTCAGCCGTACAATTGCTATTTATAATAGTCTATTAAACCATAAACTACAAGAAAATGTTTCCTAACTAGATAAAGGTGGAAGTGTAAGTCCCTTGATTTCCAGCCTCCTGCAATGGCTGCCTGCTGTTTTGGCTTAACTACCACCAAGGGGGAGGAAAAAAATTGTGCTCGGACACATTTGTACAAATTTACCAGGGATCTCTTTATTTTCTTGCCCAGTGCTTGGAAATATTTACTGATGCTGAAGGCATTTGTTCTAATCTCATCTAAGCCATGCTAACCTGGCAGGAAGAAATACATTGGGCATTAAAATCCCATATTTCAGAGTGCTGTCATGATTATTTTCCTTGTGTGATTACAACTCTTCCAGTCCTATATGATGCTATAATTAGCACCCACTATGTCGCACAGAGAGAAGTTTTCCAAGCTTTCTGAAAGTAGAAGGGGTTCATTTTTAGTTCTAGAGAGAGTGACTGGTATAATAATGTGGTAATTAACTGGGGTGGGAAGAGAAAAATGGAAACTGGATTAGTGCATTAAGATCTGTAAATCTAACAATGCAGCAGAGTTTAGAAGTATATGCTTAACACCATTCATATCAACACCCTTTGATTTCCTTTAAGAGGACTGGTAGATGTAAATCGGAGGGAAGAATTTAGCCCCAAGGTGTCCAACACACTAGTTGCTAGCCACATGTGGCTATTTAGCTTGTTGAGTGTGGCTAATTGGCTTGAACAATACATACATTTTCAGAATAATGTGGCTGGTTCACTTTAGCAGTAGCTAAGTATAATGACCTGCTTCAGAACTGGTTGGACACCAGGGATTTGGACCATAGACCTTACAGCTGGAAAACCTTGTTGCACTGGATGTCCAAAGAAAGGAGTATCAGAGAGGTGGCCGTGTTGGTCTGTAGCTTCAAGAACAACAAGAAGTCCTCTGGCACCTTGTAGACTAACAGATATTTTGGAGCATGAGCTTTTGTGGGCAAAGACCCGCCTAATCAGATCTTTGCCCACGAAAACTTATGCTCCAAAATATCTGTTAGTCTAAGTTTTCGTGGGCAAAGATCTGATTAGGCGGGTCTTTGCCCACAAAAGCTCATGCTCCAAAATATCTGTTAGTCTATAAGGTGCCACAGGACTTCTTGTTGCTCTCAAAGAAATGAAGTGTGTGCAGATTGTCAGCAGCACCCAATGAACTTAAATGCAACCATATCCTGCCAACAACCATGCCTAACTCCCCTGTGGCAGGCAACTGGCCGTAGGCAGCACTTTTCCTAAGAAGAACACTTGTTCGCCTTCTCCTCCTGCCTTTTTCCAACATTCCCTGCAACCCAGGCAACGGGATGGGAAAACCTACTGCTGGATCGGTTGTGCAGCCACCAGCCAGCACAGGATAGCTTCCTAGAGGAAGGATTTACTGTACTTCTAAAGGACTTGGAATTTTCTTCTTGCCACCTCAGTTATCAGGCTGATGCACACTCTGATAAATCTCAGCATTCAATGGTGCCTAGTATTGGATTTAAATCTGCTTTTGTTCAATTTCCTCCCATTACTACCTCCATGGCCTGCCTGAGATTATTTCTCTTGTGCAGTCAAATAGTGTGCTTATTTGCATAGGCTACTAAAATAATGTGCTTGCTCCATAGTTGAACAAAGCACAACTAGCCACATGGTGTGGACAGCAAATTCATTGTTTGAAAATAGACTATTGCAATAATTGCACCGCAAAGCAAGGAGCAACACAAGATTTCTGAAAACCTGGCCCGTAGTAATGTGCAGCACTGAACTCCTACCTTACTGAGGCTACCAGAGGAAGAATCTACATCTACATTATGTCATCACCAGCCTCTCTGAACATGCTACATGGCATTAGTCAGTGTCCATCCCCTTGAGCTCAAATGATATGAGGACAGTGATCAAATTGGATGGACTCGGAAACTGAGTGTTTTGAGGAGGCGGTGGAGGATACTGAAGTCAGTATCTTACAGCTGCAGTGGAGCTTCCATGCTGAGTTTCTATCTTCTTGGCGGTCACTCAATAAAGAGTTGAACGTCTTCATGTCACCCTCCTATCTGGGAGTCTGTTGATGGCTGACCAGCCTGATTCTGAAGCCACAGGTGTCATTGCAGAAGGGGCAAGTGTTGGTAGCTGTGGGAGGGGCACAAGGCCGTTTCTGTAGGCCAGTCACAGTGCTACATTTTGGCTCAGCTGGACTTTGTTGAGCACTCTTGAGTTTCCTTGAGATATTAGCAGAATTGACATCTAAATACTTAGGACCAGTTTGTCACTGGGCTTCCTAAAATGAGTTCCAGAAAATTGCAAGTGTGTGTGCAATTCAATACATGTGAATGCAAAATGGATGTGCCAGCAAATAGTAAGAAGCAGTCCCTGCCTTTCCAAGGTTACAGTCTAACTAGGCAAAACAGATGAGAATGGGTAAAATGAAGGATGGTTTTTGCTGGGTGAGACTTTCAAAAGCCCTGAGCAGTGTCCTAGCTCTGCTAACTTCAATGGAAGCAGAATGAAGCTACTGCAGAGCATTTTGAAAATCCCATTCTTAATCCATAAATCATCCTCTTTTTAATTTACAAATTCTGTCATAGATCATAGAGCTGGAAGCGAGCTTGAGCATCCAGTCCCCTGCCCTCACAGCACCATCCCTGACAGTTTTTTTTTTTAAATCTAACCTGTCCCAGACCCTTGAAAGGCCCTCTCAAGGATTGAACTTACAACTGTGCAGCAAAGAAACTGATTTTCTACACTGTGTCAATAGATACAGTTTGATATCTGCATGCACATGTTTCTGTTTGGGGGGCGAAGGTCGGAATCATTTTATCCAGCTTAGTTTGACCCCAGAATGGCTTCCCACAGATTTATTTGCATTGAGACGTGATGTGCCGCCACAAGACAGCGTGGCACTGAGTTTAATTCATCATTCAGTGTTGACCGTACATTGCAAAACATGGAGAAATGAATAAAGGAAAGTTGTGTAATTAAGGAAAAGAGAACCTGAGTTACTTCATGTAAAATACATTTTACTGCATTTGCTTTTCTGTTACACAGCCGGCAGAGGGCGCAGAATTAAACTAGCAAATCCTTGCTCCAGAAGAGTGCCAGTAACTTTGGGTGGTGCAAATGTCAAAAGTAAAGCTTTCCAGCCCCTTTGTGGGTAAGGGGGGAATCCAGATTTGCTATAAGGACCTGACAAAAATTCGCAAAGAAATATGAGTTGCCAACTTAGTCAGTTACTGTAAGGAATAAAGAGAGTGAAAATGCATTGGTTAAAGTCCTTCATCCAGCACTCCCTAAGGCAGTAAGTAATAGGGCTCCACAATAATGAATCTGAAATTTTCCTGTACTACTGTTGGTGTGGGGTATTCTATATGTGAGCAGAAATATGCAAGTGTGCTGCAATAAAGATTTTTAATTCCCCATGGGGCAACAGATTTTCTAGCATATTTGCAGATTCGTGTGCATATGTATTCTTATTGGCAGACAAATTATTTCCTTAAGTGATATCCACTTAAATTCTGCATTGTTTTATCTGCTGCATCTAACAACCCCAAATATGCACTCTCCTGGATTTGTTTGTGAAAGGGCAGCTGTGATGGTTTAGATCCACAGAAGTCCCCTTGAGACTATTAGCTGGTGGGATTATCAAGCCATTGATGCCACCTACCTACCCTTGGGGGTTGCCCACCAGCCTGTCCTGCTGAGCCAGAAGCTTTGGTCTTCGCTAGCAAAGGCGGAGTGTCGGGATAAGAGCCCCCCAACAGGGTAACACAGATGCTGGTAACAGCTCCGGGAGGGCCCAGCTACAGGAACTGCACAGCATCCAGGAGCACAGCCCTCAAAAGGGACCAAACCCAAGGTAAATCCATCTTACTCTGTATTAAAGTTTCACATTTAAAAATCTCCTAAATTTGCTCTTCCCCAGATAAAGATTATTTACAGTGGCCTTGATATTAAACAAAAATGTTATGTATTAAAAAAAGGATTTAAATGATTGAAAGTGAAAAAGGATAGATTAAAGCAAGTTACTAATTTAAAATCAAACACACCAGCTAAGCCTAATGGAGTAATAGAGAGGGTCACAGATCATGTTTCTCAACCTACCTCTTATTTCAAGTAAAATCCGTTAAGTCAGAGCTGATCTTTTCTCTGGCCTGGGTCTAGGAACTTCTTGTATATCCTCTAAGGAGACAGTTTTGAAAAGCCAGCTGAAGATGACCAGTGATTACTTCTCATCCCTTAAAGATAATTGCCTCAGAGCAGAAATCCTTTTGTTTAATTCTTCCCATTCCAATGTAAAAATACTAACTTCAAGATGGATTTCAGCATCAAGTGGCATAGTCACATGTCTTTTTAGGCCCAACCACGGTTTGGGCTTACAGAAAAACCAAAACCATTTACAGATCATTGTCTTGAACACTGGGCCGTTAAGTCTCTTAAGTACCACTAATGGGTCACTAGAAACTCTAAATTAACAAGAAGTTTATATTTCATATTTCTAGCTTCACATACAAGCATGATATATGCACTCAAATTGGATATACATATTCAGGGGATTGCAGGCTCTTGAACAGGTCATTTGACCTGTTTTGCATAAAGAATATTTGATACACATTCATATTCAAAAACATATTTCCATAAAATTATGGGGGTGAAGCATCACAGAAGCATCTACTCTTGTCTTTATTTTGGCAGTCTGCCTGTACTTTCATCTTTCTCCTTCTTTGTAATGTGGGGTTCTGGAAATAGATACCCAAAGGATAAACCCTAATACCATACCTCCTGTTTGCAGATGTCTCCTCAGCAAGCCATTCCGACCAAGCCCTGTGTCCTCTCCTGGAGGAGAACATGTGCAAATGTTGGGCAAAAGATTCAGGAAACAGCATTTGGGGAGGAAGGGAGAAGACAGCTGCTTCACCTGTGGAAAACTGGTCTCATCTGGCTTTATTATTTATTACTATGTCTCAAATAGTTTGTTCCAGAACCTGCAGATCGGCTATGTTCTGTTAGCTTCATTTTTGGTGGGTGTCTGCATCTCTTCAGAGAAGAGTGAGGTTAATTTTAGTCAACTATGAAAATGTCATGATTTCTTCTGGGTCCATAAATTCTAAAAGGATGATGAATGGGGACAGAGAGGTAGCACGTGTGTCACTATTCAACATGCAAGGCACTACATTCAGCCATTTAAAAGGATGATGGCACCCAAAGCTTTTATTTTAAAAGAGAGGGTCAATTGTCTAACTCTTTAGCTCCACAAAAGAGAGACCTTGGCAGAGAGGAAAAATGGCTACAAGATATCTGTGTTGGTTAAGAGGTCTGAGCAAAGGCAGGGCCGAAAGAACCAGGCATATTAGCACTGCAGGAATACCAGGGAGAGGGAGTGGAACATGTTATCAGAAGTTAAGGCCAGCAGCAGCACAAAGAAGAACCTTGTTGCATTGTTTCCTCTAATTTTTTCATCCAAAGATGGAATAAATTTTGTTATGTGCACCACCAATAGCAACACATACTGCCCATTGTGGGTGGCTCTGTTAAATCAGCTGGTCAGCACCTGAATCATCCTGAGCCTGACGGGGTTGATCTCCCAGTAAGTATAGACAGACCCCTAAATAAACCATTGTATCCGGAACTCAGATCGAGAAATGTAAGACAACTGTTGCAGATATACACATATGCGACTACTGGGCACAGAAATGAGCTGAACTGGATTAGAAGTCTTAGAGCATCAGTGTTCATGAAAGATGGATGCAAATTCAATATGGTAATTGAAAATGCAGTATCGATTTATGTCCCGTGGAAGTACTTTTCAGACCATAGGAGTAATTTTCAATACCCAAAAACTAATACAGAAAGTTGCCCTCCATTGTTTAAATTCTCACTGCTTTCTAGAGGATGGAAATACTTGTAATGTGAGGGAACATTTCCTTGATCCTGTTTTCTTTGTCCATGGCACTTTAGAACAATGCAAGTTCACAACAGAGATGTTCAATTAACTGTTAAATGCGCTCATCAATTCAGGGATCATTTCCAAATCTGATGGATGAGTTCAAAATATTTAATTCATTCTAACCATCAGGCGTGTTTGTTTAAAAAAAAAAAAAAAAAAACCCAACTCGTGAGGAGAAAAAACAGATGAGTATTTAAATGAATTCACATATCTTCAAGTGGTATGGTGCACAGGTGACACTGAGTTAAGAATGGGCAAAGTTTCTGTGTGGTGAGATGAAGAATAATAATGGGGAAGTTGAGTTGTTTCTATTTGGAAGTTAATTTCGATCCTATTTTTTTTTAAAAAGTGCTGCATTGGTGCTAAATATAGGTGGAGAATTATGTTTGTAGCATGTAACAACCTCTTACTAAAAAAAAAAGCAGTGAAATACAGAAAAGTTACACCACAATAGCAGCCTCCAAGCATGAGGGCTAAAAGAAAGAGGGTTTGCTGAGAAAAACTGACTGCTGGGAGGCCTTTAACAAAAAGTTTTGTCATATCTGACGCAGTTTTTGATCAGCTTTGATGCTCAGAAAGGGAGATAGTTGAATCACAGAATAAACTCTCTTAGAGCTATAAATTGTTACAGACTGTGACTCATTCGGAAATGTACCATTGTGTGAGTCTTCCATTTTTAAAATATATGATTAATGTGTTTGTAAGCAACGTTTTAACAGGTGAGAGACAAGGTGGGTGAGGAAGTAATATCTTCAATCGGACCAACTTTTATTGGTCACAGAGACCAGGTAGGGAGCTTAAATTCATAACTTTGCTAGGTACTAAAAATCATGGATTCAAAAAAAACACTGGATTTATGGTTCATACAAAAATCTATATCCCACTAACTCACCTCTACTCCGTGACTGCTGAGGTGTTAGCTACCCACTTCACTTTGAACAGGCTTTTGCAACGTATGTTAACTCTTCATACATAAAACAAAAAAGTAGCCCTGTAGCACCTTAAAGACTAACAATATTCCTTATTAGGTGATCAGCTTTTGTAGGACAGACCCACTTCTTCAGATCTGGAGAATAATTCTTGATACTTATGATAGTTGTTCTCCAGATCTGAAGAAGTGGGCCTGTCCCATGAAAGCTCATCAACTAATAAATAATATTATTAATCTTTAAGGTGTAACAGGAATGCTTTTTTTGTTTTGTGAAGATGCAGACTACCATGGCTACCTCTCTGAGACTATTCTTTATGCCTAATAACCTGTTCCACCTTGTATTTAGCTGCGATACCATGACCTTGCCCAGAACTGAAGAGCACCTTGTAAGCTGAAAAGTTTGTTCCCTTCACCAACAGAAGTGGGTCCAATAAAAGATATCACCTTGCCTATCTTGACTCTCTTATACCTTGAAACCAACAGGGCTACTACAGCTCTGTGAACAACATGTATTAACATGCTGGCTTTAACGAGTCCAGTACCTATTTGATATTTTTAATAATAATTTGTATCGCAGTGGCTACGTCTACACTAGCCCCACACTTTGAAATGGCCACACAAATGGGGCCAAGGGGACTTCGAACTAGGCGGGGTCCTTTCGAAAAGGAGCACCATCTGGACGTGCCGCGCGGCGGCAAGGCGCATCAATTTCGAAGTGCCGCAGCCGCCCGCATGCTAATGAAGCACTGAATATGCATTTCAGCGCTTCATTAGTAA
Organism: Carettochelys insculpta; assembly: GCF_033958435.1. Taxonomy (NCBI): domain Eukaryota; kingdom Metazoa; phylum Chordata; order Testudines; family Carettochelyidae; genus Carettochelys; species Carettochelys insculpta. The sequence goes on along the minus strand of NC_134149.1, from coordinate 7,139,161 downwards.
ACTTCGAAATGGCCATTTGCGTGGCCATTTCGAAGTTTGGGGCTAGTGTAGACACAGCCAGTGTGACACTTGGAGCTCTCAGACACAAATGCAGAGGATTATGGTACCCACTGCACAAGCACATGCTCTTTCAAATTAAATTCAAAATGGGCAAGTTTATTTTGAATTTTGTAAACCTCACTGCAGGAGGAATAGCACTATTTTGAAATAAGCCATGATGGCATCGAATGGCAATATTTCAAAATAGTCACTATGGCCGCATCCACATGAGCAAGTCCTTCCAGAGAACCAGGTCGCCTTCTGAAAGAATAAGTGGAGTGTCCACACACACACAAAATGGGCTCATTTGAATTCCTTTAGAAAGAACATGGCACTTCTTCCAGAGGCCCTCTTCCCCTCCCAAAGAAGGAAGGGCACCTTTTTCTGAAAGATTCTATTGGAAAAAAGCACGTGTAGATGCTCTGGGGGCCCTTTGTTTGAAAGAGCGGTCCTCATGGTGCTGGATTTTTCAATCCCTGGCCCATTCTTTTGAAAAAGTGGGGGTTGTGTGGAGCTGTCTTTTGAAAAAGCAGATTGCTCTTTTGATCCATGCTTTTGTGTGTGGGTGTGTCCTTTCTAAAGAAGATCTTCCGGAAGAGATCATCCATAACATCATCTTTTGAAAGATCACTGTAGTGAAGACACAGCCTTTATGTCTGGACTTGAAATTTCAAAAGAGCTGGGTGTTATTTCAAAATGCATTCTTGAGCATAGGTGTGTTTATTTTGAAATATGCTATTTTTAGAATAGCTGGTCTGGAATGGATCACTTTGAATAGTGCTGGTGTGTAGGGTTGCGGCTACACTACATGCCCCTTTCAGAAGGGGAATGCAAATACGGCCAATCAGCAATGCAAATGAGGCACTGATTTACATACCATGCACCTCATTTGCATAATGGTGGCCACTCACTGCTTCAGAAGTGGTGTCTTCAGAAAAAAAAACAAGCAGTGTAGCTGGGGTTCATTCAAAAGGAAACCCTGCTTTTGAAAGCACCCTTCATATTTTTCAGGAAGCAGGATGCTTTCAAAAACAGGGTTTGTTTTTGAAGGAATCCTGTCTACGCTCCTTGTTTTAGTTTTTTCCTGAAAACAGCATTTCCAGAAGAGTGACTGTCTGCCATCATGCAAATGAGACATGTGCTGTGTAAATAAGTTCCTCATTTGCATTTCTGACCAGTAGCATTTGCATTCCCCTCCCAAAAGGGGAAGGTAGTGTTGCTACAGCCTAAATGTAGCCATACGTGATAGAGATTGGCCCTGCCCTGATGAGTTTACAATCTAAACAGATAAGGCAAAATCAATACTACTATCCCTATGTTATAGGAGGGGTACTGAGCGATGGAGAGATTGAGATTCACCCAAGGTCATAGAGGAAATAAGTAGTAGAGCTCAGAACCAAGTCTAGTGCTTTAGTTAGATGACTATCAGTCTTTCACCTGGAATGGCTCAAAAGTCAATTCAGCAGTCTCAATGTCTGGGCTATTTTAAAACTTTAAAGACTTCATTGGTGAAAGCTCTTAGGAGGGACAGTCCTGGAGGCTGCGCCCCCATTTATCCATAAAGCAAGAAGCATCAAGTTGACCCTGGGGCCAACACTCTGTTTCAACTCTAACCTAGTGAGGTCGCTGAGACAGGTACACTGATTAGTCCTTGGTTTCACTCTGCTGAGGCAATTGATATATACTACGGATGGCAGGTGACATGACGTGTGTTTCTACTGGTGGTGCACATTCACATGTTTCAGTGCACACAGCAAAATTTGTTCTGTTCATTAATTGAAAAAAATAGAGGGAACATTGGCACTGAACCTGACACGACCAACATGCTTACAGATAGGTTCAGAAAAGAGCCCTCAGCTGGTAATACCTTCTGATCACTTGATGAAGTGATGAACTGGAGGAGAAAGGCTCTGCAGCCCAAGGTAGTCCCTTGAGTCATCCACTCCCCAACGAAAATTCAGAGGTCAGATCATTCTGTTCTTAACGCACCTTGTTGCATCTCTAGGTATTGCAAAGGCCTGATGACGTTACCGGAGCTTGAATGAGTTGAGTAATGGAGCGGGGGAATCTCTGCTCTGAGTTTTGCTTGCAGGGGAAAGGTATTGGGCCATGAATGCTTTGACAAGACTCTAACACACTGAAGTCTGCATACCAGTTAAGAGATGGCATGGGGGAAGGACAAAGAAGTGGGTAAATATTAGGCAATTGGCATTCCCAGTCCTGCCTTATTAATGGTGAAACTAACTTTCACCATCACGCAAAGTCAACGTAAGCACCAGGCACAGCAGAAGTCATCCCAGCTCAATGGCTGGTTGAAAGGGAGCTATGTTGCCCCTCTTGGAGGTCTACCCAAGAAGGTGAGCAATTTGGGGCATGAACCAGTGTTTTATCTTTGCACAGGGCTAAGCACAATTGGCTGGTGTGCTCCCCGGTGCTTTAGTAATACTATTTACTGCAGCAAAATGGCAAATACTATGTCTATAACCCAACCATGCCCTGTGCATAGTGACTCATTGTAAACCATCTCTCCCTCTTGGGCTATGCACAGCTGGTGGCCATTCCAGTACTGGGGCAGTCATCTGGTGGGGAGAAGCCTGGGGGTGTCCCTGTGCCTCCCATTTTATATCCACCCCCCAGCTTGTGGCTCCACTCCACTGGGGGCCTGCTTGAAGCCCAGTACAATGAAGTGGATCAATCACCAATGCAACGTTGACCAAGTTTCCCATTACTGTTCATATGATGTAAATTATTGTATGTACGTGGGCACAACGTAACTGCTATTCTTTGGCAACTTATGTCTCATGCTTACATCGGTTCCTGGTATTCATCCCCCTCTAAAAGGTAACAGACTTCTTTTGATTAATCCTCATTTTAAGCACTAAACAGTTTTCTTAAAAAGCTGCAATTTGCAGATTCTTTACAAACTAAAAAATCCCCGGCCTTTTACAGAGCCTGATGTTTCCATTTCCCTTGACACACTGACCCCTCTTTACTGGCCCCTTTATTAGTAACACTCACTTTTGGGAGAGAGTAATGTTGCTGAAAGCACACAAAATACAATTCCGCTGGCCATTAATCCTTGTCTTGGTGCTACCTCCACAATACAATGCCTCTCTATTCCCCCACTTTTTTCCCTTCTGTTTACTGTGATGCAGCCACTCCAAGAGGTAATTCCCTTTGTGGTCAGAATGCCGCAATCGAACTCCTATTTACGCTGGCTGTAATTTTCAATTTCACACAAGAACTTAACTTTAGCCGAGGGTCTTATAAAGTCCACAGGCGCCACAGCATCCAGCTTCTGGAACTTGGATTCTCCTGCCCAGATTCGGATTTTGAATTTAGGAAGCATGAGAGACTATAAGCTTAGCTCCTATTGTAGAAGCGTTTTTAAAATAAGAGGATTTAGGCAGAAAATACGTGAACACAAAAGCTCTGATTTTGGAAAAATAAGACCACGAGACCAGGGAGCAAAGCAGTAATACTAACTTATATGCAGGACTGGCTGACTGGTTGAATTCCTGTTCATACAGTACAAAAATGTGAGAGAGGTAATAGGGCTCCTTTTTAAAGAACCGCTTTTAGGTATTCAGTAAAAAGCTAATGTACGTTTTGAACAGGAGCTTGGGAAATACTACTTCACACGTAGTGCTTTTGAGAATACAGCTAGTGTGAAAGTTGAGTTGGTTTTTAAAAATGTGTTATGCTAGAAATGAAAAACTTTCAGGCAGCAGAAAACATTTTAATGTATTACACCAATCCCACAGCTAAACACATTTTGTATACGTATCTCAAAACAGCCACATCTATCTTGAAATTTACTTTTGCACATGAAAAATTGTGTTGTGACTGTTCTTTGTATTCATACATATACACATGTATATCTTTGTGCATACAAAACTATTTTCTAAAAAAGATTTCACCCTCTAAATGGAATATTAAATATGGGAATATTTTAAAATGTAGAGGGAGTTGGTTTTGTCCTATCAATCGTTAGCTCACTATTTGTCATAGGATAGCACTAAAATTTGCACATCAACTTTTACACATCAGTCACAACTAAAAAAAACTTGTGGTTTTCTTTTTTTAAATATTTCCTTCTTTGGAATTTTATGGTTAGAATTTGGTGTGAAATCCATACCAGGCAAACTTCATAAACCGATCAATGTCTTAAACCATTAGTCATGGGAAAAATGTATTGTTCTATCTGTTGAACATTTCATTTTTAATTTATTTTAAGTGTTAAGAAGAGGTCTGAAAAGATTTAAATCGGAATCAGCTTAACTACCTTTGACAAGTTTACACATGAGGCACACCAAGATTGTGTGCTACTTGCGACTTTAAGAAGTCTCATTCTGGCTTTCTCACCGAGAAGGTCCAGCCAAAGTTAAATCTTTCTACCCTTTGCTGATTTTCAACTTTAGACAAGTCCCCAACTTTTTTTTTTATTTGAACCCTGCTTTCAGAGTGACTTTCTGCCAATTGAAATTCAGTCCCTCAATGCTCGGGGATTTTTTTTGTTTTTTAGTTCCTTGCTTCTAAACTTTGATAAAAAAGGGTTTTCTTCACTCTCTCAATTTGATGTGACAGGGCCCTGACATGAATAATGGACGCGTTCCTTTCACAGGCAAATCAACTTAATTTAGCATGCCTTTATACTTTCAATAGCTAAACCCCAATCCGGTAAATTGCATGAGCTCCTTTAGGGTTGCAGAAATCTTCACAATTAGCAGAAAATGTATAAAGTAAACAGCATTTATTTTGTCAAAATACTTGAATAACTTTTATGCAGGAGTTAGAGATGAATATATCACTTCCTAATCAGATCTCGATTTACAAGCAATTGAGGACAGAGGGGCTAGCCTCAGTGAGTCATCCCCTGGATGCTAAAAGCAAGAGTGGGGGGGAAATAAATCATCAGGAGCACATTTAGTGGCACTAAAATTGCCAACTTTCTTGCTAGGCAAAAGGATGAGGATGGAGTTTTAGAGCAGGGTGCTTGTGAGGAGCAGGCCACCTAGGAAGAACTGAATTCTGCAACCAGAGAGTCTCACTCAGGAGAATGGATGCCTTCTTTGTCTCCATGCTGCATGAGCAGGAAGCAATGAGGAAGAAGGAAATCAGTGCCACCTACCAAAAATGGTAGGGAGATTGAGGGAGAACCGTTCTCATCTCTCTCATGCGCATAAGCTGATGTTTCATGGTTTTGTGCATGATCTGGTGAAGACGTAAAGGTTCCTCTTGCATTTAGAGTAGCATCGTCTCTTGCTAAAAAGACAGAAAACAGAAGGGAACAGGGCTCTGTTAAGGTAGATTGTGCCTCCTGCTGCTGGCCTGGCCTGCTATGTCTTATGAGGGATTTGCCTGAAGGGGACAGGCAGCAACACCATGGACTACGCACTTTGAGGTTTCAAGAACAGTTTTTAATGTCCACCTGGAACACATAAGAACCACACAGCTGCTGACGGTATGTCTGAATCGTAGAATACTAGAACTGGAAGAGAGCTCAAGAGGTCATTCACTCCAGGCCTCTGCCCTCACAGCAGGACCAAGCGCCGTCCAGAGTCTTTTCATGATCCCTGATAGGTGTTTTTCTAACCTGCTCTTAAATATCTCCCAAAGCAGTACATCCCTGCCAACCTTTGCGAAGCCCCCTCTGTAGCCAGTGTTCACTCAGTGCTGGTTTCCTCAGACCTAATGAGAAGAGAAGTTGTAGCATTGTCTATTCCTACAAAACTCCCTCTTCCAGGATCAGTACAGGTAGAAGGCAGCCTAGACCTTGGATGAATAAGCCCCAACAATAGTATCGTGAGAAAATAGTTGATGTTGTTGAACTGTAGAATATCAGGCTGGAAGAAACCATGCGAAGTCATCACGCCCATTCCCCTGACCTGAGGTGGGACCACGTAAACTATCCCTGACAGGTGTTTGTCCAACCTGGTCTTAAAAGACTCCAGTGATGGACGTTCCAAAACTTTCCTTAGAAGCTTATTCTAGAGCATGACTACCTTTTATAATTAGGAAATTTTTCCTAATATCTAATTTGTCTCTGTTGATGCAAAATAATCCCATTAAATCTGACCAAATTTGAAGATTATCAGCCCACACCTCAGTGTTCTTTTTTGAGGACAAAACATGCCCAGTTTTTTTAGTAATTCCTCGCAAGTCGGGTTATCTAAACCTTTTATCATTTCTGTTGCTTTCCTTTGAACTCTCTCCAAATCTGCCCACTTTTTTACCAAACTGTAAGGCCCAGCACTGAACTCCATCCTCCTCCCACTGAGTCTTCACCCAAGTACAGTGGGACAGTTACATCCTGCATCTTACATACGTTACTCCTGGTAATAACCTAGAAAGATGATGATAGCCCTTTTTACAACTGCATCACACTGTTGACTCAGCCTCAATCTGTGATCCACTGTACTACTGCTTAGCCAATTATTCCCCAGTTTGCACGTGTGTATTTGATTTTTGTCTTCCTAAGTAAAGCACTTTGCATGTATCTGTATTAAACATCATCTTGTTTTATTTCAGGCCAATTCTCTAAATAGTCAGTCATTTTGAATTCTACTTGCATCTTGCAGAATGTATGTCACCCCCTCACCAAAGCTTACTATCACTGCAAATGTTATATGCTTACTGCATGATTCAAGTCATTAGTTAAAATACTGAATAGCTGAACCCAGGGCTGACCCCTGTGGAACCCCTCTGGATATGACCTCCCAGTTTGACTGTGAACAATTGGTAACTATTTTTAGTATGGTCTTTGAACCACTTGTGATCTAGAAGACATTTACTATAAGCTTGGCGCACATTTCCTAGTGTGTCTAGGAGAATGCCACGTAGAACTGTCAAAATGCCTACTAAAATCGAGATACATCTGGTCTCCTGCTCCCTCCCTCCCATCCAGTAGGCCAATAATCCTGTCAAAGAAGGAAATTAGTTTGCTTTGGTGTGGTTTGTCCTCCACAAATCCATGCAAGCTGCTCCTTATAATCCTATTATCCTCTCTGTGCTTGCAAATAGGTTGGTTAACAGTTTGTCCTAATATACTTCCAGGTATCATTCTTGATACTATTGTTGTTTTTATTACAAATAGTACCTGAGGGCTATAGACTTCAGTTCAACAACTATTCATTTACAGTGCTGATTCTTAACAAGGTTGTATTTGGAATTAAGGCTATAATTTCAGGTTATACAAAAATCACACTTGCTAGTGTTTACACTACCATTTCTGGAATTAAAAAGCAGTCCCTTCCCTTTTCCCACTTGTAAAATAATTGAGATAGTAGCTATGCTAAACCAGAATCCTCTAAAACATAAATGCAGCTTGAATGCTAACCCATCAAATTCAAGTACATGAAACAAACGAGCCATGTCAACACTGCTGTGTTCAGCATAGTTTCAGTAAGTTAAGGGACCTTACATACCAGGTCTGGCTGTAATAAGCTGTTCATCACCCAATTAGGGGAACCAACAATTACAAATTGGCAAGAGGAGTGAAAGAAAATCAGTCAAGGTAAGACGTAATCCCTTTGAAAGGGTTTCTAGCATTAACCCCTAAAGAATGATGCTCTACGGTACCTTGACTGATTTCCTTCCCTCCCACCCCACCCCCTTTCCCTCTACTTGTTGGGTCAGTTAATTGGCTGATTAACTAGCAATTACGTCTAGGCCTGGCTCTAAGCAGGGTCCTTTTTTACCTTAGAATTTTATTGACAAAAGCAACCAATCAAATTCATCCCACATGTAAGCTCCAAGTGAATTGGTCTACTACCCCACGAACAAATTTGACCCCGCACGTTAAAGCCACTGAACCTGAGATTTGCTTAGAAAGACGTGAGGTTAGTTTGATGAAGGCAAAATTCTATTTGTGGGTATTTTGGTAGGCTGTAAAATCAGTTCACATCCTGCTTCTTCACTTTGCAAGAAGGAAAGCCTAGTGCTTAAGGGAAGGCTGTGAGGTGACAGTTTAACTAGCTGTAGTGATGTCACAGAACTACCCTCCTCACCAGTAACAGCGTGCAGGGAGTGAGGAAACAGCCTGATCATCAGCATTAGCCATGTTCTTCTTCCACTGCTGGCATAAGGCCCAGGTTGGACCTCATATTAGCGGAGGATCAGGTGCTAACGCTCTGCTCTCCTCTACACCACCCCATCCCACATGGTCTCTGCCTCAGAACACCCCCACACCATCCCTTCCTCTGCTGTCACCTGGGGAGTGGTGTGTGTGGCTGGCACAGAAAGCCACAAGAAGAGGGAAGAGACGGTCCAGAGGCAACGCATTGGGAGTGAACGGGGGCCACATGCACTCCCAGCTTCCCCCCCCCACCCCCCGCACATGCTCCCTCATTGTCAGAGCTGCACTGCTTCTGGGGAATGAGGGGCAGTCCGCAGGAAGAGGCAGTAGGGAGAGGGTATGGGCAGGAATGGGGTAGGGACATGGGTGGAGCATGGAAGGGAGAGGGTGGTGCATAGGCAGAAGGGGCTGTGCAGAAGCACACGGCTGGTGCCCACCACGGGAATGCCCACACTAGTCCCCTCTGAGGCTTGGTCTACACTGCACCTTACGGTCTACTACAGGTACACAGTTCTAGCTACGGCAATTGCATAGCTAGCATTGACATGTCTTTGGCTGACCGTAAGGTCTGTCCTCACTGAGGGAGGTCAGTAGGAGCATGTCTCCCATTGACTTCCCTTACTCCTCATGAGAGCAGGAGCACAGGAGGTCAACTGCAGACCCCGTTCAGGGTCGATCTCCCGTTAAGTGTCAAACCCCAAGACTATCCAGGAGCAGGCTGTTTTAATGCCATTTTGCACCATGGAAATCCTGACCAATGTGTCTGATCTAGGGCCACTAGGCTCACGAAAGCCTAAGTGTGGCCTCCTGCTTATTTCATATAAAAGCATGTGCACGCACACATGCACAGTGTTCAGAAAGTTAGCGCCATCAGGCAGAAGATTGGCTTGGACAGGGATCCGTGAAAGTGCCGAGGACAGCAGGAGCTTGCAAGAGGAGCCTCTTGCCTGACATGCAAAGGCTGCTGTATTTCAAATAGTATGTGTGCATGAATTAAAAACAGCTCGTCTGGGAAAGACTAATAGCATATACTAGTGCAATATGGCTTCACAGCAAACAATTTGCTGTCCCTAAGGTCAGCCAAGGGATCATACTACAGCTGGGGCACTTTTTCCTGGACAGACACTTATGTTATGTCTGTACTGGAGAGTTTTGTCGACAAAACCCATAGAGCGTCCACATGCCCAAGGTGTCCTGTCAACAGTAAACCAACTGACTGCGGCACTTCTGTCGACAGCGTTCTGCTGCTCCCCCATGAGGGCTGGGTCTACACGGCGCAGCTTTCCTGGCAGATCCATGTTAATGAGCAGCCTTGAAATTGCAAATGGCCACTCATTAGCATGGTCCCGCAGCTCATTAGCATAGCTGTGCGAGAGCTTGGCCCTGGCAGGGAGGGTGCTGGCAGTAAAGAGGCTGTGTGGACGTGCCCTGCTGGCAAAAAGCACCTCTGTCACCAGACCCTTATGCCTGAATTTTTACCAGCAGGGGCATATCCACACAGCCTCTTTACTGCCGGCACCCCGCCTCTGCCAAGACCGAGCTCTTGCAAGGCTATGCTAATGAGCTGCAGGACCATGCTAATGAGCGGCCATTTGCAACGTCGAGGCTGCTTATTAGCATGGATCTGCCAGGAAAGCTGCACTGTGTAGAGCCAGCCGAGGCAGAACATGTCTATCGACAGAGATCTGTTGACAGAAAACCAGTCTGGGCAGCCCTGTCTGCTGTGCTTCCGGCCGGCTGTTTCATAGAGAGAGTGGGCTGGCAGTCCAGCCGCTCGCTGTCGACAAAGCGGATCAATCCACTTTGCAGTCTGGCTGCAATCAGTCAACAGAAGTGTTGTCGGAAGAGATCTTCCAGCAGTAGCTTCTCTCGACAGATGGCTGCAGGGTAGACATAGCGATAAAGTGGTAAAAGATTCACCAGCAGATCCCTATTGACTGGTTCATTCAGAGTGGCAGAATTTACTATGCTTGTAGGGAACGCTGCAGTTGAAAGGTGCCATGTAAATTCTATGTTTTAGAAGACTGCAATGGTACAAGAGTTGTGTCTTTGTTCAAAGAGATTAGTCACAAGAATGACAGCAGATGTATTGGGGTAGTGGGCTAACCTCTCGATTATACAGGATATAACAATGTCCTGTATATCTGCAGCTGTGTTGCATGTGATGCCAAAAAGAGGACAAAAAGGCTACCAGGTAGTAGCCGCTTTCAGGTAGTTCACTTCCTGGGTAGGAATTTCAGAGGGCACTAATAGTGACCAGGATTTTAATTAACATGGTTCCTCTATAAGGAACTTGGGATCAGGTGAATAAGAACTAAGACACACAGGCATTTGTTAAAACCCTAGTCCTCTACTTGCACGGTTCTGCATGGCTGGGCAGAGTCCCACCAGCTGTAACAAGAAACCTCGGTTGAAGAGACAAGACAACTGGAAATAGATCTCACACGTTCTCAACCTGGAAGATAAGAGACTAGGTTCTGGTGCCCCTGGGAATCTCATGAGAAGAACAGTCCAACATGATTGGTCTGCTTGCCAAAGGGAGCTCTGTTATGACCGTCTGAGGAGAGCAAAATTCTGTTACAGCTAGCTAGTCCTAAGAACGGTAGAACTGGCCCCTTGTCAGACAAAGAAGCCAGTTGGGGATATCAGCAAACCAGTTACAATCCCAGAGCCCATTTCTGAGCCCAGTGGGTCATTTGAAGCCTGGGCTGTATCCTTGGAAGAGGGATGGTACATCACCATGTGAGGAAGGTAAAGGTGCTAAAAGGTGTTCTTCAGACCTGCACAAAAACAAGTGTAGTCACGTTGGGATTGTACTTATGCATTGACTAGTACCTGCTTCATCCCACATCTTACCACTTAGCAGTGCTGCTGAAGGCCTTACACACAGAAACAAATGATCAGGACTATGGGGAACAGTCCTGTCCTTGCAGCTGTGAAGAGTTCCTGGTGCTAAGGAGGTTGGTTATGGAGGGTTCAGACTACACTCTCCACGAGCAAGCTGGGAGGTGTTGCCTTTTCTTCTCTGACACTGAAGACTTAAAGCTTTATCAGTAGCAGGGGTCTGCAACATGCAGCTCTGGAGCTGCATGCAACTCCTTAAGGACTTCTTCGTGGCTCCCAATGCTACAATTGCAAAGTAAAAAAAAACAAACTCTCCTGCTTATTTTGATAAATGGTGAACATCTGAAATCTCAATGAACAATTCATATCTAAAGAGAAAACTATATGTGGTCTTGCAATGTTGGCTAACTCCCCCTTTAATATGTGCAGTGCATCATGGGATAGGATACCATATATGCTTAGATTGTGTTGCGAATAAAGTGTTCATTTTGAGAAGGAAAAGGAAGCTTGCAGCATTTCTGCTGCGATGGGCAACACGCATTTTAAGAAGGAAAAGTGAAATTAAACATGAAGTGAGAGGAGGAGTGAAAGTCAGGAAGACAGTGGTACAAATGCACATATGTAAAGTGTGAGGAATTAGACTATGTAAAAAGTTTGTGATTGTCCCATTGCAAATCATTGTGTGTGTGCTGTTCTTAAAATAGGGGTTACGAAAAGTATGGTTTGATGTTATTTAGTAAGGACCATCTTGTAGTCACGTGCATTGTGGCTCTCGAATTATTATTATGTTACCGAATTAGAAAAAAATGGCTCTTCTTGCAATGCTGGTTGCCGACCCTTGCTCAGTAGCATTCTTTAACCATGGGAAGATGGAATGTGTGGAATGAGCTGAAGGCTTAGTCTATCACCAAACAGTGGAACTCAGCCTGGGACCTCTAGAGCTTAGTGCAGGAGCCTATACCGCTTGGGCTAAAAGCCACCTGGCTATTAATTAAGGCTGTAGAGGAGACTCATTCTTCCTCTCTGAGACAGTGAACCACAATGGGTTTCATCAGCATCATGTTCAAAGACTTGATAACTCCCTTAGGTTTCTTCTGAAACCAAGAAGTTGTTTTCTTTAGCATATGAGGGTTTGCGGGTGGACTGAGAATAGACAGGACCATGTGAGTAGCTATTAGCATATCCTCTATGGGCCAGGTCTACTCTAGGAGACAAAATCAATTTAAAATATGCAACTCCAGCTACAGGAATGGTGTAGCTGGAGCTGAAGCATCTTCAATTGATTTTTTTGCTGTCTCCACAGCTGGAAAAACTCTCCCGTCAACTTCCCTTATTCCTTGCAACTGGTGAGGAGTACCCGGGTCAATGGCAGCACCGTGGTAATTTGATACAGCACAGCCCCACTAGGTGTGTTCAATCAAACTCAGGAAGATCAACCACTACCCTGTAGACATTGCCATGACCTGAGCACTTCAGCACATTTTTATGACCCACCTCCTTTTTGAGGGAGTGGTGTGGATATTTCTGAGTGTGCGAACTTGATAGAAGAAATCTATTGAAAGGTTTCGTAATCCTCCCTAGGAAAATAAGGTGGGTTTTGCAAACTGGAGCCTGGGCTACATTTACAATTAGATTTCCCCAGCTATGCTGCTCAGGGCTGTGTGCTGTAGTTAGATTGACCTGATCCCCAGTGCACACACAACTAGGCTGATGGAAGAATACTTCCTTTGGCCTTGCTGGTGCCTCTCAGAAGAGGCTGGTTAACTACATTGGCAGAAAATCCCATTCCCCATCTGTGCAAGAATCTGTGCTACTGCACCCCAGCAGCAAAGCATAAATATACCCTTGGTAGTCAGAAGCAAGTTAGCTGACGTGTTTTTAAATGTCCCTTAGCACCTAGTGTAGACAGACAGCAGTGTTCATAGACACATTTCCTGATCATGGTCATTAGCGCATTTTAAATACATGTGCAGCTAACAAGCAATAATGAAGTTAACACTTGTAAGATTGTGTTCTAAATTTTAAAACATCATCTTCTGCAACTCCCTTCCATTTTTCATTATGGACAAACTGACAATTATTTTTGGCTTAGTACAGATTAAACTTCTCTAGTCCTCATCCAGCAGCATCCGTAATCCAGCATGAATTTAGTTAGCTAGATGACCACTTATCTTGGGTGTGGCCAAGTCACCTGTGGTCCCATAAAATGTTTACAGCCACCAGTCCTGACTCTCAGTGTTCTGTGCTGGTTTTTAGCTGTAATTTGTCCCTACATGTCCTCTAAGACCCAGTAAGCAGTGGATATATTGTTAATGCTGCTAGACAATATTGACCTCCCATGGTCCGGCAAATTCTCATGCTTGGCACCAGTCAGGTGCTGAGGGTGGCGGACTAGAGGGGTTCAACCTCTAGTGTGAACCTGGGGATGCTTTGCAAGTTGCTTGAGCAGCAAAGGAAGGGCATCTCAGGTAGTGGTAATTTACTGAATTTTATGGAAGGCCTGAACATTCAAATGCAGTAATAAAATGTGCATGCATGTCCATGTACTCTGTGTGTATAAATTAATTGAACCTTCTCAATGACAGTCTAGCCAGTTGGCAGTCCACCTATCTCGGCACAAACATAGCCTTCTTTTAACACAAAACCATCTGGAGCTAGTTTCTCCTAAATTGTAAACCTCACCTGTTTTTCTCGACTGATTTACAGTTTGTTCTTTGTGCACATTCTGGCTGAAGCTAATGCTTCAGAAGGACTCCAATCTCTTTCTTGCCATCCCTAAAGCTCATTCTCCTTCTCCCCTCCCCTCTAACTTGACTGCATTCACTGCCACAGAGGAAGAGTTTTTCCAGTCATTACAGATTCTGATTTTCCATTTTGATTAATAAGTATTGTGATGTTTCAAAACCCCCCCACTTTAATTTCTGTTCACCAAGGCCAAACATGGGTGTTTCGAGTTAGACCCTAAGCCATTACCTAGGAGAAAATGCCCTGACTTTAGAAGGTGTGAGCAGCTGCAGAGACCTTTGAATTCAACGGGAAAATTCATGCCACTTTCGTTTAGCTCTTAAAAATGAATTGTGGTCCCCGGAAGCTAAACACTTGGGCAGCCACCTAGGTGAGATTCCAGTACCACTCAGCTGATTAACAGAGTGCCCACAGCTGCCCACACAGGCAGCGTGTATTTCAATCTGTGATGCACATCTACACGTCTTGGTGCACATAACAAAATTTATTCAACACATCAATAAAAAAAAATTAAAGGGAACAGTGACTTGGGAACCTAAAGTTAGAAAGCTTAAACATTATACTTATTACAATAGGAATAAAAACATTACAAAACAGGTGCCTAGAAAAAGATTTGGTTGTGGACTTCAGTTAATCAATCTGTTGACTCACTAGATCCAATAATACCCTGGATGTCTACATCTCTCTGAGCCAGATTTTTCCCCAGAGGGCACCCAGGGAAAGCGGAATAATTTTGCTGCTTTTTTAAAATTACTCAGATCTATTTCTGTTTCTCCTGTTTTCCTTCCCATGCCTCTGTGCACAACTGTACGAGCTATGAACAGACAAGTCCACTGTTGCAATGTTGTCAGGGCCTGGCTAGTTCTCTAGTTCAAATCCTTGTTCCTGCTGTTTGCTAAGTACTTGTTCACCGTGACAGCTTTCAGCCAAACAGAACACGCTGAATGCTTCATTCCAAACAGCGCTGTCCTGCTGGGCTTCAAGTGAAACAAGCCCTTCAAACTCCACCATGTGAACTTTTCACAAGGAACAATCTCCTTCAGACAATTCCATTCAGAGGTACTACCCATGAAACTGGGACGTGGGTATGAAGTGACATCAGACCCTTCCTCCTCTGGCCAGGGTCAAGGCCACCAAAGTTGTATTTGTCTGAAGGTCCCCACATGGCACGGTGCATGACTTCCTTAATTATCTAAGGTGTCCCCTTTAGAAAAAAAAACACCATCTTTACCGTGTATTTGAATCTGTGGTTTTTTAGAAAGCCAAAGCTAATGCTTGGGAGAGGACAGCCAAAGGTTGGGTTGGAAAAATAACCAGAAGTCCAGTTGCATCTGACAAAGTGGGTCTTTGACCACAAAAGCTGATGCTCCAATAAATGTGTTAGTCTGTAAGGTGCCATGAGACTTCTCATTGTTTTTGCGGATACAGACTAAGAAGGCTATCCCTCTGGTTCTTGTTGGAAAAATACAATTGCTTACTTAAAACATAATTCACAGGCGACTTAAAGGCATGCCTGCCGAAACTAGTAGACCAAAAATGAGAGAGATCAGCTGCTTGTTGGTATGCAGGTGTGGGCAGACTGTGCCGCACACACGCCCTTTGCTCTCTTCTCGAGAACAGCCAATGTACTGAAATATACATAAGTCTTGCTCTCCAAAGTGCCCAGACAGAAGGGAACATATATACTAAGAACCAGTTCAGGAATGGGGCATTGCAAGCTCACAGAATGGGAGCCTGACCCTAGGTTGTAGGAACTTTGGTCAATCCCATGGTTCCTTTCTCCTCATCTTGTCCAAGAGGTAAGTGAGAACTGTACTGTGGCTAAATGTTTTTTTCTGGAGCTGGAGGTCAACTTGACGGGATTTGGGATATTGACTTTCCATAGTCCTCTTTCTGCACCCTCTCACAACCCGTACTAAACCACCTTCTCCCCATACAACGAATTGCTCTGCCAGAAGTCCACAACTGTTGTGTGGAGAATGGGAGAGGGAAGGTACATTAGTAAAGGGTCAATGTAAGGGGGAAGAGTAAAAGTTTTGATGTTTGGTGTGATAGCTATGGTTAGAGTAACGTGTGTGCTCAGGGATGGAGGAGCAGAAGGTTTGTGTGGTTAGATGTCTTAACTTTTCATTCCTTACTTTGTGAGCATTTGTAGAGGATGAGTGTGTGTTGAGAAAGAGAGGCAGCTCTGTTGCTCTTCAAGAGAACCCAAATGTATTGACCCTGGTCCTTATTGCTATGTTAATGAATTGGCAAGAGGGTTCCACCTCATTAGTGCAACAAAGCTAATTAAGTTGTGTGCCCAGAAGCCTTGTAAAACACAAGATGTTGCATGACCAAGACAACACAATTAGGTGAAACTTAGGAATTGCATTTTCAGATTTGGGGTTCATTCACACTCAGAAGTTGTGAAATAATAAAGGCAAATGTTCACTTCAGCTCAGTGCATAGAAGAGTTAGTTACATCTGTACTTCAGTATTCATAGTCCATTTTAAAATCTGTTGCTGATGATTTGGGGAGTTTGGAACCAAATGGGATGAGCCTGTGAAAGTGCCTGTGCCTGTGGAGTCCAGAGGGGGATGCTGGACTCCAGATGAACCATTCCCTCAGTGGGGAAGCCCCTTTGGGAAGAAGTGAAGGATGCAAAGGTGTAGCCTCCCAGCCCGAGGGATCATGTAAGTCTTTGTGTCTCACGTAATGTGGCTTCCCCTCCTAAAAGAACCCTTCTACCTTAGGTCAGACCTTCACTAAAGGGGAAAGTCAAATTAAGCTATGCAACTCTAGGTACATCAAATATGTAGCTGGAGTTGACATACCTTAATTCCAGCTTCTGCGCAATCTCCACTGCAGTAGGTCAATGAGAGCAAAACCTCCCATTGTCTTCCCTTACTTTTTTTCTTGCGAGGAGCAGGAATGCCAGGGCCAATGGGGGCACCTTGTGAAGGCAGGTCTAAACTAGACCTGAAAGTCGAACCTAGATATGTAATTCCAGCTACGGCAATTGAATAGCTGGAATTGATTTATCTGGCCATCCTCACTGAGGCAGATCACTGGGTAAAACTCTCACATCAACCTCCCTTACTCCTCACGATAATGAGGAGTACCAGGGCTGACTGTTGAGCCCTGGTAGTTGGATTTTACGCATTCCCACTGGGCACACAAAATCGAACCCCGAAAGATCAACCCTGACCAGGTCAATCTCATGGTAAGTATAGACATAACTTGAGTCTGATTTAGTGCATCCTTACCGGACACTCTAAATTGAACTCGAGAAGATCAACCACAGCAGCATGACTCTTCCCCATAGTGAAGACTTATCCTATGTCTACTGCTCTAATTTGCAGAAAGCCCTCTGCTGGATTCAAGCAGCACTGCCTTGAGCACACACATCTGCAGACATATCCACTGCCCGGGAAGGGGAGACGGGTACTGACAAAAGCTCAGCTGCCCTGTTAGGGCCTCCTCCTCTCACAGAAACTAAAGGGACATTTGGGACCCTTTAGTTGCTTTTTAAACATGAGGCTGGCAGCTGAATGCTAGGCTCAGGTACAAGTCACACTGGGTGCATCAGCTGGCGTGACAGCCTGGGTCACCAGCAGTAAAACAAAGGATTTTCTTCCCCCCCAGGCAGATGTAACCCAGAACTTATGTCTGCAAAGCAGCAAGTCTTTATTTCTATGTCAGGTATTGCCAGTGAGTCTATTGCTAAACATATGTGCCAGTTTCTTAAACTGCTTGATATGTTCCAGT
Organism: Carettochelys insculpta; assembly: GCF_033958435.1. Lineage (NCBI taxonomy): Eukaryota > Metazoa > Chordata > Testudines > Carettochelyidae > Carettochelys > Carettochelys insculpta. Next base: position 7,121,705 of record NC_134149.1, on the reverse strand, counting down.
GTTTCAAAGCTGCAGCTAGTTAGCCAGGGTTTGCCTATGCTTAGACAGCAAAGAGTCTTGTGGCACCTTAAAGAATAAACAAATTTATTTGGGCATCAACTTTCATAAAGTGGGCTGCAGCCTACACAAGTTGATACCCAAATAAATTTGTTACTCTTTAAGATGCCACCAGACTCCTCATTGTTTTTGCTGAAAGACTAACACAGCTCCCGGTCTGAAACTTATCTTTATGCCTGGCATTATTGTGGAATAGCTAATCCGCTTTAGATTCATACCCTCCTTTACTCCAGAATAACTCTGCAGTATAAACAAGCCCTATGGCATGAAGACATTTTGGGGCTGATTTTTAAGCACATGTAGAGGCCACTGATTGCAACTCGAAATGTGATTCATCACCTCTGAAAATCAACCCTCCTTATTGTATGGGAAGAAGGGAGATCGCTTTCATCTGATCATATTCAGGTCCGTCTCTTCTTCCAACTGCTAGCAGATATCCATGCATAACTCCCTCAGCAAGTCACTGGGAGCTGAGTGGCCAATTTTACCAACAGGAGAGAATCTCTAACCTGTGTCTGCTAGAAAAGGAAATTAACAAAGGCTGTTAACATCTAAAACTCCCCAGACTGTAAATCTGTTATAAATGTTCTGGTAAAAATATTCACTTAAAACAGATTTAACATGGAAAGCATTGTTTTATTTTACCATCATTCTCCCCCCAGAAAAGGCTATCAGAGAAAACATGCTCTCTAAACATTAGTTCACTTTGAGTAGACTATGTTTAACCGCTAATTTCAGGGGCCATTGGGCAGGGAAAGTAATCATATAATTTAGACTGCTTAATCTACGAATCTACATTATTGGACTTAATAACAAATAAAGGTTCCATTCACTCTGTGGTCTTTAGAATCTAAACATCATTCCCTTTATTTATATATAATTTTGAAAGGACATACTTTTTTATAAAGTAGTGTAATTCCAGACAGGAGTCTTGAGCATTAAGAGTTAGATAAGCCCATAACTAATATATACTTCTGTAGGCTGTTTACAAGAATATGTTAGTTGTTTAGCCATTTTTCCCTCCCAAGTACATTTCACAGATTTGAAGTATGACCAGTAATAAATTCAATAAAAGGTTTTATTCAACTTTTTTCATGTTCACTTCTTTACATTTTATCATCACTCTCAAAATGAGAAATGCCCATTTTAAGCACATTGGGGGAGGGGAGATTGTGCCTTTTTTCTATGCAATCCTTGCTTTTTCACGATTCATTAAACCTTTTATCTCCCGCCCACCCCCGTGTGTAATTGGACCCCTCTCATTGACATGCATGAGGAATGCGTGATTCTGAGAGAGGCAAAAGAGGAGCTGCAAGATATTCCTATAGCCACGGAAAACTTCGCAAGAGCAAGCTGTGTAAGATTGCAGTTCCAGAACAACACCAATTTACTGCAGCACCAACAAGATTAGTTCTGTGGGCGTTAGCAAGAGATGGATCCAGGCTCTAGATAGGAGAAAAAAGGGGGGAAAAAAACCCCTCACCTTAGCCATAAAAAATTTTCCTATTGTATTAAATGTTGTTTCTCTTATAGAAACTTGCATTGACTTTATCAGTCTTTTTTAAGAAATGTATTTTTTTAATTGAAAGCTTTAGAGACTACACTGTCTTTAGGCTTTGCTCCTCTGTTGAAGAGCCTCTACTCAATTGGTTGCAGCCACTGATTAATTAGTTAATTAGTACCTTAGAGCAGACTACCAGTGTTACACAGTTTTCGTGGCTTAAATAGTGAAATGTTGCATCTAGCCCTGAAATTTTAAAAAAAGAGAAACATCATGATTTTTGCCTCTGCATTTTATGAAGATTTGTATAACTATTTGTTGGTAGGGTACTTGTTCTGAACTTTTCTTGTAAGAGATTGTTACACTTAGCTGCTTCATTTCTTCCTTTGCATACGGGTGCAATTCCAGAGAGTGAAATATATTTTAATTAGCTTTCTGCTTAATTGATTTCCTTTCAGAAAAGAATTCTGTATAAATTATATTAACGGCTTCTGATTTTACTCACATGAGTTTAACTCCACTGGGTCAAATCCTCAGCTGATGTAAATTGGTGTTGCTTCAATAAAGTCAATGGAGCGAGGCCAATTTATATCAGCAGAGAATCTGGCCTATTTGCTTCCATGAATAACTCCTGAATAACACCAATATTACGGAGCTCAGAATAAAAAGCTATAAAATGAATAGCCAACTGTTTTAAGTTTGTTGCCTTTTGTTTATAATGCACATAAAAAATCTTATCTGATTATTTTCAGGTTAAACATAAAAATAGTCACTATAACATGCAATTCAAGTTCACAGTTACGTCAGTAATTCAACCAGCCCACAAGTGCATTTTACAAAATCTGAAGAAATGAAGCCTTATGCACTTAAAGTTAATAATTTTCAAATTCAGCAAGGGAAAAAAAACACAAATGGAATGAGAGGTTTTACCAGTGCTTATTTTATTTGGGAGTGAGAGCATGTGTGTGGCTTACATGTTTTAGTGGTGCTTTTTCCTTTTATTCTTAAATAAATCAGTTAAATACTTGAATGTAGAAAAAAAAATAATCTTCTTAAAATGTACCACTAATGCTTGTTCCTAAGCTGCTGCTGGAAGAGGCAAACTGAAAACAAAAAATATTAAGCAATATATCCTCTAAATGCTGTGATTTAAAAAAAACAAAATACTTGCAACAACTTTTTTGGTTCAAATGTCTTACAGTGAAAGTGATTTACCAAAGCCTTTATAAAGTACGGCTACAGTTATGGATTTAAAGATCATTTCAAAGAAGGCTTTGATTTTAAATCTTAACTTTCCTTGTTTTTAATCTGAAGACAATCCCTATATATTAGTTGCACTTGCCTATAATTGTAAGAGCTTAAATAACACAAAACTGGATTCAGGTCCCTATCGGCTGGTAAATGGGGAAGACTGAAAGCAAAAGTAAACACTAACCTTACGAAATAAAAGACGTTAAAAGATAAGTGTTAAGGGCCTTATTCTTTTTGGAGAATAAAACAAGATTTAGTAGCTTTCCACTTAATTTAAATGAAAAGAATCACTACCTTACATATTGCACTGATAATGTAATGGAGAGAGAAAACAAAAAAGTCTTTGTAGCAGTGACACCTCCCATAGTTGTTGTGAAGAAACTTTTCCCCTTGGTATCTGCTAACAAATTCTAATTAATGCTGCACATTCCTCCACTGAAATCATTTGATGCATAACAAGGGGGAAAAGAGGGGGAGGGTGGGGGAGAAGAAATTCTCAGTGCCCATGATTGCCCTGTTAGAATTATGGGACCCGAGGTCTGGGCCTCCTAACTTACTGTCTATTAAAGCAGAGCTTTGAAAGAGAACTGCAACCTACAAAAGCTGTCAATCTTCCTTGCCCCGAAAGTCTGGGTTCACATGGATTCAAGTGACAGCCCTCCTCCCCCGCGCACAATACATCAATCTGTCTCTCCCCCAAGCACCCACAGCCTATTGTGTCAGGCCGCAGGTGCCTATCACAGCACCCATGGCTGCCTCCCACAGCTCCGCCCCTGAGAAACAGGAACTCCGAACAATAGGGCCCTGTGGGAAGACGGGAGGTGGGTGTTTGGAGGGGGAGCAGACAGATGGTAAAGGGTGCCGGGGGGCGGGGGGGGGTTAGGTATTTTCAAAACAACTGCCCAAGATTTTAACTTTCTCCACTTGCCTTCATTTCAGTCAGCGGCTGCTCCCAAGAGAGCGCCACACCTTCCAATAGGCATAGCTGGGTTTTGTTGTTTAGTGTTTATGTGTGAAGCCCCCAGAGCCCCCGGGCATTCACAGGTTCCCCCAAAGTTGCAGCGAGAATGACATAAGTAGAGAGTGTTGTGTTTCAAAAGTGGACGAGGAAGCACTGGTGATGAGGTGTTCGTAAAGTGCTCTGTAGAGACATCCAGCCCAGTCATGGGCAGATGCTGTAGCCCAGGGTAAGAGGATCTTGGGTGATGCAGCTTTTAGCCACACAAATCACTAAGTGCTGCTAAAGAAAATGGTCTTGCGTGAATGTTGTTTTCCTGGCATTCCTAAAGGCAATCAATTTAATATTCAGCTTTGACTGGAATTTGGTGCTGACCCTGACCCTGCCACTGGCGTCCTGGGTGACCATGGGAAAATCCCTTAATAGCTCTGGGCCTCTCTCTCTGACGCATTTCCGACACTTTGTGTATCTTGGCTGGTCAGACGGTAGGTTTTCTCAGAGCCGGGGCTATCTCCGTGTTTGTGTAATATAAGCATTCACTGTCCCAAACAGTGGCGTTAAGACCACTTACAGAGGGAACGAGTCTTCTCACAGCTTTAGCTAATAGCACCCAGCAGACGCTCATGCATTAAGCCAGTGGTGTCCAAAAGAATTTAAAGATCACCACGGCCCCTCCCCTTCCCCAGAGCCAGGCACCACCCCTACCCCCCCAAACTGGAGGTCTCCCACGCAAGGTGCCCCAGCAGTGCTAGAAGCATCCCATGAGGCAGAGAGCTGGAGGCACAAGGTGCCCCATGCGTGGAGTCATGCTGCCAGCTGCGGGAGGAGCCACCTCCATCACTGCCTCCACATGCCTGTCCCAGGGAGGGCGCTCCACATGTGCGGCTCTAAACAGCCACCTCACTACACCCCAGTGTCCAGTTCACCACACGTGGCGAACAGGAAGCGTATGGGACACTGCAGCATTAAGCCCTGCAGGTCCCAGGTTCAAATCGCTGTTACATTTGTATGGCTCAAAGCCCAGGGGGCCCTGGGGAGGCTGTCTGGGTGCTACTGTAATATGGATAGATATGAATTCTGCTGAAGAAGAAAATCACGGCTCGTTAGCTCATGGTGGAAGCATTTGGGGGCTCATCTCTTCAGTGGGTTTCAAGTCCTTTCTGTTGCATTTATTCCCCACAATGCTGTAACAAGAGGGAAGTATTCTACCCATATGGACAATGGGCAGATCTCTCTGTATCTAAAGAGGATTTTCCATGGGAATTTTGGCCCTTTGCTGCTTATAGAAATCCATGGCCTGGAAAGTTTTGTTTGGTTGCTGGGATTTTTATAGTAGAAACTCAGGTCTATCCCCGAAGAGCCAGAAGGTGAGGGGAGAACCTGGCTCTGATACCAAAAGAACTGCCGATGAAAACTGAGCAGGGTAGGGATAGTTATTCAGACGATTAAGGTTCTTTGTGATGCTGGCTTGTACTTCAGTGCTTGGGAGAACAGAACTCTTTAAGGGTTGCTCTGCTCCTTAAATGAATGGCTGAGAAGGTGCTCAATCCACCTAGGATTCATCCAAGGAGTTCTCTGGAGGTAACGTTTGAATTTCTACAGTAAAACCAAGCAGAAACAAAAATGGCTTTCTTGGGGAACGGGAGCTTTGCAGTCCTTTTTGTACAGCAGAAAAGGCCCCAAGCCTATTTTTTAAAAAAAATCTCCTGTCTTTATCTCCTTTGAAAGAAAAAAGCTGTTTTGCAGATTTTGTGTTTTGTTTTTTTCCCCTGGTTTGACCAATTGACTGTGAATGCAGCCGCTGCTTTATTTCTGAGACTGCAGTTGAAGTCTGTGCCAGGGAAATGATGCTGGTGATGGTTTCAGCACAGTCCTGCAATGGGTAACTTTCTTCAAAAAACAAGAATAATTTGGTGTGGAATAATGACAGTCAGAGCAGAGTGCTGAGGTTGTTCATTTGCACAGAAACATGACACTAATATCTCTAGGAAGAGGCAGAAGAAAACCGGGAGAAGTGGAGGGAGTTCTGATTTGCTAGTCAAAAAAGATAAGTTTCAGGTTTCTCTTCAGATGTGCAAAAATGTAGCAGCTGGGGACTGACGGACAACCCTGCACAACAGCCCCACAAGGGAGGGTGCTCCTAGCTGGGAAACTGTTTGGACCCAGCTAATTTAAATAAGGAGTCAACTCTAATATGGAACAACAACTGTTTTGCCTGAAACGCCGATCTTTTAAAAACAAAGTTGTTGGGTTTTTTTGTTAAATTTTCTTTCACTTGAGACTAACCAAGTGTCTGTATGCCAGCTCCAAGTACTTTTCAATTACTTTAAGTCAGGGTGCTCAAAGTGGGGGGTGGGTCCCCTAGCAAGGGGACATAAAATTTTGTAAGCAGGGCACAGCACAATCGGCTTCTGGGCCTTAGGCTCATCCATTTCATTAAAAATGCTGAAATATGTTAGTGTTTTTATGTCTGTGTATTCTCATTTGTATACCAATTAATAAAGTTTTTACATTTTACGGACTTATTTTCTTACACATGCCAAAAGGGTTTGAAATTTCTGTCAGTTTGGGTTACATTAGACAGGGTGGCTGGGTGGGGGCTATTAATTGCAGGGACGAAAAGTGGGGCCCAGTGTAAAAAGTTTGCTCACCCCTGCTTTAAATGACAAAAGCAGGACACCAATTTCAATCCGCCATCCCTTCTGCCAAACAGCAACACTAACAAATCCATGATCACAACCCAAAACATCGACCCATATGTCTATCTCCCCAAATTGTCACAAATGCCTAAGCAAAAGTACTTGACCTGCAGCATGTCCTGAACGGCAGCAAATCTGACCTATTTCTCACCAGACCCAAAAGAGAGCAAATTAGAAAATGCACTCCCTTCGAAAACCTTCCTAAAGTCACAATATACTGTAGAAATGATCTTTCTGAAATACAGTGGCCAGATCCACCTTTGACGGAAATCCGTGGGATTCTTTCATTCACTGCAGGATTTGCACCAGTAGTTTGAGCAAGTTGGCAAAAGGTATCTGCACAGAGACAAATGTGGAAGGCAGATTTGTAAACGTGATCAAATGTAGGAAGGAGGAGTGTGAATAATTTATTTAGTCTAGTTTTAAAAGTTTTTGGTTTAAACTATCCAATTTCAGGGAGAGAGCGAGAGAGAGAAGTTTTGTGTGGTAAATATTTTTTCATATATAAATGAATGTTGACAGTTTTCATTTCAATCAGTACATGAAACATTTTATTCTGTGTCTCCAGGGTATTGGCAGGACGCTTGGAAGCACCATCTGTCATTCCGGTTGCTGCACAAGTTTGTAGTCCAGCTGTTTCATTAGATACAGGGTTCCTGATGGATGATGATCAGGTAGCAGTTCTAGCCAAGAGCGTGCTTTGTTTTCATTTGTGCTGGCAAGAAGTAGTCAACCTTTCCACTTAGAAGTGGACTTTATCCAGGCAGTGCCATCTCAATATTAAATTAGCACAAATCAAAAGCCACTAGAGTCAATGGAAAAACGTCTATGGTGCAAGCTTGGTTTACTCGAAGAATGTGCACGATATGGTCACCCACACAGATTTGTTTCCAACTGAATAGTGACAAAGAGGTAGCTGTGCTAGTCTGTATTCTATCAAAACAAAGCAGTCATGCAGCACTTTAAAGACTAACAAAATAATTTATTAGGTGATGGGCTTTCGTGGGACAGAACCACTTGGACCTCCGTGCTTTATATATTGAGTCTGTTCTGGTACGGCTATGATCTGAAGAAGTGGGTCTGTCCCACGAAAGCTCATCACCTAATAAATTATTTTGTTAGTCTTTAAAGTGCTACATGACTGTTGGTTTGTTTTGTTTCCAACTGAGTATGTTACTCCAGTGCTCCATAATCTGCACTGGTTGTCAACAAGTAATTCAGTGGCTTGTTTTACTATGTCCCCCCCAGCCACGGTTGATCTAAGTTCTGCAACTTCACCTATGCAAATAGTGGAGCTGAAGTCGAAATACCACATTATCTTCCATGCGGTAAGACTGGTGGGGGCTGCTCTCACACTGACTCCAGCTACTCTCCTCATCCTGGTGGAATACCAGAGTCAATGGGAGAGCACTCGGAGGTCAATCAATTGTGTCTTAGCAGACGCGATAAATCGACTGCCAGTGGATTGATTGCTGCAGTGTTAATTTACCCTGTAGTGGAGACAAGCCCTTGGAGACCAGTTCTCTTTGGCATATTGTTGCTTTACAAGGTTGCTCACAGGAAGTTGGTCATGAAGGGTCCTCAAACCCCAACATTCCTTCTTGGTGTGGAAAGAAGAGATGTTGGACAATGGGTTGTATCTGGGAATACTGTTGTTAATTGGTAGACTGGTTTCACTGTTGCTGTCTAGTCACTTCTAAAGTATATTGAAGACTCAAATTATTATATTAAATACTGTTAGTTTTAATTTGTTTAAGTGAAACATCTAGCGCTTGATCCAAATCCCAGGGAAGTCAGTGGTGCAATATCAATTCATTTCAGCGGGCTTTGGACCGGGTCTTACCATATAGGACAGTAGCTCTGAAAACACAAACAACAAAGAAAACCAAGGCCCTTCTTCAAATGCAATTCTGCCTCATGCGATCAAATATGTAATACCATGTGCAAATTCTAAAACAATTCAATACAGTCGCTAATGACAAAACAGCAGTCCTGAACAGCTCATCTTGCTTACTAGCTTAACACTCCCTAACTGCAGGTATGTCTGTATGTCAGTGGCAGAGCTGCGCCAGTAGACACTACTCACGCTACAGGGAGGGGTTCTCCCATCAGCATAGAGAAGTGATAACTAGGGCTTTGTCTACACTTATAAGTTTAAAGCACCTCTGCGCAGTGGGATCGTGGCACCAGCTGTAGGAGAGAGCTCTCTCAGTACTGTGAGTAAGCCGGTTCCTCAAGGCAAGTAACTAACGCTGCTGGGAGCCTATTTACATTGGTGCTTTATAGCAGGGGTGAGCAAACTTTTCACAGCAGGCCCCACTTTTTTGCTCCTGCCCCCACAACTTGTCTAATGTAATCCAAACTGACAGAAATGTCAGTTTTGTTCATATGACAAAAAGAAACCCCTTAAGGCACATGTAAGCAAATAAGTCTGTAGAATGTAAAAACTTTATTCATGGGTATATAGATATCCGTACACAGTCATCAAAACAGGAACGTATTTCAATATTTTTAATGAGCTGGATGAGCCTCAGACCCAGCACCCAACCATGCTGCATCCCCATTATGAAACTTCAGACAGGGTCTGTCCCGTACTTTGCGCACCCCTGCTTTATAGCACTGTAACTTGGGGGTGCATTTTCACACCCCTGAATAAGAAAGTTACCACACAGTGAAGTAGCTGGGTGCACAAGCCCAGGGGTCAATGGACGAATTTGCCAATCAGCTTAGAACTCCTATGCCAAGGCGTTGGGTTAGCAAAACTACATCTCTCAAGGATGTGGATTTTTCCATGAGAGACATAGACCTGGTCCACGCCACAGGCTTACATCAGCACAGCTAAGCGTAGGTAGCAATAAGGAAATTTGGACTTTATCAGAGGAAGTGATTCATTGACCATATATTCAATTATTGCACTGTATTTGCAGACGTTTATAATGGGCATTAATAACTTGTATTATAATCATGTTCTAATGTTCATTAATGATAAACAATGTGTATTAATATTACTCAGACAAGAACTAAAGATTAAGGTGGAAACCCATTTGATGTAATGGCCATTAGTCAATTTTGAGAGCTGCTTGGGAGTTTAATATGAATTGAGACAGTCAATATTTCATCAGGCTGCTTCCTCCAGCTTCCTGTGAAAAGTTTTTTGTCTTAAGAAGAAGTTCCTTAATTAAAACTGCGTGCTTTAAAAGAATGCATTTGAAATGGTGCAGTACTAGTCTATTGGTTGAGTTGAATCAGTAACAATAACTGGGGCCAAATTCAGGCTTGAAGTAAGCACAAGCCCTTCAGGACATGGTTTCTCAAACTGGGGGGCATGAAAAAATTCCAGGGGGGGGCACAAGGTGATTCAGCCCCCCCCTTCCCCCCCATCTCCCCCCCCAACCCAAGAAAGATCCAGCCTTTGCTTCTGGCTTTCTGCCACTGCCATTTCACATGGGTGACCCAGCTCAGCCGCTATAAAAAGCAGGCAGCCAGCGAAGCTAGCTGCCTCCTGCAAAGGTGAGCGAGTGTGGGTTGTTGGGGGACGGGGAGGATGGGGTTAGATGGTGGGGCTGGTGGTGCCTGGCTTTGGGGAAAAGAGAAACTCTGGTGGGCAGCCCCGGCAGTGCACAGCTCAGGCAGCTGGTCAGCTTGGGCTGCACCAGGCACCCAAAAGGCAGGGGCTGTGCCATTAGCCTGGATGGTCCATAGTCGGTCTCCTAGGGTTTCCCGACTTACGAAGAAAATGCAGCATCATCTTTCACTTTAAATTCATTTGTTTCTGCTGTTTCTGATGTTAAATTACATTTTTATTACATTTTTGGGCCAAGAAAAAGCTATTTATGCTTATTTTTAAGTTTAAATAACATTTTAAAATCAAGATTTTGTTGATTTTAAATTATGAATTGAATTTTTTGTTAAAGGGGGGTTGGCTGATGGTAAAGAAGCAATGTGGGGGTGGGTGAGGTTTTCTCAAAAATCAAAAGGGGGGGGTGTGATGCTGAAAAGTTTGGGAATCACTGCTTTAGTAGAACTGAGCTGCTTGTGTCATTGTTGACTTTGGCCAGTTTCTCAAAGTTAACTTTTTAATGCATACAAAATATAGAGATCTAGTATTGTTTTTAAGTCAGTCATCTGTTCTTATCCAGAAACAGAGGTGTAGACTGTTGAGAATTCTCTCAACTGACCAGATGGAGTATTTACTTGTTAAGCCCTGACAAATGTTAATGAGACCCCACCTGGGTCCCACACTGTGCACAATATAGCGAGATACAGCAGCTGTGTGAAAAGTTTCACTCACCCTCTTCAGTGGTTACATAGTCATTTGGCTCCCAGAGCCAACATCAATTTCCCTCCTTGACATCACTTTGCAATGGCTTTGTTTAGAATGCAGACAAAGTAAATGGGCAGCCCGGTTTATGAAAGTCCTCTTCTAGTCTAAGGAAGAGATACACTCAGGCCAGGTCTACATTAGACCTTAAAGTAGATTGCAGATAAGTCGATTCCAGCTACGCAATTGTCATAGTTGGAATCGCTTATTGAGGATTGACTTATCTGGCTGCCCACGCTGAGGGAGATCAAAGGACGAAACTCTCCCGTCAACCTTTCTTGCGCCTCATGATAATGAGGAGTACCAGGGTCAGCTGTGGAGCCCTGGTAGTTTAGTATCATGGGTCCCCATGAGGTGTGTGAAATCACACCCCAGAAGACAGACACTGACCAAGTCAGACTTCCAGGCAGTGAAGATGTACCTTCAGTGGGGCTGAACCTAAGGATGCTGGGGTGCTGCCACACCCTCAGACTTGAAGTAGTAATCACAAACACAAAATACGTGATTTCCAGCATCAGCACCCCCATGATGGAAATTGTCACTGCATCCCTGGGTGTAGCAGAACATGGACAAATGTACCCCTAAGCTTCTTCCACCATCATTATGCCTTAAACTAGAACTGAACAGTCACTTCTTTGTGGTTGGCGCAGCAGAAGGTAAGTAATTTACCAAGGCCATCTATTGTTTGTCCCCTCTATGGAAGGGTGCTACTTATCAGTGGCTGTGGTTAACCTAGAACCTACAATAGAGGCAGTAGCACTCTCCCCACACACAAAAATTTAAAAAACGCTAGTTAAGAGTATTGAGCCAGTAGAGGCGGTCAGTCTGTAAGCCAAAAGAAGAAAGAACCATCTCCATCCAGTGAGGATGACTTCCAGAGATAGAAGAGTGGTCAGAGTAAAGGGTGTTCTCCAACTGTTTGTAGCTCTTTGTCTGAAACATGATATTTAGCCAAGCTCAGCATCCACCAGCACTAGAAGCAGAAATTGTGTCTTTCGATATACCAGTGGACTTGTAAGGAAGAGCACTAGTAGAAATTGTGGAATATGTTTTTGCCCCCAAAAGAATGTTACTTGAAGGAATTAATTGAATGAAATGAAAAGAGGTGTGCAGTATTTGGCCCGGGTCTGGCTTTCGTGCCTTGTTAGCGGCATTAATATATTACTATATGTGTTGGATTGTCTTGGAAAGTATGTAAGCAGATGTTCAGACTGGAGAGGTTGAACAAAAGCAGGTAGTCATATAATGTCTGTAACATTATCACCAGAGACGGTCTCCTTTCTTGTGGCTGGCACTTGAAAAACATGTAGAGTTCTGTTGCCTGATCTAATGCCCATTGAAGGAGTCCATAAGAGTAGCCTGAAGAAACGATCTAAATTGGTTATTTAATTTAGTTCAACATGAATAGAGGTAGAGGTTCACCTCATTAATTCCTTTTTGTTCTTACTTAGAAATTTTGTTCAATGATTATAGCTCAGTTTGTGAAGTTGCTGGCAGTGCAATGGCAAATTTGGAGAAAATTGTAAAATTGCCCATGCTTTCTGCGGGGTGGGGGAAGAAGAGAGGAAAAACAGAATTCACACAGCAGACACAAACCCAGGTGCTTCCCACAATTCAGATTGCAATATTTGTTGCACTTCACCTGGAGAAATGTCTCCAAGCAAACAGAAGAAGCCTGTGTAACCTGATGGCTCTAACCACAGAACGTTCTTTTCTGAGCCTCTGTGTTCTTGATGATACGTGGTATTAAGACGACAAATGCCTTCATACCTAAGCTTTCTGTCATGTGTTCTTGTCAGCTCCCAGATATCCTCTTTTGTTCTTTAAGGGCTTCAGATGGGACACAGCAAAACTGACCTGTGCCGGCTCCTGCCAAAGTGACGGTTTCAGCAAGCTAAGCTGCTAAATTTAAGGTAAAGTGTCTCATTTAACTAGCAACAAGAAGTCCTGTGGCACCTTGTAGACTAACGGATATTTTGGAGCAGAAGCTTTTGTGGGCAAAGACCCGCTTTGTCAGGACATTGGGTTGGGTGAATACATCTGCTGAAGGGGGTTTTGCCCACGAAAGCTTGTATTCCAAAATATCTGTTAGTCTACAACCTGCCACAGGACTTCTTGCTGTTTTTGAAGCTACAGGCTATCTCAGCTACCTCTTAAGGATGGCATACACAGCTGCATAGGGCACCAGGAAATTTGTAGTGAATCCTTTGCAATAATCAAATGCGTTCTCATGCCGCTGCCCACACCTCCCACCTGCTCCCCTGAGGCTACAGGTGAACCTCCCTCCTCTGCTCCAGATGTGCCAACATTCCTGGACCAGATGGACCTGATTACATTACAGCAAACAGCGTCCAGTCCATCCAGTCTGGGAGAGCTGGCATCCTTCTTACCCTCACGGTCCCACCTCCCCACCACAGAGTGGCTGCTCTGCCCACAGAGGCAGGGTGCCAGTGTTGCATTGGGCAGCAGCACCGGTAGAGACAGCCCTGCATTTAACTACTTTAAAGTACTTACCACTCCAATGTTCAAACAATATCTGACACTTGCTATTAACTAGAACACTTTCTCTTATCTCTTTCTCTGGACGCTGGTAGGAATCGGATTGTAATAGTATGGCTTGGCAGACACATTTTAGTAATATATTGCTGGCCACTGGGGGTGGCTGTGACAACGAGAAGGAAATAAACTTCCTTCCCATCTGTTTTTAGATTTCTCTCTGGGTTGGCCGCTAGCAAGTCCTTTAACATTGTTAATGCTGGAGCGCCACCTGCTGTATGAAGGAGAAGTTTCCTTGGCTATTGTGAAAGTTAAGACCATTGAAAACAAGTCCTGTGGCACCTTATAGACTAACAGATATTTTGGAGCATAAGTTTTCATGGGCAAAGACCTGCTTCATCAGATGCAGGACAGAATTAGAAGATGCTTAAAATATTAAGCAAACCCATTTGCAGTTACTGAATCCCAGGGAATATTTTCCATTCTACCAAATGGCTGGAGCCAATTTAACACCTTCTTGGTATGTGCCTGGCATAGGGTTTGCCCATGGACAGCAACATTTGCAAATATTAAAAGAGAGAGAGAGAGCAGCAGCAGCCGTTGCAAAGCATGCTCCCCCTCTCCCCAGGAAATCAGTCCCAGTGTAAAGCCACTGAGATCAGAAGGGGCATACAAGGAGGTCAGTCACTGGGTGCTGAGTCAGAGTTGTCCTCGTACATTCTGATTCTTCCACCTGCATCAGTTTTACACAGGGCAACTTGCTGGACTTAGTCAGATGTCCAACAGCAAAAAACCACAGTCACTTATCCACTCTTTGGGTTTAGGGTGAGCCTCCTGCGTCTCTCAGCCCCTCTGGGAAACCTTCCAAACTGGGAAACAGCTCCCCCTGTTGCTCTCCTTTACAGCTTTCAGTTTCCTAGTAATTACAGGCTGCACTTGCAGCTCCTTTCATTTAAAGAACAAGATATGACAAGACCATTTTCCAGCTATATGAACATACGTATAAAAATAATCTACAGAACTAAAGTTGGTGGATGTTTTTGTTTTTGAGATGCTGAATTTGTTACTATCTCCAATAATTTGGTCCAATGCCCATTCCAGATTTAAGCCTGTCTGAGGTGATTATGTTGTCAGAATGTCTGTAAGAATGCTATGGATGTCATAAGAACCTAACTGCAACACTGAGGCAGTGACAGTATCCAGTCAGCATGGACACAGTACATGGCTAAACAAGTATGGCTGTTTATTCCACCATCTTTCTTCTGCTCTCCATCTTAACTTCTGGTTCCAGAACAACCAACAAAAAAGAAACTCCTTTGGAAGGTACAGTGCTCAGTGAAACTTATAGCCATGGGTTGAAGTCAGGATGAAGCAGCCTCATCTCTAGAGCAGAGTTTACTAACCCCTTTTTGCAAGACAAGACCTTTGGCATATGTCTACACAGCATATTTATTTTGAAATAACAGCTGTTATTTTGAAATAACTAACCTTGTAGATACATGAGGCAACTGCTATTGTGAAATAATTTCGAAACAGTGGTTAAGTTATTTCAAAACTGGTAACCCTCATTGTATGAGGAATAGCACCTATTTTGAAATAGCTATTTAGAAATAGGCACTGTTAAGCCAGGGAATGGTGCCTATTTTGAAATAGGCGCTATGTGTGCAGACAATGTATTTTGAAGTAGCTAAGTGGTATTTTGAAATGCATTTCTGAGCGAGTGTCATTTCAAAATAGCTATTCTGGAATAGCTTATTTTGGAATAAGGCTGCTGTGTGGACATACCCTTGATGTCCCTGTCAGGAATGATATAATAAAATCAGAGCAAAATGTTCTAGGACAGGGCTGAGCAAACCTTTTATGTCAGACTCCACTTTTCATCCTTGTAATTAGCAGGGCTCCTCCACAGTCCAATCCATTTTATGTAAACCAAACTGTGTAAGAAAATAAGTCTGTAGAACACAAAAACATTATTAATTGGTATATACATGTGAACACACAAACATAAAAACAGTAAGTTATTTTAACATTTTTAATGAGACAGATGAGCCTGAGACCCAGTAACCAATTGTGCTGTGCCCCACTTACAAAATTTCACACGCCCCCTAGAGGTCCTGTCCCCCACTTTGCTCACGTCTGATCTAGGGAGTAAGTCATCAGATCAGTTTCAAAACTGGTAACTGGGGGCCTAAACTCAGCCAGAGGCAAAACCAATGATAGCAGAATTATGAATGTACTAAAGCTGTACACTTTATTCCACTGGATCTTTGGTGATACTCTAAGATTCTCAGAACCTCAGTCTGTTTGACATCTAGGTACTTGACATTTAAACTGTCTTTAAAATATTTAGGATCTGTTCCATTCAGAGATGCACAGCTCTCAAACAGTCCCATTCACTTTGAATAAACCTCACAGAACATGACAGCTTGTCTAGATTTATAAATATTTTTCTCTCGGTGCATGTTTTATTATTCTCCCTCTCACTTTCTCATCCTTTTACCTCAGTTTCCTTTCTTCAGACCCTCTCCCTGAACTCCAGGATGGCTCATACATAGGTGCTAGAACTAGGAGTGTTCTCTGCAGCGCCCTCTGACTTAAAGGGGTTTCCATTCCATACAGGATTTACAGTATGGTTCAGTGGTTCTCAGCACCCCCGCTGTACAAATTGTTTCAGCACTCACGGTCTCGTACATTTGGTGATCACTGGTTGGTGTTTTATATCTTCCACTCTCCGTCCTGGGCTACATCTGGCTGCTGTCTTCAGCACAGCTCATTTCGCAGCTTCCTAAATTTAGAGGTGACCCTGAATTATGAGGGTCTTACTGAAACTCAGGATAAATTTAGAAGAAAAAGGTTGAACCAGAAGAGACTGTCAGGCCTATAAGACCTGAAGCTTCAACAAGGCCTTGGGACACCTGTTGGTGTTCAGGCAGAATGAGCCAGTGTCTCTTGGAAGGACACCAAAAATGCGTTTGAAAGGGCTGGCTGAAAAGTTTCTATCAAAAGTGTTTTTGACATAAAATTGGGTTGTTGACTAATTTGTCTGTGAGCCCCACAACAAAAAAAGAATATCCAGTATTGAAACATTTTGGAAAAAAAACAACAACTACTACTTTGGAAATGCTATTGCAGTGCTTCATGGGAGTTTTACTTCACCTGCCTCATGGGTCCATACACCTCTAGGAGCTGGTCTGCCCAGCCAGATGTCAGGGACTCCCCCACAAAGTGGAAAGCATGGTTGCATTACAACAGACGTGATCCATTCTGGGAGCCTGAGTCACAAGAACAAAAACTCCAAGGAGTCACTGTAGCCACATTTCCAAATCAAAATATTTCAGTTTTTGAATTTCCCCTAAAAATCAGGAAGATGTTGTTTTTCATTCAGCGCTGTAACATCCACAGAGGAGAATAGCTGCAACATACAAAGCAGAAAGAAGATATCAGGCACCAATCAGCTGCTTCCAATTAGGATTGTCCTTTAAACAGACTGTTATGTCTGCCAGTCTTCCAACATTTGGGGCAATCTTCATCCTGCAGCTCTTCAGGGCTTTGCATGAGCTGCTCCAGCACTCTGTGTTGCTTGGTAGAATTTTTGCATCTGATTAGTGCTTGACTTAATCAATCTGTCATCGAGGTAGAGCACAGATGCTCAGATTGGCAGGCAGTGTGGTGAGCAGTGCCACTTGTGGTGGGAAAATTCAGCAGCAGTAAAGAAGGCACTGTGAGGCCATGGAAGGGAAAAAAACCTGAGGGATTCGTCCATGCTCCCAGCCTCAGGTGCAAAGGGGAAGATGATGGAGGGAGAAGGAGAAAGAGAAGAGAGAGTTTTGAGTTTCAGGGGGGAGTTCTCCAGGTGAAGGGGGAGAGATTATGGGACCTGTGGGGTAAGTGGCTGTCTGGAGTGAGTGAGTGTGTGTGTGCATGTGTGTTAAAATGGTTAGACACATAAATGAACATAATTTGTTGTAAGGAAAAGTCAGCATGGTTTCTGTAAAGGAAAATCATGCCTTTCTAATCTACTAGAGTTCTTTGAGTTCTACTAGAGTTCTTCTCTAAGCACATGGACAAGAGGGATCCAGTGGATGTAGTGTACTTAGATTTCCAGAAAGCCTTTTACAAGGTCCCTCAGCAAAGCCTTTAAAGTAAGGTAAGTTGTTACAGGATAAGAGGAAAGATCCTCTCATGGATTGATAACTGGTTAAAAGACAGGAAACAAAGGGTAGGAATAAATCATAAGTTTTCAGAATAGAGAATGGTAACTAGTGGTGTTGCCTAAAGGTTTGTATTGGGACCAATCCTTTCCTGCCTATTTATAAATGATCTGGAGAAATGGGTAAACAGGGAGGTGGCAAAATTTGCAGATAATACTAAACTGCTCAAGCTAGTTAAGAATGAAGCGGACTGATGAGCTTCAGAAAGATCTCACAAAACTAAGTGTTTGGGCAACAAAATAGTGAATGAAATGTAATGTTGATAAATGTAAAGCAATGCACATTGGACAAAATAATTCCAACTGTACATGCAAAATGATGGGGACTAATTTAGCTATAACTATTCAAGAAAGAGCTACTGGAATCATTGTGGATAGTTTTCGGGAAACATCCACTCAATGTGCAGCAATCATTTTAAAAAGGGATAGAGACTAAGACAGAGAAGATCTTATTGCCTCTATATAAATCCATGGTACTCCCACATCTGGAATAGTGCATACAGATGTGGTCGCCTCATCTCAAAGAAGATATGTTGGCATTGGAAAAGGTTCAGAAAAGTGCAACAAAATGATTAGGGGGTTGGAACTGGTGCCATGTGAAGAGAGATTAAAAAGACTGGTATTTTTCAGCTTAAAAAGAGGAGAGTAAGAGGGGGATATGATAGAGGTCTAGAAAATCATGACTATTGTGGAAAAAGTGAATAAAAAAACTTATTTACTTTTTCCATAACATTAGAACTAGGGGTCACCAAATGAAATTAATGTGTAGCAGGTTTAAAACAAACAGAAGGAAGTTTTTCTTCAGAGGAGGTTGTGAAGACCAGAATTTTAACTGGGCTCCAAAAAGAACTAGATACATTCATGAAGGCTAGGTCCACCAATGGCTATTGGCCAGGATGCATAGGAATGATGTCCTTAGTCTCTGTCTGTCAGAGGCTGGAAATGGGTGACAGGAGTGGCATCAAGTGATGACTACCTGTTCTGTTCACTCCCTCTGGGGCATCTGGCATTGGCCACTGTCGGAAGACAGGGCACTGGGCTAGATAAACCTTTGGCTTGACCCGGTGTGGCCATTCTTTAAAAAAAGAATCTCTCTCCACAATCTGGATAGTGGGGGAAGAAAGCCAGGAAGGAGCATCTGACCTCCAGAAATTTGAGGCAGAGAGGTGAAACCTTTTGTCTTCCCCATTAGCAGAGGAGGTTAGAAAGAGAGGAGACCCCCCAAAAAGAGGACAGGGTACAGAGGAAAGGGTGTGAATACAATTACACAGCTGATCATTTTATTGCAAACATTGAACTATGGGTATGGTGCTAGAAGCCATTTGTTGTCAAAGTGACCCTTTTGCTCCTAATGCCTGAGTAGCACTGGTGCAGGCATTGAAATCCACAGCACTAGATCTGTTCCCATACAGTCAGCTCAGGTAGGCCAATGACGGGGCTGCTCTGGTACGTACCGTCATATACCTACGTAGTTTCAGCTAACGCTTTAAAAATGTCATAGGAAAAGAATCCCAGGAGAGCCAGAAGCTGAAGCAAGACCTAATCATTGCTGCAATGAGTGTTTTCTTGATAATCACCCTTCTACTCATTCTGGGCTGCAGTTTCCTGCACTACAAACTGATGACAAAGGACAACACGTAAGTTTTCCAACAGTTCATGCCTCCTTTCCCCGTGGTGCATGTTTTGTGTATTGGGGACACGGGTCTTTCAGGCAACGGGAGAGTGACTCTGCTCATGGGTCTGTTGACAGCACTTGATGTAATTAATTTGGGGTTTCTTTATCTGGTGTCCTTTGGGATAGTGTTTCCTGTTCTCACTGAGACACTATCCCTGATGCTGGGCATACTTTTAACGTACATTATGGCTTCACAGTGCTCAAGGGAGTCAATGAGCCACACTCCATGTATGCATTAAATTACAGGAAACGCTAGATGCAATGCATATGATTCAGGTTGAACAACACTTTCCATTATAAGCCCATTTTCAGTGGCTTATGACTTTGCCAGGCTGAAGTATTACCTGATGGGTGTCTGCCTCAGGCTAGAATTTTGGGGAACAGTGCAGTCTTTTCTGAGAATGAGGCTCATGAAAAAGATGTGGTTTTCTCATGCTAAAAAAAGTCAGATGAGCTTTACTTTGAATAGTCCTAGCATCCCCGTGCTTTGCCACAAGGCTTTGACATTCAGCAAGAGAGGGCCTGTGTGTTGGGAACATGCCTTTTGCTGTCCCTATGAAAATCTGTGCAAATATGGCCAAATTATGAGAGAGAGAAAAATGTGCAAAATGCACTTGTTCTTTAGAGCATCTTGGCTAGAGCGGTTACATCGTCAAAGGTCCCGTCTTTGCTGAGCATGCTCAATCCTTATGTTGACCTGAGTGCATCATCCCTACTGAGCAATCAATGCAGCTGGGCCCCTCAGGTTTACCAGGGCAGGGGGAGGATAGACTTCTCCTATGGCTTCTGTGGAAAGGCTCAGCATCTCTGTGATTCAAATGTAGCAGAGACAAAAGCTGGAGGAGAGGGAGTGAAAGGAGCAGATTGGAACAAGAAGTCTGGGACTGGAGATGGGGAGAGAGATTGGGACTGGGTTGAGTGAGGAGACTGGCATGGGGAGTGGGAGGAAATTGGGAGAGGCGTTGTCAGTAGCCTGCAGGGGATAAGGCTGGTAACTGTCTGGACAAGGAGCCAGGGATGGGACACTCTGGAGAGAGAAGGTGTAGGAAGATTCTGAGATTGGCAAAAGAGCCTGAGGAAGGAGAAAGGACTGGAACCAGCATTCCCTGTAAGCTGAGCACTTGGGTGGTTGCCCAGGAAAGATCCAGGTGCCACCCAGCTGATTAGAAGAGCTCCTACAGCCAGTCACAGTGGGCAGCACGTGTTTCTATTGGTGGTGCACATTCATGCATGCCTTGGTGCACATAACAAAATTTATTCTGCCTATAAATGGAAAAAGTTAGAGGGACCAGTGACGGGGACCTAGTGAGGGGGCAGGAGAGACCTGTCAGAAGAGGAGCAGGGAGGGAGACTGGGATGATTAGTGCAAAGCATTTGGGGCAGGCAGGTGGGAACTGGGACAGGCTGGCAAAGAGCATGAGCCTGGGTGTAGGGAATGGGTGAGACCAATGTTCCACTGTTCTCGCCAAAGCTTGGATTGGAACCCAAGAGTCCTGAGTCCTGCTAGCAAATATCCATGAAACCTGTTGGCAAAACCTGCTCATCTCACCCTGGTGCTGGTTCATGTAAAGGCCAACCTACCAAAGGTGGAACCACTCTAGTCTGGCACCCTGTTGTCTGGCAACATCTGTAATTTACTCTGTCTCCTAAGAGCCCAGTAAGCTGTGAAAGTGTTGTCAATGGGCTAGACAATATTGACCTCCCATAGTCTGGCAAATTCTCACAGTTCGGCACCAGTCAGGTCCCAAGGGTGCCGGACTAGAGAGGTTCAACCTGTACTACAATCAGTTACTCCTTAACTCAAGTAGCAGGTCTTGAGTGGCACACACAACGAATTCCAGCCCTGCTGGTAGCCCATGTGGGTGTTAATATGATGCCACACATTTGAGTACAGACACTGATGTTTGAAAATGCAGGTGTAGCTGGCAAAGGCATGAGTGGAGGAGGCCTGGGTTCTCTGAACAGTCCCCAGACAAGGTGTGCATCCTCCCTCACCCTTGACACGTCAGGCAGGGCATCCCATTAGTGATGCAGAAGTCACTTGTGCCACCTTCTGTCTGGGGAGTGCCTGGTGGGCCAGAATGATATGTTACAGAGTGGGGCCTGAGCCCAGGAGGGGCACATGTGGGGAGGTGAAAGGTGTGAGAGTGATTCAATTAATGAAGGTTTTTCAAAACTTAAGAGCCCCACTCCTGCTTGGCCGGGGGCGGACTAAGAATAGGTATGGCCCTGGGACGTCACAGTTACAAGGCCCCACCCCAATATATTAAAGTATTAATGTAACATAATCATTCATGCTTTAAGTTCTATCCATGCTTATTATTAGTCATGCTGCATAATAAAATTACACGTAAATTAATTTAAAAATAAGAACACCACAACACGTTTCCACTGTTCCATTGAAGTGAACTGTTTAACTATCGTGGAGTTATGGAGCCTTGGGGCCCCTCACGCCCAGGGTCCTTGGGATGACGGCCTCTTTTGGCCTTATGTTAATCTGCCACTGTGCCTGGCTGGGGCCATTCCCCTTTCCTGAATTCTCCCAGTCCGTATGCCATTCATAAACCTAAACTCTGATGGGTAGGCTGAGTTGCACTTCCTGTTCGGGTCCCATATGGCTTACTCTTGGTCTCTCAGGATCAATGAAGTGGGGGTTTTCAGCTCGAAAGTAAACATTTATTTGTTTATTTAGGACTTTGACAAAAGACGTGAAATCTATCGCCA
The DNA here is from genome assembly GCF_033958435.1 of Carettochelys insculpta. Taxonomy (NCBI): domain Eukaryota; kingdom Metazoa; phylum Chordata; order Testudines; family Carettochelyidae; genus Carettochelys; species Carettochelys insculpta. The sequence goes on along the minus strand of NC_134149.1, from coordinate 7,099,813 downwards.
TCAGCTCTCACTTGCATCACGTCGAAACCAAGATCGTCCTGTCTCCTTCCCAGGTGCTGCAATTAGCTGCCTCCCAAGCGAGGGGCTCTCAAGGACCCTCACTCACACAAACCTCGGTGATCTGTAGACAGCTCCCCGGCAACGTGCAACCACTACCACCCGCCTCCAACGAATCTGCTGTCAGTTTTACATACACTGACCCTGGTGCTGTTCTCTCCGTACCCAGGAGCCATACACCAGAAAGTTTCCTTTCTACCCTCTCAAAGTCAGAAAGCCTTTATTCTATGGACCAACATGCTCTCATTTACGGGTCTTCCAGGAGTTCTTCCAGGGGATCTCTGGGCAGCCCTGGGTACAACTATGAAGATGGAGAAGGAAGTGATGATTCTGGGAGCACCATTTTTGTGCCATTTACAGCAATGTGATGGACAATTTATCTTTGACCAGATGTTAAAGATATTCCATGTGTTACGTTAGGTCTAGTTTAATGAAAAATGTATGTGTCTGGTGGGGGGAGAAGTGCACAACTGAGGATTTCCCAAGCTCTGCATGAATGGAAGGTCACACAAGATGCCTCCAAACCACATCTTTGGCCTTTAGAATGCAGAGATCTCCTCTGGAAGCGAATGTACTTCAGTCTTTCCCCAGTCATAGTAAGTCTTACAGGACCCAATGAATCAAGTTCTTTCCACAGTGAACAGATGGGCTGTACAAACTGGCTGACTCATGTCAGCTTCAAAGAGTACTTCCAATATGAGACTGGTTTAACAGGTTATAAATGAGACCGATCAGCTGAAATGGTTATTTGAAGTCTTTTGAGAAGAATAAAATCACTGGATGAGAGAGAAAGTTTTCTTAGTGACATGGAAAAGCCCATGACTCTTCCATTCACTGATCTGTGGATCTTCATCCAAACACCCCCAAATTAGCAAAGGGCCTACTGTCAAACATTTTTCGAAAGGGACTTCCCCAAGAGAGGGGCTTTATTTGACAAACTGCCCTCTGGGTTACAGTTAACGTAGGGCTGATCTTCAGTGCCAAAGGTCACAACTCCCAGTGAGTTAGGTAGGTGTCTGCTATTCTTTATGCCCTTGGGTGAAAGCCCAGCCCTGCCCTTTCCAACGAAGGTCCTGCCTCTTCTGCAACCTCTGCCCCAGATAACCTCCCCCAGCCCCTGATCATCTCCAGACTTTTTTGTGTTCTCCATCCTCAGGGGTGGCACAGCCCCACCCTTCCCAGCTGGCCACAGCACCTGGTGGCCAGAGTGCTGGACAGCCATGGCCTTGGCCCTCCCTGCATGGTCGGACAGCCCCAGCCACGGCCTCAGCTCGGGTCCTGGCACTCCTCGGGCAGCCAGACAGCTGCAGACCTGGCCCCGATTCTCCCTGGACAGCCAATCTATGGACTCTACACCAACTCTGCCCCTCCTAGCTTGACACTCTGCAACTATAGTGCTTCCCAGCAGGCCAGAGAACATTGGCAGTTCTGGGAAGGCAATGCCTTCCCTTGCATACATTACTCAGCACCCATGTTTCTGCCTCTGGAAACATCCCCTTATATGTCTAGCTATTCGATTGGCCACACCAGGTAGGTGGCCAGGCATTTAACTGTTAGCAAATTGTGCCCTTGCTTTTCCAGCTGCAGTTACTTCTTAGTCTGCTGCAGTTGTGCAGCAGTCCATGGCTGAAATCTGAGCAGAGATCACATAGTGCAGGAGGGAAGAGAAGACAAAGCGAGGGAGGGAGGGAGGGATGAAGAGAAATTCTCTTCTCCACATTCATCTTGTGGGAGCCATTGTTTGAAAGCCTGATAGGGGAGCCTCTCTCCCCATTTCAACCCAGGAACCACGTCTTTCCCTCAGCCTGCCCCATGAAACATACTGGTTCAGGCCACGCCACCTATCTCTCTCCCAGACCCACTGAGCTCTCCCTACCTCTAAACCTACGATCCCTGAACCAGAGGCCCAGATTTGCTGATTCACAACAGCTGACAGGTGCTGGCACAACTTTAACAGTGGGGAGCTGAAAGCCAGACCCTTTATCTCTGTCCACTTCCCCCATAGCTGGGTACTGGGAGCAGGGCAATGTCTCTTTGAGGGGGCCCCGGACAGGGTAAGGAAGATGAAGTTGGGGGCAGCAGCCAGGACCCAGGGCATGCTGGCACCAGGACCCACCATAACACATGGGGTGCTGCACTCTCCTTGCACCCCTACTTCCTGCACCCCTTCCAGATGAGGATCTTGTCCCTCCAGTGGTGTGGAGGCAAGGGAGGTGGAGCATATGTTCTCCATCCTGTCACAGTCTGTACCTCTGCCCTATACTACTACGGCTTTTTTGGCTAAGATAATGATAATTTTGTCAAACATAGCAGCTTCCCCCTCCACCCTTTGGTGGTGTGGAACTGCTGGGGAAAGAGGCTATGCCAAAGGCAGGCAAAATACGGCCTGTGAGCCACATTCAGCCCAACAAACCACCAGAGCTAGCCTGCAGCCCAGTGGGAGCCTTGGGCAGGCTCCCTGCCTGCTCCGCCCCTACATGCCACTCACGCTGGCTGATGGTGGGGGGACATGTGCTCTCTGTGTACCGCTGCCCTCACACCCAGCACAATCTCACCACTCCCATTGGCCAGAAACCAGCCAATGGGAGATGCCTGGACGGTGCTTGAGGCACAGGCAGCACATGGATATACCCTGCCTCCTCATCAAAATTATTGCCCATCTCTGGGCCAGGAGGTAGCAGTATGTGATGTGTTCCCTCAGAGCAGGGAGGGATAGGTGCTAAAGGAGGTTCTGCTGCATCTGGAAGTCATGTGTGCTCTGGCCCCCATTTCCTGCAGCTGGGCCCAATCTCCTGAGCAGAATGTTAGAGCCTAAAGCCAGAACGTTCCGGCATTTGCTGGCTTAGTTTGATACACATTCAGTATATTTGGAGATTGGCCTTTAAATGGGGTGTAGTTGGATGTCAAAGCCAACAACAGCTATTCCAGGTTAGGAAGAAAGGGGAGTGTTTGCACTGACATTTACCTGCACATGCAATGATTTGACCTGCTTGTTGACTGCCATCTGGAGCAGTTGTGGGTGCAGGAGAACATTCTGGCCTCGGGGAGGGATGCACAAGGAGGTGCAGGGTCTGGGAAGGAGTTGTGACACTTTGGATGGATAAAGGGGTGAAGAGGGCTTGGGTGGCTGGGATGACTTAGTCGGGGGCTGATCCTGCTCGGGGAGGTGGACAGAACTAGATGACCTCCTGAGGTCCCTTCCAGCACTGGGATTCCATGACCTGAACAAGGGAGTTGAGGTGCATGAGGAGCTGGGGTACCAGCAGCAGGCCCTGGCCAAGAGGCACTAACCAAGGTGGCTCCTGCCCAGCAGCCAGTGGGAGCTAAGAGATTGTGCTGGGGGCAGGGACAGCCAATAGGAAACAGCCAATAGGAGTTGAGAGATTATGCTAGGGGGTGGAGCAGTGATGGCAGTGTGGAAAGATCACAACCTTCCGGCTACATATACTGTTCTCTGTTGCACTTACTGCAGTGGTCAAGCATTAGTTCTTGTATCAAGACTGGCAGGAGAGGTGCTCCTGGTCTTCCGTAACCTTTAAGCAGAATTTCTGTTTGGTTGGGTGTTTGGTTTGCTTTGGGTTTGTACATTTCCTAGGTTTTCTCCACCTCTTCCTTGGAACAAGGATGTGTTGACTTAGTGGTCCGAGTTACTGTACAAACTCTCTCTCAGATCAGACATTGCTTTAATGTTTACACTTGGTATTTGAAACCATTATTACAGGGCTACTTTCAGTGGGATTTTAACTGGAGCCAGAGAGAAAGCCCTAAGGTATCTAGTTGCAACCGAAGTTACTAAGGAAGTTTGATTGCTGCAGTCACTATCTGTAAAGCTATTCTCCCCCTGTATCCTCTCATCGAATACTGTATTATGTGGCATTTTACAATCAGCTGGCAACCAGCTGGCTATTGCTACAGTCCATGTTAGCTACAGGTTAGCCATCCAACTAAGGAGAGTGTTACAACTTGAGTTTTATGGAAACATTTAAGCAATGTCTGATCTGAGGGATAGTTTGTACAAGCCGAGTTTAAGAATACTATGACATTAAAAATCAACACAACTTTTATGTTTCATGTCCTAAAATACAGAACCCAAGTAGGAATAAATTAACATATTCCACTGATTGGATGGAGATATGACTAAATACACAAGCTGCAGATCTGTAAAGAAACAATCAGTTGTGGTTTTAAGTTATATTTCTTAATTTTGAAAAGTTTCCTTTTCTTTGAATTTGGAGAAAAATATTACATAGTTTCACAAAACTTTAAAGACAGCACAAAAAAGCCTTCACAATTACTAGCTAATAATACGTTCCAGGTTAAGAAACAGTTGCACTCAAAGGGCAACATCTTGTTACACAGTAACAGAGAGAAAGCCGTGCTTGTCTATTTACTATCAAAACAAAAAAGCAGCAAAGTAGCACTTTAAAGACTAACAAAATAATTTATTAGGTGAGCTTTCATGGGACAGACCTACTGCTTCAGACCATAGCCATACCAGAACAGACTCGATATTTAAGGCACAGAGAACTAAAAATAGTAATCAAGGTTGACAAATCAGAAAAAAAAACTATCAAGGTGAGCAAATCAGAGAGCAGAGTGGTGGGTGGGGGGAGGCAAGAATTAGATTAAGCCAAGTATGCAAAAGAGCCCCTATAGTGTCCCAGAAAATTTGCATCCCAGTTCAAACCACGTGTTAATGTGTCGAATTTGAATATGAAAGAGAGTTCAGCAGTCTCTCTTTCCAAAGCAGAGTGAAAATTCTTCTTCAATAAGACACAAACTCTTAAGTCATTAACAGAATGGCCCACTCCATTTAAATGTAGACTAACTAGTTTGTGGATCAGGAGTGTTTTGATATTTGTTTTGTGCCCATTAACTCTTTCTTGGAGAGAGTTTGAAGTCTGTGCAATATACAAAGCATCTGGGCATTGTTGGCACATGATGGCATATATGATGTTAGTAGAGGAGCATGAGAATATGCCCGTGATTCTGTGACTAACCTCGTTAGGTCAAGTAATGGTATCTCCAGAATAGATAAGTGGACAAAGCTGGCAGCGGGCTTTGTTGCAAGGAAAAGTCCTAGGACTGGTGTTCCTGCAGTATAGACTGTGGCTGTTGACGAGAATCCTCATAAGGTTGGAAGGTTGTCTGCAGGAGAGAACAGGCCTGTCACCTAGGGCCTTCTGGAGTGTGGCATCCTGATTAAGGATTGGTTGTAGGTCTTTAATAATGTGTTGCAGTGGTTTGAGTTGGGCGCTGTAGGTAATGACCAGTGGTGTTCTGTTATTGGCTTTTTGGGGCCTATCTTGGAGTAGCTGGTCTCTGGGTATTTGTCTGGCCCTGTTGATTTGTTTTTTTATTTCTCCTGATGGGTAATTCAGGTGTATGAATATTTGATAAAGATCTTTTAGTTTTTGGTCTCTGTCAGTAGGAACAGAGCAAATGCTATTGTACCTAAGGGCTTGACTGTAAACAATGGATCTAGTTGTGTGTGTGCAGGATGGAAGCTAGAAGCACGTAGGTAAGTATAGCCATCAATGGGTTTCCAGTAGAGTGTGGTACCCATTAGGCCATCCTTGATTTGTACTGTAGTGTCCAGGAAATGTATCTCTCGTATCTTGTCACATATTCTTTGACTGGCCACATGATGGCAGAACAAGCAAAGAACTGAATTAACTGAAAAGATAAGTGTCTGTGCTTGTTTGTTTCTACTTCTGATGGTGAAAATATTCTATTTTCATATGTTGTTACTAACATAGTTTTATGAAGCTCCAGATGTGACATTTTTTTCCTGCTGAGAACAAGTCACATTGAAGGCCCATTCTCCCACAACCCGGGCACTGGGAGTGGGCGGGGAGTCAGAAAGCTGCAGAGAAGCTACTGCACTAACTGCATGCAGTACCAGAGGAATTTTGGGGCAATATTTTCTGGCATGTGCCAGACTTCCCTCTAGGCTATGCTTTGCTCTGGCTTCTCTTGATGTGCAAACTTAAAGGTTGCTCAAGGTTCAGCATGTCCCAGAATGACAATCTCCCTTTCACCACTCAAAGCTCAGGGAAGCCACATGACTTAGAAATTGAGCCAACTCTGCAGATATTCTTGACCGGATGAGATCTGGAGGTGGATTCCTGCAAAGGCAGAAGAAGGTCTTTTGGATGTCATTTACCATGCTTAGCATCCACAGAAGGGCATCAAAGCACACCATACCCAATATGAAGTTCTGCTCTCACCAACTCACATCTCTTTAGGTGGTTAAATAGAAGGGCTTGTAGCCAGCACTCGTGGTACCATTTAACAGCCTGAATGTGTCATCATGAGGCTGTTTGGAAGAACAAAACTTGTTAAAGCTGCAGAACAATGTCATTTTCTGAGTCCTGGAGAACCCAAAAAGGACTGTCACAGTGGCCTCCTGCTATTGCTGTTGGGCTCCTGCATAACTGGGGAATGAGGTGTTAACTCAGAACTGGCTCACTCTCTTTCTCCCTTTCAGCCCTTCCACCGGGGACAGACCTGGATTCCCTTCTCAGGACTGGAATGCAAGGGGTGGATATTCCTACCCTAGGAGGGTTTAGATTATGCAGTTTATATGCCTGGAGGAGAAAGGAGATTTAGGAAACTCAGTCCAGTATTTTCCGTATGCCTGAGTCAGTTTGCCCAGCACTCGCCCTTCTTTCTATGTGAGGTATGTCGGGGTGACCCCTTTGGTTGACACTCCGCTTTCACTGTTTAGGATTCAGAAGAGCAACTGCTGTAGCAACTAGCGACTCCTAAAGTTCTGAATGACTTTCTGCAGCTAACGACCAATGAATTCGGAGGCAGGTGGCTTAGAGGGCCACTTTCCAGGGTACCAGTAACGGGGCATCTAATATACATCTCTTGTTTTCAGAATCCAACCTGCCACTCCACTGAGCCAACCCTCTCTTAACATGCTACATGATGCATTTTAAAAGAAAAACCCCAGTAGCTCTTAACACCTTTTTTAAGACAGCTTCTCAGAAGACCAAGAAGAAAGGGGTACTGGATCTGTGAGGCGAGACCTAATCATTGCTAAAACAATGAGAAGTCCTGTGGCACCTTATAAACTAACAGATATTTTGGAGCATAAGCTTTTGTGGGCAAAGACCCACTTCATCAGATGCAACATCGCCACTGGGCTCCTGCCTATCTGCCATGAGTGCTCTGTTGATGATCATCTCTGTGATCTTGATGCGTTGCTGTTTTCTTCAGTATAAGTTTGTGAGCAAGGAAAAAAAGTAAATTGAAATGTTCACTTACACCCTGAGCCTATGAGTAGCACATCAATGCTAAAAATGGAAGTGAGTGGAAAGACTGCAGGTTATTTAAACTGTCTTTGGATCAGATCCACAGCAACATGCACAGCTGTGTGAACACACGGTTTGTTAATCTGGCCAACAAATTTCTGAGAAAGAGAATATTATAATGTGTGCCTGAAGTATAGTGCAGGTTGAATGTCTCTAGAGTGGCACACTTGGGACCCGACTGGTGATGAGCCACAGAATTTGCCAAACCATGGAAGATCAATACTGTCTAACAGCATTGCGAACACTTCCACTCTTTATTGGGCTCACTGGGGTAAAATAGGGCTAAATAACAGCACAGAACCCTGAAAGCCAGGACTGGTGGTTGGTTGTTTAACGAGACCACAGGACACTTGGCCATACCCATGACAAGTGATCATCTGGCTAACTAAAATCATGACGGACCACATCATGGATGGACTAAAATCATGCGGGTGAGGATGCTTCAGTTGGACCAGAGAGTGCTAGACTAGAGAGGTTCAACCTGTAGTATGTGATGACTAAGAGGGGTGAGATGTCTAAAGCTAAATTGAAGAGGTTCGCACCTTAGTTCCTGAGCACCTTCACTGTATTAGTTAACAACGTGTTTAAAAATAATTCCTTGAGGTGCTTTTAGTCTTCTTGTTGTTACTATTGTATTTTGACTCTGGAAGATCAGTAACGATGTAATCCCAAACAACGTGCTTTAAAAATGCAGGAAGGATATTGATTAGTGCTACTTTCATCTTAAATATGGAACAAAATGGAGATATTCTAGTTAGGGGAGAGGTGTCTGCCCCTATAAAAGCAATAGTTCTGACTAAATACAGCCAATCTAAAAATGCTGCTTTTTCATGCAAGGATTTTGCTTGGTTCATCTACTCAGAGATTGTAATTTCTTGTTGTAAATCCAAACTGTAAATCCTGGCCAGGCTGTGCAGAGGTGCAAGTCAGGAAAAAAAGGGCATGACAAAGGGAGACCCAGTGCACCATAAAAAATGTGATAGCCAGAGGAGTTTCTCCTTTTGGTGCACATATCTCACTGGATGAGATTGTCTCTAAAAGGAATGAGAGCGGAATAAACTCCACAAAACATGCATGTTGCTATCTAAAACATGTAGAGTGGCTGACAGATTTTGCTGGGCTCACAGCAAAGTGGGTATGGCATGGCTCTGGGCCCACAGAAGGAGTGGGAACTGGGGCAGAAGGGGTGGGACTGGGAGCTAGCTCCGTCCCCGCACCTAGACCTTTAGCACTGCCCAAGGTTCCAGCAGCTGCTGCAGTCACAGCAGCCGTGACTGCAACCAGGAGCCCTGAGGCCCTTTAAAATCACTGAGTTTCAGGGCAGCTGCCCTCTTTACCCGCCCATCTGTGTCCCTGAGAACTTGCAAGGACTAGCAGCGCTTATGGGGAGAATGCACCCCATGCAAACAAGAGTGCCCTGGCTCTGCAGCCCACCTCACTCACTGCATCCCCAAGGCACCTTACCAGCCTGGGCATCGCTGTCTTAGACTCCATTTGGCTGAGGATATCTGGGGAGTCCCTCCAGGTCAAGATCTTTGCATGTAACTTGGACATTCTTAAGATTTCTTTTACTTTCATGCCCTTTCAGGACAGTGCAAGTACCCTCAGCCTGCTGGAGTGCCAGATTCCTTTTTACAGTACAGTAACCCCTTGATTTTACAGACCCCAATTTAGCAGACTTTGGGAACAACAGATGTCTGCCAGCCACCCTGTTGTTCCCCAACTCTTCTTAATTGGGGCCCATAAAATCCTAAATCCCACCCTCCACTCCCTGAAAAAAAGTCAGGTGACTTACCTGAGCCACCTGAGCCGCCACTGCTGAACCCCCACTGCAGCCTGGACCGCTGCTGCCAGAGCCACCATGCATTCCTCCCAACGGGGGGACATGTACGCAGGCAGACGGCACAGGTGACCCACCATTGGTGAGAGCAGTGCATGGCAGCTCTGGTGGTGGCAGCTTCTCCAGCTGCACAGAGAGGCCCAGCAGCTCCAGCCTCATGGCAGGCCAGCAGTTCCAGCCCTGTGGGGTGGGCCGGCAGCTCCTCCAGCTCTGGTGAGTGCCAGGATTTTCTGTGGGAGGAGCGGCTTGGGGAAGCCTGGTCGGGGTGGGTGGAAATAAACCCTCATATTTAATGGACTTGCAGGTTTAACAGACACCCCTCCCACACATTAGTCTCTCCCTTACTGGGTTCCTAACAATTCCTGTTTAAGCGCAGCAAAGCTGACTTGGTTTTTTTAATTAACAAGGTACAATTCTCGCTTTAAAAAGTTAAATACAAATGTTCTCTATGTTTTTAGGGCTGTGAAGAAAGAAGTTTGGGCTTCTGCCCTCCAGACTCACTCACTTTCCAATGAGGTCTGGATTGTCCCATCACCAGAACATACAGCTCTTTCCAGGGTTGTGCCCTTAGAACCTTGCCCACGTGAACCACCAGCACTACAAAGCTTATTGAGTGGTCTGACAGCACCCGCCCACAGGGGCCCTGTCCGGTTGGGCTATGAAAATAGGTCTTGCACTAACAGCCATGCAGACTCCACAGCCAGAATCGGAACACTTGAAACTGGCTTTTCCACTCTCTCAAAGTCAAAACCAGAGCCACGAGGTCATGAGGCCTATTGTGTGTCCACTCCAGATGTTCTTCCCCATCATCTGAGAATGCTGAAGTCTGCACGTGAAGATGGAAAGACAACATTTGATTATGTTGACCCACTGTTTTGCGCTATCACTGTTATGAGGGAGGCTCTCCTTCTGCCCTTTGATAATGGTGACCCAGCTGCGGAGATAGAGGAGCTAAGATATGTTTGTGAAAGTACACCTCCCTTGATTTATTGTCCCTAGTGCTGACTTATATAAAATCACCCGAGGAGCAACTTTATGAAGACAAAGTCATGCAGGTATTTATTTTTGTTGAAGGATGCAGATGATGCGAGAACAAGCTTTATAACAACTGTAATGTTTCCAGAAAACGTCTCCCACGTTAACCCTGTCTTCCCCTAGCAGGATGATGAAAAAGTTGAATTTGCATCTTGCAACACGTCTAGTGTAGCTCTGAGGGCTGGGGGAGGGTAGTGTTCCCTGCAAGCTGAGTGTTTCAGCAGCCACCCAGGAGCAATGCAGGTGTCCTCCACCCGATTAGCAGAGCACACTCAGCCACCCTCAGGCTATGTCTACACTACAGCAATCTTTCAAAAGAAGATTTTCTGAAAGAGCTCGTCGAAAAAAACCTTTTGAAAAAGCGCATCAAAAGCTTGAGCTGCTTCTTTAACAGAACACGTCCACACGGCCCTGCCTCTTTTAAAAAACAACAGGTCAGGGATTGAAAAATCCGGCCCATGAGGACTGCTCTTTCAAAAAAGGCCCCCCAGGGCATCTACACACATTTTTTTCCAAAAGAATCTTTCATAAAAAAGCACTCTTCCTGAGCCGGGAGTGGAAGACAACTTCTGGAAGAAAAGCCACGTGCCTCCGATTTCAGATTGAAAGAGTGCGTTTGGTGTGTAGACGTGGCGCATGTTCTTTCAAAAAAGGGCCTGATTTTCGGAAAGAACTCACTAATGCAGACCAAGCAATTGGGGCAGCAAGTGTTTCTATTGGTGAGGAACATCGGCGCCTGCCTTGGCGCGTATAGCAAAATTTATTCTGCTCAGGAATAGAAAAGAATTGGAGGGAACAGTGTGCGTATGGGAAGGGGTGAACGCATCGTGATCTGGTGGGTGCTAAGGACTTTCTGCCTTTGGCTCTGCCCCTTCCACCCAAGGCTCCTTATAGCGGAGCCTTCCCGGAGCTGAGCTTGTTCTGCATTTATGTTGCTCTCTGGGGAGCAAGGCTGTTATCTTGACTGTGAGAAACATGTGCTTCTGGCTCAGCAGAGCAGGATGGTAGGGCACCCCAGAGGGCAGGTGAGAGAGCTGCACAAGGGTGACAACCCCAAGGGGGCCTCTGTGATCTTCATTCCCCATATGAATAACTTTTCCCAGGTGTGCAGGTTCTTCCGAGGCATTTCTTATGTGTGTAAAGCAATCCGGAGTTATCCCTAGACTGGGAGTGGGCAAGATTCAGCCCACCCAGGGTTTCCCTCTGGATCATGGCCACCCTTCCAGAAGCCCCAGGCAGGGAGGGGGCCCAAGGTGAAGCAGAAAGCTGCTCCTCCTGCCTCTGCATGTAGACAGGGAGGGAGAAGCATCACTCACTGTCCCCGCCTCCAGCACAGTCGCTCAGCTCCCATTGGCTGCTGGTTAGCAGCCTCCTAAGCTAGTGCCTCCAGGCACCCCAGCTCCCTCTCCTTCTCTCCCCCAGACCTGCACCCTCTCCTAGGCCAGAATCCTATCCTGCTCCCACACCCCCTCCAGGCCCCTGCACCCCCATCTCCTGCCCCAGGCCCCAACCCCCTCCTTCACCAAACCACCCGCAGCCCCACGCCCCTTCCTGCCCCCCACCCTGCACCCCTGCGCGGAAAACCTCAGCCACTTACCAAGCCTCGGAGCGGCCCCCGCGTCAACCCCCGCCACGCAGCACGGGGCCCTCCTCCCTGTACCGCTTTCACGGCAGTCCGCCAGGCTAGGGGGCGGCTGCCTCGCCCCACCCCACCCCGGCGCGCAGCAGCAGCCGCCTGGAGCTCCCCCAGCTGCCCGGGAGCGCGTTTGCGCCCCCTCCCCGGGCTGAGCCGGGGGCGGAGCAGCGGCTGCCCTGGGCCCCGGCTGGGGCCTACTACACATCCCAGGCTGCTCCGGGAAGGGCCGGGCCCGCCCCCGAGAACCAGCCAGACAAAAGCTCTGGGCGGCGGGGCGCGCAGTAAGGGAAAGTGGAAGTAAGCGGGGCGGGCGCAGAGCGCACGGCGGGCTGGAGGCGGCTGGCGCGTCGTGCGCCCTGAGCCTTGGCGGGGAGGCGGGCAGGGGCCCCCGGGGGTGTCCGCGGCAGGAGCAGCCCCGCGCCCTGGAGCCGAGCCTGCGGGGGCGAAGGCGATGGTGCCCGGCTGGGAGCCGCGGCGGCCGGGGAGAGCCTAGCCGCGGCGCCCCCGGCGGCGAAGGAGAGCCCCCGGCGCGGGGCGCAGCCATGCGGCCGGGAGCCGGGCGTCGGTGACCGGGGTGGGGCGGCGGGTGGCAAGGCCGGGCCCGGCACCGCCGCAGTGCTTCTCTGCAGGGCTTGTCCCACCGGCTGCCCGCCTCCTGGAGCCCCGCCGCCGCGGCGCGATGTTTCGCTGGAGCATTAATCGCTTTGTAAGTAAATCTCGGGCCCCCGCCCCCGTTCTGTGCCTGGGGCTCGCTGCTCCCGGGGCAGCCCCCGGCTACTGACCCCTGGGCCCAGACCCGGCACCGGGCACCCCCGCCCTCGGGCCCAGAGCAGGCACCGGCCACCGCACCCCCCTGCCCCCCGGGCCCGGGCCCCGACCCGGCACCGGGCACTTCCGCAGCCGAGGAGCTGATCACACCCCGCCCGTCGGCAGCTCCGAAATGTGGGCCCTGGGCTCATCGCAACACCCGCCCCCCCATTTTCTGAGCCCGGAGCGGAGCGCCCCCCGCCCCGAGCCGAAGGTGGGCTGGAAAGCGGCAGAGCTGCCGAAGAGTCTTGCTGCCCCCGCCCCCGTGGGGATTGTAACCCGCCAGGCTTGGGCGGGGGACAATCCCCCAGGTCCTGCAGAAATAACGAGCGGCGGCGTGTCCCCTCTCCCTCTCATTGCTGCGCCTGTGGGAAGCACATGGCCCTGCCCTGCCTGCAAGGGCTTAGCCCGGGGCTTCGCTATCGTTCTGCGGATCTGGCCGGGGCTAAGAAAGCAGGAACCGAGGCAGCGGTCGAGTGGACGCCCAGGCTGTAGTTGGCTTCCAAGGGCAGGCGGAGGAGCCGAAAGCGGCTGGAATAGGAAGTCTGGCTAAGCGACCTCCCGGCCGGCCAGCAAAAATGGTTTGCCTGGCAGGGGAGGGATTTAGAAGGGAAAGAAAACTGGCCCGTGGTCCCTGGAGATCGTTTACAGAATCACCTAAAACAGGGGTTTGCCATTGGAGGTGGTGGGTCACACCATGCTCTGTGTCTGTCTGGTGGTGATCGAGGAATGCGGGTGAGGATGCTTCAGGGGGCATTGCTGATAATATCAGGCAGTGGTGTGCCTGAGGAAAAGGCTGAGGTACCCAAGGCTGGCAGCAGAACCTGTAATTCACACAGGCGGAAGCCTGCACACCAAGGGAACCGGCTACATGGGCATGAAATGTAAAAGTAGAGCACTGCCCTCAGAAGTGATCCAGTTGGGAACCAGTTGATTAAAATACAAAATAAGGCTAGAACAAATTAGGCTTTGCAAGCTGTTGGACCAGTTCCCTGAACCAGCTGTTCTCTCTCCAGAGTGCGGATCCCTTTTTTAATTGTACTCTGAAGTTGTGTGTAATTGGGTTGTAATTCTACCCATGATGCGAAAAAGTCCTGAATTGGACACTATTGAAATCTTTATGGAAGAAAATTTCTGATTAGCTAACTGTTTCCAATATATGATGTCAAGATCCATTCAGGGTCTAGAATGGGGTTTGTGTGTGTGTGTTTGCAGTTTGCCCAGTTGGAAAACATTTTGATACTCTATTTAGAATGTTTATCTCTTTTTGAATATTGGGAGTCCATTAAAAGCCATTTACATCTAGAAGTTCTGTGTAGTGACTACATCTTTTTAGCTTTTGGTTGTCTGAGAATGAAAAATATTAAGTGAATTGTGCTGAAGAGGCGCTATGGTTTAAATCTTACAAATCCATGTGAGGGTGCGAAACAGAAATGTGTAGGCACAAAATGAAACATTTTAAAGTCAAGAAATAGTAAGTAAGTGGTACAGTGGGGTTGATGGGGAGGTGATATTAAATTGCTAGTGCATGGAAATGAGTGGCAAAGGTTCTCTGGAGAATCTGAACTCTGACCCGGTATGCTGGTGTGAGCAGTAACTTTCAGAGGGGTCAAGCCAAGAATTTGGTAAGTGGTCTTGGGCTGTGTTTTTCTATGTTAGTAATAGAGGAGGTGTGGGATCTGGAACAGAGTTTGGGTACAGGTGGGAACTCTGGGTAGAAGGTTGAGGTTGGGGGGTGGATTCTGAGAAGGAGTTTGGGTTTAGGACCTGGGACACGGATACAGAAGGGTCAGGGAGGGAGTTTGGATGCAGGAGGGAGTGTAGGGGTTTGAGTGCAGAGGCAGTGCCAGGTACAGGCTTTGGCTAGAAGTCCCTTACTATAGGCAAGTCCTGGCTGGCAGCCTAGAGGGCTCTATGGACAGGCTCCCCTGACTGCTGTGCTGCCATACAGCCTCAAAGCGGACAGTTGCTGAGGCCAGCATGTCTCTCTGTGTGGCATGCCCCTTGGAGGGGAGCAGAGGATCTTTGATTGCTCAAACAAATTTTATGGGACCATGGGAAACTTGGCCTCCCCCTTGGTGAGTGGTTGTCCAGCTAACTAAAATCATGCGGCACCATGGATGTTCCGGATGAGAGAGTTCTGGACTAGAGAGGTTCAATCTGCGCTGTCTTTCTTAAGACTGAAAGTAGTTAACCAAATCTACTTCTTGCCTCCTATGAGGTTTGATGTTTGGGACTTCCTTCTGCTTTGTCAAAGAAACAGAGTCAAAGTTTTGCCTTCTAATTCTTAAGTTGTGTTTGCATTGTAAACATTAGTGCCTATAAATATAACTGGGGGGAAAAAGGCTGATGTCTTTTGATTTTAAAGTAGTAAAACCAAATCTTATTGTTGAAATGTTTGGTTTTTAGGAGTCTTTAATAATGGTTAATTTCTATTTTTATTTTTTGAAATAATTTTGGTGGCTGATATCAGTACATAAATTGATGTACATTTTCATAGTTGTATGACTGATCGAGTTTTAAGCCTCTGTTTATCAGAACTGTGAATGGCTGACAGGAGGAATTGCTTGATGATTACCTTCTGTTCGTTCCCTTCAGGGCACCTGGCATTGGCCACTGTCAGAAGACTGGATACTAGGCTAGACAGACATTTAGTCTGACCTAGTGTGGCCATTCTTATATTCTTTCTTTTTTCCAGTTTTATCAATTTACATTTTTACAGCAGTGAGAAATTAAGGGGATTGGGTTCCAGATAGCTTTGTATTAACTTCTTTGAATCTCAGCTTCTACTCTTGGAGCTTTGTAACTTAAGACTCAAATGGTCAGCATCACATATGAAAACACACTAAGCAAATATCCTCAAATCCAACTCCAATTGTTAATCAAGCAGCATATTTCTCAATTCATATATTTGTAAACTTCAGTTATCAATGGGCACTCTTTGGTTGGTTAGTAAGTGTACAGTGAAACTGATTATGGGTCAGAGTGAAATAGTGTTCGTAAATTCAAATGTTGCTAAGCTGGGTCCACACTTGGAGTCTGAATCTGAAAAAAATCATCATTCCACAGACCCCGTCTCATCTGGAAGAGCATTTAGCTGCTGATGAGCCCAATAGCATGGATCCATAGCTTAATTTACAGCAGTTGAAAGGGTGCCACGGTTATGTCTGATGAATATATCTTGTTTCCGAATAGTGTGTTAGACTTTCACGGTACCACTGAAACTGCTCTGAGACTTCCACTGAGGCTGTGTGGTTGGATTTAATTTTGCAATTGCTCATTTTTTCCTGTGCATCATTACTTGTCTGAAGCCCAGAGTCTTAGTGTTATTGCAGTAGGCTGTGTCAGTTTATTTGGGAATGGAATTACTAGCACAGTGCTGAGCTAACAGAACGGATCGGCATTAAATCAGGGCTTATATTCTTCTATGAGCATATTATAGGATAACTGAAGAACTTCTGAAGGCCAAATTGTACTTCTCAGCTATAGGTCACTTGGTGATAAATATAAAATCGTTCAAAAGATATTGCCATTGAATCACTGGGTTGAATTGGAATCTGATGAAGTGGGTCTTACCCACAAAAGCTCATTACTTAATAAATAAAATTAGTCTTTAAGGTGCTACAGGACTGCATGTTTCTGGTTTTGTGTGTGTGTTTGTAGCTACAGATTAACACAGCTATCCTCTGAGATAAAGGTATGAGCTATATTGGAGGCTCTGGATAGAACCATGGTTGTGACTGAAATATGGTCATAATACAGTAGCTCCAAAAACAATAATGGCTAAATTACATATTTTTTGTGGTCTGTTTTGTATTTAAGGCTGACACATTGGGTTAATGACATTGTTATGGAGCCAAATCTGTCAGATGTAGCTGAAATGTACCAAATCGTCTGCCAGACCTTGACTTGAATTTTGCTTTTGTCTTGTGCCAAATCTAGGAATACTTCTTACGTCTTTGGCACAACACTTTGGCTATGTCAAGAAACCTGCTGGAAGAAGAATCCCATGTGCAGCAATGGAATTCATCTCAAAGATTCTTTTGAGGGGGCTTTTAATGTAATCTGTTAATCCTAATGGGCTAGTCAGGCCAGTTACGATTTCTTTTTTGGTGTTTGCTTGAGGTTGCAGTTCGGAAGTGCAAAGGCTTCTTTTAAGAACTGGTGGACTCTGAGTCTGTTGGAGATGTGCTCAGGCCCCAGTATTTTCACCTACTCCTGCATTATCACTGGAAACCTTACACATTTGTCTTGCTTGTATTGGTCTTGATCCAATAAATATCCCACAGAACTGCTAAGCTTTTTTTTTTGCTCCTCTGTCACCCATACAATGTCTAGTTTATTGACCGTATTAAAGGTTTTAAAAAAAACCTCAACCTCTTCTGCCTTCTAAAATACACTCTGAGACGTTCCAGGATACTGAGATTCCCCATCCTTAACGACAAGCAGTCCTGTAGCACATTAAAGACTAACAAATTTATTTATTCGGTAATGAGCTTTTGTGGGTACAACCCACTTCAGATTTTCATCTTGAAGGACATGCTTTAGTCTCTCTACCAGAGTGAATTTTTTGTGACTACAGTGTATTAAAATTTTATAAAATTCTCACATGGTCTTGTTTTTAGTGCTTGGATTTAGCCTGTGTTAGCTGCAGTATTGGCAGATGCCTCACCCCCAGCCCAAAATACCTGTTCTTGTGAGGTTCTGGCTCTGCAGTAGCCAGACAGAGTCCCTACTAAGGAAGAAGACAGGTTGTGAGAGCTGGTGTGGTGTGGTGTGTGGAGCAAAGGGCTTCTCCCTGGATGTGCCATGTGTCTCAGGGATCCCAGGAGATCTACTAGATCTAGGTGCAGGTCCTATAGCTTATTGCTTGGGTGGAACAACATGTAGGGCTCTCTGCAAGAAGGTTGTCAGAGACATGTCCTCTTCCTGCAGCCTCCCTTCCCCCCGTGGATTCTGGAAACATAGATCCGTCAAGAGCTCAGCACAGCATGGCAGCAGTGCTGCAGAAAAATTCAGTACCACTGTTAAAATAGGACGAGAGTCTGACAGGAGGATAAAGCTTCTCTGGCAGACGCTGTCACTTCTCAACTAGATGGTTTCTTCCAGAGGCTCATACGTGTCAGTGAATATTAAAAGCCTATTTTCACATACAACTCGGAGCATATACGTATTAAGTGTCTTCTTCTCTTATCAACATTGAGATGATTAAATTTGGTTCCATGCTCTTCCTGTAAATGTGTTCTTAACTTCCGAAGGGGTGTAACTTTTACAGAGGGTGGTAGATTTAACTACCAGGAGCAGGAAAGGGTACAGTCAGAATATGTAGTTTTATTTCAGATCTGTTCAGCTGCTCTGGTCTGCCTATGAGCAGAACATTTCAGGATTCAGATCTTAATTTAACATGATGCTGAAGTCAATTCCTTCACCTTTGTTAGTAAGATGAGAATGGGGCCCAGGGCGTGGAAGATTCAGATGCACACAGTTAAGAATATACTTTAAAGGTACAGCTTGAAGTGTAATCTGTTTTAAAAAGTGAATGAAAAGTAGCTTTCTGTACTGCGTTAGGGATGTTTTGTCTTGCAATCATATTTTTCTTAAAACTGGTGTTGCTGTGAAAAAAAGCCCCAGATACAAAGTGGGACAGTGGCTGCCTGTACAGTGAAAAGTAAAAATTACCAAGTGCTGTCAAATGGAAGAATTAGAGATTTTTTTTTTGTTCATGGTCCTGAATGGGAGTAATTTTAATGGTTTAAAAATAGCGTCCCCTTTGAAGTCAGTTTGTTTCGTTATATGTCAGAGAGAGGTAGCCGTACTTGTCTGCATCTTCACAAAACAAAAAAGCAGTCCTGTAGTACTTTAACAAAATTTATTAAGGCTACATCTACACTAGCCCAAAACTTCAAAATGGCTGTGTAAATGTTTACTAATGAAGTGCTGCTGTTAGGAATAAGGGGATTTTGAAGTTGCTGGGGTCCTTTCGAAAAGGAGCCCCGTCTGGAGGAGCTGTGCGGCAGCGAGCTGCGTCAATTTCAAAGTGCCGCGGCTGCCGGCATTCTAATGAGGCACTGAATACGTATTTACATGGCCATTTTTGAAGTTTTGGGCTAGTGTAGACATGGCCTAAGTGATGAGCTTTCGTGGGGGAGACCCACTTCTTCAGATCTGGAAAAGTGGGTCTGCCCCATGAAAGCTCATCACCTAATAAACTATTTTGTTAGTCTGTAAAGTGCTACAGGGCTGCTTTTTTTGTTTCATCACGGATGTATCTACAGAGCTGTGCTGCTGGCAGTGTGATGTAAAGGAGGGCTCTCAAATGCAAATGAACACTCCTTTGCATATTCACATGGCTAATTTGCATCTTCACATGAGATCACCCTGCCAGCTGAGGCTGCTGCCGCAGAAAACAAGCAGTGTAGACGTGGTTCTGCCAGCAAAACCCACTTTGTCAGCAGCCCCTTATCCTGATTTTTTCCAGCATAAAGGGCAGCCAACAAAGGGTTTTTTGCCAGCAGCATCATGTCTACACAGCTTGTTTTTCGCTGGCAGCAGCCTCCGTTGGCAGGATGATCCTGCACAAATATGCATATTAGCCATATGAATATGCAAATAGGTGGCTGTTTGCATTTTTGAGACCACTCATTTGCACCAAGCTGTTGGTACTATGGCTCAGGGTAGATGCAGCCTATACCTATACCTCTTGTATGAACAAATTTGTACCATTTTTCTTTAATGGGCAAAACTTGTTTGTCTTACTCTTGAAATCAGATCATTTGAATGAGTCGGATAAGCAGGACTGACCCATTGTCCAAATCAGAGGACTTGAAATGAGCTAGTGCTGCTGAGAATTTCGGATCTTTCAGTTGGGTCCTACAGCAATAGCAGTTTCCCAAATCAACAGCTGCGTCCAAAGAAGTGGGTCTTGTTCACAAAAGCTCATTATCTAATAAACAAAATTGTTAGCCTTTAAGGTGCTACAGGACGGCTTGCCTTGTTTTGTGAAGATGCGGACTAATATAGCCACCCTTCTGAGACTAGTTTCCTAAATGGTCACCGCTCCAGTAAAAGATACTATCTCACCCACCTTCTCTCCACCCTGGGACCAACCCAAGTACACTGCATACTTATATCGTTGATCTAATTATCACAGGTGTTAATGTGGGCACCTTCCTTTGAATTCAGCAGCACTGTTTTGTATTTGCCTCCCGGCTCCAGAGGTTTCTTACTGTCATTAAGGCGGTAATAGATCTAAAACTCCAGAAGTTGACATGCACATTTTAAATCAACTATCAGCTGATTTGTCAGAATGGCACTTGAACTTAAAAAAAAAAAAAAAAAAGTCAACAACAGTTTACAACCACAGTGACTCGGTCTTAAATTTCACTATTTTGAGGTGACTGTTCTGAAATTTGTGGGCAAGTATTACAGTCGGTATTTGTGTGTGAAGCTATTTCATCATACCATTCTAAATAGATTGGTTTGGATAATCTAAGGGTTGTATTAGCAGTTGTGAGGTTTACAGGTAGGGAACTAAGCCTGGAGCTGGACCATGGTAACTCTAGACACACCTTAGTGTAACCCCATTAAGACAAAAACTTAGGTTGCCAAGTCACTGTAATCTCAATGTAGCCTTTGATCATTGGATCTCTGATTTGAGCTAGTGAAAGAACTGATTCTGTGAAAGATATTTCCAAGAGGCAGGAAATAAATTAGTGGTTAGCACTAATGTCTTCAAAGCGTCCCCAGCCTTCTTTCTTAAACTGTGCACTTTTTTCTTTATGTGCCTCTCTTCAATAGTTTGTTGTTGTTGTTTTAGAGGAGTATTTGTTGCACAGTTTAAAGCAGCAGCAACCCCCACAGCTACCAAAAATACCTCCCCTCTCCCCCAGAACATACTCCTTTCTTTCCATTCTCAAAAGTCTCAGTAAACAGGCCTTGAAGTATGCCTCCAAGGTCAGCAGACTTCCTTTATTTTGAACTACTGCAGAAACACTGCACTGTTAAGGTTTCTGCTGGCTTTTAAGCTGAAGGACCATCTGCTATCTCATTGTCTCCACTCTGCGATAGATCATGTTCTCATAGAACTGGGTTTTGGATGCCATAATAGTGTGTGTCCAGGAGTGATGCACCACTGATTATCTGATATGTTGCAAGTCCTGCTCGCCTTCAGCTCACTATGTTTACTGCCTTCTGATGCCCTGTCATTTCTTTCTTTTTCTAATTTCCTCATCTCCTCCCCTCTCACTCCCTCAGCTTTTTATGTGCAGATGGGAATTTTCCTGACACCCTGGTGTGCAAAGCACATTCAGGCTGGCTTCTAGTAAATTTCATGTTGTCTGCACTAAGAAGTGAGGGCAGAGATGGGGGAAACCAGGAATCCTCTTACAAATTTAGGCAGTGGGACGCTCAAGGTTATGCTTTGTTGCACTCTGATGTGACCTTATAGGTTGCTGAAGGCAGGGCCATCACTGATTTTATTGCTTTTTGGGAATGCAGCTTTAGGCTATTTGAGGAGCAGGGCAAAAATAAATTGCACTTCAGATTAAAAGTGTCAACATTCCGGGGATCTTAAAGCAAACGTGCAATTGAATAGTCTCAGAGGCAGCATGTTAGTCTGTATCTTCACAAAACAGATAAAAAAGAAAAAGTAGTACTGTAGCACCTTAAAGACGAACAATATTAGTATTAGGTTGTTCAGATGGTTATTCTAAAACTCCAAATGGTTATTCTCCAGATCTGAAGAGGTGGGTTTGTCCTGCAAAAGCTCATCACCAATAAATATTGTTCATCTTTAAGGTGCTACAGGACTGCTTTTGTTTTGACCTGCAGTTGAATTTGCAGTAGTGTGGTCATTTATGATCCGTTTGATTTCCAGAGGTTCTTACCTCAAAGGTTCATCTTGACTAAGCCCTGGTCTATGCT
This sequence comes from Carettochelys insculpta, assembly GCF_033958435.1. Lineage (NCBI taxonomy): Eukaryota > Metazoa > Chordata > Testudines > Carettochelyidae > Carettochelys > Carettochelys insculpta. Next base: position 7,078,194 of record NC_134149.1, on the reverse strand, counting down.
ACAGACTTAACTCCATCATGCCAGGGGTGTGGATTCCTGAACTACGTATTTATACTGGCCAGACTCTTTGACAGCACTGCCCATGGAATGGCTTCTCCCATCTACCTCGCTACACCAACTGGAGAAGCTTTCCCGTCACCATAGGCAGCCGCTTAACTAAGTGCCGTGGCAGTGCATCTCCAGACAGGTGCTTGTTCCTTATTATGGAGTAAGGGAGATCAACAGGAGAACGTAGAGGCTAGACCTATACTGGGGAAATAAGTCAATGTACGTATGTTGATTCCAGCTATGCAAAGGCCGTAGCTAGAATTGTGTATCTGAAATCAACCCATTTCCCTAGCATAGACTTAGCCTGAGTGTTTTCCAGGGGTGTGTTAAGCAACACGATTAACATTTTGTCACTGGCTGTTCTCTTAGCCTCTTACCTAGAAGGTGAGATGCATGCAGATGAGTGTCCTGGGTATTGTAAAATGATACACAAACACACTATATGTTTTACATTACAGCAGACAGTCAAAGAGAAGCACCAAGGTGATGCCATTTATGATGGTCCCTAGTTTAGCAACCCAGGCTTCCTACCGGGTGCACCAGAGCTGCTCCCACACAGCCAGCTGCACGTGTTAGGAGCAGCTGCAGGGCTGGAGAATCCAGCAGGTCTCTCTGAAGCATGTTTCTTTTGGCTGGGGTAGAGCTGCATTCTCCACCCCTTTTCTCCTCTGCTTTGTCCTTCTTGAGACTTGTCTGGCATTCCCAGGTTGGGAAATGCTGCCCTCAGTTGTTAAACACACATGTTAAAATAATATAGTGGCCAAACTGGAGATTACATAATGGGATCAGGAACGTGGATGGGAGCAGTATTTAGTCCACACAGTGTGCAGTGCAATTAACTTTTTGCATTTCAGGACTTTCCTTAGTTTTCATCAGCAAACTTGCACAAATGTAGGCTCTTGTTTTCATGTAACGTAGTTCTGTGTATCAGTTAAACATTATTAAGGTTGCAAAGTCAAGCGTTCCTAAAGTAGGATATGCCAGAATTAAGATTGTTCATGAAACGCTAGTTCAGACCTCTTGTGCATATGCATTATGGCATAGTCTTTAATTACATGATCACATACTACTTTACTGTGGGGATCCCTGCCTTATTTAGTGCACAGGGTGGACAGTGCTCGGTTAAGTGAAAAGCTAGTCAATATTTTGCTTTGTTTTTATTGTTCATTGCATGACTGTAGGCCTTGTTGCCTGCATGCTGTTTGAACCCTGCTCTAAGGGCAGAATTATTAATTTCCTATGGGCTTTTCTATGGTGCTCATCACATTAATGGATTTATTTTCAACACACGCCTATGAGGTGTCCTCATTTTACAGTTGAGCAGGAACTAACAAGGAGATTAAAGGGGAAAAATTACTAATTTTAGATGCCTATCTTGACCTGACTAGGACCTGATTTTTTTTGTCTTTCGTTTTCTATGTAGCACTCTGTTCACAGCAGAGCTCTGCTTAAAGTGAGTGGCAGCTGTGAGCTCTCAGCCCTTCAACATCTTAAATTGGGCACCCAGAAAATGAGAAATAAGCTGTGACAGGCCAACCTGTGAAATAGTTTGGCTTTAGTGTTGTACTTGTTTAGCTTCACCTAGGAATTTGGTGTCAAAGGCAGGGATAAGATCTGATTAGGCTACCTCCTGTATTCCCCTACTTTTTTTTTTATTATACATCTTCCAGCTTCCTTAGCAAATGCAGCACAGGTCTTTCAGAAAACAGTCTCTTTTACCATGCAGTCCTAATTTGTTCTGGGAGCAGGTCTGCTTGCAGAAAAAATAGTATGTGATCACTTAATTAAAGACTTTGCCATAGTGCATATGCACAAAGGAATCTGAATTAAAGTGGGATGGACAGCCTTAATTTGGGCACATCCTAACTTTTTTAGCAACTCCCTAAGATTTTATTTTATTTTAAAAAACAAGCTGAGAAAAGAAAAAGTCTATCATGAGACGTCACCCCTCTAGGATGTCAGCAAGGTTGTAGCCTTTAGCTCCACAGCCTAGACCTCCGCTCCATGAGCGAATGGAGTAACTGATAACAGTAGCTGGTTGTCCTTTGTGTGGACACGATGTGTTTTTATGCTAGTGGTTTTCACAGCTGACAACATGGGAATGGTGGGACTTCGGATTTTTGGGCTTCATCCTTGGCTCTGCAGGTAGAGAGGGGCGTGCGTACGTGCGCTCTAGTGGGCATAGACTCTTCTTACTCCCCCGCTCCCCAGCTTGACTCCTTTCCACTGTATCCCCATCATCCCAGTCCCGGTTCTGTCTTTGTCAGCCGCGGCTCCTTATTGAAGTTCTGTTCTTCTTGCTCACTCAGTCACTGCTCCTCACCTTTTTTATTTCCATCCCAGTCTTCCTACTCGATCAGTCCAAGTCACACTAGGTCATCTGTCCAGCCCTCTCCCTCCCACCAGTCTCGCTCTTGTTCACGGTGCATGTCAGTGAGGTGGCTTCCTCCTCCATGCTGCCTGGGGGCCATCAGGGAGGTCATTGAGAGTGCTGGAGAGAGAGGGCCCGCCAACCCGCTCTCAATTCATGTGCATGGGAGCCGTAATTACAGGGGAGGTCCTTTTGCACATTTGTCGGTATGTACTGGAGCAGGCTCAGTTCCCTGTGTGGATTGTGTGTGTGCAGTCTGGTCAGCCCCAGGAGCTTTGGGCGTGTGATCCAGGGCATATGGAAATTCAGCTGCTGAACTCTGAGGTTGCAAACTGCAGTTCTCCCCCATTCTCCCACCCCTGAAAAGCAGTCTATACGTTGGCTAATTTTCAGTGGCTTATCTTGGGCCAGCAAATGACAAACCCTTGACATAAAGACTGTCCTCCTACAAATATTAACTCTGTGCCCCAAAGCGTGGAGTTGCTAGAACTTCTCTGAAAAACACTGATGGCCTTTTCTCCTAACATTACAAAACTGTTGTGTTCTCCTCCCCCACACCACCCCACCTCTTTATGTATTTGAATCAAAACTTATTTTTCATTATGCATCATCTTAGAAGTGTGTGTTTGACTTTCCAAGCTCTGAAGTGGGGGAAAAGGGAAAGATTTCTTGCCTGGCAGGTTTTGCAAGTGGCTTAGTTGGGTGAAAGACAGGTAAATTTCTTTAGGGACTTTTACCCTCCTTTGCTGGGAGGATGTGGCAAGGAACCAGAAAAGAGCAGAGAGGGATTTTTGCTGTGTAGAAGGTGGATGTTAAGCAGGTAGAGAGGTGGCAGTTTTCCATCTGGACTGCCCCCCGTCCTGGAACCCGCACCAGACCCGTGGCATGGCAAGGCTGGATGAGAAGGTGAGCCTTGTTCTCCAGTATAAACTTGTGTAACACCCAAGTTTGCACATGTAGTTATTAAATGCTGCTGTTGGATTAAAGAAAGCTTCTTCCCCTCTTCCAAGCACACACCTTCCTACCATCTTGCACTCATACACTTGTACAAACAAACTTATGTAGGTGAACAGTGGTCCAGGGACAGCCAATAAAGCCAAGGCATAGTGGGTCTAATGTGTCTTTCTGGAGTCACGAATCCAGGGGGGCGAACGATTGTCTGACCCCCTTGTCAGCTTGTTCTCTTGTCTGTGTAGTACTCTGAAGCAATCAATACCATCCATCCTGCGGAGACGGGGAGAGACCCAGGGCCTGGGTCGCCTCCTGCCTCCCCAGCCAGTCAAGACTAACTCCTGCGAAGAGGTGATGGCAAGAAGAACCCCTTTATAGCTTTGCAGCCATCTTTGTGTATGTTTCAGCCCATAGCTTTTGCCCCGTCCCACTGCCCCAGGACGCTATATGACCATCTACCAATATAATTTATGCCATCATGTGCCAGCAATGCCCCTCTGCTATATACATCAGACAAACTGGACAGTCTCTACGTAAAAGAAGAAACGCGCACAAATCGAATATCAGAAATGGCAATATACAAAAACTCGTAGGAGAGCACTTCAATCTCCCAGGCCACACAATAGCAGACTTAAAAGTAGCTATCCTACAGCAAAGAAATTTCAGGACCAGACTCCAAAGAGAAATTTCTGAGCTACAATTCATTGGCAAATTCAACGCCCTCAGCTCTGGCTTAAACAAAGACTGCGAATGGCTGGCTAAATACAGAAGCAGCTTCCCCTCCCTTGGTGTTCACACCTCCAGATCAACTGCTGGTAGTAAGCCTCACCCTTGCTGACTGAGCTAACCTTGTTATCCCCACCCTTGCTCTGGCTTAATTATACCTGGCCCTGCAGATTTCCAATACCAGCATCTGATGAAGTGAGTCTGTGCTCACGAAAGCTCATGCTCAAAACTTTTCTGTTAGTCTATAAGGTGCCACAGGATCCTTCGTTGCCATTACAGATGCAGACTAACATGGCTACCCCTCCAATATATGACCATGAGTCATCAGCTAACTGCAGATGGGACTTTGATCTTCTCTTGATGGGGCCGCCTCCTCTTTCTTGGGTGGATTCTTTTGCAGGGCTCACCTCCTATTATTCTCTGGCCATCGAGGTGCTGCTGGCAGCTGGTTTTCCAGATGGGCTGGCTTTGGAGACTGATCCCATTACACTTGTACCCACAGTCACACTTTTCTCACTCATGCAAAGGAAAGCACGCTTCAGAGAAAGCAATTTCTTTTACAAAGGAACAGTCAGGATTTCTTACAGACTTATGGTCTCTATCAACAATTTTGTGCTAACTTAATGTAGCCCTAGCAGCTGCTACAAAACAAAGCTTACCCAAAGTTACAGGACTTAAAATCAGCAATGATTGAGTTACAGAACTTACATCAGAATGGTAGCTGTGTTAGTCTATATCCACAAAAACAGCGAGATGTCCTGTGGCACCTTACAGACTTAATACATTTTTTGGAGTGTAAGCTTTTATGGGCAAACACCCACTTCATCAGATGCATCTTGTCTTTGCCCACAAAAGCTTATACTCCAAAAAATCTGATAGTCTATAATTTGCCACAGGACGTCTCGTTTTTGCAGAACTTACGCCTACGTTGTACTGGACTGAATGGAGGCTTTATACAACACGGCCTGAGAACTGTTCTCTGTAATACCATTTCCTCTCTTCTTTACCTCCCCAATTAGTACACTGTGAGGAGTTGACAGACTATGTCTCATTGACTGTTTTGGCAATATCGGATGCTAGGGACCTGTCCAGGGAACCAGTGGGAGCCAGGCACAGCCATGGGGTGGGGTCAGGGTTTTCAGCCTCGTACAGGAAGTAGCCATCGGTGTTGTCTATGGTTTCTGCAGATGCTGCTCTGTACACTAATAATCCACATAAAGACAGATTACAAGCAATCAGGAACACCATCCCTGATGCCATCACAGCTAATCTGGTGTCTGACCTCTGTAACTTTGTTCTCACACACAATCATTTCCGTTTTGGGGACAATTTGTACCTCCAGATTAGTGGAACTGCTATGGGCACCCGCATGGCCCCACAATATGCTAATATATTTATGGCTGACCTGGAACAACGATTCCTCGGCTCTCGTCCCCTATTACCACTCCTCTACTTAAGATACATTGATGACATCTTTATGATTTGGACCCATGGTACAGAGGCTCTAGAAGAATTCCACAGAGACTTTAACAATCTACACCCCACCATCAACTTATGCCTCGACTACAACATGCAAGAGAGACATTTCCTGGACACTACAGTACTAATCAAGGATGGCCTGATCAGTACCACACTGTACCGAAAACCTACTGATCGCTATACTTATCTACACCCTTCTAGTTTCCATGCTGCACATGTGACTAGATCCATTGTTTACAGTCAAGCTCTTAGGTACAATCGCATTTGCTCTGATCCAACTGACAGAGACCAAAAACTACAAGAACTTTACCAAATATTCATAAACCTGAATTACCCACCAGGATAAGTAAAAAAACAAATCGACAGGGCCAGACGCTTACCCAGAGACCAGCTACTCCAAGATCAGCCCAAAAAAGCCAAGAACAGAACACCACTGGTCATCACCTACAGCCCCCAACTCAGACCACTGCAACGAATTATTAAAGACCTACAACCTATTCTTAATCAGGATGCTACACTCCAGAAGGCCCTGGGTGACATGCCTGTTCTCTCCTACAGACAACCTCCCAACCTCATGAGGATCCTTACGAACAGCCACAGCCTATACCCCAGGAACACCAGTCCTGGAACCTTTCCCTGCAACAAAGCCCGCTGCCAGTTTGTCCACATGTCTTCTCTGGAAATACCATCACTGGACCTAACCAGGTTACTCACAGAATCACGGGCACTTTCTCATGCTCCTCTACTAACATCATATATGCCATAATGTGCCAACAATGCCCAGATGCTTTGTATGTTGGACAGACTTTGTATGAGGACAGACAGACCCTTAGACAAAGGGTCAACGGGCACAAAACAGACATCAAAACATTCCAGATCCACAAACCAGTTAGTCAACATTTTAATGGAATGGGGCATTCTGTCAATGACCTCAAGGTATGTGTGTTACTGAAGAGACATTATTGCACCGTTTTAGAGAGAGAAGTGGACGAGCCGACTTTTATGTTCAAATTCGGCACATTTAACATATGGTTTAAATCGTGATGGGAACTTTCTGAGTCACTATAGGGACTCGTCTGCATACTTGGCTCAGTCTAATTCTTGATCTTCCCCCCCCACCCCTCCACTCTCTGATTTGCTCACCTTGATTATCTTTTTCTGATTTGTCCTCCTTGCTTACTGTTTTTGGTTCTCTGTGTCTTAAATATTGAGTCTGTTCTGGTCTGGCTATGGTCTGAAGAAGTGGGTCTGTCCCATGAAAGCTCACCTAATAAACTATTTTGCTAGTCTTTAAAGTGCTACTTGACTGCTTTTTGTTTTGATGCTGCATTATGTATGGTATCTCTGTTCAAAACTTCAGGTGCTCTCTTGGAGGTTGGGAAGGCCATTTCCTGGCAGAACAGCCTGTAGCCACTTTTATGTTCCCTTTGTGGAGTTCCAAGATGGAACCATGTTGAAGGAAGTCTGTGCTCAATAATTCCGTGAGAGGAAACTTCATTTCCTTGTACTTACATGTTAAGGGTTTGATGGATCACAAGACCCTCTGAAATTTTTTCCATTCACATTCTGTTTTGCTTTTTGGAAGGCATTACAAACTAGAGGATGTCGCCGGCTGCTGGGAAAAAAGGTGCCAGTATCTGTACCACCCAGGCTGTTTAATATTACAAACCACTTATGGTGGTAATATGTTCCTACAATAAATTGCATTGTTATCCCTGTCATCCCCATTTCCTCTGGAGTGATTTAGCTCATGTAAGGTAGTCTGGTTGCTGCCTCTGAAACTACTACTTCTCTTGAAGTTGTGGAAGACTTTTGAATTATTTAGCGTTTTCTGGCTATTGGGGCTATTTGTGCATGTTTAATAGTGATAATCTATCATTTTTCTTGTTTTGTAATAAATCTGGAGCTAAGGCTTTAGTGAGGAGCCAATAAATGGATTATTTCTTATGTATTTTATTTATTGGAACATGATGCATTCTGGGTGGGTTCTGGTGTGACTTGCTTGTCCTTGGTCTTCCTCATTTTGGTGTTACGTTTTAATGCTCTGTTTAGTTTCACTCCAGGCACTCCTGCTGTAACTCTGTCTACACTCACAATTGAGTGACAAACCTTCATAAGTGCTTAAACATCCCTCCACCCCAAAAGACAAAAGCTTTGTTTGCAGCATCTGTTGCTGCAGCAATGTGTTGGCGGGAGAACAAGGCAACTGCTGCTCTAGGAGGTGGACGTTTTCTTTGTCCACAGGACAAAGTGTTTACACTGTCTGATTTTTAGCAACACAGCTGTGTCACTAAAAGCTGTGTAGTGTAGACCAACATTCCCTCTAATCTTTTTCATCCATTTGCAGAATAATTTATGTGCACCATCAGTAGAAACAACCTAGAAGTGGATGCTGTGTTAAGCAGCTGGGCAGCATTGAACTCTGTCTCCTGAGCGGCCACACAAGCACTCAACTTGCGGGGAACACTGGTATAGACAACCTAAAAGAGAGTGCCTACTACTTATGGGGCTACTTTGGACTCCATACCAGGAAGCCCTGTATGTTTGGCCTCTTCCACAGGTAATTCAGTCCTCTCTGTCCCTCCCAGTCCTCTTTAGCTTCCAAAGAGGCAGGAATCCTCACCCAGTCCCTCTTTCTCAATGTTCCAGGGCATGTCATTCCCAACAGGGAAACCCCAAAAATTAGCCAGGTTTCATAAGCCTGGAGGCTGACCAGTTGTCTCAGGATTTGAGTACTGCCCTTTTTCCTGGCATTCGTGCTGTTGAATCCTGCAGTCTTAAAAATGCTTTGACTTGCCTTAAAATGATCCTGAGTTTGGTGGCAATAGGCAAATTTTGCTGCTGTATCTGTGTGATTCTGTTTCATTCCCTCAAAACAAAAAGCAGTCAAGTAGCACTTTAAAGACTAGCAAAATAATTTATTAGGTGAGCTTTCGTGGGACAGACCCACTTTTTCAGACCATAGCCATACCAGAACAGACTCAATATTTAAGTCTTTTGAGTCTGTTCTGGTCTGGCTATGGCCCGAAGAAGTGGGTCTGTCCCACGAAAGCTCACCTAATAAATAATTTTGCTAGTCTTTAAAGTGCTATTTGACCGCTTTTTGTTTTGATAGTATATAGACTAGCACGGCTACCTCTCTGTGGCCGTGTCTACACTAGCCCCAAACTTCGAAATGGCCATGTAAATGGCCATCTGCTCACCGGAGTAAGGGGACTTTGAAGTAGGCGGGGTCCTTTCGAAAAGGAGCCCCGTTGGGATGAGCCGTGCAGAGGCGAGCCGTGTCAATTTTGAAGTGCCGCGGCCGCCCGCATGCTAATGAGGCGCTGAATATGTATTTCAGCGCTTCATTAGTAAACTTCGAAATGGCCATTTACATGGCGATTTCAAAGTTTGAGGCTAGTGTAGACATGGCCTGTTTACTATGTTTCATTCCAGTGAGGCTGGAATGAGTTCTGTAATTGTGAACAGAATTTGGTGTTGTATTTTTAATTGTGTCACCAGTGTTGTGAGAGATACTGCTAACGGCCCAGTTTCTTCTGTTTTTAAAACATTCTGAAGTACTGTCAGTATAAAAGCTGCGTATCAGAAGGGTATCTGTGTTGGTCTGTGGCCACAAGAACAACAAGGAGTCCTGTCTAGATTTACTTGGGCATAAGCTTTCGTGGGCAAAAACCCACTTCATCAGCTGCATCCACCAAACCATGTTTTTGTCCACTGATGCCTAAATAAATCTAATCTTGAAAGTATAAAATATGACCTACGAAGTCAGAATTTACTGTTAGCACATAAATATGCTGAAAACTATCAGCTGGTCTGTAGGAGGATCTAAATATGGTGCACTGTCTTACTTTCTTGAATCTAAATTTTTACAGTTGTAAAACCTTTCATCTTGAGAGTAGCTCTCATTTGGGAGCTGCAAAAATGACCCAGTATGCCCTTGTGACTAGGACTTGCAAGTGCTGTCTATAAGTTGTCCGGGTTCAGACCCATACAACAATGTTGGGAGAGTAACAAGGTAAATAAGAAGCTTGGTATCTGTTTGAATGTTGCAATCCTCAAAAACGTAGTCATTCTTGCCTCCTGTAAACAAAGGTGTTATTTTATACTAACTAGCTCAGGAAACACCGCATGTGACGTGAAAGTCAAGGTGTGTTCTTTCTGATTTCATGCATCACCCCTAGGGAAATTCTGTCCTCTGTTTCTGCTCTTTGAACCTATAATTTGGCCCTGTGGTCAGCACTTGCTTTGACAAAGCACTTATTGTAGCGTTCGGGTAGGGAAAACAGTTGACAGTGGGATGGGTATGTGAGTACAGCTCTGGCTTGAATTTAGTATTCGTGGTCTGGCATTTCATCTGAAAGCGTTTTTTGAGAGCAGGTCTGTGCTACAAAGGCTGCCTCTGCACGTGTAGATGCTATAGGCTAACGGAGAGCTCCCCTTATTTGGCTTAATTACCCTATCTCTGAGGCTGTGTTTACACTACAAAAACAACTTCGAAGTGTGCTTACTTTGAAGTAGATCATCTACACACACCCTACTTTTGAAGTTAAACTTCCCGGGAGTGGAGTAAGGACTTCAAAGTAAAGGAAATGTGTGTAGACTTTCTGTTGGCTACTTAGATGTAGTGACTAACTTTGAAGTTAGATCCTAGTGTAGACACACCCTGAAAGGTGGTAGCTCTGTCTGTAGGAGAAGTCTGTCCATCTGTTTGTCTCACCAGCATAGCACTATTCACAATGAGGGGGAGGTTAAGCAAAGGCGACCGGTGCCGGGATTCTAGAAGTGACACCGGCCAAATGCCCCTGCCTCACTCTTTTCCTGCCCCACCCCTATCTGCCCCTTCCCATGGAAGCACTGTATCACTTCCTCTGGGTGTAGATCACTTGTTTTCCTCCCTCCTACCCTCAGAGTGGCATGGTCTCGGAGAAGTGGTTTCAGGCCACTGCTGCTGCTAGGGTGAGGTGAGACTGCCCCGCACCCATCAGAAGCAGTGCAGCACAGATGATGAGTGCGGGGGTGCACACGGCCCCCTTTACATTCCCAGGTTGGTGTAGCTGCATTGCTCCGGGATGTGGAACAATCCCCATCCCCAAGTAGTGCAGTTATCCTAAAGTACCTACATAGAGGTGACCTGGCTTAAGTGGAACCACGTGTGTCATGGAAAAAGCAGGTGAGCCTCGGAATAAGCACATTTTCATCTGTTGCGGAAGAAGGTGACGTTTTTAAGCCGTCCCCTCAGACTCTGATCTACATGGTGACTGGAAATGTTTATGGGCCGGCATGTTAAAAAATGTGCACTCACAGGCTACGTCTACACGTGCAGCCAACATCGAAATAGTCTATTTCGATGAATAACGTCTACACGTCCTCCAGGGCCAGCAACGTCGATGTTCAACTTCGACGTTGCTCAGCCCAACATCGAAATAGGCGCAGCGAGGGAACGTCTACACGTCAAAGTAGCACACATCGAAATAGGGATGCCAGGCACAGCTGCAGACAGGGTCACAGGGCGGACTCAACAGCAAGCCGCTCCCTTAAAAGGCCCCTCCCAGACACAGTTGCACTAAACAACACAAGATCCACAGAGCTGACAACTGGTTGCAGACCCTGTGCCTGCAGCATAGATCCCCAGCTGCCGCAGAAGCAGCCAGAAGCCCTGGGCTAAGGGCTGCTGCCCACGGTGACCATAGAGCCCCGCAGGGGCTGGAGAGAGAGCATCTCTCAACCCCCCAGCTGATGGCCGCCATGGAGGACCCAGCAATTTCGACGTTGCGGGACGCGGATCGTCTACACGGTCCCTACTTCGACGTTGAACGTCGAAGTAGGGCGCTATTCCTATCTCCTCATGAGGTTTAAACTGTGGGCTGCAGTTTAATGTTGTGGGTTATTTTATTTTATTTTTTTTTATTTTTTTAAAGAATGCCAGTATTTTTTTGTAAATCGCTCTGCCTTCTTGTTGAGCAAAAGGCCTGTATTTGTTAATGGGCATGTGTGCGGGTGGGTGGGAAGACTAATTGTTCTGCCAACTAACATTGCAGTGTAAAGATTTGGTCCCGCAGGCTGATTTGGTGTGAGTAATCCTTACACGAGCCTTCTTATTGGTAACAGTGGCAACTGCTTGCATGTACACAAGCTTGTACAATTGGACCCAAGTTGTGTAGCTAATTTGCATCCCACTGAAACTGAGGCAACTGTGAAGACAGAATGGTTGAAAAGTACTTTGTGTCTACTGATCTATCTTTGCTTCCTGACTCTTTCAGTAACCATATCCAGATGCTGGTATAGTCATTTTGTGGCTGTGTGCTCTTGCAGGCCATAATATTTCCTTGTGCCATTGCATGAGAAATAAAAATCAGCAAAGTATATTTTAAGGGAATTTAATAGTAACTAAAACAAGTCCAGGGTTCTCTACTAGTTTTAGTGTCTAAAAGTAACAAATGAAGCAGGGCTGGTCACCAGTGATGCAATCGCTGCTGTTTTAGATCTCATTTGGCGTTAATAAAAGCAAATTTGTCTTGAGAAATAAAACAAAAAATATTAATCGAAATAATTGTATAATATTTATAATACTGCTCATATCGGGCTCTCTGGAACATTAGGACAAGGCTGTTCTGCAGCTTGCTTATAATGCAGGGTCTGTAGCTGTACTCTCCCTTCACGGTCTAGCCATCATTAGTTTGCACCAGCTTGAATCAAAGGCATTGCAGCTGCAAACTTGATGATGGAGAGATTATTTCCCGACATCTGGTGTGGATTGCTTCCTCTTCTCCTGGACTAATCACTCGGAATGTCGGATGACAGAGCCAAAACTTCATGAAGAGGAAACAAGGTCTCCCTCCAGGTCACTCTGAAGCCCTGTAGAGTGTAAACCGGGCTTGTGATTTGTGTGCTTGCTCTTTGTTCTGATGGCAGATTGCTGCCTGTGGATTAATCCCCCACCTCATTCTGGAGCCCTGGGAGGAGCTGATCTGTCTTGACAATGTCAGCTGTTCTGAAAACTTTTTTTGTCAGTCAAGTTTTCCTCCAGTTGTGTAGTTGTTTAAACCCCTGCCCCACCCCATTGTTGTTTGACAAGTCAACTTTTCCTGGAATCTTAAGCTATTAAAACTACTTTTTCCCCCCATGGAAAAGTCATCTTTTCTAAAAGTAGGAACAGCCCTTCCTTAAAGGATTTATTTGTGAGGAAGTATTTTCTAGTGGAGAAAGCATTGGACTAGGGGCTTGGGAGCCATCATGAGCTACTGAGAGGTCGTGGGCCCATCTGTGAAAACAAGGGAGGGGTTTGGGAGGCAAAAGCATGAGGGCAACAGGCCAAATTAATTCCTGGTGGTTGGTCCAACAGCACTCGTGGAGTTGCAGCAGGAATGAAATATCAGAGAGGTGGCCGTGTTAGTCTGTAGCTTCAAGAACAACAAGAAGTCCTGTGGCACCTTACAGACTAACAGATATTTTGGAGCATAAGCTTTCGTGAGCAAAGACCTGCTTCATCAGATGCATGAGTCGGGGGGGGGGGGGATGGTTTCAGAGGGGTATTTAAAGAGTGGGGTCCCAGTAAAAGGGAGGGCCAGAGCTGACAAGGTCTATTCAGCAAGGTGGAAATGGCCCAGTAAAGGCTCACATCCCTCTGTCTGATCTGACTTGTTTTTTCCTCTTTTGATAAGTACTGTTGACACTGGGCCATTTCCACCTTGCTGAATAGACCTTGTCAGCTCCGGCCCTGCCGTTTACTGGGACCCCACTCTTTAAATACCCCTCTGAAACCCACCCCCACCATTCATGCATCTGATGAAGCTGGTCTTTGCCCACGAAAGCTTATGCTCCAAAATATCTGTTCTTCTTCGAGTGTCCCCGTGGGTGCTCCACATTAGGTGTCGGGCTCGCCCGGCGCCGCAGATCGGATCTTCCAAGCAGTTTCTGCCGGACCGCGCATGCGCCGGTGCGCGCCGCTCCCCCGCGCGCTCCCGGCCATGTGCGCGATCCGGTCCCCGCCAGTTCCTCTTAACCGCCGTCGGCTGCAGACGGAATCCAACTAGGCTAAGGCCAAGTAGTGTATTCAACGACTTTATCTGGTTTTTCTTAAAGTTTTTTTCAGGCACTTAGGCTACTATAAGCTAGCCGGTTGTTATTTTGTAAAAAAAAAAAAAAAAACAAAACAAAAAAACAACGAACAAGCTAGGAGAGGGACAGCTCAGCCAGTCCCAGTAACAAGCGCCGGAGGCCAGGAGCTAGGGCTATCAGCCCTCCTGCTAAGGCAGGCCATCGGACTGGGAAAACGGCACAAAGAAGGTGCTAAGTACCCACTTAAAAACTCAAAGACTCACCAACAATGTCCTCTTCAGGCTTTAAAACAAGAGGAAAAAAAAAAAAAAAAATGCTGCTTCTTGATAAGGCCCTCCAGCCAGAAGCGCCGGAGCGGCCGCAGCAGGAGGGACCCTCCGGGGCCCTTAAAAGGAAAGCTGCCTCCCTCACTCCATCAGCGCAGAAACGGAGGAAAGTATCTCCAGCCCGATCCCTGCCGGCAGCAACAGCGAGCGGGACGGGAGGAGCAAGCAGCCCCCAGCCGCAGCAACAGCTGATCGGCGGCGGCACGGAGAGCCACGTGGAAACGGCTCAGCCTCCAATACTCAGCCAGCCGCCCAGCACCGCAGGCAGGGCGGCGGCTAAGCAAACGCCGGTACCGGCGGCACCGCAGGCAGCGGCACCGACCCCCGGGGAACCGGCGGTGCAGAGCGCGCAGGCACACAGCCTGCCGGCACCGGAGGACACCGCACATGCGGCATCGCCCTCGAGCGTGCCGAGCTCGGTGCGGACGGGGCCGGAATCCCCTGTATGCTCCCCAGCCCGATCCCTGCCGGCAGCAACAGCGAGCGGGACGGGAGGAGCGAGCAGCCCCCAGCCGCAGCAACAGCTGATCGGCGGCGGCACGGAGAGCCACGTGGAAGCAGCTCAGCCTCCGATAATCAGCCAGCCGCCCCGCACCGCAGGCAGGGCGGCGGCTAAACAAGCGCTGGTACCAGCGGCACCGCGGGCAGCGGCACCGACCCCTGGGGAACCGGCGGTGCAGAGCACGCAGGCACGTAGCCTGCCGGCACTGGAGGACACCGCACGTGCGGCACCGCCCTTGAGCGTGCCGAGCTTGGTGTGGACGCCGGAATGCCCTGTATGCCCCCCAGCCCGATCCCTGCCGGCAGCAACAACGAGCGGGACGGGAGGAGCGAGCAGCCCCCAGCCGCAGCAACAGCTGATCGGCGGCGGCACGGAGAGCCACGTGCAAGCGGCTCACCCTTCGATAATCAGCCAGCCGCCCCGCACCGTAGGCAGGGCGGCGGCTAAACAAGCGCCGGTACCACCGACCCCCGGAAAACCGGCGGTGCAGAGCGCGCAGGCACGCAGCCTGCCGGCACCGAAGGACACCGCACATGCGGCACCGACTTCGAGTGTGCCGAACTCGGTGCGGACGGGGCCGGGATCCCCTGTATGTCAGGGGCGGAGTTACCTCCTCAAGGGAGGGGGAAGACTGCACACAAGAGGAGGCATTGCAGCCCCTCTCCGCACAGGGCTGTGTAGTTGCTTTCTCACAGCCCTCCACTATGTTGCAGACTCCAACTAGAAGGCAGGGGTCCCCCCCCCTTGGCCTACCCGGAGCCCCCTTCTCCATTTCTGCAACCAGCCTCACCCTGGCTGGGACCACCTCTCCAGGGTCTCGACGGTCTCCCTCCCCCAGACGCAAAGGGTATGCACCAAGGGAGTGGTCTAGGTCACCTTCCCAAGACCAGTGCTTATACTGCCGTGGTCGCCCCTACCACGCAGGGCATAGACACCATCGGCAATCTACTAGGGAAAGATCCCTACGAACGATCTCGTACCCCCGAGGGCAATTGTGACCGGGGACAGAGACTTAAGCATCTCAGGGGGGACTGGTTATGGAACCCCGAGATTTTTCCTCGCACACCTCTAGTGAGAGGGTGTACCATCATCAGCAGGAACCGGAAGGGTCCAGAAAGACGTACCCCAGCGGTTCCTCGCTTTCCTCCCCGGATGAGGCTACGGCCCCGGGGGGCGTCCATCCTCCGGACGATCTCAAACAGTTCCAAGAGCTGTTTTACGAGGGTGGCCTTCACGCAAGGCTTCCAGACAGCAAAGGTGCAAGAGCAACACCATAAGCTCCTCAAAAATCTGAGACCTCCGGCCTCCTCCAAAATAGCAATACCGCTGATGACGCAATCTTGGAGTCTGCCACTATGATATGGCAGACTCCTGCGACTATTCCGCCTGTCCACAAAAGAGCGAAAATAAATAAATAAATAAATACTTCGTGCCCACGAAGGGCATGGAGTTCCTGTTCAGCCACCCACAACCAAATTCTTTGGTGGTGGAGTCGTCGCAACGTGGGGGAATAAACAAACATGCCAAAAAGCTAGAGCTGTTGGGCAGAAAGGTCTACTCCTCCTCCACGCTACTGTTGCCAATGGCAAATTACGCAGCGCATCTAGCGAACCATAATTTCAACAACCACATTAGGTTGACCTCCCTCATGGACTCGCTTCCAGAGGGCACGAAACCAGTGCTCAAGGCCATCATCCGACCATTTTATAACCAGTGGCAAAGGATCACCACAGACACATGGGTGCTGGAGATCATAGCCACGGGGTACGCCATCCCCTCCCAGTTGCTCCCACCGCCATGACCTCCACCCGGGGCCCCACCTCCAGGAGACCTCCCATGTAGCGAGGCTCAAGCAGGAGGTAGACCATCTCATGCTCGTAGGGGCAGTGGAAAGAGTGCCGGAGCAACTGCAAGGGAGAGGGTTCTACTCGAGGTACTTCCTCACGGGGAGGTCCATCTTAGATTTTCGAGGCCTCACCGGTACCTGCGCAAGCAACGTTTTCGGATGATCACAAACGCCTCCATCCTTACGGCACTAGACGATGGAGATTGGTTCGCAGCCCTTGACTTACAAGGTCCTACCGTTTGGGCTCTCCTCAGCCCCCAGAGTCTTCACCAAGACCTTGGCAGTGGTGTCAGCCTACCTGCACAGACAGGGGGTATTTATATTCCAGTATCTGAATGACTGCCTACTCAAAGGGGCCTCAAAGGAGGAGGTACTACGCATAATATGTGTCACAGCAGGCACGTTCTCTTCGCCCGGCCTGCTTATCAATCTGACAAAATCAAAGACAGACCCCGCACAGGACATAGAGTTCGTAGGGGCACGCATAAATTCTATTACAGCGAGGGCGTATCTACCAGAGACTCGCTTTCGGGCCATCGGCTCCCTCGCGCAAGGCTTCACCTTCAGCCCTATGGTGCCGGTTCTGACGTGCTTACAGCCGCTGGGCCACATGGCAGCAGCAACGTTTCGTAGAACAGAACGCCAGGTTACACATGCGCAGCATGCAGCATTGGCTGGCGAGCGTATACAAACCGGCAGCACACACTGTTCACAGGATGGCGTCGCCCACAACGGAGGTGCGCAAATCCCTGCAATGGTGGGTAAACCCCGAGAACCTGCTTACAAGGGTACCCTTCCACCAACCACACGTATTGGTTTTTCTTACTACAGATGCCCCCCTCATAGGGTGGGGAGCACACATGGGCGAAGAGGTGACGCAAGGGCTGTGGTCCTCTATGGAGCAGTCACTGCACACAAATATACTGGAGCTCAAAGCAGTGTTCAACGCCTGCAGACACTTTCGAGACCAACTGAAAGGCAAGGTAGTCGGGATCAGTACAGACGATACCTCCACCATGTTTTATATAAATCGGCAAGGAGGAGCTCGGTCCCGTGCCTTATGTGTAGAAGCAGTCCGGTTGTGGAACTGCTGCATCGCCAACAATGTAACCTTGAAAGCCTCGTACTTACCAGGCGCTCGCAATGTGAAGGCAGACCAGCTGAGCAGGCGTTTCGCACTCACGCACGAGTGGCAGATCCGTCCCGATCTGCTGCAACCGATTTTTCCACGCATGGGGTTTTTCCCCAGATAGACCCTGTTTGCTACTCAGCACAACAAGAAGTGCCCACGATTCTGCTCCAGGGCAGGACTGGGACGGGGGTCCCTGAGGGATGCCTTCGCGATCTCATGGAGGGGCCCCCTGCTTTACGCTTTCCCTCCCACAGTGCTCATCCACAAAGTGTTGCAGAAAGCCAGGAGGGAAGGAACCTGAATGATCCCGATAGTCCCAACGTGGGATCGACAGCAATGGTTCCCCCTATTCCTGCGCATGTCGGACCGGCCACCGATGTCCCCTCCGGTGGCGCGGGATCTGCTCACGCAAGCCCAGGGGTCCATAGTGCATCCGCACCCCCAAAGCCTGCGACTACAAACGTGGTTAATCCATGGCTCAGCTCCCTAGAGAGCACATGTACGGAGGAAGTGCAGCAAGTCCTAGAAAGTAGCAGGAGGACTTCCACCAGGAAGACCTTCAAGCAGAAATGGACTCGCTTTACGGCATGGTGTTCTACCAAACAGCTAGCCCCCTTTCGGTGCCTATGGCTGTGATATTAGAGTATTTACTGGACCTCAAGAGAGGAGGACTCTCGCTATCCTCGTTTCAGGTCCACCTGGCCGCCATTTTGGTGTTCAGACACGAAGAGGAAGGGCACACGGTGTTCGCCCATCCCATGGTTACCAGGTTCTTCAAAGGGCTGGTAAGCCTATACCCCCCTCAGAAACCGCTTCCACCTCTGTGGAACTCGGACCTGGTGCTTAATGCGAAAAGGGGACCACCGTTTGAGCCTTTGGCCACGGTTTCCCTCCGCCTCCTTATGATGAAGACGACCTTTCTTCTCGCAATCACGTCGGCTCGCAGGGTGAGCGAGCTTGAGGCAGTTATGGCAACGCCGCCCTGCGCTGTTTTTCCAAGGAGGCGGTAACCATACGGCTGCATCCAGCCTTTGTTCCTAAAGTTTCTTTCTGAGTTTCATACTAACGAACCTATTGTTTACCCTTGTTTATCCAAAGCCTCATAACTCTAACAAAGAGGTGCGCCTACACCTCCTGGACGTGAGCAGGCGCTAGCTTTCTATATGGACAGGACCAAGTCCTTCCGGAGAACGGATAGGCTCCTAGTCTCTATCGCTCCCAAATCAAAAGGAGAATGTCTCTCTTCGCAGAGAATCTCTAAGCACATCGTATCTTGCATAAAAATGTGCTACAAACTCAAAAAGACTCCTTTACTGGCCACGCCCAGGGCTCATTCCACTAGGGCGGTGGCAGCATCAACAGCCTTTTTTCAAGGGCGTTGCGCTAAAAGACATTTGCAGAGTGGCGACCTGGTCATCCTGTGACACCTTCGCCAAACATTACGCCCTTCACAGGGTATTCCAAGAGGATACCCGTCTCTTGGCAGCGGTCCTCTCGGGGACAAGCTGCACATAATCCGATTACCCACCTCCTATCTTGGGTTACTGCTGGGTAGTCACCTAATGTGGAGCACCCACGGGGACACTCGAAGAAGAAAGAAAGGTTACTCACCGTAGTAACGGTGGTTCTTCGAGATGTGTCCCCGTGGGTGCTCCACTACCCGCCCATCCTCCCCGCTCCGGATCTCTGTTTAGTGTTTTGCAGGAGCATCCGAGGCGGTTGGTCAAGGAACTGGCGGGGACCGGATCGCGCACATGGCCGGGAGCGCGCGGGGGAGCGGCGCGCACCGGCGCATGCGCGGTCCGGCAGAAACTGCTTGGAAGATCCGATCTGCGGCGCCGGGCGAGCCCGACATCTAATGTGGAGCACCCACGGGGACACATCTCGAAGAACCACCGTTACTACGGTGAGTAACCTTTCTTTAGTCTATAAGGTGCCACAAGACTTCTTGTTGACCAGGAATGGAGTTGGTCAAGGGTCTGAAACCCTTTGATTGCTCTATCACGGGGAGGTGGCACTAAACATGCCACCCTCAAAGCTCTGAGGAGCGGTTTGTGAACGGCACCCAAGACCTGTTGGCAAAAACTGCAGCTTTTTTGGTTTGTTTTCTTTCTAGTCTCTTCCCCCAGCTCTGAGCCTTTCCTACCTACCGCCACTAGAGCAGCCTTCTTCTTGAGCCTCCCGCAGAAAGACCAAAGCCCCACCCCGCTCCTGGATCTTGGGGCCAATTTCCCTGCCTGATGTCCTGGCACACTGGCTGCAGCCTGCATGGTTTCCCTCACTAGTGCTGTCCTTGATAGCCTGGCAGAACCCACTGGCACCCACCTGTTATGGCTAATGGGTCTGTTGGCTGCTCCCAGAGTTTGGATCAAGAATACAGAGCAAGGAAGGAGGGTTGCACGAGAAGCACAGCCCAGAGGTAGGTTTGCCCGTGTTGGACAGTGGATGGAGAAGGTGCTAGCAAGAAACTTGCTTGGTGGACGTTTGAACCAGAGCAGTGCCTTCTGCCTGCCCTGTTGCATCTGCCTGAGTGCCCTATAAATGGCTGTTTGCAGTTCAGCTGGAGTAAGCTTCCTGCACTAGCAGAAATGGAAGTCTCTTCCCAATAAACTGGAACGCCAGACTGGGAGGTTTGTATACACGGAGGGTGAACACGTCTTCTGGAATCAAGAAAGACGTTGACTCTCCAAGTCTATAGAGTGACATCCTTTTGAATTTGTTTGAAGGCAGGCTTACAGATGTTAGTAGTACAACATTGAGAGACCTTTCACTATAAAGGTCATGTGAAAAAGTCCTCATTACTCTCACGTTGGGTAGAAAAATATATATTCCCCTGCTATATTTTACTGATCTGTTTATAATGGTGGTTTGATAACTGCATGGCTAGTTCTGATTTTATTTTCACTCCCCCACGTGCACACACCCGTGTTAAAAGACATTGGTGCAATATAGTGCTGTCTGCATTTGGTCTTAGTTTGTTGCAACCTTGTCTCTATTTTCCTGGCTGAACTTATGGGATGAGCAGAAGCCTCAATGTAGGCAAAAGGAGATTTGCTTAAGGCTCTAGTTTGGCATTCCAACGGCATTGGACTTTAGCCTTCCATTTGGAATCTGCCATCAAAACACATCCAATGAAAGTGAACAATGTCCCAATGTGTCCCTACTTTCCTAGGTAAGTAACCCCTCCTCCAAAGGAAACATTTGTTTTAGTTGAATGCACTCTGATTTAGATCACACTGCTCTTTGATCAGCTTTTTTGTCAACGTTGTTTTCCTTTTGATTTTTTTTTTTTTTTTTTTTTTTTTAAAACCAATAACTTTGCTTTCTTGGATTTTCATATTTTATCATTTTGACGTAGCAGCTAGACTGGTTTAAGAGCTATGTGGGTAAGCCTAGACTGTTCAGTGATTTAATTAGTAAAGGTTTTGTGGAAGTGTTGCAGGTGTTAATTAAAATGCACTTCTGTGAAAAGTAACTTAACAGCAAACAGTTGTTGGAAAAGCATATGCATAATGAGAACTGCATTGATATGGTGGTAAAACGGGTCTAGACTGGGAGCCCAGTTTGCTGTAGATGAGCTGACTTTTGAAAATTGTTAAAGGTGTGTGTTTAATTTTATAATTTTCCCCTCCTACATCAGTTTGGTAGGTGAAACGAGAACAGGGATGATTAGAGTTTTCTGAAGTAACAAATCTAGACTGAATTAATATTTCCTATGCTTTTTGGGTATATTTAGGGTAGATTGTGGTTCCCTTCAACTGGGGGAAAAAACCTTGTATTTTTGTGTGCTACATAAATGTCTCCAGGCTTCTAGCAGATTTCACTTCTATAAAATGTCTGGTTTTTCTTGTTTTCCCTCCTCCCCCCTGCTCCTGGCCCTGTAAATTCTTTTCCAGGACAGCTGTTTGTGATTACCTTGTGGAGGGAAATGAGGGCTGGAGTGAACTGAAAAGAAACTGTTTTGATAAGTTTGGTTGTTTCAAGTATATTCTCTGTGTGGTGATTTCTGTTGCTTGGAGCCTCAGGCTAGTCACTTGTTGTTCCTCTTTCATTAAGACCAAGGAGCCTTTTTTTTTTTTTTTTTTTTTTTTGAGACAGCATGCTAGGCCCTTTACATGCTATTTAGGGCAGAGAGGCCTAAAAAGATAAGGCAGTGGAAAGGAAATACCTGTTAGTGTATAAGGTGCTGCAGGACTTGTTTTTGAACATACAGACTAACTTAGCTACCCCTCTGATGCTTAAGTGACTGCATTTCTTTCCTGTTTTCCTTCCTTTTTTGGATCATCACCCCTGCCTCACACGTTTCTGGTCCTTCTGTTATCTCACTATTATAGGATCACATTTCCCCTTTCTGGAGGAAACCTTGTGAGTGAAACTCCGTAGGCTTGAGCTCCATTACCTGCAAGTTTTCTCCTCGGGGGAGGTAGATTTGCAGACATCAAGACTTCACAAAGCCACTCTGGAGGAGTTTGTAGAAAATGGCTACAGCAATACTTAAAATTGTTTAAATTTTTACATCACTTGAGTTATGCTTCTGTCTGTCTTGTTTACCAGGAACAATGCCCTCTCTAGCGCGTGCTCTATAGTGGTGTTTATTGAACTGTGTTTCGCAGAACACTGGTGTTCTGCGAGCAACTCCCAGCCATGCTGCTAGCATTTGGAAAAATATACTGATGGAGTCTATTTTCTATTACTAAAACCAGATACAAGGTTTCTTCTTTATTGCTATGATCATCATCATCATCACCAACAACCATGCGGCTCAGCACCCGTTGAGGTCCGACGCCTCCCTCACTATTTCCTTCCATCTTTCCCTGTCCAGTGTGGAGTGGCTTAGTTTCTGTAGACTAGCTCAACACCAATTTGCTGTATCATCTACCTGTTCTCTGTGTGGGGTCTGTCTCTCCTATTCAAACTGTCCATTATGCCAAATAGCAGGGTCTTGACTTTCCATTTGTCATTCATTCTGTAAATATGCCCGAATAGCTGTAACTTCCATTGTATAACCTTCTGCAATAGGTTCTCTTTTGGCTGCATCTTCTTGTATAATTCCTCATTGGTGACCTGCTGCATCCATACCTGATTAAATTACTTCATTTAGCTTTTGCTATATATGTCACTGTTTGGGTGCTGGCTTTTTTTTTTTTAAATTTTCATAGTTGGGAAAAAATGATTGTTTGATGTTCTCTGGTCTCAAAAAGTTTAAGAAACACTGCTCTACAGCAGGTGGCAACCTCTAGTGGCTAGATCATATACTGAAAATCAATATATTTATTATAACGTGGGATCTATGGGGCAGATTTCCAACCTCTGGTGGAGAGGCAAGAACTATCCAAAAGTGATTGTAATAGCTGAAGGAGGAGACAGGTAATTTGAGACCTACCATGTTGCACATGTACATTGGTATAATTACTCCTAATCCCCCAGCCTCACTTGCAAGACATTTGGGAAAGAGCTTTTGCTATATCGGATTCTAGATAAAAACCTCTAATACCCTCAAAAACACTGACCATTGGGTTTGTGCAGAGCTCTGCAGTGTGTGTTTGGGGTGGTTCAGATCCCCAATAGCGCAGATGTTAGTGCAGCTGCATTGGAAGGTCTCCAGGTAGCAGAACAACTCCCAATAGAGACTAACTGAATGTGGAGTGAATGCAGGTGGTGACCCTGAAACATCTCCAGGGACCATTGGAGTGGGAGATCATAGTCAAGTGAAGCTGTTTGAGTGCTCGGTCTTCCTCTCTTGCCAAATCACCTTTTCCCCTTGGTCAGTGGTGAGAGTACCTGGATCTCGGGGCATCCACAAATTTCCGGAACCTATGTGAAGGCCCAGTATCTCCACGCAGTCACTGTCTTCCGATCGTCCTGCCATCCATGCACAACACTACCCCTGCATGTGCTCCCTGCTGGGTACGTGTCTCCAGCAGGCAGGGACGGAATGCACATGTCAACGGGTAGCAGCATAATCGTCCCCAGACTTTATAAGAGAGGATGGTGGAGTGGTCGCCACAACACCACACCTCTCTTACCCCGCACCCTCAATGCTGCCTGAGCAGGGCTTCCCAGGTTGTGTAGATCAAAATACATTTGATCTGCCAGTGTTCACCTGTGAAAGCTAAATCTGAGAAATATTTCAGAAGTCTTGTTCCCTGACCTCTCCTGCAAACACACCCGGCTGCTTACAGAGGAGAGCGATCTATTAGGGTTTAAAAAAGAGCTTGATAAATTTTTGCAGGTCAGGTCCATGAATGGCTATTAGCCAGGGATAAAGTATGGTGCCCTAGCCTTCATAACAAGGGCAGGAGATGGATGGCAGGAGATAAATCACTTGTCTTCTGTTCTCCTTCTCTGGGGCACCTGGCATTGGCCACCGTCGGCAGATGGGATGCTGGGCTTGATGGACCTTTGGTCTGACCCAGTATGGCCATTCTTATGTTCTTATGTTCTTATGCAGCTTGTAGAGAAAAGCCTTATTTGTGTGATTCATTTCCTTTGTGGAGGAGACTTGTGCCTAGGGAAGCTATGGCATTTTTTTTTTTTTAAGTAACTCCCATGTTGAACACAAGCCTTTTGCCAACGGAAAGAGCAGCCAGATCCATCAGACAGTGAGACTCGTGCTTGACTCAGAGCTAAACAATATTTTCTTTCCCTGTTGAATAGTAACAAAGAGGAAGCCGTACTAGTCTATACACTATCAAAACAAAAAGCAGTCAAGTAGCACTTTAAAGACTAGCAAAATGGTTTATTAGGTGAGCTTTCGTGGGACAGACCCACTTCTTCGGACCATAGCCAGACCAGAACAGACTCAATATTTAAGGCACAGAGAACCAAAAACAGTAAGCAAGGAGGACAAATCAGAAAAAGATAATCAAGGTGAGCAAATCAGAGAGTGGAGGGGTGGGGGGGAAGGTCAAGAATTAGATTGAGCCAAGTATGCAGATAAGCCCCTATAGTGACTCAGAAAGTTCCCATCACGATTTAAACCATGTGTTCATGTGCCGAATTTGAATATAAAAGCCAGCTCCGCTGTTTCTCTTTCCAAAATGGTGCGATAATTCCTTTTCAGTAACACACATACCTTTAGGTCATTGACAGAATGCCCCATTCCATTAAAATGTTGACTAACTGGTTTGTGGATCTGGAGTGTTTTGATGTCTGTTTTGTGCCCATTGACCCTTTGTCTAAGGGAGTTAAATCTTTTTCTGATTTGTCCTCCTTGCTTACTGTTTTTGGTTCTCTGTGCCTTAAATATTGAGTCTGTTCTGGTATGGCTATGGTCTGAAGAAGTGGGTCTGTCCCACGAAAGCTCACCTAATAAACCATTTTGCTAGTCTTTAAAGTGCTACTTGACTGCTTTTTGTTTCTTTCCCTAGTTTTTGTAGTAAAATCTAAATCTTGGTTTATATACAGTAGAAAAATCTCTAAATCCTCTTTTTCTGCAGATACATACACTTCATCACTGTGCCATAGAAACAGCAGCCTCTGCTTTTAAATCACTGAGAACAATGTAGTTCAGGTCTCCTTAAGTCTTCACAACATATTACTAACCTGTTAATATGGTTTGTGAAATGATGACTTATTTAGGGCTGTTGTCAGAATAATAGCTTCCACAAGGAGAAGTCCTGTGGCACCTAATAGACTAACAGATTTATTGGAGCATAAGGTTTCATGGGCAAAGACCCCTTGGTCAGATGCTCCTGGCATGCATGCATCTGGCGAAGTAGGTCGTTGCCCACGAAAGTTTATGCTTCAATAAATCTGTTAGTCTATTAGGTGTCACAGGACTTCTCATTGTTTTGGCAGATACAGGCTAACATGGCTACCCCTCTGATACTAATAGCATTCAGTTACACAGCACAGTGAACAAATAACCTTTGTTATGTAGGAGATTTCGTATGTTGGCTTATTTGTTAGCTGGAAAACTGGAATAATTTGGAGGAGATAGCCCATCTATCTGTTCGTGTGTCTTAGTTGGTGTTGATGTATTTTAGGGTGGGCAAGTGCATTGGAATTTCCTGCAATACATAGTGAGTCTCCAGTGCAGAAGATCACCAGAAAGTGGAGGAAGCAGGACAAGGCAGACGGGGAATAGAAGGCTGGTTGAGCTGTATACTAGGAGAGCTGCTCCTCCTCAGGGTATTCTTTGTCCAGTTCTCTGCAGTATGGCAAATTATTCAGGGGCCATTATGCTTGTATTGGCTGTTGCGGTTTAGAAAAAAATGAGGAGAAAAAGTAAAAGGGGAATTGAAGGACTCAGTACTGGCTCGGAGGGGTAGCTGTGTTGGTCTGTAGCTTCACAAACAACAAGCAGTGTCAAGGCACCTCTGAGACTAACAAATTTGTTAGGTTAAGAATTTTTGTGGGTAAAACCCACTTCCTCAGATGAAGTCTCATGACCTAGTATATTTATTAGCCTCTAAGGTGCCACAGGACTCCTTGTTAGCTGTATTGGCCGATGGAAGAACCAATCCAAATAGGCATGCCTGTCTAGCAAGTAGACCGGGGTCAGGATCCCCTGGCATGGGTGCCAAGAGTGGCTCACAAGCCGATTTTCATCAGCACGTGAAGCGGGAGCTCAGCCTGCCCCATAAAGCCAGGACCTTGCTCAGTCATGCTGCCTGTGGATTAACAAAAGACCAGTTAATGTTACCAACCATCAGGTAGATGGTAAAGCTCTGCCTCTTTACTTATGAATGGAGGGGTTATAAGTAGGACTATTAGTGACTTGAAAAAGTGTCACCAGCACGCGGCCCGTCCATAGAGATCAAAAGGTCAAATTTCGGCACTCTGCCTTGAAAAGTTGCAGAACTCTGAAGTAGCCCCTGGTCTTTGTTATCTATAAAATTGTGTGCTATGTACCCTAGCCCTTGTTTTGAAAGGAATGTTGTCTGTTTCATAAGTTTTAGTAGGATTCCCCCAACCGTCTGTGTGTGCTTCTCTGAATGGGGAAATTTGCATCCTCCTGGTTAGAGTTCCTGAGTTCCTTTTAGATAGTGCATGAGAAGAGAGGAAGCTTACAGCTCTTCTCTTGAGCTTGAGAGGTGCTAGCAAACCAGATTTGGCTCCAATTCCTGCCTCTCGCAGCCTTTTATAGGGAGTGTAGGACTAGGTACTTGCTTCCTGATCTCCGGCATTCTTCAGATTTAGCAGCCCTGTGAATGGCTCTCCCTCTTGCTCCCGGGTCTCAGGTTTGTGGTGCTTGCTGTTGCAACATCAGTGTAACAGACTTGTCTGTGCTCTCCTTTTCTCATCTTTCAATCCAATATTGTGTACTTCCTGGTGTAACAGTCTTGTTCCTGCTGTGCAGTGGAGAGCTCTGCCAGCCACAGCTCACCCGAGAGGTGACTGAGCTGTATTGCATGTGAAACTCACAGCAGATCTTTTGGGGATGTGCTTTAGAATGAACTGTGGTCTGACTGCAGTCATTTGCTGTTGCAGATCTAAAGGTTTGATATCGATCAGCCTGTAAACGCTTTCAGGGCTCTGAATCCGGGCTTGTGTGTTGTCCAGGGTATTTTGGAACACCTTTTGCACAGCTTTTTAGTTCACAAAGCAGGAGCCTACATTTTTAGTTCCTCTTGATCACCTTTCCGAACTCACACGGAGCAAAGTTCCCTCTAATCGTCTCCATCCCTGTGCAGATTTTCCCCATCCCTCTGCAGAATAAATTGTGGGTGTTCTGCTCATCAACGGGGCAACAGTGGAATCTCTCCTGAGTGGCCACACAAACGCGCAGCTTACAGGGAATGCTGCTGTAGATCCAGGAACAAGTAAGGTATAATGTAGGGGGTGAAATGTCCCCATCTGTTAATAAGGGGTGGGGCAAATTTGAGGAGCTGAGCAAGAGACTCACAGAGTGGATCTCTGACGCCCTGGCCTTTCCCTCACGCTCTGTGACCTTTAAGTGATGGGGAGTCATTAGGGAGTAAGTGGGGGAGAGAGACATGGATTGCTGCTCTGAAGCATGGTTCATCTGTAATGTACAGTGTGCATGGGGTTGGCTTTTATGTTAGGTAAGTTCAGGGACAGACCAACAGTCCATCTAGCCCAGTGTCCTCTCTTCTGACAGTGGGCAGTACCAGATGCTTCCAAGGGAATGAACAGAACAGGGCAGTCCGTCAGGTGATTCATTCTCACATGTCATCCAGTCTCTGCATCTTGACTGCATGGCATGGAGGTTGAAGTAACCCTAGAGCATGGGGGTGTGTCCCTTACCCATCTTGGCTAACAGCCGTTGATTCCACAAGCTTTCCTGGTGCATAGCGAATGCTGGATGCCACCAATCTAACAGGAGTTTCCTAAGTGACACTCCAGAATTGGTGTATGGTTTGAGAACAGATGCAGGAAGCAGAGGCTTTTGAGCTTAACAGAGCATTAACGCACTCTGGCTTCACAGCCTAGGCCTGTCAGCCTAGAGCATGTTTTCTGGGTCTCTGACACGTCTCAACATATTTCATCGTTGGGTTGAGGTTTCAAAGCAATGTAAGGTCAGGCTTAAAAAGAATTAGAGCTCTTTGTATGAGAACAACAAGAAGTCCTGTGGCATCTTATAGACTAACAGATATTTTGGAGCATAAGCTCTTGTGGGCAAAGACCCATTTCGTCAGATACATGTGTGGGGGGCATTCAGAGGGGTATTTAAAGAGCAGGGTCCCAGTAAAAGGGCGGGCCAGAGCTGTCGAGGTCTATTCAGTCAGGGTGGAAATGGCCTGTTATCAGTAGTATACATCAAGAGGAGAAGAAACAAGTCAGATCAGTTGCGGGGATGTGGCCCCTTGTCAGATTCTAATGTGGAGGTGTGAACTTACGGAGCAGAGAAACTGCTTTTGTAAGGAGCCAGTGACTCCCAATCTCTGTTTAGTCTTTGGTTTCTGGAGTCAAATATGCAAATGAATAGCAGCTCAGAGATTTCTCACTCCATTTTATTTTTGACATTTTTTTGTTGTGGGACTGCTTCAAATCTGTAGCTGAGTGTCCAGGGAGATTGATGTGTTCTCCTACAGGTTTATGTATGTTACCATTCCTGATGTCTGATTTATGTCCATTTATTCTTTTATGTAGAGACTGTCCAGTTTGGCCAATGTAAACTGCAGTGGGGCATTGCTGGCGCATGATGCCATATATTATATTGGTAGATGTGCAGGTAAAGGAGCCCCAATGGTGTGGCTGATGTTAGGTCCTGTGATGATATTGCTGGTGTAGATAGGTGAACAGAGTTGGCAGCGAGGTTTGTTGCAGGGATTGGTTCCAGGTTTAGAGTTACTGTGTTGTGGTCTATAGTTGCTGGTGAGAATTTGTTTAAGGTTAGCAGCCTGTGTATAGGTGAGGACAGGCCTGCCTCCCAAGGTCTGAGAGTG
This sequence comes from Carettochelys insculpta, assembly GCF_033958435.1. Lineage (NCBI taxonomy): Eukaryota > Metazoa > Chordata > Testudines > Carettochelyidae > Carettochelys > Carettochelys insculpta. Next base: position 7,049,398 of record NC_134149.1, on the reverse strand, counting down.
AAGGATCATTGTCCAGGATGGGTTGCAGATCACTGATAATGCATTGGAGAGGCTTTAGCTGGGAGCGGTATGTGATGGCCAGTGGTGTTCTCTTGTTTTCCTTACAAGGCCTGTCTTGTAGCAGGTGGCTTCTGGGTACCCATCTGGCTCTATCAATCCATTTCTTCACTTCCTTAGGTGGGTATTGTAGTTTGAGGAAAGCTTGGTAAAGATCTTGTAGTTTCTCTGTCTGACGGATCGGAGCAAATAGGGTTGTATGGTGTCTCTTAAAGCTATGTTAGTCTGTCTGGCTGTTTAATTTCTTCAAGAAAAAAGTTGAAAATGTTTCTCTGTTGATTTTGAAATCCAAGCCTTGAGTCAGCAAAATCTAAGGAGATGCTTTGGCTATGTCTACACTAGAGCAATCTTTCAACAGAAGTTTCTGTCGGATGAGATCTTCTGACATAACTTCTGTCTACAGATTGCAGCCGGACTGCCAAGATAATCAAAAGAGCGATTCACTCTGTCGACAGATTGTGGCTGGAATGGCCAACTGCTTTCTCAACAAAATGGCCGACTGGAAGCACAACAGACAGGGCCTCCCAGTGCTGTGGAAGCCCTGTCCGTCAACAGACAGCCCCTGGAACGTCCAGACTGGCTTTCTGTTGACAGTGGCATTTTGCCTCAAGGGGAGCGGCAAAAATATTGTTGAAAAATCATCTGCGTTCTGTTGACTTACTGACGACAGAATGCCTTGGGAATGTAGATGCTCTGCGAGTTTTGACAAAACTCTCTGGCTCAGACATAGCCTTTGTGTAAAATCAACACACGTGGATGTCCTTAATTTTCTATGAAAAGTGATCTAGACCTGCAACAGATATCGCAGCCAAATGCGGTATCTTTAAGGGAACATACTGTGCTGTTTATCAATCATGGGGAGGCAGGGGTTTTATTTACAATGTGGCCTACTCCGTAGAGGTAGAGTGATTTTTATCCCAGCTCCTCCAATATACAAAATAGTGTGAGACGATTAAGGTTAATCACTTCAGTCAGTGCTTCTCAACCTCTTCAGGCTACTGTTCCCCTCATAGAAGTCAGCCTGGTCTTGCATACTCCCAACTTTCACCTCCCTTAAAAATGACTTGCTTACAAAATCAGACATAAAAATATCACAGCACATGCTACAGTAAACTCTTTCATATCTGGAACTCTCAAATAGCCAGCATTTTAACCATACATGAATTTTAGTTACATCTTCCATAAGCACAGTATAGTACAAGTAAATACAAATAAATACAGCAAATACAATACTAGACAATATAATACAATTTACAATAAGTAATATACAATACTACTGTTGTTGGTAAATGAAGTACTCTGTGTACAGTTTTGTTTGTTTTTCAATATCTAACCTTGTTTTCCTTTAGTGTTCTGCATTGCTAGATATACCTTTCTGTTATCCAGAATATTTGAGTAGCTGGCAACCTCCTGGTCCCGGGGCTGCCAGATATGGAAAAGTTTCCTGTATTACTGAAAAATTGCTTATGTTCTCATTTTTAAACACGATTCTAAAATAAATCAGTTGGAACATAAATATTGTACTTACATGTCTGTGTATAGTATGTAGAGCAGTATAAAAAATCATCTGCTGGAAATCTGTAAAACAAGGCATATGTGGATGAATTAATGTGTGCTTTGGAAGACCGCTGCATACCCAGGGTATTCAGTATTGCTAGCTGAGAACTAGTGACTTATCCCTCCAGAAGAAGACAGCCCTCTGGGGTAACTTGCATAGGCTTATTCAAACTGGTGTTCCCTCCACACCCCACGCCCAGAAACTACCAGGCAAAGAAAAGACCTTCCATGTAGAAGAACAGGGTTTAAACTCACTCAGGGAAGGGTTGGAAAGACTTTGGCCCCCCCCCCCAACGCCCAATAAGTTTGATGGGGGTTAGCATCTGGTTAGCTTTCAGCATCAGGTTTAGTATATTTTTTCCATAATACTTTTACCTTAAGGATAAAGATACTTGCTTAGAAGTAGCTGTGGGATAACTTGTAGTGACTGCTAGTACTGTACTCATACCCATCAGCGATATGCAGGTGCTGGCCTTCAGGCAGACTGCCTTGCTGTAGGTATTGCAGTGAGCTCTGTGGCTTTAAAATCCCATGCTGAAGGGAGAGAAATGCTGATCCCCATCCAAGAAAGATGGTGACTCGGAGCCCCAAAGCTTAGGTGAGTGCGCTTGAGAGATCATGGAGCTGGGGGGAATACAAGGCCAGTCAACCTGAAAATGTGTCAGGGTCACAAAAGCATTCAGTAGCGTTGGGGAAATTCCTACTGTTACAGTCTCTGGGCAACTATACTACAGGTTGAACCCCTCTAGTCAGCACTCTATTGTTTGGCAGCAGCCGTAATCTGGCAAGATATTAGTTAGCTGGATGTCCGCTTACCATGAGTGTGGCTAAGTTTCCCGTGGTCCCATAACATTTGTTTCCATCCACCAGTCCTGGCTCTCAGTGCTCTGTGCTGTTATTTAGCTGTAATTTACCCCTGAATGTTTTCTAAGAGCCCAATAAGCAGTGGAAGTGTTAGTAATGCCGCTAGACAATATCAACCTCCCATGGTCTGGCAAATTCTCTAGTCCCAAGAGTGCTGGACTAGAGAGTTTTAACTTTGTACTTAATTTCAGTCTGTCAGACTGTAGGGAGTCAGGCTTCCTGTCTCTGTGTTAGAACTGGCCTGGCTTACAGCTTGCTGCTACTTCCTGCTTTCTCTTAGATTATTTTAGAAAAGCGTCTTTAAAGAAAATGTTGTTGCTTTGTTCCAGAAAGCAAGCATTTTTCCACATCTTTTATAATGTCTTAATACATAGCATTAAGTATCAAGAAAGAGACACTTTGAAACTCCAGGAGATAAGCTGCAAGCTCTCCTTTAGTATTTCTGGGAACAGAAGTTTCAAAGTCATTCTGTTGTGAGTTGCTCAGAGTGGCGAATGAAAAACTTATGTGCAAGATGGAATTTAGAAATTGCTGTGGTTTGTTTTAAAATGGTCACTTTTAATCTGCCAGGAAGCTTGTATGGGGCTGTCTGTCAGTCAGCATTAGAAGATGGTGTAGATCTGTCAGCCCAGCAGTATACGGCACAGCCGGTGCTTTTCCCATTCAGATCAGGAATTTCAGAGGGCTACCCATTGTTACTCCTTTCTTTCACCTCAGAAGCTAAGATGGAGCATGTATCTTGTACTGGTGGCAATGTAACGATCTAGCTGTCAAATATTAATAGCAAAATTGCAAAGCCACTTTACTTGCTATTTAATAGATGCCAGGTAATTTACGACTGGCTGGAATTTAACATGTAAACTATTCCAGGTAATGTATTCTGACTAAAACAAACTTTCAGGTTCTTTGCCTATTGTATACGCTATCATTTAACACATTCTTTTTTGCATTAAGAAGATTTTCATGTAGTTGCATATTCCCTCAGGAACATAAATCAGTTAGTAAGTGAAAGATGATGCAAGCAAGACTTGTCTCTAAACCGGGAAATTGGCCACAATAGCTGTTTTGCAATAGTTGTTCAAGAATAGGTCTCTGTGTATACTCCCATTTTGAAACAGGAGTGCTGTTCTCTGGGGTAGCTTAATCCGCTTTCACAGTGGATTCGGCTAAACTAGTCTGGAATAAGAGCCGGGGAGCTGTTTAAATTCACATCCTTGTTTATTCTGAATCAACGTTCACATTTGTCTGAGCCCTGAGAACATGATCACTGAGTTAAGGGTAACTTTTCCTCCTGGCGGCAGATGTAAGTCACTAGGAATCTGAAAGGGTTTCGGTAGAAAGATCAATTTTATGCACAGATATTTCAGAATACGAACTGGGATTTGACTGCCTCTTCTTTCCTTCTCACCAATGGGCAAATAGGGCACATTAGAAGTCTGCAGAGGAGAACGTAGGATCTTGAGAGCAAAGCTTGTGCCTCCCTATGGGTTTGTATAGTACTTACCCCAATGGGACCCCAGTGCTGACTGGGGACTTGGCTAGCCACTGCACTGAAGTGTAATAATGAGTAATAATTAGACTTCATTGGAATTTGTGGTGCTTAGCACTTCCGACACTGAAGGCACTTGTGCTGAGGTGCCTAACTATATAGATTTTAAGAGTCCCAACCATATACACCTTAAGCAATTACAGCCTTATTCTAGATCAAGAGTTTTCAGATCTAAATAAACCATAAGAAAGGAACAAAGAGCATCCTCCACCCATCAGATCTGTTACTGCTCAGTGCAGTGACACTGTATGATTTTGTTAGTCTTTAAAGTGCTATTTGACGGCTTTCCTGTATGTTTTGAGCCACCTGAAACCTAAACCTTCTGCAAAGGCTGGGTTAGCCTGCCAGAAATGTTGGGTATTTTTATTTTATTTTATTTTTTGTGTGGGGGGGGTGTCAGTTAATCTGTGTTTCCAGGTTAAAATATTTTGCACCGCAATTTTCTTTGCTTTTGATCGGAGAATGACTGGGGGAAGGAGTGCATGCAGCCAGTCTGTTTAAATCAGGACAGAAGTTCTTTCCGTGTTTGACCTGGATCGCTGCTATGTTTATAAATACCCTCCTTCCTGTTGTTCTGTTTCCTGGGGTGGTTATTCATTTGGAGCATCTCACTTAGGTTTTTAAAAAACACCATATTTGAGCCAAGTGTTTGGACCGTATTGTCACACAGCTCTAAAATGCCCCTATGGGATTGCAACTGTCTGCATTAAACTGGGATAATTTGGGAATATTTCCAGATGACTACCTGAGCCTAGGCTTCTATACAGTAGCAATTTCCTGGGAGCAGAATGGGCCTTCCGTGTTGAGGCAGGTTTGTGTGTGGGAAAAGCTGTGTTTAAAGAGGAGACTAGCGCAGAAACGCAATGAGCAGTAAAGAACAGCATACCTCAGTCAGAACTGCACAGGGAGAGAGACAAGCTCAGCTAGAGGGGAAACATGAAGTGAGGAAAGCTGGAACTGAGACCCCCAAGAAGGGAAGTGAGGAAAGTGCCAGACGTTTAAATAGCACTTGTCAGGCTTTTAAAAAATGGACTTTGAAAACTTACTTCTGGGTTTTGAACCGCTCGGGTTCCATGGGTTCAAGTGTACCTTTGGAAGGGTGAACGCTTACTTCTTTTAATCACACACCACCAGGAGCTGTGACTTTGAGAGATCTTTAATATGCTGAAGCCAGTGATTAAAATGACAACAGCTAGTGGGAGGGTTATTGCCATACGGATTGCCCCTCCAGTCTCCTGATATCCCAGCTGATAGAAGTGGGTCTGATTGTCCTGGCCCAGAGATGGAGCTGCTGGAATTGTGATGCAGTCCTTCACCTTGCTTACCAAAACGGGTTCGATTTCCAAGGACTGGAAACCATCCTTTTTTCTTTGTTGAGACTTACAGATTTAGCCTTGCTTTGTAAAAGTCTCCATAATGAAACCTTCCCTTTGGTAAGGGTGGTGGTCTCTTTATGAGCATTTCCCCGTGCTTATTGCACCACAGGAATGTTCTTGGGCACCATGCTTAAATGAGGAGAAGAATAACTGTTTTTCCAGACACTGTAATAACACAGCTACTATGTGCTTTTTTGCCACACTGCAGATGCGTCTACCCTGGGCAGATGAAAGTGCATTGGGGGACTTTTGGTGCCTGTCTGTGGAGTCCACACAGGTACTTAGTGTGCAGAGTAGACTTTTATATACAGTCTTGCCAGAAACTAAGTGTTTCTATAGACAAGCTCTGAGAACATTTTTTTTTTTTTTTAAATATTCACACACAGATATTTTTTGCAGAATATATGAAGACTACAAAGGAAATAAAAAAAAAAAATCAAAATGAGTGCTTAGAAATGACTCGGCCAGAGATCCCTGGAGATTTCGAGGCTGGTGTAACCGCGTTCAGAGTTCAAAATCTCAGAATACCACATGTTAGGGAGCCCTGGGCAATGACGGACAAAGCCCTCAAAGAGCAACAAATTTTCCCCCCTCATGAGGCAGAAAATAAAAAGGTTTCTTCTTAGCAGCAGTTTAAAGCAGCTCAAGCAGATTGAGATATTACCACCTGAGAAATACAAGAAGTCCTGTATCGGAGGGGTAGCCATGTTAGTCTGGATCTGTAACAGCAACAAAGGGTCCTGTGGCACCTTACAGACTAACAGAAAAGTTTTGAGCATGAGCTTTCGTGAGCACAGACTCAGTTCATCAGATGCTGGTATGACCAGCATCTGATGAACTGAGTCTGTGCTCACAAAAGCTCATGCTCAAAACTTTTCTGTTAGTCTGTAAGGTGCCACAGGACCCTTCATTGCTATGAAGTCCTGTGGCACCTTATAGGCTAACTGCCGCAGAACTTCTTGTTGTTCTCAAAGCTACAGACTAACACGGCTACCTCTCTGACACTTGAGAAATGCCAGCCGGTAAGAGAAGTGTCTGAGTGAAAAGGAAAACTTGGCGTTCTGACATACATTTTTGCAGTACTGTTGTAGCCATGTTGGTTCCAGAATAGAAAGACAAGGTACTGGACCAGCTTCTGTTGGTGAAAGAGCCCTGTGTAATTTCAAAAGCTTGTTTCTTTCGCTATCAGAAGTTGATCTTATGAAAGCCGATTACCTCATCCTCTTTGTCTTTTAGGCAGTCACAGTGGAAAGACTGATAAAGGTGCGAAGGTGGTCTTAGTGTCTTTGGCAAAAGCTGCTAATTATCCCTTGTGTGAGGGTAGTAAGGCCCTGAATAGAACCACTTCTTCACTGCATTCCTTCCTTTGAACGCTGCCACAGTAGAGCCCAGGGGGATGGAAGCTTAGAAAATCTTTGAGAGACCCATCCCAGTGAGAAGCTCAGGGAACTCTTTATCTGGACATGTGCATGGAAATAGGTAAACTGGCAAGCCAGGGACTTAATTTCTTTATTGTCTCTGGCAGTGTGCTGGGGAAGAGAAACGAGTGGGTACCCGCACCGTGTTTGTCGGCCACCGCCCTGTTTCCGAAACAGATGCTTACATTGAGCAGAAATTCTGTGATAATAGAATTGTCTCATCCAAGGTAAGATGGTTTTCTTAATCCATGAGCTCTGATTATTTTGAATCAACTGGAAAGGCAGCACATTTCTTCTGTTCATGTTCCTCAGTGTTACCGTATTTCATCATGACTGACAGCTTCCTGAAATTAAAAACCTCTGAAATCTGTATTTGAGTAGTTAAAATCCGCTTTGAAAGAAGAAGCTGCTGTAGTGTTCACCTCTGCCATTGCTGTGTGGTGGGAGCTTTAATAACCAAGGTTGTTAAGCTAATAGGATTTTGGGGTTATACAGGTCGAACCTCTCTCATTCAGCACGCCATTGTCCGGCAATATCTGTAATCGGCATGATTTTAGTTAGCCAGACGGCCACTTATCATGGGTGTGACCAAGTTTCCTGAGGTCCCATAAAGTTTGCTTATAGCCACCAGTCCTGGCTCTCTGTGTTCTGTCCTGTTGTTTAGTAATTTTACCCCTAAATGTCTTCTAAGGGTCCTACCAGCAGTATAAGTGTTGGTAATGTGCTAAATAATATTGACCACCTGTGGTCTGGCAAATTCTGATTTGGCACCAGTCAGGTTCCGAGGGTGCCAAATGAGAGAGGTTCAACCTGTAGGCTAAAATCATGTACCTTGTATTAGAGCGGCTCTTCTCAAATCCCTTTATTGAGAGGTTGAGGATGAAATGTTGCATTTCGGTCTATTCTAGAACTTTGCACAAAATGCCTCTATGGGGTTCGGGAGAGATGTGCAAATGTTGTTGAATCAAATATGGTGCAAAAGCAGCATTTGTAAATAACACATGAGCATATTATACTGTTCTGAGTCTAATTTATGATCTGCCTGCTGCGATCTGAATGCAGCTTGCAAGCTCATTTTGTACCAAACCACTGGCTTGTGTATATATATTTACTAACAGCCACCAAGAGAGTGGACCCATGACTTCCCTCTCTCTGCTGAATAGTAACAAAGAGGAAGCCATGCTAGTCTATACACTATCAAAACAAAAAGCAGTCAAGTAGCACTTTAAAGACTAGCAAAATGGTTTAGTAGGTGAGCTTTCGTGGGACAGACCCACTTCTTCAGACCATAGCCAGACCAGAACAGACTCAATGTTTAAGGCACAGAGAACCAAAAACAGTAAGCAAGGAGGACAAATCAGAAAAAGATAAGCAAGATGAGCAAATCAGAGAGTGGAGGGGTCGGGGGTGAGGTCAAGAATTAGATTGAGCCAAGTATGCAGACAAGCCCCTACAGTTACTTAGAAAGTTCCCATCAGACACGTAGAATAATACTTGCGTCAATGTTTTGTGGACCCCATTGTTTTGAAGAGTAAAAATATAAATGCAAGATAGTATTTGTTGTGAGCCATCAGTCACAAGGTTTTTTTGTTCTGTGAGCTGTTTGGTTATTTTGAAAATGGGTAGATACCTTACTTTTGTCCTACTTGAAAAAGGGCAGGGTGGGGGAGGAGATCCCTCAGTACAGTGTGTACTTGAACTGTTGGCCTTTCCCTTGGATAAAGAGGGAAATATGCAGTACTCTAGTAATATAACACTAGTTTATTCTGAACACGATGTGATGACACCCATATTCCTTCTGATTGGTCTTATTTTACTTGACATCTATCACACCATTTCAAAAGACTCTGAAAAATTGTAATACCTGGCAGACCACTGACATCAACTATTGTTAAGCTAGTTGAGCGAATGTACATTTAACTTGTTACTAAGGTGGTTTTGGAGTTGCCCAGCACCAAGTCACATATTTAAGTCACACTGTAACTATTTTTTAAAGGTTACAGTTGGATTTTTTTTTTTTTTTTGTTCTGCTCCAAACAGTTGAAGTGCCTTCTTATGTCCTTTTGCTGTCTGCATTAAAACCCGAGCTGACATGGTGCTAGGAACGAGTTTCTGTAGCTGAGGTAAAACTCCAGTTAACTTTTACATTAGGTTTGCAAGACTGCACCATTGGGGGCTGCCCATTTGACTTTTTCTGTTTCTTTCTTTAGTGAATAATGGCATTATTTTTAAAAATACTAATCTTGTATAAAATTTCTTTTTTTTTTTTTTTTTGTCCTAGTTATATGTGGTAAATATACCCCACCCCACTTCCCTTCTTTCCCTCCTGCCCATTTATGCTTTACAGTAAAGCTGATATGGATGTGGGTCGTTTATTGTCTGTTTTATCATCTGTGCCCAAGCATCATTAATGATGTCAGTACAACTCTGGGGAAAGGGACTTATTTCAAAGGACACAGATCATGCATTTGACCCATTTTGTTTCTTAAACTGCTTTTAAAGTTCATGTAACTTATTTTTTTTTCTGCCCCAAATGATCTAGTGATCTTCTCCTTTTTTCAGGAGGGGGGAAAAAAAAAGAAACCAAATTACAAGCAAAGCAACAAGGCAGCGTTCTAATAACACACATGTATGCAGCTCCTGAAGGAGGGTGGAAAAAGCAAGAGTAAGCAGATTCAAGATTTTTAAGGTGTTATCTTCAACAGTACCAAGGAAAAATAATAATTAGGGTGTTTCCTTTAGCTATTTAAAAAGCAGCACCCAAAGCTGTGCCCTCAGCGGGGTGTTCTCTTTTTTGAAAGTTCAAATATAGTCACCCTATTTTACAGGTGTGAATCCCTTTCATTTTTTGTATACTTTCTCCTAAAATTCTCCATCTGTTTGGGTTTTTTCCACTCAATTTGGGAGTATTTTTTTAATTCAAGATAATACTCCAGTTTATACGTCACTAAGGCCGGAATTTAGTTTGGGCAGTTAGAAGAAGGACTATGGAGTGATATTGTACATTGGCATACAATTTACTGAAGTTCAGAACTCCAGCGGACCACATCTGCAAGCTTGCTAAGTCAGCCGCACACAGAGGACTTAAAGATACGTAGGGAGGAGCCCGTTTAGTGGCTATGATGTATGGAGCTAGGCTTTAGCCAGGGAACTTTTAGCTAAAGGGCAATTATACCGTAGAATTGGAACCATTTATTGCTCTGCACACAGTTAGCAATGGCAGTAAGAACCCTGAATATATTTGTCCTATGAATTTTATCAAACAGCCATTTTTCTTTTAATAGGTCCATTCCCATTTGGGAAGACCTCATGATCCAATACTATTGCATACCTTCAGCAAACTCCCAAGGGATACATCTCCACTGTAGTCTGCCAGAGGAGCCAAGGAGTCAAAATGACACTTTTTTATATTCTACAATTTGCAGTTCTTACATCCATGTCTGTAGTTATCCCTTATGAGTAAGGACAATGGAGCCTCCTGCTGGTCCCTCAGGAATTAACTCTTCCAGCCTCCAGCATGCCCTCTTCTGGATGGTGTCTCACCTGCTGTTTACCTGCTTGTTTGTTCACCACCTTGAGTCATGGCACAGGTCCCTCCCAGACCATGGAGCTCTCTCCTCCTGGTACTGCCCTGCAGCAGTGTCTCTTCCTCCCTGCCCCCCAGAACTAGGGGTCTCCCCTCAGGGAGTCACCTCCCCAATAGCTGTCTTGCCTCTGTGACCCTATTGCCAATCAGCATCTAGTCCCTTCATTCAGAGGCAAACTGTCATCTGAAATGGCCACTCCTTATTAGCAAGGGGTTGGAGACCTTCTGCCTTCTCTCCTGGCTGATTCCCTGCAGGCCTAGTACCCTCAGGCCTTGCCTCAAGGCCTGCAGCCTGGGAGCTAGCCTGGCCAGAGCCTCTCTCCCAGCTGTGCTCTGTGTTAGGAAGCCCCTGTAGCTTCCCTGGCATCCAGGTCCCTCCTGCTCCACACCTAGAGTAAGAATCCTCCTCCTCCTCCTCCGCTGCAGCCTCTGTTTATTAGGGATGTTAAATCCTGGTTAATTAGTTAACCAGTTAAACACTTGGTCTTACTGATGAAACACAGGTGGGGGTTTGGGGCAGCTAGGGAGGTGCAGTGCAGCGGGTGCCAGGGCTGCTTTGGCCTGGTGAAAGCAGCCCCCATGTGCATCAGCCCAGTGGCTGCAGCCCTTAAAGCCCCAAATGTTGTGGGCCAGCCCTTCCTAGTGGGAGGTGGTTCAGAGCAGTGCCATTTCTCCCCTCTTGCCCCCGGCTGGAGTTGCATCATCCGGAAGCTCTGTCCTCATGCTGCCTTTGCTTGGAGGCACTGCATCCGCAGCTCCTATTGGCTGGTAATAGCAGCCAATGGGAGCTGTGGAAGGGGTGGGGTGCCTGCAGGTGAGCTCAGGCCATGCAGTGCCACCTGTTGCCTGGCCCCACTCCCGAATGGGAGCTGCCCCAGGTGAGCACCCTGCACCCCACCCCGCTCCAACCCTGAGTCCCTAACTCTCTCCCAGACCCTGCCTCACCGCCACCAAGAGTGTCCAGGTGTGGAATGAATTTTGTTATGTGCATCAGTATGGGGATGGTGTGCCACACATCACTTCCATATTGGAGTGCATAACAAAAGTCAATCCACGGATGGACACAAAAATTTAGAGGGGTTTTGCCCAGGGGATTTCTCCCTTGGCTGGCTCCAGGGCACTTTTCTGCTGCACTGCCAGACCTTTTTGTGCGTTTGTACAAGGGCTGGTGAAGGTTTATTGATCCTACCTCCCTGTTGTCACAGAGCATCTGGCCTCTGTTATGTCTGGTCTCTTTGTGAGCAAAACAACAGAGACTTTCCTGGGCTATCCCACCTTGTGCCTTCATGTAGCAGCTACTCTGAGCACCCCTTCGATCTCTGTGTTTGTTGCTAATGAGTCTAGCTACTCTGAAGATAACCTATTGAAATGCATGGTTCGTATGCCATTAGAATTGCTGTGCGTTTCTGAAGGTGGCTCAGTAATAAGAGAACTAACACTGTGAGTGTAACATGAGTGAAATTATACCTGGGATGCATCTGTCCAATATAAGTACTAGATGTCTCACCCTTCACCCCCCCACCCCCCCCCAAAAAAAAAAAAGAAATCTTGTTTCTTGGGACAGGACTGCAGTGCAGGGAACAATGGGTATAAGATGTACAGCTCCAGCCATGTGAATTGCCTAATCAGAGTTGATGTAGCCTAAATAGGGTTTTGTCCGCTCACCGACCCAACCCCCCTCTGTCCCCATAGCAGGAGGTCAACAGGAGAAACTCTCCCGTTGACCCCTTACGCCTCAGTGCCAGGGTCAGTGGTGGAGCCCTGATCATTCCACTAGTGTGGGCCCAATAGGCATGCTAAATTGAACCCCGGTGAGCGTAGGAGTACCTGCATATATTCCCTTTCTTTAACTTTTAATCCTACAACTTCATGATGGTTCTTGATCTTTGGTTCTATTGACAGTCTGCAGATCTGCGTGCTCGTATTATTTGTGCAGCTTATCTTCCTGTTCTTTCACTCCACAGTACACAGTCTGGAATTTTCTTCCGAAGAATCTTTTTGAACAGTTCCGAAGAATTGCCAACTTTTATTTCCTTATCATTTTCCTTGTGCAGGTAAGGGCACTTTTAAAGAGAGATGATGCAGAAATTATTATTGCTTATAAACTGCTCTAAGTTTTAAATGCAAATTGATAAAGGACAGAGATTCAAAGACTGGCTCTTTACTTCCATTAGTAGCTATGTTGTGTCTCTTGCAGACACATTCATAATACCACACCTGTTAACATTTCTGGGACCATCTCAGGCCACGTTGTAATGACTGATGTTACTATTTAAGGGCCCTATTATTTCATGGTGCTTCTAGCGTTAGCTCCTAGATATGTTTACCTTGGAGGTGGAAGTGAAGTTTCCCACTCGAGGAGTCATATTTGTGGCAGCTCTGATTCACCTAGCATGCCAACACTAGACATGTAGCTACTACGGTGGGGGGCACTAGCTGGTGAAATATACATACCTAGGGCAGGGATCAGCAATCGCTGGCAAGTGAGCCAATTTTCACAGGCATGTGAGGTGGAAGCTCAGTCCTGCAGCTCCTCCCCCATGCAGCCCGGAGCTTGCTTAACGCCAGGCCGCCTGCAGATTAACAAAAGACCAGCTAATGCCACCACCTAAACAGCAAAGCTGTGCATCTTGATTTTATTTGTGAATTAAGCTGCTGTTGTAAGTAGAAGTATTAGTGACTTTAAAAAGTATCACTGGCACTTTGACTGTATATAAAGGTCAAATTTTGGCACTCTGCCTCCAAAAGATTGCTAACCCTGGTGTAGGGTCTCGGATGAAATCACGCGCAAGCCAGTCAGCCCCTCCCACTGCTCATACTCCTGTTTTAATGCTTCTTTTTTAGCACCCTAGTTCAATCAGCACTAGCGTGAGTGTCTTTTCTTGAGCTGCAAATTACATCTCCAGCACCTCTGTAGATATGGTCTGTGTGGGTAAAACACGTCAGTGGTTTAAGGATTGAAACCTAGCTTTTTTTTTTTTTTTTCCCCCCACCCTCCCCTGTTACTGTATTACTTCTCCCTTCTAATATTTCTCCAGATAACAAGCAGCCTGGTAGTATAGTTTGTCAGTTTAAATGAAACCAGAAGAGGTGGACAGTTTGCCACTTGGATTTTTATATATATAATAAAATTCAGATGAGTGTTTAATGAGTGTGCTCAGATTTTTATATATAATATAATATAATATAATATAGGAGGGTGTGTGAATTTTTTTTGTAAAGAGATGTTTATATGAACTAAAATACATCTGTACACTTGACATAATATTTTTACTCTTGTTTCTATGTGAAGTAGGCATTGATCTTGGTATTAGGGGAAAAGCTGGTAAATATGATTTGTTCATTTATTTTTGTTACATTAGCTGAAAAATCAGGGATGTTCCCAAAATGTTTGCAAAAGAGGATTTAAAAAAAAAATTGGAAGTGTATTTTCCTCTTTTTATGACTGAATATTGGGATTAACAAAACTACTTATCTGGCTGGTTAAAGCCACACATGCAATACGTCAGCAAATGAAGTCTTAGATCTGTTACATATAGTAGTCTGCAATAAAGGCATTCTCTGGAGGATTAAGTTGATCAATACAGCTATACTTCACCTGTATTGTTTTCTATAGCTAAGGTTACCATATATGACCTTTCAAAAAAAAAAGCGGGGGGGGGGGGGGGGGGAAGAACACTCCTGAGAGGGAGTGTATCTGCATCAGTATCTACCAACTCCCGTTGTATTGTGTTATGTGTGAGTAAAAGTGAGTTGGTGGTCGATGCACTCCCTCTCGAGGGTGCCTCCTTTTTGGATCTGGTAGCTCTAACAGGACCATGCAAATGTAGGACTTAAAGGGATCTCAGTAGATCATCTGGTCCAATCCCCAGTGGGATTGCCTTTGCAGGCTGCCACAGGATGTTCTGAGGTCCCCTGAGCTTGTCTATCCTGCCAGCCATTACTCTGTGCACCTGTGACCTGCATCCAAGCACCCTTCACATGCAAACACCAGTAGGGACACACCCAGCTGTAGAATCATAGAGTCTGCAATCAGCTCAGGGAATTACCCAGCCCTTGCCCAGGGACAGCAACCTTTCTGAGGTGGAGTGCTGCAATTTGACCTTTGACCTGTATGTATGATACTTTTTAAAGTCCCTTACAGTGCTACTTAACTTCTGGCAGAGTAGCCTGCTTGTGACCCCAGCATTGTTCTAGCAAGGACTTCCTGATGGGATTTAATTCCCTCCCCCCTGAGCTCTGGCCCCACACTTGGGACAGAGGGTTGGGGTGGGGGTGGAGCACTGCCTGCTGCTGCAAGTAACCAACTTCCTCTTGTGGAGCAGCTATTTCTTCTACCTTGAAGGTACCCGGAGGCATGTAGTCAACGAATTCCTTGTGTGACTAGATACTCTTCAGCCTGGTCACCTCCGCTTCTAGCCTGACTAGGCACGTTGTACACTGGGTGGTCTTCTCTGCCCGGGTAGGGGAATGCAGGCCACAGTTTTTGCAAGCCCTGCTGAGAACCTACATAAAAGCATCCCTGGGTGAGGAGTTCGTTTTGGCCCCAGGTGCAGGTGGAGAAGGCAAGGGCGCCAGCGAGGGGGCCTCTTTGAACCGGCATGGTTTTATTTTTTTCTTCCTCTTGCAAATTTTGTCTCAAACACCTCCATTTGCTGCCCCTTGGTTGCTGTCTCCTCTGGGTCGCTTAGTGCCTGACTTTTAAGCCTCTGGATATGTGGCGTCTTAAAAATATTGAATGCCCAGTAAATTGTTATAAATCATAATGTTCCACTTCTGTCATAAAGATTTTGGACTGCTGCAGACCTAGGTAATCCCAATATAATTTCTGTGGACTGTGCACAGTGTTGCCTGTTTCGCACAAAGGGGCAAATTCACTCCAGGTGTTAGCTGGTGCGTCTCCATTTGATTGCATTGGCAATGCTTCATTTTGTCAAAAGTGAACTTGGCCTGTGTATGTAATGCACTCAAAACAGGGTGTCCCTCCAGCATACCCAATGGGCTGGAGTCATGGAAAAAACATTGAAGAGTCCTGTGGTACCATATAAAGACTAACAGATTTATTAGGGCATAAGCTTTCATGGGTAAAACCACTTCATCAGATGCATTGGAATGGAACTACACAGACGAGTTGCTATCTATAATAATATATTAAAAGACACAGTATTGCCTTCTGTTCGGTCCTTCTCAGTGGAGTGTGGGGTAGTGTTCTCTGTAAACTGAGGGCTTAGTAGCCACCCATGAAACAGTCAGATGACAGCCAGCTGATTAGCAGAGTGCCTGCAGCTGGCAGCATGTTTCTTCTTGTGGTGCACAGCTGTACATGGGTCAGTGCACATAACAAAATTTATTCCTCATGCAGATGGAGGAAATAGAGGGCACATCAGTGTGGGAGGCCTGGAATAGCTGAATTTGTTGAGTTCAATGTTGGAAATTGGTTGCAAGCTGATGAATTGAGAGTATTTTCCAAATACTGTGACCACCTTTAAAGAAAGGAAACTACCCGCATATCACATTAGGGGCAAAACACACGCTTGATACTGTTAATACAGGTCACTAGCCAACAGCGGCCAGGTGCACTCTTCCTTCTGGAATGGTTGAAGATTTCACTTACCTTTAAATAAGCACTGAAAACAATTCCATTCATGTGAAGTAGTAAAAGCTTCCTTGAGTGTACAGCTGAGCAGATTGTTCAGTGAGAGCACAGTGGAATTGGCTAGTGTGTTAATTCAGCACTGTGCAGGGAATGGATCCTATTCCAACCGAGGCTGGGTGTCCAACAGTCCATTGACTTCAGTGGCTCAGGGTCCCAGTCTGCCGGGACGAGGGAATGTCTCTTTGCGTGACTGCATGCGTTACATGCATGTTCATAAAAATACCATTTAGCTGGTTGGTTACTAGATTAAAAAGCGTTGGTTGCTGGATTCATCCACTGAAACAGTAACCAAGGCAACTGCTTCCCTGGAGCAAACTAAATGCTGTTAATAAAGCTGACTTTGGAGAAGTGTAGTCAGTGTCTTTTGTTACTAAAATTGGGAAAGAGGGAGATAGGCAACTTAAGAAGTGGGGAGTAGCTTTTGTGTGCAAAAGAGGATGGTCTGGTTCTTCCTGAACTGCGTTACCTGTTTGGGGAGAACCAAAAAATAAACGAAAGAAAAACCTTTTATAGACTAGCAGGCTTCAGTCACTTTAAAATGAAGTCACATTATTCTGCTGACATAAACGCATGTGCAAGTTGAGCTACCTGCTGCTTACAGGATCCTTGCTGTAAGAGAAGTGTCTTAGGGCATGCTTATGCTACAGGGGAAGGTCGAATTAAGGTACTCAGGTCTAGCTACGTTAATTAGTAAGGTTCGTTAGCTGGAGTTGATGTACTTTAATTCAGGCTTCCGCACTGTCTCCATGAAGGAAGGTCGATGGAAGCATGTGCTTCTGTCAACTCCACTTACTCCTAACTGAGGGGAGGGAAGAGATGTGGGGGAGGACAGAAGTACCAGCCCCAACACGGCCCCCTGTAAGTTCAATTTTTAGCATATCCCCACTAGGCACGCTAAAATGAACTCTGGAAGATCGACCACAGCAGGCTCAGTCTTCCCTGTAGTGAAGATGTACCCCCTAGAAACCACTTCATGATCACCTTAACCTATCTTGGTTTTACTCCATCTCAAGAGTTTGTGCTATAAGGGAGGTATATGGAATATGGCAATAATACAGAAGTCTCCATATGAAGTGCCTATATGCACAAATATAGAACCAGAATACTTTCCGGTGTACATCGTGGCATGCTCTCTTGCCACTGGCTGTGCGGGCAGGCAGAAGGCACCACACATAATTACGTGTTCAGAGCTTTGCCTCCATTGGCCTCAGTTTCGCTAAAAGCAAGTATACTGGTGTGTCTGGAGCCAGGCAGACCTTGAAAGTTAACAGTCTGCAGTGGTGATGTGTGGGCCTACTAGAGCTACTTGGTTTCTGCCAGTGCAGGTGATAGCAGTGGTGAAGCTGGAACAACATTGGCTTTAGCACAGGTAGTCACACAACTTTAGGTACGCTTGGCTCAGGAGCTGTGCTGTCCTTGCTGTGATCTTGGTTTGTTTTTTTAACCTGTGCTGATGGGATTCAGCCTTGCTCAAGTAGCCTAGTCTGTGCATAGCTTTTCCCAGGCAAACCTACCTTAGAGGTATGACTTGCCAGTCTGAAGTCATGCATGCAGAGCTTGCTCGCAATGTTAAGTCCAGCAGCCCCTCTGCGTAAGTTGAATTTTTAAGTAACTCGGGAGCCAGGAAGCTGACCAGCACAGCAGCACTGGTCAGTTTCTCCTCTCTGGTGAGCAGAGAGCTGCCAGCCAGGCTCCAGCTCCGGCCCCTCACAGGAGACAGGAAACTGACTGGCTGTGGTTAGTTTCCTGGCTCCCCTCTGCCAGTGGGAGACAGAAAACTGACCAGCACATCACTGCTCACTTTCCTAGCTCTCTGCCATTCTTGGAGCCTCTCCCACAACTTCTCCCTAGCTTCCCCCAGCTGGAGGAAGACAAGCAGGCAGACAGCCTCAGAGCAGCTTCAAGTTGCACTTAACTCACATTAACTCAAGTTAAGCGCAACTTGACATCATGAGTTTTGGGGGTTTACTGTATGGCTGTTTCTGAAAGCTCTCAGGGGTCTGTGATTTACTGCTATTAACTGTAAATACGTTAGCTGTGTTTGTAGCACCACTTAGCTTAACT
Source organism: Carettochelys insculpta (assembly GCF_033958435.1). Classification (NCBI taxonomy): domain Eukaryota; kingdom Metazoa; phylum Chordata; order Testudines; family Carettochelyidae; genus Carettochelys; species Carettochelys insculpta. Next base: position 7,031,271 of record NC_134149.1, on the reverse strand, counting down.
GCTTGCCATCTTCGATGATGCAGTGTCAATGTGGTTTGTTACAAATGAAACACTTTGACTCCCACATCAGTTTGTGATGGGTTGAATAATGCAGAGCACAATCACAGCTTAAGGCCATTTCCTGGGTTAACATGAGCCAAAAATGACTCCCGAGGGACAGATAAGAAACATTTTGTGTTTTAACGTAGCTTTTCACAAAGGGCCTCAAACAACAACCACAGATGTGAGTCCAGTAATGTGGCAATAGCTGATGCCAAACAAAGGCCCATTGTTTGTATGAATACAAGACATTCCACTTCCTTGGTTCCTGCCCTCTGCTCTGTTACCCAGTACAGCTGCACCCATATCTCTGCCTCACTCTTCACCACTGTTGGCTGGGTCCTTGTGGTAGGAGGACTCACTTTGTGGGTGCCAGTTTGGGATCTGTGTCCACAATGCAGCTGTCTGTCCAAGCATGCTCCCCTCCACCCCCTTGGCACTTTGAGGTGCTATCTGGGAGAGCTGTACTGGAGATGCTCAGATGTATGTCTAGAACATGTTTGGTCTGAATCAGGGTCATCAGGGTCATCATCAGGGTCATCCTTATGTCTTCGGGGCTACGTCTACACGTGCACGCTACATCGAAATAGCCTATTTCGATGAATAACGTCTACACGTCCTCCAGGGCTGGCAACGTCGACGTTCAACTTTGACGTTGGGCAGCACCACATCGAAATAGGTGCTGCGAGGGAACGTCTACACACCAAAGTAACACACATCGAAATAAGGGTGCCAGGAACAGCTGCAGACAGGGTCACAGGGCGGACTCAACAGCAAACCGCTCCCTTAAAGGGCCCCTCCCAGACACAGTTGCACTAAACAACACAAGATCCACAGAGCCGACAACTGGTTGCAGACCCTGTGCCTGCAGCATGGATCCCCAGCTGCAGCAGCAGCAGCCAGAAGCCCTGGGCTAAGGGCTGCTGCACACGGCGACCATAGAGCCCCGCAGTGGCTGGAGGGAGAGCGTCTCTCAACCCCTCAGCTGATGGCCGCCATGGAGGACCTCGCTATTTCGATGTTGCGGGGCGTGGATCGGCTACACGTGCCCTACTTCGACGTTAAACTTCGAAGTAGGGCGCTATTCCCATCCCCTCATGGGGTTAGCGGCTTCGACGTCTCACCGCCTAACATCGATTTCAACTTCGAAATAGTGCCCAGCACGTGTAGCCGTGACGGGCGCTATTTCGAAGTTGGTGCCGCTACTTCGAAGTAGCGTGCACGTGTAGACACGACCTGGATGTCCTACTCAGCCCGAGCACCTGCACCTTCCCTCTGCCCCCCAACCAGGGAGCAGGGCAGCAACTCTGCAGTGGGCAGGTGCAGGGAGCTGTGCTCAGGGGCTGGGGGTAAGAGCAGGGCAGGGGGTTAGTGGGGGGGTAGGTGGATGGGGGAACAGTGCCTCCCCCCAGAACTGCAGGCTGGGAGGTGGAGTGGGGTGCCAGGACAGTGGGGCCTCTGGAACCAGGGAGTGGGGGGCTGGTGAATTCAGCTGTTGGGGCTTGGGGGTGGAGGGCCTGGGGGCTTGGGCCAGGAGGCAGCACTGAGTGGAGGCTGGGGCTGCTTGAGTCAGCCTTGTCCTCTGGCTGTGCTGGACATACAGAGGCACAGCACAGCGGGGCAAAGTGGTGCCCTACACAGCTGCGTGTTCCTAGGGGTGTCTGTGGTCTGACCTGCACGCTGCCTTTCCTGCATCATCCATTCAGCTGCCTGTGCCTTATCACAGCCCAAGTGAGACTGGCCCTTGGAAATTTTGGGTTGGGCGTTAGGGGTGAAGTTCACCACGAGCAATATGTGTTAATGGCTCTGGCTAGTCTGTAAAAGTGAAGGCGCTGTGCAGATGAGGTACCTAGTGCTGTAAGGCTGGGAACCACGTCTTCAGCTTGCTATGGTTTCAGTAGTTTCCCCTAGTTATGAGCCTGTTTCAGTGACCCCGGCCCTCCTTCCTGTACCCTAGAACTTGGGCTGAGTCATGAAACAGTTGATAGAAGTGGATGGTTCTCACACCTGCCCTGCTGTGCTCTGTCCTCGTCATAGGCCCGTCGCCTCTGCAGTGTTTAAAATAAAAAAAAAAAAAAAATAGGGAGATATGCACATCTCATAGAGCTGGAAGAGACTTCAGGAAGTCAAGTCCAGTCCCCTGCCCTCTTGGCAGGACCATGCACCATCCCATTTTTTATAAAAAAAAAAATAAATAAATAAAATGATCTATTTGCCCCAGATCCCTAAGTGGTCCCCTCGAGGACTGAGCTCACAACACTGGTTTAATAGGCTACTGCTCAAACCACTGAGCTATCTCTCCCTCCCCTAGCTTGAGGTAAAGCCAGCCTTGCCCCGTACCAGGCTCTAGCATCATCACCTCCATAGCAGGTGTAGGGGCAGCTGCCCTGGAATCATCACTCTGAGGGGACCATGCCATTGGCCAGCTCAACCATCCTGTGGGTGGGGCTGGTGTGGCCTGTGGTTTCACTTGGGGTGGGGCAGTGCTGGATGACAACGGGGTTCACTCCACCCCATCACTGTGGCAACGGGAGCCCTCCCAACCCACTGTGTTCAGCTTTACCCCAGCAGCAGGAAGCAGAGTGCTCTGGCCTAGGCCCCACAGTGTGTGCAGGAGAGGGGCTGACCCCTGCTGCTGCCCTGTTTCAGACCCCCTGGCAGCTCCCAGCTGGCATGCCTCGGAGGCTTTGGGTAAGGGTGTGTGGCTTGGGGGCAGAGCTGGAGCTGGGTGAAGCACATGCAGGGCAAGTACAAGGCCTGTGGGGTGTGAGGGTGTGTGCCCTGTGATCCCCTAGCACTGGCCCTGCCTAACTCCCTTCCATACCCATAAAGCTCTCGCCAGATTAACTGGTGATCTGTGCTCCACCTACCGGACCCAGCCAGAGGTTTGGGTTATAGCACAAGTGGTGCTGACACTCAAGCTAATGATGCCCCATGGACATGGCTGCTTTACCCCATGCACTGCTCATCCAATCACTGTGTGCCACTGTGGCGTTCTGCTGCTTTCACTCCTAGAGCCTCCTACCGATCTTTTTATTCTTCTCTCGTTTTTCAGGGGCGGGAGGATTTATTTACGTTTACCCACGAAAAATATTGTTTTATTTCTTCTTGTAACATTTACATGAATAAAACCACATTAAATAGCCCTAGGTAAAGAAACACAGCGTAAACCTTCCAACTGCTGTTGAGTACATGGTTTTATTAAGCATTATTCCATGGATGCAGGGGGCGAGAACTCTGTCACAGTCTGCAACAGGCCCAGTCTACTTCTGTCACAGTCCTAATTTCTTTGTCAAGGTCCAGATGCCAGAGAAAATAACAATAAGTTATTACTTATTAAGTCACTAGAATGATTTGGGGTCTGTTCCAAAGCACCTGCCCCAGTCTGCCTGTTTACTTTCCTGACCTGCACTAGCCATGGGATACCCGAGCCATGCGATGACAGGATTGGGTAAACTGGCATTCTGGCTTCTGAGCCCACACTGACATCGGTGACTGCACCATCTGTGATGCAGCACAGGATGCTGAACAACTCATGCTGTCAATACCTGTGTGCAGCACCAGCCCCACCCCTCATTAGCCACCCCCGTCTACCCAGAGATCTGGTTATGGTCCCTTCCTGAAGGTCAGTCAGTACTTCAGCTTCCATGTTCCCCTCCAATCTCTACCTCGTTTCAGTGGCACATGGGACATGACAGCTATTCCCAACCCCTAATGCTTCCTTGTCTGCCTTCCCCGTCCACTCTTATGCATCCCCCACTCTCCCATTGAACCTCTCCCCTGCAATTCCCATTAGCTCTGATACCTGTAACTACTAGGGACCATCCCCTACCCCAATTATGAAGTCATAGAATCCTTGGGCTGGAAGGGACCTCAGGAGGTCATCTAGTCCAGCCCCCTGGTTCAAGCAGGATCAACCCCAACTAAGTCATCCCAGGCAGGACTTTGTCAAGGCAGGACATAAAAACCTCTAGGGATGGAGAATCCACCACCTCTCTAGGTAATGCATATTCCAGAGCTTCACCACCCTCGTGGGGAAGTAGTTTTTCCTAATATCCAACCTACTCCTCTCCCACTGTAACTTCAGACCATTGCTCCTTTCCCAAAGTGATCCCATCTCCCACTCACCTGCAGTAGGAGTTGTGATGGGTTGCTCCACCCTTCTGGGATGCCGCCTGATGTGTTGGTGTCCCACTGAGCCCTCCTGTTCCACCAGCCTGGGCTCTCTCACCTTGTCACACAAGTCTGCAGTCAGCTCCTGTGTGGGAAGACTCAGCTCAGGGAAAGCTCAGCACTCAAGTGCATGCAGCCTAATTTGAACCCAAAACTATATTGTTTTGTACTACGGAGAGGTCTGTGCAGCATAAGCTCATGAAAGTCACCTCCTCTCTCAGTGGTGAATTGAAGAAACTAGGTTTTTAGAATAAATAAGTTTATTAACTACGAAAGGTGAAAATTAAGGGATTATGAGGGATGACAGACATAAAATCCCTGAGCACCTATTGGCTCTAAACTGGCCAATGGGAGCTGAGATATTTTGCAAGGGGACAGGATCAGCGCCCGAAGCTTCCCTCTGCCTAACAGCGTCTGAAGCAGAGCGCTCTGTGGAGCGGGAAACCACTTAGAGCAGCAGCTGGCTGTTCTGTGCCTGAGCCGGTCTGTGGCACAGGTCCTGCTGCTTGAGGGGGGCGTATCTCACCCGCACCTTTGTTAACTGTACCATATTCTTCATTATCAATCACATATGCAACATCACTGACGCCTCGTCTTGCAGAACCCATGACCGTAGTTTTCTTTTCTCTGATTCCCAGTCTTGCATTGGTCGTGGTATGTTTGACGTCGTGGACATTTTCATGCCTCTGTGCACAACAGAACAGGGTCATCTGCAAAGTCAAGATTGTAAAGTTTTCTTCATTCTGCGTCCCTCTGGTAGTTTCCTTTAATGTTGCGCTTTGTGTCATACAAGCTATCTATGTGCAGAGAAGAGGGTTGCAACCCTGCCAGACCCTACTAATGACATCCATCCAATTGTTCTGTCTGTTTCCTGGCCTTATGGAGCTTTTTGAACCTTTGTACGGTCTTGACCATCCCTTTGTAGGAAGCCCATAGGGTGAGAAGTTCAGTAGCAATTCTAGGAGTGCAGTGGCTGGGCCATGTAAAAATCAGGTAGTTATACTGTGTCTGAATGAATTGACCGGGTCTTGTGGAGTGAGCATGAGAAGCTTTTGTGCATTTAGAGCCAGAGGTCCTGGATTTAGTCCCCACAGATGACCCAGTCATTAGGTATGTACTAAGCTGAGCCCCCTGTGCTTCACACCCAATTCTGTTCATAGTTTAACTCAACCCCCACCAATAAATCACTCCCCTGCCATTCCCGCCAAGTATAGCTCTGTTCCACACAAAATCAAACAAACGTGGCCCTCCTTGGGGCTTCACAGCAACCTCTAGCTCCGTAGTCAGTCCTATGACAGGAGCTGTGAGTTGGACAATGATGGAATGGATCTGATTACATTGTGTCCTGCTCCCCCACAGCAGACCATTTTGTGGGACTAGCTGGGCTCGACAGCCCACTGTGGGCATTTTGTTTTGCCACTCGCACTCCATTCCTGATCACCATCCTCCTTCCTTCCGCTCTTGTTAACAGAGCCAATCAGTGGGTCCTCTGTGCGTTTTCCCTCCACATGCGGAAGGAGTCAGGGATGCTCTGCCCATGTGCCATTCTGCATGCATGTAGAACCTCCCTCGAAGCAGGGCCTCTCCTTGCCAATGGTTGGATTTTGCAAACCCCATCACGCCAGAAGGAGCAAGGAAAATGCATCTTAGTCCCTGACCATTCTGGTTTGGGTTGTATTTATGATATTAGAGAATGGTCCATGGTATGGCTGCTAAAAATGGTTTCCAGTGCTGACCCTGCTGTTCAGCCTTTCAGGTGAGACCGACCATGTTTGGTGCAGCTTATGTGGTGTGGGGACAGGCAGGAGTGAGTTTGCAAACTGTTTCTGGTTTGAACCCATAATGCCTCTTGTTTATGCTGCACACCACAAAGGTGTGTTAATGAGAAGACTTCAGGCAGCATTTTCTCAGCCTGGTTTGATACAGAAACTCAGTCACCTGCTCCTCTGCTTGGGATCAAAACTTCATAGTTGGGAGACTTTCCATGGACTTTCAGTGGGATTTATGTACCTTAATTCTTAAGGTGCTGATGTAAATCTCCCTCATACATTCCACGTACCCACTTCTCCCAAATATGCTCATATTTGGGACTTGTGTTACTTAATATAGCATGTGTTGAATGATCCAGACTCTGACAGCATTTGATCTTAAACTCACTCAAAAAATTACAACACTAGCTTATATTTTTTCTTCTGTAGGTCATAGTAGATACACCAACCAGCCCAGTAACCAGTGGACTTCCACTTTTCTTTGTGATTACTGTTACAGCTATCAAACAGGTAATGTTTTTGATTCATGAGGGCCTGGGAGGGGAAGCAACGTATAGCTTCTGGTGTGTGTGTGTTGCCCTTGTGTTTTTAGGTATGTTCATGATCAGTTGAATAAGAGATTTGGTATATAAAGAACTATATACTTGACAGTACATATGTTTATAATAATAGAGTGCCAACGTTAGAGGAACACCATCAATGTGAAATCTATTTCACCTAAAAGTAGAAATAAAAAAAGGAATTTTAAATATTATGCCAAATTGAAATTCTATGTTTGTAGATTTGTGTGTGCGCTTGGGTGTATATTTAAACTCATGTTGTGAGTTCTTGCTGTTGCTGGTTGTCTCTGCAGTTGCTGTACATTAGATCCCTGACTTATGCAGAGGTTGCGTTCTTGTGCAACCCCCGATAAGTCAAATTTCGCGTAACTCAGAGGAGCTGGGAAACTGACCAGCGCAGCACCTCTGGTCAGTTTCCTGTCTCCTGTGAGCGGTGGGCAGCTGAGAACCTGGCTCTGGGTGGCCCACCGCTGGCAGGAGAGGGAAAACTGACCGGTGCTGCTGCACTGGTCAGTTTCCCCGCTTCTGTCAGTGACAGCAGCCAAGAGTCAGGCTCTGGGCTGCTGCCCCAACAGGAGCCAGGAAACTGATCCGTGCAGTAGCGCTGGTCAGTTTACCCATTCCTGTGAGTGGTGGGGAGCTGGTGGCTGGCACCCCTCTGCCTGCCACTCACAGGAGCCAGGAAGCTGAGTAGGGAAGCAGTTTTGGTCAGTTTCCCAGCTCCCCTAAGTAGCAGGCAGCCTGGAGTCGGGCACCAGCTCCCTGCCACTCAGAGTCGTGTTAACCTGATCTAAGTGCAACTCGAGTGCACATATCTTGGGGTTCTACTGTGCTACTATCATTTATTTCTTCCCTTTCAAAAATGCACTTTTGGTCCTGATTTGGAGGTTAAAGAAATAGGATATAAGTCCAGTTTGTATTTTCTGACATCAGTGGAAAAACAGGAATAGTTGTACCGTGGAAAATATCCAGTCCTGCAAATTTGTAGATGTCCCTGATTTGAGTAATGCTTTTTTTAAAAAAAGGAAGTACTGCCCAGCCCTTTTTAAATTGCATTTTTTGGTGTGCTTGTAATGGGAATCGAGGGTGGGGAGTGAGTGGGCAGGAAGGAGTGATAGAGTAAAATTTCTGTCTTCCGTATCTGCCTTTTGTAGGCTTTAAATGAGACTGGAGAGAGAGAGAGTCTCATTCTATGTTGACCTGCAAAAGTGAGAATAACAGTTCATTAAGCATATTATTCATATTATCAGCATATTCTTGGTAATCTTGAGAACAATAGAAACATGTCACATTAGTTGTGTGTATGTTATTTTAGTCTGTTATGAATCTGTCAAATTCATAGCTGCATATTTTTTAATTAAATTGATTCATACAACGTTTCTGGCATGCATGAGGACCTGTGTTGATGATGGTTAATTTACTTGTTTTTTGTATCCGCTTCTCTTACAACTTTATTAATGTACGTGCTTCACTGTCTGGGCTTGATTGCATTACCTGTGTGTTGATGTTTCTAGGGCTATGAAGACTGGCTGAGACACAGAGCTGACAACGAAGTAAATAAAAGCAGCGTCTTCATTGTTGAAAATGCAAAGCAAGTGAAAAAAGACAGTGAAAAAATCAAGGTAACCCTTTGGGGAGAGAGAAGGAGATTCACTTGTGAGCCTTGGGGAACACTCCCATTGATACGGCAGAATTGGATGGTGTGGCCAAATATTTCAATATGCCAAGAGCCTAATTCTGCAGTTGTTATTTTTTACCTTCTCATCCTCTTCACTAAATTTCAGTTTATTTTCATGTTAGAAACTTGAAAAGCCATTCCAGTCAGTAACCAGGTGCCTGCTTTGAAAGGTTTCCACACATGCATTTTACTGGAGGACTCAAGAGCAACAGATCTTGGATCATTTGGTGGCTGGAACAGGCCGTCCTTCCTTTATCCCTAACTTCCCAAGGATGCCTGCAGAAATGTTTGCTAGCAGGAGTGCTAATTTATCACCCCTCACATTAGAACTTTTTGTGCCGACTTTCTTTATATATTTGTAAGTGAAACTATGAGGAAATGAATCCTACTCTGCTGTGCTGCTGAATTGGACTGACTTTCTGGGCCTAGTCTTGCACTTGGATACAGGTGTGCAGCCCTGTCTGAAATCAGAGGGAGTTCTGTCCATCAGGGGACCACAACAGGACCTGAATGCCTGGAAGAGAATGGCTCTGAGTGCTTAGAAAGCGGCCCTAGCTAACCAGTTTATAGAGCTAAGGTGGTTAGTTTAATCTGTGGTATAGGTCTATCCTTGGTTCTCTAATGTTGGGAGAGAATACAGAGTGTTTGTAAATACTAGTGCAGTAGTGTCCAGGAGTAATTGAAGCATCGCCATACTTGTGGTTGTCATCCTTCTGTATTTGCCACAGACCCCCTCCACCTCCCTCTGCTGTAACAGTGTCCTCCCCCAAAGCCAGGTACCCTCTAACCCTCCCCTACCACCCCCAGGAAACTGAACGTGGTGACTCACCGCCATGTGAGCCATGCCAGCAGGAACCACTAGGAGCCACGCCAGGGCCAGAGCGAGCCATGCCAGCAACAGTTGCTGTTGCCACGTTCTTGTCCCACCACGTAGTAGACTGCGTGCGCGGAGCAGGGGGGTGGCACCCACATGTGCGGCTTAGGGCAGCTGCATTTAAAGGCTCCAAGAGCCTCATGCAGCTCCAGAGCGAAACGCCACACTGCGGTGTCCCATTCGCTACATGTGGTGAGCGGGGAACGTACTGGATGCTGCAATACTGGTGGCTTGTAGCAGTCCTTGGGGTTACTTGTTGTGAAGTGCCTGGCTCAGGGTCCCTTAACAGAAAATGCAGGGAAGAAAACACAAAAAACATAAACATACATTTAAAAACTGCTACTTATTTTGGCACTGTATTGAGTATAAATCGAACGTCACTCAACTCCGTCTCCTCCCAGCAGCGACAGTGACGCCTCCATCCAGTCACAAGTATTTTCCAAAGCCAGGTAGCAAGGGAAGGTAGTTGCATGCGTCAGTTGCTACAAAGTAATCGTAACTCTGAAGAAAAAGCCTTCTACTTGCAAGTCTACTAGAAGGGGGTATATGTCTGTATATGAGCTACATGTATGTACAAGGGTGGGTAATTATCAGGAATACTGTCAAATAACTAAAGGAGAGAAGCCGAGATTGGTAGTCTGACTCCATTACTACATATTTCTGCTTAATACTGAAATAATTTCACAGCTCTGTTAAACTCCTTCCAAAGTCCCTCAAACTTCAAATTCAATTGTCCTGCAAACAATCCCTGCACAGGAGTCCTGCTACAGTGGGTGACAGTTACCGATGAAACCATTGTAAGAAGGCAATACAGTACTTGCCCATTCATTCTGTCATTACACAGTATTATTAATAAGCTTTGAATAGCAGTTCTAGTCTTTAGCTGGCAGATTATCCTGGATGGTTTCACCATCTCTGTATTTTTTGGTGCTCAGCTGAAAAAGCTCTTCAAGTTTGTGTGATTAGGGACAATTTTTCTTCTTTCTTTTAGGCATGGAAAAAACAAACTAATTAAACCTTTAATCATCTCCTTGAGGGCTTGATGAGACAAATCGTTAAAACATAGCAGTTGTTTTCATTCCAGGTTGGAGACATTGTTGAAGTGAAAGCAGATGAAACCTTCCCCTGTGATCTGATATTCTTGGCGTCCAGTAATGGTGATGGGACCTGTTACGTCATGACAGCAAGTCTAGATGGCGAGTCGAATTTCAAGGTAACAGGAACGGATATTAGTCTTGACAGGGAAAAGTCAAAGCTCTGCAGTGGCTCCTTTATGCTCAGGGGCTTTTTTAATATATTAGGCATTGAAGTCAGACCGTGTATCTGTCAGTTCAGTTTGCAAATGTTTTTGGATCATATATTCTGAATGGGCATTGGTTGTGTTTCTCTTCAATTCCATATTCTTGCTCACCCCCGAAGTGTGTGTGTGTGTGTGTGTGAGAGAGAGAGAGAGAGAGAAATAACTATACCTAAGGACACTGTTTCAAATTGTCCTGTGGCACCTTATAGACCAACAGATATTTTGGAGCATTAGCTCTCGTGGGCAAAGACCCACTTCATCAGATGCATGAGTGGGGGAGTCGTTTCAGAGGGGTATTTAAAGAGTGGGGTCCCAGTAAAAGGGAGGGCCAGAGCTGACAAGATCTGTTCAGTCAGGGTGGAAAAGGCCCTTTATCATTAGTATGAATGATGAGAGGAAAAAACAGGTCAGATAAGGGGGTGGGGGATATGGCCCATTCTCAGTCTAATGTGGAGATGTTAACACCAAGGGCAGAGAAGCTGTATAAAGTTCACCAGCTCTGCAGAAATGACCCGTGTGCATCTTATATGCTTGACAAGCCCAGTATCACTGGGTCTGCAACTGTAGCGGGTGGATTAGTAAAGAGGAGTGGAATGTTGGAGCTCTGTGACTCCAAAACACACCTCCCCTTTGTTTAAATGTATTTAAATATATGCCATAAAACACACAAGGATGTGCATCTCATCTGAATTAATTTCACAACCGTAACACGTTCCCTGACTTTGAGCAGTTGACGTGTGACACTAAGTTTCTAGAATAAGCCTCTTGCATTGTTTCTGCTTGTCCTGTGGGACCCTCACAGCTCATTAGTAGTTGTCTCCTGAATGCTGATATAACAAAGAAGAAAACTCAGTCAGGGAAAGAGAGGTTGAGTGAGGAAAATAGGTGAGTATAATTGAGGCTCAGCTGTCGTGGGGTGGTGACATTTTCGAAGTAAGACACAGACATTCCACCACAAAATCCTTCATTACTGGGGTTCAAACTCCATTTGTGTGGAATTTGTGTACTGTGAGATGTTTTTCAGTTGCAGGAGGAGGAATCCAAGGCTGAGGAAAGGAGAAAGCTTCTTAGTGGTTTTGTTTATGAAGGCAGGCGAAGGCGGTCTCGCTTGCTGACTGAAGTTCAGAATTCTAAGTAGCTGCTATAATTAGAACTCTAAACAGCGAATTGGAGCCTTCCCAGGCTTTCCTATTAGTTATGTGAGAGAGGAACTTGCCCAGCAGTTGATGCTAAGAATAGCTCTTGGTTCTGTCAGTACTCTTCCTTCTCCCCTAGGAGCAGAGCTAGCTTCTAATTACCTTCAGAAGCAGCACGACCCAGCGGTAGCTGAACACCTGTTGAGCTGCTCTCTCTGGAAGTAAACCTGTGTGGCAGGGGTGTAGCATACCTTAGGGCAGCCCTGAAGGCAGGGGGTGGGGAAGTGCCTCATAATTTATTGGCAGGTATAAGAAACCTCCCTTATTAAGTAGCCCACTGCTTTACCAGACCAGTTCAAAGTATTTCCGAAGCATATTAAATTCCAACCCCTTCTACCTTCCATTAAATTGGTGGTTCCCAAATTTGTTTGGGCACGGAACCCTTTTAAACTCGAAAGAATTTTGCAGAACCCCATTCCCAGGCTGAACCCACAAACCCACCCCCCATCTCCAGGCTTTACCTGCCTCAGCCCCAAGATCTGCTCACCATCCTCCAAACCTGCCCCTACCCCATCCCTCAGGTTTAACCCTTCTCAGCCTCAGACCGGCCCCCAGGACTAACCCATCCATGGGGCTGGCTGGGGAGCCGATGCCAGGCAGCCATGTGTGCCCAGGGGAAGGAAGGCTGGTGTGGAGGTGTTCTGCTGGCAGGGGTGAGCCAAGTCACGCCCAGTGGAAGGTTGTAGCTGCTCAGGTAATGGAGCAAGTGAGGGGCTTTCTGTGTTTCCCTGCCCTGCCACCACTGAAATATTGGAACTAAATTCAGTTGGTTTATTGGCCAGATCCATTCTGCCGCCCTGCTGGCCATTAAACTGATTCAGTTTTGCTCTGCTGTTTCAGCAGCCACAGAGAAGTCAGCTATTGTAAAGGAATTTTCTTGCAGAAAATGTTCACTTCACAGAACACCAGGGTTCCTTCTGCAGGTAACGCTGCCTTAGAAGAACCTTCCTCTCTCCCCCAAACAGCTGAGGTGGAAAGGACATAAGAACAGCCATACGGGTCAGACCAAAGACCCATCTAGCCCAGCATCCTGTCCGCTGACAGTGGCTAAAGCTGATGAGCGTCATTATACATCAGTAATGAGCTGTAACTATGCACTGGGCGAAAACCTTCTCCATTCTTGCTCTTCAGTGGAGTTGTGTGACTATGCCATAGCTCTTGTTCATCTCTCCATCTAGACGCATTATGCAGTGCGGGATACTGCTGCACTCCGGACAGACGACGACATAGACACCCTTACTGCCACGATTGAATGTGAACAGCCTCAACCTGACCTCTACAAGTAAGTACGAGAACAGCCACTACTCCTAGCATTAAATGGATCCTTGTCCATTGTCCATCACTTGGTCTCCCCTAAGCGGGCAATCTAGTGACAATCTAACAAGTAGTTTAAGGAAGCTACTGAATTATCTTTCCAACAGAGTAGGCTAGACCAGTGGTTCCCAACCTGGGCTCCCAACCCTTGGGGGTCTGTGTGTGGGTTTTACAGAGTGTCTGTGAAAAAGATAACTAAAAATCATCATATAAAATAATTTATTTTAAATAAATTGCAAAGTTACAAGCAATTATTTTTAAATGAAATATCTTCCGATGCTATTATCAATGGCTGTCCAAAAATCTATGTAGTGGTTTCCTTTCTCATTTAATGACACATATGTTGTGGCTAGAATTGGTTTTGATGGGGTTTGGGGGTGATTAGTGGTCCATGAATGGCTATTGGGGAGGTGACTGGGGATCTACACTTGTGAAAAGCCTGGGAATCACTGGGCTGGAAGATTCCTGGAAATTTTTTATTTTCTGGCAAGCTCTCTGCCCTGCAAAGTGCCAGGTCACCAAAGTGAGCCTAACTCATTTGCCTATTCAAACTTTGGTGTCGGCCTGTTTAGAAACATGGCTTTGTTATCTTTATGAACTCTTTTAAGAGTAGAAGCCTTTGCCCATGAGCCCCCTGGCGCCAATTCATCATGGTGCTAAAGCAGAAAAACAACTTCCTTCTACGTGTTCCTTGCATTCTTAAAACTTGTGTGCTGAAATGTTCTTTCCAAAGCTCTGTCTCTTTAAGAGCATACGGCTCTGATGTCAGCTAACCACCTAATTTCTTTCCACCTGTGATATTTCTTATGTTTAGGATGGTTCCTTGTAATGAAATATGCATCAAACGTTGGGTGTTCTTTATTCACAAATATCCTCTTATGTATTTGATCACAGATTTGTTGGAAGAATTAACATCTACAGAAGTAACCAGGAACCTGTAGCACGGTTAGTCTCCTGTTCATTTAACTTGCAGTTTCTAATTACAGAGGGTGTTTTTCTTCTATTATTTCTTTATGGTTAGTTCCCAGCTCCCTGTTTATCAAAGGGGAGTTGTGGAAGCCTGAAATGTGCATTTCCTTATTTGGCCTCTCTTCTTTCATCTTGTGGTTTGGTTTTGTGTGTTCCAGTGGCTTGGGAACATGTTAGTCATTCAGAATGAGGGCAGCAAACTGTCTTAGGAATCACAGCTCTTCTGCTGTGACAGCCGCCCACAAATGAAATATAGCTCACAGGGCTGGAAGGAACCTCGAGGGGTCATTGAGTCCAGTCCCCTTTCCTCACAGCAGGACCTACCACCATCCCTGATGGATTATTTATTGTTGTTATTGTTTTTTAAATCTAACCTGCTCTAGCCGCTTGAAAGGCCCCCCTCAAGGATTGCACTCACAACCCTGGGTTCCCAAAGCCAACGCACTAACCACTGAGCTGTCCCAAATGCCCTCGGATAGTGTGTTGGGATTAGCAGTGAGTTGATAGGACGTGAGCAAATGTGCAGCCCTGTGCATTCTGTCACCTCTGCTAGAACGATCCTTGTGAGCTGGCAGATAAATGAAACGAACAAGCTCTTGGCTCCCTGAGCTCTTGCAGCACAGGATCCCCTGTCAGTTTTGCTCCCGTGAACTTGCTAAGAAGCCAGAAGTGATGTGCTGGACATGTGCTCGTAACATCTGTTCTTTAGCAAACCTAGGCTTCGCTTTGCTAGAGAGCTGGGGTTTTAATTACGTGCAGCCAGTGTTTTGGGCAACCAGTACATTTTCTACATCAGTGGGATGCAGTAGAGGATGGCTGAGAATATAAATTTTGTGAGAGGAAGTTTTTCAACTGCAGGTCTGTCAAATAGGTCCTTCCTGTGTGCAAAATTCCTTATTCCCTAAGCAACATGTCAGTTGGTTTGCACACCACTGTTGCTGTTTAGTGAGTACAGCCATGTGCTCAGTGCCATGGAAAACCTGAACACAAAGATGGTCCCTGTCTTAATAAGATTACACTCATAACAAGACATAAAGAAGATTACATAAGAAGGTCCAGAAATGATTGTCTTAGTCTGTCTGTTCCAGCTGTGTATTGTAAAGGCATGTGTTATGCTAATATCTTTATACATGTATCACAGCAGAAAGCACCAGCTTACTAACAGTTCTGCCAAATTAGTGGGGCAAATTTTAGAGTACAGAAGAAAATCAAAACTTTAATCCAAGCAGGCAGTGAAAAATAAATTTTCAGATGGAAGTAGAAGTAAATATGTTGGTTAACCCTAAGAGTTTTCAAAAGTGTTACAAGATTATAATACATTGCATGGCCAACGGTCATTGTGATCATCTAATCTGACCTCCTATGCAGCACAGAGAGTGGTGGGTGGGCTTTGAAAACCTGGGAGGCCATCTCTAAGCCTATGTTTGTAGTGCTTGTGATATCCTCATTGTTGTCAAGGTGCCTGGAGATGGGTCCCTCAGATCTTAAATTGAGAGAATAATAGTGGTCTCAGATACTTAAAACAGCACAGAACTTTTGAGGGACTTTTAAAATTGGACAACTTGTTTTTTGAGGATTTATGCAAACTTTTCTTGACTTCAAAAGTTCTGCTACCAGATTAGGATTAGAAATGGATTTGGCAAGTGATCATGAGTGGGGAGATGAAAGGGAAATAAAAGAGGAATAAACCGAGCAGGAAAAAAAAAATTAAAACACTTTCCGAACTCACTGGTTTTATTGAAATATACCTACAGATTCAGCCATCTTGATAAATAGTCCACTTATATTTAGATATCTAAATATAGATTATCTATCCTAGCATCAGGTACGTATTCTTGAACATCTTGACTTGAACTCCAAAATGAGTTAGGCTCTTGTCTACACTAGGCAAAGTAAGTCAACTGCAGATACGCAATTCTAGCTACAGCTGTTGCGTAGCTAGAATCGATATCTCTGTGCTCAGCTAACTCGGCTGTCTCTAGCGGTGAAGGTGGCTGAGAGAAACTCTCCCATCGACCTCACTTACTCCTCGTGTTGTGCGTGGGGTACAGGGGTCCACTGAAACCCTGAGAGGTCGATTTTGCATGTCCATACTAGACCAGCGAAATCGAACCCTGGAAGATCGACCCTGAGCAGATTGATCTTCTGTGGTCATGTAGATGTAGCCTTAGACAGTGGAGTTTTTATACTGGTAGTACTTTGTATAATAAGAGGTGGGAAACCACAGATAAAAATATAGGCACAATAAATTAATTCCTCATTTAAAAGGAAAAAAATCCTACAAATCCCCAGCATTAATCCTCTTTATGAAACTCAGGTTTAGAGGACTTCTGCTTTCACTGTGTATTTAACTCTGGGTGTAAAATACATGCAAATTTGAATGAAATTGTTTGTTAAGCAATCTGATATTATTTCTTCTGTATTTAGGTCTTTGGGTCCTGAAAACCTACTGCTGAAGGGTGCCACTTTAAAAAATACCAAGAAGATTTATGGTGAACAGCTTTTTATTGATAGTGCTGATGGATAACAGAATAAAGTTAGCAACAAAATCTAAATGTTTATTGTTGCATCTAGTGACAGAAAAGACCTGGGTATAGAGCTTCTTTCAGTGCTTTGTACAAATCTTAGGTTCATACACAGGTTAATGAATTAATTTTGCAAGTAAGATTTCATGAGCTACCATGTCAGATATTTAACTGAAATCTAAATATGTTGACCAGGATCTTCAGAAATGACTTGTGCTTTTGGGGATCTCATCTTAAGACTAGAACTGGGTGGATCATTTTGGGTTGGAGGTGGTGGAGGCAAATAGAGTTTTTGCTGAAAAATCCTTTTTTGGCCACTCCCAACCTTTTGAATTCTTTTTCAAATTTCAAAAAGAAAAAGGATGAAGATGTCCAAATTGAAAGGAACAGCCATACATCAAAAAGTTGACCAAAATCTTTGTCGATTCAAAATAATTTAAAAAAAATAATAATTTTGACTCAACCAGGAATCTTTTGTTCAATTAGATTTTTTTATTTTTATTTAGTTAGTTTGTGATAAACAAAATATTTCTAAAGCCTGGCTTAGATTACAATCAGATTGAATTTTCAGTTCTGCTCCAAAATAAAACAGCAAATCCATTATTCACACAAGTATATTTATGGCACCTTTAAAGAGCCCCCAGCTCAGCACCTGTTGCCATTTAGGGACTCATTCACAATGTCTGAAATTGCAAGCCTCTTTTGAAATATGCATCCGATATTTTATCTCCAGCCACTAACACCAGTCATTCTGTCCAAAATGCAGAGGAGTTTATCTGGCAAAAATGTATCCTTTATAAATTCTATGCTGCTTACTGCTGATGATCCATTATTCTCCAGGGAATTAAACTGAGCCAACGTGTAAGAGGCTGTAGCTCCACTGAGGAGTGAACTTGTACTTGCTTACACCAGTACCGAATTTGGTCACCTTTCCCAGTATTATTTCCTTTTACTTTTTGTGGGAGTTAAACTTTACAGGATGCTAATCGTCAATATCGCATTCTAAGTGGACCTTGTTCTATATCCTTTTTTGCCCTCCTCCTCCAACTCTTACCTTCCATGCGTTTTCAAAATAACTATCAGTATTCACATAAATTTGATAGTTTCACTAATGCCTAGCATGTGTACACTTGTATACAGCTATCTTATTCCTCCTGTCAGTTGGTACAAGCAGTTGTAATAGATGAAAAGGTTTGTTAAATGCGACAAACAGAAATACAGGCAATTGTTTAGAGGCTCACCCCCCTCGCTGTTGTTCAGAAGATTTATTGTAGCACTTGTGTTAGCATTATTCAATACCAGTGGGGATTGCTAGCTTAAATAAAAAAGCACAACACTTGGGTTATACTGCAGTCTGTGGATAGCCAATCTGAAAGTACCGTACAAAGGCTGGTATCTTAAAGCAGTGTTTCTCAACCTTTTTTTATAAAGTACCCCCTTTTAAAAAAAGTGCCCCCAATACTTAACAATTTTCAGACACACAGTTTTTTTCTGTCGTTGCAACACGTTTGTTTAAACAACTTCATCGTAACTTGTTCGTTGGAAGAAATTCCCTATAGGCAATACACTTGGCAGTGTGCTTATGGATGGGCAAAAAGGGTGAATTAAAAAAATTAGTCCAATATTTATCATAGAAAAGGTTGAGAAACACTGAATGTACCCTCTGGAACAGCCCTGTGTACGTGTACCCCTGGTTGAGAACCACTGTCTCAAAGCACTGTGCAGAGCTTGCAACTCAGAAAGGTAATCATTGCAATCATTTCATATTCTCTAGGTGTTGCGGTTTATACTGGAATGGAAACAAAAATGGCTTTGAACTACCAAGGCAAATCACAAAAACGTTCAGTCGTAGAAAAGTAAGTGTGCTTCAGAAAGAGAAAAGTTTATAGAAACTGTTCCTTTCCTTATGGTTTCATTTGTGCAGAAATAATCTCATGATTTGCTGTCTTTTGTTTCAGATACACCCTGTGTAGAAAATCTGCTTATTGGGTTAAGCATGTCTCTTGAAACAAAGCTATTGTGTTTAGACCTTTTTTAACGTATTACTTCAGGCTTGTGCTTTATCTACTGGGTGAGAAGGGTTAAAAATCCTGGACTTGACCCTAAAATCAAAGCTGTCAAAAGCAGTACTCTGCAGAAGGGGTGTGCCCTCTTGAGGGAAGGGGGCATGAAATTTTATAAGGGGAGTGCAGCACAATTGGCTGCTGGGTCTCAGGTTTATCCATCTCGTTGACATGTTGAAATATGTTACTGTTTTTATAGAAGAACAAGCAGTGCTGTGGCACCTTGCAGACTAACAGATTTTTTGGAGCATAAGCTTTTGTGGGCAAAGACCCGCTTCGTCAGATCTGTTGAAGCGGGTCTTTGCCCATAAAACTTATGATCCAAAAAAATTTGTTGTCCTGTGGCACTTTACAGACTTTCTCTTTGCTTTTGCAGATACAGACTAACACTAATACTTGGTTTTGTGTATTTGTATTCACGTTTATATACCGATCAATGACGTTTTTATGTTCTGCTTATTTACTTTTACACATGCCAAAAGGTTTTTTTGGGGGGAGGGGTTTTTTCTTTTTGTTTTGTTTTTGTTTTTTTGTTTTCATATGAACATAACTGAAATTTCCATCTGTTTGGATGACATTAGACAGGTGTTAGGGATGTGGGGGGCGTGCTAATTGGAGAGGCAAAAAGTCGGGCCCGAAGTAAAAAGTTTGCTCACTCCTGCTGTAGAGTCTGGTCTGGCTATGGTCTGAAGAAGTGGGTCTGTCCCACGAAAGCTCACCTAATAAACCATTTTGCTAGTCTTTAAAGTGCTACTTGACTGCTTTTTGTTTTGATAGTGTATAGACTAGCATGGCTCCCTCTCTGTTCCTGCTCTAGAGTTTTTCTTTTAAAAGTAGGACAGTCTAATTGTGATTGGTTGCATGACTGAGTGTTAAAAACAGCTGCGTGGCTTTTAAAAATAAACCTATTTTTCAGATCAATCAACGCTTTCTTGATAGTGTATTTATGCATCTTACTGAGTAAAGCTACAGTGTGCACCACTTTGAAATACATCTGGCAGAGTAATCCATTTAATGATGATCCATGGTATAACCAAAAGACCAAAAAAGAGAGAGAGACTTTCAAGGTAAATGGGCTTGTGTTTCAGGATCTCCCCAGCCTTATTTTATTCTGACAGTTTTTTATTTAATCTGCTCACCATGGCCTTCCCTGCATGTTGTTTGGAATACATAGTAAGGGAAGGACTGTTCTTCACTTAGTTCCTTTTCCTTTCCCTTGTCATTATTTCGTGTCTCGCCTGCTGTGTGCCACTCTTGTTATTTATCTGCAAGAACACTTGGGATTAATTGGGCAAGACAGTGCAGAGGAAGACTAAGGGCAGGTCTACACTGGACCTGAAAGTTAATCCTAGGTACGCAGTTCAAGCCACAACAGTTGCATAGCTGTAATCGATGTATCTGAGATTGACTTACCAGACTGTCCTCAGAGAGAAGGTCCTGGTGAGAATGAGGAGTGTCAGGGTGAACTACTGAGCCCTGATGGTTTGATTTAGCATGTTCCCATTAGGCACGCTAAATCAAACCCTGGAAGATCTACCTGGTCAGGGTCAGTCTTCCAGTAAGTATAGACCTACCCTCAGATGCCAAAGCTGCACATGTGTTGGTGGTATTCTCACAAAGAATGGTTGGCAAGCTATTTATGTTTCTAAATGGCTGCCTCTTATTTAGTGACGAAAGACAGATATGTCGAATTTATGCCACTTCTATGTACTCTACACGGAAACAAGTGCTTGGTGCATATCTGAACTTCAGCCAGTTTTCAAACTTGAGTACATAGATTTAGACTTGGAGGCCCTTTCATTAGGTGTCTAAACATGGATGTAGATGTTCGAGATTTTAAGTAACTGAGCCTGAAAATGTTGGCCTCGTGTCCACATTTATTTTATTTGTTCTCAGAGACTCAGGAGGTTTGTTTGTGATTTCACTTGCAGTAATTTGACAGGGTGTCGCACTGCTGCTATCAGAGCAGTTTTTTCTGATTTGAATTTGTTTATGTGAGCTCAGAATCAGGCCTGTTGTACTTACAGAACAGTGTTTGGATACAACATTGGTTTAGATTGTCCTTATGCTTGTAGATCAGGATGGACAATAAAAAAGTGCTGCTGCCGCTGTTATATTTACCTGCACTTCTGCAGGCATCAGGTGATCGCAGCTTTCACTGGCTGCCTGTCACCGTTTGTGGCCAGTGGGAATAGCAGAAAGTGGCGCAGAGAGACACACCGCTTCCGGCTGCTCCCATTGGCCGTGAATGGCACTCTCCAGCCAACGAGAGCTGAGATGGCTCAATACCTGAAGAGGCGCAGGTAAATTGAGATGTGGGGGCTTGCCAGGGACTAACCCCATTGGACTGGATGCAGCCTGTGGGCTGATATTTGCCCACCCCTGTTGTATACAAAAGGCCATGTTGGGCCCAGTTCTGTTCAGTTACACCTTCACAGCTCTGCAGGTCAGTGAGATTGCCAAGACAGAACCAAGGGCAATGTGGTCCATTAACCTTCATCTTCTCAAGGGTTTCATTTTTCACATCAAGCCCTCTTTTCATCATTAAAGAAGAAAATCCTGGTTAGAATCTGGAGTGTGTTATTGTGGATTGTGTCTGTATCCTTCTGCGTGGGATATCTGATTGGCACACGCTGCCTCTAACTGCTTTTCTTCCCTTTACAGATCTTGAGCATGTTCACAGATTTCCTGTCATTTATGGTTCTCTTCAATTTCATTATCCCGGTCTCCATGTATGTTACCGTAGAAATGCAAAAATTCCTGGGCTCCTTCTTTATTTCTTGGGATCAAGAGCTGTATGATGAAGAAATAAGGGAAGGGGCTCTGGTGAATACCTCGGACCTCAACGAAGAACTTGGTCAGGTCAGAACACGTGCCCGTTTTGTATTAGCTAATGTTAAAGTCAGATGGATGAACAGTGTCTCATGGTAAAACTATGCAACTGTTCCTTGGACTAAAACAGCTATAGCGGTATCCTGCATTGAAGAACTTGTGGGCACAACTTCAGATGTGCTGGAGCAGAGCCCAGTGCATCTGAGGAAAGGTGTCCAAAACAAGTCTTTTACTACTACTGCATACCACCCCAGCCTATGTCTTGCCTGAACCTAGTTTGGGCCATGGTACTACTTCGAGCGGTTTCATGTCTTCTTTTAGGTTTGGTCTACACTAGGCAGCTAGAATTGACTTCTCTATAATTGACCTACCTGGCTGTCTACACAGAGGGAGGTTGACAGGAGAAACTCTTGCATTATCGAGGAGTACAGGGCTCAAGTGCTGACCCCAGATAGTTCAATTTCATGTGTCCCTACCAGGACTGCAACACTGAACTCTGGAAGAGTGAACTTGACCAGGTCTATCTTCCCAGTAGTGTAGACAGACATACCCTTACTTTCAGCTGCTGCCTTCCCCACCCAAGGGCTGTTCTAGCCACCAGGAATCCTTGGAGCATAGGAGCAAACTGGTTCTACCCCCAAGGCTGTCAGAAGCTGTGGGGTAGGGTGATTTCTTCTGTTTGTGCTTTGAGTAGGGAACAATCATCAGTGATTGGCAGAGAGGAAAAACTACCCAAAAAAGTGACTTGAGTAAAAGTGCGGCTACTTTCACTTCTGAATACTTAATTACAATCAAGATGTTATGTGTGTACACTTTCACTCAAGTAGTTTTTCGGACGGGGGCGGGGGGGACGCTGCCGCTGGCCTTGTACTTAAATACAGCCCCAACCCCCCCATGCAGCTGTACATTTACTCAAGTAACTTTTGGGGTACTTTCCCCACCTCTGCTGATTGGTGTTTAGAGCGAGTTGACGTTTATTTTGCTTTGTTTCGCATTGGTAGGAAGCTCTGATGCAGCACATGTTGATTTCAGATTTTTATAAGAGCCTCCACTTTGTAAAGCTGCCAGACCCAGGTTCATCAGCAGGTGGGATTGAACCTGGGACCTTTTGGGGCTAAAGCCATGAGCCTCTAGTGCATAGGCTAAAAGCCAGCTTGCTTAGCTCAGGCTATAGAGCAGGCTTCACTGTCCCTTCTCAGTAGTCCCAATGCCTGTGGCTTACACATCCATGAGATAATTCCCTGCCTTTCCGGTGGTTCTATTTACCTTTCTAGGAACAGCTGCGTGCCTAGGGAAATATTTTCATATCCAAAACCTAGAGGTAGAAAAGCTCCAGAGTATTGATCCAGATAGAAGGCTTTTAGTAGTGGTTCTTAGCCAGCGCTGCATGTAAGAGGATGCGGAGTTCCCAGCTGCCATCCCCAGCCACTTCCCAGATGTCATGCTGCTGGCTTCCAGTTCATGGCTCCAACATTGGGCCGCCAGGTTCCCAGCCACAGCCTCTGCTCCCCAGCCGCAAGCAGGGGGCCGCCAACTTCCTGTCCCAGGCCATGAGCTGCCATTCCTTGGCCTGGCCACGGCTTCCTGATCCCACCTCAACTGTGGCTCTCTGACTGCTGCTGGTCAGTCCTGCCGCACCAAACCAGCACAGCTGTGGCTGCCCAGCCAGGGCCAAGGCTCACGTTCACCAGGTTCTGAGCAGGTCTCCACTCCCAGCCACTGAGATTCTCTGTCTGTCTGTCTGGCCCAGCAACATCCGTGGTCCTGCCAGACAAGAGAGTCCTGGATTTCAGAGGTTCAGCCTCTGTGGTATTTACAGTCCCCTTGATTTATTTTAGAATTATGCTGCAGGGCTGCACTCCCTGCTGGCTACACTCACCAGCGCCCCTCTTTATCCCCTGAGTGGCAGAATGACATCACACAATTGCATCTGCCTGCTGGGCAGGAAGCCTTGTGGGAGGTTGCTGTTGGCAGATCCCGCGGTGCAGTAAGGGAGGCAGGGCAGAGCTGGACTGCCTCTGGCCTCAGGCAGGGGAGGAGCTGGGAGCAGCCGCCACCAGGTTGTGGCAGGGAGGGAAGGTGCTGCTCAGAGCCAAGCTCTTGGCTGCAGGGTAGGACAGAGAGCTGATTGCTGTATTTGTGCCAGGACTGCAGCCACTGCTGCGGTAGTTACTCCTCCTCCCATATTAAAACCTTTATCTGCAAGTTACACATGTGCCTGTCAACATCTAACTATAAGTATTTTGGTGGTAATTTAGGTTTAGTGTGATGCTATTTGCTTCTGAAAACCCCAGAGGAGCTTATCAATTGCCTGGCCAATGGAAACTGTATCAGTTTGCAGCTACAGGGCTGCTTGTTATTCGTGAAGCTACAGACTAACACGGCTACCCCTCTGCATCTATAAACCCAAACTCCGCATGTCAATACTTTTGTTTGCTTTCATTGAATCGATGAAAAATTTAAAATTCTTAGTCAGCTTTCTCTTTGCGGTTTAGTGAGGAAAGCACAGATCTGGTAATCTCTCACTGACTGCCGGCCTTGGATATGCGACTGTGTTGCTGCTATTTTCTCTGCACTTCTGGGACTTTCAAGTCGCTAATGTTTCACTCTGTTCAATCACAACAGCACAGTGCCAATGATAGTGGTACAACCACCTTTTGTTCCTCTGAAGAAAATGTGTAATTTGAAACCACCATGAACTAATTTAATCACTTTGTCAGCATAAAACCCGTATAGAGCAAACAAATGATTTTGTACAGCCAGTGCTGATTAAACAACTGCAGGGCTTTTTAAAGACAATTTTGGTTTCCCTGGTGTTACACCGTGTTTCCTTGTTGCATTTTTTTCAACTGGGACAGTCGGAGAAGTCAATTTTTATTTTCTTCTGTATAAAACCCCTCTCATTTTCATGTACCTCCGTTGAGTTCAGGCACTGCAGAGAAATGTTTATTTGTTTAAAAGCACTCAGCGGGCGTTAGACCCTGTTAGACTGTAGCTTCTCTCTCTCTCTCTCAATCACCAAAAAAACTCAAGCAGTCCTGTAGCACCTTAAAGACGAGCAATTTTATTTAATAGGTTGTGAGTAAGACAAACTTCATCAGATTGCCCACGAAAACTCATGACCTTATGAATCAATAAGATTGTTAGTCTTTAAGGTGCCACAGGACTGCTTGTGGTTTGTTTGCTTGTTCGTTTGTTTGTTCAAACACAAGTGTTCAAATTGGAATCTCTTTTCTTTGTTGGAAAAAAAATGAATGGAAACTTTTTATATTGAGCCATAGTTTAAAATGGCATATTACAGATTTTTTTCAAAAATCGAAATTTTGGTATTTTATGTGATGCTTTCTTTGAGTCAGTGCTAAGCAGAGCACTGTCGAAGAAAGATGAGTTGGGGAAATGGGCAGGATACAAGGGGAGTAACGAAGGGCTGTAAGATAGGTCCTTGGAGAGTTTTGAAAACTAGGCAGGTCAATTGTGTAGTGAATGCAATATTGTCTGTCTTTGTGTTAATAAAACTTACCCTAAACTTGTGAAATCCAAGTTCAGCGAGTGCCAGTGATTCTCTCCTGGACCAGGCCTGACTAAATTGTCAGTTATTCTCCTTCTTTTCGACACATGAAAGTTAGGAATGTACTGAAGAATAAATAACAGTGTCTTCCTTCCCTTCTTGTAGGTTGAGTATGTGTTCACCGACAAAACGGGAACCCTCACAGAAAACAACATGAAGTTCATTGAATGCTGCATAGATGGACACAAGTACAAAGGCGGTGTTTCAGAGGTTGATGGGTTATCTTGCACAGATGGACCCCTGAACTATTATGGGAGAGCAGAGAAGGTAGAGCTGGGTTTTGGTAACTTCTGTCTTTTCATTTTCTGCTCCGATTCTGTAGGAGTTAACAATTACTAGAGATGGGTGCAAACATCAAAAATGCAGGCACAGGTTTTGAACACCTTTAAGTTTGGCAGTGTCCAGAACCTGCATTTGGGGTCAGCCACTTAGAAACACTCTGGAGAACTGGGTCCCCCATCCATCCCCATGTTCAGGAGGTTTGCTCCCGAGAGTTAGGTTTAGGTTCCAATGTTAGCTATTATTCTTGGTGACCGTACGTTGAGTCTGTGTAGCAGTAATGACAAGTGAAGAAAAGAACACATCTGTTTGCACTAAACAAAGCTGTAGCAGAAGTTACTGTTCAGTTGCATTGCTGAAGTGTCATCATAGCTAGAAGAATCACACATTGCAATAAAATAAATGATTGAATGAGAGTGCTGCTTTTATTCTCTGCCTTGTTTGAGCTCCATTTACCCTGCATCCCGCTTAAAAAAAAAGGCAGTGTGAATTAGCGGTTACATGTGACCAGAGCTCCTTTCTGATTGCGGGGCCATTAATGATACCAAACCAGTTTGTGCAAGAGCAGAGCTTTGCACCATCCTCTTCAGCTCAGTTTTCCAGCCCGTCAGCAGTTGTTCTATTAGGTTGCTGCTCTCAATCTCTGAAGCAATTCAGCGGAGATGTACGCGGGTATGTTTTTGAAGTGCCATGGGATGAAAGACACAGAACAAATGACATTCCCGTTTAAGACAAAGATTTTTTCAAAGGTGGCTGACAGAGTAAGGATTTGGGTGTTAATATGTTAGCTTCTTTTGAATGTTCCAGCCTACAAGGCTGGTCATTCTGGCCAAATCCTGATCTTTAAGACTCAGCAGCTTAATTAGAATAGTAGTTCTTTCCACTTATTACTGAAAATTAATCCTGTTTGGCACCCCAGGCAGGAAAAGAAGCTGGTAATGAACTCATTTCCCTTTTTTTTTTTTTTGGCTCTAGTGTCGAGAAGAACTGTTCCTGCGTGCTTTGTGTCTGTGCCATACGGTTCAGATTAAAGAAGGAGACACCGTAGATGGATTGATCGTAAACCCAAAGCCCAAATGTACCTATATCTCCTCCTCTCCAGATGAAATAGCTTTGGTAGAAGGTGCCAAAAAGTAAGGGCATTCAGCATGTTTTCAGAGCTGCTGGTTTTTCTTACTCTTGTAATTAATGTGTACTGTGGAGCAGGACTTCACAGAACCCAGAAACTGCCCTATTAATTTTTTCGGAATAAAAAATTCTCATGGCCTGTAATCAACACGGAAAACTTCAGAGTGTAGGAAAAAGCAGCAGAAAAATTGTGGTTGAAATGGGTGTTGAACTTAGTAGATTTTGGCCCATTACAGAGTTGTGCCTTAATCGATATTTCTATCTTCACAAAAAGCAAATGTTTGGGAATTATAATCCCAAGATGATTGATTAAACAGAGCCATGCTCTATTCAAGTTTCTTTGAACGTTGCTGTGTTCTGTACCATTGTAGAACTAAAAATGAGTGCTGTATGCGTGTCAAGGAAAAGACAAATCTCCTTGGTGAAAGCCACCATTGGTAGCCTTTTCTGATGTACTTGTATTACCTTATTGTTATTATTTAGAGGCGTAATAGCATATCAAGCAAGTTTATTTTTGCTGTAAATATAGCACAATATATACAAGTGTTAAATCACAGGGCCTGTAGAGACTTCAGAGTTTTCTCTGTTACGATTGAGCACTCTTTAAGAGTGTGGTCATAAGGAAATGCAAAGAATATCCTGGTGAGCTACTGAAGTCTATGGATTGGATGCTGTAACCCATGTCATGTTTCAGAATATGAAAATGAGTGTTGCAAATGTAAATTATGTCCCAGCGTTTTCAACGTCCTTCTGTCCTTTGTTTGTTGACAGGTATGGTTTCACTTTTCTAGGACTTGAAGGTGATTACATGAAAGTACAAAACCAAAAAAATGAAATCGAGAAGTAAGTCCAGCTGAACTGTGGTGAGGAATATTGCTCATGCTAACCAAGCTCATTCTGTCAAGTGCTGGCTTGCACATGGCTTTGATCAGATTTAGGAAAAATGGCAAATGCTGCAGGATGGAAAGAGTGCAACAGGCTGCATTAGACTAATTACTGGTCTGCATGAAAGCCGATCCGAATGACAGAGCCCTGGCACCAAAGAGCTAGCTGAAAGGTTAAATCAGTTGCAGCTTTTGCTGAATAACACATTCATCAGACCCTAAAACAAGGTTCACTGATTATGTCCTGCCCACAGTATGAGACCTGGAAACTCTTGTGGGCCTTCGGATTGTCGTGATAACCTCCTTGACAGTAAATATGTGAGAGCAGATGCTGCTGTAAGCTTCACCTGTGTACTGACTTGAACCTTTGTGTAAACTTGCTCAAACCCCAGTTCCCTTTAGGGTGAAAATAATTCAGCTTTATCATGCAGCATCTGCTGATGGAAACCCTAAGGCTGTGATTCCCAGCCTGGGGTCCTTGGAGGATATTGCAGGGGGTTCACAATAAATAAAGAAAATAAATAAAAGATGGATAAAAACGATCATAGAAAGTAAGTTTAAATAAATTGCAAACTTACAGTCAATTATTATGTTTAGAATAAATCTCTTGCAATACTGTTATTAATTGCTGTCTGAAAATCTGTGCTGTGGTTTCCTTTTTCAGTGAATGAAGTGCACAGAGAGACTAGAATCAGCTTTGATGGGGGTCCATGAACAGTTTGAGAAGGTTGTTGGGGGTCTGCAATAGTGAAAAGGTTGGGAACCACTGCCCTACAGGATGTGTTTCACTTGAAAGATGGAGTGCCTGATCTGGCTGCCCCATTCACTTTGTCTCGTTAGCAAGTTTAACTTCAGACTTCAACTTCACACTTCTCTTTATCTTGAATTTCTCCATATGAAGGGAGGAAGCAGAATTGCTGTTTGCTGGTTTTGGTGTTCAGCCAACCTCTTAGTCTGCTTGCCCTGATTGACAGCTGGGTATTCCAATCAGGACCTGCAACCTCTGACCAGTCCACTGACTCAGAAAGGTCTTAACTAGCTTCCCCGACTTCCAACCAACTTGGTGTTGCCAGTCACCTATGATTTAGGGCCACAGATGATGCGCCAAGCACACATCTTGCTTGTTCACTTCAGCCACGCATCAAGGGAATAGTATCTAGACAGCTACTACAGGGTATCTCCATACTCTGAATGCACACTGCAGCATTGTTACGCTGTGCAAGTCTTTCAAACCAATCATGACAGAGCAACAAAATGAGAATAACGTGGCTGTGCACGTTGCTTTCCAGCAAACTATAGCTCAGCTCTGCCTTGACTGACGTGCCCCAGGAGTTGCATTGTACTCTGTCTAATCACATGCCCTCTTAGTGATGGTACTGGGCATTGTTTGCAGCTGTCAGTTGTAGGCCGGGATAGAGAGCGTTCACTCTGTTCCTGTGGCTGAGAGCTTTCCGTTGAATTTGAAAGGGTTTTTGTTTGTTTGCTGTCCTCAAATATCTGTTCTTTCCTTTTTCAAGGTATCAGCTCCTTCACGTACTGAATTTTGATCCTGTCCGCCGTCGGATGAGTGTTATTGTGAAAACCAGCACAGGTATTTTTAAAACCGTGTGCGCCACTGGGTATAAAACGTACATCTGCATGAGAATGTATTCAAGACTTCCCATTACAACACACAAATCACATTTCCTGGGCCTTAGCTACACTGGTAATATTGACTCGCGCATCACCTGAGAGCCCAAAAATCTCTCATTTGCACATGCAAGTCTAGGAACTGCATATGCTTTTCATGTATTTGTGCATATCCCCACTGCACTGGTACAGGTTCCACCTCCCCAGTCTGGTATGGTTGGGACATGAAAGGTACTGAATTTGCTGAACAAAGGGAGGTCCAGGGTTTCTGCCCCAAGCAGCTCCAACCTCTCCTTCCCACAGGACTCAGGCTCACCGGGCTGCCATGGGACAGGCGGTAGCCCCAGTCCCCCAGCCCAACCAAGCTGCACTAGTCCTACAGACCCGCAGATGCCAGTCGGGCCCCAGCTTCTCTGGTCCTGGAACACCCAGGGTCCTGCTGGACCGTAGATCTTGCCAGACAAGACAGAACTGGATATAAGTGCAAACTGCACTCATTTTACAAGTTCAGAGACTCCTGCGTATGAGAACGTGGCCCTTGAAGTGTGAAAATGAGACCAGCGATTAGATTTGTGATGCTCCTTTACGGTGCATGCCCAAGCTAAAGCTACAGGGAAGTGCACTGCAGATTCCCAGAGAAGAGCAGCTCTGCTGCCATGCTTCTGATCATACGCTCCATAAGATTGTGCGAGTCATGTTGAATATGGCATTTGCCAGTGTTTCCGTTGTAAGGTGACCATGCAGTTTTGTCCCACATTCTAGGCCAAACCAAGGAATCTTAGCTAGGAAGAAAACTATTTTCCCCTTCATTTGGAATTTGAAAAATGATCCAATTGTTCATTTAAAAGAATTATTTTTGAGGAGCCTGAAGTGCCCAGATAATTAGAAATTGGTGGCGTGAGATGCTTTCCCACATTCTAATTCAGCTTTTTATTTTCAGCTGAAGCTGGGCCAGTTTGTAGGTGCCATGGAAAAGTTTTAATCACTTTAGGGGGAAAATAATTATAAGTGACACGTTTTTAATTTAGAATTGTGGTTTGCTAGCCGCACATGCCGACTTTCAAACTGCATGTTCATGGCCATGATGGACCAAATATAGCCAGAGTGTAACTCTGACTTAAGTGACAGTGTAACAGGAACAAATTTCTTGAAGTGTGCCAGTATGGCAGCTAAATAATTTAGTTAGCTATACATCCCTGGGCATTGATCTGACTCAGTAGGCAGCAGAAACACATCCTCAGACCTGTTTGTATCTCTTCTTAAATAAAACGACATAATAATTGTGGCCCTACCAAAATCCTGGTGCATTTGAATCAATTTCATGGTCATCGTTTTTTTTGGGGGGTTGTTTATTTGTTCGTTTGGTTTGGTTTTTCGTTTGTTTTTTTGTAGTAAATTTCATGAATTCAGCCTTTTAAGTCTGAAATTTCACTGTTTGTAGTTGTAGGGATTCTGACCCTAAAAGGAGTGGTGTGGTGGTAGCAAAGTTATTGTACTGGGGATTGCAGTATTGCTTATCCTTACTTCTGTACTGCTACTGAACCCCAATATAAGGCCTACTGGCCCACCCTGTGAAATCTATGCAGTATAGGGTGAGAACACACAAACATCCAGTTTCCACTGAGGGCAGGAGGAAGGAAGCAGCTTTTACAGTGTGTGGTTGGGTCTATACTTACCTTGAATATCGACAGCTGCTATGCCAATTGCGTACCAAAAATCGATTTAGCAGCCATTGATATTCACCCCTGTCCTCACTGCAGAATGCCAATGGGAGAGCTCCTCCTGTCGGCATTCCTTAATCCTTGTGGCTCTCAAGGAGTTCTGGGGTCGACGTTGATTCTGGAACGCACCACTTTGTGCATGCATGAAACAGCACCCCGGAAGATGGAACCTAAGCATTCCATCTTCTCTGGTCAGTGTAGACCCAGCCTGTGATATGTTTTCCATGGCTGTGAATTTGGTAGGGCCCTAGTTACAATAAATATGCATGCACCCACCCACCACACAACCCAGAGACCCGAGTACGTGGAAGGTGGCATACCCTATTCATCTGAATCAGCTGATAGAAGGCAGGATCAAAAGAGCAAGTTCCAAACCATTTATAAGATGCTGAATTGTAGTGTTGAGAGTGGTTCTGTAAAATAAGCTCCTGTAATTGGCTAGTCTTCTTTTGGGGATGAAGGTATTCTCACCCCTGCTGGTTTTTCAGAACTGTAATTGATGGACAACCAATTTGAATGATGTTTATAATGCCTTCCTCCTTATCTGATTTCCTGTGTCAATATTAACTGAGTGTCAATAAATATCGATGTGTGAGATTACATACACAAACAAATATGACAATGGCAAAGTCAAGCACACGCCCCATAGGAGATGGTAGAATTAAGTCTGCCTGTACAGCTTTAATTCAGCCCCCTTGCGTGCACTTTCTGATACAATCTCTACTTATGTGACCACACTGGTGTCCCCCAACCCCTGCCTCACTGAATGAGCAGCTATTCGCTATGTTGTTTTCTTTGCAGAGTTGGATGTGTAGCCAGAGGCCCTGTTTACTGAGCAGTATTCCTACTGCTCTGAATACAGAATTATTAAACTCCTCATGAGCTTTCCAAAGGTGCTAATTGGTATAACACCTGACCATTCTGTAGACAGTAATGAATGTATTCTCATGACACCCTTGTGAGATGAGAGGTATATTAAGCCCATTTTACAGATGCAAAGGCTGAGGCACAGAGAGTGAAATGAAACGTGTACAATAACTTTGGGTGCCCACTGTGAAATGCAAAAAGGCTCATTTAATTTTTTCAGAGCACCTGGAATTATATAGGACAATGGTTCTCAACCAGGGGTGCATGTACTCAGAGCTCTTCGAGAGAGTACTTTAACATAGTGTTTCTCAACGTTTTTATGAATAAAATATTGGACTTACTTTATGTTCATTTAAATTTTTTTTATTTATCTTTTTTGCACAGTCATAAGTACAGTGGCAAGTTTATTGCCTGTAGGCAATTTCTGCCAGTGAACCAGTTTCAATTAAGTTGTTTAAACACACATTTGCAATGGTAGAAAAAAAATTATATGTCTGACAATTGTAGGTACTGGGGGTACTTATAATTTTTTAAAGGGGGACTTTATTTGAAAAAAAAAGAAAAAGGTTGAGAAACACTGATATAGGACATTGCATGTTGAAAGCACAGCTCCCATTATCGTCAGTTGCAGCTGTGAGCACTCAAGCTCCTCTACAAGTCAAGCAACATGGTCTCATGTGGAGCATCTAGAAAATAAGCAACAGGCAAGTTGCGACCACCTGTGCTGAGCATGGTTTAAGTACCATGCTTGCAGGGTAGAGCCCCATTCCTCTCTTCTCTTCCTGCAGTCCCCTGCCTCATTCACAAAGTACTTCCCAGCTTCTCCCATCACGGGGGCAGGGATTGTTCTGACCATCTCCATCACCGCACAGCTCACATTGATCTTGGAACATGGATGTGTACACAACGGCTGTGTCTGTCCTACAAAAATAACTTTGAAGTTGCTTACTTCGAAGTAAGCAACTTTGAAATTGAGCATCTACACGCACTCTAGTTTGAAGTAGGGCACTACATTCCCAGGAATGGAGTCAGGACTTTGAAGTTGGGCTCCCTCCTTCGAAGTAAGGGAAAAAAAAAGGTGTGTAGACTCTCTGATGGCTACTTTGATGTAGTGCCTAACTTTGAAGTTAGTTCCTAGTGTAGACCCACCCAACTTGTAGAGCTGGAAGGGACCTTGAGAGGTCATTGAGTCCAGTCCCCTGTCCCCACAACAGGACATATCACCCTCCATGACAATTTTTTTTCTTTTCTTTTTTAATGTAACCTGCCCCAGAACTTTGAAAGGCCCCCTCAAGGGCTGAGCTCACAATTCTGGGTTTACAAGGCTAATGCTCTAGCCACTAAGCTGTCCCCGGCCTCCCTAGAGCAGGTTCCTGTGAGCAAAACAAGTGATTGTGTAATTAAAGGCTGGATCATAATGCGTGCACACAAGAGGGCCAAATAAGGAGACATCATCTGTCACACACACACACACCCCTTTGGCTCTTGTCTGCTCTGCATTTAATTAGGCAGCTTCTTCCTCCAGGTTGCTGGAATCCATTGAGGGCTTTTTGTGGGAGGTGCTATAAGGGCATAGAAAAGACCGGGGGGCTCCCTTGCTCTTATGGCATGGCCCGCAGAGGCAAAGTTAGTGATGCTCAGTCCCTGGCAGAAGCATGCCCAGTGCCAAATGACTCTTTGGAGAGTTTAGCAGCTAAAAATCTTTGAAATGTTTATACAGCTGCTGCTGAGTGTGATGAATTTAGGGCTTATGGCTTGGCCACACTAAAGTGGATTTTCACAGGGCCAGCAAAAGGCTCAGGCCTGCTGTTCCAAAGGCACTAGAGCATTTGTGCTCAGGAATGGCTGAAATATTCAAAAAATTCAAGGGGAGGCAGGTATCCCCGGACTGGAAAATTGCAGACCAAACGCTAGTGTTCGGCAGAGTTATTAGCTTATACTGGAGCTTGTCGTCCTGAATAATAGATGGCAACCTTTTAAGGCAACGTTAATAATAGATGGTGCTACCAGCCCTACCTATGACAAATATCTAAATTGGCAAACTTGCCAGATATCTTCTTTCCATCTAAGAATATGGCACGTTGAAAATAATGGCTTTTAAATTTCTCTACAGGTTTTGAATGCTTCAATCTGATTTCTAATTCTGTTTCAGGAAGGTTCCTCCTTTTCTGTAAAGGAGCAGATTCGTCTATTTTTCCAAGAGTGCCAAATGACGAAATAGAGCAAACTAAAGCACACGTAGAACGTAACGCAATGGTGAGTGGGTACACAGAGCCAGGTTTGGTCTCTTTGGAAGGGAAGCCTTTCTCTGAAGACAAAGGTCTGACCTTGGATTGAGGGAAAATGTGAGCTTCAGTTCCCATGTCTGACTTGTTTCCTTTTTCTTTCTTTTTGTTTTCCAACTTTTAACTTCTGATGTACCTGATTCCTCTCGTATCAAAGCATCTCCCGAGGAGTGAAAAATAGTAACAACAGTCTTTCTCTTCCTCCCTGCCCCTTTAGCCTAGTAGAGAAATGCTTGAACCAGTCTATACTTCCGTGCATGCAGTGTTCTGAGAGGCATTTATCTGAATTGGGCTCTGTTGAGAAAAGATGTTGCTAATGAATGTGCGGAGGCTAGTACAGATTGAATTTCTCTCATTTAGCAAACTCTGTAATCCAGCATGATTTTAATTAGCCGGATGACCACTTACCATGGGAGTGGCCAAGTTTCCCATGGTTCCATAAAATTTGTTTACAGCCACCAGTCTGGGCTGTCAGTGTTCTGTGCTGTTATTTAGCTGTAAATTACCCCTAAATGTCTTCTAAGAGCATAATAAGCAGAAGTAGTGTTAGAAATGTGCTAGACAATGTTGACTTCCTGTGGTCTGGCAAATTCTCTTTTCTAGCACCGGTGAGGTGCTGAGGGTGTCAGAGGAGAGAAGTTCAAACTGTATTAAAGCATCTCCCAAGGAATTAATAAATAGTAATAACAATAATTTTTTGTTAGTCTGGTAGAGAAATGCTTGAACCAGTTTATAGATTTGTTTTGTGCATGCAGTGTTTTGAGAAACATTTATTTAAATTGAGCTATATTGAGAAAAGATGTTGAAAATGAATGTGCTGAAACAATTATTCATTCTTATGTCATCTAGTTGGTCCTCTTCTTTCTATGCTGCAGTGTATGTAAATCAGCTACCTTTGATAATTTGTATTTTTCGTGACCTTTTTGCTGCTAAAGATGCCCAGTTTATTCTACAGTTTATAGTGTATTTGCATGGTTTGCATGGCCCAGGTTTTTCACTTGTGGAGATGTATCGATAAACAAAGTCCTTACGGGGTAGAATCCCTTCTAACATTGGACCTGCTCTTTCCAGGCACTGAGTGACCTGCAAAAACAGAAAGTAAAAATTCTATGGTTGGTTGTGTTTCAAAGGTGTTTTTTCGTGCACATATTTCTCTGTTTCAAGGATGGCTATCGAACCCTTTGTGTGGCCTTCAAAGAACTAACTTACGAGGACTATAACAAAATTGATGTGCAGCTCTGTGAAGCAAAAATGGCTCTACAAGATAGAGAAGAAAAGATGGCCAGGATATTTGATGACATAGAGAGTGACATGCATTTGATTGGAGCGACTGCTGTGGAAGACAGGTAAGAGGGTAGCAAGCAAGCGGGAGAAATGCAAATGGTGTAGTTGTGCAGGACTGTATAGGCCAGTGTTTCCCAACTGTTTCAGTAACAGGGCACACTTCAGTGAGAGGAACAATTCCACACCACGCCCACTTTTTCCAGCAGAGTCAATTGCTGAAATGTCACTCCTCCCAGTCAGCCCGGTGGAGCTGGGATGTGGCATTTAAACCACCTCCCAGCTCCAGCAGGCTCCCGCCTTCCCTCCCTGCTTGCCACAACAGCCCATTTGGGCCAGGAAGCAGCATGTCTACTGCCTCCCAGCATGAACGGGCTCCTTTGGGATCAGCCTTTCCCCTCGCAGCAAAGAGCCCCCGGAGGAGAGAGGAGGAAGTTGACCAACGCCACACCAGCTGGGGCTCAGGCAGACTCGGTCGTCAGTTCCTTCCCCGCACCCCCAGACTCTGCAAAATGGTAGGGCAAGGAGAAATTGACAAAATTTCACAGCACACTTGGCCAGCGCTCATGGCACACTGGTGAAAATCGGTGGTATCATCCGTATCTCCCTCAGTCTGAAATTGTCTGGAGGGTAATTTCAGGACAGGAAGGGAAAGGTGACTGAGCAGATTGTGCAGTGAAATAATCTACCACGATGCTTCCTGAAAACTAGGTTCTGATGCAAAAACGAGAGAATTTTTTGGCACATCCCACAACAAATTGCCTCTTTGCTGTAAATGTGCCGGTTTCAGTAGCTAGCATTTTAGTCAATAAATCTGCACTTTCAGAAAAGCCTGTTGCATTGTGTCCCTGATTCCTGCACCAAACTAAGACAAGATCAGATCCAGTTGCAGAAACTGTGTGGGCAAGTGAGGCCGTCCTTTGTTTTTTCCTCTGGGTTTTGCGGCTCTAATCAAAGGGCTGGGCGCAATGGCTGAACGGAGGACAAGGAATTGCTTTGTTCTAATCCCGGCTTTTACACTGACCCCATGTGGGTACATCTACACAGCCAAAAACCCCTCAGGGCACCACATCTCTGAATCTGAGGTGGCAGAGTTGGGATTTAGTGAGGGTGCTACAAATAGCTGTGTAGTCCTTCTGGCTTGGGGGACTCTGAATACCCCATGTCCCGGCCCCCCACCCCTACATGCTCTGAGCCTCACTGGAGGGGAGGAGGTTGTTGTAGAGGTGTAAGCTCTGTGGTGAAGAGTTTTTTCCATTTGTAGGCAGAATACATTTTGTTATGCGCACCATGACTTGAAACACATGCTGCCCACTGTGGAAGGCTCTGTGCCCTCTGCTAATCAGCTGGGGGGCATTTGAATCTTTCCTGGGGAGCCGCGCAGGCATTCAGCTTCCAGAGAAAGTTGCCAGAGCAAATAATTTAACATCTCTCCCTCATCTTTCCCAAACAAAATGAAGAAAGCTGTCAGCCTGAGGAGCTTGTGTGGATTAGATGGTTAATGTTTGCGAAAAGAAATACGGCTAATTAAACGCACAATATTGTCATTGGATCCATTTTTCAATCCCTTCCTCGGGCTAATCACCCATCAGACTGTATCCCGCACTCTGCCACAAAATTCCCACCTTCTTTGCTGTAAGAATGCATTCAGAGAGTGCTGCTATATAGCCAGACTTCTTTCAGTTTAAACTTCGTCTGAAAGGTGCTGTGCTGTGTGGGTTTTTATTCAGGCATGTGCCAGATGTGGTTCTTCGCACAGGTGGTATTGGTGTGCACTGACAAAGCACTGTGCTGGTTTTAGCTAGAGGTGTCACAGCTGGTAAATAAGCTGGTCTTTAGTAAGTGACGTGGGCTTATTTGCTTACATTGTAAATTCTTAGCAATCTGTACACTGCACTCATGTAGTGTGGGACTTGGTCCCCCTCTAATGGCTAGTTTGAGTCTGCTGCTGCCTCTACATCAGGGATGGGCAACCACAAACAGTGGGCAGGGTGCATGAGGGGCCCTCCTTCACCTCACTGACCCACAGCAGCCCACAGCCCACTGGGGTTGGGTTCTGCGTGCAGCCCCCCATGTGCTGCCCTGCCCGGTGCGCTTCTCACATACCATCACACTGGAGTCCCACACTCACCTGCTCCTCCCCTTCCTTCCCGTCACTTCAGCAGTGCACGGATCATGTGATTCACACTCCCCTCCTCCCCCTTCCTCCAGAGTTGGAATGCCATGAACAGCTGATTCTCCGTGTTCTAGCTCTAGGAGGGTGGGGAAGGAGCAGGGACAGAGCTCGAATACGGCAATTCCTGGTGTTCCGATAGTGCTGGGAGGGAGGCAAAGGAAGTACAGACTTCTGGTACTCCCTGTGTTGAGAGTCCAGGCATCTGTGGGCCACAGGTTGCCCACCCACTGCTCTAGGCTCTTTGTGCGAGGCAGTGAAGGTGAATGAATTTTAGATCTGGCCTTCCCAGGCTCATTATCACATACACAATCATCCTCCATTAGTTTTCTGAGGAGAAATGGTATTTGCAAGGTGAATGAGATGGCTAACGCATTGCCTCAACGTACAGACTTCAGGAACACGCCGCTGAAACCATCGAGGCCCTACAAGCAGCTGGCATGAAGATCTGGGTGCTTACGGGGGACAAGATGGAAACTGCCAAATCCACCTGCTATGCCTCCCGGCTCTTCCAGACAAACACGGAGTTACTGGAGCTGACCACGAGAGCCATGGGAGACAGCGAAAGGAAGGAGGATCGGCTACACGAGCTGTTGCTAGAGTATCACAAAAAGCTGCTGCAGGATATCCCGAAATATAGGGCGAACCTTAAAAGGTGAGAGAGCGCATGTGAGGAGTTTGTGTCCAGATAGCGGCTGTCGGAGCCAAGGCTTAAAATGAATGGAAATAACGTAGCATTGGTCCCCCTGGTTCTGTGTAAGCAGAGGCAGAGCTCTGGATTTCATGGGGACCGTTTCTGGCATGGACTGCCCCCATTGCAGGGTCTGGGCCTCTTTACTTCTAAATGTTGCCTGTTTTCCCTCACTGGTTTACAACTCTGGTATGTATCTGTGAGTCTTTTCCAAATGTAATTGTGCACCACTGGTGCCCAGTTTTACCATTCAAATCCAAGCCATTTGAGGTAACTGAGCACGTGCCCCCACTCCAAGCCAGACCTGCTTTTGTTTGTATACCATTTCTTTCTTGCTCAGATGACCCAGAAATGACTAAATTGGCTTCCTCGAAACTTACGGCTCAGACTTTCAAGTCATCTTTTTCTGTGTATATTTTAGGAGCTGGACAGCAAGTCAAGAATATGGACTGATTATAGATGGCTCGACGCTGTCACTCATGTTAAATCCTTCCCAGGATTCCAGTTCCAGTAATTACAAAAGCATTTTTCTGCAGATTTGCCTGAAATGTACAGCAGTTCTATGCTGTCGCATGGCTCCTTTGCAGAAAGCACAGGTAAGTGCAATACATTGCCATACACAGACTATGCACTTGTGTAGGGCACTTGAAAATTTGAGGCACTGTTGGGCATTATTCCCTCTGTTTTTTGTTTAACCACCTGGGTAGAATAAATTTTGTTATGGGCACCAAGACCTGCATAATGCGCACCACCAATAGAAATATATACTGCCTACCATAGGTGACTATGGGTGCTCTGCTAATCAGCTGGGCGGCACCTGGATCTCTTCTGGGCAGTGCCCAAGTGCTCAGCTTACAGGGAACACTGCCGCTGGGTTTTAATGTCCACCCACGTACTACTTCCTATCCCCGTTCTGTGGCTCTGCTTCCTCCGGGGTGGGGGGATCATGTTAACTCAAGTGGTGGCACCTACCAGAGCTATTAGCAGAACACTGAACCTGTGAAAGAGCCATTCAAGTGGCGGTAAAGCCATTTAGCCGGCATTTGCCAGTCCCAGATATGTACTGTCACTTTCTGATTTCCTGTGTTATTCGACAGGACCACTGTTTAAAATGTGCTTTAAGACTATGTCATTAGGGTGTTGCTAAAGTCATACCTCCAAAATGTGGGCTGCCCTCGGGCATAGGGGCACCAGTTTAATACTACTTTTGTGTTGGGCCCCATAAATTCTAAGGGAGGCCCTTGGCAGGCTGGTGGGGCCATTTGGCTGGCACCAGTTACAGGCTGGTTTGAGGGTTACTTGCAGCACACTTGTAGTTAAAAATAACTATGCAGTTTGGATCATAGTACAAATCTCCCTGTGTGTAGAGGAGTCCAAAATTCATACTTAGTGTCTCTACTGAGTGGTCTCATTTTCAGGGATGATGGATACATGACGGAAGGACTGTAAGTCAGTGCAGAGCTTGGCCCCTTGAGAGGCAGCAACCTTTGTCTTCTGATACCCAAGAGGAGACAGTTCTCTGGAAGGTGTATGCTCAAGATGCAGAAGATAAGATTTCCCTAGGCAGCAAGGTTAAGAGGTTGCCTTGCATGTGAGAGCAACTGTTCTGTATCTGAGAGGGGATCTGTCTTTCTTTATACGAACAGAACCTCTTAGGCTGTGTCTGCACTTGCATTCCTCTTTCGAAAGAGGTATGCAAATGAGGGACATCAAACATGCAAATGAGGTGCAGATTTGCATGGCTGGCACCTCATTTGCGTATTCTTATTTTGAAAGACCTTTCGAAAGAAGAAAACCAGTGTAGACGCTGCTCTTTCAAAAGTAAACCCCATCTTCGAAATAATCCTTCGCTCCTCCTGGATTCTTTCGAAGATGTGGTTTACTTTCAAAAGAGCAGTGTCTACACTGGTTTTCTTCTTTTGGAAATAAGAATATGCAAATGAGGTGGCAGGTATGCAAATCTGCATTCCATTTGCATTTTCAATTTCCCTCGTGTGTGTGCCTCTTTCGAAAAAGGAGTGCAGGTGCAGGCACGGCCTTAATATTTTTTTAGAAAAAGGAAAAATCGTGTGTGAGAAAATCATGTACAGTGCAACTGGACCTTCAGCAAGTACTAGTGAATTTGCTTTCCCGAAGGGCAGATGCTGCTGGCAGTATCTCAGCAAGTCTGTTACAAACCCTCTGATGACTTTGACTTAACAGGCCATGTCCTGAACCATGAAATTTAACAGCATTCACTCCCCTGACTTGGTTTTTGGCTGTGTCCCCTACAGTCTTTCATAGACGCAGGGGGTCCATGGGGTTGTACACGGGGTCACATATCCCTCTGCCCAGCATCTTCCACCCCCTGCAGTCATCGTTACAACCTCACCACACTACCTCCGATGAGTGTCCTGTGTCCCGCACCCCCCCCCTCCCCCACACACACCGCCAGCAGTCCACTGTGAGAACACTGTGCTCTTACTGGCTTGCAGTACTAGGCCGCACTGCAGGGGCAGGAGAGGGGATGGGGTGGGGAGCACATTTCCCAACCTCCCACCCTGGAATCCCTGCACTGGTTACATGTACACATGGCTTCCTGGAACTATTCTTTTTCCAAACGCTTTGAAGTTCAGTTCACTTACAAAAAAGACAAACTGACTGAGCTATTTAATTTCATTCCAAGT
Source organism: Carettochelys insculpta (assembly GCF_033958435.1). NCBI lineage: Eukaryota > Metazoa > Chordata > Testudines > Carettochelyidae > Carettochelys > Carettochelys insculpta. Next base: position 6,990,807 of record NC_134149.1, on the reverse strand, counting down.
TTTGAGCACTAGATTTTATGACTTCTGCGCAGCAGCTGGCTGTATCTAACAGGCCATAAACAATGTACTTCCTGCACTGCTCCAGGTACACAGGATGTGGCCAGCTGCTGTGACTTAGGGCTACGTGAAACACGTGGGAGTCAGAGTCACATCCTTGTAACTGCAGGCAGAATCCAACCTTTGGAACGGAAGGGAGAGAGCATGGCTGATTTAAATCCAAGCATTTCCGTGCTACAAAGTTAGTCCTGGAGCAAGCTCTTGGGGATGACTTTGATAAAATTCCCATTGGATTCAGTGGGATTATTTAAGGCCTCTGTCTTCAGCTGTAAAGGGAGAAGAGAAGCTAAAATAGACCCGCAGTTTGCCTGGTCGCGGTTCGGTTGTGTTAACTGGAATTGGATCTGGCTGGGTGGATGGGCTTTTAGGAAACCTAAAAGAACCCTCCTGGCATTTAAAATGAAGGCAGTCCTGAGTTTCAGCCCTGTGTGAATTAGGTTGAATCACTTAATTGAAAAGCTGGCCTGAGTTATTTTTGGCAACCAGAAAAAGACTTGTGAAGCAGGACTACTATCTCCAGGCCAATACCGTATGTGCTGGAGTTACTCAAGAACCCTTGAAATAACAAGGTGACATTGTGCTACATATCCAAATCAAATTGTCTAGGCCTTGTTTTCCTGCTGTAGAATGCAAGTTATTCAGGCTTACGTGCCCTGTGGTGGGGAATAGGGCCTTATCCCCAATCAAGTTGAATGCAGGTGAATCTTTTTGGACATTTCTGCTGACCTGTTGTGTGTTTAATATTTTAGATCGTCAGAATGGTGAAAAACACCAAGGGCAACCCAGTAACACTATCAGTAGGAGATGGAGCCAACGATGTTAGTATGATCTTGGAAGCACATGTCGGAATAGGTGAGAAACGTGTGGAAACCGTAATCCCTCACTTTAGTACAGCTCTTTCCATTAGTAGCTCTCAAAACACTTCACAAAGGCGCTCAGTGTCGTTAGCCTCTTTTTACAGATGAGGAAACTGAGGCACAGAACGAGGCTATTGATGTGTCCAAGGTTGCCCAGCAGGCCAGTGGCAGAGCTGGGAGTAGACCCCAGGTCTCTGGAGTCCTAAGCCATTAGATCACAATGCCTCATCATAAGAAGAAAACACATAAAATACAAAGTCAGCATAATGTGCTGTGGTCCCCAGGCCTTGTGATTGGGAGATAATGTATGGAAATAGAGAAGCTGATAATTTCTTTACTTGGTTGTAGGGCAGAACAAAACATCAGGCCCATGAAAGCACCTCCAGTCCTTCCAAAAACTGCCCCAGTCTCTTTAGCATGCAGGCTTGCCTTTTGTTGGTGAGGAGATGGTCCATAAACACCTTTGCTGTCACCTGGCCTTACCTTGCTCCCGTTGAAGTCAATGACAAAATTCCCCTGAATAAAGCAGGAGGCCAGTGAGACCGAGAAGCATTAATGCTGGATCCTCGATGTAGTTGAAGTATTTTTAGACACATGGCTCTTAACTCTTAGTGCAACATACAGGGGTTTGCTAACTTCTGCAAACAGGGGGCACCTGTTGAACTGCCACCCATACACTGCTGAAAATATGACATCATGGACCAATTAAAGGCTTTTAATGGGTTCTGCCTTACCATGTTTGTAATATGAGAAACCAGTTCTTACGGGTGTGGTGACAGGATTTTAAAATATTTGTGAAATCTAAGTAACTGTTTCTGAATGCTAATGGATTACATCCTGGGCCCATTAAAATCAATGAGAATTTCACCATTGACTGCAAAATAGCCAGGGTTTCTCCCTGAGAAAATATTTGCTTCTTGATTAATGTACAGAGACAACCTTCATTTTTAGCAGGATGCCTCTTTCTAAGTAAATGTTTTCCAATCCAAAAATGTAAGGCCAAATTCAGGGATCGTGGATTAGCGCCTTATTAGCCCAGCTGCGCTCAAATTGGCCTGTAATCCTTTACAAGATGTTTGTGAATTCTTTGCAATATTACTTTGCAGCTGCTAATGGGCTGTAATTCACAGATGTGGGGCAACTTTTACTTTCCAAAGATTGATTTCCAATGACGTTGACGTGTTTGTCCTTTTCTTATGGCTGATCTCATGTTGGAGTTGATCTTAGATTTTCTCCGGTGCTGTGATAAAAACATAAGGGAACTGGAGTCTTAGTGAGGAAGCAAAAGATAGCAGAGGAAAGATGAGGTCGTCCTTTCTGGTGATTGAAGCGTCTCATTACTCTCAATAGAATGGAAGCATTTTCTCATACTGCTTCCTTTGTAATTCATGGAATGCCAGTGGCATTGAGCTTTGCTATGTGAGGGATGATGGTGTGGTACACTAAGCATCTGGAGTGAAATAACTAAAATGCGTGGAACCGCAAGGTTTAATGCCAGCTGGGATGCCGGCAAAACTCAACCCTGCCCCTTAACTGTGTAAGAAACTGCATTCCTTGCAGCTTATTTTGATAGGGTCTACTGGATAAGAACTTCAAAACAAGTCACTCCATTGGTGGGAAGGATAGTGATGATCTCACGGCGTGTTAGGATTTTGTCAGCCACTTCACCTGTCTGGTTCCCTCCACCAGAGAGACGACCCTGTTGTTTTGAATGGCGGTCTGCCAGGCACATAGAGATCCTTATGGAGATAACAAGTGCTTCCTTCACATAAATGTAATTAAATTTATGTACTTTTTATTGTGCAGACTGAACCTCTCTAGGCCAGTACTTTCTCATTCAGGAACATTGGTGACCCAGTGTGCTTTTAGTTAGCTGAATGTTCACTTATTCTGGGTGTGGCCAAGTCTTCCTCCAGCCCATAAAGTTTGTTTACAGCCACCAGCCCTGGCTCTCAGGGTTCTGGGCTGTTACGTAGCTGTAATTTACCCCTACATGTCTTCTCAGAGCCCAGTGAGCTATGGAGGTGTTGGTGATGTGCTGGATGGTATTGACCTCCAGTGGTCAGCAGATTCCCTGGTTTGGCACCAGTCAGGTCCCAAGGGTGCTGGACAAGAGAAGTTCAACCTATAGTTTGAAAAGTTAAGCTGCATTGGCAAAAATCTAATAGCTGGTGTGAATCTAAATTCCAGCACTCTGTAAGTTGCTCACCCTGTTCATGTGTTGTTCAGGTATCAAAGGCAAAGAAGGTCGTCAGGCAGCAAGAAACAGTGACTGTGCTGTTCCAAAGTTTAGGCATTTAAGAAAATTGCTTCTAGTACATGGGCATTTATATTATGTGAGAATAGCACACCTTGTACAGTATTTCTTCTATAAGGTAAGGGTTTATATTCCACTAACAAAGTTGTTTCATTGAACATTAATCAAGCATCTTTGCCCTTTTAATATTGACCAAGTCCACTACAGTTCATTTTGTAATATTTTTGTGTTAATTTTTCTTTGAAGCTTTAACACAATGTATCAATAGTGAGTAAGTATTGTCTTACAGTCACTGATCGTTTGCAATCTGTGTGTTAATCTTCTGCTTGTTCCAGGGTCCACTGTAAATATTACAGCTGTGTAGTTTGTCTTTCCATAGCTTTGAAAAGATGGTCCTAGTCCTAAAGAGATTTACAATCCATGTATTAGCTTCATACTTTGCAGCCAGATTTTTAGCCCTCAGTATTTGTATGTGATATTACAATAAATATGAAGCATAATTCAGATTTCTATTTAAACATCAAAAGACGTTAAGCACATAAGAGGTTTCTCTACTAAATTTTTTTTTTCCTTTTAAGAACCTTTGCTTCATTTTACCACAATTTTTATACCAGTTCTTCTGTGGATTCTCACAACAGGTACGTTCCAGTAACACATTAATAAAAACGCACTCTCAAACTATCAAAGAGTTAACTTCCAGAGTCAAGATTAGGGTCTTTTAATTCTGCAAGCTCTGCAACTAACTTTATCAAAGATGCCATGTAATGTCAGCTGTAATCTAATTGCCAAGCAACAGTTTTGCAACATTAAGTACTTGGGGTGTATTTTAAGAAAACAGAGTTCCTAATTGTTCTCCTTTTTGCACCCATGCACAGATGGACATGTTGCAGAAGTAATGAGAGACTATTTTTAGAAAGTCTTGGCCATTAACTCATTTTGACAGCGCTCCTTCCTTTTTTATAAAAGAACAAAGCCACCCTGTTGTATCTCCTTGAACTAAAAATGTCTCTCATGAGACTAGGTAGAAGAGCTTTTTCTTCCACAATAAGCTTTACAATAATGAACCCATTAAGGACCTAGTCCCAAACAAAATAATGAACCTATATTGGACCTGGGACAATCAAGTGGGCAGCTGTGTAGAACGTTCTCACAGGTGGGATGATGTGGTCATTCAAACAAAAAGGTCTTGGGAACAATGGCTTTGGGTTCCTGTGCTCATTTGCACATTGCTGCAGGAACAATCAGAAAGGAGAGGAAAAACCATTCAGGCTGTTGGAAAATGATTGCCATTGAAACAAAAAGAGGCTTTTCATGGCCATAGTCCCTGTCTAACAAGGAATCTTTCCGAGGGCAGGTGCCAAGGACAGAATATGTGTGTTAAAGTGGGCTAGGTCTCACTTTATTAATTAAAATGCAAACGAGAACACAGCTGTCAAAATGAACTGCCCCAACGCCACTTTTGGCTCCTACCTTCCCGTGCTACGCTCCTGAAACAATGAGTCCAGGATCTTACACGGGCCACTTTAGCCTGTCTATTCCATGGGCGAAGATGGTCTTTAATTACAGCCTAAAAAGGCTTTCCTCACCAGCAAAGGCTCTCATGTAGGCTCGCAAGCTAAGCTTTCTGGTGCCCCCTACTGAACCTGAGCGAAGAGACCAGGAACAGAAAGAAAGTGGCTGAAAGACTGTCTTACCCTGATACATTTATCTGTTTGGAATTCCCTGCTGCTTTGGAATACAGGAAACCCATGGTGGATATGTTCCTGACACCACCGCAAATGGCGGAATCCACAAATATGGGGGCAGATTTGTCCCAGGAGAGTGGGCGGGTGCTGGGGCAGCCTCCCCCATGCTGCAGGGCCCTGCAATTACTTGGGTCTGAGGGCTGGGTGCAATGGGGACAGCAGGAGTTGCCTCCCCTGCCCTGCTTCATTCCCCTCCCCTCATCCCGCTGCACCTTGCTGGCGGGGCGAGGTGGGGATTAGCGATAGGAGACATCTACAAATGCACAAAAGCACAAATAGCTATTTCACAAATTGCAAGGGTCTCCTGTCCTCAGAACGGCTCTCTTAGACTTCTTTTCAAGTTACTTTCGCACAGGACCTTAGAGCTCCCCTGCTAAAGGTGCAGGTGGCACTGCAGGGTGGGGGTGGGGCTGATTACCAGAAGGAACCTAATGTTTAATTTGGGATCCAAGAGCACTGCTGGATTTCATCTCTCAGCCATCAGTCTTGCTGAGAATTTAGCTTTTGACTCCAGGAGCAGAAATTGGACTTTTGTCATTAAACTGGTAACAGCAGTAAAGGCAAATACAACTTGCCTTTAACTTCATTTGGCTTCAGTGAGATTACATGAAGGTGTGAGCTGGGCTAAGTTGGTCATTTATGTGTTGCTTTGACAGGCATATGAGCTGTCCTGTGTGGTTGGAGGGTTAGAACAAGAAGCTTTTCCTGTGTTTATGCGGAAATTTTTCAAGGAAAGGGGGACTTTTCTGTAAATGTGTTTCTCCCTTTTGTGCTGTTTTTAAGCCTCTATACGATGCTGCTTACCTTACAATGTACAACATCTGCTTCACATCACTGCCTATCCTGGCCTACAGTCTACTGGAGCAGCATATCAACATTGAAACTCTGACCTCAGATCCAAGATTGTACATGTAAGTAACAAAGGATTTTGCAAGCTTCCCGGCGCATTCTTGCCATTAGCATTCTAATGGACAGAAAGATTCGTTATCAAGATTAATTGTACAGCATTTAGAACACCGTCGATCTCCAAACACTTCAGTTCTGCCTCTGTTCAAGGGAAGGAGAAAACAGAAGAGTACCAAAAAGTCTTGAGTCCTTCTGTTGCTCTGGTGTTAGAGGAGTTGAGCCATGGAACGAACATGCTACCCCGAGGCCTTGTGGCTTATTTGAGGTCCTTTCCAAGGAGTCCTCATCACTGTAGCATTCTCCAGCCCATTTAAACAAGGCAACAGTGCATTGCTAGATCTGCACGAAGGTTTGCTCTGCTCCAACTGCACTTTCTCTTTCCATGGGAAGGGGAAAGTTACAGAACGTGGCTTGTATAAAATGGGCGTCGTTCCTGAGTCAGCCGGTCACACCAGAGCAGCATGGAAGGGAGAGACGAGATGAACACGTTTACAAAGAGGTGAATGTTTCCAGCATGCCGGTAGCTAGAGCCATATTTGGCCTAACTGTGGTATGGGCAATCACGGAAGGTGAGTTGGTTGCCTGAGTGGCCTTCCTTCTCTCCAGTGACCTGTAGAAGCCCACGGTCCATTGAGGCTCTTCTTGTGGCCCCATGGCCCCCCTTGGATCTCCCTCCCCCCATGTGTCTTGTGCATCATTTACCTGCTCCTCCCTCCCAGCACTTTAGAAGCACCACAAATCACCTGATTCTTGCTCCATCCCTTCTTTTCCCCCTCCCACCCCAAGCTGGAACCCTGGAAACAGCTGACTCATGGCGTTCTAGCTCTGGGAGGGATGTTGAGTAGCTGGGACAGAGCACAAATTGAGGGATTTGTGGCTTCAAAATTGCTGAGAGGGAAGGGGGAGGTGTAGAAGTGTGGGGCTCCGGTGCCCCAGTGTGCGAGGAGCAGCTGCAGGGGGTGGTCCACAGGCCACTGGTGTCAATGTATCCCCCTGCCCCATACCTCTGTAGGCTTGCACTTCGCGTGAAAAAAGCTGGGCTATCGCTAGTCCCATAATAGCCTCCAGGAACCAAGTACTAAACATCGTCCGGGAAAAGTGCGTGTTAACAGAAATCTCTCTTTCCTGCAGGGGTTACCTCCTTCCTGTGCAATGGCCGTGCCAGAGCATGTGGCCTTGCATGGGAGGTATAGGTTTCCCAGTCTCTCTCCCTCCTTCCCTGTCACATGAATGGAGGCGCTTTGTCCTTGGACTCTTTCATTAACCTCTGGGCTACACACAGTTGATCTCCATTTTCCCATTGCTCATACTCACAAGTGAAGTGCAGCCATGAGGCAATTAGCACGTAGGGCACCAGCAATGCAATACCATATTTTCCTGTCTGGGTTCTGACACTGTGCCTATCACTGTGGTATAGGAGCCTGTTCCTGTCCTGCGCTAAGCTGTAGAGCTGGTATCTGTCCTATGTAGCAGTGAGCTGTTCGAGCCAAGAGCTCTGTCCCAGACAGGACTCAGCTATCACTATTCACCAGGCACTAGTGTGAGGTCAGGATATAATCTGCATTAGAACCCCATAAGGAAGCGTAAGCAATGGAAGGGTTCTGCCTGCTTCTGAAACAGGTGCTCCCGTGTCTGACTGCCCAACTTCCTCCACTACTCACCTTCCAGATAGCAAAAAGATCAGCTGCTTGTTTGTAGACATTTGCCAAATGCTGAGTAGCAAACGCATTCGTTTTGCAGGCTAGGGAATGGGGAGAACATAAACGGGGGGGAGCCTCAGAAAAACAAACTGGTGTTACAAGAAGCTGGCTTTCCTTTGTACCCTGGTGACTTTGCATGTGTGGCTGATGACAAAGTGACTGCAGAGCCACTGCTGTAGCAAATGCTGAGTTGATGCTCTGCAGAGCTCGGATTTTGAACCACGGTTGGTCATGAAAAAGTGCTGCAGGACGTAAATGCAAAGACAAAATAAAACGTGCAGGAAAAAAGCTCTGATGATTTTCCTGAGCTTAAGTGTTAGTCCTGTTACGATAGAAACAAATTGTAGTACATCTTCCTCTTTCAGGTTATTATAGCATTGCCTTTATACCATTGTAATTGGATGTAAGTAGCCTCTGTGCTATAAACAGTAATTATGGTTCAGTACCACAGCTGTTTGTGGAAATTTAACACCTTTTAGTTATAAAGGGTGGAAGCTGTTGTTTTTCACTTAGATTTTTTTTCTAGGTTCAACTCTCCCCTCCTGCCTCAAAAAAATTCCAGCAGCAATAATAATAATAATGGTGGTAATAATAATAATAATAATACATGCTTCTCTTGAATGAGGGTATATATTTCCTAGAGATTTGAGGAAAACCATTTTTTCTCTACCCAGCACTCTTATTTGTAGATAGCAGTAATCAAAGCCTTCACGGCTTGGAATCTCTCCATTCTTTCATGTGCTTTGTTCTGGGATCCTTTGGAAATGGAAAACGAGGAACGAAAGAAATTGTACACTTTGAGATACAGCTCTCACAATCCTCTTACACCACCAGAGGGAGCACATTTCTACAGTATCATCATTAGAGCCCTGTGTAAAAGCATCCCAGAGCCCTCCAAACATCTACTATGATTAAGTGCCAGATCTTTTATCTAAATTCACTCCCCTCAAAAAATTCAACAAAACCCCCATGCCCAGGTGCAGTTCAGAGGGCTAGTGCCAGCCTGAGCTTTTTCCTTCACAAAGGAAAAGTGTTGGATCCACAATATCAAGGAGCAGTGTTCCCTCTACTTTTTTCCATCCATGTGCAGAATAAAGTTTATGTGCACTAAGGCATGTGTGGATGTGCACCACCGACAGAAACACATTATCATGGCTGTGGATGCTCTGCTAATCAGCTGAGTGGCACTTGAATCTCTCCAGGTGGCCACTCAAGCGCTTACTTGTCAGGCAGCACTGTCGAGGATTAATGTGTTGCAAGCTACAGGTTAGGCAGGAGCAAATGGAGAAAAGCTAACAGTTAATTTGATTATGTCACTTTTCATTAACTTCCGGTACTTTTTAACTTCAGCTGCTGAAGGTCAGTGGTGCTGAGTTGTGCAATAGTTTTGTAACATGGGAATAGAATAGTAGCACAACTCGTTAACTTATGGTTGCACTCTGTCAGGATTTAAAGCCACATCTAAAGGAGTGAAAGGTGAATGCATTAACATGCTGAGCCACAGCTGTGTTAGACATCTTGTGTACTGTGTGCTCTCTCTCTCTCTAGTGAGAGAATTACTTTTGTGTCGTTCAAATCTTGCCTTCCAAATTAAGGACCTGATTCAAACCCTGTTGAAGTCAATGGGAAAACATTCTGAAAAAATTTTGTCTTGTCACTCTGTTCCTCAACAGGAAAATTTCCAATAATGCCATGTTGCAGTGGAAGCCATTTTTATACTGGACCTTTCTGGGCACCTTTGAAGGACTTGTGTTTTTCTTTGGAGTTTACTTCCTTTTTGAAAACTCATCATTGGAAGATAATGGAAAGGTAAAAAAAACAAAAAAAAAAACCAGCCCTCTTGAGTGTATGTGTGTTTCTGTTCTCTTTGTATGGCATGCGTATGTATCAGTGAAATGTGTCTAGAGTCTTGTCTTACGATATAGTCATGAGTTTCCTTAGTGGAGCAGGAGTAATTTAAGATCTGTAAACTAAATTAAGAAAATTTTTTTTTGTCGGTTGTGACGCCTCTTTCAGTTTGTCATCTAAACAATTCAGAAATGATTATGCTGTCTAGGTACAGTGCCCAGCATGCAAATGTGATAGTGGTCAAACTCATGAGGCCATCTTCTTTAGACCTAGCATTAAACTTCTTGGAGGAGTTCTGTTTGCAGAATGATAGCAGGATGAGGCCTGTCAAATTTAAACCTTCTGGATTGTAATGAAACTTAAACTTGCAAGTTAACACTCTGAGAGAAGCTGTCGAAATGTGGGTTAATTTCATGTAGATATAAAACACATACATAGAATATTTGGAAAAGTTTTATAACTTCTCTTTTCATAACCCACTGAACTGTAATTGTGACACCCTTGTGTATTTAAAGGGTGACTTTCTGTAGTTACTCATTCTATTTGAATGAATTTGTTTCTGCACTGGTATGCTATGTAAACAATTTGAGAAGCTAAGTCTGCGTGACACTCTGAAAACAAGCTATGTGGTTATTTCCTATTTTGTAACTACTTAGGACTACAAGGACTGCTACCAGCAGTTAATCATGAGATCCATGTATGTTTGATTGAATCCTTTTTCACTCCTATTAACTTTAATTTTTTACATTGTTTAAAACTTTTGCATTTCACTTTCTGTTTTAATGTATGCATCCAGATCTTGACAGCTTGTGGTAAGCATCTGTCCCATTCGTTGCCATCGTTGCGATATATATGCAGTATCTGCTTTTCTTTGTTGTGCATAGTCACTAGTATCTGCAGACAAGCAAACTCAGAATATTGTAGTTGGAAAATAAGCAAAGGGGGAATATTACATGAAAATTGCAGCTACTGTGATGGGTTCAATATTATAAGAAAGGACAAACGAGAAAGTCACCTCTATACATCTGGTCCAGGTGACCTGCCTTTTTGATCAATATGGCTGTCAGTAGATTTTTTTTTCTTTTGTTGTTACTGTCACTACAAGTTAATTGTTTGTATGGTACTGCATGGCATAGGAGTCTTGTAATGGGCAGCTAGCTTTACAAGAGCATAGTTTTGTACAGTCAAATCTAAAGTAAGTCACTCCTTTGAAGTTTACCCAATCTCGTTGCTAACTGTGTAGTTTTTGTGTTTCCAACAAGCCGGAGAGATACATGTGGTGATTAACGTGTTTTTCAGGTTTTTGGAAACTGGATGTTTGGAACTATTGTTTTTACTATACTGGTGTTCACCGTCACTCTGAAGGTTAGAACTTTTACCTCATTTTCAATATGCTTTTAAAAGATGATAGCAGAAAGAAATGGTGCACCACAATATAAAGTGAGACACTTTCTGCTATACTGTTTTGGATCCCCAATTCTTAAGTTTAATTAAAATGCATATCGTTTCTTTACAATATATCTGACAAAATGTATAGTCCAGTCCAGATTTTCCACATGGGGGTGTGTTCTGTCCATTTGTGTGTTTGCTCTGTTGCCTTTTCTTCTACGCTTTCACCTCGTGGGCTTTAAGCTCAGGGAAAAAGAGAAAAAGATTAAAAAAAAATGAATAAATTTTCTTACCCAGTCTTTGCTCCAGTGCAGTGCACTGGGGCTCTGTCATAAAAATACACTTGCCAATTTATATTGCAGTAGAAGCGAAAGGCCTTATCCAGAATCTAGGGAACAGTGAGCTCTGGGGTGTAAGCAGCCTATGTTGGCAAAGGATCAGTCTTTGTCCCCATGTAGTGGTTAATTACACACAGAGATCTGAGTCTACTACTACCTGCTGGCCCATTATCTCAAGGAGTAGAATGTCCTGTTGCTACATCCAGCAGTCCCTGGTTGCTTCCCCACAGAATTTCCAGGCTTTGTACACACACAAAAACATAAGACGATTCAGCCCCTTCACCAAAGACCTTATAAGAGTTGTCTGATCTGTTGTTCAGAAAAGCAGTTGTTTCCTGGAGAAAGTGGCCTCAGGCCTCTGCAGTGAACCCTTTCAAGAGGGGTCTTTTGTTGATGTGAAGCCAATGTGCAAATCAAGTATTTTCATTGTTGTCCCTTTGCTAAGAGACAAATGATGAGACACGTGACTGAATGGAAGGAGAATCTCTGCTGCATGTAAGGGAGCTTTGTGATACAAAGGGCACTGTCAGTCTGCTTTCACTAACGACTGTTCCAATTGTTGTTTTCGTCTACATAGCTCGCATTAGATACTCGCTTCTGGACTTGGATGAACCACTTTGTGATTTGGGGCTCCCTAGCCTTCTATGTATTTTTCTCGTTCTTTTGGGGAGGAATCATATGGCAAGTATCCCTTTTATTTCAATGATTTTTGTTTTGTCTTTACGTGAATGTGCAGTGCTTTTATTGTGGGAAACACACTGCTGAACTCATGTGTATGATGGGACTGCAGGAATCCAGGGATCATGGGTGGGCAATGTTAGAGATCTAAAATTGTAGATCTCTCAAATCAATAGATTTAGTATCAAATACAGATAGCAAATAATGCAAACTGCGTAGAAGAGAATCACAAAGACTCAAACTAGGATTAATGTGCTCCTGCTAATGAACCTTCTAGATCCATGGAGTACAACGTTAGCCACTACCCACATACGGCTCTTTGGCCAGTTGAGGGTGGCTAGTTGGCTTGAACAATAAATGTATCTTCACAATAAGTTCACTACCGCAGTAGCCACAGAACGGGTTGGACACCACAGCTGTAGGTGGTTTCCAAATGTAAAACTGCCTTATTCTTTGTTTCATGGCCACTTCAGTAATAGCTAAGTGCTGGGGCATGTTTTCGGTTTTTATGTTGGTGGCATAAGTGATTCCTTATCCCTGGAGATAAGTCCAGGAACTCTTTTGCTGTGTATTAGCAGAGCTTGTAAAATCCATTTGCTGGTTGTAATAGAAAGCATTTCCAAGCAACTTGTACCAGCGTGTAGGGAAGCAGGGGGTTCCATTCATAACAACAAGGGCATGTCTAGCCCCAGTGGCTGTAAAGATAACCTTCCTCATGTGAACGGAGCTCTCTTCCTCTGTCTTCTGACAGACCATTCCAGCACTGCTGCTGCTCATGGCTTTCCCATTCTGTAACTAGTGGAGACTGACACTGAATCTTGTCAGTTTTCACTGCTGCTACTGAGAGCTCTCTCCGGGAGAGGGAGGCACTTCAGAGCCCCTGGTTAATTTCCCTGTTCCTTAGGGAAAGCTAAGAGCAGTTGTGGAGGCCGGTACTTGGGTTTCTGACTGAGGAGAAGCCTAGAGAAGTGGAAGGTTAGTGGAGATCACTGTCACCTGAGCAGCAACCAGGAAGCTGTGGGCCATGTGTTGTCAGGCAGCGGCATGAGGAAATGAGGTCTTCCCCTTCCAGTGTCCAGAAGAGTGGCGGTTTCAAATTGATCAGACAGCTATTCACAGGGGTCTACAAAAGATGGAGCCTTTGGACAAATGGCACTTTGGGGGAATCCCACAGCTTTGACATGGGGTGTGGGCAGGTTTTGGCTTCTTACTTGGGATATTCCTGGGCGTTAAGTCCACTGTCCTAATTTGTCCTGGTAAATATTTCAAATTTGGTGTGGGTGGATGGGTGATATGGAGCAGCGGACAGAGTGGAAATGTAGTGAGGATGAAGAACTCACTGTGGGAACGATGGTAGTGGAGTCAGAAAGAGACCAAAGGAAGCAGCCGAAGAAAATAATGCAGAAATGGCTACTCTGTGCTACTTTGGGGGCAGAGGGATAGGGAGGGAGTGGAATGGAGATGGGCCTGTTGCCCATTGACTGTGCGGGGGGCCACAATTTTATAAACGTGTTTAACAAAATCAAGAGAACTACAGCAAACTAAACGGGTTAAGAAATTTTGCATTTAATATACTACAGATCAGTTCCCCCCCCCGCCAACAAACAGCACATAGCCATTGTTTGCCTTTATTCGGCAGGAACAGCACCCTGAGTTGTAGGGTTTGCCCATGAGCCAGTAAGTGCAGGGTCCATTTTTCAGTCCCGGTCTGCTAATAACGAAGCTCAGGTAACTAAATCACCTTCATTCAGGGCCACAGGCCTTGTATGTTCAGCGCTGTAAGCTGTTAAAGGGATGTTTGTCTGTAATGTTATCAGCTATCTCATTACAGGGAAATGCATGAAGTTTCCACTGGAATGTTTACTTTGCATAGCTAAATATTTTAAACTAATGCTAAACAACCAATGCTTTAGAATTCTTGTGCTCATTTATTAGGCTTCCTTCCCAGGCATCTGTCAGTTGCCTTCTGTCATCTGGGGAGGTGTTAAGTTACAGTTAACCCATGGGGACCTTGAATCTCTGGATTTCCACCTCTACAAACTAGGTCAGAAAGCTCTACCTGGATCCAGGTTAAAAGTGAAATGATGTGTGTTGGATAACTTTTTCTCAATAATAGTTTCCTGAATAGCAAGTTCTGGTCATTTTACTGCACAGACCAGACAAGCTTAAAACCTCCTTTCAGAAGACAGCATTTATCTTTGCTTCTTATAGCTGGCCACACAACTCCTGGCTCTTAGTATTCAGGGATTAAGATAATAGCAAATGTAAATGACAGAGAAATAGTGAGGAGATAGCATATGGGGGAAGCCCTAAAAGCGGTGCAAGTTGATCCAGTCTCATGGAGATGAGTGTGGAATTTTTTTCTTCAAAATGATCCTAGCTGTTAAGAGCCTTAGTTTCATTGAAAGCCAATAGATTTAGCCTCCCATGTGTCTGTTGTTTTTGAAAACAAGACTTGGGACTTTTGAAATTTCTACCCCAGGCAAAACTAGAGAGAAAATAATGAAAGAGGTGTGGCAGGAAAAACCAGGCAGGCAAATGAGAAGTGATGAATCTCCAAAGAGTCTAACTGAAACATGTGTGCTGCCATTTAGGCAGGTGACTGAGAATGTCTTCAAAGAGAAACTACATTGAAAGTGTGTCTGACAATTGCAATTTAAGGTGTTACTCTCTGTGTGCAGAAGTGTGTGGGTAGGGGTTCGTTTTTCCAACAAATTCCAGTGTTTCTGGTCAGCTGCAAAAATACCATCCTGATGCCAGCAGAGTCTGAGCATCACAGGCCCACCCTGGTGCATTTAATGAAGGCTTGACCTGACCTAGCTTTCCTGTTGGAAAGATGAGTGGTGGTAAAGAGACCCTAAGGCTGAGTCCTCTTCAGAGTTCCATCACTTGAAATCTGGGATATTGATTAGATTTCAAGAGTTACTTTGGTTTTGCACCAGTACAAACTGATCACAGAGGAGGGATTTTGAAGGAGAAGGCAGCAGAGGCGAAATTAGAAATGGTCGAGTGTTGCAAGCAATACCTGGTTAAAAGTGTGCACCTGAGTGGTAGATGGATGCAAAAGGGACATCTAAGGCAGAAAGGGACACAGGTAGTAAAATTCATGAGAGCCAAGCTGCAGGCAGTGGCAGAGCTGAGAAAGACCTTGATGAGGAACTGGTGGGTGAAGGAATTTACAGCTGGAAGTGACATGGTCAGAGATGTGGGAGAACACGACCTAGCGGCAGCATTTTGGCTGGATTAGTGGGGAGTCGGGTGAAAGAAGGTATGGCTGCAGCATTGCAGCTGTCAAATAGGAAGGAACCACAACGCATGGACAAGGTCTTCAGTTACAGGGTGGAGCGGGAAGGTCTGTGCCTAGAGCTGTGGTTTTAGAGGGGAAAACAGACGTGATGGGTTTGCCTGCGTGGATGGAGCAGAGCAAGGCATTTGAATAAGGGCCTGTCAACACAAGCAGTTCGTTCATATCAAGCTGGATACTAGCCTGTCCTATACAACGTGCAGCGACACTTCATTAATGAGCTTTTCTCGGCTTCTCTTACAAAAAGGACTAGATCAGAGGGCATTCATGAGCTGTTAATGTGTAGCAGGAAGGTCACATGGGTGGCTGGAGCTCAGGAAGCCAGTGTAGAGCAGATTGGAACACCAGCTTGCCCCGGACTCAGTGTTTGTGAGGACAAGCTGTAAAATACCATGCTCCACCTACGTGGGTTTGAGAGAGGAGGGGTAAACTGTGCCGTTTTGAATGTGGGTCCACACAGCGTGGCCAGTGGTGAGGGACTGTCTGAGGCTGAATGGTGAGGAAGATTTGCGATTGTCAGCATGGGCGATAGTGATGGAACGACACAAACAAGGGGCAAAATCTGATAGCGTGAGGGACACACAGCAGCAGAGCACAGGAGGAGTGGCTGGCGCTGATGTAGAAGTAAAAAAAGAGAAGAATCAGGAGAGAGGCCAAAGGTGGAGCAAGGAGTGACTGTGCCCAGCAGCATCTGACTTGGAGAGGAGTTTGCAAAAGAGTCTCTCAGCCTTTGCTTGAAGGAAGCTACTTCTTGCTTTAAGAGGAGTTTCAGTAGATTACAGAGCAGCCAGGTGAGTATTAGACAATAGAACAAGGTGGCAGCAGCAGGAATGTGTATTTTTACAAGCACAGGCGATGCTCTTTTTACATATGCCAGCATCCCACTTCCTCCTCCATATGAAAATTTGTCCCATGAAAGCACCAGTCTCAATTTGAATCTCACTTAGCTGGAATACTGAAGTAGCTGATTGTATTGTCTGACTCTATGTCCCTTCTCTTTCAGGCCTTTCTTGAAGCAGCAACGAATGTATTTTGTATTTGCTCACGTGGTGATGTCCGTATCAGCCTGGCTGGTGATAGTTCTCCTTATCTCTATCAGCCTTTTCCCGGAGATTCTTCTCATAGTTTTTAAAAATGCGAAAAGGAAAACGCATCAGGTGGGAAATGAGAGAACGTACCCTATACTTCCCTTGTTCAGGAGAGGTGTTTCCATTCTTCAGAGCCCCTGACAAACAGTGAGGTAGCAATGCACCATTTGCACCTGCCAAGAGGCTCTCTGCATCTCATCATGTCATTCCTTCATGGGCCAAAAAAGGCCAGGAAGTGTTAACCAGAAGTATTGCGCAGTGATGCAGAAGCAGCTGCATCAGCAGTGCCTTATCAATCATCATTTGAGAGTCTATATAGAGTTCAACAGCTTCTGCTTCAAGAAAGTACATCTCTCAAATCACGTTGTCCATAATTTTGCTCAGTTTCATTAGCGCAACCTGATTAGAAGTCTTAGGCTACGTCTTGGCTATCTCAGAAGACCAACCCCCTCTGTGTTGATCTTCTGGGGTTTGATTTCACACATCTAATATCAACGTGTGAAATCAACCTCTCAGGAGTTGTAGTCGACCCCTGTGCTCCTCATGAGATGCAAGGGGTAAGGTGTGTTGATGGGAGAAACTCTCCCATTGACTTTCATCAGCATGGACAGCCAAGTTAGCGAAGGGCAAATATGTCGATTTTAGCTATGCAAATTGCCATAGCTAGAATTGCGTATCTGTAGTTGACCTATTTTGCCTAATGTAAACATAGCCTTAATGGACTGTCAAAACTTGCAAATTTGATCAATTTAATCATCTAGAGTGAGTTCTTGTGGGTTTTGCTTTTGGGGGGATATTAGTTTTTTGGATGAGTGTGGTATCATTTGGAGTTGTTTTCATTATCTGCTCAATTCTCATGCTTAGGATGGAATAGTGGATTTTGCACCTGAATTGCTAAATTTCACCGTGAATTTGCAAGGGACTTGGCCACTAATTCACATACAGTCAAAAATGGACTTGTCCAACAGTCTGTGTTCCCATAGTATTGAGAAACCTCACAGTCACCAGTGCCTTTATTACAGCATTCCTGTGAGTTGTGTAGGAAGTGTGTTCCTGATTTAGAAACCGGGAACCAAGACAGGGCGGAGACTTCTGGAGGGTTCAACTCGGAAGCATGTTGTGGACCTAGGATTAGAACTCAGCTTTGTAGAGTTCCATCCCAGAGCCCTAACCACCAACTGTCCTCTTTCTTTATCGCTACCTGAAATCTCTTCAAGGACATGCATGAAGCAGTGTTTCCTGAAGGCCAATCTCACTCAGCCTGCAGGGGAGTAGTGGTGGGTGGAGCTGTTTTTAAAATCAAAATTGTTGCCAAGTTTTATTGGTGCTAACTGTCTTTGAATGTTGGTATGGAGCACCAATACACCTTTGCCGATTTCCCCAACAGCAAAAGCCAGCACCGCTGTGATTAGAAAGTGCCTGAAAAATGGTGCATGTTAATGAAAGGGAACGGTTCTGTTCCCTGTTGTGTGCTTCTCCAGTTGTATGAAACGTCTCCATAACATCCCATCGGACCTCTTAGCCCCCATTTCCTACACGTTGGCTGGCTCCTGCTTATGCTCAGTTACTTTACCCTGTCACTCTATGCCCTCCCCCATATATCTAGTTATTTCTAGGGTGTATTAGCAATTTAGATTCAACGTACTGTTCGCAGCACATCTATAAGCATCAGCTTATTAAGCAATCGTTTTGTGCCATTTTGAGAATGTAGTTTTTAGGCATGGTGCGATCCAGGATGTACAAGAATTTTATTCAAATTGAGTGTTTCAGTTGCGTTGTTTCATTGGAATTTGTGTTCAATGAAATTGAATACTGATGTTTAGGAAAAAGGGCTTTTTTCTGATGCTGCTTCAGTTTCCTCTGTGATTTTCCTATAAGCCCTATACTCTTCTTTTAGGGATTTTTTTTCCTCTGTCCTTCTGTTTCTTGACCACAAGATGCTATTTAACTAGCTATAAAAATACCTTAAGTCTTAAAAAATGTTTCTAAAAGTATTTGCTAGATTCCTTTGGCACAATATTGATAGCATCATCCCCACTCTTATGAAATAATAAAATCTGTCAAACCAATTATTAATGTTCAACATTCAGAGCAAAGAAAAGCCTACAAAGACAGGTTTCAGCAACCTGCTACTTCTGGTTTTGAATACTGGGTTTATTTTCCTTTTAGCTCTTTATTACCTTAGTTCTAAGAACATTAATGCGCCAGAACAAAAAAGAGAAACCTGTTATTTGACTCTTTAAAAAAAAAAAAAAAAATCTCTTCTCATCCCACGTTCCCTTCAGTTGATAAGGGAAGCAAACCAGCTTGGTGGGAGTAGATGACATCCAATTCTCAAGACCTTGAATCGCCATATTAGAATTTATCTTTGGGAGGCGGGCGGGAGTTGGTTGTTTAAGATGCTAACGCTAACCGAACGATGTCTAGGAAGTCAGGTGAGGTGAGCCAATTTAAAAGGAAGGGAAAGGCTTGCTGTCAGCTGTGAGGATGTTTCTTCAAGGTGGGAGAAGTGCCGTATAATGAGTCACTGAAGTCTAAAATATCATCCCATTAACTTTAGGGGGAGCAGGATTTGGATTGTGTAGAAACTTAGGTGGCACCATCTCGTAGATCAGCAACTGTACACCAAGATTTCCTTTTGGGGCTGTAGTGGCTGGCTAGAGTTTGGTGGGGCTTGTTCCAGCTTTCCATTCTGCCCCAAAGTTAGTCACTGAAAACTCCTAGGCCAGGCTGGGTGTAAAAGGAGTGTCCTTGGTGACCAAGCCATTAGTTGATTTGACTAGAACTTCCTCACCAGGAGTAAAATCGTGGCCCCTCTGAGATCACTGGAAGTTCTGTTGTTGACCTCTTCAGGTATGTCCATGCTGCACTCTAAGCCTGGGTCTGTGGACTAGGTGTGCCCAAGCCCACACTTCATTGTAAATCTGGATTCACAATTGCTGGACCCAGATCCCACGACTCTGCTGATACATCCATGTGCACGACTCAACCCTTCTAACTTGGATCTGCAGCTTGACTTGTACCCACACCAGAACCTGGCCTGTGACCCAGCTTCCTAGCAGGGCCCAAGGACCTGGGTTCTAACTGCTTGCTGATCCATATCAGACACGTTTGTGGGTGAATGGCAGAGGCACTTGGTCTTAAACTGAGTTAGGGCCCAGGCCTAGTATGTAGCGTAGACATACCCATTGGAGCCAGGATTTCATCCCTCGTCCTCACACAGACAAGCTAGATGCTTCCCTTCCAACATACTAATGTGATGGGTCCCTCCATCAGTGTGAGCAGCTGTGGTCTGGCTTTCAAATTTCTGAAGGTTGTCATAGACATCTCGGAGGGTCAGGACGTTTGGCCATCCCAGTATGTGTTAAAAACACACAATGAGAGTTTGGAGATATTGGAAGTCAAGTAACAATTCTAACATCATAGAATTCCAGACTTGGGTGTTAAAAGATAGACCCAAGTGTTGACAGTTTGACATCTAAGTAGGTGGCTCCTTTTCAAAGTGCCAGGGAGCCACAACCTTCACTGAATTCAGTGGAAAACTTCAGACTAGGCCATTTATTTAGGTGTTGTCTAACCTTCCAGTGTGATGGCTGAAATTTGAAAAGCCAGTGTGCATGAATAGCAACTGCAGTGACTGCTGTCTCACCTTTCAGAGTTGGTGGGCGAAGTCCTGACCCCATCAAAATCAATGTGATTTTTGCCCTTGACGTCAGCAAGGCTGCGATTTCATCTGGCGCAGCCCCATTTTGTAACATTTCGCTTCACTGCGCTGCTAGCCATTCGGCCTCTGTCAATGTTTCTGTGTGCAAGTGTTCTGAGGTGCTAAATGCATTCACGTTTTCTTTTGGTTTCTGCATTTTTCTCTCTGCGGCCATTTCCCACCTTTTGTGCTGTTGCGAACTAGGTAACGAAACGCCTTCCTTCCTCAGGAGCATCCACTGTCTTCATGCTCTCTCAAACTTCCAGCAATCACAGCTTTTCTTGGAATGAATAAGGTGATTTCCTTTCTTAATCCATAGACGTTTACTTGTGCTGCTGTTTTCTTTTTTCCTTCTCTGAATACATAGCTGCTGGTAACTAAGTTTTTAGATTTGCTTAAGCAATAAGCCACTTTTAAAGGTATGTTTTCATATAAAGGTATTTTGTCTCCCTCTTTCCCTTTGTTATTGCTGTCCTGTTGTTTAAAGCATTGCAACAACTTTCCCCTCATCATCATTGTTGCATGCATCCTGAAGCTGCTGCTGTTATTTAATAGCACCCTGAGGTGTACCTGGGGCTTTTCTGGCAAACATAAGACAGGGTACATCCTCAGGGGACTTACAATCTGCATTTTGTACCAGGTTGTTTGCTAGTGTGAATGGGTGCAGCTCCGTGGAAGTCCATGGAGTTGAGATGTAACACCAGCTGTGGGTTTCACCCTTTCTTTGCGTACCCCCTTTGACTCTCTGTCAAAGATAAAGACGAAGCTTTCTTTGAAACTTGCAAACTGTAATCTGCTTTATTTTCACTGTGCTCCCAGTGACTTGATTTGTGTGCAAACAGTCCAACTCGTGCTTGTCCAACTCTGTCACCTCACGGAAGCTTCTTGACCACATTCCTCTGGCTCATGAAATGGTGTTTACTCATATATAGCTACAAAGTTATAAAGATTTTACAGAATAAACAAAGATTTTGCACCAATTACACTGAGCACAATTCGTGTGAGGACGGTAAGATACCTAATAGTGGGGTCCATTTTCACCTTGTTGTGTTTGCCACATATTTCCAGTGCTTCCCCAAATACTACTGCAGAGGGTGTTGGATTCTTCCCCTTTCCTAGAAGCTCCCATATGTTGGTGCCCAAAGTTGGGCATTTAAATAAGTGAGATGATCTTCAGAGTTGTGGTACACACCTCCCAGATTCGCCGAAGGTACCTGGCTCCTTGGCACGCAGGCTTAAATAAATTTGGCCAATATTTCGTAGTCTTGGCTTTTATAAATCATGTCTTGGTGAGCCTTTTTGAATATTTAATTTAAAGTTTTCTGACGAATGATTAAATAAGTTGTTTCTTTATTGCTACAACACTGGGTACATGAACATTTCTCACATGCTATAAGTTTTTTTGCCTCACTATTACAGAAAAAACTGAGCAATAGGAAGGAATCTGATTCATTGTCGTCCAGACCTTCTGTCAGACCTCTTCTTTTAAGAACATTCTCAGACGAGTCTAATGTATTATAACAGGTACCCTCTCCAAAAGATTTAGGATGGTTTTAAAGACACCAAGTAATCAAATCTTCCAAAAAATCAATTAGAATGGAGTTCTTATGATCTTCTTAGCTGTTGGTGTGCGGCTCCTGTCTTTGTAAAACACAAAGATGCAATGCTTGGCATACATTTTAATCTTTGGAGGTAGCTATACAACTTTTTCAGAACCTCAGTGTGTATGTGCAGATGATTTAGAGCTGAAAGATCCTGCTGTCTGTAAATGAAAATGTGCAGTAAAGTTGGCCTCAGTAACACTGAGATTGAAAATACTCTCAATAAATTATGTTAGCAGAGATCATAAAAAAATAATACGGATGCATTTGTAATGAAATGACCACCTCCCAAGGATTAAAATGGTTGCAGACGTCATGAGTTTACTGTTCTTTCTTGTAAGTGCATGCTTCTCTGTCCGAATTAAACAAAGAAATGTTAGTGTATGTGAACGCAATTGAAACCGGACGTGATGGAGTTGTTTCTATATACAGTATGCTCCTGTTTGTGTCTGTATGTAGATACACATGATATTTATTGTACATGTCTGGCTTGTGAGTGACCATCCGGGGAATCAATCTTGATGCTTTCAGCTGTAAAGAGAGATAAAGGTGCCAAATTTCACTCACACTTCGAAGAAATGTCACCTGGCCACTAAGTGCCAGGTGCCAGCACAGAACTGCAGCCTTGTTACAAATATCTTATTGGGTCTCCTGATGTATTTATATCTAAATTTGCAATGAAGGGAGCCATTGTGACAAATTCCAGGTTAAAAAGCCCACATTTCCAGGTCATTGTTAGTAAATACTGTGCTAGTCTGGAGGTACCTATTCCCTGGTATTACCCCTGCTGCTCCTTTTTGCAGCGGTTCCCAACCTTTTCAGTCAGACGGCACACTTCAATGAGACAAACAGTTCCACAGCACATCCACTTTTTTCAGCTGAATCAATTGCTCATAAACCTCACATTTACTTACATTTACTACAGTTAAAGTCTTACTAGAGAGGTTTGCAACATAGCAATGCATACAAGCTAAACAAGGATCAAATGCATTCGTACTTCAAATCCACCACAGAATACACCCTCTTAGACAGCGAGCACGGCCACCTTTTCCAAATCCGCTCAACGCCATGCCCGGGATGTTGAGTAACTGAGTAACCACTGAAAGCAGCCCCCCTCCCTGCCAGCCCATTGGAGCCAGGGCATGGCATTTAAACTACGTCCCAGCTTCAACAGGTTCTGTCCATCCCTCACCCTAGTCACAGCAAGGGAGTGGCGTGGGCTCCCCACCAGCTCATTTGGTCCGGGAAGCAGTATTTTAGCTGCCTCCCAGTGCAAGCAGGGTCCTGTGGGGTGAGCATTTCCCCTCAGGGTAGTGTGGAGGTGGGAACTGGCAAACCCCACACCAGCTGGGACTCAGGCGGCCTTGCCTTGAGATGGGCTGAGATTGTAAATGGTCTCATTTTGGAGACACGGAAAAATTAAACAATTTCCACTCTAAAAATTCTCCTAGTGAAAATAGGCTTTTTTATGTTTTTGCAGCACTAAATGACAAACATTCGAGTGTGTCACTTTCTTGTTCCAAATCACTTGCCTCTCTGTGCATGGACACCCAGAGGCATATGACCTTTGCAGAAAGTCTGTGCTCCCCACCTGCTTGGTAGCAGTGCAGGAGCACCAAAGCCATGACGGCTACTGCAACATTAGGGTTGCCCTTGCCCTGCTTAAGCCCCAGTGCATAGCAGATACACAGCAGGCGGAGGACGGCTCTGGCATCTGAGCCTTGCGTTTTGCATTGTTGGTTGTTCTAAGAATCCTGCTAATGAGACTACGTAGCCCAGTTTCCAGTCCTAACAGACTGCAGTCAATACATGGAGTGCCACGCTGCTTCCTGTGGGTGGGGTCGTCTGACAGAAGAAAGGTGTTATGCGTAGGTCAAATGTTTATGCCTGTAGTAAGTTTCAGACATCTGAACACTTCCCGCAGAGCAATTACCCATTCTAGTTACATGCTGTAATAAAGTTTCCATCTTGGAAGCATATTGCTTCCTAAATATTGGGCTTTCCAGGTCACCTACAAACTAGCCAGCACGCTGGCCCTGAGCAATGGGAGAAGGAGCTGTGACTCCACATCCTGGAAAGGGAGGGCCAAGGGCAGGGCCTTGTGCGCTTGGCCTATAGCACCACCCAGACCATCGCACTCCCCCCTGCCCTCCCCTCGAGCTATGTGGGGCAGTGCTGCTGTGGCATTTCAGAAGGGTCTGGTGTTGCAGTGGCAATGGATGGAGCTCAGGGCCCCGATACAACTGCCCCCTTTGGGCTGCCCTCACCCCCATCAGCGGGCCTTCTAGCCAGTGAGGTTTTTTGTGCCTTAGCTACACCTCTGGGTGGATATCAACGTCCTTGACCTCCTGTCCCACTGGAGCTGTGCATTCCATGTGTGTGTCCCCCTAAAGTGATAGACCAGAGAGAGCACTTTAAAAAAGAGAGACTCTTTCCTGCGCTAACTTCCCTCCATGTGTAATTAACTGGGAAAGGTCCTTCTTGGCTATATTGCTGGGATTTCACTTGGTAAATATTTAACTCCTGCATCAGGCCCAGAGTGGATGTGATGGGTTCCCTTCCCAAAGCAGTATTGCACAAGGGTACAGTTGGACTGAATTAGTACGAGACTCACAGGCAAGTCAGAGGTTAATCCTTGACCTAATGTAGGATTTTGAAAGCCATGCAAATTCATTTGTCCTGCAGCTCTTTCCCCTTCACTGTGAATGCAGTTTGGCATTTTTATCGCTGTCTTTTTATCCCCATTCTTGTTGTTCTCTTAGCAAATTCTAATACTTGCCTTTCTAGAATAACACAACCCTGATTTTTGGAATGCCACGATTCAAGTCAATGACCTTTTCTTTCTACTTTTACAGACGAAACCCTTTAATTTGCCTATGCTATTGTCCTACAAACCTCTGGAGAATGGTTACATCTCTGAAATGAAGGTGGAAGGCGCTGTTAATAATTTGACACAAAGATACCGTCTCAGGTTACCTCAAACACAACAACTTTAAACATGGCACGTTACTGTACTGTAGGACAAGACATCTAGAGCGAGACCCAGGTTTGAATTCATGGTTCTCTTTACGATTACAAACAGCCTTGCTGATCGAGCAGCTGTAGAGGCACTGGCAGCTGCTACTTGTTTTATTTTTTTTCAGTCTGAAAATTGAAAAGCCTGAGACATAAAGTCCATGGAATGAGAAGTGGAGAAAAGAACATCTCCACAATAGAACAACGGAACAATAGACACTGCACCGCTACATGGAGGCACCTTATGCTCACTGAATAAAAAGAGGGTCCTCTATTGCAGATTCATCCAACAGCAATGAATGGCCACTTAAAGTCTTATACACTTGCCTGACCAAAGAAGTAGTGCAGTCTTTCTGCTTCATTGCAGTCCCATCCAACTCCCATGAAGGCATTGGAAAGGCTTCCATCTTGGAAGTTGTGTGGGACCCTATGCTAGAACCGTGTTCTGTCATCTTCCACATGCAAGTGGTGCACCAGGAGCTGAAGGCAGAGTGTGATCCTTGGCACAGTTAAGCTTTCGGAGCTACGCAGCCAAAATACTGGAAAATATCACAGAACTGAGCAGTTGATCGCGAGAATTGCCTGGGGGCATCCCCTTTCCATTGCAAATGTCAGGGCTAGAGTTGTTAAATGGTCTCTATTTATTAAAAGGCAGAAGTGTATCAGCCTGGATCTTTCCAGGGAACTGATCAAAATATTTAAAGAGTGGTTAAATGAGAAGACTGTTCTCCAACTTAACAGATTTGTTTCTGAAAGAAGAAGAGGTTTAGATGACTAACCTTTTGTACTGGGAATATACAGAGTTCTTTCATTACACCAGAACATCTCTTTAGGAAAGAATTGTGAATAAAAATTGCATTGTGCCACATGCTTAGCCCAAGCTTAACTGGGTCTGGGTGGTTGTACTCACACTCCTGTTAGTGTAATCTCAGTTGTTTGGACACCTTTAAGACCTGAATGGCAGTCACAGTCCGGCCCTTAGGTTAACCCATTGACCTTACAAGTAATACTAGTTAAATCTGCAACCTTCACTATTTGCACTAGCAAAAAGCGAGGTCATTTTAAACATAGGTGAATAAACTCACCTGATTCTGAGAGTAACATTTTACTTGGTTCAAAAATCAGCAGATTTTTTTTTTGAAACTGTACTTATAGCAAGTTGATGGGAATCGAGCTGTTGATTTTTTTAATGTGCACAGCATAAAGGCTTGAAAACCAACTTCTGTTTGATTTTTTTTTCATCACCTAGGGAGACAATATTTTCTTGATTATAAAAAGCCGTGAGTGCCTGGATTAAGTGCAATTGGCTTACTTTTTCTAATATTTTCCCACCACGTTGATGTCCCTTTCATCCTGGATGGCCCAGGTTTCCCTGGCCCAAATAAAACAAGATACTCAGAGTAATAATTTTTAGAGTACATCAGTCCCATTTTCTCAGACTCCTGAATCTTAGTGCAAGTCATTGGGACTCAGACTCCAAAGTCACTTGGGCACATTTGAAATTTTCCCCTTAGGCTTTGCTTTACTCATGCGAAAAGAGGCGAGAAATTAGGGCTGGACAGAAAATTCCCATCTTCATGAAATTTGGATGATCAACAGAAAAGAATTTTCGCCCAAAAAAAAAAAAATCCATTCCCTTAGTTCAGAATGTTTGGAAACTCTACAACTAAAGGAACTCATGCTCCTGTGTATCGGAAAGCTGTATACCCCATTTTATGCCTGCAAAGAAACTTGATTTTTTTTTTAAAAAACACTGATCAGCTGATCAATCTCTTGGCTTTTCTTCTGCTGTCTCTGAAGTTATTGGGATGTTTCATTAGGGAAATACAGATCAGGCTCCTCTGCCCCTCACTAATTGTAGGCAGATCCTCACCCATGCTTGAGCAGTCACACAAAGCCTGCTATTCATGGAAAGGGAGGGAAAGGAGTAGAGAATTTGCCTCTGCCCCTGCTGTGTGTCGTGATTGCTCTGTGCTACTCAACATGGGGGCACATATGGCGAGCACATGTGCAAGACTAGATGGACACATTGTATTTCCACTGACTTAAGACCGAGCATGGATAGGGGAGTGGACAGCATTGCACCTTACCCAGTCCCTCTTTCCTGAGCACAGGGTTGGGATGGCCTTCCCCTTCTCGTCCCGATAAGCAAAGTCCTTTTTCGTTTGGCTCACCGCACGGGATAGAATGTAGCCTTAGGACTTGTCTGACCACCGGTGTTGATGACTCTCATGTCGTGCCCACATGTTAGAGCATGCAGGGCACAGCTGACCAATACTCTGACCGCACGACCTTTCTGCTTCAGTGCACGGTTCTGTCTGCTTGCACGGTTCTGCTCACATACTCTTTAAAATATGGGCACTGAAATGCAGACTTCCAATGATCTGAGATCATTCCAGGTCATATGCTGACTGCCTTCCTCATGGTTTGTTTCATGTAGCCGTCTGTGGTGTTGGGATCTCATTCTGCTTCAGCTGATACCAACTAAATTTTTGCTTTTGGCCCCAGTGAGAGTGGGACTGTGGTATAGTCTCAGGGTGACTGATTTGGTGGAAGGGTGAGTAATAACTATCCTGCACTTTAAGTTACCTTTGTTGTAATCAACAAACTCATACCAGTGGAGAGGGAACCATTCACCATAGAGATACATCAGACACCAGTACAGGTGTGAGGAACCACATCTGTGGGCTGGAATTAATACAAACATCTAGAATACCAGCCAGGCCCACTGACAGGTGGGAACAAAGGGGTGGTAGCCCCTGGGCCTGGCCTTTTTAAAGGGCCCCTTCTGACATTTGCCCTGCTCCTATCGGAGCACGGAGCTGAGCCCCTTTCCTACCTTGCCCCGGGGCCCATGGCAGCTCTCAGTGTCACTGATTCCAGCTGTACCATGTTGGCAAGGCCAGCTGTCTTGGGCAAGAGCCTTAGCTAGTGTGGTGTAGCTCCACCACTTTCTCCAGCAGAGCTGTGCTGATTTACACCAGATAAAGTGATCGCCCTCCTAACTCAAAACTAGCAAACCCCAAATCCTGTTGTGTCCTGGGGACTTGTGGTATAAAATTGAGTGGAAGAACTGACTCTGAAATCAGGGAGGAAGAAAATGCTGCAGCTGAGGCCCTGTCTGAGATTAGAGAGCATCAGAATGGCAATAATTTACTAGTGACACGGTGTCACCTAAAGTAACACAGGTTGTATTGTTATGGCACATTTCAGTAATAAGCTGAAAGGGCGGGGGGAGCTTATAAATGGAAAACCTTGAAGGAATCTGTTAGTGCTTCTGACAATTCACCCATTAATCACACTGATTAATGACACAAAGTTAAAAGTAACTAGATTGGCTCGAAGTATTAGTGAAAATTTTCATAACTCATCTGTTGTTCACAATTAATCTTTGCATGAGGTGATTAAAATGTGTGTGGAATTACATAAGAATTGAAAAGCAAATACCTACCGGTGAAAGTTATAATTAATACCAGTGCTGCACCGCACATCCAACTTTTCTCAATCATGGAATTTTTTTGAATAACACAGAGCATAGAAAAGAGTGTAAACTGTACACAGGTGCGGAGACAAAACACTTTTCAGCTTCTTTAAAAGGAAAAAATGGGACTGCAAACTTACTTCCCCCCATACATACACTTTAAATGCAATTTTATACATGTGTTGCTTTATATAACAGATATTGAATGTGAATGTTACCTTTTATGAATGCACCTTGCCCTTTTTCATTACAGAAACTTTTTGTTTGAAGAAATAAACTTTGGTATGTTCTGATTAATATTTTTGCTGTCTGTCTTTTGGGATATGGCTAATCCTCATTTTCAGGAGCAATCGAATGGTTTAGCATAGAAGCATCAGATGTAGTTGTAATGCTAACAAACCCCAGTTGTACATGGGGAGGATCGAACCTGCAGCCTTCAAAGATAAATGTATGCACCTCCAGTACATCAACTAAAAAGTCTCCTTGGCCCATAGTTAAAACTACAGAGCAGATTCATTAAGCTCGAAGTGATCTTGATGCCACTAGATGGGACAGAACACACCCCCACAAGGTGTGTGTGTTAACACAGTTTTTATGGACGTAAAGGGGAGTGGTATTGTCTGTTACACATTATGCACAGTACTTCATTCCTCACGTGGAGCCTGATTCAGCCATGCCGTGGGTGTCAGTGGAAAGATTCCAGTGCATTGGGTCCATAGAGTTGGACTTAATTTTCCATGGGCAATTCCTACTGATGTCAACAACAGCTACACACAAGGGAAAATTATTGGAGCCTCTACTGACAATCAACTACAAATGATAAATAAGACACTGCACATCTGTAGCCTGTGCTGTGGACACGCATCCATCCTTTATCCACAAATAGTGCCCTGGGTGAAAATTCTAAAACCCGGCTGCTTGTGTTTAAGTTCACAGGTTCTTGGATTTCAGGGATGGTGAGTACTCAATACTCCCAACTCACAGCAGGAGCTGCAGGTGCTCAGCTCCTCCACAAATTGAACCACTTAGCCAGGCACCAAGTGAGAAAATATGGACATGCACGGGCATGACCACAGACCAGTCTTGTGTTCTCCTGTGTACTGGGGTAATGCAGATCTAAATCAGCTGCTTCGCAGCTCTGAGCAATTTTGAAATCCTGCTCTACAAACACAGCGAAGAGCATCAGAGCCTGACCTATAAACTGCCTGGAGCTGATGAAATGCTGGTTGGATTTTTGTGCTAATGAAATTCAGTGACATGACAAACTTGTTGGAGCAATTTGCATGCAGTGTATTTTTAATTTTAAGAGGAGTGTGTTTGACTCAAAGTGTTCGCTTCCCTCACCCCACCAAAAAGTTTGAGAAATTTTGTTTGGCCTCTAATTATTAAGCTCCTGTGAGCAATGGCAGGACAGATGGTGGAGCTAATTTAAAACTGAAGTTAATCTTTACAAAGTAGCGTGTACTGCTGGAAATCAAATATACATGTTGAGAATCTTAACACTCTGGTACTGTGTATTTTACTGTACTGAGTGAGAGGGAAAATTATCTGAACATTACAAAGGCTTTTCTCTATGTTGGCTGTACAGAGTGGGAGCAAAGTTAGTGACATGAGAAGTATGGGAATTGCCAGATACTTTGGAAGCTCTCAGCCACTGCAGTAACATTTAACCCAACTATTTAACAGCTCAGATGGGCCAATGGTACTGAGCCTCCTCTCTCTCCGGTGCTTGGTTGGCTGGCTCTTGCTCACATGTGCGGTGTCTAACTGCTCGCCAGATAGGTCGGGGCACATAAGGTGCTGGTTAGATTGGCAGAGACCCTGGGGGTGTTTTCACCTTCCTCTGCATTGTGTGGGTGCAAGTCACTAGCCAGGATTTTCTGGGTTTATTTCATTTAATTATTTCTCTGGCTGTGGAGACCTGAAGTAATAGTTCCTCTGGGCCCTTCCTGTGCATTGTCTGGGACACATTGTAGTCTGGTCCCCTCTGGTCTTATTTCTGGCTTTAGGTGTAGTTCGTGGGTGCTGTGGTTGGGCCGTGCTGTACGGGAAGTTGGGCCAAATGATCTAGTGGTTTTGCTGGCTGTAAACTCTGAAGAAGTATTAGAGGTTAGAGAAGTATTAAAATGGAGGATTAGTAGCCTATTAGAGATGCACAAAATCAAACTATCAGGGTCAGCAGTCAATCCCTGTGCTCCTTGATATTGCAAAGAGTTAGGGAGGTCAGCGGGCAACTTTCTCCCCTCCACCTCCCTCTGTGAGGACAGCCAGGTAAATCGGTTGCAGATAAGTCAATTCTAGCGGCACAATTGCTGGAGCTAGAATTGTGTATCATCAATCAACTTACCTGTGGAGTGTAGACAAAGCCTAAGTCAGCCCGCCCCTAGTGCAGATGGCTGAGCCAATTGACGGCCTGGCCATCTCCACCGCCTCTAGTACACAAGGGAGTAATGTAGCCGGTGTTGCATCTAACTGCCTTTGACTTCTCTAATTTTATTCCCCCGGCATCCTGGATCAGCCTTTCCATGTGTGATCCAATGAGGCACAAACCTGCCACCTCCAGGACTGTAGCTGAATGCCTTTGCCATTGAACTCCACAGGGCCAATGTTTACTCCAGCTACTTCAGGATGTGAGATTTGCAGATTGCCCTTGACTTCAATAGAGCCACAATTTCACCTTTGGTTGGCTGTTGCAGGTTCAAGGGAAGATGACCTGATGGTAACCCGTTAATCGCTCAGGACCACGTAGTGTCCCAGTCCCTAACTTATTGTTGACGTACTGGTAAATTGTAGACAAATGAGCTTACAAGTCTGATGTATTTTAAATTCTGCTGAAATTGCTATGTATATAAAAAGTAGTTGAGGCCAAATTAATCTCTGGCATAATGTACTCATGTCAATAGGCTTGTACCAGAAATGAACTCTTTCACTTCTGGTGAGTTCCAAAACAAAATTTAGCTCACCCTGTTTTTCCAGTTATCAGCATTGCTTAAAATACAACCTCCTAGTCCCAGCACTGGGCATGAAAGACTGTCCTATGGAGCTCTGTTGTGCTTAGTACATGTGGATCTTTTCCCAGGGAGTACCAGCATCAAATGAACCATCATTTGCATGTGCATCCCACAGCCTTAAACTTGCTAACACTAAGACTTCAAATGTGATTGCCTGGAGACCGATGTAGAGAACAAAGGCCCATGGAGGAGACAGGGGGGGGGGGTAAATAGATTATGTAGTAAATGAGGGCACGTCTATACTTCCAGGAAGATCAACCCGGTCGGGATCGATCTTCTGGAATTCGATTTCATGTGTCTGGTAGAGACGCAGGAAATCATTCGGTCTGGGGTCAGCAGCTGACCCCTGTGCTCCTCACTGTCATGAGGAGTAAGGGAGTTCAAAGGGAGAAATGCTCCAATTTGCCTCCCTCAGTGAAGACAGGTAAGTCAATTTCCTATATGTCAATTTTAGCTATGTAATTGCCTTGACTAGAGTTGTGTGTCTGAAGTCGACTTACCTGCCGAGTGTAGACCAAGGCTGAGTTAAGGAACTACGTGAACCTGCTGGCTGGGAACCCAGGGTAGTGAAACTGTAGCTGGACCTTGCTAAACCTCAACAGCCCTTACAGGACAGGAAGAGCACAAGATGAAATCGAGAGTCAGTCTCCCCCCATACTACATAGGTCACTGTGACCCAAAGACCAGCCTGCCAAGAAGCAGAGGGCACAGGGCTTCCGTGTTCACCAAAGGAATGTCACGTAAGGGCTCTATTGAAAGCCTATGTCATATAGGCTACGTCTACACGTGCAGGCTACATCGAAATAGCTTATTTCGATGTAGGGACATCGAAATAGTCTATTTTGATGAATAACGTCTACACGTCCCCCAGGGCTGGCAACGTCGACGTTCAACTTCGACGTTGGGCAGCACCACATCGAAATAGGCACTGCGAGGGAACGTCTACACGCCAAAGTAGCACACGTCGAAATAAGGGTGCCAGGAACAGCTGCAGACAGGGTCACAGGGCGGACTCAACAGCAAGCCGCTCCCTTAAAGGGCCCCTCCCAGACACAGTTGCACTAAACAACACAAGATCCACAGAGCCGACAACTGGTTGCAGACCCTGTGCATGCAGCATGGATCCCCAGCTGCAGCAGCAGCAGCCAGAAGCCCTGGGCTAAGGGCTGCTGCACACCGTGACCATAGAGCCCCACAGGGGCTGGAGAGAGAGCGTCTCTCAACCCCTCAGCTGATGGCCACCATGGCAGACCCCGCTATTTCGATGTTGCGGGAGGCAGATCGTCTACACGTGCCCTACTTCGACGTTCAACTTCGAAGTAGGGTTCTATTCCCATCCCCTCATGGGGTTAACGACTTCGAAGTCTCGCTGCCTAACGTCGATTTCAACTTCGAAGTAGCGCCCAACACGTGTAGCCGTGATGGGCACTATTTCGAAGTTGGCGCCACTATTTCGAAGTAGCGTGCACGTGTAGACACAGCCATAGATCGACAAAAGCATGGCACAACAGATGTTGTGTAAGGAGTTGTGTCTATACTGACAATTATGTTCTTAAGGTCTGTGATGCGACAGGTCATCTGAAAGACAAAACAGGCTGGTTTTCTTTCAGGTAAGAAATGCTTCTCTAGCTGTGTGTTTCACTGGAAATTAAATATTGTCTGGTTCACAAGAGGTCTTCATTTACTCTGAGCCAAATGCAAAGGAAGGGCTGTGAAATCTGCCCGGAGAGGAAGATTACAGGCAGAATGAGCCAGCCGAGGAAAGCCTGCTTTACATTAGGACAGTGAACTTTGGGGGTACTTCTAAGCATAACAGAGAGACACTCTCATTCTTTCCAGCTGTGAGGACAAGCAGCCAGCAGGTTGATCTTCTACAAGAACACAGCAGACAAACTGGTGGAAAATACTCCAGAAAGGACTTGCTAAACTACCGCATTGGAATAAGGGGACTGCCTTGTTGTTTGTCAATGTTCTAGAAAACGTGTTATCATTTTATCATGACCATTTTGTTTCCAGCACTCTCACACTTTCACTGTGTAACCCCAGAGGCACTGAGACCTCTGACAAGGGAAACGTGAAGAATCTGCGGTACAGCCTTGGCTGAGAGCCAGCTGGCTTTTACCTCACGTGGTAGAGCACAAGGATTTAGCCCCTAAGGGTGCAGGTTCAATTCCTCCTGCCAACGACCTGCATGCGTCAGCCTTAAAACTGGAATCTGTTGTTTGATGATAAACTGGTTCTTGTCTCGATAAAGTGCGATGCTTGAAGCAACATGGTGATCCTGTGTGGAATCATACAAGCTGGTGTGGACTGCCCCTATGGGACGAGGGGATCTTTGAACACAGGGCTGAGCACCCCAATGGGGTGCTCAGAGGAGGGGGTGGGGAGGAAGCTATTTCAGTCCTGTATGAAGAGAACCAGGCCTGGTGGAGGCTGGCAGCGTGGTCAGCCTGGTACACCACAACAGTGCAATTATCCACCCTGCTGTGTGGGGAAGCAGTGGTGAGTTAGCAGCATGCTAGGCAAATCACCTTTGCGACAGGTGTCCCAATATTCCCTGGGCTGGGCCAGGCCAGGCCTCAGGCTGCCCGCTGCTGACAAGGGAAATGCTGCGAGTTCGACCAACTTGCAGAACTGACTTCTTCCTTAGGCACAGGCATTTCTCCAGCTCTAACTGGGCAACTTCTGACAGAGCAGAGGCCCTGGGGTATCTGAGAGGAAATGCTGAATGGCCTTTTGCTCTCAGCATGGCCACATCCTGGAACAGAGCAGCAGTCAGAAGTGGGATAAATAAAAACTGAGGTGTTGTCAACAGGGAGAATGGCTGTTGCTCCAAAAGGGAACAGTCTCTGCTTCTTTATACCAGCCTGAACAGGAGTTCTCAGGCAGTGGGGGTTAAGTGTCTGGGTTTATTTAAAAGCAAACCTGTAAACAGTGACTTGTCTGAATTAAACAGGGATTTCTGCTGGTTTTTGCTTTTTTGCCCACCAAATAGCCCCAGTTTCCATGCAGGCTGTGTTCCAGTCTCCATATGGGCTGTGTTGGCCTTTGTCAGAACTGAGGATTTTACTAGACATCAGCTGAAACTCTCCACTGAATTGGCACATTCTCTTCCCATTGCCCTGAAGGCCTCTTGCTGTCAGACCACAAGGAATAAAACTGAAAAGTACAGTAAACCCTCAATTTAATGGACCCTGATGTAACAGACTTTGGAAATAACGGACGCTGTCTGCCAGCCTCTCTGCTCCTTCCTAAATAAATGTCACAGACTCACCAGAGCTGCTGGAATGGCTGGAGCTGTCGGGGCTGGAAGACCCACCACAGCAGCTGGGGCCACCGGGGTCAGACCCTGCAGTGGGGTGCAGGAGATCCCCTGCCCCAAGCCCCTGTGCGTGGAGCATGTTGGCACCCGGTCACTGTTGCCTGCAATGGCGCTGAGCAGCAGCCATGGTGTCGGAGGGTGCTGCCTGCTGGCAGGCTGGCGGTGACCATCCTCTACCTTCACGCGGGCGGCTCAGAGCCAGGGGCTGGAGGATCCACAGTGCTGAGAGCTGCAGGAGGTAGAAGGAGCCAGGCTGGCATTCAGCTCCTCTCCTGGTAATTGGGAGAGGGAGAAGGAGGTGTGAGGGGAAGAATGGGGTGGGGGAGGAAGGGAAGAGGGGGCAGAGGACAGGAGTGAGTGATGGGCTGGGAAGGTCAGTGCATTGTCCTACTGTATGACCATTCTTACGTAATGGACTTTCAGCATTAACAGACCCCCCTTCCCCTTATTAATCCATTAAATTGAGGGTTTAGTGTAGAGGAGAAACTCTCCCACAACCTTTCCAAGGGAATGAGAAGTGGCCTGCTCTTGGTGGGGCTCTGTTCCCTTCCAGTGAAAGGGAAGATCACCATCCCCTGGGCCTATCCTGCATGGTACAGAGCACCATATTCCTTAGCTTATTGTCAGACCTTGCTCTGTCAGAGAGAGACCAGAAATTCCACCAATCTTTACTTCCTTTTTTTCTCACTTCCTGCAATGCTTGGCTTGGGCAGACGCAAGCAATGGTCTCAGGGGGCCGGTACTGGTAGCTTCCATTGAAGCATCCATTCCTCAGCTGGGGTGAAATAATCTCAACCCAGAGTTGGCCTCTGCTGGAAATCCATCACTGCTGCAGCAAGCTGGAGATGCCAAGTACATGGAGGGACTGAAAAAACAGGAAAAGAGGAGGCTTTGCTGTAATGCAGCACTTTGGGGGAATACAGAGGAGGAAAAGCTGTGCCTGGGTGTACTTAGACCCAGGGATAAGAGGGTTCCCTGGGTCAGAAAGTAGCTCCTGATTTTTTTGTGCCCATCATGTTTGTACATCTCAATATTGCTGCAGTGGCAGTGTAGATACATAGGTGACACTTAAACCTTACCTCCTTCATGGGCAAACCTGGCCGCCTGCTTCACCAGAAACCCCAGGACATAGAAAACAAATTAACCCGGCATTTTCGGTGGCTGGTTTTGCATCTGTCATCTGCATGTGGCTGCTGACCTCTCCCGGGGTGGTGCACAGGTATCTTTCTCCTGATTTTTTTGGAAGGCTCAGGCTTAGCAGATCTTGCTGTTGCTGGGCCTTCTCTAATTGTGGTTTGATGGCAATAGAGCTTGTCCATATCACTATAGTAATGTGCATGTGTAACTGGACACTGGTCAGTGGATTACATCAACACCAAGACACTTACAGCATCTCACTAAGTACCGGAGGTCGGTGCAGGGGAACTGGGTGGTGCTTCTGAGCTAGTGAATGCATGTCTTGTAGCTCCTACTTCCAGGGATGCTCCTGCTGAGAAGGTGAAGGCACATCAGGCAATAAGGGGCCAGTACCAATCTCTTTATAAGCTGTAGGGCTGTGGAAGCGGGGAAATGGCTTTACTGTTACTTTTATAAGGTACTGGTCCACAGCTCCTTGGCTATTCCACAGCTACCCTGGTTTGCCTACTTGGAATCTCCTCCTGCTCTGCAAGCACAGGGGTTGTTTAGTAGATGTGCAGGTACACGAACAGAATTCTTTCTCCTCTTCTAGAAGGCCTTGAAGAATTTAAACAGCCCCAGCTCTCCATACCCAGACAGCATCTCCATTCACCACACTACTACATTGGCATCTGTCCTCTGTGGTGTCACTGTTAAAAATTACATACTATTACATAACCCCAGCACTGGAGAGGAATGATTCCAGTTGTCTTATTGTGAAATTTCAGCCACTGTACCACAACAAAGAACAGAAAGGTGGCTCAACCGTTCATTTCCCAGGGTAACACCACAGACTCACTGAAAACATCCTCCTTAGGGCAGCAGGTTCGTGATTTTGTTGTGTGAGATGCTGACTTGTGGGCCACGTTGCCTTTCAACCCTGTATTTTGAACCCACCTCAGAAACGTTCCGTAATTTGAGATGCCCCAGCTCAGTGGTTCTGGGTCTGATGTACATATACCCCCAGGGTGCACAGAGATCTTCCAGGGACACATCAACTCAGTTAGTTGTTTGCCCAGTTTTACCGCAACCTACATAAAAAGTACTGGTGAAGTCGGTACAAACTAAAATTTCATGCACTCAGGGCTTGTTTGTACTGATCTGACAGCTGACCTTTCAGCAGCTGGCTCCTAGCCCTGCTGCTGCTGCCAGCCAACTCTGGCCCTGGTTGGACAGAGGGGCCCTGTGGCCACAGGCCAGGCTAGGTAGCTGTCCACCCTAGCTGCACGGCAATCATCTCCACTCTGTGGTGGCCACCAGCGGAGCAGGTGCCAGTTAACTGAGCATGTCTGTTATTGAAATTCCCAACACCCCAACTTTTACTCTATTACCTGAAAGCTCCTGGATTCTACATCTCTCTCCTTTCAAATTAGAGACAACTTATGCTCAAATAACTACACACCCTCACACAAAAGCTCCTTTGAAACTGAATGTCTACACAAGGTATTGACACTTGCTGGAGCTTGTCAGTCTCATCTGTTATTCAAATAAAATAACAGCTGTGCCAGCAGCATCTGACCTGTTGCTAAATCTCTGAGGAAAGCTGCAGAGACTGTTCAGGGAAGAGTAGTCTCAGAGGGGTAGCGGTGTTAGTCTGTATCTTCTCAAAACAAAATAAGCAGTCCTGTAGCACCTTATAGACTAACCATTTGATTTATTAGATAATGAGCTTTTGTGGGAAAGATCCACTTCTTCAGATTGTGGGGCAGGACTGAGAGAAAACTGAGAAATCAGTGAAATATAAAAAGTAAGGAATTTGTGGAGGGGAAGAAGAAGAGGGAGTGAGAAAAAGGAAAGAAAACCTCAGGGAAGAGTAAATTAAGTTACGTGAGATGTCTGCCATCCCTGCGAACATCAAAGGTGGGGGAATTGTCCTGGTAATATGTAAAGTAATTAAAATCCTTATTGAGCCCACCGTGAATGGTATCAAACTTGCAAATGAATTCCAAGTCAGGTGTCTCCCTTTGTAATCTGGTGTTAATCTCTTTGTAGCAATACACAAACCTTGAAGTCCTTTCTGGAGTGTCCTGCAAGATTAAACTGCTCACTTACAGGTTTATGTGTCTTCATATTCCTCATGCCTGGTTTGTGCCCATTCATCCTTTGGTGCAGGAACTGTCCACTTTGTCCAATATACATGGCAGAGGGGCATTGCTAGCACATGATGACATATGTCACATTGCAGGAATATGAGCCCCTGGTGCTGTGGCTGATGCAATTAAGCCCTGTGATGGTGTCTATAATATAGATATGCGGACAGAGTTGGCAATGGGGTTTGTTGCAAGGAAAGTTTCCTGGGTTAGTATTTCTGTGGTATGATGTGTGGCTGCTTTTTGGTTGACAATTTGTCAACAAAATACATTTTGTGTGTGCATGCTCTGCAAAACCCAAGTTTTGTCTACAAAACTCTCTAGTGTAGACATAGCCTTAGACCATACCAACAATGGCTGCACTATAAATACTATTCCTGCCAGTTTTAGCACCCTAATCTAACAGCAGGCCTCCGTAACAACTGGCCCTGAATGCTAGAACACAAAGGGCCAGGAAAAAGCTAGTTTTCTGTGCAATTCGCATAATTAAAACCAGCTTTTCCTTGCTGATTTTCAGCTCACAGCAGCCTCTGAGCTGTATGAGCTGGCAGGATATTAGCCATTGACAACTGGTAACTGAGGCTGCCCAGGACCAGCCCCAGGTGCTGGCGCACATTGTTGTTACTACACCAGCCTGGAGCTGCTCTGCAGCCTGGTTTAACATGCTTCTGCGACCAAACAACTTGGCATCAGCTCTGCTTCAGAAAGCCGTGCTGGAGCCCTATGAGTAAATATAAAAAGATTTTGTTTTTAAACTGAGCTACACTAGCTTCTAGTTCTCAGCTAACATGCTGCAGTGAGAAGGCAGGTGGGAAGGAGCAGCCAGGGAGGCAATAGCAGATTCATGCTAGTGGTGCTGTCCATGAATTCACCCAGTCTGCATCAGGAGTCAAGATGCCCCTGCAGCTTTGCTTAATTTACAAGGGCCCACACTGGGCCCTCAGGTGGGGATGATTTCACACAGCTCAGAGCAGATCCTGCCTGGGCCAGTTGCCTGCATAGGAAGAGGCAGTTCTAGGTCCTTGCAGTTGATCACTCCTGACCTCAGTAAGTTACCAGGCTGGGTGCCAGGCTGCAGGGCTGAGAAGGGCCTGGCTTGACCTGGGGAGCAGCAGTGGGTGTGAAATAGCTTTGACGCTGGCAGCCTCAGCAGAGTACCAGAGAGAAGGGTCACAGCGAGGACTGAGGTACCGGGCTTCCTGTTGTTTCTGCAGATGGCAGACGGCTAGAGCTGCTCCTCTGACACCTGCCCTCAAACAAGCGCTGTGGTGTTACTTTCCAGGAGCAGTGAATTCCCTGGACTGTTAAGGCCCCCGCCCCAGCCCAGGGATCCTGGGGGCCCGCAGCAGGCTGTGAGACTTCCCCCAGCAGAGGCCCTCCAGCGCCCCCTGTGCTCCTTAACAGACAAAGGGCTTCCACAGCGCCCCGGGGAGAACTCCTGGCCCTGCGGAAGCCAAACTCCCTCTGATTTCAGCGGGGCCAGGAGTGCACCGCGGTGGGGTGGCGGGAGAAGGTCTTGCCTTGGGGAGAGCCAGGGCGCTGAGCCGGAGGGAAGTGGGCAGGACCTGCGTCCCCCCGCGGCAGAGAGAGGGGGCCCATCCCCGGCGCTGGCACGGCGCGTACCTGCCCCTCCCCTGGCCGGGGGCAGGCTGCTCCCAGCCCTGGGCGAGGCAGGGGCAGGGCCGGGCTTAGCCCCCTCTCCCCCGCAGCCCGGGAGGGCGCCAGGCGCGGCCGATGGAGGCGCAGGGCGCGGCGCGCCCCGGCCGTGCCCAGCAGGGGGACTCCTCCCAGCCGCCGGCCCGTGCGCTCGGGCAGCCGGCGGCTCCGCAGTGCTGGGCGCGCAGGCCCGGGGGCGAGGGGCCAGGCTGAGCCGCGGAAGCAGCGCCCGGCTGCGGGCGCGGGGAGCATGGGGAGCCCGGCCCCGCAGCGGCCAGCCCGGCGCTAGCCTCGGGGTTCCGAGCCCGCTGCCGCCCCGCGGAGCATGGCCCTGGCGCGCCCCGCGCCGGAGCGCACCCGGAGCTCCGAGGTGGAAATGGAGCGGTACTACTGCCTGCTGCAAGCCGCCGCCCGCGCCGGCTCCCTCGCCGCCGGTAAGTCACCCGCTCCCCTGGCGGGCTCCCGCCGTGCACTGGGGGTGGGGGGGATCCCCGCTTCTCCTCTGCCCGCCAGGAGCCGCCGCCTCTTCCCTGCCTGGCAAAGCCACTGGGCCTGCTGCTGGGGAAAGTTCCCGGGGATGGGGGCCCCGGGCAGGCAGAGCGAGGTCCCCGGCTCCCCCTCGCCTTGCACCCAGCCGCCCAGGAGCTTTAACGCCAGGAGGGCTGTTTGTGTGGCTGCTTGGAGAGCTGGCCCCGGGGGGCTGACCTTCCCTGCCTGCCACGGAGCTTGGGGGGGGGGGGGGGCGTGGGAACATCCCGGGGGATCGTTAAACTCCAGTGAAACCGGTGGGTTTTAAAAATTCTTTTATAAAGGGAGCCAGAAATAACCATCTTCCTGCTGCAACCCTAAGCCTAGAAGTCCACCTGTAACCTATGGGCTCTTTAACCCAGACTAGAATAACAAGGCATCTGGTGGCACCTCAAAAACTAACAAATTTATAGGGCATAAGCTTTGGTGATACCAAAGGTTATGCCCTATAAATTTGTTAGTTTTTGAGGTGCCGCCGCTGGATTGTTGTTGATTGAGTTGCTACAGACTAACAGGGCTACCCTTCACAACCAAGCAGCAGAAATGTAGCACTTTAAAGACTAACAAAATGATTTATTAGGTGATGAGCTTTCCTGGGACAGACCCACTTCTTCACATCAATTTCATTTCCAATGCATGCTGATATTTATAAGCACAGAGGACCAAAAAGGAAAATAATTGCAATAAAAACTGGAAAATCAAATAGGATAGGAGGTGGGGGGATGTTAATTGTGCTGTCTAAGATAATTATGAGCATCAAAGGAAGAGAAGCAGTCCTTGTAATGTGTGAGGTAGTTGATGTCTCTGTTCCTACCATGTGTTGATGTGTCAAATTTGAATATGTACTCTAACTCAGAAATCTCTCGCTCTAATTTGTTGT
This sequence comes from Carettochelys insculpta, assembly GCF_033958435.1. Taxonomy (NCBI): domain Eukaryota; kingdom Metazoa; phylum Chordata; order Testudines; family Carettochelyidae; genus Carettochelys; species Carettochelys insculpta. The sequence continues at coordinate 6,950,177 of NC_134149.1, read as the reverse complement.
TAAATTCGCTATGTTGCAGGACACAAATTCGCAGGTCTTTAACAGAATGGCCCACTCCATTGAAGTGTTCACTCACAGGCTTATATGTATTGAGTTTCTTGATGTCTCCTCTGTGTCCATTTATTCTTTGGCAAAGGTTTTGCCCAGTCTGTCCAAAGTACTTAGTGTCAGGGAATTAGTGGCACATAATAGCATATACAATGTTGCTGGAAGTGCAGGAGAATGTGCCTTTGAAGTTGTAACTAACATGGTTAGGTCCAGCGATGGTATCCCCAGAATAAATATGTGGACAAAGTTGGCTGCTGGGTTTGTTGCAAGGAAAATTTCCAGGATTAGTATTACTTTGGTGTAGCCTGATTGCTGGTGAGAATCTTTCTCAGGTTAGGAGGTTGCCTATAGGAAAGGACAGGACTGTCACCAAGAGCTTTCTGGAGTGTAGCATCCTGATCCAGAACAGGTTGTAGATTTTTAATGATGTATTGGAGGTGTCTGAGTTGGAGGCTGTAGGTGATGACAAGTGGTGTTCTGTTGTTGATCATCTTGGGCCTACCTTGAAGTGGCTGGTTTCTGGGTATTCATCTGGCCCTGTCAGTTTGTTTTTCTACTTGTTTCTGCAGCCTTTGATCCAGACTATTTTTCCTCCCTCAACTAATTCTTCTGTCCAGCAGAAATTTACAATTCTGAAATGAAATGAAAACATGCATCAGGCATATTGCAGTGTAAAATGGACACACCCAGGAATACATGCCCCTTGTTTACTTCCTCACACACGCCCCTCAGATGCCCTCTGCAACCATAATTTTCCTCCGAAGTAACTCTAGTCATTGTGGCCATGCTCTAGGCTAATGAGGTCATTCCAACTCTCTGATTAATAGAGGGATTAATTGCTTTCAAGCCATTATGAAACAGCCTCTCCCAGATGTTTTGGAAACAAACCGTGCAAAGGTTTCCCTTGAGAGATGCAGTCTGTGGAGACAGAGGCTTAGCGATGACATAAAGCATTCTCTGACTATGGGAAGGTTAAGGAGAATGCTTCGGGCTGCTCTAGCCGCAGAACTCCAGCTGTTGAACTTGGGGTGTGATTTTTAACTCCCTTGTGAAGTGGGCTCAGACAGCAGTGTGCACACACTTATTTGGGGTTGAACCAGCTGCCTTGGTTTGGTTTAGTTTAAATGGGCCTAGGATCAGTTTGTGCTAAATGAAAACAAGCCAGTGTGAAACTGAAATATATGTGTGTCCACACAGGGGTGGGTGCAGGCCAGCATGCAGACCAGATGTTGCCATTTCACTGGAAAAGTGCAAATTCAAAACTGGCATTTTTAAACTGTGAAGAGCAGAGGTAGCCTCTTAAACCATCCCTGTTAGTTTCCTTTTTTTTTACAGATAAGCGGCAATATGAGGCTTGAAAAAGGGTCAGTTGGTTCAATTCAAATCCAAATAATCAGATAACTGTCCGGAGTCAGTCTAACTGAACTCTTGCCCCTGAGGCATTCCAGGAAAGGTTAAGAGAGCAATATGACTACCAAGCTAACCTCTGGGATTATGGGACAGCAACTGCTCTGAGCTACTCAGCTCCACCTTTTGTTTTCTTGTTGTTGTATTGCTTTCTGAGTGAGCTAAGCGTACTCTAGGGTGCGCAGTTGTCTCCCAGTAGCCAGGGGCCAATTGCTCATGCTTATGGGGATGACTGTGAGGTGGCTGTGAGATGTTCTTTTGTCCTTCCCTCACCTTCATCAAGATTTCAGCTGAGTTTGTACCAGGTGAAATAAACAAATTTCTACCTCTTCCTGTTGCTTACAGATAAATGCACTGCATTGTTATACCCTCCAAACAGCAGACATGTTCAGCTTTGAGCTCCCAGCTCCAGTGGATCTGTGCTGGTGACCCTCCAGACAAAGGTGTGCGATGTAATTGTTGACATCACATTTGCAACTGTGCAAGGTGTAGGTGAGGAATAGCCTGGGCCCTTGCACTCTGATGCCAGGATCCTGAATACACCAACACACATGCTTAACTTTACTCACCTGCAGAATATCAAACACGTGTAGCTGTTTACAGAATGGGCTTCACTCCTAAGCAAGCAGATCACTAAAGTAAATTCTTGCGTGATGTCCCTAGGAGGTTTTGTTTTTAAGTGCTGCGTGGGGATTGTTTAAAGCACTGAATAACATTAGCTTTGATGGATTACTCTGTACACGTAGAACGGTGTCTTATTTTTAAAGTAACAGCTGCTTCCCATAGTGCTGCTGACGTGCCCCCAGTTATTGCGAGAATGCTGTCAAAAAAGAATACAAAGTATTCCAGTCCCTTTTAATCAACAAAAGGGTGCTTGCCTCTTGCCGGGCCCTCCATTGGCCACTATTGCTGTACTGTACTCTTGTTGGTACCTGCAGCCTTATGCTGGGTGTTCCTCTGGGCTTAGAGTAAGTCAGGATGCAGTTCATTTGCTAGTAAAATGTTGGCGGGGGTGGGGGTGGTGAGGAAGTTCTGACTTATATTACAATTTCTCTGCCTGGCTTGATGTGCCACGCTGACCCTCACCTTCGTTGTGCAGGCTGCAAGTTTTCTGCATGTTTGGCAGAGTCACACCGTAGGAATCACCAGCATTTTACAAATCACTGCATCAAACCCTGAGAATGTGTTGCAGTGCAGCCAGTTACTGATGGGTAGGTTGAATGGCAGCTGGGGACGAACTCCTCCTGCTACAGCAATTTACAATATTTTTTTTTAAGCAGCAGATATGTAAGTTGTGTATGGTTGCTTGTTTGCGTGGCTTGTTGCCCTTTCTAAGTCACTTAGGTGTGGTCTCCACTGAAGAATATACTGGTCTGACTACACCGATGATATTGCATCAGTGCAGACCCATTAATGTAGACATACAACACTGAAGGAAAGCTGGAGTGACTTAACCGAGTTGCCTTAGGTCATAGGCTGCTCTTGTGCCTCGAGAGCTCCCTTTGTTAGCCCATGAGCTAGTCATTATATAGTCCTGCACTGAGCACAGATCTCAGGACTAGATTTACTGAGGTCCCTTCAAGTCCTACGTTTCTGAGTGTCTATAGTCTGCTGATAGATCTTCCAAGGCTTTGCATTTGGGGCAGACTTTATTTCTTTTCAGCATAATCCTTTAATGGCTACCCAGGGAAAAGGTTCAATGCCTTTGTCACTGCTTTCCCCTTCTGTTCCAGAACTAGGGGTCACCAAATGAAATTAATGGGTAGCAGATTTAAAACTAACAAAAGGAAGTTTTTCTTCACACAGTGACCAGGAGGCCCGTGGAACTCCCTGCCACAGGAAATTGTGAAGACCAAGGCTTCAAAAGATTTCAGAAAAGAACTAGATAGATTCATGGAGGTTAGGTCCATCAGTGGATGTTAGCCAGGATGGGTAGGAATGATGTCCCTAGTCTGTTAGTTAGAGGTTAGAAAAGTATGTCAGGAGAGGGATCGCTGTCATGACTCTATGTTCTGTTGACTCCCTTTGGGACACCTGGCATTGGCCACTGTCAGAAGACATTATACTGGGCTAGACGGACCTTTGGTTTGACCCAGTGTGGCTGGTCTTCTGTTCTAACTGAAGGCCCATGTTGTTCATCATCTGTTAAGAGCCAGCTATGTGCTTGAAGCCATGCCTGATGAAGAAGACACACTAATACAGTGGTCCTCAAACTTTTTTGGCTCAAGGCCCACCCCATTCAATGCAAATCTTTCCACGGCTCCTCATCCAACCAGCCATGACAACAAAATACATTCACTTATCTCTAACTAAAATACAAAATTATTCCTATTAGCCTATTGGAGCATAATAATGTAAATACACAGCTATAACATAAGGAGGCGTATGTTTAGCTCCTATTGCATATATTGTGCTAGCTCCTTGGGTTTCATTTTAAATAACGTACAATTATGGCAGGGGTGGGAACCACTTTTGGGTTTGGGGCCTTGGACCCACAGAAAAATCAGTTGGGGGTCACACAAGTGAGATGTGAAAAAAAAAAATAAAAACAAAATCCAACAACAACAACAACAACAACAACAAAATCCTCACTGCTGTGATCCCTGACTGAGACACTTCACTCCCCTCCTGCTGCAGCCCTACAGGAAGTAGAGGGAGGGAGGACCGAGGTTCAGGGCTCCTTACCTGCCAGATTAATTCTTCTGGGGTTTTGGGATTACTAGAAATTGTGGCTCTGGGTTGGAGCCAAAATGAGGGGTTCAGTGTGCAGGAGGGGCTGCTGGGGAGTGGGATCAGCAGGAGATGGGGTGCAAGGGGGGTGGACTTGCACGTTGTGGGCAGGAGGTGAGGTGCAGGAGCAAGCTGGGGAGTATGGGGTCTGAGCATGAAAAAGGTGAGGGATTTGGATGGGGGGTTAGCTCTTACCTGGCTCCATGCTGCGCCTACGGGCCACAATTCTGGCCAATGGAGCATCAGCGAAAGACTCCTGCAAGTGATTTCCTGTGCTGCCATCCCACCAGCTGGGGGGCGAGGTGGTGGCCACGCATGAAGTCACTTCTCTCCCACACCACCACAACATGAAGCTCTGGGCTTTCCTCCCCTCCGCACCCTGCAAAAAAAGCAGGAAGCCAGCGCAGGTGCTCCAACCTGGGTGGGGGGCTGCCACGAGGCTGGAATAACAGAGCAGGTTCCCCACTATGTGTGAGGGAACAAGGGGCTGAGCCCTGAGTCTGCAGCCTACCTGCAAAGTGGTCATTACCTACTAGTAGTGCACAGATTCCAGTTTGAGAACCATTGCTCTAATACAATGATCCTGCTGTCTAGGACTGATTGTCCTTTGTGTAGCATGGCTCAGTATATTATGCTGGATTATTTACTGGAGAACATAGGTGAGATGGTGAGGTTCACTAGTACAAATGGTTGCTGCTGTAAAAAATTACTTGCATGAGCAAGAAAAGGATGCTCTTTGTTGGCGTGTGCAATTAAAACAAAATTTTGTAGAGTCTGATCTTGTTCCTATTGATTCAATGACAAAACTCCTGTTTTCCTGAAACTGCAGCTGGACTGGGTGCTAGAGAGGCAGCGTGAGTAGAAGTAAACAAGCCCAGCAGTGACATAAATTCTCCTTGCTGTGTACCTGAAGCCTGGGGAACTGGACAGCAAGTCTTTCAAAAACAGAGGCTCCCTATAAGCTGTGTGCTTGTGTCTCCATTCAGAAGAGAGGCCAATGCTGCCTAGCTGATCAGCAGATTGCCCACTGACAGGTTTTTGTTCCTATAGGTGGTTTGCATTTGCACAGCTCTCAGTGTGCATAATAAAATTTATTCCGCACATGGGTGGAAAAAATCCACACACGGATGGAAAAGGTTAGAGGGAATGTCCCAAACCTGCTGTCAGCTGTGTGAAGATGGACCTTTACGCCTGCTCTGAAAATGAGTGAGACTCCATGTTGGTACAAAGATGAATTGGCCCCTGTCCTGCAACAGGACCCATACAGTGTTTGGGCTGTGCCTGGTCTGTGTTGTCTGCTCTGAGCGTTAAAGCAATCACATCATCTCCCCTCCCCAAATCCAGAGATTTGTAAAGAGATGATAAATGTGGGGTCCTCTCCTTCCTGCCCCACCATCTAAGCCTTTTAGCCTGGCCTTGCAGTACATTTTAAGCTCTGTCTCACAAGTGCAAAGACTAGAACCTTTTTAAAATGAAAAGTGAGATTCTCATGTAATTGCCTGACTGCGCTTGCTGAGGCTTTAAGAAAACCATCCGGTTTCAGGAGACGGGCGAGAAAGTCATGAGAGTTGGCAGCGTTGTATTTTAACACACACATACATCTGCATGTGCACACGCAGACATGAGTCCTTTAGGTCTTTTGAGGGCCTAACACATTTGCAGCCATGATTATAAGAGATAATATTTCAGAGCTGTTAGAATACAAGCTAACCATGTAATGACCTCCAGAAAATGAAGAATAATATCCTTCGAAGCCTTTTGAGGAGCTGCAGGACCATGGGAGAAATAGTTGGGCAGGAATCTTAAATAGTAAGTAGGATGTGTTCCATTAGCACAGTTTCTATACCTGCAATTCCAAGATTTATCAGTCGTTTACCATAAGAACAGTGAAATGACAGCAGAGCTGTGTGGGAGGGAGGTGATTTGAAATATAAAGTGGAATGGGGGAGGATGATTGACTTGTGTTGTCAGAGTCTACCTTTACCTCCAATCTTCAAGCTGCTTGGAAAGAAAGCATTTACTGTTTCTCACAGAAAAACATTGCCTCTACCTTTTCTGCCGTGTTTGCTTTCTGAGTGAAAGTAACACACTAATGCTGAGAGCACCCACAGCCACCAGCATGTGTTTCTATTGGTGGTGCACATTTGCCCATGCTTGGGTGCACATAACAAAATTCATTCTGCACGTGGATGAAAAAGGCTAGAGGGAATGTTGGGGGATGGTATTAATGATTTTCATTTTTAATTCAGTAAAAGCCTTTGCTTCTGAATTTATCTGAATCTACTGTGGAATTTCCAGTCTGCCTCAAACTGGGGGTCTTGTGGCAGAATTTAGTTTGCCATTATAAGAGGCTATGTGGGCTCAGGGCAGGGAATTCATGTCTCCATTGGCTTCTGTGTTGCTACTCCCAAGTTGGCCAATAAATTAGACCTAAGGTTTACCTTAAAGTCTATCCTCTTCCTTGCCTCCCTTGATCCCATATGCAAAGCTAGAATTTGGCCTGATGGAAGAAAGATTTGCAAGAAATTGAATGATGATGTGGAATGTTATTTATGTTCATTCTTCTTTGGCTCCTGAAAGTCCTCTCTTCTTATCTTGGGGTTAATATGGTTTGCTCTGGAAACTGGTTGTATTGACTACAGTCTCCCTGTTAATCTGTAGCATCAAAAATAAAAAGGCAGTCCTGTATCACTTTAAAGACTAACAATTTTATTAGATAATGAGCGTTCATGGGTAAGACCCATTTCATCATAGGGAGGGCAGATGCTAAGGGTATTTCTCAGGTGGTTTGGCAAATACAGCTGTATACTGGCTGGAAGAAAAAAAATCTTTAGCTTGGCTCCTTGGTTTTTCCTTAGCACAGACCAGCTGAAGTTGGAAGTTGAGGAAAGTTAAATGCTGGCTGAAGCTCAAGCATTGATTTAGGCTTTATGAGAGAATCAGTACAAGTTTTATCACTACCCACGCTGATTTACTGTGGGGGAGAGTCTGAATGTACATCGTGGGAGTTGAGAAACTTTTATTGCATTTCTTTTCATAGAACCACAGAATGATAAAACTGGAAGGATCCTTGGGAGGTCACTGAGTCCAGTTCCCTTCATTCATGGCAGGAGTGAACACCTCTATTCTAGACTATCCATGGCAGCTGTTTCTCTAACCTTCTCTTAAAAGTCTCCAAGGATAGAGATTCCACAACCTCCCTAGGCAATTTATTCCAGCACTTAACCACCCTGACAGGATTTTTTTCCCCTAATGTCCAACCTAAACCTCCCCTGCTGCAATTTAAGCTCATTGTTTCTTGTCCTATGGTCAGAGGTTAGGGAGAGTATTTTTCCTCCCTCCTCCTTGTTACAACTTTGTAGGTATTAAAAGCTGTTATCAGGTCCCCTCTTGGTCTTCTCTTTTCCAGATTAAACAAGCCCAATGCACTTAATCTTCCTTCAGAGGTCATGTTTTCCAGCTCTTTAATCGTTTTTGCTGTTCTTCTCTGGATCTTCTCCAATTTGTTCACCTCTTTCTTGAAGTGTGGTGCCCAGAACCAGACATGGAATTCCAGCTGAGGCCTCATCAGCACAGCGGAGAGCAGAAGAATTACAGGATACTGGGCTGGATGGGTCATTGGTCTTTGACTCTGACTGACCTCCTTATGTTCTGAAATGATGTATTTAGGCAAGATTAAGGCCCAGCCTGTGAAAATTTGCCACAGCAGCTGTTAACTCCTGGAGGCTTCCCAACAGAAGAGTTTATTCCTCTGGTCTTGGCTTGTATTTCACTTCCAGAAATGACTCCCATAATCTGATCAACACATAACAATTGAGTTCTTAGGAGTATTTCTGGGGAGACCTGGTAAGCAGCACAACATCCTAACCCAGGGACAGATTCTTCTAAAGACCTATGAGGGTGCACAAGACCTATGAGGAGAGGCTGAGGGATTTGGGCTTGTTCACAGTTTACAGAGGAGCAGACTTAGGGGTGATTTAATATCAACCTTCAACTTCCTGAAGGGGAGCTCTAAAGAGGAGGGTGGGAAACTGTTCTCAGTGGTGTCAGATGGCAGAACAAGGAGTAATGGTCTGAGGTTAAAGAGGGAGAGGTGCAGGTTAGATATTAGGAAAAACTACTTCACCGGGCGGGTGGTGAAGCATTGGAATGTGTTACCTAGAGAGGTGGTGGATTCTCCATCCCTCAAGGTGTTTAAGTCCCGGCTTGACAAGGTCCTGGCTGGGATGACTTAGTGAGAGATGATCCTGCTTGAAGCAGGGGGCTGGATTAGATGCCCTCCTGAGGTCCCTTCCAGCCCTATGATTCTATGAATTCAAGGGGAATTGTAAAGAAATAAAGTCTAATTTAATAGGGCACTTTATAGAAATGCATGAGGCCTGCCCTGCACCTGTGAAAAGTTTCTGAAAGTGTCATTAAGCAAGAATCGCTATTTCATCTTCCTCTCTCCTCCACGTCATTGTGTACGACACTCTTGTCACTTTGGCTTGGTTAGCTGGTGTAATCTGATTTTTTTTTCCTTTATGCTAAGAAGTGAATAGTGAATGAATTTCACTGAGCCATTTAGTCAGTGTGTGGATTAATACTTTAAAAAGAGGTCTAGGAAACAATTCTGGATGTAGCCATGGGAAGTCTGCAACGATTACACTTGAATTCTTACTTGTGTGTATTAACATTAGTTAAAGCACCGGTATAAATTCTAGCGTGTAATCAGCTAATCACGGAAACTTGCCATTAGTTGTATTGAACTGACAATACAGGTTGCAGCTGAGGAATGATTGGTAAAAGGTCAAGTTATGTCATATCTACACTGCAATTTCCAGTGAGGTTAATCAACAGCCATTAAAATGCAATGGAAATGTCAAGTGTTAAACAGGTGCTGGGCGGCCTTGGGAAATCACTTAATTTCCCTTCCTCAGTTTTCTACTCTGTAAAATGGGGATAATATGTTCCTTTCTCACAGGGCTGTAGTGAAAGCTTATTGATGATTTCTTTGGCTTACTACCCATGGTAGAAAGAGGCTATAGGAGTGCAAAGTAGTAGTATAAGTTACCGTTCACTTCAGCTACTCCATCCTACAAAGGTTAGTGCCCTTATGTGAAACCATGGCCTGACTACCCAGCTGCCTGAAAATGATGTGCTGCATGTTCCGCAGATGTATCAGTGATCCAGACGTAATGGGAAGGGAGGGGGACTAGGATGAACAAAGAGGTGAAAGAACTATTTGTAGGTGATGGCACAGTATTGATCTGTGTCTTGTGCAGGTGCATTTTGAGTGGAGGAAAGAAGCAGGCAGTTGTTCTTCCCGAGCACTGCACCTGCATAGGTATTGACCAAAAAGGCGTTGCTGTTGCTGCAATGGCAAGGTGCCAGGTACTGATGCTACTTCACGACCTAGACAAGGTGTGGCCAGCCTGGGATGCTCCTAAGCCTGCCTCTGTACATGCCACTTCTTGGATATTGGTGCTGCAGGGTGTGCCTTTCTGCAGCGAGTGTGAGGAATGCCTGCACTCTTCAGCCCCTGATGTGGTGCTATGTGTCCAGCAAGGTGCCTCAGTGTTAAGTACGGGCCATTGATATGGCTTTGTGGAGTGTTCCTGGATCACCTCAACATGGCCGCTGTCGTCCAAACTCTGCTTCTGTGTAGGAAGCCAACACGCTTTCTTGAGGTGGCTTTACTGCTGCCCTTCTGCTGGCATAGCTGCATTTGTTGGAGGAGCTATGTCCCAATGAGCACCACTACTCGGCTACGAGGTCTCTGCTCACTCGGCCTGACACCCCGCGCCCCACAGGTAACCTTGTAGTCAGAGCTCAGCATCACATGGAAAGCTGATGACTGGCAAGGTGACACTAACATTTCAGTCGAGGGGCTCCCTCAGTAAACATTCACTTTAGTCAGAGACCCCCTCCCAGCCGACAATGCATCTCCCCATGTACAGCTCTAGATCCACCTTGTTCCACTGATGCTTCTCTGTGGCATTCCCTGCCCAGTGGCAGGTCCTCAGCAGCTGAAAGGGGACAGGAAGGTTGTCTTGGGGTCTCTTGTGTCAGCAGGGAGGAAACTCAGGCCACCCTGTGCTCTTCTGGCTGGAAGTGGTTGGTTGTGCGGTGAGCAGGTCCTCTCTTGTCATGGGCCAGCCAGTCTGTCAGGAATTGTCTCCTTGTCTCGAGAGGAGATGTCCTAGTGGCTGGAGGCTAAACTGGGAGATGGGGATTAGGGCAAGGAGCTGAAGAGTCTTTCTCCCCACTGATGTGTGTGGATAACAATGGCTCCCGGCTAGGTCTGGGCAGACAGGCATGGTGGGAGAGGAAGGCTGTAGTGGGTCCTGAACTCCCACTCAGAACAGCAACAGCCCTGCCCCATCTTGCCACCAATGCCAATGCTGAGGGAGGGGCAAGTGGATGGAGGCCAATTTATATGCACAGTGATGGTTTCACTGATGAAGCCAATGGGAGCCATGTAAGTGACTCGAAAACCTGATTTTTCTTAGCAGCTTACATGTGTGCAGCCCTATGATGATTTGCGGGGAGGGCTGTTAACCTTTCCTGGTGATGGGTTTGATTTGCCTGCACGTTGTATCATCACACAGTGGATTGTAAGGACGTGGTTATCAAAGTGTGGTCTGTGGATCAGTAGTGGTCCAAGACCCTTCTTGCCAGTGGGCCATGGGTTTAGGACTGAGCCCACCCTGCCTCTCCAGACATGCAGCCCCCCATGTGTTATAGCTGAATATCTACATTTGGATGCTCCAGTAGACTAATATGAATAATTTAGTATTTCATGTATTCAAAGAGAAGTGAATGCATTTTGTCATTTGGAGTAGTTGGCTGGTTGTCCACAGAAAGTTTCGTGTTGAGCAGGGTGGGCCGTGGGCCAAAAAGTTTGAGAACCGCTCTTGTAAGACAGTTTCTTTTGTAACTGTGTCAGTCCTTCCTGAATTTTACTGAACTTCCTCTTCAATTAGTACGTGCCAGATGGCGTCTTGCTGTGGTATTTCTGACAGAACCAGCCGGTGATGCCTGTTGTCTTTCCTAGGGTTGATATCTTTAATATCAAAAGTAATTTCTTCTAGTTTATCTAATTGCTCATTATTACCTGCTAATGAAAATCTGGTTCTCACTTGCTGTCATTAAGAATGCTCCGTCTTGAGGCTGAAAGCCTTTCAATGTTATTTGTAAGGGATGCACATGGTACGTAGTTTGAGGACGCTGCAGCAGGTGAACTGTAAATGTTGGTCGAGCCAGCTGTGGCAGGATGGCTGTCAGGCAGTCAGGGTTCGCAGCATTCAAAGCAACTGAGACTGGTCATCAATATTTTATCATATCTTTTATGCCACTGTAGGATGGTAAAGAGAATGGCTGCAACACTTTAGAATAAAATAGCAGCCATTGAATTTCTGGTCAATCCTGAGTTAAATAGTGAAAATTATTTTCATGTTCTTTCTTTAAAAATAAATGGATATGTAAGCCATCTCCTTAATTCATTAGGACCCAGATCCTGTGCAGATTTGTTCAGCTGTGTAGCCCCAGTGGGGGAAGTTAAGTAAATGGATATGTCTCTGTAGAACTGGGGTTCAGGTGAGCAGCCCAGCATCTTGTTTGGTGCTTGACACGTGCATGTATTTATTGCCCCAGGTCTCAGATCTGCCTTTGGATCAGTAACATTTTGCATGTGCATATTATCATTCATGTGATGGCTTCACAGCACTTCAGACATCAGTAGCTTCACAGGATCATTCTGTGGCAGGGAAGACAGAGTTGAATAAACTAAGGTGTAAAACGGTGATTAAGTGGGTGGCCAAGTTGACACAGTGAGAGAAAGTGTAACAGGAGTCAGTGATCCAGTTCCCCAGGCCGCTCTGACCAGCAAACAAATATCTTCCTTCTACAGAGCATAGCATCTTCAGTGGCCACAGTCATGGCATAATCAAGGAATCTTCTCCATGGTTTAATATCACTTTATTGTAGTTACTCTATGTTGCAACAGTCTTCAAACAAAAACTATTCTCCTCCATTGAAATTAAATACATGTAGAGCTGGCTTTGCAGGGTACAAAGAACACTTGATCAGTGTCATAAAAACATAATGAGTTACTGTGTCAGCTTGACAGATGTGTGGGGCAGCTGCTGTTTACAGATGGTGTGGGCTGTGTGAAGTTCAGAAGCACAACAATGGGAGATGGAAAGCAAACCCTTTACAAAGGAAATCTAATGAAGACTACCTGAATAGAGTGAGTTAAGGCTCAAAATCTAGCTCCTTATTAAAGGTGGAGTTTACCGTAAGTACCTGGACAGATGGCTTTTGATCATCTTGCAAAGAATGATGTTCATTCTTCGAAATCTTTCTCACAGCCTGGCTTTATAGAAATCCTAAAATCCAGCCCAGGAGACAGTCAAAAGAGAAGATGACTCAGCAGAATATTCTGGGCTTCCCCAAACCAACCAGTTCGGACATGAATAGATTCAGCAGTGTTCTTGTAGCTATGGATTCATATTCTTTTAAAGGTTTGAGTCTCTCTCTCACACACAGGCATGTGTGCACACACACTTCCTTCTGACTTCACATGTCCTTTAAAAAAAATGTAGTTTTATAATAATCTGGTTGGCAGAGGAATCTTTCAGCTCTGTTCCTTGAATGCAGTAATGGAAAGCGGGGTTTGTTGCAGGGACTGGTTCCAGGCTTAGAGTTACTGTTTTGTGATCTATAGTGGCTGCTGAGTGATTGTTTAAGGTTGGCAGGCTGTCTGTAGGTGAGGACAGGCCTGCCTCCCAGGGTCTGTGAGAGTGAAAGATCTTTGTTCAGGATGGGTTGCAGATCGCTGATGATGCATTGGAGAGGCCTTAGGTGGGGGCTGTGTGTGATGGTCAGTGGCATTCTCTTGTTTTCCTTGCAAGGCCTGTCTTATAGCAGGTGGCTTCTGGGTACCCATCTGGCTCTATCAATATGTTTCCTCACTTCCTTAGGTGGGTATTGTAGTTTGAGGAAAGCTTGGTAAAGGTCTTGTAGATGTTTGTTTCTGTCTGATGGATCAGAGCAAATACGGTTGTACCTTTGTGCCTGTCTGTATACAATGGGTTGTGTAGTATGCCCTGGATGGAAGCCGGAGATGTGTAGATAAGCATAGCGGTCCGTGTTTTTTCAGTATAGGGTGGTATTTATATGACCATTGCTTATCTGCCCAGTAGTGTCCAGGAAGTGAATATCTTGTGTGGACTGGTCCAGGCTAAGGTTGATGGTGGGGTGGAAACTGTTGAAATCACAGTGGATCTCTATCCCTGGAACCAATCCCTGCAACAAACCCCGCTGCCAACTCTGCTCACATATCTACACCAGTGATATCATCACAGGACCTAACATCAACCATACCATCAGGGGCTCCTTTACCTGCACATCTACTAGTATAATATATGCCATCATGTGCCAGCAATGCCCCACTGCAGTTTACATGGGTCAAACTGGACAGTCTCTACGTAAAAGCATAAATGGACATAAATGAGACATCAGGAATGGTGATGTACAGAAGCCTGTGGGAGAAACACTTCAATCTCCCTGGACACTCAGTAGCAGATTTAAGGGTGGCAGTCCTGAAACAAAGACATTTCAAAAATCAGATGGAGAGAGAAATCTCTGAGGTGCAATTTATTTGCAAATATGACTCCATTAACCAAGGATTAAACAAAAACTGGGAGTGGCTCGCACCTTAGAAAAGAAGCTTCTCTGCCCTAGGTGTTAACATCTCCACAGTAGACTGACAATGGGCCATATCCCCCCTGTCTTATCTGACCTGTTTTTTCCTCTCTTCATACATAATACTGATAATGGGCTTTTTCCACCCTGACTTAATAGACTTTGTCAGCTGTGGCCCTCCCTTTTACTGGGCCCCCCCTCTTTAAACACCCCTCTGAAACCCCACCCCCACCCATGCATCTGATGAAGCAAGTTTTTGCCCACGAAAGCTTATGCTCCAAAATATCTGTAAGTCTATAAGGTGCCACAGGACTTCTTGTTCTCAAAGATACAGACCAACACGGCTACCTCTCTGATAATAAGCACATCAGGTTAGCTGAGAAGCCTGCTTGAGTTGAGCTAAAGGAAGTTGATTTATTGTATAATGTAACGTGGTTTTCTTGGAATACCGCTGACATTGCTGGGAGCAGGTTTGGCCCATGAAGAGCAAACAAGACAGTGTGAATGAGCTGGGGTAAAAATAGCAAGGCGTGCAACTGGCTGCTGAGGAAATATGTCGATAAAAAGCACAGATGATGTTTGCTGCCAGAAAACAGATTAGCGTAAGAAAGGATCACAGCATGCTAAGGAGGGCGTGGAATGGGAGAGAGTCAGGCCAATACACCTTCAGGAAGCTAAGAGAATAATCCCTGAAATCAGAGTTTTATGAAAGAAGTATAGGTTTAAAGTTAACTGACAAACAGCGCAGACTTATGGTGCCTAGGTATGGTTAAAATGATCGTATTTACATTATCAAGGATCTACATTGTAAAGTAATGTTTGTCTGCAACACCTTCAATCCGTGTAAGCTGAGCGTTTTTATTTTTACGTTACCACTCCATTTACACCTGTGGGATAATATTCTGAAGAGCACGAATACTTGTTCTCTCTCTCTCGCACGCATGCGTGCTTTCATAAAATTCTTCTGAGTTGCAGAAAGGGCCCCAGTGGTTTCATGGTACATGACATATGACTTAACAGCCATTTTTTCCCCCATCATTCTAATTTTAGAAATCTAACCATTATCCATCAGCACCCTAATCTTCCTAATGTGTCTTGTGTAAACAGCCTGGCTGACCGCAGAATTATATTTGCTTTGGGCGTGCATTCACTTTTCCAGAATTCAGGAGAGTGACGTGATAAAATGCCAAGTTTATTTCACAACACACCATTCTCTGATGCTAACACTGCCAATAGAAAGCTTGCTATAGCTTGCTATATTGGGAAATGGCTGGGGATTCTGCAAATGAGGCAAATATAACTGTAATTTACTTTATTTTTTTTTAAAAAAAAAAGCTTACTGAAAACGCATATGTCCTGCTGAATAAATATATTAGCATATCCTGACATGTCATCTTCAACATACTGCTGTACTATGACACTTGATCTGCTTGATGAATCGAGAAATGTATATACCTAGGCACATTGTGTTCTTAGGTGTGACATTTTAAATATTTAGTTTAGTGGAGTGGTGATAAGCCTCTGCTAACAGATACATTTTGCTGTTTTTGCTAGAAACCACAATTCCCATTTGTGCAAAGGACATCCATGATGATTTGCGGAAAGAGTTTGCTTTTCTCTCTGGTGAGTAGGGTAAATTTTCCCATCTTCTCTGTGTAAAGTAATTTAATTCTCTGCATGAGCCTATGTGCTGTGTGGCAAAAGGATACCATACATAGGAGATTATTCATGGGGCAATCTCCAATGCCACAAGACATGGTGTTAATAAAACATTGCAGTGGTTTGAAAGACCATTTGGGGTTTCTTTCTGGAGCCATGCTACAAAATATTGTACTCTTCATATATTTAGAGCATGAACAAGTATGTTACTTGGAAATAGAGTGTATTTCTTTAGAGGTGTGGACAGTTTAAAGGATTAACCCCTTTGTTCCTGACTTCTTTGCTGTGATAGCCAATAGGTGAGCGATTAAGTGATGCACCTGGGTTTTTTGTAAATCCAGCCTCTAAGTTTTGATAAACTTCTAACTCTTACATGGGAGACCTGCCCTTGTAGGCCTATACAAAGGGAGGGTGTGAGAGGTGTGTTCACACCCCTTCATGGGCTGCTCTGCCCCTACCCAAGCACCTTCCTCGACCTATCTGGCCAGGGATTACCTCGGGTGGGAGCACAGAGGCAGATGGCAGCGGCAGCCACAGGGGATCCCCTTTCCCATCTCCCTCCTCCTGCACTCATCACGATGCTTCACCACATCCTCTGGGTGCACTGAGCCCCCTTTTCTGCAGGCAGCTGGAGGCCTTGCAGCTGCCCACCGAGAAGCAGGGCTCAGCCGGGCAGGAGGCCGAGAGGGAGCATTGCATGGTGAGTGCTGCGGGGGAGGAGGCTGGGGGGAGGTGATTCCCCATGGCTGTCACTGCCTGCCCTGCCACCTGCCCCCTGTTCCAGGTAATCCTTCCCCCTTCCGAGAGGGGTCGGGTGTTTGGGCCAAGCCAGGCTCTGTGTTCGGATTGCGGGGGGCGGTGTTGGGTCCTTGCAGAGGGAATTCAGTCTAAGCCAGGGTTGTTGGGGGTTGGGCCAAAGCAGGGGATTGGGGGGGGCGGATCTTTGGGCCTAGCGGGGGGTAGGTGGGGGTGGCTGTTCAGTGGGGAGCAATGCCGGGGGCAAACCAGGAGTGGCTGGAGGGTGAGCAGTGGGGCAGGGCCAGCTGGAGGAGAGGCTGGGGAACAGGGTCAGCTAGACAGCCAGTGGTGGGGGGAGAAGGACATGGCCTGCTTTGTATGTGTGTGGGGGGGGTCCACAGTTCCAAAAAAGCACCCCCCCATGAAATCCCTGCATAAGGGCTTGACTTGAACCCCAACCCCATAATACTGAAAGGTTTTAGGGGCCAATACCTGGGTCCTTTCTTAGGTTTCCACTTGATCCTTCCTGAGGAAAGTCCCTGCCTGAAGACAGGTGCTGCGGAAGGCAGTACTCCCTGCGTCCCATTGTCAGATGTGACTGTGGGGTCCATCAACGCTGGCATAAAAGCACCGGGGCTGGCCCAAGTTAGCAGACTCAGGCTTTTGAGCAAGGGCACCATTTCAGAGGGGTGGGAGAGGGCAGCAGCCACGAGCAGTAGGACGGTACTTGCTCTTCTTCATGTTCCCCTGACTGACAGGGTGTGATGGGAAAGTTCATGGCTTATGTGATTCACTCCTCTCCTCACCAGCCAGGAGCGAGAGGCAGGCACACAGGTGTGTACTTTCGCCTCGCTTCCTGACAATCAGGGGAATGGGAAGAGCAAGCGGTATCCTGGTATGCACAGCTGCTCCCCTCCCCAGTCCTCCTAAAATGGGGCCCAGTCTCAAGAGGCTGGGGCTGCAGTCTTAAAAGTTTCAGGGTCAGGCTTGATTCTGGGCTCCTGAGAACCTTATCTCCCTCACTGGGTCCCAGAGCTTGGGCTCCAGTCTGGGCTTTGATGTCTACGTACAGGCCACGTCTTGCGAGCCTGAGCCAGCTGACCCAGGTGAGCCGTACATGTTTAACTGTGGTGTAGACATACGCTTAGAAACCTTAAGGCAAAAGGCCCAGAAGTACCTAGAGGCCACATTGTGTAAGGTCATTAGGTGCCTACTGGGATTTTCAAAAGCATCTCACCTCCTATCTGCAGCTCTAGGCATATGAATATCTTTAAAAATCAGATGCTAAGTATTGTAGGAGCTGAGATCTCATTGGCTCTCAGTAGCCATGTCTACACGTGCACGCTACTTCAAAGTAGCGGCACGAACTTCGAAATAGCGCCCGTCACGGCTACACGCGCCGGGCGCTATTTCGAAGTTAACTTTGATGTTAGGCGGCGAGACGTCGAAGTCGCTAACCCCATGAGGGGATAGGAATAGTGCCCTACTTGAACGTTCAACGTCAAAGTAGGGACTGTGTAGTCGTTGCGCGTCCCGCAACTTCGAAATAGCGAGGTCCACCATGGCGACCATCAGCTGAGGGGTTGAGAGACGCTCTCTCTCGAGCCCCTGCGGGGCTCTATGGTCACCGTGGGCAGCAGCCCTTAGCCCAGGGCTTCTGGCTGCTGCTGCGGCAGCTGGGGATCCATGCTGCAGGCACAGGGTCTGCAACCAGTTGTCAGCTCTGTGGATCTTGTGTTGTTTAGTGCAACTGTGTCTGGGAGGGGCCCTTTAAGGGAGCGGCTTGCTGTTGAGTCCGCCCTGTGACCCTGTCTGCAGCTGTGCCTGGCACCCTTATTTCGATGTGTGCTACTTTGGCGTGTAGACGTTCCCTCGCAGCGCCTATTTCGATGTGGTGCCGCGCAACGTCGAAGTTGAACATCGACATTGCCAGCCCTGGAGGACATGTAGACGTTATTCATCGAAATAGCCTATTTCGATGTTGCTACATCGAAATTTCGATGTAGGCTTCACGTGTAGACGTAGCCAGTGAGACTTAAGCTCCCAAGTGTCCCTTCTGAAAATAGGATCTAGAGGCTTTTGAAAATTATGCCCACGATTGATGAGAAAATGACTGTCTTCCTCCAGAACTTCTGAAAATTCTGTCCCTGGGTAGGCCATTCATCCTTCACACCAATCCAGGAGGGTGGGACACCATTCCCTGATCGGGCTCCCTAGGTGTGACCTTTTAAATATTTAGCTTAGTGGAGTGGTTATAAACCTCAGTTAATGGGTGGATTTTGCTGGTGTGCTGTTGCTGTTTTTGATAGACACCACAGTTTTCTCCAGAGCTTCATTTAATGGGGGCACCAACAGTCTTTTGTTAAAAAAACAAGAATAAACACTGAACATAGACACTATAGTTTCCATCACGTACACCATCCTTGCCAGAGCCCCCCGGCTTCCAGTAGGTCTCCCCCATCATCCAATGTGCCATATGCTTTGGAGTCACCCTGTTGCTCTTCACATCAACTGAGCCCTTTATAGGAACCGCATTACTGGTGGGTCTGTTAATACCTTCTGCTGACCCACACACTTAGCCTTAAAAGGGGATGCAGAGCAGTACTGGATGGCCTCTGGCCTTCCCAGGGGCAGACTGCCCTGTCCTATAGTACACCATAGCATGGTTTCCAAACTCTAGGTGGGGTGTATGTCTTTCTCTTTAATGTAAGGGTCATGAAAATACAGTATGGAGCTTTTGGATTGGGTCAGCCAAGATTTTCTCTCCCACTCTTCCCTGTAGCCAGACAGAACTGTTTGGTCTCACCAGCAGGTATCAGTAACCCGCTGTCGGTACTGCAGTGAGGAGACACCCTTATGATAAAATCCTGCCCTGCCTTACACAGGTGCAATGACAGAACAGGAGGAGAAAAGCTGCCAGGATTTTTCTCTCTTCCCCGGCCCCACAGTGCACCTTCAGAGCAGCTGGGAAGGAGTCTTGTCAGGGCAGACTCATGGCTTTGGGGAACGGTGAGGCGCCTGGTACTCATGAATGATCCCAATTGTTGGAAGCAGAGGGTAAGGTGAACAGCAACAAATGCTGCAGTGTTCCCCCAGATATTCCATATGCCAAATCACTGTGCCTGGTATCCAGGGGATGTCTGAGAACAGAAACTGCTTTACTCCTTCCATTCCCCAATCTCCATAGCTCCAATAGGATATGGTAGGATTTTGCCTGTAGTCAGTAGATGTTGAAGAACATGGGTGTTACTTAGGAGGTGCCTCCTGGACCAGCTGTGTGTGTGGTTTTGAATTGTGCATGTGGGGACTTTTACAACTTGGTGTGGTTTCTGGACACACTACACAGAGAAGCACTGTTCTATTACTTGTAGGTGGCCGAGGGAAAGACAATGGTTGGATCATCACATTTCCTGAAAATTCCCATTTCAACGAAGCGTCGGAGGAGGTTCTAAGGAAAGTCTTAACGTACTTAACTTCGCTCCCAAGGTATTGTGTTGCCTTCTAGCTTTTGCGTCGTGTTGGCAGCAGCTCCAGTCAGATGTCATGTTGAGCATGTGAGCTGTGGTACAACTGCTATGAACGAAGCTAGTTAGAGGAGGAAGAGGAGGCTGGTATTTTACACCAGTCACTACATAATAAAAAGATTTTTTTTTTGTCCCTATTGGTTCCTGGTTTTATACGTCTACCTGATGACAATAATTGTTAGTGGAATCACATGGCTTAACCTTACATGGGTGTCAGCCCTCAAAAAGATATGCCCCAGCAAGTTATTTGGGTTATATTTTGCATGTGCAAGTGGAGAGTGTGTTAATTTGGAAAAAAGGACATACACCTTGAGCAGTAAAATAATGAAAGGAACAAAGCTGTTGGGTTGAGTACAGGTTGTAACTCCCTGGTCCAGCATCCTCAGGAGCTGACTGGTCCCAAACTAGGAAATCTGCTGGACCAGGAGTCAAGGCTGGCCCCTCTGCTGCCATGGGCTGTGGGGCTGTGCTCTGGTGGCAACAGAGGGGCTGGCATTGACCAAGTGGGGACTGGGGCACTCAGGGGAAGAGGAAGGTTGGCTGCAGAGCCCCACGAGTGAAGCCCTGCAGGCACACACCGAGCCCTGTGGCTGCTGGGCTATGATGCCAGACAACACCACTGGCCGCAGGGCTTTTCAGACACCCTGCCTCTTCCCTCGAGCATCCTGTCTCCACTCTTCCTCCTCCCTCCCTGCCTGAGCTTGAGTGTTGAATGAGCAGTTGGCCACACTCTGGAAACTCTGGGAGAGTAGAGGAGTTGCTGAGTGTGAGGTCTGGCTTTTCCCTGTGAGTGCTCCAGCCATCCCCCACCCCCGAGCACCCCCAGCATGCAGGACACAGATGGTGCCAGACTATGGAAATTCAGACCCTAAAGGTCGAACCTATATCTTCCCAAATCCATTGTACTTGCTCTCCTGGCGATGTCCTCTGTTTTTAGTACTGTTTTTCTATAGCAACATTCAGTACTATTTTTTTGGTTTAATGGTGGGACAAACAACTAATGGTTCAGTCTAATGTTTCCCCTGAATGTTCATGTCCCAGGATGTTAATGAAATTGCAACAGGCAAATGTGTGGGAATGCATTAGTCTAGTTGTTTTGTCAGACTGAAGCTGTGTCTACACGTGCACGCTACTTCGAAGTAGCGGCACTAACTTCGAAATAGCGCCCGTCGCGGCTACACGCATCGGGCGCTATTTCGAAGTTAACTTCGACGTTAGGCGGCGAGACGTCGAAGTCGCTAACCTCATGAGGGGATCGGAATAGCGCCCTACTTCGACGTTCAACGTCGAAGTAGGGACCGTGTAGACGATCCGCGTCCCGCAACGTCGAAATTGCTGGGTCCTCCATGGTGGCCATCAGCTGGGGGGTTGAGAGATGCTCTCTCTCCAGCCCCTGCGGGGCTCTATGGTCACCGTGAGCAGCAGCCCTTAGCCCAGGGCTTCTGGCTGCTGCTGCGGCAGCTGGGGATCCATGCTGCAGGCACAGGGTCTGCAACCAGTTGTCAGCTCTGTGGATCTTGTGTTGTTTAGTGCAACTGTGTCTGGGAGGGGCCCTTAAAGGGAGTGGCTTGCTGTTGAGTCCGCCCTGTGACCCTGTCTGCAGCTGTGCCTGGCACCCTTATTTCGATGTGTGCTACTTTGGCGTGTAGACGTTCCCTTGCAGCGCCTATTTCGATGTGGTGCTGCGCAACGTCGAAGTTGAACATCGACGTTGCCAGCCCTGGAGAACGTGTAGACGTTATTCATCGAAATAGCCTATTTCGATGTTGCTACATCGAAATAAGCTATTTCGATGTTGGCTTCACGTGTAGACGTAGCCTGAAAGTGCAAAGCTGAAAAACCTCTAAGCCCTCTGCTCTGCTGGGGGAAACCCATTTCTGCCTTAGAGCGCAGGTGTAGGACTTCCATACAGTTTGGGACTTTCTTCTGCATGTCTGTAGGGACACCTTTCAAAATAAGTTACCCTATGGAAAATGCTACTGTGTCTGTCCCAGTCTTCCTTTAAACTGAAGTGCTGAGTTCTGGGGTCAGTGTTCTGGGGTCTGTGGTGTGCAAATATTTGTCATGCTTTCACTGTCTCACAATGTGATAATGGTTTTTCTTCAGTTTTATGAAGATGGTGGCCCAGAAATAACATGGCGATACTTCAAGCATTGCTATGTTTGCAATATCTGAGTGTGATCCACCCTGTGCAAAATGTCACTCTGACATCTTCCTATTGTCTCATGTTACCTTTAACCTTTAGTATTTGTTTGCAGGATACTGCAGAGTGTTAGCTAGGAAATAAGCAAAAGCGTGTTCTTCTGCTCCTTGACTTTTTAAATACCACCACTGTCAGAATGTGTGTTGATAGTGGGCGATGGAGCCTTTCTTTTCCAGGTCATTGGTCCATGTTGTTGTTCATCAAATGTCGATGTCCCAGTAAGATGGTTTATGCTGAGTGGGCAGCTGTCCACATTGCGGAAAACAGCCCTTGAAGTATCTCTAATTAGCATTCTAAGCAGAGCAGTTTTCCTTCTTGGAGGTCCCTCTTGTGCACCATCCTTCAGAAACACATGTGCTTAACTTTACACCCCGCTCATTAGCACTGCTGAGGTGGGAAAGGCAAAAATGTAGGTAAACCTCAAATTTGGAGATTTTCATTCCAGATCCAGTCAAGAGGCAAATTTAGGAAGCTTGTACGTAGGCAGCTTCCACTACTCCTGTTGTGTGGCCAGAGGTTTTCTAGTTCTGCTGTCAGTCTGTCACAAGCACTAAAATCTTTTAAACATTTTTAAAGGTGAGATCTTCTATAAGGTCAGTGCAGGAGTTTATTATACTTCTAGTGTGCACATTATTGCTGTATTAAGTAACATTTTTATATGGCATCAAGTTGCCAAATATTGACTGTCATGCAATAGTAGTAATAAATACTTAGTCTTGGAATGAGTATATAGCATCTTATGTCTTTATGTAGCTCGTAGCTTTTTCTTTACATGGTTGCATTAAGTCCCTGGGTATTGCAAATAACATGTATATTAGGGGACTTGGTCACCCTTTAATCTGACTAGAAACATGATGCCAGCTTGTAATGGTGTTGTAGCTTTAATTGTGTGCTATTATAAGACCAAACCCGCTTATGTACGTAGTATATGTGCTGAAAATGGGTGATTTTTAGCATAGACATAGGCATGCCAATGTGAGTTTTAAGCTAGCTAACACAGGTAACAATATGATGGCTGCAGAGACCTCGGGTATGTTCTCTGGTTGCAAATCCATGCTGAAGCCCTTGCTACCACATCTTTGCCGCTATGGTTACACCTGCTAGCTAGATTAATGCTAACACAGGTATTCCTGCCTACTTTGCAAAATGGATATACGTCTAAAGAATAAGTAGGAACCAGATTCCATAATACAGTTGTACGGTTTTGGTAGACACTTACCTGAACACGCTCAGCATCCCCCAGTGTGGAACTAGAGTATTACTCAGTTGTCTACTAGGGTTTGGATTATGAAAGGGATTCAAGGGAGTTCTTAGGCTCCTTTGCAAATTCCAGCTCCAGAATAATATGGATTTGCTGGAGCTGGAATTTGCACACGGAGCCCACTCAAGTGCAAATAATATTCCCAAAGGAAGAGCAGCAACTTGGCATGTTTCTCTTGTCAAGTTTACTGTCAAATGATAGTGAGGCAGGGTTATTGAGTTTCTTTCTGGGACCATCTGTAGCACATAATTTCAAATGGACTTTTAGTATTACAGAAACATGCCAGAGGTATTGTGCTCAGGATATTTATAAAAATTTTATTTTCTGGGACTTAAAAGGTTTGTTTTGAAAATATTTCCTGGCTACCTGGTGTTGTCTTCTCTTGTAGTCAACATGAATCTGACACAAAATTTATCCTGATCCTGGATAGAAGACTGGATACATGGACGTCCGTCAAAATGACTCTCCAAAGGATAGCAGTAAGCCTCCTTTATTATCAAAGGCTCTATTAACGTATTGAGTCGTTGGGTATGTTCTAGATTTTGAAAACATCAGAATTCCAGAGATGTGAATTCTCTTCTAAGTTATCAGTATGGCCCTTTTCACCATAGTAAATGCAGGTGGAATTGTGTGCCTGTTTTAGCTATTTGGACATTCAATTGAGCATTTGCCTGTACCCATGCAACTTAGTTATATAGCTGTGCACATATTTTTGTGCCCTGCAAAAGGCATTTGATGTTCAGCTAATCCATCTTGGCATATATTCTATGTGTAGGCTCTGATATTTAGCATTGAGTGGTTATTTTACCCTTAATTGGGCAATGTTTTAATTTACTGCAGAATAGTCTTTGAAATAGTTCTCCCCCACTCCTCTCGCTTTTATATATAAAATCAGGAGAAAAACCTATTTTGACATTTGTGCACACTTATATGTAATGGGGGGAAATTGCAGATTGTATCCAAAATGGTACAGGCATTGGGAGCTAGAACCAATGTTCCTGCTATTTTTGCCCCATCCATGTGCAGAATAAATTTTATGTGCACTGAAGCATGTGTGTGTGCACCACCAATATAAAAGCTGCTGGCTGTGAGTGCATTGCTAATCACCTGGCTCTCTCCCAGGCAGCTGCCCAAGTGCTCAGCTTACAGGGAACACTGCCTGATGCAGATGAATCTTAGTCCTGCATTCGTCAGACTCAGGAAAAAACTACTGAGTCTATCTAATAATATCCACATTCTGTTCTGGATGTTTCTTGGTTCTTATATCTGCCTTGCCGTGCTCTGCTGACTGCAAGTGTGAAGAGACCTAGTATCCAGCTAAGATCCATGTCTCCTTCCCACTGCTTTTTCTCCTTCTCTGTAGAGACAAAGGCAAATGGTGCCGCATAAAGCATGCGGGTACAGCTATATGTATGTAAAATGTGTCTCTCTTAATTAACTAGAGCAGATGTACCATCAGATGCTGAACAAATCTCACAAGTAACACCTCTCCCCACTAGTCAACAGGACAGAGTCTCTTGCAAAATTTAAACGTGATCTAAAAGCACTACCCTGGTAAATAGAAAAATATCACTTTTGTAATGAATGGAGGCTGCAGTATAGATTGGCTGTGAAAGGCCAAATCTATACTGATCTCGCTACAGTGGAAGGAAATGTTCTGAAAATGTCAGAGTCAGCATCACCTGAATACAAAGAGGCGCTTCGGATGGAAAGTTGGATCCACAAACCAAGCTGATAGAGAATGAGGCAAAGAGAGTTTATTGAGAACAGTGAATAACTTAACAAGCAGTTCTGTAGCAACTTAGAGACTAACAAATGTATGAGGTCATGAGCTTCCATGGGTAAGACCCATTTTTTCAGATGCATCTGACGAAGTGGGTGTTTGTCCACGAAAGCGCCTGCTCCAATAAATCTGCTAGTCTGTAAGGTGCCACAGGACTTCTCACTGTTTTTGTGGATACAAACTAACACAGCTATCCCTCTGACACAGGTAGTGTTACTTAGACCACTTGCAGAGAGAACAAATGAGTCTCCCCTACAGTCTTAGTTAAGAGGCAGCTGGCTTTTTGCTCAGACTGTAGCGGCTCCTGCACTGAGCTCCAGATGCCCTAGTTTCGGTTATGCTTTTGGTAGTTACACCTGCCCTTTACACCTCATATTGAATCGTGAGTACGTGATAGCACAAGATACACTCTCCAGATTTCCTTCTGTGTCCACAGAGAGACGTGGCAAACAAACAACTATACCAAGTGCAAGGCCAGGTCTATACTAGGAAGTAAAATCAATCTTAGATACGCAAATCCAGCTACGAGAATTGTGGAACTGGAGTCAACACATCTAAAATCAATTGTATTGATTTATTTTATTTTTTGCTGCCGTCCACAGAGCGAGCAGTTGATGGGAGAAACTCGCTCATCGACTTCACTTACTCCTCGTGACTGCCAGGAGCATGAGGGGGTTGATGGTGACATCATGAAAGTTCAATGTAGTGTGTCCCCACTAAGCGTGCTAAATCGAACTTGGAAGAGTGACCAGCAGCGGGTCAGTCTTCCCCAAGTGTAGACATGGCCTACAAATGAATGTCAGGAAAAAAAACTGTACTCATGCAGTTGTTAGACATGCAAGTTCTGCCTGGGAAAAGACTGTAGTAGGTTCAGATGGTAAGATGCTTCTCACCGGCCTATGGAACTGGGCAAACTAACTCAATAGTTATAAGATGGAGCTTGATAAGTTTATGGATGTGATTATGTGAGAGGGCTGCCCGTGACAGCAGGGGGCTGACTGAACATGGTGAATATATTACCTTATGCCCTTTGTTCCGAATGTGTGTGTGGGTTGGTGGTGGGCTTTTTTTTTTAATTTATTTTTCAAATGAGACTTGATTTACTTTTCAAATGATCAGTCATACGGTTGGACTTGCCTGCAGTGTGAATTCAGATGTGTTCTGGTCTCTGGTATGATGGACCAAATAACTACCAGAGGAGTTGAATTCAAAATACACAAGGTCTGATTTTTATGAAGTGTGCAAAAATCTGGCTGCAATTGCAGATCTGGCCAGGTATGGACTGGTGAGGCAGGTAAGGGACTAATTTCTGTGTGGCTGAAAGCAGAGGTGAAAGTAAGGGGGTACACCCTGGTGCGTAGCTCCTGCAAGAGCTGGCTGAGCTACAGCAAAAACCAGCAGCGAACCATTTAAAGAGCTGGCAGGGACCCGGGTGCAATAGGAAAGTACCTGTAAGACGTTGTAAGTGACTTTCACCCGGTAGGCTCAGAGGCCTAGCCCTGTAAGTCCAGGGCTTTGCAAATTACAAGCAGCCCTGCAGCACCTTAAAGACTTTCACCCCATGAGAGCGATGCGATTTCCAGTGTGGGAGCCCGAACTCTGCAGAAGAGCCTCGCGCAGGCTCCAAAGCGTGTCCACCCCCAGCAGCTGGTCCAAGGAGAGATTCGCAGACATTAAGCTCGGCGTGGGGCCCCTACGCACGTGCGACATCTGGGCGCCTCGGAGTCACCCCACCCAGAGTCAGGCCCCAGTCCCAGGGGTTGGGGTTTTACACGCGCCGCTTGTCCCACTGCGTAATTAATTACATAAGCAGCGTTGTAAACACCCCCCCCCCCGCGTGCAGAACCAGGCTCTTTGCCGGGAGGGGTGGGGGGGGGGAGTGGGCTGCGTTCGCCTGTGAGTTGCCACGCGGGCCCACGGTGGAGCTGCCCCGGGCGGGAGGCCGAACTCGCGCATTCCACCTTAACAGCCGCACGCCACCTGCCTGCTCCCCCCACCGCGGCGAGCGCCGGCGGAGCCGCGCGGGGCGAGGCGCGGGGGCCGCTAGGGGGTCCCTGCGGCGGGAGCTGCGAACGGGGGCTGGGCTACAGCGGGGCCGTGGGCGGCCCTGCAGCCGCCGGCGTGGGGCTGGGGTTTGGCGGCGCCGCCCGAGCCCCCTTCGCGCCGCCCCATGCCGCGCCGCCGATCGGGGCAGCGGGGCGCTCGCCGGCGGCGGCAGCGGAGCGGAGATGGCCGAGGCGAACCCGGCCGCGGGGAAGCGGCGGCTCCGGAGGAATGCGGTAAGGGCCGGCCGTGCGCGCTGCTTGCTCCCCCCCACCCCCGCCGCAGGCCAAGCGCTCGGCCGGTGCTGCAGCGCGGTGCAGTAGCCCCCAAACTGCTGAGCCAGGCCGCGGGGAGCCCCCCCCCCCGCGCTCAACATGCGTCCGGCTGGCCCGGGGCGGCAGGACCCCGGACACGCGCCCCCCTAGCTGCCCCGGGCGGCGTCTTAGCAACGTGTCGCTTAGCAGGAGGCATTGCAGGCTCCTGCAGTCTCTTTGCAGCCTTGTCCTGAGGGTCACGGAGGAGAAATCCAGCCCGAGGCTGTGTTTGCTGCTTTCCCGAGAAGCCTGGTGCATCCCCGGGAACAGGCCTGGCCGAGGCTGGGCCGTCCTGCGGGTGGAAGTGCAGCGGAACCGACAGCTGCCTTGGCGGCTCACTCTGCCAGAGAGTAGCGTAAAGCTGTGCAAAGATGGGCAGCTTGGTTGGCTGTAGTAGAACCCAACAGTCCTGGCGACCGACTTTGTTCTCCAAGGGGAGAGGAAAGTCACTCAACTGTGGGGTCTGTGGGTTGATCAGTTTCCTGGGTCCAGGGTCAAACTTACGGGTGAATTTTAATTTTCTTTTATTCTCTTCCTGGGTGCATGGAAGTCCCCCTGGAGGGTTGTGTGTTGAGGAGGGGGGAAATATACTTTTAATTCCTAGCAAAGATGCTAAATGTTTTTAGTGCAGAAAATTAAGTAGGTAGGTAATGGCCTGTTCCTTCCAACTTATGGGATGTCCCAGAGCAATGCCTCATGAGGACAATAGGATGCATCACTTATAAGAATGGTTTACTGGATCGCCCCTTATGGGCATAACTTTTTTATGTTCCCGGAATGTCAAGGTCATTTTTTTAAAAACATGCATTATTTTGACAGTAAATATGAGATGATATTAAAATATTAGCAGCTGGATGATTTTTTAAAAAATTGCACGTACTGTCTTTTTACTGGGTTTTATCAAGTGACTAGGATTCTCTTTGGTGTAATAAATGGAAGGATTGGAAGTTCAGATGGGTTAAGACCCTTTCTCTCTTAACTTTTTGGAATATATGCTATGAAGGTTCCTGACCTGTTCTTTCTGTGCTGTACTATATTATGGCACGTTTTTCTTGCCTTTGCTAATATTAGAGTACAAATGTACTGGCTAATCTGTTAAGGTACACAGAAGGGCAATGATTGTAAAGGGCAAGGGGTCTGCTTATAGTTCTGTCATAACTGTAAACTTTGAATAATTATTGAACTGTTTTTTTAAATTTTTATTTATTCTTATCTGTCATCTTTTCCTTTAAGTTAACATGATACTTTTTGGCAGGTAGCAGACTTAAAGCAAAGGGGTTTTTTCCATATGTAATTTTATACTAGATATTGATCTGCAAAAGGTACGTTTCTTCATCACATGCATATCACCTTTTTTGCTTTTCAAAAAGTGGCGACCTTGATCTTACATTGATAAGATCACCTTTCATGAAGGAGAACCTTAAAATGCTTTCCAAAGAATAGGAATCATGTTTCCCATTCTGGAAATGCAGCTACTTCTGGGGTGAAATATGACGCGTGTTTAATAGCAAACAGATCCTTTTACATAAGTTAAAGACACAACATTAAAAATACCATGTCACACTGGAATTTGCTTGTATACCAGATGTGATAAACTGGGATACATGTGTGCCCAGTTATGAACTCTGTCTTGTATTAAATGTGAAAATGCTGGCACTATGATTGCATAAGGTTGGGAATGCCCAAATTGGATCTGCTGTACTTCTTCCCAATGAAACGCCATGCCTGGAAAGGATGTTTGACACCATGTTAAAGGAATAACAGGAACCGTTAGGGAGAAATTTAGGGCCATTCACTTTGATTTGTGTCTCCTCTACTGGCTTATCACCATAAAACAATGACTTTTCTATACAGCATCCTGTAGAAGGAGAGGAGCTGGCGGGGGGTTGCGTAACTGATGGATCTTTAGTTAGGCCAGGTCTACACTAGACCATAAAATGGCTTGTAGATGCACAATTCCAGCTACAGCAGTTGCATAGCTGGAATCCACGTATCTACAATCGATTAATGTGGCTCTCCTCACTGAGGGAGATTGATGGGAAAAACGCTCCTGCCGACCTCCTTTGCTCCTCGTGAGAATGAGGAGTGCCACAGTCGACAGCCAAGCTCTACTGGTTTGATTTAGTGCATCCCTGCTAGGCATGCTAAATGAAAGCCCGGAATATCAATCCTGACCGGGTCGGTCTTCCAGGACGTATAAATGTACCCTAAGAGACTGGGGACTTGGTTTTTGATTTTGGTCTCTAGAGTAGCAGTAGCCTATGTCCCAAGGAAGAGCGTCAGACAAGAGGTCTGAGCCAAGAATAGTGCTCTGTAGACCTACAGCTAGAAACAGCTTACATTTTACCCTGACCCAACTGGCCTGGGAGCACATGGGAGCCAGGATTGGGTCCACTCTCAGCAGACAGACTACGGAGAGGCACTGGACCAGGTTGCAACAACAGGGTTTACCACCAAAGCTGGGTGATGGCTTCCCAGTTTGTTCAGATGGATTTGGGGACAGCAGCTAAGAGACTTGCTAGAATTTACCACAGTTGGAAGTGGCTGTGGCATGTGGGCCTGGTCACGTGCTTGTTCACGTCGGCTTCTGCCTCTTGATGGCACCTTGGGACCTCCTTGGCGGTCACTGCTGCTCCCAACCCGTTTCCAGAGGAACAGCTGCTTTTGAAACTATGCTGTGAGGTGAAGCTAAGAAACAAATAGTGAAGTGGTTTCCATGTTGAGAGTGGTAAATGAGGGAATTCCATGTGGCAGGACTGCAGCCCCCGGGGAGGGTGTACACTTGGCCAGAAGTCTGCAGCCAGCCAGCCAGCCCTGCCTTCAGGGGAATATACCCAATGTAGAGTCTCACTGTGGATGTCTGGTTGCGAATGACTCCCTTGAGCCTCTGGTGCTCAGGGGCAGGCCAGTCTAACAACCAGGAGCGCTGCTGTGCGTCTGACCATGTGGCTTGCGACAGATGTCCAGCCACCTGACGATCTTTTGCCAGCGAGAAACGGACAACACAAAATTCTGGAAACAAACCCCTGCATGTTAGCTGAGGAATCCCTGAATTGGGAGAATTTGAAAAAAAGGCCAAAAAAAGCCACCTCTTAATTTGGAGTATTGCAGGTTTTCAAGTCAGCAATTTCCCACTCTTCCAGTTAATTCTGCTCTTGGTAAAATAAAAGGAGAGCTCTGCTCTTTGTTTCTGACCTTTTGAAGGCGGTTGCATGTCTAGCCAGCAGCCTATCTGACATTCGCATAAAATGGGTCAGGGTTTCTGTAACAGTGGGTGGAATCCTGCCAAACTTGGCATGTAAGTTTCAGTCCTGCATTCCCTCTAATCTTTTCCATCCACGTGCGGAATAAATTTTTCCATGTGCATTGAGGCATGTGCCAATGTGCACCACAAATAGAAACAAAAAAAGACTATCTGGGGCACTCTGCTAATCAGCGGGGCATCCATTCCTTTGGGAGTGGCCCTAGAAGCGTGCAGCTTACAGGGAATGCTGGTTCACTCCCTCTGAGGTCTGTGTTTTGATGCTCAGATGAAACTGCCAGGCTTTGCCTGAGTCTGTGGCAACTTTCCAGGCGATTCTGGTGTCTTGACATTATCAAAATGTGAAGTCGAAGATCTCACTTCTCCAAGACAACCCAGCTCCCTCTCTCTCTCCCTCTCCCTTGATTTTTGGGTAGGAGCGTAGTGGTTGGCAACTGCTCTCTGGTGAGGGATGGTGCATTGCTCAGAGATGAACTTCTTGCCTGACCTTCCCCCACCAGTTTCATAGCATCAGTCCTATCACTTTGGGGCAGCTGGTGCTGTAGCTGCTCGCTGGATGGGTCTTGTCCTTACATAAGAACATAAGAATGGCCATACTGGGTCAGACCAAAGGTCCATCCAGCCCAGCATCCCATCTGCCGACGGTGGCCAATGCCAGGTGCCCTAGAGAAGGAGAACAGAAGACAATGATCAGGTGATTTATCTCCTGCCATCCATCTCCTGCCCTTGTTCTGAAGGCTAGGGCACCATACTTTATCCCTGGCTAATAGCCATTTATGGACCTAACCTGCAAAAATTTATCAAGCTCTTTTTTAAACCGTAATAGAGTCCTGGCCTTCACAGCCTCCTCGGGCAAGGAGTTCCACAGGTTGACTGTGCGCTGTGTGAAGAAAAATTTCCTTTTATTAGTTTTGAACCTACTACCCATCAATTTCATTTGGTGTCCCCTAGTTCTTGTATTATGGGAAAAGGTAAATAATTTTTCTATATTCACTTTCTCCACACCATTCATGATTTTATATACCTCTATCATATCGCCCCTCAATCGCCTCTTTTCCAAACTGAAAAGTCCCAGTCTCTCTAGCCTCTCCCCATATGGGACCCGTTCCAAGCCCCTAATCATCTTAGTCGCCCTTTTCTGAACCTTTTCTAATGCCAATATATCTTTTTTGAGGTGAGGAGACCACATCTGCACGCAGTAGTCAAGATGTGGGCGTACCATAGTTTTATATAGGGGAAGCATGATATCTTTTGTCTTATTATCGATCCCTTTTTTAATAATTCCTAACATCCTATTTGCCTTACTAACTGCCGCTGCACACTGCGTGGATGTCTTCAGAGAACTATCCACTATAACTCCAAGATCCCTTTCCTGATCTGTCGTAGCTAAATTTGACCCCATCATGTAGTACGTGTAATTTGGGTTATTTTTTCCAACGTGCATTACCTTACACTTACCCACATTAAATTTCATTTGCCATTTTGCTGCCCAATCACTCAGTTTGCTGAGATCTTTTTGTAGTTCTTCACAATCCCTTTTGCTTTTGACTGTCCTGAACAACTTGGTGTCATCTGCAAACTTTGCCACCTCACTGCTTACCTCATTTTCTAGATCATTGATGAACAAGTTGAACAGGATCGGTCCCAGGACTGACCCCTGGGGAACACCACTAGTTACCCTCCTCCATTGTGAAAATTTACCATTTATTCCAACCCTTTGTTTTCTGTCTTTTAACCAATTCCCGATCCATGAAAGGATCTTTCCTCCTATCCCATGACCACCTAATTTACATAAAAGCCTTTGGTGTGGGACCGTGTCAAAGGCTTTCTGGAAATCTAGGTATATTATGTCCACTGGGTGCCCCTTGTCCGCCTGTTTATTAACCTCTTCAAAGAATTCTAACAGATTAGTTAGACACGACTTCCCTGTGCAGAAACCATGCTGACTTTTGCCCAACAATTCGTGCTCTTCTACGTGCCTTGCAATTTTATTCTTTACTAGTGTTTCTACTAATTTGCCTGGTACTGATGTTAAACTTATCGGTCTATAATTGCCAGGGTCTCCTCTAGAGCCTTTTTAAAATATTGGCGTTATATTGGCCGTCTTCCAGTCATTTGGTACCAAAGTGGATTTAAAGGATAGGTTACAAACCACTGTTAATAACTCCGCAATTTCACATTTGAGTTCTTTCAGAACCCTTGGGTGAATGCCGTCTGGTCCTGGAGACTTGTTACTATTCAGCTTATCAATTAACTCCAGAACCTCCTCTAATGTCACTTCAATCTGAGTGAGTTCCTCAGATTTGTCACCTAAAAAGGCTGGCTCAGATTTAGGAACCTCTGTAACATCCTCAGCCGTGAAGACCGAAGCAAAGAAATCATTTAATTGCTCCGCAATGGCACTGTCTTCCTTGATCGCTTAGTCCTTAGTCTAGTTTCTGACACCTCCCTTTCCTCCCACATCCTGTTTAAAATGCATCATTGTGCTAGAGACTGTTGGACGTTTGTGTTTAATTCTTGCCAATAGTGAACATGCTCCCCTGTTCCCTTCCCTATTCCGGGGACCCCCTAGTGCTGCTGTACATTGTGGGGTGCATCAGAGCTCAGAAAACCCATTGGGCTGGATGAACCAACCATGACACCAGGAGCAGCCGCAGCTTTTGAAGTCCTGCTGATTGGCACACATTGGAGTGGATGGGCAGTTTCCTTCTCTG
Source organism: Carettochelys insculpta (assembly GCF_033958435.1). Classification (NCBI taxonomy): domain Eukaryota; kingdom Metazoa; phylum Chordata; order Testudines; family Carettochelyidae; genus Carettochelys; species Carettochelys insculpta. The sequence goes on along the minus strand of NC_134149.1, from coordinate 6,916,804 downwards.
GACTTGTGGGAGTGGGTTTGCCTGCCCTTCTGACCCAGCGGTGGAAAATGAAGTGCTCCAGCCACCTGGCTGCTCGGAGCTACCAGGAGGTGTGTGTGCCTGCTGTCTCACTGGAAGAGAGAACTGCAGGCCACATGACTCCCAGTAGGTTTGCTGAAGGGAGGAATAGCCGGGCTCAGAACCAGTGGTAGTCAGAAGTCATTGGTGTGGTGTCCTAAGCTCTCCTACTCTGGCTGCGAGCCTGCACTCCCACTGTACATCACATTAGCCCTGCACAGATGGCTACTCTGGTAGACATCAAGAAAGCCCCAAAAGACCACAAAAAATCAGTCTATTGGAAGTGAAGCTCAGTCCCTGCTTCCCTGGATCAGATGCCTACAGTTAGGTAACACATATATACTCATTAGAATAAACCAGCTCAGTCAAGGCCAGGATTACAACACTGCCCCCTTGGGAGGACAAAGAGTTAAATTGAGGTACCCTAACGTTTATAGACTAACAATCTATGGTACACACCTTACATATCATCTTACACATTAATGGCATGTGTTAGCTCTCCTGACACTTCAGACAAAGCATTCCTATTGTTGCACTTTCCATCCTGAAGTTTCAGACAAAATATCAGAATTCATCACTTGTCAGACTGTTTTATCGTGTGCTAGGTTGGGTTGTCCTTGTGCTGTCCTGGCGGACTGTATTTACACGATCCGTATGTTTTAGCAGTACTAATGCTGAGTTTGCGTCCCAAACACTGACTTTCAGGCAAACATCTGCTTTTGATAGGGCCTTGCTGTTACACGATGTCATGCTTACTTTGGTTTGGACCAGAGAACTTATACTAGGCCCACGTTTCAGACTCTTTATCCTATACCAGCTGCAAAGCTTTTTATGACTGGGGCCAAGGGTGTGACTGGTAATGAGCCCATGCGCAAGTTCAGCCTGGTTGGAGGTTGCATTGACCAAGGGTCACAGAGCTGTAGGTGCTGGCAAACATTTTACTAACCAACACAAAAAGCAGTCAAGTAGCACTTTAAAGACTAGCAAAATAATTTATTAGGTGAGCTTTCGTGGGACCGACCCACTTCTTCAGACCATAACCATACCAGAACAGACTCACTATTTAGGGCACAGAGAACAAAAACAGTAATCGAGGGCAAATCAGAAAAAAATGATCAAGGTGAGCAAATCAGAGAGTAGAGGGGGGAGGGAAGGTCAAGAATTTTATTAAGCCAACTATGCAGACGAGCCCCGATAGTGACTCAGAAAATTCCCATCCCGGTTCAAACCACGTGTTAATGTGCCGAATTTGAACATAAAAGCCAGCTCGGGTGTTTCTCTTTGAATAGCGGTGTGAAAATTTTTTTTCAGTGACACGCATACCCTTAAATCATTAACAGAATGCCCCATTCCATTCCATTCTGTTAATCACTTAAGGGTATGCGTGTTACTGAAAAAAATTTTTCGCACCGCTATTCAAAGAGAAACAGCCGAGCTGGCTTTTATGTTCAAATTCGGCACATTAACACGTGGTTTGAACCGGGATGGGAATTTTCTGAGTCACTATCGGGGCTCGTCTGCATACTTGGCTTAATCTAATTCTTGACCTTCCCTCCCCCCTCCACTCTCTGATTTGCTCACCTTGATCATTTTTTTCTGATTTGTCCTCCTTGCTTACTGTTTTTGGTTCTCTGTGCCTTAAATATTGAGTCTGATCTGGTATGGCTATGGTCTGAAGAAGTGGGTCTGTCCCATGAAAGCTCACCTAATAAATTATTTTGCTAGTCTTTAAAGTGCTACTTGACTGCTTTGTGTTTTGATAGTATATAAACTAGCACGGCTCCCTCTCTGTTACTATTTTACTTACCAATATTTGATATCAAAGCAATGTCCTACAAACGCTGGCAAGGAAAAGGAAGGCAGCCAGGGGGTTGACTCCAAGAAAGCGTGTGACTGGCCCGTCTCTGGTTTGCTCTTGCTGTCAGAGGCAAATCTTGAGCCCTGGCAAAATTCCTATTGAATGGAACCATTGGTTTGTGTTCATTTATTTTTTCACTACCATTTAAAGTAGTGACAGGTCAGTGTATCACTTTAATTTGGCTCTTGTGATCCTAAAGAGTGCTGACCATTTCTAAGCAGAACATAATCCACAATGAGGCTTTATTTTGATAAAAAAAATTATAGGAACGGCCAACTTGGCTCAGGCTAGCCCATCTAGCCCAGTCATCCAACAACAGTCAGTGTTACATGCTTCAGACGGAATGAACAGAACAGGGTGATTGAGTGGCTGGTTCATTCTCTTATGTCCAGTCTCAGCTTCTAGCACTCAGAGGTTTAGGGACACCCAGAGCATGGGGTGGACCCATCCTGCATGAGCTCATCTAATTTTTTTTTTTTTTAACCCACTTGTACTTGAAGCCTTCGCATCATCCCTTTGCAATGAGTTCCACAGGTTGACTGTGCCTTGTGTGAAGTACTTTCTTTTGTTTGCTTTAAACTTGCTGCCTATTAATTTCCTTGTGGGAACCCTGATACATAGATTGTGATAAATTAAATAATGTTTTTTTATTTGCTTTCTCCATAGCATTAATGCTTTCCTAGATTCCTACTGTATCTCCTTTAGTTGTATCTGTTCTAAGATGAACTGTCCCGAATTTTTAAATGTCTCCTCAGATAAAAGCTGTTCTATATCCCTAACTGTTTTTATTGCACTTCTGTGCACCTTTTCCAATTCCGATCTATCTTTAGTGCGGTTCCATTTGCCCCTAATATTCAGCGTATGGGCATACCATAGATTTATACAGTGAAATCAGGATATTTTCTGTCATTTTATCAATGTTTTCTAGTGGTTCCTAACCTTCTGGTAGCTTTTTTGACTGCTGTTCCAGATTGAGTGGATGTTTTCTGAGTACCATCCACAAGGAGACCAAGATCTGATTTTTGAATAACAACAGCTAATTTAGACCCAATGGTTTAGTATGTATAGTTGGGATTACTGTACATTTTCCAACATGCATTACTTTACGCTCGTCTATATTGAATTTCATCTGCCACTTTGTTGCTCAGTCAGCCAGCTCTGCGAAAACTCTTTGTAAATCTTTGCAGTCTGCTTGGACTTGAATAACTACATCTCTTGTGCAAACTTTGCCACAGTGTAATTCCTGGGTGTCATCTCAACTGTAAATTACAGGTTCTTTGAACAGCAAGTAATTGCATGTTTATGGAACCAAACTATTGGTGCCTAGATTAGATACCCCTTTATACAGCATATATAAACACTTGTATTCTTCTTCCTCAGAATGTGGATTTTTATGTGAAAGTTCTCTTTCCCTTGTTGTACGCATTTTTTCCTTGGAAAAAAAATATAGGCTAGTGAAAATTTTAGCGTTTTTCTTTTTTTAATTGCACCTCTGTGAAAACGTTCATTTAATGTAGATTCAACAGGACTCTTCTGTCTTTATAATCACTTGAATAAAATGGTAACTTTTACACTTGATGAAAGATACACATTTATGCCAACACGGTTAACAAGTGCCCTTAGAATCATAAAACACTAGAACTGGACGGGACCTCAAGAGGTCGTCAAGTCCAGCCCCCTGCCCTCACAGCGGGACCAAGAACTATGTATATCATCCCTGTTAGATAATCATGTAACGTGTTCTTAGGTATCTTCAGCAATGGAGATTCTGCAACCACCCTATGCAATTTATTTCAATACTCAACCACCCTGACAGGAAATTTTCCTAATGTCCAACCTAAACCTCCCTTGCTGCGAAAGACCATTACTGCTTGTCCTAACCTCAGTTTAGGCTCTTTAAAAGGTACAGTAAGAAAGTTTATAATAGAATGAAAATATGTGGAGATAGTTTGCAATAACGAATTTTACAGAAATATCCTACATGTTAATTAGCTGGGTTCTTTCTGTCATTTACCCGGCCACGATTTCAAGGGATTGTACCTGGCTCAATTGAATCATTCAACAGTATTTTCAGTGTATCGCATACAACTTTACTACTCGTGTATGAAATATGGCAAAGCGGTTTAATGTTTGTGCCACAAATGAAACATTATTAATAATTATCAAGGCTGAGCAGGTTCATTTTGATACTTAGAGGAATTCATACAAGCACATTGCACAATGAACCACTAGGCTGAATTATTGCTTCTTCACAGCTGTGAGTTCAGTGTTCATTTCTCCATAGAATGTTTTGTGGCACATTTCACCTGCCATAGAGTTTGAGTAAGAAGGGGCGTGTGAATCATAGACAAGCACAAAGAAACAGTAATAGGAATTCCCTACAAAGTAAGTTTGGAATTCTGATCTGCTTGTGCACTTGGATCATGTCTGAATTTTCACCAGCTGAAAGTCCACATTCATCATCTGCCTTGTTTTCCTACAGGCCTCCTTCCCAGGGAACCTGCAGTTAGTGATGGTTCTGCGTCCCACAGGGTTTTTCCAGCGTACTTTCACCGACATCGGATTCCGCTTTAGTCAGGAGGATTTTCTGCTCAAATTACCGGTAGGGGTATATCAGCTGTGCATTATATTCATGTAATCATCCATACTGCTTTGGTACCATGCTGCTGTGTCCAGGCAGTGTCCAGACCTAATGCCTGGTCGTGCAATGTGAATGGGACTTTTCTTCTAATAATGCAGTGTTTCAATGAACATAGGTTTTGAAAAGCGAATTTTTCTGGTGCGTTGTGAAAAACACTCATGGATACATTTTCTTTAGGAGAGAACTTGATAGATGTTTGAAGGGAGTGGAATGACAGCCCTGTCCCGCCAAGTTTTTAGTCTTCAGAAGTAGTATTATACTGGACAATGGCAGTACAGGCTGAACTACATGACTGCCTAGTGTGCATTTACCCAGAGCTTGGGAGCGTGGGTGGGGGGCATGAAAAGGTAGCTCCTTATTTAATAACGGTTTAACATTTGGAATGTCTGAAGAGACTTCCCTGTGTCCGTAGTGTTGTTGACGCGCAGTCAGTTGCTATTACCTTAGTCTCAGTATAAAAGTGGTGTGAAAAGCCTTAGTTTTATTTATTTTCAGAATAGTTTGGTTCTCAAGGGGACATGTTTCAGAGAGGCTCAGCAATCTCTCCCTATGCTGCTGGCCTGTGTCCAAGAGGCTGGTTCAGGCCCTCTTTTCAGGGCTCCAGCTTTATTTCTATCACGTCAAACTAGTACAGGCTGCACCTCCTTAAGCTAGAACTCTCTCATCTGGCAACATCCGTAATCTGGCAGGATGACCACTTATTATGATGTGGGCAAGTTCTGTGATCTCAATATTTGTTTCCAGCCACCAGCCCTGGCTCTCAGGGTTCTCTGTTGTTATTTAGCTGTAATTTACTGCTAAACGTTTTCTAAGAGGCCAGTAAGCACTGGAAATGTTGGTAATGCTGCTAGACAAAATTGACCTCCTGAGGTCCAGCAGATTCTCTTGTTGGGCACTGGTCAGGTTCTGAGTGTGCCAAACGAGAGAGGCTCAACCTGTAGAGCGTATCAGTTGTCGATTTCCCCCCAGGCCGTTGTCTTCGGGGCCCTGCAGGGCCAGTCTGTTTCCTACAGGATTCCACTCTGTTGGTTGCCTGCTTGAGTGTCATCTGCAGACTCTGGGCTTTTCCCTCCAAGAGCCAACCTACTTCTTGTGGCTCCCTCACCGGTCATGGTCTGTTGTAAGAGTCTTCTTGCCCCCTGTGGCATCTATCCCAGCTGAACCACTCGCGGCTTTGATCCACAGCTGACTAGCCTCAGCTGGGATACTTGCTGGGCTGTCACTGGGGAGGCTGGACCCATCTCTGCTTAAAGGGCCTGCCACCCCATGACATACCTTATTCGTGAAACCACAGGAACTTTATGTGCTTGGAGGCTGGGACCGATAGAGAGCAGCTAAAATAAGAAAAGCATTAATAGAACTTGGTCTGAAAAGCTTTGTCATCCCCTCCCCAATCATAAATGATTTATTATTATTCATTATTACCATTATTAATAGATTTATCTATTTTATTTTTACCAAATTTTTTTCACTCTGTTCTGTTTCAAAAAATAAAACAAAACAAGCCGCAGCCCCCCCACCCCAAAAAAAATCCAAACAGCCAGCTGCAAAAGCCAAAACAAAACACTGCAGCATCTTTGCGAACTCAGACTTCACTCAGGAAAGAGATTTAGTGTTTGCGTCAAAACTGGAAAAATCCATAGTTTGCATATTTGTATATGAATCTGACCCAATATAGCTGTACAATACCCAGTGGGAATTTTAAGTATATATTTTTCCACATGAAATTTAAGTCTCTCCTCTCACCACAAAGCACATCACTGCTGTTTACACACCTTGCCGTTTAGTCACTGATGCTGCAATTAGACCCATGTGGCTGAACCTTCACCTTCATGATCCTGGTGGTACACTGCTGGGGTTTTCCTGTATGGGTCCCATTGCAGCTTCTCAGGACCGCTGTACGGGTGCACTCCTCTCCACAGTCTTAGGAAGACTCACGTGTGCTCAACTGAACACAGCGTGACGGTTTCCATTGACTTCTGTGAGACAGCTTGCCATGCACATAACTGACTTGGTACAAGAGTTTTTGCAGGACAGAAATCCTTATTCTGTGTTCTTTAGTATTTATGGAGCCTTGATTCAGATTGGGCATTTTATGTGCTACTGAAATATAAATCCCAATAAGACACAGATTATTAGGTGTTTGGAGTTATCCTATAACCGAATAGTCTAGAAAAAATCCTAGTATTAAAGAGTCTGTTCAGGTAAACGAAATCTAATCACTTCTATCTGCCCAACAAGCTACTGATGTACTCAGTGGAAATTTGGGTGTTTCACTAATTTGTCCATGCAACTGAGATTGAAAATGCAGAATATTCTTTTCCTTAAATGTCAATGAAAGGGAAAAGAAATGATGTATTTGCTATCCAACCTGCTACTTTGCAAAGTCCTTTTTCTAGCTTGCACTCAACCCTGTGTTTTGAAAGGATGGCTGCTGGCTAATTTATGTCTGCCTCAGAAGAAGTTGAGTCCACTCATGTTGGGTCCACTTAAGTCTGCTGAAGTGGAATAGCTGTATATTATAAAACACATGCCTAACTATTATAGCCATAATTGACAAATGCAAATCTTTGAGATGAAAGATGTGTGAAAAGAAGGTGTGGCATAAAGAAACAATGGGTGCAAAACCAATTTTGTGAATACAGTAGGGCCTTGATTTTTATGAATGCTGATCTAATGAGCAAGAAATTATGCAAACCATTTTTCCTGATGTTAAAATAAATGTGCATATAGTGAAAGTAGTGTCAGTGAAGAACACATCAACACCTCTTCACATTCTGATACCTTTTGTGCAGTGGAAATTACTTTACAGTAGTTTGCAAGATGGGAAGAAATTTGATGCAACGTACAACCCCTCAACAGATCCCTCCTATCTACTGTGGTTTGGAGATGTTCAATTTTGTGAAACTTTTCAGTCCCCAATTAGTTCGTAAAAGAGATTAGTACCTGAAAAATTGCAGGCTGGGTTTGCATGTGAATTGCGAAGAAGCTGCAGTGAATCAGTTAACGATATTTTTGTTCCTCACTCCTAGGTTGTTATGCTGAGCTCAGTCAGTGATTTGTTGATGTATATTGATGAGAAGCAGCTAACTCCGGAGTTCGGGGGCACCTTGGAGTACCGTCATAGTGAATGGGTTATCTTCAGAACTGTACGTAGTGCAACTCATGTGATGGTAGAATGCGGGAAGTGTAGCTCAACCAGGGCCCAGTTCTCTAAAGTGCTGAGAGCTGCTGTCTCTCCCCCACAATAATTCCTGGAAGATAATGAGCACCTGCAGTTTCCTGGTTAATGTCCTACAAGATCAAGCCCTTTGTGTAGCCCGAGTTATTGGCAGTGCTTCATGGGATCTGAAAGCAGAAAGGTTGTGTATCTTTACCCCCTCATCTACCTGTTCCCTGACCCAGCCCTCTAGAAGTTTCCATCCTCCATCTGCTCCTTCTCATCTCTGCTCTTCCAGCAGCTGTGGGATTCTTTAGCCCTGTCTCTCAGGCCAGCAGTGTCCTCTCTGCCCCTTCCCAGGCAGAGGAGCCATACTGTTGCACAGAGGAAAGGAGAGAAAGGCGTGGACCTGCCTTGAACTTCTGTGTGAATGGTGTCCATTTCTGAGGGGAAGGTGTCAGAATTCTGCAGTGGCCCTTACTGGCTGCTCTTGCCCAAGAAGGCAGCCAATCAGAGAGGGTAGCCCTCCCCTCAAGTAAATAGCAAACGTGCATCTCTCAGCAACCCGCCTGACTTCTTAAAATTGTTATTTTCTCCAATACTTGGCCTGGTACTCTTTAAGCATTGCTTATTGACTGGGATTTTCAAAGGAATATACAGGAGTTAGGCCCTGAATTTCTGTGGGAGATGGGACACTAACTTCCTTGGGTCCCTCATTGCTTTGCAATCATTTCAAAGTTCTCTTCGCAGCAGATGCAAAAATCTTTCCCTTTGTCACACTGGTTCAAACTGACACATATTGTGTGTGTTTTCATATGTGGGTTAAAATAACTAAATCACAGTGTTTGTTCCTTGTATATGCTACTCTTTCATCTTGCCAGGTTTGTATGACTTTGGCCTCCATGCTGTCTCTGAGCTGTCTCCTGTCATAAATTTCTGTGCAACATCTTTGATGTCAGTAGACTTTCTGCTCGCAGAGCAGTGGGTAATCTGTTACCCAGACAGCTCAAAAAACTAATGAAAACTGCGTCAAATTATTGCTTAAAATCTAGTGCTAGAATGAGCACCCCAAGGTCAGACCTCGGTATCTGCATGGAGGTCATTGATGAATGGGGACCAGCAGCATTCCTTTCAAGTTCTGAACCTGACATTAAGAAAAACCAGGAGCACCTTATAAGCACCTTTTCTCTTAGCAATGTAACGTACTGAACATACTTTAAAAAAACAGGCTGAGAAAATGTGGAGAGATCTGCTAACAAATGAAAACATGCTCACTGTGACATTCACAAGGGTGGCCCACCTTAGATGAACTGGCTTTTTAAATCATCCTCTTGTTCAAGGATTAAAGTACATTAATTTCCCAGCTATTTTGAAGCTTAGGACAAATCTCCCATTTACTCTCAAGCAAGCAGGGTTCGAGCTGGGGTGCTCAAATGAGCATTAAGGAGTTCATTGACCCACTCCCACTGAATTTCAATGACTTGGATGTGCCTAACCCCCTTAAGCTCATCTGAAATGTCTGTATTGTCCTGTTGTGCTTTTCTGATGCATTCTCAGTGTGTCCTGACTACTGAGCTGATGAAACAATTGTCTTCCTCCAGGCTATAGAGAGCTTTGCATTAATGGTGAAGGAAATTGCACAAATGTTACAATCCTTTGGCACGGAGCTGGCGGAGACGGAGCTGCCGGATGACATCTATTCAATCGAGCGCATCCTGGCTTTGAGGACAGAAAAGTATTGTCAGCTCAAGGTATGTGACTAACAAACTTAACTCCGTATTGAGTCAATCTCCGACTGCAAGGTTGGGCTTCTGTGGTTTAATTTTTCTCTCTCTCCCTTCATGTGAATGTGCAGGGGCAGCTGGTGAAGGAGAAGTGGGGGAGGCACTGGCCATAACCCCACCTAACTTGGGAAAGGGCTAGGACAAACCCCTTCTACCCCACGTCCCATCTCTCCTCACTCACTGCCTACGCTTGTTCTGTCCCGCCCCTACACGCCCCCTCCCCTCCCCTGCCTCGACCAAGGCCGTCTGGGGAACTAGCATGGTGGGGATTGAGGGCAGCATTGGGGGCAGGCTGGGTTCTCCAGACTCACTGGCAGCAGCTGCCAGTGAGTGTGGAGTTAGTCCCACCCTTCCTCTGAGCAAGGGGGCCAGAGGAAATCTCTCTCCTGTGTCACTAAGTGTCATTCTTTCATCTGATGCAGGATCTCTCTTGAAATTCAAATCAGCAGCCCTTCTGCCTTCCTTACCTGCCTAACTTCAGGTTTTTTCTGGGTTACCTTCAAACCATGGTCTTGATATCCACTCTGATCCTGTATTTCCCAATTCATCTTCTGCTATCTGCCAAAAGGGCCAAATCACCAGCACACGTGAACTTTCTCTGCGTCTCCATGGGCTTGTTCTCCTGCTCATTAATTCCGTAACTAGGATGAAGAGACATGGACTCGGCCCACTCCCTTGTCTTCATCCAGCCATCACCTCAGAACGCTCCATAATTCCATGTATTCGTACCATCTTTTTCCATCTCTGAGCAGAATAAATTTTATGTGCTCTGAGGCGGCTACTGATGTGTACCACCAGTAGAAATGCTTGCTGACACCTGTGAGTGCTCTGGTAGTCAGCTGGGCAGCACCCGAAACTCTTCCAGGTGGCTGTCAAAGAAGGGATACACTGGTCGTCACACAGTTTGTATCTTTCACGCACCCCAGTTTCTTCATATCTTGTTTCATTGTTTGTATTTTCTGGCAGCCCCCCCAAACCAGTTTCCTACCATCTTCCTCCTCCAGTTACACGTACAGTTCTTCAGCCCCCATCCTTGCCTGAGCGACTGCCTTTATGGCCTGCTTTTTGCCTTTGTACGCGTTTTTGTTTGTTTCGGTATCATGAGCTGCTTGCTCTCTCAAACGCTGAATAATTTTGTTTGTCAACTGCTCCTACACATCAGGTTTCCACTACCAACTTATCCTGCTCACTCACCCCATATTACCATTCGTCCTGCAATATTTTACCTCAGCTGCCATCATGAAAAGGTTTTCATATTTTTTCCATTCTTTTTCCACAGACTTAGTTGCCATTGGCAAAGCATGAAAGCCTTCCTTTATTTTTTTGGCAGAATTCTTCGTTTCTTGTTCTTTTTCATATTTACAGATATTTTTTACTTATTTGCGATTCTGATCAAACATATTGTCTGCTGACACAAGGATTTGTGGTACAGCAGCCACCAACCAAGCTGGGTTTTTTTGATACTACCACATATGCAAAATGCCAGAATGGGTATTGTTCTGAAGTAACCTATACCCATTAACTTAACTGTAACTATCCTTAACTTTGGTTCAGATATACCAAGGCCCAGTGGTATGACTGTGATCATTTACCTTGACCGCCTATATAACATAGGCCATAGTATTTGCCCCAAGATTCTCAACAGATCTTTGAGAAAGATATCCAATCTTGATATCAAATTTGTTGATGGAGAATCCACCACAACCCATGGTAATCAGTTCCAAAAATTAATTATTCTCACTGTTAAATTTTTACTTGAAGATTAATTGTTGAGTTCCCATGGATTTGAAGTTACATCTTCCACCAAAGGAGGTAAAACCCTCTGACCAGTGCCAATAGCCTGCGTGATAGACCGGCTCATGCAGCCAGTGGGGCTTCTAGTGCCATGGGTTATAGGACCAAGTTTTGTGTTTGAACTAGACCAGGGGTGAGCAAAGTGTGTATGTATGTATAGGCACTTATAAAATATAGACAGCAGAGTTAAAACACTGCTGTATTTTTAAAAACAGTCGTTGTAATATATGAATTATGTATTGTATTTCCTGCTTGATTTAACCTTTGTGCTTAAGAATAAATCCATAGCTAATGAAGAAATTGTCAGTTACAGATATGATAGCAAATGTAGACATGTCAGCGATGCCCACCTTTTTTGCAGGGAAGACAAAAATAACACGAGTTTTCATTTGCATTTAAAACATTGAGATGCTGCTTTTAAATTAATGGTTCAGTGGAAATCCGCTTTTTTAAAAGCCTCATTCATTAGTATAAAATATCAAAAAGACTTGAGTTTTTGAACACAGAGGAGGCTGGTTGTATGTGTGTGTTTTCAGGAATATGAAAGAATAAGCTAGATAAGAAATTACACACAGATTGTGATGATAATGATCAAGGTTCTTGTGTTGCTGTCATGGCAACTAAAAGGTTGGGGCAGGAAATTTTAAGCTATAAGAACTATCACACGAATTGAATCCGAGCAGTTGTGTACCGGTGATACTGAACAGAAGGCAGTTGTAAAGGTAATGAGAAGAAGACAGAAGCTCGTTAAGCAGACTTAGAAATTAACCCCTTTGATATACAGAAAGGGGAAAAATCTGATTAAACAACTGTTCAGTTGTTCTCTATGATTAGCCTACAGCATCATCCCATGTAATGAAATTGTCTGAAACAAAAGGAGAATCCAGGACTCTGGAGAGCTAAACATGAGAGGATAAAGTAGCAGCCACCTCTTCACCAAAGCAGTTGCTCTTCCCTTTTGAGTTGCTGGATTTCTGAAGTATCAAAAAGGGTGAGGTCCTGTATCGCTTCAATCAAGTGCCAGTTGATAATAGCATGTGCCAACAGTCTGCACCACACGTTCTGGTTAGCTGTTACGTCCAGCCCCGCTGGCCGTCCCTCCCTTGCGATCTCTACAGCTCAACTTCGGACAACATCTGCCCCTCTTACCTTCTTCTGGCCTGGCCCCCTCGCCGTCCTTCCCTGCCCTTTTCTTTCCTTTCAGCTCATTCTCTCCTAAGCAACTTGTTCCCCCCCATCTTGGGAAACTACAGTAAACTCCTTCAGATGCAGCAGCCCCAGGATCGGCAGGTTGCTGGGTATTCAGATATTCTGGATAATAGAGAGGTGTGCCTAGCAGTGCATAACACTAAAGAAGAACAAGATTAGAAACAAACAAAACTGTATGCAGAGCACTTTATTTACCAGCAACAGTTGCTGTATTTATTTGTATTTGCTTTCGCTATACTGTGCTTATGGAGAACGTAACTAAAATTTACGTATGGTTAAAACACCGGTTATTTGAGAGTTCCGGATGAGAGAGTGCCAGATATGAAAGCGTTTACTGTAACATGACATTACCATTCTCAGCAGTGTTCACCCCTTCTCCCACTCTGTGTTACCTGGTCTATCTTGACCATAAGCTTCTTCGGGCAGGACCATCTGTTGCAGTGCGTCTGTACAGTCCCTAGCACAATGGGCTCCCAGTCCATGTCCGGACTCCCTAGGGGCTCCTATGGTATAAATGAGAAGTATGGAAGACGGCCTGGGGATAAGTAGCAAAATGGGTTATTCTTTTAGCATAGACTAGTGAAATGCACAGGGCCAGATGATGGAGCTGCCTCCCCATCCCCCTAAAGTTCCTCACCGTAGTTTAATTTGCTGGCTATGTATATACTGACGTGGCCAGGCATGCTTCTGAAGGAAGGCTGAGACTAGCTGCTTTTTAATCTCCTTCCTCCTTTGCTCCCTCCCATGATGATCCTGCTGCTCCTTCCTACCCAAAAGGAATATCCAGGAGCACCACCTGCAAGGCATGCTGGGTGCAATTACGCTGGTCTCATGCCTGTGGGGTGTCTCATTAACCAACAGACTGTGCAAGGGCTGGCCTGACTCTACCATTGCTGTGCTGAAGAGCCAAGGTAGGTCAGTCAAAGCCACACGCCCCTGGATGACTTTGATGTCTTGAGGATTACCAGTTCTCTTCATTCCCTCTGGGGCACCTGGCATTGGCTACTGTCAAATGGACCTTTGGCCTCACCCCAGCATAGCTGTTGTAATGGCCCAAAAGGTCTTTCTTGGGTAAGAGTTGGCCTTTAGAGGGAAGTCACATGTGGCAGTGTACCCAGTTAAAAGCCTTTGGTGAAACAATTGGGTCATAGCTAGGAGGGCAGAAGGCAAAGCGTACCCAGTGCATAACTTTGTCTTATGTCTGTGTATTGCATCTATAGCAATAAAGCCCTGAGGTCAGGGTGGGAATATAGCTGTGTTACCGCCACTAGATTGGCACAGCTTCTTTCATCCACCTAGCTGTGCTGGCAGTCGGGAGGTTAGATCGACCTAACTGCATCACCCAGGGCAGGAACGTGTTCCCAGCCTTGAGTGATGTAGCTAGCTCTCAACCAGAGTGGGTGCCACTCTGATAGAGGAGGGTGTAATTTTAAGAGGAAGAATCTCCTCCTAACCTCTAAATTGGAGGGCAAGCCCTGTTCTCTCTTCTCTTCCCTTCCCCTGTTCCCAGCTTCAGCCCTTCCTTGGAGGGGAGGGCAGAGAGGGATGCTGCAGGGTGGTGTCAAGAAGGTAATCATCTGAGTTCATTGCTTAGTGCTCCTTCCTTGCCTTTGCCACTAGGGCTCCCTGGCAGGACAGAACAGAGGCTGATTTCTGGAGCCACAGCCCCTGTTCTGCCTGCCCTCCAACAGGACAGAAGACTTGGCAGACGGACGTGTCCTGACCCTGTTCACCTTCATTCCCCACCACACTCCTTCTGAAAGAGATTTGGAGCTGAGAGGAGGAACCAGTGAGGACGAGCCTTCAGAGAACACAGGATGGGTGGGGGGTGCCTGGGCTTGGGGGGTTGTGGGGCGTGAGAGGCTGAGGGGAATTGTTGTGGTGATCGATCTACACTGGAGTGGCTTAGACTTGGCAGTGAGGAGATGCGGGCTTGGGGATGGGTCTTGGGGAAGAAAGCTGTGGGAGAGGGTAAGGTGTGAGTTTTGGGGGAGGGTGGCTGGAGGGGTCTGGCAGGAGAGTAGAGTGAAGATGGGAATCTGGGAAAGACCCAGTGAGTGAATGATGGGAGAGTAGAAGGTGCTGTGACCCTACTTGGTAGCCGGGCGTAGGAGGGAGGAGGATGCTGGGGGATGAGGAGAGCTTGCAGCAGTATCAGGGTCTGTGTTCCCCTCAACTTTGCTGGTGGCCTTACTGCACCGGTAAGAGAAGTAATAGAGAAACGCAGTGTTCCACACAGTGGCTGTCTCTACACTGGAGAGTTCTGTCAGCCAAAGGGGCCTTCTGTCGATAGAACTCAGGGAGCATCTACGCTCATAAAGCCTGCTGTCAACAGAGTCTCGACAGAACTCTGCTTCTGCCTCGACAGAAGTATCCCTCAGAAATGTGAGGAATAACGATTCTGTTGACAGAAGTGCAGTGTAGACAGTTCTGTCGACCGAGAGGGCTTCCAGTTTACCAGGCAGTCCTGTTTGCAGAGCTTCTGGTCAGTCGGTCTGTCCATAGAGAGCAGGGCAGTTACACTGGCATCATGATAGCAATTTAATACCCCCCTCCACCCCCGAGTTCTGCTGGACAGTTTCCCCATATGAGTCGTCCTTCGTCTGTTTTCTCTTTTGCTTCCTGAGATGTCTCTTTCAGCTCAGTTCGATGACCATAGCAGTTTTCTACTCTTTAGGCGTAACCGACCCTGCTCAAATGGTCACTTGCCATGTGAAATAAACCAAGAAAACTCTCGGGCCAAACCTGTTGCAGTGTGACATTTTCATCTGATGCTGAGAAACTGGAATGCCTTTTTTTTTTAATATTTATTTATTTATTTGAAGTTTTACTCCACTTCAAATCTGTTGATAATGAAAATGTTGGTAGCCTTTGGTTATAGAGATCCTGTTGTGCGCTACCGTATAATTGCAGTCTCAAGAGTGTATGGATATTTGTTCTCCTTGTGTTATTGACCCAGACTGAAAAATGCAACATACGAACTGTAGCAGTATGAATTCAGTATGCCAGCTGTTTGTGGCTAGTCTGTCTAATCTTGCTCTAATCTTTATTAACCACTGTATGTTGTTTCTGTAGTGCTTTCCATCCAACACCATGAAAACATTACTTCCTTGCAAGATTTGCGAACATTTCCATTTTACAGATGGGAACATGGAGACTCAGAAAAATGAAGAGACTACTTGTGCAAGCAGATTGGTGTTGAGTCTGTCAGTGTCTGAAAATAAACTAACTGGTAGCGTCCTACATTTGTGCAGGGAGAGATTACGATAGTAACAAAAGAAGGTGATGCGCTGCTAAGTAGTTTAGAAGAGCCTGATACCACCCAAGATAGTCAGAAACAACACCGCGACAGACCTGGAGACCGGGACACCGTGAATCGGTGAGTACAACATGCTGGTTGTTATCTGGAATGGGGTGCTCAAGATAGTCCAACTAAAATAAGACTTTAAAGCCGTGTCTACACTATCCCAAAACTTCAAAATGGCCATGCAAATGGCCATTTCGAAGTTCACTAATGAAGCACTGAAATACGTGGGTGGGGTGCTCCAGCCCGGCTGGAGCTGCCTCTCTCTGTGGTGGTGGGGGGGGCCCCTTCAGCTCAGCTGGCCTGGAGCAGGTGCCCCTCCCCCATGTAATTGGTTAACCTATTAGACTTAACATTTAACTGGTTAGCTAATTAAATGGGGTTTTACATCCCTACTGTGAATGTGTTTCGCCATTGTAAAATGGGAGGAAGTGATGTAGCAGCACCTGCAGTGACAAGTCCCTTCGATTAGAAAGCTAAAATGGAAATGATTATACCTACCTCGCATCAGCCTGAGTGGTGTTTGTAAGGTTCTTGATCCCAATGACTGTGTGTAGCTGTCAAAACATCTCCGGAGTTATTATTAAAGATGGGACCTAAACTGTGAAAGCCCATATTCAAAACTCCACAAAATAGACTGAACTCTGGGGCAGAACTTTGCCATTTTGTCCTATTTCCCATTGTCCTGTAATGGCCAACTCTTTTTCTTTTTTTTAATCTCCTTTTTCATTGTTGTTCAGGTTACTTGCTCAGTTGCATGAGATGGAAACTGCTTTTGATGGCTTCTGGGAAAAACACCAGCTAAAAATGGAGCAGTATTTACAGCTGTGGAAGTTTGAGCAAAGTTTTCAAGAGGTATGGAGAGATGGATTCTTTCCCCTATGCAACTGAGAGTAATAAGGGATTTCAGGCACTATTTAACATTCAGACGCAGCCATGGTCACTCTCTTCCCTTCAGAATAAAGGCATAGAAGCTGTTGTAGCCAGGTGGTGAAAAAAATGGCAGTAGCACCCAAAACCAGAGACATATGGAAATGCTGAGTAGAAGCTGAATCCTATTACCTGAGAGCTCTAAAATGTAGGGGCTGGGCTTTTATTAGTGAAACTGTATGTGTGCGTGCATGCACCAGAGAGGAAGAAGACTGACGGGAAGACATGCAGAAACAGCTTGGACAAGCACAGAAGTTGGAAGAAACTAGGGAGGGAGGTTATGGGTCTGGTGTTGACTAAAGAGGTTGGACAGTGAGAAAGGAAAGTGTCTCCACCTGGTTTTAATTCCTCCTGCATTTGGAGAGCTAGGATTTTGCATATCTTTTGTAAATGAACAAGACTGAATTACAGAAAATACGAAATCCTGGTCAGTTTTGTCTCCAAATCAGAACGCTTGCAGGACCCCAGACTTGGCCACTTGAAGCAGGAAGGGATGATACTGGATAATATGTAGCCCACACCCTTGAGCAACTTAGGCCTATCAACCTATGCGTTATCCCTCTTGTCAGTGGGAGAACTTCTCCCACTAACATCATGACCACTTCTTGGAGTTGGATTAACTAGGCCAATGGGAGAAACTTTCACATCAGCTCTGGGGCATCTTCCCTTGGTGTATCTGCTCCAGTGTAGAGTTTTAGGTGTATTCCTGCCTTTAGAGGATGATTTCCAGACTGGGATGTTTTTCCTGCAGTTTGAGATGTCTTCAGTTAATAAAGTGATGAGCTTTGGGTTTGTGTGTCTAACTCATATTCTTCTGCAATTGTCATCTTTTATTTTTAAGCTCCAGAGCGCTATTGAATTTTTAATGGATCAGCAAGCAGAACTGCCTGACACTGGGGATAGTGTGTCTCAAGTCAAACAAAGACTCAAAGACTTGGATAATTTAGATGGGATGGCTCAGGTGAGATAATCTTTCAAATGATATCCCTACCAATGAAACATTATCAGTGCTTTCTGAGGGTGCCGGAGCTACCTTATAGTTCATCAGGAGTTGGCTACAGAAGTGTGTTGATTTTCCTTGTCTTTGCCCTCTATGGAACGTCATTCAGCGCACATTGAAAACCCGATGGCAATGAGTTTGGTTATCCTAAACAAAATGTCACTCAACCGCCACACACAAGTCTCTAAATAGAGAAGAGGAGGATGCTACAGATCTGGGGGCAGAGTTATTTATTTAATATGTACAGTTATGGAACACAGGTTACCAAACAGGTACTCGCTGACAGGCAAAGCGGGAAGACAAGCCCTTGTCCTGAAGCATTGTGGACAACGTGTAGGTGAGGAGTAAGAGCTGTGACTGAGGAGAAGGGATGGGGTGGAGAAGTTTGCTGAGAGTCTTATGAATGGCCTGTTTTTTGTTTAGTGATATTTACAGTATGGGTGATAGGCATGAAGGCTACATATGTATAAGGAGGCTGGGATTTTCAAAGGCATGTAAGGGAACTGGGTTCTTAACTCCTTTTGGCTCCTTTGCAATCCCCAACTACAGTTAATATGATTCCGTGGAAAGGCCGAAGGATGATGGGCTATTTGAAGGAAGGGTGTATTTAAGCAGAAGCATGAAGGACTAAAATGAGGCATGGCAGACAGGAAATAGTAGGGAAGAGTTTCCAAGATGGAGCCCACATGGGAGAAGGCAGAAGAATTGCATTGGGACAGCTTGACCACAAACAAGGTGGTAAATTTTCCTTTGTGTTATTGTGAGGAGAATGAGGCAAAGCTGGCTGTTAACCACCCTTGAGGGCAATATTTCTGGAAAAAGGTACAATATCCAGGGCTGATCTGGCCATGCAGTCACTGACAAGCCAGTTTATGGTGGTGGTTGCTGCTTTTCCCCTCAGATGATAAAAAGAACAGGTCCATCCCAGATTGCGGGTGCCCTGTTTTCAGAGGCGGATGCTGCATGCTGAACCTCTGGTATGTATTTGGTAGGTGAAAACAGATGAAACGATTGGGTACATATTATTGATAAACGTTTTCATGTTTCATCATGATGACCTCATCAAAGCAAGCGTGTAACCCCCTCTATTGTGTTGTCTTTTGAAAGGACCTGATAGGGAAAGCACAGGTGGTGATACTACATGGGCACCAGCTAGCAGCAAACCATCATTATGCCCTCAGCTTAATCTGCCAGCAGTGCAATGAGCTGCGGCACCATTCTGATGTCCTGGCAGAGGAGATCAAGAGAAAGCATGGGCGACTCCAGATGACATTAGATCTGCACACCCGCCTGCAGCAGGTAACATTTAGAGATCTGATGCACCAGGAAGTGGCTGTTGAACCTTTGTATGGTTATCCTGCAGACTGGACATCCTGACTCTGCGGACCAGGATAGTATCTGGGGGTAGGCAGGAATTGCCAGAGCAGACTAGTGGCTCCTCTAGTCCAGTATCTTGTCTCAGACTGCAGCCGATACCAGATTCTTCAGGTAAAGGGCCATGAAGTGGGCATTATTACGTGCTTATTAGAGCAACGCTGGGAAATCTCATTGGCCGTATAAAAGTTTGAGTATAAAAAGTCCTGATCTATTCTTGGTCACTTCAATATCACCTTGTGGCAATGAGTTCCCCAGTTTAATTCTGGTTATTGTGTGGCATACTTAGAACTTTGATATGTCATGTATAGGCGTAAAACTGTAAACCGCGGGTATTAAGTTCCCTATTACAAAAATATGGGCATAATGATTTTTGCTATTCATCCCAGCTCAAACTTTATCTTGAGACCAGTTTTATTTCAGTAGCTCTGTTCATTCTCTCCTAATCTTTGCTATTTAGTCTCTAAATACATTAATGGCTGATCTTGTTGCATTTTGCCACATTTACATTCAGAGCAAGATAAATAATTCAGGAAGAGTTATCTACCAAATCCTACTTCTGTCAGTGCTTTACCAAAGGCTTTGCACCAGTCTAGAGGAGAGCAGAATTTGGCTGGCAGGGTTAGGAGTTTAGCTGTTTTCTAGAATACAAGAGAGCTGACCAGACTTCTAATAAAACTAAGGAGTTTTTTTGTTTTTCTCCAAATTGAGGGGGAGAATCGATTAAGTGAATGCTAAACAAATGGGTGATAAATGGTTTTCATTTCTACTTTGGATAACTGGTACTTTCAGCTCACTGATCTGTTAATTCTCTATTTGTGTTATACTTTTATCAGGCCCTCGAGTGCTGTGATGAAGGGGCTTATCTTCTAGCTAACCAGCCAATGGATAAATGCCAGTCTAAGGAAGGTGCTCAGAAGGCTCTTCAGGATATAGAGAAATTCCTTGAAAGTTCTTTGCCATATTTGAACTGTGATCCCCATGCTCTGTGCTATGATTTTGAATCCATTTTAACACCTGAAATCAAGGTAAGTGTCCCTCATTGTCCTCTCTGTGAAAATAAGAATAAAACTACAATACTGTGGTAAGAGCATTGGCCTTTGTGTCGTCTCTGTTTCGGCGACAAAAGCAAGAAATTGTTAATTAGCTCACACTTGTCTTATTTGTACTCCTCAGGGTCAGATACAGTCAGTCCAGATCAAGCTGGAAAGCGTTCGAAGTATGTTTGAGAATCGGCAAACTTGCTTCAGAAAGCTTGTGGATAAACAAGCACGACCTGTTCAGTTAGTAGCCCCTCGACCAGAAACCCCCCCAAGATCAAAATCTCCATTATTTTCTCCCAAACACGGTAAAAGTCTTTTATAATGTTAAACTTTGTTAATCTTGCAGTGAGCAATGAAAGAAAAAGTCGGAGGGTAGTTTTGAGAACTAAACCAGAATTTACTGGTTGAAATAATATGACTATATCGGTATTGAGTGCTCAGAAGATTATTAGCTGTCAAATATTGCAGTGAAGTCTCTGGTTAAATAGTAAGGAATGTATGTTTGGAAGTCCCCCCATTGGTGTTTAGAGGAGACAAAGATCCCTGTGAGATCTTGGAAACTCTTGAGCTCTTCGAAGTTGTGGAGATTTGAAGTGTCGTACAGTTTTTGTTTCAGTTATGAAAAGGTTGCATGAGAATGGGCGCCATCTTTTCTCCATTGTCACCAAGTTCATATCTGAGGCTTAACCTGGTTTGTCTGGAATTGGTCACCTGGTATTTATCCTGAAAGACACAGTGCAAACTTCCCCATGTTATCTCACCAGATAGCCAGCAGTGCTAAACTGGAAGTTAAATTAAGGTTACATGGGGTAAGGACAAGAACCTAATAAAAAGTATGAAAGTTCAGGTTGCACCTCTCTGGTCCAGTGTCCTCAAGAGCTGAGCCTCTGGCCCTGCTCCCAGGCTCTCCTCCCAGCTGTGGGCCCACTCCCAGCTCCAACAACTGCCCACTGTAGCTCCCCAGCCCAGGACAGCAGGCCACTGGCTTCCCGGCCCAGATGTGGATTCCTGGCCCCAGACACCACTCCTGGCAAGTACGGCTGCTCCTGGACACAGCCAGTGTTCCTTGGCATCCAGATTCCTGATTCATCAGTTGCAGATTGCCGTCTCCCCAGCCACCACCTGTCCTACCCGTCACCAGACCAGCTGTAGCTGGGGTTCCCAGACCAGGGCTTTTGCTGGACCGGAGATTAACAGACTTCAGATGTGCAAACTGTACTTTATTTTCAGTATCAGGAAGCCCATTAGTAGTCTCGCCAATATACATAGAGCTGCAACTGATGCAGATTTTGACTGACGCTTTGCAGGAGCTGAAGGAAATTAGTCACCCAGATCCCACTGAAATTGAATGGAAGTAGGACACTTAACTTCCTTAGACTAGCTTAAAAATTCTCCTCTTACACCCTCATTATGGAATAACAAATGTTCCTAAAAAAAAAATCCTGGCAAATAAAGGGCCCCAGGCATTCTGCCCAGAACAGCGTTTGGACCAATGTTAGCTTAAATGAGGAAATGGAAGTGTTCTTCCTCAATATGCATTGGTGCATCAGAATAAACAGGTTGTCCCAGGAACTGTTCAGTGGTTAGGAAATAGAAGGCGATAAATCATTGGTAATCTACAAACGGATCATTCTTCTTAGAGTAAACATAACATACCTGAAGTGGCCCATAACCAGTGTTCCCTGTAAGTGGCCAAGGGCCGTGCTTTTCTGTGGAGAGGGTGCAGGGTCTGGGATGGAGATTGAGTTCTGAAGGGACCTTGGGGTAGGGGATTGGGGTGCAGGAGAAAGTAGGGGATCTGAGGGAGAGTTTGGATGAAGTATGGGGTTGTGCCCTGGGCAGGACATTGGGGTGCAGGGTCCTGGAATGTATGGGTGCAGGAAAGTTTTCTGGGCTGTGGGAGGAGCGTAGGAAGGAGTGCAGGTCTAGGAGGGAGCTGAGGTGTGATGTCAGAGGGAGGTTCTTACCCAAGCAGCTCCTGGCCATCATCAGTCTCAGGCAGGCTTTCCCGTGTGCCAGCAGCCCGAGCCCACTGGCTGTTCAATGTGGTTCTCTGTGCTGAGGCTGGGGCAGAGCTTCACCCACTGCCCTGCCCCCAGCAAAATCTCTCAGCTCATATTGGCCAGGAACCAACCAATGGGAGCTGAGGAACTGTGCTGCACTGCCCTTGCCCCCAGCAAAATCTCTGTCTCCATTGTCTAGTTTCTGTAGCAGTGAGTGAAACTGGCCGATAAGAGCTGAGAAATTTTGCTGGGGGCAGCGGCAGCCTGAGCAGCTCTCCCCATCCCAGAGCTCAAGGGGAGGCTGGATCCAGCCCGTGGGCTGTATCTTGTCCACCCCAGGATAGAAACACAAATACATAAATTACATGAAGTCATCTGAGCATAAATATACATACATGCAAATACACATAACCACAGTCAGTGTACGTATGTCATAATAACTGTCAAGTTCAGATGTAAGAAGGTTTCATGAAAGATCTCACTTAACACATTTATATAGCACAGTAACATTTTACACACTCAGTTTGATTCAGCTGCTTATTCTTTGGGGTTCAAACCCCTATTCTTCCCTATGGGTATCTGCATCGATTGTCCCACCATGACAGTGTGTGTCTGGCAGTTTGTACCTGATGCCATGGGCTCAGAATACTGTATGGTTTAAAGACATGAGGTCAGTAATATGGTACAGGTATCCTCCATAATCTTAAGCCTAAAAGACATGAACAAGCACCTGGAAATGAGCCCAGCCAGCAACAGGTGAAAGACAAAAGGCACTTCTTTTAGAGACATCCCACGAGAGATGCTTTTTGAAAGGTCTTTTGACAGAAACATCAAAATGGCTTTATCTGACCTGGTGTGATGTCTTGTGTCAGAGATCCATGCTGGGATTTACTGCATGTGCTTTGAGTTATGCAGGCATGAAAGCAAGCTACCAGGAAGGAGGCTTTTTGTTCTTTTTATTTCTTTCCTCCCTTTTCCCTTTTTTAAGAGGTAGAGATTTCCTCCTTTCATCTTTTGCCCTGGTTTGAAACCTCTCTGTTGGGCGGCACGTCTGTTTTTAAAACTACTTTTGAAGAATCCCTAGTGAAGTGTACGCTACAAAATAATGTCGTGAAGTGTGCGGAAGTGCCATAAAGTCCTGGTTCTGTAGTAAAATACCATGCTGCATTCTCAGGAAATCTCACACAGCTGTCAATGAGAAATGAGATTACTCCAGTGCTATACAGGAGATACTCACATACATGCATCTGCAAAATGTGTACAAGAGTCTTTGCCTGAGTAAAGGGGATAGTTATACCCAAACGAACCTGGTGGACATGCAAATACATGCCTTGCACATGCACAGGGGTCTGCAACCTGTGGCTCCAAAGCTGCATGCAGCTCTTTTAAGACTTCTTTGTGGCTCCCAGTGCTGTAATTGCAAAGTTAAAAAACAAAACAAAAACCAAAAATGCCCTCATTATTTTCGATAAACAGTAAACATCTAAAAGCCCAATAACGAACAGTTCATATCTAAATAGCAAACAATATGTGATCTTGAACCATTGGATATCTCCCCCTTAATATATGCAGTACATTGTCAGATTTGATGCTGTATCTGTGTTTTGATTGTGTTGTTAATAAAGTCTTCATTTTGAAAAGGAAGCTTGTGACATTCCTGCTGTGAAGGACAAACGTGCGTTTTAAGAAAACTGAAATTAAATATGAAATAAAATTGACTTAGTTAAAATACTTTCGGGAGTGAAAGCCAGCAAGACGGTGGTACAAACACACACATGAAAGTGTGAGGAAATAGAATATGTAAAAAAGTTGTGAACGTCCTGCAGTAAACATGTATCACACTACAAATCGTGTGTGTGTGTGTTTGTGCTGTTCTTAAAATAGGGGTTACAAAAAGTATGGGTTGACATTATTTATTAAGGGCCATCTGGTAGTCACATGCATTGCCAAATTAGAAAAAGATGGCTCCTCTTGTAATTTTGGTTGCGAACCCCTGCACATGCAGGTGTATGCTTTGTGAGCACAGCTCAGGGACACATTGTATCACCGCAGTTTAGGAATGGAGATTTCAAAGTATAGCCAGTAAGGGAATATCTCAAACCAGAGCAAAATAAGATAAAGTTGTGGAGATCTTTTCCAACATACTGTGTATGGGACAGAGAAGGAAGCACACGGATGGAATTTCGTCATCAGATTGCAATGATGCGTTTCATTTGTGGCTTTTGATCAGCTCCTATGAAAGTGCAGTTCTGGTTTGAACCTTACAGTGGCACATCAACATTATCAACTGATTTGCTCCCTGTGTGAATTCAGCTGTATCTGCTATTTTTAATGGCAAAAATCAGTTTGACTGTGATTCGGGTCTGATTGTCCTGCTGAATCCACACATTTAAGAAGGAGTGAAGTGAGTTATTTGCTCTTCCATCTTAGTTCCAATCAGTTACAGCTGTCCAGTCGGTCAGCACCAGTGTTACAGAGGGCATAATCTGCAGACGGAGGAGATGCACTGGTTGGATGTTATAATTTGGCCTGTAGGACATTTTGTGAACAGTGAAAGATTCATCTTGATTCTGAGTATCAGAGGGGTAGCTGTGTTAGGTTGTATCCATAAAAACAATGAGAAGTCCCGTGGCACCTTATAGACTAACAGTCATGTTGGAGCATAAGCTTTCGTGGGCAAAGGCCCACTTCATCTTGGATGCACTTGACAAAGTGGGTCTTTGCCCACGAAATCTTGGGTCTCAGCGTGGTTGCAAATTTGCAGGGCTGGCAGTTAGGGAAGAAAAATCTTTACTTGAAAAAAAATGCATCTATGATGTAGAGACAAATAATTGTAGAGCCCCACCATCTCATTTTTATGTTTGTTCGTCACTGCAGAACCACTCCTGCTAAAAGAGAGGGGAGCACCTTTTTAGGAGGTTCACTCTGGTTTGTCACAGCAACGAAGGGTCCTGTGGCACCTTATAGACTAACAGAAAAGCTTTGAGCATGAGCTTTCGTGAGCACATACTCACTTCATCAGATGCTGGTCTGGTTTGTCAGTGGCCTTTGTGGGCTGCATTACAGTGATTAAGCCACAGTCAAGGAGAATGGCAAGGAGATGGTGATGGGACCGGCAGGAGTCACTGGAGGCTCTCTCACTGAGTCCTAATGTTATGATTGTCTGTAGTTGGACAAGCTGCTGTTCTCTTTGTGCATCTCCATCCAAATAACACTGAAAGAGTTGAAGGCTCCTATTTAAAAATTAGGAATTTTGATGAATGTGTTACAGTAATTTTGAGCTTTTCATTTTTAGAAACGAGTGTAAATATGTGGGCTTGACTGCTGAAGAATTTCTTTCCCCTTTACAAATTCAGGAGAAGGGACTCAATGCTGAAAATAATTTTTCTCGCCCTTTATTGACCCATTGTTAAATTGAAACACAATATCACCGTTGGAGGATGTTTTTTCTTCCAATGACTTGTAACAGAATATCTGTGTGTAATCAATATCATTTGTTTTTTTAATGTCACCACTGATCCTTTGATAAATCACAGTTGCTAATGGCTCTGTTGCTAACTTTTTTGATATTTCAAATATGTATTCCCCACCTTCTCTCCAGCAGTCACCCTTTTTGGTAGAACTCCTTGTGAATCTCACTGGTACGTAAGGCATCGCTGAAATAGTAATTGGTGGTAATTTTATTTCATAACAGCACATTTTGAAGATGAGACGCCTTCTCTTCATCTCTGTTTCCATTCCTCTGCATCAATTTTTCTCCCTACATCTTTTGCTCGTTGCTTCACAAAAGGTGGTTCTTTAGTATAAATACTATTCAAAACTTTAAATAATCTGTATACAGCTCCTTTTTGTACTCTTCTCTGCAGCTATATGTTTTCCCCATTAAAAAAATCTTCCTTTACAGTTGCTTTTATTTTGCCTATGCTGACTTACTCTTTGATTTTTATCTATTGTGACTATTACAAGTCTGGGGAATTTTATTTGAATTCATCACAAAATTGTATGTGTCTGTCTTATAATGAAACATACAGAGATCAAATATCTGCATTCCCCAAACTTCAAAATTTCCTCTTACTCTTGCAAGACTTCAGAATCTTCATTTCATACATTGATCTTTGCTAATTATTTCTATTCCTGTGGCATTTGTTCAGCTCGATTGAGGCCCCGATGTGTTGTGCACATAGTAAGAGAGAGGCCTTTCCCTAAATAGCCTAAGGGAGGGAGGAGGGAACTATTGTCTGACTTGTTTTATTTTTGAGAAAAGGGGCACAGAGGAGATGTCCTGCATGTTGGTTTTGGAGTCAGTGGGCTTGTGCTCCCAGCCTGGGTCGACAGAGTCAGGTAGCACAGCTCACACCAGTGCTCTGAAATAGCAGTGAGGATGGTGTTTTCAAATTGAGGCCAGGGCTGGAGGTTAGGATGTGAAATCCATCCCCCAGACTAGGCTTCAGAGCCCAAACTCCAGCCTGAGCTGCAGCCTCAAAGTTCTGTTGAGACACCTGCTTTTAGACCACCCCCCTCCCCAAATCAGGCAACTGAGGCTGGCTTCTGGTGGCTCAGAAATGCAGTGTGGGCGTGTCCAGTGTCTTCCGGAGTGCCAGAGAGTCTGCGGCAGAGCAGGAATGGGTTCAGTACCTCTGGTGATCACAACACTACAGGCCCATGAATGGAGGGAGCGAAATGTGGGGGTTGCCCCAGGGCGCAGTGTTTCGCAGGGGCCCAGAGTTCCAGCTGCCACTGCCACTGCTTTGGCAGCAGCCATGGCTGGAGCTCCAGGCGCCTTTGAAGTGCCGTGGCAGCATTGCTTCGCTGCTCCATGCAGCTCTGAGGCAGGGAAGGGGAGGGGTCCTGGTGGTGCTAGGGGCTGACTGCCATTGGCCCTGCCCCTTCTGGGATGCAAACCCAGGCCCGCCTTCTACCTTGCCAGGGGCCTGCAGTGGCTGTCAACCCCTGCGGCACTCTGCTTCTTTCCTTACTGGTGATGGAAGCCATGGAAAACAATTCCATTCCTTTTGAGGCAAAAGCCCCCTGGTTTTCTCGATTAATGTTGGTAGGAGGAGAATGGTCGTCTTGGGAAGATGACATAATTTTCTTTCCCCCCATCTCCCAGAAGAAGGCACCGTGCCACCTCTGTAACTTTGTGCCCCATTCTGTGAGGGCAGGGTGTCAGGCAGGATGGGTGCAGCAGAGACGTTACTTTCTGTGGTGCTCCCTGTTCGTTTTGCCCCTGGATTGCATCTAAGAATGTGGGGATCAGGTAGTGCAACTCAGAGCCCATTACCTTTGCCTGAGGGCCTTCTGTGGCTGCTACTCTGGAGGCTTGGTGGAGCCACCTGTGGTAATGTAGCTTCTGCTGTAGCCTTGTTGCAAGGGGCAAATGGAAGAATGCTAGAGTCTGGGGTTGTCCATTAGCCTAGTGCATATCTCGTTGCAGAAGGGGGTATTGTTACTTTCAGCACTGAGGAGTTAGGGAGGCAACGCAGCCTCAAAAATGCACAGCTCCCAGATCTTTTGCACCGGAGGTGCTGTTTCAAATGGAATCTTCATCTCCTTCTCCGGCTTGTGTCCAGTGTGGATGGGGAGAGCTGGTCCTTAGGCACTTACAATTCCACTGCTATTGCTCTCTTGGGATGCAAGTATTTCTGTTGTGAGGTAATACAAAGGAGAGTAAACCCACTGAGTTCCCCTATCGGAATATTCTTCTGATGTAGTCCTAGCACACAGGCCCTCAAGCCTTTCAAATATGGTTCAATTCTGATTTTTTTTCCCCATTGCCATTTCCAGGCATCTCCATCCAACCCTGTGGAATCACAACAATGCTAAAGCACAAGGGGTAAAATCCTGGCTCTATTGAAGTTATGGGGGTTTTGCCTTGCACTTGAGCAGGGCCAGGATTGCACTCGAGAACTTTTATTTGACTCAGTCCTCATAGATATTAGTTTGTCTCACTATGTTATCTACAGGCTGTCTTCCATGTAAAAACTATGCCTGGTGTGTATCTCACAAAGCCTGTGGAAGTAATTGGAAAGACTTAGTTTGGGCGGGGTGTTAGGACAGTCAAGATAAAATAGTAACCCTTAGCCATCCATTTGTCCTGGTGGTTTAAAAGAATTACAGGTCTATAGGCATTGCATCATGAAAGGTTTTCCTCATATTTGAAGGTGACCAGCATAATAGAGTCTGGAGCTATCCATTATCAAAAGATGAGGTTCTGTTTGATATAAGTACCAGCAGTGTTGACCAATGGAACCGGGAACATCTTTTCAAAGATTTCTGTAAGACTCAGCAGGACAACTGCCTGGAATCCTTCATGTTGTTCATCTTCAAACTTACATCTTCAGACAAAACTGTCTAAGTCTTGGCATAGCTAACGTGATGGGTCAGTGCTACAGCTGGTGTGAATGAACATAGCTGCAGTGCAACTAATAGAGCCAACTTACAAGAGGTGAGCATCAGGCCCTATTGTTATAAATAGGGCTCTTGTAGTATAATCCCAGTAGGTGGTATTTCTTTGGACAGGTTATTACAAATATGTAGTTCCTCAAATCTGAAAAGGTTTCACTGATTTTATTCGTTTGAGTTACAATATCCCCTACTTGGAGAGAGGTTTCTTTGTATGAGCTTTTCTGTAACGTGCTAATGATCTGTTGCTTTTATTTCCTTTTTCATAACAAAATTGTTTGGCATGTTTAAGATATTTCTTTTTTTTTCCCCATTTAGGAGTCTGTTAAGTTTGCCTCTAGCATAATTAACTGATCGTACAAACTCTGAACCATTTATGCTTATGCTGATCTAATTTTGTTTTAAATCCCTTCCTGTAATGCTTCTTTGGTTACAGTGTAACACATTGTGTAATTGTGAATTTTTCTATCTAAGGCATGGATTTTAATTCCAGTCTGAAGTTTTCATTTGATATCTCTCTCCCTGGGAAGAAGACATCTAGAAAATCTCAAAGCTCTCGTAAGGTAAAAGTTGTTTGTGTACCTTGAATGGCTTTTATGATAAAGCATAAATCGGGGTGGCCAACCTGTGGCTCTGGAGCCGCACGCGGCTCTTTGAGCCATTAAATGTGGCTCCTGCTTGGTGCCACGCACCTGCAGTGCCATCCGCCACTCTGCACACACTCCCCAGCACTTGGTGGGAGAAGTGTGTGGTGTCTCCAATGAGCAGGGTTCTGGAGTGCCTGGTTCTGGAGGAGGGAGAGTAAGCAAGGGGGGGACTGGGGGTGCCTGGCTCTGGGGAAAGGGGAGGGCATTTAGCCATGTATTATATATTTGTTTTTATGTATCTGTATAGCTCTGTCTCTCTCCCCCCCCACCCCCCGTGGATGGAGATATATAATATGTATAAAAATAGAGAGAGAGTGAGTGATCATACATGGCACTTTGCACTCTATCCACGTGCCTCTTTGCAGTCTATCCATGGCTCTTAGTCGCTAACTGGTTGGCCACCCTGGCATAGATTCTGGGTTTTTGGGTGAGATGTGTTACATTCTTTTTACTGACAGCCTGACAGACTTCAGTGGGACTACTTGTGTGCTTAAAAGCTAAACCCATGATGAAGAGTTTTTCTAGGCTAGGAGCAAAAATCACTCTTCTGTATTGATTTCCTGTTTTAGGGTTGGTGTAATGGTGATACCTGCTAAGGAAACAGTCTGTCTTTCAGGAATCTTTAATGCATTGAAGACTAGAAACAGAATTGTAACTCCTCAGTATTAATAGTGGAGTCTGTTATAAGAGTCAGAAAAAACCTAAATTTGGCTCTCTCGTTTTAATTTTTCAGTCACTTTTGTCCAAGAAGGATGCATAAAGTACACGAGTGAAGGATTTGGGTTTTTAAATAATTTTACATTTGAGCGGTTGAAACCTGCTTTCTTGTCTGCTTATCAGAAAACTAATATTATAAGAAGTGGGTCTGTCCCACGAAAGCTCACCTAATAAACCATTTTGCTAGTCTTTAAAGTGCTACTTGACTGCTTTTTGTTTTGATAATATTATACAAGTGAGAGTGAGGTGAAGAAACTAATTGAGTTTCTTTAGTTTTGGCTTTTAATAGCAGAAATAATACAGTAAACCCTTTAGTTATGCAGCGCTTGTGTTCCTGCAACCCCCATGGACCTCAGATTTTCGTGCAAGTCTGGTGGGAGATGGGAGCCAGGCTGCCACTTGATTCCCAGCTCCCTTACGCTTGCGGACCCAGAAAACTGACCAGCCCACCAAGGCTGGTCAGTTTCCTATCTGCTTGTCCCTGCCTTCCCCCAGCAGCACAGCTAGGCAAGCTAAAAAGCCTTCTCCCGGCCTTCCCCTAGCATTGCAGCTGGGAGAAGGCAAGGAGAAGGGGCTACAGAGCAGTGTCAAGTTGTGCTTAATTCACATTAAAGTGAGTTACACGGAACTTGAAGCAGTGTGTGTCGAGGGTTTGCTGTATTGAAGTATATATGTTAGCTATTTATTACTTGAGTAAAACATACTGTTACAATTCTTACTTTTGTTTCGCACTTACTGTAATTCTAGCTATGGTAACTCGTTCATATCCAGCATCGTATTATCCAGAACTCTCAAATAACTGGCATTTTAACCATAAGTAAATTTTAGCTATATTTTCCATGAGCACAGTATAGTGAAAATAAATACAAATAAATGCAACAAATACAGTGTAAGTTTACAGTGTACAGTACTACTGTTGTTGGTAAATAAGCACTCTGCATCCATTTTTGTTTGTTTTTCTTTAGTGTTAGGCATTACTAGGTACACCTCTCTATTATCCAGAATATTTGACTTTCTGGCAACCTCCCAGTCCCGGGACTGCCAGATATGAAAGAGTTTACTGTAGTGTATAATTGTTGCTTTGATATGTAGTCTGTGTAGCTAGCCATTAATCCTACTTTATAATTTATAGTTATCTATGGGCTTGATACTTGTATGGTGCTTAATAAATTTTGTACAGTTCTGTTACAATATCCTGATCATTTACCTAACGTATGAAATAGGAAATGCAAGAATAGTTACAGCTAAGGCCCCAGTTCAGCATAGCAGCATGTGCCCAAATCCCTTCCAAGTTAAGCACATGCTTAAGTGTTTTGGTTAATCAGACCTTTATGGAGACTCTGACCCCATTTCCGACACACATGTAAGAGCGGTGTAGCCTCAGATGACCCTGGGTGGGCCATGGGTAGGGTTGGCAGAATTTCAAAAAACCTGTGTGGGACATAGTGAACCCTGCTGGCAGCCTCAGCCGTGGGATCCTTGAGTGGGGGTGGGGGCACCCTGGGAGCCAGCAGGGGCATGGCACCCTGTAGTGGTCCCAGCTGCTGGATCCCTGGCCGGAGGGCAGGGGGAACCCCAGCAGCCCCGCAGAACATTTTTTAGGGAAATGCAGGAGGCTGGACTTCCGATTAAAATGTGTGACTCTGCGTCTGGTAACCCTAGCTATGGACCATCCGTTTAGCATCCAGGCTCACTCTTTCCAGCCCTGGCTCTGCTCCTGCAAGGTGGAGGGAGTTTGCCTGTCTCCTCTTGGTGTTCTCATGGGGTCGGGGCTGGCCCTGCTCCTGTCAGCCGGGTAGGATTGCCAGTTTTGATTGGATGGATTCCTGGAGATTTCATCATATGACACTCTTTGATTCTTGGAGGCTACCGGACAGTCCTGGAGGGTTGGCAACCCCATGCCTGGTGCTCTTGCCAGGAAGTGGAATTGGGGGTTGGGGGGTGGGATGTTGCCTGGAAGGGTAGAGAAGGGTAACCTCCCTCACCCAGACCCCATTCCTGGAGCACTGGGCCACACCAAGCCCCTCTCTGGCAGGCAGAGCAGGGCAAGCTGCAAGAGCCAGATGGGGCAGCAGAGCAGGTGAGGGCCAGAACATCTATTTCTGCCCTGCACACCCTCAGCTGGCTGGAGGGAGGAGAAGCAGCTGTATCATTCCTTCTATGCACCTTGTCATTGCCTGCTCCCCAAAAAGTTAAGGTCCACCCACCTGGCCCATCCTTCCTATGCCACTGGCACATAACCAATATTTGAGTAGTGCAATCTAGCTAAGGAGTTTCTGGGAGGAAGCTTGGCAGCTTCTCATGCAGCATGTCATTTTGAATGTCAGCTGCACAGGCTGAACCTCTCTAATCTGGAACTCGCTCATTGAGCAGCATCCGTAATCCAGCATAATTTTAGCTAGCTGGGTGAGCACTTATCCTGAGTGTGGCCAGATTTCGTGAGGTCCAGTAAAGTTTGTTTCCAGCCACCAGTCCTAGCTTTCAGCGTTCTGTGCTGTTATTTAGGTCTAATTTTCCCCTAAATGTTTTCTAAGAGCCCAGTAAGCAGAGGAAGTGTTGGTAATGCTGCTGGACAATATTGACCTCCTGTGGTCTGGCAAATTCTCTCATCTGGCGCCAGTCAAGTCCTGAGAGTGCCAGATTACAGAGGTTAAACGAAAGAGCATTCAGCAGAGCCACGTATCTCATCCTTCTCTGCAAAACTTTCCACAGGTAGTTCTTTTCTTTCATTTCAGAAACTGAGTTGATTGAAACTCAAGCATGAGTCCTCTTTGCTCTTTTCTGTAACACATACCATTTCTGTTCTAGATTGAAGTCATGCACGACTATCAAGAAAAAAGGAATTCCTTTCAGTCTTTTATTTCAGAAAGTGAGGACAACTTAGATATCCTGAAAGGGTATGTTTTGTGTCTATACATGCAAACGGGGTGTGTTGTCATACAGCAGCCAAGTAGAAGCTCATGTAAAATACCTTGAGCTTGGAGGAGCTGCTTAGTGCAAAATTAGAACCTGTGTTGGAAGCATCACAAAATGAAGACTACAGTAATAATTCTTAGCTGGCTCTTCTCCTCAAAACTCACTTTGTATCAACAGAAAAGGAATTTTCAGTGCAACAATTCTGTTGACTGGTGTGTAAAAATCAAAACACACCACTGAAGTTCACGTGCCAGAGTAGCTTAAATAAATATGGGAAAACTGTGGATAAGAGGAGGCTTATAGAGCTCCTTGTAAAAGGCTATTGCATGGCAAGGAGAGCACAGGGAGGGTGGGTGAGTAGAACATGAGCACAGGTTTTCAGATCGGAGTAAAACGCTTCAACCACTGTCTTGAAATAGAAGCACAGTGTTGTGAACATTTTGATCTCTCTCTTATAGCCACGATGAACGCAAAAACTGTTCTGTTTGGCTTTGTTGTAAGGGTAAGACCTAGAATGAAACAGATGAGATGTCTTGAGTCCACTGCTGTATTATCAGTGAACTTCCACTAATGTGACCTGTCTGCTCAAGTAGCTGAGCTGAGGCTCAGGAATGCTGAGGATATTGTTAAATTTCTCTCTCCCTGGATGATCTGGTGCATGTGTGTGTGATGACAGTTGGCCCATGGCTTGGCCATGTTTTTGGTTTATTCTTCATCCTCCTGCATCTCAGGTGTACAAGTACAGTCACCAGTTTTCACCATTTATTGTGGTGCACTGGTCTGTTGAAGGATCTGTGTGTCCCGTTGATAGAGTTGACATCCAGTTTTTTTGAATGCCCACGTGCAAATGGTTAGCACAAGTCAGTTGGTATCTACTACTCAAGTGTGCATCAAGCTGACAGACTCCTGAGGCTAATAGCACAACAGGAAGAGTCCAAGGGAAAAGACAAGAGTTTCAAGTTACTAAAATATACAGGGCTGCTCCCTGGGTGTGACCACAGCCTTAATGCTTTCAGAGAAGTTCAAGGAGCTGTTGGCATGGAAAAGTGCTGTCCTTTCACTGCACGAAAAGGAAGAAGATGTGTCTCAAGCTGACAATGTCCATCCCATTGAATGAGTCTAGGAAAGGCATAAATAGATTAGCAATCACTGTAGCACCTTGCAAAGCTAAACCTCAGGACAAGGCTATGCTGCCTTGCTGAATCAGTGCAGCTGCACCTCTGTAGGGTGTCTGATGTCCTTTGCTGAAGGGAATGCTCCAGTGAGAGGCAGAAGCAAAGTCAATGGGAGAGTGCCTTTTGTTGTCTGAGGCTCGCATGGACATTGCTTAGTTCAATGTAACTTGCGTCGCTTGGGAGGAAGGCAGCTTTTCACACCGCTGAGCAGTGTAAGTTATATTGACTGAGGCAATAGTGTAGACAGACCCCCTTGCTATTCAGCATGTTATGAATGCAATCTTCTGAGAGGGCACTACGCTTGCCTCTCTTTGAGAGATCCTTCTGGCAGCAACAACGTAAGAGACGAGCCTTCTAAGACAAGACTCTTCCAGAAAGAAGCTACATAGCGTTGGCTTGTCACCAAAAATTCACCTGCTGTGAACTACATTCCAGTAAAGTTCTCGAATTCAGGTTTCAATTTCTTCCCAGAGGAGAACAAATTCTTGAGGACAAAAAGCCTGAACGAGGGCTGAATGACATCTGAGGCAATTAAACTTCTGAATAGTTACTGAAATGTCAAAAGTCAGCATTTATAACGCTTCTTTATAGAAATCCATCAAGCAGAATGTGGAATTTTAGAGAGCTAGAAATTCTACTTTTAAAGAAAATATAAGACTTAGATTTTGATGGTGCTTATTGGGAATATGCAGGATTTAGGGAAACCTGGCAAGGGAGATTAAGAAGTTTTAGCCTCGAAAAAAGATTTTGGGAATGCTGCTATATTTTAAGCTGAAGTAAACCATGTCTGAATTATAAAATAAAGATTTCCCTCAAAACGTAGTTCAGAAAATGATCTTTTAGTGAAACTTAAGAGCCAGTGATTTGATGTTTAGTGAGGAGAAGGAGTTTGTAGTAATAATCCGGGTGTTATTTATTTACAGAAAATTGAGTAATTAAAATTAATGACGTTGCACAACTAAGTTGTTTACAATAAAATACAGGCGTGCAGATGACTAAATCAGGGGTGGGCAAGTGCCGGCCTCCACCTCTGTATTTACGTGCACCCTTGCAGGTATCAGACAGCCGCAGCTCTTGTTGGCCACTGATCACTGTTTGCAGCCAATGGGAATGGCAGGAAGTGGCGTCCCAGGTCTGCGCCACTTTCTGCCACTCCCATTGGCCATGGACAGTGATCAGTGGCCAGCAAGAGCTGAGATTACCTGATACCTGTGGAGATGCCAGTAAATATAGTAGCGGTGGTCTGCCAGGGACGCTGCAGTATTTTTCATTGCCCATCCCTGGGTTAAATGGTCACTTAGAATTCATCATCAATAAAATGCACATAAAGCCCAAAAAGCCCAAACAAAGCCCTTTATTCCCCATTTAAAGTGCATCTGATCCTCTGATTTGAGATAAATTTAATCTGTTATGCATTCATCTGTCCTGTTACCTCCATAATTACTCTGCCCCTAATTGCTAGCATGTGGCTAATTTCAGGCACATTTACTGTCAGACTGAAGTGTGATGGCTCAACCCTGCAAACAACATTAGTGACAATGCTCATTTTTCATTTCAGCCATGTCATAAATGAGCTAATAGAAACCGAGAGAGTGTATGTAGAGGAACTGTTCACAGTTTTGATGGTAAGTGACTTAAAAATTCCTCTTTACTGCTCCCCAATGTGTTTTCCAAAAGGCATTGGCCATTCTGGCAAATTAAACAAAAATGTGGTTTGGTAAATTTCTGCTTTGATGTCCTACTTGAATTCTTCTCCTGTTTTAAATCAGACAACCTGCACATAAAATATGTCCGTATGAACGTTTAACCTATAATTTGGGTGAAGCTACCTGTTCGCAAAGATGCATCTTGATGATAATTTTATCAATGGTTGGAAGAGGAGTTTGTAGGCTAGGATACAGTTTGGTCATATGTACAAATATATGAATGTATGTAGATACAATAAAGTATAAGGTACTTGTCTTGATAGATTTAAATCTTCTCTCCCCCTCTACCCCTATGTTTTTCTGAAAACACCCATTTCTTTGTGAGATATGGCGTTTTATGCAGCCATTAAGCTGATGCAAGATTTATGTTTCTGTTGCATCTTACAGTCAGTAGTAAATTCATATTTAATGGGAGGGACACCAGCACTGGTAATAAGCTATTGTTTAAAAGACACCCATTTCAAAGCTGGTGTGTATGAATTCATTATTCCTAACTGGGAATGCAGTGCATCAAGATGACAGGCTCCTGAGGCTAACAGCACAACAGAAAGAGTCCCAGGGAAAGTTGGAGAGTTTAAAGTTGTTAAAATAGACAGGGCTGCTCACTGGATGTGAGAATAGTCTTAATGCCTTTAAAGAACTTCAGGGAGCTGCTGACCTGAAAAACTGTTGTAATTTCACTGCATGAAAGGGCCATGTTTAGCCCTCAGTTGGGCATAGTACACTTTGGCTTCTGTGAAAGCCACATGTGCCTGCATCCACAGTTAGAAGTTGTCCCTGAAACTGGCTGTTTGTTACCTGTTTCGTTAAAACTTATGTACATCAAGTGTAGGGGCAGGAAGCTGGGACCTAAACCGGGGACAGTCCAAATTTCTGGGTCTGGCCATTCCCTGTTCATTTTTCCTCAACTGTTTACTTCTTTGTGTTACTTCTCCTTGAAGCTGTTGCTTCTTTCTAGGGACTTCACAAATGGTATATATTTTTAGCAATTGTGTTCTAATGTGACCGTAACGTAGAGGGCTCTACTTTCCTAATATTGTACTGTAAAGAGTCATATTTTCTTATCTCTTATTTCAGCATAAATGGACGGTTTGAATAAGAGGGGCAGACCCCACAGAGAATGGGTAGATGATGTAGTAGGTTGGTGCGGAGCTAGTCTACAGAAACTAAGCTACTCTGCACTGGACAGGGAAAGATGGAAGGAAATAGTGAGAGAGGCATCAGACACCAACAGGCGCTGAGCCCATGGTTGGTGATGATGGTGATTATCTCTTATGCCACTGCTAGGTTACTTAACAAAGATTCCCTTTTCAAAAATACTGTTGATTTCAAGGGGCAGATGCTAAAGTAAAGGGACAGGAGTGGGGATCCTTAGGCCGCAGGAATCAAGAAGAGAGGGATCCGGCGTTCCAAGAGTGTATTGTTGAGCTGCAAAGAAGCCCTTTGATTTTGGTAGTTGATATCCAAGAGTCTTTTCCTTTGTTACACATTTCCTACCACATCGGTGCTTAGGAGGTTATTTATAATGACTTTCCTCTTCTAAACAAGTTGTCAGCTCTACGTCTTGCAGTTATAACAGCAGACGTGTAACTAAGCCAAATATTCCTCCAGGACCACTTCCTTCGTTGTAGTGTAGAGAGAAGAATGTGGCAGTAGTTTGTCTTATCAAAATACAGCATGTCTCAGCAGGAAATGGTGTGTTTCATGGGGGTGTGTGCTTGTGATTTGCTAACCCCATTCAATGCTGGTATGTTTCAGAAGTCAGCTATTACTGCCCAACACGCAGTGTGTGAATACGGACCAAAGCCATGCATGTGTTTAGAAAGAGAGGGCAACTTGGCTCCCTAACCAAAGACCCATTTTCTTCCATGCAAGGGCTCTGAATTTTATTCCCAGACCTTGTTCCCAGTCTCCTTGCCTTGGCACATACAGGGATTAATGTGGAGCGCAAGCATCACTTATAGCCCCTCAGTGTAAGAACATCTCATGTTGCTCTGTGGTTACTTCTTGCTGCCAGAAAAAACGACACTGGCATGTGAAGCTCTCCCTTTAGGATAAATGTCATTAATATCCAACCTCTGAGGATGAGGAGAATTCAAAGAAGAAAATAGGGGAAACCAAGAGGATAGAGGAACTAAACACAGAAATTAAATGAAAGCACCATTGTGTAACAAAGTAAATTTATTAACCTATAGCCATATAGAATTCCATCTAGTGCAGGGCTCAGAACACCCAGCATGTGTGCTGAGGGTGGCACACAACCAGTTTTCAACAAGTGAGGCAGGAGCTCAGCCCTGCCCCTCCTCCCCCCATGCAGCTCAGAGCTTGCGCAAAGCCATGCTGCCTGTGGATTGACAAAAGACCAATTAATACTACCAACCACCACCTACAAGGTGAACCTCTGCATCTTTATTTATTTATGTTGTAAGTATCGACAAGGAAATCTCGACAGATCCTCTGTCAACAGCTTGCATCTACGCACAACTTGCTCTGTCGACAGAGATCTCCCAGACTGCACTGCCCTCTCTGTCGACAGAAATGTGTCAACTGCACTTCTGTCGACGGTAAGGTGTTGACGGCTTGTTGTGCCTCAAATTTTGGAGGGATAATACTGTCGAGACAAATGCGGAGTTCTGTCGTGAATCTGTGTAGCTGTTCCCTGCGTTATGTCGACAGGAGGGTCCTTCTGTCAACAAAACTGTCTGGTGTAGCCCCAGACTTAGTGCCTTTAAACAGTGCTGCTGGCACTTGGACCATCCATAGAGGTGAAAAGGTCAAATTTCAGCCTTCTGCCTCAGAGAGATAGCTGACTCCTGGTCGTCTTTAATCTGGTGTGAAACCAGGTTGTATAAAGGCCTAGTAATAAATACCTGCTGTGTTTTTCAGGGTTACAGGGCTGAAATGGATAATCCAGCCATGATTATTCTCATGCCGCCTGCCCTGAGAAACACAAAAGATGTTCTCTTTGGGAATATGCCTGAGATATATGACTTCCATAACAAGTAGGTAACTAGCTGCATTTACTATCAGTTTTCTTTTAAATACTGAATGACCGGTTGCTGTTTCATTCACAGTAACGTTGCCTGTCTCTGAACCTCTTCCAGAATTTTCCTCCACAATCTGGAAAGCTGCCTTGGAGCACCAGAGCGAGTGGGGCTGTGTTTCCTGGAAGGGGTTAGTGAATCAGTTGTCATGTTTAATACAGATTTGTAAGCCACGTTTTCTGCCAATAATTAACGTTCCTTAACTTGACGCTTCCTATATTAAATAGCTGCCCCTCAGCACTGTATTCATGGGAGAAAGGCAAA
Source organism: Carettochelys insculpta (assembly GCF_033958435.1). Lineage (NCBI taxonomy): Eukaryota > Metazoa > Chordata > Testudines > Carettochelyidae > Carettochelys > Carettochelys insculpta. Next base: position 6,877,776 of record NC_134149.1, on the reverse strand, counting down.
GTAGGTCAGGTAATGCCTTCTACTTGATCAATGTGTGTTGGTGGAAGGTATAAGTTTTTGAGGCACACAAACCTCTTCTTCAGGTCTAGGGAGCAAGCAGCATGTCTGAGCTAAAAATATATTGCGTTCACATATCCAGCAGCATGTGTAGAAGAGCAGAAGACAAAGCCGTACTTCTATCTACTCCGTAAGGATCTCCTAATTTTGAGAGTGGCTTTTCTTATCTCCTTGCTTTTCTCCTCATTTGCAAGTGAAATAGAAGCAAAGCAAGGCATTTGGGGCTCACTTTATTCTGCCTTACATCTGTCAGAAGTAAAAAGTCCTAGTATAAAAATTGGTTGACTTTTTCCCTCTTTCAGCGAGAAGATTTTCAGATGTATGAAAAATATTGTCAAAACAAGCCCCGGTCAGAATCCCTGTGGAGGCAGTGTTCAGAAAGCACCTTCTTTCAAGTAGGTTAATTATTCATGTAAAAAGTATATTTTAGCACAAGTGAATTACTTTTGCAAAATGCAGCAGTCATGTCCTTAACATTACAACCTTATTCTCCATCCTGTAGGTGTGGGAAATCCCCGTTAATATAAATTGTGGCATGTAGGACAGATCGCATTAGGAAATTATTTGGTAGCCTATTCATAGATTTCAAAGCTAGAAGGGAGCATTGTGATCATAAGGTCTGACCTTCAGTGTAATACAGGCCAGAAAACTGTACCACAACCCATCTGAAATAGGGTATATCTTTAAAAAAAAAAAAAAAAAATCCAGTTTTGACTGAAAGCTTCTCAATGATGGAGAATCCAGCATAATCTTTAGTAACTTGTTCCAGTGGTTGAGTACCCTCACTGTTAAAAACTTGGGCCTTATTTCTGGTTCAAATTTGCCTGGTTTCAATTTTCAACCATTTGGATCCTGTTATACCCTTGTGTATTAGATCGAAGAGCCCATAAAACACCCATCAGGGATGGTCTAGTGACTCTGGACAGTGCTGGTCCTGTTGTGAAGGCAGGGGATGGGACCTGATAACCTCTCGAGGCCCCTTCCGGTTCTTGTGTTGTATGATGCTATAATTATCAAATATTTGTTCCTGACGGAGATACTTAGGGACTATGACCAAGTCACTCAGTAATATTCTCCTTGGTAATCTAAGCAGAGAGATCTCCTTGGGTCAGTCACTGTAAGGTAGATGTTTTAACCCTTTAATTGTTCTCCTGACACTTCTCTGAACTCTCTAATTTGTCGACATCTTTGAATTCAAACTAAATTGAAGCCCTTGAGGTTAATGTAATATATAATGAGGGTCTTTGTAACTAAAAGCTATAATTGTCATCTAACACTATAAATCTCACCGTCTGAATGACTATTTAAAATGACCAGCCGGTTTACTTTATGCTATTTCTTTGTTACAGGAATGCCAAAGAAAATTAGAACACAGACTCGGGCTGGACTCCTATTTGCTTAAACCAGTACAACGTTTGACAAAATACCAATTGCTTTTGAAGGTATTCATATTTTGTTGGCTACCTTTGTGGGGGAGGTGGGGCTACCCCATATAAACGTGAAGCTCAGAAGAAATGTTTCTAGGCCTCTCCTGCTAAATCCTATGCAGGTAGGAAGCCTTCACTCCACACAGGGCAGGATATGCCACTGTCTGCAAGCATGACTGCCACAGCCCAGCTGCTGTGTGGTGCAGTGGGATGGGGGCTGGTCCACCAGCTGCATGGCACTGGGGAAGGGGTGGAGAGCTAGCCCCATGGAGCAGTGAGGGGTTAGACCCCCCAGTTGCATGGCACCTGGTGGTGTGGTGCCCCACACAAATCTGAAGTGCTGAAAAGCAGTTTTTCGGCCTCGTCTGCTACATCCTGTGCAGGGGAGAAGCCTTGACCCCACGCAGGGCAGGACAGGTCGCCCTGCTGTCTGATGTGCCGCTGTCCAGTCCCAACAGCCCAGCCGTCAAATGGTGTGGTGGGCTGGGGGCTTGTCTGTCAGCCAAACTGAGACCTTGGCTCTCCTGGTGGCTCCACGCTGGGGCTCTCTTTCATGGCTAGATGCAATCTCCATGCTGATCATAGAGAAATTAATTCAAAATGTTGGGCTTTCTGTTTCCTCCTTCCTGCGCACCTGGAGAGCAGGGAAGGTGAAAGCAGACAGAGCGTCCACATTCTGGGCATTGTGCGATACCACTGGAAGGCCAATGAAATCAATTTCAAGAAATGCTGTTTCCACACTAGCATTAATCTAATGTTTTAAATTCAGACTGGACTTTGCTCCATGTCAGAGGGTAGACACAAGACTGTCGATCTTAACGCTCCTTAAATTCAATGCAGTAGTATTCGCAGTGAAGACCATCACATTGTAAAAATGAGCTTAGTGCCTTAAAATTGACTTTCTGCTCTAGTGTAGACATAGCATCAGAATGTCTTATTGTTACCAGATCCTTTAGCAACTTACTCAGGAGCAGAACTGAAGGCCTGTATTCCGCTCATTTCCCTTCTGTGGCTGGTGACTTATTGGATTGTTCTTAAAATTGCAGCCATTAATGCAATGCAGAGTTGTGACATCTGAAGAAGGCTGGAGTATTTGAATAAAGGGAGAGGAATTGCTTAGGTTCTTGTTACCATAGCAAGATCAAGAATTCCCGCCTTACCTTGCTTGCTTTTGTTGGATGACCTAGCAGGATAGAATGGGATCTTTCTCAGCTCCCAATTAAATACACCTAAATGCTGAATTTTTATTAAAGAAAGCTTTTTGCCCGTGCTCTTTATTAAATAATGTTAAAATTCGCTCCTCCTTTTAGTGATTCAGGTTTCACTTCCTTGGAATCGCAGAGTTCTCCACCTTTCCAAGGTAGCCATGACCTGACTTTCTAAAGTCCGAAACAAGGAAGAAATCCTCCAAACACCTGGAGTTTAGCACAGGCATTTTTTACATAGTGTACACAAAACCACAGACCCAGGCTCTCCCTTTCACAGTCCCCTTAACCATGGCCTTTAAACCTTTCATAGGCACATGTCTGACTACTACTCAGCTTTGGCTCCAGATCTGTGAAATGCCATGTGGGGAGGGTAAATTCCATATCTGAGGAGGAAACAAATGTTTGAAGCAGTTATTTTTAGAAGGAAAAAGGTGGTTTGAATGAGTGAATCCTTCAGGAAATGGAAGCATGGGTAGATAAGTTGGTCAAAGAAGCTGGGTAAGTTCAATTTACCATACTGGTTACAAGTGCCACTTAGGTACTTTCCTGGCATCCATCACCGTACTGAGTGCCGCACAGACGTTAATATGTTTGTCCTTGCAGCACTTGTGTGGCATAGGGAAAGGCTGTGGTCCCTATTTTACAGATGGGAAACTGAGGGGCAGAGATACTAAGTGACTGACCATGATCACATGGGAAATCTATGGAAGAACAACTACATGAACCAAGGTCTCCCAAGTGCCAAGATAGCCTCTTAATCATTGGACTGTCCTTCCTTTCAGGTCGGGAGATGTGCATACAAAGTTATAACTGAGAGCTAGAAGGTCAGCTACAGAATGTAACTTTGTATGTGTGCATTATGAATAACAATTTTTAAACACAGACGGCTTGGCTATTCACTTAGAGCCTCGGTCCATTGTTAAAGGTTTCCTTCTATAGATATCTGGTTCTCTCCCACTGTTAGGATAGTCTTCTGTTTGGTACCTAATTTGAGCTCCTGTTCTGTGACTCCCTTTCCCTAGAATATTATTCTCTGATGTGTGAAACTGACTGTCTTGGTTACATGTCTTTTATCTATCACAGCAGCAATATCTTCAAAGAACTCTGGGAGGTAGGTTTGAAAATGACGTCCCCGAATCAGCACTGACTGTCCTTAATGAAACTGAGAAAAAAGCTGTGTGTTTGGTGCTTACGTGACACGTTTGCCGTGTAACAGTGAATGTATTTTAAAAGGTGCCATTTTCCCCACCCCCAAGACATAAAGTAAAAGCTGCGCTGGCTTCTGAACTATTGCAGTTTCATGGGCAATGGAGGAAATTTGTTATGGTCAAGTGAAAATGCAGTTTTTGATTTCTAATTATAGGAGTTACTAAAGTACAGCACAAGCTGCGATGGAGTTAAGGAGTTGCAAGAAGCTCTGGTTGCAATGCTGGATTTATTAAAATCAGTTAATGATTCTATGCATCAGATCTCAATAACAGGATATGATGTAAGTACAGCTGGGTATTGGAAAACCTTTACTCCAACCCATGGGGTGCGAGAAATCCAAACAGATGGAATGAGTAGAGTCTAAAATGAGAGCGAATGATGTTAAAAAGTATAATAAATGAGACATTACAAAATGGATAGGGTCGGAAAACTCTCCCAAGCATCCATCTTTCCTCTCGTTGCATTAGTTGGGAAAGTGCTCGTAATTTTTTGTTGGCATGCAAAGGGCAAGTTGCCAGCATGTTGCCAGCGCATTCCCAGTGCAATGCCACCTTGTAGCACTGCCGGTACCATGTCTGTCGCCCTTCTAGTGCACCCAATAACTCACCCACAGTCAGTGTTTTTTCCTGAAATTGTCCTCTCCGAGTCTAACGCATTAAAGCTTCCTGAAACCCAGTTCCTTTGGACTCTTCCAAGCACAGGCCAATGTCGCTCCTGAGGCTTCAGACCATGGTTTCTCATGGCTTCTTGTTCCCTCTGAGCAGGGAACTTTGGCTGGTCCCACTCCAAAAAGTCCTTCCTCTCAGGCCTTTCTTAGGCTCAATTTGGGTTCAAATTACTCCCTACCCGGCTGCCCAAACACCCTGACCTTGGAACAGGGCATCCACAGCCCTCTTTTCTGGGCTGTGTATTACTCCTGAGAGGTTTCCACAGCTTCACGTTTTTTTCCTCTGTGGACCTCTTCGCCTCAGAACAGGGTAACTACAGCCCTCTTTCCTCAGCCTGTCCTTCACTTCTGGCAGTCAGCCCATGTTTCTAGACTGGGCTGCTGATCCTTCCAGGAAAGCCTATTCTTAGAGCAAACGCCTTGAAACAGGGCTGGCTGGCCCCGGGCCCCTCTGCCCTTAAAAAGGAGTGACTCCTCTGTTAGAGGGCAGGTTTTTCATTTTTAACTGATGGTTATTTATTTCCATTGTTATTACCAGGGGGACTTGAGTGAACTTGGAAAAGTATTGATGCAAGGATCGTTCAGCGTTTGGATAGGTCACCGAAAAGGCCCTACAAAAATGAAGGATCTTGCCAGATTCAAACCAATGCAGAGGCACCTCTTCCTGTATGAGAAAGCCCTGGTGTTTTGTAAGAAGAGAGAGGAGCATGGTGATGGATATGACAAAACTTCTTCGTACAGTTTTAAGCATTTCTTGAATGTAAGGGAAGCTAGTAAATGTAGGAATTTGCATTTGTGATAGAGAAAGCTTTTAAGAATGTAGAAAGCATTATCATGTCTGTTGGATAAATACTGTTCTCAGCTGTTAATGGTCATGTGGTACAGAGTGCTACCACCACGCTGAAGAAAGAATCTTCCCTGATTTTAAAAGCCACAAAGTCTCTTGTTATCCAAGCAAAAAATGGGCTACATCCCAGATTAGAATCACAGGGCGAATCTTTCATTTCAAAGCTCAGATGATGCCTGTCAGTGACATTTTTTCATGCCTTTTTGCCTAGGTCTATACTACTGCAGAAGATGAACCCGCTCAGGGTTGATCTTCTGGGGGTTTGTTTCACACGGGCACAAAACGGTGCTTTCCAGGGTCAAAGTCAATCCCAGAACTCCTTTGGAGTGGTGAGGATTAAGCAAGGTCGGTAGGAGAAATGGGAGAAACATTCTGTTGACCTTCTTCTGTATAGACAGGCATTGAAGTCGACCACTGATAAACTGATTTTAGCTACACAATTGGTGTAGGTAAATTGCATATTGGTAGTTGACTTCAATGCCTAGTGTAGACATAACCTTTTATTTCTGATTCCAGTAGTATATAGCCTGGACAGTCACTTTGTGGCATCTTAATGATATTTGGGTAACGCTGACCCCATTACTTTTAAAAAGAAAAATTTAAAAAAAAAAACTTACAAAACCCTATACCAAAAGATGCACAAATAATTGAAATTGCATCATTTGGGAAAAAAATTCTCAGCTCTGATATTTTATTAATTTTAAAAATGGAGCTAGGTCTGGCTTCTTGCAACATTGTGGAACTGCTCATCGTGACCCAAAACTTTCTAAAATGGATTTCTCCTTATCACTGTGTACTGAGAGTTCTGACTCGTGAGTGGGTAATTTCAGTGTGCACATTTTTATCCACACAGAGTGGCAGGTGAGCAAATAAAAGCCACATTGAGGCCTTTTTGAAAACTTTGACCTGGTTCTTGAAGACTGGCATGCAGAATTTTGTAAATCATCAGTTTGCAGGTCCAGTTTGGCTCTGAACCAATGAACTATGACCAGGAAAGTGACAAAAGAGAAGACTTGTTCCCTGAAATTCTTCTCCTGCATTGAGGGGGAAAAAGCTTCTCAGAAGTTCACAGTAAACTGTGCTATTTATACCCAAAAGTGTTTAGAAATTGCTTGCAGAAACTAGGCAAGCTAATTAGTGACTTGTCTCTGAGTTTCTCGAGGACATCTTTCCTAGTTATGGATGATAGTGCCAGCATTTTAAAAACACATCGGAACAGAAGGTTTACCCAGATGGCATAATTTGTATATTGTCTCATTCATACAGAAAGGGGTGTGTGTGAGAGGGAGAGAGAGAGAGAGAGCAGAACAGAATGTTTTTATTGCCAAATAATAAGGGAACTTTAAACCAATATCCTGTTTCTAAATGCTCAGTTCATCTTTGTGAGGGGTTTATTTTACGCAGTTCTGTTGAATAACTGAGAATAATGCCTGCTACAAAATGTTTTTTTTATTAGAACTGGCTTGAAACACTGCATTGCAGTATTTTCATCCTTTTTTGACTGTCTAGTTATTAGCTCTCCATTTCTAGCACACTGTGCTGTACTAGTGATCAAAAAAGCCTGTTAATGCATATACTTTAGCAGTGGGTCCCACCCTGGGGTCTGCAGGCCCCAGTGGTCTTTGAGAGTATTACATGAGGGTCCATGAAAAAAAGATTGGTAAAAATGATCATAGACAATAGAATTGGGTTTGGGCAGGGGTCTGCAATCAAAATAGCAGGAAGAGCCGTTTTTTTCCAATTCAGGCACAAAATCAATACTTCAAGAGCCGCAATGCATGTGAATGAGACAGTCTGTAGCAAAGAACATCAAACTGTACTGTTACCCCTATTTTAAGAGCAGCACACACAATGATTTGTATCAGTTAAAAAGTTGTTGCCCCCATCTGTGGGCGTTACCCACCTCAAACCCCAAATCCACGCCCCATTCCGCAAACCTGCTCCCAGGTTTAACCCCTCTCAGCCCCCAAACCACCAGCCCAACCTCAACCCCACAACCCCAGGTTTAACCCCTTCAGCACCAGGTTTTACCTGCCTCAGCTGATAACCTCTGCATGCTGCCGCTGCTTCTCCATGGCCCCCACCTTCCCTTTGCTGCTCCCCACTGCTGCCGCCTCCTGTGCATCAACCCCTGTACTCCTCAGTATCGTGAGGAGAAAAGGAGGTCGATGGGATAGTTTTTGCTGTTAACCTCTTGGTGAGGATGTCCAGATAAATCAGGGGTGGCCAACATGTGTCCTGTGGAGCCAAGGGCAGCTCCATTTTGAAAGCCAGCTGTGGGGTGCAAGGTTGGCAACCTGCAGTTCCAGACATGCATGTGGCTCTTTAAGAAGCCATTTGCAGCTCCCTCCTCTGGCTCCCTGCCCTGTGGGGCTGAAATAATGGAACTTAATTTAATTGATTTAATGGCCGGCAGAGAGAGAGCCAGCCATTAAACCAGTTAAAGTGAGTTCCATTATTTCAGTGCAGCAGGGGAGAGAGCTGCCTGCACTGCTGGTAAGGGAAAGGAGGAGGACAGCTGGGGAGAGCTGCGCAGCTGTGCTAAGGAGGAGGCTGCAGCCAGCAAAGTTGCAGCAGGGGGGAATAGAGGCAACACACAGAGCTCATGTGAAGTAGGTGGGGGTGGTGGTTTAGGGTTGCGAGGGGTTAGCCTGCAGGCGGGGGTGATGGGGGTTTGGGGTTATTTTGTGTTTGGTCCCTGGAACATGTAAAAAGTTGCCATGTGGCCTCTGGTGAAAAATGGTTGGAGGCCCCTGAGATAAATCAGTTCTAGCTATGCAACTGCAGTAGCTAGAATTGCATATTTACAGTCAACTTTAATGTCCAGTGTAGACCTGGTCTCAGCCATTAATATTATGGAAAACCCCTAGAGGGATATTTCTAGCATCAGGAAACTTTCCTGATATGTTCCGAACGGTCAGACAAAACACCTCATGTGTACACCTGTAAATAGCGACTTTCAGTCACTACGGAACATAAACATTTTTGGTGAACTTTGTTGATTTGCGGGAACGGAACGGGGATTGTTTGGGATGGAACACAACGTGTGCATTCGTCATGAAGGTCTGAAAGACTTGATTTTTCAATTGAAAATGAAAATGTGATTCTTTTTAACAAGATGAATGCAGTCGGAATCACTGAAAATGTCAAAGGAGATCAACGAAAGTTTGAGGTTTGGTACAGCGGGCGAGAAGAAGTGTATATTGTGCAGGTGGGTGATTTTTAAAATGCTGTATTTGTTTGCGTATCTTCAAAGTTCTGTTTAAACTGGTGAAAATTCAGCCTGTCTCTTTGTGAACTGGGAACTTTGATTAGCCAGTATGTTCAGACTCTTTCTGATTGGCTCCCTTTCTGCTCTTTTAGACTGATAATGAGACAGTAAATCAGTAGTACATGTTCTTACATTGTCTTTATTTAGTGGAACCTGTAACTGGGACGTGTTTCAGTTTAGGAACATGAACTGCATAGTGTACTAATAAGAAAATTCCCTTCTGTTAAAAGAATATTGTACAGGTTGCAGCTTAAATCAATTAATATTGATACTAGAGTTGGTCTTGAGTTCTGGTCATTCTGAGAACTCACACTGCCTTGGAGTCATGGCTCCCAGAGAGCGTTTCATTTTGGAAACACTGAATCATTCCTGCTTCTGAATGGTTCAGTGTTTCCAAAACTTACTGCAAATTTTTTTTTTGATTTGCACAACTAAAAGAACAAATCCGTTTCTCATCCATCTTCGATCAAAACTCCTTCCAGAACACACTGCTGCCCTGAAAAGTCACTGTAAGCCAGTACGCAGCTTCCTTTCAAACTTTTTATTTGTATTTAAAGAGAAGTTTATCTCTCTGACAACCTTCCCTCGATCTCTTCCATCCATGTGCAGAATAAATTTATGTGCACTGAGGCATGTGCAAATGTGCACCACCAATAGGAAAAAAAAAAAAACCTCTCGGTGTGAGCATTTTGCTAATTGGCTGGATGGCTCTCAGATCTCTTCTGAGTGGCCGCATAAGTACATAGCTTACAGGGACCACTGCTCTCTGGGGCTACGTCGACACCAGGGCTTTTCTGAAAAATCCAACACAGCAGCTGCACACAGAATGCGTTCTTTCAATATGAAATTGGATGAATGCATCACTTTTCCAGCAGCCCACTTCCTCTCCCGGATGAGGACAAGGGCCTTTTTCCAAAAGATTCTTTCAGAAACAAAGTGTGTGGACACCACAGGGGCCATTTTTTCCAAATACCAGTCCTCATGGCACTAGATTTTTCAATCCCTGGCCCCTTCTTTTGAAAGAGCAGGGGCTGTGTAGATGTTCTTTATTGAAAGAGCAAATCAGTTTGTATTTTTTTTTTTTTTGTGATCCACTGTTTTGTGTGTGGACACGCTCTTTTGAAAGAAGTTTTTACAGAAGAGACCTTCTAGCAGAACTTCTTTTGAAGGATTGCTGTAGTGTAGACATAGCACAGGTGAAATCCTTGTTCCATTAACATCAATGGCAAAGCTCCAAATGACTTCAGTGGGGCCAGGATTTCAACCTCGATTTCCAGCTTGACACCGTAAACTCTTTCATAGCCGGCAGCACCAGGACCAGGAGGTTACCAGATAGTCAAATATTCTGGATAATAGAGAGGTGTATCTAGCAATGCAGAACACTAAAGAAAAACAAGATTAGATATTAAGAAACAAACAAATATATATGCAGAGTACTTGATTTACCAGCAGTAGTATACTGTATTTGCTTTATGTATTTGTATTTACCTTCACTATACTATAGTTATGGAAAACATAACTAAAATTTCTTCTTCGAGTGTCCCTGTGGATGCTCCACAATAGGTGTCGGGCTTGCCCGGCGCCGCAGATCGGATCTTCCAAGCAGTTTCTGCTGGACCGCGCATGCGCCGGGCGCGCGCCGCTCCCTTGCGCGCTCCTGGTCATGTGTGCGATCCGGTCCCCGCCAGTTCCTCTTAACCGCCGTCGGCTGCAGACGGAATCCGAACTAGGCTAAGGCCAAGTAGCGTATTCAATGACTTTAACTGTTTTTCTTTAAAGTTTTTTTCAAGTACTTAGGCTACTGCAAGTTAGCCGGTTGTTATTTTTAAAAAAAAAAACAAAAAAACAACAAACAAACTACAAGCAGGACAGCTTCAATCCAGTCCCAGTAACAAGCGCCGGAGGCCAGGAGCATAGGGCCATCAGCCCTCCTGCTGCGGCAGGCCATTAGAAGGGGAAAACAGCACAGAGAAGGTGCTAAGTACCCGTTTAACAACTGAAAGACTCACCAACAATGTCCTCTTCAGGATTTAAAAAATGTGAGTCCTGCCGAGAGGCGATGCCAGCGTCTGATGGGCACAGTCTATGCATAAGGTGCCTTGGGGAGTCCCATGTTGCACAGAAATGCTCCTTCTGTGCTAAATTAACAGCCAGAGCAAGGAGAGACAGGGAGATGCGGCTTAAAATGCTGCTTTTCGACAAGGCCCTCCAGCCAGACGTGCCGGAGCGGCCGCAGCAGGAGGGACCCTCCGGGGCCCATAAAAGGAAAGCTGCCTCCCTCACCCCATCAGCGCAAAAACGGAGGAAAGTCTCCCCAGCCCGATCCCTGCCGGCAGCAACAGCGAGCGGGACGGGAGGAGCGAGCAGCCCCCAGCCGCAGCAACAGCTGATCGGCGGCGGCACGGAGAGCCACGTGGAAGCGGCTCAGCCTCTGATAATCAGCCAGCCGCCCCGCACCGCGGGCAGGGCGGCAGCTAAACAAGCGCCGGTACCGGCGGCACTGCAGGCAGCGGCACCGACCCCCGGGGAACCGGCGGTGCAGAGACCACAGGCACGCAGCCTGCAGGCACCGGAGGACACCGCACGTGCGGCACCGCCCTCGAGCGTGCCGAGCACGGTGCGGACGGGGCCGGGATCCCCTGTACGTCAGGGGGCGGAGTTACCTCCTCAAGGGAGGGGGAAGGCTGCACACAAGAGGAGGCCTTGCAGCCCCTCTCCGCACAGGGCTGTGGAGTTGCTTTCTCACAGCCCTCCGCTTATGTTGCAGACTCCAACCAGAAGGCAGGGGTCCCCCCTAGCCTACCCGGAGCCCCCTTCTCCATTTTTGCAACCAGCCTCACCCTGGCTGGGACCACCTTCACCCTTCCTGGGGTTTGAACCGCTGGACTATTATGCAAAATCGCTCTCTCCAGTGTCTCGATGATCTCCCTCCCCCAGATGCAGCGGGTGTGCACCAAGGGAGTGGTCTAGGTCACCTTCCCAAGAACAGTGTCTATACTGCCATGGTCGCCCCTACCACGCAGGGCATAGACACCATCGGCAATCTACTAGGGAAAGATCCCCACAGACGATCTCGTACCCCTGAGGGCAATCGCGACCGGGGACAGAGACTCAAACATCTCAGGGGGGACTGGTTATGGAACCCCGAGATTTTTCCTCGCAAACCTCTAGTGAGAGGGTGTACCATCACCAGCAGGAACCGGAAGGGTCCAGAGAGACGTACCCCAGCGGTTCCTCGCTCTCCTCCCCGGACGAGGCTACGGCCCCGGGGGACGTCCATTCTCTGGACGATCTCAAACAGTTTCAAGAGCTGTTTAAGAGGGTGCCCTTCACGCAAGGCATCCAGACAGCAGAGGTGCAAGAGAAACACCATAAGCTCCTCAAAAATTTGAGACCTCCGGCCTCCTCCAGAGTAGCAATACCGCTTGATGAAGCGATCTTAGAGTCCGCCACTACGATATGGCAGACCCCTGCGACTATTCCGCCTGTCCAAAAGAGAGCGGATAAGAAATACTTCGTGCCGGCGAAGGGCATGGAGTTCCTGTTCAGCCACCCACAGCCAAATTCCTTGGTGGTGGAGTCGTCGCAACAAAGATCAAAGACATCTCAATTCAGGACAGGGGGAACAGACAAAGATGCCAAGAAGCTAGAGCTGTTCGGCAGAAAGGTCTACTCCTCCTCCACCTTAACGTTGCGAATGGCAAATTACGCAGCGCACTTAGCGAACCATAATTTCGACAACTATTCCAGGTTAATCTCCCTCATGGACTCGCTTCCAGAGGACAAAAAGCCGGTGCTCAAGGCCATAGTGCAAGAAGGCTACGCGGCCTCGAGGACGGGAGTTCAGATCGCCCTGGACGTTGCGGACACAGCAGCACGTTCCACAGCAACGGCAGTGGTGATGCGAAGGGAGTCCTGGCTCCAGACTTCGGGTATACCGAGGGATCTGCAGGCAAAGATAGTTGACCTTCCCTTCGACTCGCAGAAGCTGTTTGCTGAATCAACTGACTCGGTCCTTCATTCCAGTAAAGATTCAAGAGCCACACTCAGGACCCTGGGGATTTACACCCCTCCATACACAAAGAAAAGGTACTACCCTCAACAAAGACGGTACCAGTACCAGCAACAGCGCCCCCAGTAGCACAGGGGTTACGAGCAAGGGCGACATCAACAGCACCAGCAGTACAGAACTCCCAGGCGACGTTCACAACAGAGCCGTGCGTCCTCGGGGCGGGGCCAAAGGCCACAAGTTTGACATACAGATCCAGGGCTGCGCCATCGCTACCATCGCACAAGGTCATCCGAAGCGACTATTCCACCATCACCTCCGACCATTCTACGACCAGTGGCAAAGGATCACCACAGACAAATGGGTGCTGGAGATCATAGCCACGGGGTACGCCATCCCCTTCCAGTCGCTCCCACCGTCACGACCTCCACCCAAGCCCCGCCTCCAGGAGGCCTCCCATGTAGCGAGGCTCAGGCAGGAGGTGGACCATCTCATGCTCATAGGGGCAGTGGAAAGAGTGCCGAAGCAACTGCAAGGGAAAGGGTTCTACTCCAGGTACTTCCTCACGGAGAAAAAGACAGGAGGCTGGAGGCCCATCTTAGACCTTCACGGCCTCAACCGGTACCTGCACAAGCAACGTTTTCGGATGATCACAATCGCCTCCATCCTTACAGCACTGGACGATGGAGACTGGTTCGCAGCCCTCGATTTACAAGACGCGTACTTCCACATAACTATCCATCCGGCTCACTGGCGATTCCTCCGGTTCATGGTAGGCAATGAACACTTCCAATACAAGGTCCTACCGTTTGGCCTCTCCTCGGCCCCCAGAGTCTTCATCAAGACCTTGGCAGTGGTGTCAGCCTACCTGCACAGACAGGGGGTATTTATTTTCCCGTATCTGGACGACTGCCTGCTCAAAGGGGCCTCGAAGGGGGAGGTTCTGCGCATGATACGCGTCACAGCAAACACGTTCTCTTCACTCGGCCTGGTTATCAATCTGGCAAAATCAAAAATAGACCCCACACAGGACATAGAGTTCATAGGGGCTCGCATAAACTCGGTTACAGCGAGAGTATATCTACCAGAGGCTCGCTTTCGGGCCATCGGCTCCCTCGTGCAGGTCATCACCTTCAGCCCTACGGTGCCGGTCTTGACGTGCTTACAGCTGCTGGGCCACATGGCAGCGGCGACGTTCATAGTACAGAACACCAGGTTACACATGCGCAGCATGCAGCACTGGCTGGCGAGTGTATACAAAACGGCAGTACACACTGTTCACAGGGTGGTGTCGCCCACAGCGGGGGTGCGCAAATCCCTGCAATGGTGGGTAAACCCCAGGAACCTGCTAACAGGGGTACTCTTCCACCAGCCGCAAATATCGGTTTTTCTCACTACAGATGCCTCCCTCATAGGGTGGGAAGCGCACATGGGCGAAGAGGTGACTCAAGGACTGTGGTCACCCACGGAACAGTCACTACACATAAATATACTGGAGCCCAGAGCAGTGTTCAACTCCTGCAGACACTTTCGAGACCATATACAAGGCACAGTCGTCGGGATCAGTACAGACAATACCTCCACCATGTTTTATATAAACAGGCAAGGAGGAGCTCGATCCCGTGCCTTATGCGCGGAAGCAATCCGCTTATGGAACTGGTGCATCGCCAACAATATACTCTTGAAAGCCTCATACTTGCCAGGTGCGCACAATGTGAAGGCAGACCAGCTGAGCAGGCGTTTTGCACTCACACACGAGTGGCAGATCCGTCCCGATCTGCTACGGCCGATCTTCCACGCATGGGGTTTTCCCCAGATAGACCTGTTTGCCACTCAGCACAACAAGAAGTGCCCACGATTCTGCTCCAGGGCAGGACTGGGATGGGGGTCCCTGGGGGACGCGTTCGCGATCCCGTGGAGGGGCCCCCTGCTTTATGCGTTTCCTCCCACAGTGCTGATCCACAAAGTCTTGCAGAAAGCCAGGAGGGAAAGGGCCCGGATGATCCTGATAGTCCCAACGTGGGATCGACAACAATGGTTCCCCCTACTCCTGCGCATGTCGGACCGTCCACCGATGCCTCTTCCGGTGGCGCCGGATCTGCTCACGCAAGCCCAGGGGTCCATAGTGCACCCGCACCCCCAAAGCCTGCGACTGCAAGCGTGGTTAATCCATGGCTCAGCTCCCTAGAGAGCACATGCACAGTGGAAGTACAGCAAGTCCTAGAAAGTAGCAGGAGGACTTCCACCAGGAAGATCTACAAGCAGAAATGGACTCGCTTCACAGCTTGGTGTTCTACCAAACAGCTGGCCCCCCTTTTGGTGCCTATACCTACAATACTAGAGTATTTACTGGACCTCAAGAGAGGAGGACTCTCGCTATCCTCGTTGAAGGTCCACCTTGCCGCCATCTCGGCGTTCAGACACGAGGAGGAAGGGCACACGGTGTTCGCCCACCCTATGGTTACCAGGTTCCTCAAAGGGTTGGTAAACCTATACCCCCCTCGGAAACCGATTCCACCTTCGTGGAACTTGGACCTGGTGCTTACCACGCTAATGGGACCACCGTTCGAGCCCTTGGCCGCGGTCCCCCTCCGCCGCCTTACAATAAAGACAACCTTTCTTCTTGCAATTACGTCAGCTCGTAGGTGAGCGAGCTCGCAGCAGTCATGGCAACGCCACCCTGCACTGTTTTTTCCAAGGAGGCGGTAACCATACGGCTGCATCCAGCCTTTGTTCCCAAAGTTTCTTCCGAGTTTCACATTAACGAACCTATTGTTCTACCCTCGTTTTATCCAAAGCCTCATAACTCCAATGAAGAGGCGCACCTACACCTCCTGGACGTGAGGAGGGCGCTAGCCTTCTACGTAGACAGGACCAAGTCCTTCCGGAAAACGGATAGACTCCTAGTCTCCCTCGCTCCCAAGTCGAAAGGAGAAGGTCGCTCCTCGCAGAGAATCTCAAAGCACATTGTATCCTGCATAAAAATGTGCTACGAGCTCAAAAAGACTCCTTTATCGGCCACTCCCAGGGCTCATTCCACTAGGGCGGTGGCGGCATCAACAGCCTTTTTCAAGGGCGTTGCGTTAAAAGACATTTGCAGAGCGGCGACCTGGTCATCCTACAACACCTTCGCCAAACGCCCTTCACAGGGTATTCCAAGAGGATACCCATCTCTCTACAGCGGTCCTCTCGGGGACAAGCTGCACACAATCCGATTACCCACCTCCTATCTTGGGTTACTGCTGGGTAGTAACCTATTGTGGAGCACCCACGGGGACACTCGAAGAAGAAAGAGAAGTTACTCACCGTAGTAACGGTGGTTCTTCGAGATGTGTCCCCGTGGGTGCTCCACTACCCACCCATCCTCCCCGCTTCGGATCTCTGTTAGTGTTTTGCAGGGGCACCCGAGGCGGTTGGTCGAGGAACTGGCGGGGACCGGATCGCACACATGGCCAGGAGCGTGCAAGGGAGCGGCGCGCGCCGGCGCATGCGCGGTCCGGCAGAAACTGCTTGGAAGATCCGATCTGCGGCACCGGGCAAGCCCGGCACCTATTGTGGAGCACCCACGGGGACACATCTCGAAGAACCACCGTTACTACGGTGAGTAACTTCTCTTTACTTATGGTTAAAGTGCCAGTTGTTTGAGATATCAGAGAGTTTACTGTACGTCTATGGGTGGGTGTGTAGATAGAGGAGTGGAGACAGTATTTGCAGGTGGTTGTGTCAGATCTCCAGCAGCGAATCCATAAATATAAAAGTACTCTAAGAAGAGAGGACTGGTTTGCTAACTGGAAACACGGCCTTTTGTTCCTGTTCAAATCCAGCATCAAACAGTAGTTAATCTATTCAGTGGCTTTTACAAACAAAACCATGGAACAGCTACATTATTTAATAAAATGTGTGAAATGCACCATTACAGTTAGGTAACTGAACTGTTTCTGATTGTTACGTGGTGTTGATTTCACCAGACACTGCTATTTTCAGAACTTTATGCCTTTTCTGTAAAACAAGTGCCCCCAGCCTGACCACATCTCTTACTGGATCTTTAGTTCTTGTCTGGTAACTCTTTAAACCAAATATTTGAGTTAACATGTTTGGTTGGCTTTATATTTACCTAAAAAGCCAGCTGTAAAAACATTCAAGATTGATATTTAGAAGTTTGTAGGCTGTTGCCTAACTAATTCTGAACGATTTCGGTTTTTCACATTGAAATGTGATAGTTGATTATTCCTAAGCAGAGCTGCTTGTTAGGTGTTTTGGAAAAAGAGTTAATGAGACATGCTTCTGTCTCATCTCTTGTATTTTAATGAACTCTACATGATTTCCACATACACCACAGCCTTTGCTCTCTGAATGTAATGGGGAACTTGGAATAATTTCCAAGACTCGAACATTTTAAATATAACTGATAGTCATCAAAGGATACAAGCTTGTTTTGGATTACAGGGATTGCTGCATAATTGAAGCTTTGATAACTGATGTTTGACTATTTTTATAATGGGTGATTCATAAAAGCCACCAAATTTCAAATTGTACTTCTCTTTCAGGCTCCAACCGTTGATCTGAAGATGGCATGGTTAAGTGAAATGAGAAAAATTTTGTTCAAGCAGCAGGAGCTTACAAAAGGTACTTTTGAACAATTACATTATGGCCTTCACTACAGCAGAACCTTTCTGATTCTCTCATGGCTAATCTGCAAACCCAGTCATTCTCACCAGAGAAGAAGCTTTTTTTCTACTTTCGCAAAAGGTGGAATAACATCCTGCTCTGTTGAAATCTCATGTTACTGGTATAGGCTGAACCTCTCTAATCCAGCACCCTCAGGACCTGACTGCTGCCAGACAAAAGAATTTGCTGGATCATGAGAGGTCAATATTATCTAGCAGCATTACCAACACTCTCACTGCTTACTGGGCTCCTAGAAGGCATTTTGTGGTAAATTGTAGCTAAGTATCACAGAACACTGAGACACAGGACTGGTGGCTGCCGGCAAACTTTATGGGGCCATGGGAAACTTGGCCACACTGATGAAAAGCGGACATCCAGCTAACTAAAATCATGCTGGATTACAGATGTTGCCGGCCGAGAGTGTTCCAGATTAGCGAGGTTCAACCTGTACTTCGTTACTTTTACAAAAATCATTATAGTGCCTCTAATAGCATAGCAGGCAGTATTATTATAAATAAAGGCAAATTGCCCCATGGGCAAAAATGAGCATAGTCTTTTTTTATACCAGTACCTCAATATTCTTAAACGTCATATTTGCTCTCTTAGGCTTTGATTCAGCAAGGTATTTAACCACATGCTTCTTTTTAAGTACATGAAAAATCTCTTGATTTCAGTGGACTAGTTGCATGCTTCTGGCTAGGATGCATACTAACACACCACACTGAATCAAAGCCACACTCTCCAGTTTGCAAAAGTTGATACTCCAAATGATTTGCGGTTAGTGCAAACTGATGAGGGTCTACTGTGCCTT
Organism: Carettochelys insculpta; assembly: GCF_033958435.1. NCBI lineage: Eukaryota > Metazoa > Chordata > Testudines > Carettochelyidae > Carettochelys > Carettochelys insculpta. The sequence continues at coordinate 6,859,602 of NC_134149.1, read as the reverse complement.
AAGCACGGATTTGTGCAAAAAGTGCCATGCTGGATGCGGCACTTTGTCCTTTTTGAGTGGGCGATGGCGCTGAGCGATGTAACTGAACTAACACAATGTTTGCAACCTACTCACAGTTGAGAAGAACCCACCCGGTTTGTTTACAGACCAGATCCAACTTTCCCCACAGCTGAGTGATGGGTAAGTTAGAGGAGCTCAACAGATTTTTTTTTTTTTTTTTAAAAAAGAAATCAAATGAGGACCTGTGTTCACGATTTAATACACACATGCAAATCCATGCAAACCTGTGCATTTTCTGGGCGAGCTCCTTGCATCTGCCAGACAGAGGGGCTGGGAAAGCGGTGAGCAGCCCGCAAAGCCCCATATCCAGGCAGTGGTGCGGCACTATCAAAAGCAGCCATAAAGCTGCCTCTTGATAGCTTAGAAAAGGTCCCTGAGTGGCTTAAAGCCAACCTAAATTCCCCTTTCCGGAATGCTGTGTTCTGCTTCTCAGAGGCCTAGCAGAGGATCTCACCATAGCTACGTCTACACTTGCATTCCTCTTTCAAAAGAGGAATGCAAATGAGGGAAATCAAAAATTGAGGCATTGCTTTACATATCTCATGCTTCATTTACATAATCTGTTTTCAGAAGAGGTTCTTTCGAAAGAAAAAGAAGTCGCATAGACGGGGTTCTTTTGAAAATAAACCCCGTTTTTGAAAGAACCCTTCTTAAACAAAATAGGAAGAAGGGTTCTTTTGAAGATGGGGTTTATTTTCGAAAGAGCCCCATCTATACTGCTTTTTTTTTTTTTTGGAAAGAGTCTTTTGAAAAGAGCTTATGCAAATGAAGCATGACATATGTAAATCAGTGCCTTATTTGCATTTTTGCTTTCCCTCATTTGCATTCCTCTTTCGAAAGAGGAATGCAAGTGCAGACATAGCCCCTGTTTACAAGATCCGTAGTCAGTCCATTTTGACAGGTGCACAGAACTCTCATGGAAATAGCAACACTGAGGCCTTCTCTACACTACTGCAGGCCCTCAGCCCACGTTGCATAACTGCAGCTGTGTGGATAACATAGCTGAAGTCAATGAACAGTGAAAGCCCAGTTATCCAGCATTCGGATAACGAGCACAGTTAGTTAAAGGGCGTGCCCCGCTGGGGCCAGCTGCCATGAGGCTGCCTACAGCCCAGCCAGGGGTTTGGGATACAGCGGGTCTGGCTTCTGGCACCAGCTCTACCAACTGGCACGTTTTATTATCTGGCATCCTGGGTTCTCCAATCGGCAAACCCAGGGATGCCAGATAGTAAAGCTTTTACGGTACTTAGGTCTGCTTACTGTGGTATCTTCACCCCAGTAAGTCGACATTTGCCACGCTCCCATCTCGGCTGCTTATTTTTCTTGTTTTGGTGCGATTCCAGAACTGATGGGACAGCACTTGGCAGCTGACTTATCACATCTATACTAGACACAATAAATCAACCCTCGCTAGATTGATCGCTGCCTATCAATCCCGTGGGTGGCAAAGACATGCCATAGTTTTGCATGCAGAGACGTTTGCCATTATCTCAATGTGGAGGGCATAGTCGGAAGAAATTTCCAGCTAACGTGGTGCTTCTGCCTGGAGAAACAATTGCTTTAGCGGTGTTTGTCTCCTTCCTTCCCATCCAAACCTATATGGGCATCAAGCTATATGCTCTTATGGCTATTGATGTATTTCAAAGAACCTTGTTTAGATCCTTGGCTTGCCAAAATGTACAGACTTCACTAATGTTTGAACATTAAAACTGTAACACTCTTTTTTAATTTGTTTCAGAAAGCAGCAGAGAGCCTCCGTAAGCTCTGAAGAAAATGATTCTGAACGCACCAGCCCTGTAATGTTGGACAGCATCAGTTCCTCACCGCAGAACAAGACAAACCCAAGTACGTAGAAGTATCTTTCTGCATGTGCAATATTCCATTGGCACATGTTCTAACTTTCAGCTTTTGGTTTGGAATATATCAGTTTTTCAGACTAGTAAGTAACCTAATTTCTTGCAGGTTGGTCCAGAATGTCACAATCTGTGGAAATCTGTGATGGGCTTGAGGAATGGTCCAGCAACAATTACCTTTCTACTTGCTCAGACACGGAAGAAGATGGGAGCCAGTTGGTTAGTAATACATAGAAAAAATGCTTCATTTCAAAGGCACTGAATGGTGTGTCAGAGGAGATGTGCTATAAAACTTCTCCTCTTGTTAACGTCAGCATTTCCTTATGCCTTTAGTGTATTGGTGTTTGCTGTGTTATTCTAGTCATGGTGGCCCCAGGCGATTGGATGAAGTAATATCTTTTATCTGTTGGTGACCTGACAAAAGAGCTCTGTGTAAGCTTGAAACCTGGTCTCTCTGACCAACAGATGTTGGTCTAAAAGAACACAAGACCTTGCCCATTTGTCTCTTTGTATATTGGATAAATGTTGGTCCAAACTAGCTCTTAAAATCCCCCTCTCCTTCAATGTTATATGTACCTGTGCATCCCAAGTGGGATGTAGTAAACAAGAAAAAAGGATTCTGGGGGAGGGAAATGGAAACAGTTGTGCAGAAAATGATTGAGTGAAAAGTCTTCATTGGAGCTGACCCTAGTGCTCACTGTGGACAGACTATAATTGCTTCCAAATGCACTACAGCAGCCATGGATCTGGACAGAAGAACAGGGAAGGGAACTGTCTTACAGTACAACCAGGCGTGATTTGGTAGTCATTAACAGAGGGGCTGGCAGCATCCATGGGCCCCCAGGCAAGGTGTGGGGGACTGGCTCCATACCCCGGAAGAGACAGGGTCTTGAGTAAAAGGGATGGGGCCAGGGTAACTTACCCTCAGAACTGCTCAGGCAATGGTGCTGCCTTTTTCCCCTTCCCCCAGTCCTCAGAGCCACGCAGCGCAGCAATACGATGGCAATTGAAATGGCCTGAAGCATTGGCTGCAGTAGCAGTGACTGTAACCAGGAGTCCCAGGCCCCTTTGAGTCACTGGGCCCCAGTGCAATTGCCTCTTTACTAACCTCCTCCCCTTCCCCCGTCAGCAGGTTTGGTCATTCGTATACTGTTACTAAGAAGGAAGAACATTTGATTACCTATGAGAGTGAAAGGCTGAGATGAAGAACATCAAAACCCTGTGAGGTCATCCCAAGGGAAAGCACTACAGCTCTGCCCAGAGTTGCTGGTTGTTTCTGGAAACATAGTGTGCCTAAGAAGACAAGAGGCCAAAGCAGTGCAGGAAGCCAGTGGTGGAAGTTCGATGAAGTTAGCGAGGGATTTAAAATGAAAGTGTTGGCAAAGATGCCGTTAGAAGGGTAAAGAGAGAATGTTGAATCAATGGCAGAATCCGGTTGCTAGCAAAACTCAAGAATGTGCAAAGCACCCACTTGGGGAAACAAAAGTGAGAGTCTTTTTCTCCAGGTAGATCTGGTTATGTGATGAGAGAGTTGGAGGGTGTGTCAAGGGAAAAATATTTTTGAGCTCCGTCAACCCATGTGCCAACAGCTGGACTTTTAGAAGTACAAAAGTGCCAAAAAGATAGTGAAGGAAGAGGCAACAGTCACCTTTGGGTTACGTACCCATCTTGAAACAAAAGCGAACAAGATAGGAACATACGGATTGGCAGTCAGAAAAGCAAAGGGATTGGTGAGATCAAATTCACTGAAGGTGAAAGTGGAAATATGTTAATGAGACCAAATTAAGGAAGAGCGGAGAAATTATTTTGAAAGGCTTCTGAATGACGAGACGCCAGCAGAACAATGCCTGATAATACAGCCAGTCTTGGAAGTATTTGTGGAAACATTGGATAAGTTGGAAGAATAAGGAAGTTCTTAACCTTGATGGCATAGCAGAAGTATGGAAACATTTATGGTGTAAATATGTCTCATCTGTTGCTCCCCAGATTTTGAGAGAGTTTTTTTTTCCAAGCATCATTGGTGTGGAAGGGCTCAGTCTGACCTCTGTGAATTTCTCCCTATTAATAATTTTCATCAGTTTTGTTACTGTAAAGAGCTAGCAGAAGGGCAGAGAGCACAGCCTGAGCTCAAGACTTCTAACTGCATCAATGTCTAAAGGACCTTTGAGGGCTCTCGGTAACTACCACTGTAAATGTTCACTTTATGTGCAGAAGAAAAACCCTACGACATGGAAGTCACAACAGTCCCAGAAGAGAAAAGTTGCCCTTCCAGCTACTAATTGTATTCAGGAAAACGGGGGCGGTGGCGGGGGGGGGAGAGAATGTTTTCAGCACCACTGAATTTAACTTGTATAGTGTCTTGTCTATTGCTGCACATATGACAGCAACTGTGTTACTTAGGTATAAAGAATGTTTCTATAAGCTTTATAAAAGCAGGTTGCATACACATACTTCTCTCCAGTGCTTTTTTATTTAGAAAAAAAAGAAAAAGAGAGAGCCTGTACTCAGCTGGCTCTTAACCCTTGTCCAGCCAAACCCATGGCTGGGGCTGCCAAGGTGCCAGTACACAGTACCAGCACAAAAAAAAAAAAAGCACTGCTTGTCTCCAAGATAGTTGTATGATTGCTTATTATTATATATAAGCCAAGAAAGGCTGCCATTTTCCCCACAGCAGCCAGGAATAAAGACTTGGTTACAAAAATTTAAGTACACCATGTTGTAGCCCAGAATTCTTGTGAAGTAACATTTTTTTGAATGTTAGTCTCCAGGAAAATATAAAGCCCTAGCAGACTGCAAGAAGAGAGGATCAGAGGACCTGCTCGTTCAAAACGGGGATGTGATTCAGCTGTTGCAGGAGGATGGCGAAGGGCAGTGGTAGGTGTTTTAGAATTTTTTCACCTTACTTCCGGGAGCCTACGAGGTAAGGATGGGCAATCCAACTGGCCTTGTGCAGTATCTGGTGTCCTCTTCTTAGTGTGTGTACACTACTGGAGAGCAACAGAATTATCATAGGTCTGCTCTGCACTGAAATCATGGAGAGCTACTGCAGTTTGAGCAGATATCTAGAGTAAGTCTCGCTTGGGTCTCAGGGTAGTGAAGCTGCCCGCGTAATTACCCCTTTCAAACATCTGATCTTTCTGCTTGAATGATTGGTTTGAATGACTGCTCTTTGCCTTTGCCTTCTTCCTGTCCTGTCCAGCTCTGCTCTAGACTCCTCTGGGGCAGCTGATAATAGCACTTAGCAATTACAAGGCATTTTTCTTCGTCAAATTGATTTACAAGTGTTAACTCATTAGCAGCAGCAGTGACCTCTTATGGCTTTATTTAAAGCAGTGGACTGTAAAGATAGTCTGATGTGATGCCAATCCCATCACTCCCTGGTGTTCTGTTGGCTGTGAAACTGACGTTCCTTAAGTGTGTAAGCCCAATGAGCTGTTTGGCTCATGGAAACTTTGACTTCTTCGAGGGATTGCTCTTGTCCATTCCAAGTTGGGTGTGTCCAGGCGCATGCCCAACTTGGAATGGACATGAGCAACTCATCTCGAAGAGCACCAGTTACGGAACAGGTGACTGTCTTTTTGCTGGCAAGGTAAGGTTTAACAGCTGGCTCTCTGGTTTCAGCGGGGAATATTGCCAAAGAAATGATCACACTTGATGTCCTGCATGTCAAATCATTGCATTCATTATCTCGGAGGGCATTGTGCCCTTGTAATTCGGCCTACGGTCCAGCTGCTTTTCCTTTTCAGGTTGATTTGTTACCTAGCTCTTGTCAGTCAGCTCTCGGTGCCCTCCCTTGAGTCCTGCTAGGAGAGCAAGCAGCATCCTCATTCACTGTTTCATATATTGTCATGGGTGGTGGGGGACAGGGCGGGTATTGTGCTATGGTGAGAAATCTGAATTGGAGTCATTCAATGACTAGTTCGTCAGTGTGCAGGCACAAACTGTGCCTTAGAGGATTTCTGGCCCAAATGTGCATTCGTTGGGTTGTAAAGGACATTAAATGGAATGTTAGGAACACCAGTCATACAAAGGATTAAATTGTCTCTTGGTGGTTTTAGCCATGCTGCGTCATGGAGCCTGGCTAACGTGAATGTAACACTACAGATGGAACAAAAAGCAGTCCTGTGGCACCTGAGAGACTAACAAATTTATTGGGTCATGAGCTTTCATGGGTAAAACGTAACAAATTAAGGTGGCTACCCTTTGGAGACGGCACACGGGATGTCGCACGCCCGTGTGCGTGTGATCTTGCTGCTCTCTAGTAGCTCACCACAGAGGGTGTACAGTAAATTCAAACAGTGTGATAGCTAATAGAGACTCTCCTTTATCTTCAGTGGCAGGGCCTTCACTGGGAATGGAAGTTGGAAGCAAGAGGACTGGGCCTGATAGGAAATGTAATATTGTGCTGCTAAATCCATATATTCTCTAAAATACATTGTTATTATAATATTAGTTTTCCTATAGGTTAAATATTGTTGTCCCTGTTTACATGGATGAGGGACCCAAGACATTAAGCCCTTCACACAAGAAATCAGTGGCAGAGCCAGAAGTGGGTCCCTGACCTGTTGGGTTTCAGTCAAGCATCTTAACCACAAGACTGAACAATGAAGGGCTATTGAGACCATGTAGCAGTTATAGCTGGATATGTAGTATTGGACTTGAGGAGAGAAAAAGTAAAAATACTAATAATACACACTGAACTAAATGATGGAGTGGTGCTCGGGAATGATTGTGACATATAAGGCTAAATGATAGACATAGTGTGAATGAAGAGTGGGACCAAAGCGCACTCAGTTTCTCATCCTGACACCAATATGAGATCCCTCTGTGGTTTTATACAAGTTGCATGAGCTCTCTTCCTATCTCACAGGGGTATTGTGTGGAGGAATGACTGTAAAAACTGTTGCCTATTGTTAACGTGGAGTAGGTTCAATTTACCATGCTGGGAATTTATCCTGCAGCTTGCTTTTAGGTAGTGAATGGGGCCATTTAAACACAGATCAGCTGATCTTGGGGGCATATTTTGACGCATTATTAAATAAAAGATTTGACAGGCATGGAAATAGTAAGGTTCATGTTTTCAAAAAAAGCTGCCTAATGCTTGGTGCCTCAATCATATAAACATTTACGTGCATGATAAGGCCCACTGAGTTCAATGATGCCTAATGCTGATGGTGAGTGTTTTACTTTAGACACCCAAACCCCAGTTCAGCAAAGTGCTTCAGCATGTGCTGAAGAACCATTGATTTCCTCTGCTGAATGGAGGCCACTGATTGGAGTGTGGTGCCTGTGTTCTGTAACTTTTCAAAGTTAACAAGCATTGTGTATAGTAGGTCCCTCGTTGCTATAAAGCTGTCCATGATTTCCACTAACACATTTATCATTCCAAGGTTGGTGAAAAACCTGAACAGAAGAAAAGAAGGCTGGATTCCTGTCAACAGTTTGCAGCTAGTCATCGGCGACTGTAGGTTTCGGAATGCCAAAGTCGCAGGTATATGATAAACATATATGAAATAGTTTCAGAACTGGAATTGGATTTGTATAAGCCATGCTTGCATTATCTGTTGTTTGTCAAATTGGGCTATGTAAGACTCAACCCAAAAAAGCAATTAATAATAGGAAAGCAACTTCTCCCCAAAGCTTGCAAAAATAGGACATTCAGCTGCTGCTCTGTTTCGTTGACATCTAAAGAATTTGTTGTAAATTTTTAAGACTGAGGCACTGGTAAAATAATGCCAAAGGCTTTCAAATATAGGTATAATTGCAAAAGTACTTGGCGCTGTAGGATGAGAGAAGAAACGGAGGATAGCCATAGAGGCTGTTTTGTCTACATGCTGCTGCAAGGTTAGACCTCTGTGTGAACATAACGTCAGTTAGGCAAAATTGTGTCAACCTCTGAAAAGATGTATTTGTGCTGAACCAATATCCTTTAAAGGGAGTCTTTCCATTTACTTCCTTGGATTTTAGACTGGCACACATGCGGCTCACCATACTACTCACAGCTGACTGCTGACATGAAGGTTAAAGTTTATCAGGGCTATAAGACTCCAAAATTTTAAAATGTGTTTTTCCCCCATGATCATTTTTTTGGTATAAATCCAGACCTAAATGCGGGGGTACAGATGATACAAGAGACCACCTTTGCAAACATCTGGCCTTCCTGCACATTTTGTCTTACCCACCCGGGTGTAATGTTGTCTGAGCATGCTGCAGAGGTGGAAGTACATAACTATGAGTTACAAGCAGATCTGGTTTAAAAATGGGAAGAAAATCACACAAATTTATCCTTTTTTTTTTTTATCTGTTTCTCATAGAAATTTTAAAATGTAAAAATGTTCCAAAAGCTAAAATAGATTAGACACGGTGTCCTTCAAAAAACTGACTTCTTCTTGAAATTCCAAGTGTTGATAAATTTAAATTGGAGATATGCATCTCCTAGAACTTGAAGGGACCTTTGGAGGTCTCTAGTCCAGTCCCCTGCCCTCTTGGCAGGACCAAGCATCATCCCTAATATCTATTTGCCCTAATCAGCCTCCTCAAGGCTTGAGCTCACAACCCTGGGTTTAGCAGGCCAATGCTCAAACCACTGAGCGATGCCTCCCCCCAATATTGTCAAAATTTCAACATTCCAATGGGCTGTAAGTCAAGAAGTGTTGAAAATTTCCAGTCCCCCCCCGCCCCCGCCCCTGAAATATTGGTGCTAAATATTACTCTACTTTCTCCCTTGTGTTACTTCCCCACATGAATTAGATGTCAGGTATTCTGATTTTCACCTCACGGGTAGCTTGAACTGGTTTAACTATGACCCCCTCTTGTATTCATCAGATTTCACCATAATGAATAGCCAATGTATACAAACCCTCAGTCGGTTCACCCTGATCTCATCAGAACTCTTGGTTAGCATAACTCAGTTCCTCTAGGAACGTACTGTGGGCTCCCTAAGCCACAAGGGCTGCCTAGATGGCTGCAGGCCAGGCCTTTACAAAATCTCCATCTTTATACAGTACAAGATTTCTAATCCAGCATAGTCGGGGAATCAGGGATGCCAGATAATAAAATGTGCTGGTTATTCAAGCTGGGGACAGGTACACCCAGCCCCACCCCCCCCAACTGAATGCCCTCCCCCGTCCCCAGAGCCAGGTACCTCCAGCCCTTCTCCACTCCAACTAGATGTACACCAGGCCGCCGAAGCAGCACAAGCACTATGCCAGGCCACCAGGACCGTGCCAGGCCATGGGTGCCGGGGCAATAGGAGACATGCAGCTCCCAGGTGGAGCCGTAGGAGCCATGCCAAGACCAGAGAAGATGCGCAGCTCCCAGCAGGCACCACGTGTGCATGGAGAGGGGGGAAGGGTGCTCCATATGTGCGGCTCTACTGAGCTGCATTTTGCTGTCACCTCCAACTACCCCATTCACCACCACATGTGGCAAATGGGGAGCGTAGCCTACATGCCTTCTAAAATGGACAGCGATGCCAGAGAAAAAGGTGGCGGAATGCCATTCCATGGCTTTCTGGCAAAGGAAAGACCCCGTTGAATCCTGTGTGTGAAAATAAATTATATCCAATGATGTCCCTGGAGTCTGCAGACATGATTTCCTCTTAACACGCCCTCGTCTCTCACTCATGTAGCCCCACTGGGGTCCCTCTGGATTTGATGTTGGTGAAATCAGAACCAGGCTGGCCATGAATAAGAAAGCACAGCTACACCCACAATGTGTTCATATACGTGCACAGGGGACGATCGACCCTGGGCAAGGGATTGTCAGTAATCTTCTGTGTTGGACTCCGCTTCCATTGGTGTCAATACTTCCACTGAATGCCCTGGGAGCAGAATTAGGTCAACCCTGCGTGCTTTGAAGTGTGCTTTCTCCATCTCCAGTACTCAGGAAAAATATACAATAGCTCAAAAATGTGAATCTTGCCCCAGAATTTGGATATCTGATATCATACCAAATGTGTTTGAAGACATATTTTTATGTTCAAAAGATTGCATTGATAGATGTTTGATTTCAACCTATAGTCATAGACTAAAAAGGGGAAATAACCAATTACATGGGGATGTGATATAGCTGATGAAGAGAGTCATTTCTTGGGTGCCGGAGGATTGAGTGCTTAACCATGCAAAACACACCTTATGGTGTGTTGAGTATATTTCCATGTTGACAAAAGTGTAGAGCCGGGTGTGGGTCTTCATACTTGGAGCCATTAATTAGGTGTGAACTCTTGTACCTCAGGAGATTGACATTTCTCCATGTTCTCAAACTGTGGGTATGGAATATGAGTGTTCTGTACCAGCGTAACCATTCTAGTATAACTCATACAACTTTTCTGTAGGGAGAAAGGCTTGGGCATCTGGTTTCATTACCTCCTGTTTGACTCAGAGATCAGGCAGTGAGGTAGCTTAAGTTCTGCCAACTCTACCAATGATTCATTGTTAATGGTGCAGTTTTTGGTGGGCATGAAACTGTCAGCAAAATAAGTGTAGGTGAGGTGCTACCTAAAAAACTGGCCTCCGATATTAAAGAGAACAACTATGCCATTTCTTTTTGATGGTAGATCTTGCTGCTGGAGTGAGCACTGCCTGGGTGGATCTACAACATGTGCATGTGTGAGTGCTTTGCAAGATCCAGGCCCATAGTTCCCCTGAGACTTAATTAGCGTATTGTTAGTACCAAGTGTGTTCTTTATTTTGATTAGCGATAGTACCCTAATTACTTCAGTTCCTTATGGGTGCATAAGAACAGCTATACTGGGTCAGACCAAAGGTCCAGCTTGCCCAGGATCCTGTCTTCCAACTGTGGGCAGTGCCAGGTGTCCCAGAGGGAATGAACAGAACAGGTAATCATCAGGTGACCATCCTCTGTCACCCATTCTCATTCCCAGCTCCTGACAGCCAGAGGCCATGGACACCATTCTTGCCCATCCTGGCTAATATCCATTGAGGGACCTATCTTCTATGAATTTGTGTCACAGAATGCAGTATGCATCCAACAAAGAGTGCTCTTGTATGACAGTGACGCTATGGACGTCAATTTTATGGCCGTCTGTTTTACTGAAATCCATAACACGTAATGGGCCACCGTGGCCTATCATTATGCATTCTTGTCTTGGTCCAGAGTCTTTCTGTTGCCTTCAGTGGACCTGGGTCAGACCCACATGTGGCCCTCTGGGGGAGTATTAATGATAGCAGACCACTTGCTTTGAGACTGGATGGTATTTTGTTTTAAATGTTGAGATCTCGCAGGCTTACACAAGCATGTTTGCTAACATTAATGAATATACTGTAAATAATTCAATTTGAAATCTCGCTTACAATTTTGCAAATATACCGAAACAGTTTGCACTAGTATGCACTTTAATGATTTCAATCACAAGCTTTGCTGTTTATGCAAGCAGAATTATTCATGCAGGGTCCTTTAAATCACATGTTGATTTTTTTGCCTTTGAAACAGTAAGAGCACTCCATGTGAGTGGAGATTCTTATCAGTTTCATACAGTTGATTGTTCTCTTACTATGTAAAGAACACTTGAGCGTCATAGCAAAGTAATGCAAAGAGGACACCATCAAATTGATTATGGTAGTCAACTGGTAGATTACTCAGTTAAATTAAATTCTACAGTCTTGTTTGGACAAGACTCCCACTGAAGATAATGGAAATTTGCTTTTAGTGAAGACCACAGTTTTGGCACATATGTTCATTATTACAGGAACAATGCATTCTTGGAATAAGATGATTTAATGTTATCATTCTTCATTACTTTATAGATGCTGCCCTGTGTAACACAAGAAAGTTTAGTGCCCCCTGAATTAAGGGTGAACTAGTAGCATCCTATTTTTGATGGTGTTTTGGAGACTTTGAAATAGGTGTTACAGAGAAACAGCACAATAGTTGGAATTACCCTGTACTGTTCATCACATTCATAGAACTTCACAACTTCATCTGCACTGAGTGGGACTGCAGTCCTAAACCGTTTGTCACAGTCATAAAGGAAGGACTTTCTTTGCTATTTCCATTTTTTCCACTCTGGAAAGTACAGTATTATTTTATTTTTGCCTGCTATTTTTCCATGACATCCATTAAGTTTCATCAGAGAAGTAAATCAACAGTGTCCCGATGTTTAATTTAGATGCCTGAAATTGATTCTACAGGTTTAAAGCTTTACCTATTTATTAGTTAACAACCTTTGTTCCAGTTGCTTGCAAATGAAAGAGTTTAGTTTTAGTAGACAAAACAAACAAACAAAAAAGCTACATTTTCTAGTTAATTGGTTTTATGGAATAGGTTTAGATCTATGTGACTGTAGTGTACAGTGAGATCATCTTCTGGCTGGGTCATATGATGATGATGATGATGATGATGCAATAATGCTAAAAAACTTCCTTTTGCACTGAAGATCTGATCAAAAGCACATTGTGGTCAATAGGACACCTATTGATTTCAGCGAACTGGGGATCAGACCTACTGACTGACAACTCAGGTTTGTCAAGAATCACTTAGAGTTCCAAAGTGTTCCAAACACCTATATCTAGAAAGTGCTGAAGTTTACATTCAATGTTTTGTCCTTTTGGAACATGTGCCATAATTATAAGTTAAATGTCCACATTTGCACTAAAGATGATGTTAGTATAAAACTGTACTTTTCAGTATCTCTATTGATAACTAGAGAATTTTTGAAAAAAAAATTAAAATGTTTCATAATTTATTGGTTTGTCTAGCTTTTTTTTTTGTAATACACATGTACAGGCTGTTTGATTTCTAAACAGGCATGTATAAAGGTAATTCTGATTATGTGGAAAACAGGGTTAGTGGTATGCATGCGATATTGAATGTACACTTTGCCTCCATTGGATTGAAATGTTTTCTACTGTGGACAATGAAGGACCCTTTTGATGTGAATTTGATGTGTGATCCATGAATTCTGAGTTGGAGTATACAGTTGTTTACATAAAACACCGTTTTTATTTTCCAGTGACCATTTTTGTACAAAGGAATCGCTGAACTACTGTATGACTGTATTGGACACACATGGTACATTTCTTAGCATGGTAGTACACAACACTTACGCTGTTTGGCACTTTTCTAACACAATGTTACTCATCCATCCTCAAAAATCTGAGTCTTGTATAGTAGATCAGCTGTATTTGAATTCAAGATCACTACAAATACTAGAGATCCCAATATTGTCCAATCACTGGCATTCTTAGTGAACAGATTTTAAGTCATCCAAATAAATTTCTATCTGTTTGAAAGTGGATCATGATTCACTTGTTAAGAGCAAAAATAAGGCTGTTAAATTACTATTGAGGCTACTTATAGTAGTAACAATTTTTATGGGAATAAGTACACATTTTTGAGGTACAAGCATAAATGGTAAGCATACATGACATATTAAAATGCTTTTAATTTTCTGTCTTCTGTAGTCTTGGATTTAAGCTTTTACTGATTTTACGAGACTGATTAGTTCTGCAAATCTAACTGTTCACTTGTAGACTTTTCCCATTTGGAACTTTGCACAGTAACTGGTATGTTACCTAAAGTATATCTTTTAATGAGGGTGTTCATGTATATGGTACTATATAGCAGAGAGTTTTCTCTGTCTTCAAATTTAAATGAACTAAATTGTATATGTACTTGTAAAAATGTGTTCGATCTATATTTAAAAAATTGAAACATTGTTAAATAAATTCATATGAGAACATTTAATTCTAACGAGTTCTGTCCTTTTACTGTACACAAATAGTTCCCATTTTGTTGGCTGTTTCCTTTCTTCTTAGCAGTCATAAGCCCTGTTCCTAATTTGACATAATACGTGCAGATATTATAAATGAACTGATGTGTTTATTGGTGAATAAACTGGTGGTGGTAAGAGGGACACACAGATATCGGTGACTAGTGCTGTAGCTTGAAAAAGCTACATATAAATCATTTGTTCTAAACCTTGAAATCTTTAGTAAAAGTGGTGGAATCTCCATCCCTAGAGGTTTTTAAGTCCCAGCTTGACATAGTCATGGCTTGGATGACTTAGTTGGAGTTGATCCTGCTTGGGGTATGGGGCTGGATTCAATGACCTCTTGAGTTCCCTTCCAGCTCTGTGATTCTATGAAACATTGATCTGTTAACAGGCAACGTTTGGCACATCTGAAACTTAACCATGGGGGGAGGGGGGCTGGACCAGACTAGTAAAGCGTGGAAGTCCTTTTTTGGAAGAGTTGTTCGGGGAAGCTCATACACCCCCTGCCTGCAGTGTGGATGTCTCTGATTCAGGAACACACTGGAACATACATCCTATTGATGTCAATGAAATTCAAGCATGTGCTTAAAATTGAAACACAGCTAGTGCTTCTCTGAATCAGGGCCCATATCTGGCACAAGCTAATGCTTATTTGGAACTTTTTTTGCCTATATTGCCACTGATGATTGTGGCATTTCATGGATATTTCAGGCAAAAATTATAGTGATTGGTGCTCTTCAGAAACGAGGCTAAAATTAGCTCAACTTAGATAAATAGCAGCAGCTGCATTTAAAGAGTGTCTGGAGGCCATAGCATGGATTTGTGGTTAGCCCGTATTAAGTAGTCATTTGTTTTGTTTCATTATCCCCGACTGGGCCCTTTGGCCAGAGGATTGCTGTATAATGGAGGAGTGCCACATGATGATCCTAAGACTCTTTGCTATACAGCCTGTAGCGGAGACCTTGTGTAATGTGCATGAAACATAAGTTTCTAAATGATACAGTGAGCATGAAGACTCCTGCTGACTCTAGGTCACCCCATAGTATTCAGCTTACGGGAGGGAAGGAAGTCAGGGTGGCAGATGGTCATGTAAATCAAAAACTATTCCTTCTGCAACCCTGCACTGCAGTGCATTGGCTTACACTCAGAGTGGAGCTGTGTGACAAAGCTTGCACGTTCTCAGCATACTTTGATCACCGTGCTATTGGGGTGACAGCACAGCCTATGGAATTGTATAGGCATCATTGTGTTTCAGGGCAAACAAGGAGACAGGCGTTAGTGATTATTTTATTTAAACTTTCTCTGACCTATATTTCACTTGAATTTGGGAAATACAAGTGCATAAGATGAACTTGGTTAATTGTGTATTTGTTTATCAGATTAGGAATTTGTTGCACCTCAATTCAGGTCTTGGAAGCCTGGGTTTGGTTTATTTTCATTCGTTCCTAAAGCAAATCTCTCTCTGCCTGCTCCGGGAGAGGGGCACTCTGGATGGACTCGTGAGGCCTCCTACAGGACCGAGGAAAGCTACTGCTATTTCCACTGTCCAGGGAGAAGAGACCCCCTGGCAGACGCTGGAGCTAAGTTATTCAAGAGCACAAAGGGAACCCAGCAAGCAGATCAGGGAGGTGGCCGGTTGATCTACACGCTACACAGGGGTTAGTGGATGCTGTAGACCAAAGCAAGACAAAGATAAGAGCAGCAGGTTTCATCTACCAATATGCCACTCATCCTGGAGTGGCTTTGTTACTCTTATGACGAGATCAGGGAGCGGGGTTGATATTTAAGCCCTGTCCTCTCTGAGAGCAGAGGAGAGTCGTTTCACTGAGTCAATTATTATTTTACCTTTCTAAACTACAAAAAAAGATGCAGACCTTTGGATCCGTGAATTCTTTATTCTTATAGTTTTGCTGTCCATGAAATATTCTGCCACACCCAAGATTTCAGCCCTTGTGATAGTTGTATTTCATTCCTGTAACCATAAATAACTAATACTTTCCAGCAAAAATTGAGCCTCATATTTGGAATGTGTATTTCTTTCCCACTTAGAATGGGGCCGTGTTTTATTCCAATGGTCAGTGGCTCAGCAGCATGCGCCTGTTTTTTCCAATTAAATCTCTTCTGATAGCAATGAGGAGCTGAATCTAGTGGCTCCAAAAGAGAGTGGAATTTGGCAAATTGTTACCCACATTTGCAATTTCTCTTCTCATGTCTGAGCATACAATGCTTCAAAATTTCCAAGTTTAGGGAATGGTATTTTCAGCCCTCTAAGCTATTCCACTGTCAGGTTTACTTATTAATGCTTTCAGCGTTAGAATCAGCCAATGATGCCGATAGCACAATCATGTCTTAACAATGCAAAGGCCTTGAGTCAGAGGAGGATCAAAGGGATAAGGCACAAGACTGGACAAAGAGGTGTTTGTTTTGCATGAACAAATTGAACATACTGTGCCAGAGCCTGATTCCTTCCAGCGAGGAACAAAGCCCCCATTAATTTTGCTAGGAACAGGAGCAGACTATATGGACCCAAACCTCTGCCCCTTGGAATAACAAGAAGATTCCTACTCATGGGCAGTAGATCAGGCATTAAAGCCCAGATCCTCACAGGTACCTAACTCCCATTGTTTTCAACAGGAATTAGGTGCCTAAATACCACTGGGACCCTGGGCTTTAGTGAATGAAAATGGTTTTAGAGTTAAAATCCCCTTGAGTACAAATTCCAGATTACTTGCTTTCCCATTGAAATGACAGCTGCTCTCAAATACTTACCCTGAAGTGATAGAATTAGGAGGATCTTCTGAACTTGAAAAATATCAGGCCATTTCTTCGGCTAGTACAAAATGTGTGTGGTTCCATTGGAGTCAGTGGAGTGACATCAGTGTGCACAAATAGAGGATCTGGTTTCCAGTTCTAATTGACACTGAATAATACAGTGAATGTTAAGTGATGGAGATAAATGCCAAGCAGTTACCTTTTTCATAACTTTGAATCACATCTTAGCAGAAATCATTATCTCAAATTCTGCTGCTATTTTGACGTGAGTTTACTCGGTCTGTGCTCGGTTGGTTTACACTCATGAGAACTGGTGTTACACATATTCATAAATCTCACACAAGAATTCCCTGCTGCTCGTAACGCCACCTAGGTTCACATGAACGCTTCCAGATCCTTGGGACTGTTGGGGGAGAGAGTCATGTGAAATTTTTTCCAGTCTTTGCAAAAGCTCACAGGAGACCATCGGCTTAAATCCTGTGCTCTGCAACAAGCAGTGACTTGAAGCATGGTGACAAGCTCAAAAATGAGAGTAAAATCTGTCCCCTTACAAGGAATAGATATTTTTACTCCTTTTACCACATACACACGGAAGTCCCCAGGCAAATATATAGCTTCAAAGAGAAAAAGAAAAGGTTCTATTGAAATTGTTTATTAAAATTCAGCATTTTAAGAAAAGCCAATCAACGTTTTGACATTAGCCAGCCTCTTCTTGTCAGGCAAGCCCCAGAAAAACAATAGAAACGCTCGGCTCTGTCGATTAAGCCAGACCTGTTACATCTTTTATCCACTTGACGTACTTCGATACCCTGGTGTAGACACCATATTTGCCCTTCAGGGCACACTCCTCCCCCCAGCTGGTTATTCCCGTTAGAAACCAGGTCCCTTCAATTTCTGTAGCATGAGGACCCCCGCTGTCCCCTTCACACGTATCTTTAGCCTCCGAATGGTAACCCGCGCAGAACATATTGTGTAAGATAGAAACTGTGCTGCTCTTCAGGCACGTGGCACGGTCAACAAATGGGACTTTGAGAACCTGCAGGACTGTGGCCACCCTTCCCCGGGAGAGCTGCCTCCCCCAGCCGCTCACCGTGCCAGTCCCATGCTTGAGGAGGCTGTTGGTGAATTCCTTGCTGGCGATGCAAATGGGTGTGACGTAACTGTTGAACTTGAGCGGGGTCTCAAGCTCTAGCAGTGCTATGTCGTTGTGGTGCTTGTTTTGGCTGGCATTATAGGTGCGGTGAGGGAGGATGGTCACCACTCGGTGATATTGCTCTGTACCATCATCGACTTCCGTGTTGTGTTCACCTGGGGAAATAAACGTGCTGACGGTGACAATGACAAGCAACCTGTGGGTGACTAAATACACTGTCAGGGCCCATAACCACACACAACTGATACTTTGTGTCATACAGCTCAGCTGGGAGCCCGAGAGTCATGGGTTCAAATCCCACTCTGGGATCTGGCTCAGGCTCAGGGCTGATGGTGCACTGCCCTGCAAGGAGATGTTGCACTCTCGGTGAGAGAAGGTTCACCCTGCCTGCTGCTGCAGAGTCTGTGCGTCGCTGTGTTTATGCCTGTGTGTTCTGTTTTTGCAGATCTAATTTAAGGACCTGACCTGCAAAGGGAGATATAGGCTAAAACTTGCTGGCTGCAGAAATGGGGGCTCTGTGGGGGACGACCTCATCTAGGCCCGATCCTGCAGCAATGGACTTAGTGAGGGGGTTTGAAATTAACTTCACAGCGTGGGCGACCAGGTACTAGTGATAGCTGGTATGTCATTTCATTATGTGATATGATGGAGTTCTGAGCTACCAGAGGAGGTTATGAGTTCTGTCCCTTAGGCTGTAAGTGTAACCCATTGATGCGTGCGAGTGGTGGGTCCCTTCCAGGGAGGAGATGAGTTGGTGCAGTCTCCGACTCTCGACTTCAAGCCATCAGAGCGCATGCTTAGGGGAGAAGGCCAGGCTCCACGAGGCTGAAGCTGATGTTTCCCCTCCCCCATCCCCGAGACCCTGCCCCTGCCCCAGTGCTGCCCCTTAGCCCCACTCCGTTTTCATGCTGCCTACCTCTTACCTGCACAACCATGTCCCCTCCTTGCTCATCTGTGCTGCTCCCCCACCCCCAGAGAGTTTGCTGTGCAGCTGCAAGTAAAATGCAGATTGCAGATCAGATTAAGATCTGAGTCTGGTGGCTGTGGACTGGATGCAGATCCAGGTTTGTATCCACGCAGGGCCTGCTATGGTCTGAGCTAATGCTCTATAGCAACTGGCTAGAATAACATCCTCTGAGGAGCAGCGCAGAGGGGAACCTGCAACACACGCACCAGTGGGTCACACCTACATGCAGTAAGATGGCCCCGTTGTGTGATACATCATACCAGAGAAGATGGATGCGCAGGTACAGATCCAATAGCACTGTGCTAAACACGAACCAGCCAGTTGGCTCTAACCCTGGCCTTTTAGCTAAAACGCTCTCTTGGCGATCTGGTGGTGGTGACCCAAATTGTGTAGCATTTGGTGATGCTCAGAGGCCGTGCAGAGTTGTACCAGGCAGGGGAGCCTTATCTTGAGATTTTTACAGTCTCCAGAACCAAGATGATTATATTTTGAACTAGACCATTAAAATACTCCGAAACAACAGCAACAAGCAAGTGCTCCGCACAGTTGCCAGAAGTGTTGTCCCCCCACAGAGTTAGATGTAGCTGTAGTCAGCCTTTCCCAGCTCCTGCAGATCCTCCCTCCCACCAACTTCCTACACTTTGCTGAGGATAAAAATCAGCTGCAGGCAGTTTGCTGCTTAGGGCTATTGCAGCTGATTTGTTGGCAGGCTATTCCCTTCCTTGAAAGATTTTTCTAAACAGAAGTGACCAGGGGGAAATCAGCCAAGCCTTCAGGTGTTTTGAGTCTGCCCAGCATTCAGATCTGTCTGGCTGAAACCGGAGAAGTCCTTTCCCACCTAAACAAGCATCTGTCTGCTTGCTGACTAGCTCTGCAAGGAACCTGGAGACAGAATCGCTCCCCTTGTGGTGACCTACATCTGCAGGTTACTATGGTGGGATAGAGGGGAATCTTCAGACCTGATCAGTAGCTGGTCACAAAGAGACCACTTCTCCTCGCTGGTGTGGCCCAAAGTAGGCTGGGTGTGTTTAGCCTCCACCTCACTCCAGCTTCCTACAAGGTTTGCTGCAGTCCCAGGAATCTAAGCTGTCCTGTAAGTTGTGTGTCTCAGTGCTTCTGGTTGTTACCATGTGTAACCGTGGGTTGTCTTCCTAATGAACGTGGCAGGAGAGAGCCTGAAGTCTCACTGTCTCACAGCTTCCAATGGTCCTATTAATTGTCTTGTTTGACTGGAGCTACTGTGGCAGCTTTGCCAACTCCACTGCTGTTGAACCTCTCATGTGTGTGTTGTTCCAGTGCATTTTGTTATGAAACATAAATGGCGTAGCCAATTTTTTTCTAGGAGGTTACCAAACTGTAAAAATAAGATGTGTGATGGAGACGTTGAGGGTTTTTTCTTCTTGGTATTGGTGCAAAATTGTTGAAGGGGGAGGCTGAACATCTGCCTTGTGTGAAATTTGTGAGAGCATTTTAATGCCTTTATTTTTGTTTGCTAAATATGTTGAAAGGGGTTGTGATGGGACGGTAACCTCTTTTATTCCAGCGTGTGGCAAAAACAGCCCTGGGAGAATGGTGTTTCCTGAGCCAATCAGAGGGAGGCTGAAGGCAACCAATCAGAGCCAGGATAGGCCCTATAAGGAAGACTGTTGGGGAGAGGGAGCTCAGTTGCTCTCCAAATCTGGAGGAAGAAGGACTCACTGCCTTTATCTAGACCATACCATGGATAGAGCAGTGCTGAGGAAGATCAGGCGAGTCAGGGGATCTGCAGCTTGGCCAGCTCCCAGACAGAAGCCCTGAGGCAGGGGCCTGAGAGGGTGCTAGGACTGGGGACATGGATGGGGGGCGGATTAGACAGCTGGTCAGCTTCCCCTCCCCGCCCCCCACTAATGGTTAGCCTGGCAAGTTCAGACTCCAGTTTGTCTCAAAGGGAAGGAGATAAACTCACTGAGGTGACTAGTGGGATAAGGGACGGGGCAGTCATTCCCCGAAGAGGAGGAACCCCGGACTGTGTATTACAAGAGCACAGTACCTGGGGTAAGGGGCACTGCAGACTTTTTTTTCTTTTCTTTTTTTTGGCTTACCTGCCACCACAGTAATCTCCACACCAGGCACAAGGCAGTGTGCTGCTGTTACTATCCATTTTTCACTGACGATAGACCCCCCGCAGAATCTTATGCCGTTACTGTTCTGCAAATGAACCTATGGAAAGAGAAATCCCATCCTTGGGTGCCACACAAACCAGCGATGAGGAGAAATCAAACATCATGGGTCTGTTAAGGGAGCAGACAAGATGGGAGAAATGGCAACTGCTAAGAGATACATGCAAAATCAACACTGTGAAAGCAATCACCCACTTTCCCTCAAGGTAGAGGCAATTTCTGACGAGTTCCTCATTTTTCTTTCTCCACTCCGGAGGTATTTCTCTGCAGTCCTACTGTTTTGACCCACATTCCACAGGACAATCTTACCAATGGCTAAAGACCTTCTCTCCTCCCTCCTCTCACTCGGGCAAGACAAGGGGAAACCAGTCTGACACAATGCGGAGTTCTCATCCCTCAGTCGTTCCAGATAGACTTGCTGAATAGCTATATGGGACAGCAGTGAGAACACTGGCAGTGGATCAGATCTGCTGCTATGTTAAGGGGCTGCTCCAGTAGTAGCCAAAGGACACAGGCCTACATGTTTTACATTCCAAAATTAATTCCAAATTAAATCTGCAAACTTATTAGGCACGACAAACTTAGAAGAGAGACTTGCCAGCCATGTGGTTCCTTTTGTTCCACATGATTGCTACTGGAATGCCAGCTTCCTCCTCTAAGTGTACCTGTTGCCTCTTTAGCCCTGAGAAGCAGAATTTTAAGTATGACGGATCAATACTCATAATTAAGAGAAACAAGCCTACATACTACAAGAGGCTTGCACCAAACAGGAGCTGCTCTCCAATAAAGATGACTCGATACTTTATATCTCACGTGTCTCTGTTAATAAAGCAACCTGTCTTTCAGCTGCCAGGTGGACTGCATTTCTTGTGCTCTTGGACGGTCCTCCTGCATTGAGTGATTCACCCACTAGTAAGAACACAAGAAGTGGAGGGGTGGAGAGATTGAGAGGGAGAGAGAGAAGAGAAGAGAATATGGACCAAGCAAAGCTTCATGGGAGAGGAGGAGGAGGAGGAGAAGGTGCAAGAGAAAGACAAAGGGGGAGAACAGGTGGATCCAGAAGGTGACTCCCCACTTGAAAGGATGAAGAAGAATGCCCCAAGGAGTGAATGGAAAGGGGACACAGAAAGGGGAGATAGCTTATGAAAAGGTAGGAGGCAATAGACCTTCTGGCCACTCTTCCAGGGTGACCAGTCTACTAGCTAATTCCTCATATGATGGTGATCAAAATGGGAAAGGGAGGGGCACCCATGTTTTAGGGTGGCAGGGGAGTGGCATAGTTTGATAAAGGCCTCTCTAGATTTGGCTAAGCATTGGGCATTGAAGGTGGTTTTCCAGACTTATGGTTCACCCATCACTCTCTTAAAATGTGCATCCAACAGTGGTGTTTCCTGTATATGATTTTATGTCATCACTATGAATCATTGTGTAGTGGTGCATCATCACAGTGCAATGTACGGAGCTGGAGAATGCAGGGATTTGAGCATGTCTGGGCTAGCAGTAAAAGCAAGACTGCAGCTTTGTTATTCTTCAGGACAATGGTCTACTTTTTTCCTCTGTGCATCTAAATGTTGACTTTTAGATGTTGAATTTGGGACCCTGACATCTGACAATTTTAAATTCCAATCAAAAACCTAATGTTGCTTGTTTGTGGCCATCCATGTTCAAATAGAAACAATGGTTCTGCTCTCATGCCTAAGACGTAAGGCAAATGGCCACTTCTGCCTGCTGCTAACCTTCTAACTTAGCCCTCTTTTGCGGCTTGGTTTCTTCAACAAAGCCGTCACTACTATTTATCAAGCTCCCTTTTTCACTACTCATCTTCCTAGAAACACCAGCTTTAGAATGCCATTCTTCCTCTGTGAGAAACAGGACTCAAATATCTCCCTTTGATCTGTTTGAATGAAGCCTTTATATTTCATGTTGTAGGAAACCTATTCATTGGTCTTGCAGTCCCCATTACCAGATGTGCTGGGACTCAAGATATCTAAAGACTAGCTCATACTGATTTTACTATTTCCCTGTTTAACTCTCTAAGCCATTGCTGGGTACATTGTCCTTCTCAAAGCCAGGATAAATTTGAAGAGCTAGGGAAGATTTTGAAGACAGTTCCATTTAGTGACAATTTCTTCTTCACCTCTCTTCCGTTGTGCCTTGTGCGTACAACTGTTTACATATAAGGTGACCATCCGTCCTGTATTAGGCAGGATGGTCCTGTATTTGGGATGCCAAAAAGGCATCGGGACTTAATTTTTAAAAGGGATGAATTGTCCCATATTTGGGCTGACCTCCTCCCCCTTTTCTGCCAGCAGCTGCACCTGAGCCTCAGAGAAGCTGGGGAACGTTGGCAGCTGCAGCTTCCCCAGGACTCTGGGGCAGGGCTGGTGGCTGCCACTTTCCTGGGGCACCTGGGGAGCGCCGGGGGCTGCAGCTTCCCCGGGGTGCCCAGGGAGTGCTGGTGGCTGTGGCTTCCCCAGGGCTCTTGAGAAGGACCAGCAGCTGCTACTTTCCCCGGGGCTCCTGGGGAGCAGGGCTGGCAGCTACTACCTTCTTCCCGGCTCCCCAGGGCTTGAGGGAGCCAGAAGGAGCCACCGCCTCCCCCCATATCTCCCTGTCCCATATTTGGGACAGGAAGATATGGTCACCCTATTTTCATAGCACTTAGTGGGTGGAGCTTTATTTGCATCTCCCAGTCAAAAGTTACACTATTTTGTAACAGCCCTGTTGGTCACAACAGCTGTTTGTGACTTCAAGGGAGGACTAAGCAAATGCAGTAGTTGAGACTCCTATAAATACATATAGAACCAGTTTCTCTTCTGACGTAAATTATCATAGCTCCATTGAAGCCAGTAGAAGTACACTGACATACATCCACTGAAGGTTTGGCCTCATCTATGTTCTCATATAAGTGATACATGGTAAAGAACACAGCAATTGTTTATATGATGCTATATGTGCACCTGGCACTTGCCAGGCAAAATGCTGTCCCTGATCCAAATCTAAGAACTAATCTTATTAGTGTTGGGATTCTACTCAAGACAATGGGCTTCTGCATGGGTACTAGGATCTGTCCATGTGCATCAAATTGCAGGATGGGAGCTTTAACTTGTAAATTCTGATTCATTCAGTGACAACATCATGAAAAGTGACCCCCAATTTAGCTTTAAGCAAAGTTGTGCTCCAAAATGTCCACATGTCCCTGTAAGTTTTGCTTGATCAGCGAAGTCTTCCCCTTTGGCTGCTTGCAGTGATG
Organism: Carettochelys insculpta; assembly: GCF_033958435.1. Lineage (NCBI taxonomy): Eukaryota > Metazoa > Chordata > Testudines > Carettochelyidae > Carettochelys > Carettochelys insculpta. The sequence continues at coordinate 6,835,651 of NC_134149.1, read as the reverse complement.
GGCTTGAAGCACTCGTGTAATTCTGCCAGCAGCCAAATCTGGTTGGATTGTCCCATTTGTCCAGAGATAGTAACTCTGTCTCCTAGAAATTTACCGAGGTGGCTCCGAACTGGTCTTAGATTTGGATCAGGGACTACATTTTGCACAGTATATTGTTACAGCATGGCTAATATACCAAAAGACTCAGTCTAGACTCTAGAGATTTTTAGTGTGACACCATCTTCAAGGAGGACTGTTGCTGTCTACAAAGTGACATGGGGGAAATCAAGCCTATCAGGATAACAGAAGAACATAATATCCAATACCTGCCAAGGGACTTCACCCTTTTTGCTTTCCACTCCACCCACTACGCGTGTAACTTGCTTGATGATGGGTGTGATACGAGTGGAGTTGTCTGGTGCCTTGTCATCTTCAGTAGAGTTGTAGTGCCACGTGTCAAAGGTGTTCATGGACCTGGTGTTCTTGCTTTTGGCTTCAGGAGCTGTAATCCTCCCACATGGAAATGGCACTGTGAGAAAAATGCACAGATTCATAAGGTAGCACTTCAGCTGGCCATGCAGCACATTGTGTTGCTACAAATGAAGTGGCAACATTGGGATAGATGTTTCTCTCATCTCACTGGCAGGATGATAAAGGCGATTCAGGGAAGTAGGCTGATTCATGTTTTGCTTGAATTAATTTATGGCGCAGTCAGGCACTCTCATAGTCACTTAAACAAACCATAAACTCTCAGAAGGCCAACAATAGGAACTCTGACTGAGCTGCACTTGATAGCACAAGCACAAAGCTTAGCCAAGCCTTTAGAAAACAATTTTGAGGACTTTAAAAAGAGGAGTGAACCAAGTGTGGGGCTATGATTAACTCAGGTCTCTATACAGTAAGGGGCTTTGGCATATGCCTAACCTTAAGCACCAGGATAGTTCAACTGGCACCAATGGGACCACTTGCATGGCCAAAGTTAGCCTGTGCTGAAGGATCTGACTGATAAGGGGCCTCACACGGCATAACTCTGCTGTTCTATACAGCCACGCTAAGTCCCCGTCACCTAAACAGCTATTTTCTTAAGAGACTTTTAAGGGCATGGGGTTGTTGCTTTGCAAGGACGTCATATTTCTCCGGTTGAAAAATTAGGATCACTATAAATGTGGCCCAGTGCTGTGTCATAGAATACCGCCACCAGCCTTAACTGTCAAACAGAAATTGAGGATACTTAGAACTAGACTGGGAAACCTCTCCCTGAAAGAGAGAGAGGCCTTGTTCACCAGCCTTATTTGGGCTGGTTAGGGTCTGGCCGTGGATCAGGCTCCAGGTGTCCCTGCATGCTGGGAATGCTTTCTTTTAAAGGAGTGCTGTGTGGCAAAGCTGGGGCTCCTGGGTGTAGGCTGAGACTTGACCTGCTGGGTCGCAGGATTTTCTATCTTCATTCAGTTTATAGCCCGCTGCACAGGAGCAAACGACTTTGTGGGGTGGGTCATTGTTGCAAAAGTGCTTGCACCCGCCATTCTTAGTGGCACAGGTTGAATCTGAAAGACATTAAACCAAACCCGTCAAATACTTTACAATTACAGTGAATGCAAAGCTGAGCATGACACTGACTAAGGAGCATATCACTTAGCTCTTTACCAAGGTCCTCGTCTGGGCATTACGGTTAAGGCTTCTCAAGATCAGGTCTTTAGAATCCAGCATAAGAACAACATGAACTGGTGTGGTGTAAAACAAATTTGCCCCCTCCCGTCCAATGAAACCACTGATCAGGGTGTGCAGCAGTGAGAAATTTGCGCCGGTGTGTGTTAAGGAAGCTGGAGTTATGAAACCTGTTTGATCTACATGTGTGTCTAAATTCTTCAGTCTGCCTTGAATAGCTCAACCTGCGTGTCTAACCCAGGCCCTCGTCCAATGACTGCATGTACAGCTTGTGTGAGACCAACAAGTTAAAGCAGGGACCATCCATTATTTTTTGTCAAGGTGCATATTTCCTGGCCAAGGTAGAGTCAAGGTCCTGCCTTCAGAGAAAATAATACAAAAATAACAATAATTAAATCTGAAGATTTTGGGGTCAGTTCAAAAGCATTTGGTGGTCTGGATTTGGCCCGCGGTCTGTCTTTTGACTATCCCATGTTAAAGCCAATCTCCCCACCATGGCAAATGTCTGAGGTAGAACTGGATTAAACTGGTTGGAAAGCATATTGTGGAAAGTCACAGTGACATAGTAGGATATATGGGTTCCTTCACTTCTCTCTCTGCTGGAAAGTTGTTTGGCTGTCATTGCTGATCTACTGGACAGTCCCAGAGGCCAGTCCTGCAGCTCCTACTCTCCTGGCAAGCTATCAGGAAGACAGTGGTTTTAGAGCCCTGCTTGCCAGTACAGAGAGGGAGCAGAGGTCGCTTGGGCATCCTTCTTGTTCTGATACCAATGACTTTGATGAGATTGAGACCACTCAGCATTTCAGACCTCTCTGGAACTTGGCAGTGCCACTTGGAAGGGTTTGTACAACTATTTGGTTACCGGTCACATGGATCGCCCACCACATTCCTCCTCCCCCTCTTTCTTCAATGTGGACACAGTGACCAGAAGCCTGGATGAAGGGTACTATGGGGTTGAACTTTGACTTCAGATTACAGTAAACCCAGAAACTCCAAAGCAAAAGTCAGTTTAAGCGGCCAGGTTTTACATCATAAACGAAGTCAAACCACCACAGATTTTCCAAGGAGCAAACTAGAAATCCTCCCTGATCAACATGAACAGCTCATGCAGCTCACTAGCCTGAAGCTAAGTCTCCACTACCCCGAAAGATTGACATGCTCAGGGTTGATCTTCTGGGGTTTAATTTTGTTTGCCTAATATGGATGCATGAAAGCGACCTCTCGGGGGTCACAGTTGACCCCTGTACTCCTTGTGAGAAGCTCTCCTGTTGACCTTTTTCAGTATAGGCGGCCAGTTTAGCCAAGCACAGAGAAGTCAGTTTTAGCTATGCAATTGCCATAGCTAGAACTGCATGTCTGTGGCCGACTTACTTTGCCCTAGTATAGATGTAGACTGAGCCCAGCTTTTGAAGAAACTGAGTTTGGAGCTCATAATGAAACCTCGTGTAATCTTGATGCCTCTGGGTGGTTCCTTGGCAGTGGGACCAATGGATGTTGTTGTGTGAGGCTCTACTGTATAAGCAAAAAGACCGAGTTGCAAGCTTTGGTCCCTGTCACTGACGCTGTACCAAGGGGTGTCTATATTACAGGTGATGGCTCGGATAGGAAGTAGCATAGGGAAGTCTTTGCAGGCTGGAATACAGCTTCCTAGCCAGGGGGAATATGCAAGACATCATAACTTGCTGTAATGTTCTGTTTCCCCTGTAGTCGTGGCTTGGCCAAGTGGAGATAAGTGAGTCTGCTACAGGAGTCTCTAAAGGCTTGTCTTCACTACACTCTGAACCGATGCTGCAGCAATGGATCCATGGGCAGTCAAATTATCATGTCTGCTTAGACATAATAAATCAACCTCTGAGTGCTCTCTTCAAATCTGCTACTCCACCAGGATGAGAAGAGTAGATGGGAGAGCAGCCCCCTCTGACCTTACTGCATAGAAGTCACTTGCAATGCATATGTTGACTTCAGCTACGCTATTTGCTTGGCTGAAGTTGGGGAGGTGAGGGGGAATGGGCGGTATGTAGTGTAGACTAGGCTTAAAAGAATTGTCTTTTACATCAGGTAGTAGAGGCTCATGCTTAAAACTCAGAAGTGCCAGACTCAATACCCATTGCATTGTAACCAACCCAGGGGCATTCACATTACACTCACAGTTTGCTGTGAACCCTTTTGATCCATAATCCCCTTTACTTTTCTCTGTCTTTTGAGAATCATCGTCCATGTGTCAAAAGTGACGCCTCAATAGGTTTGCTTTTAATTCTCGGTGAGTTTTCAACTCACTTCCTGGTAGGTTAACTTCCCCCCCATTCCTCAAGGAGACAGCCGTTCCTGTCATCGTGCTTACATGATGGTTTACTATTTTTAGAGTCACTTCTTGCAGCTCATTGCTATTTTTGTCCCAGCCTCCTCTCCACAAGGAGACAGCAGTAACTCGAGACTGTTCTATATTTGCTGCAAATTCGAAACACTCTTCCAGACCTGCACCTCTTCCCTGCCAGAGTGAAAATTTGAGTGAAAAGAGAATCTCTTCTTAGTGATCCTGCATTATGCTGGCTGTACTCGACCAGAGGATAGGCAGGAGCAACGAGTCGGAGATCCTATTTCCTTTAAGCCATTAGTGGTTCTAGGTTCATAAATTCCTGAACTGTTCAGGAGACTATTTCTGGTTTGTTTGTCTGTCTTTGGACTCAAATTGTGCGTGTAGTGGATCATTGCTCATTTTTAAAATGTGGAGAGCTCCTTGTCAAACAAGCTTCTGTGTGCTGTGCATGAAAGGATCAGGCAGTACTCAAACCACCAGCACCATGGCTCTGATCCTGCGCCCATGAAGTCAAGGGGAAAACTCCAATTCAGTTCTTGTGGATTGTGGGTCAGGTCCTGTTCCTCTCTCTCTCCCCAGAGAGGTGAATGGAACTGGGGGGAGGGGGTGAAATCCTAGTCAGTGAAAAAAAATCTCGTATCCCCTTCATTGGAGTCAGGATTTCACCTATGGCATTAAATATCCCTGACTACTACAAGCCCTTCCAGTGTGGATTATAATAGGGCACTAAAGAAGGCTCCTGAGGTAATTATTTCCACTGGCAGACATGATGTTACTGAACAGGCTGCAACATGTGTGAGGGCTGCCATCTTGGGTAACACCACACCTTATACTAGGGACCACAATAACTAGAAATAGGATTTGTTTTTGCATGAGGAGGGTGACCGTATCTCCCTGTCCCAAATACAGAACTTGAGATTTGGGGGTTCAGAGGGTATCCTAGCCTCTGTGGATTGGGCCCAGAAGGAGAGCCCTGTACAGTGTTCACCAAAGGATTATCTCTGTGTGTGGTGTAGTCACTTACCGCACTTCAGTATAAAACACCGCCCCAGCAGAGTGGAAGTTATTCACATCCATTTTGCCCAGTTATAAGGAACTAAGTATGGTGCAGGGCAGAGCGAATCTGGCCTGTTGGCACATACCTAGCTCACAGTTCCTTCCTTCGTACCCTGCCAGGCACCAACACACATAGGAGCCAATGTCATCCTCACACCGGGCTCCGTTTTTACAAGGATTTGGATTACACTGGTCTCCATCTGGGAAGCGAAAACAAGATCAGTTAATTAACAGGCAATGGTGCTCATCACTTTTGAGACTCAATAGTGAGAATTGCTTCCCCCCCCCCCCCCACAACAGGCTTAGGAAAATAAATTTTAAATTAAGCTTAGACCTGAAAACTTCTATGTAAGTGTCAATTTGGAGTCTAGAAAATAATTGCATAACAAATTGACAGAGCGGAAACCCCATGGTGACCTCCGCAGATGGATTATGCACAAAGGCCTGATTATGGTAGCAAACCTGACTTCGCTCCAGTCTTTTGGAGTGTGAATTCACCTGACTTCAGCTGTGCTCTGCCCCATTCTCACAAGTGTGAGATTGGCATCTGATCCTATCCCTCATCTAGTTTAGGAAGCTGGACCCAGGAAGTACATTTCCTTCAGAACCTCTGAAGATCCAGCTGTCTCCAGGTTAGCTCTCTTTTTTTTTATTTTTATTTTTATTTATTTTTTAAGTCCTCATCCTTCCTTGAAGAAGACTGTGGTGGGACTGCTTGGTTTTCAGCCTTCACAGTACAACCCTGAGCTTTAGGCCTCGACCTTTTCTCTGCAGCTATGAGCCCTGGAATCAGACGTCTTAAAACAGTGACAGCTGAGATTCTCTTGTCTTCCTGTGAATCCAGGAGCTGGCCCACCAAGAAAAACATCAGTGTTCGAGAAAATTTGTAACAAAACCTGGGGATCTGCAACTGGATTAGCAATACCAAATTGTAAGGAAATCAACTCTGAACACAGCAAAGTCAAGAAAAGAAGGAGAGCAAAGATGGCCCTTATTCATTCAGGTTACACCAGCAAATTAGTAGTTAATGCATCTTTATCCTCTCTCTCCTTCCCCCTCATTGCAAACCAAAGGGGACAAAAAGTAACAAATTATAGACGGTCCAGGTTTCAGGCTGGGGTAGCAGCACTGGAACTATTTTGGGGGGGTGAGGACACGGAGCTGAACCCCAGGCCTCCCTGAGACCTCTTGAGATTGGGTGCCAACTGTTCTGGCCCAGACAGACCAGCCTCCATTGATGCAAATGGCATCCCGTCCATCCTCCAGGAGAGTTGGCAGTTCTCACTGCCCTAGGCTGGGTCCACAGCTGGGGTCAGTCATAGAGCCCTGAGCCAGCTACAGGACCACTGGGGCTGGTGGAGCTGGAACGTGGCAACACCCTGAGGGCCAGGGAAGCCTGCCTCTGGGCAGGCAGGTGATGGGACCTGGTGAGCTGGAAGGGACTGGTGAAGCCAGCAGCAGAGCCAGCCCTCAGGTGTAGGGAAGTCACGTGCAAACCTTGGAGTGCTACAACAACCCCTGCACTACTTCTCATGCCTATCGGATGGGGATTGGAATGTGTTCCACTTCTCAACTTGCACCAGTATGTAAAACTCTACTAAGTTGCTGAAGAAGAGTTTTGCACTGCTCCTTTCCACCAGCACAGAGACAAAGCACAGGGCAGGAGAGAATTTTTGACTCAAGCTTTGGAAACTGCTGAAAAGTTGGTTGTGTTGTGCAGACGATGGCCACTCACAACAAGATTCACTGCTATGTAGAGTTCGACATCTAGGCATCATGTCAGCTCTCAAAGAGGGATGAAGTCATACATGGATCTCTCTGCACTGCAGTGAATTTCATCCACTCAGCAGGGATGTTGGTCTTAGCAGCTCACTAACTAAACAAGTTAAACATGCACAGTGCCGAAAGAAGGCACTTTTCTTTTTTGTAGGGGTCATTTGTTTCAAACATAGAAAAACAAAACACTGTATCTCAGTTCCATTACCATTGTTTTTTCAGACCATTTTAAAATGCAAATGTAACTTTTTATTGCATAGTCTGGACTGTGGAGAGTCATTTGAGACTGTTGAGTGAGTTGTTCGGTGTGCTCAGCCTTCTACAAACAACTCATTTGCTGAAACATCCTTAGTTTAATGTGTTTTGTGTTCATTTTTGTGGGTGAAGGAAGTAGCTGTGGGTTGGGACCCATGAGTGAAGGGACAGAGTGTAAGTGTGAAGCAGAGCTGGACAAGAGGTGCAAAAGAAGTATTTGCAAGCTTTGGTCTGAATTTCAAACAGCTATCTGCTTTGGCCATATTCCTAGCTCTCTTTAATGCGCTAGTTCCAAGCAAACATGACATGCTTGCACAAATATTTAGAGAGAGGTTGGCTACAGGAAGAACCATATTTGCATGCAAACAGGGCATTTGCAATTGTTCTAAGGCTTAACATTCCATTTTTCTATTGGAGCAGAAATATTCTTTGTGATTTACATGACCAATCCCACACCACAAACAGCAAGCAGTCTGTATAAGCTCATCAAGTGAAACTTATTCATGCAGGCTCTTTAAATAAATGCAAATAGTGAACAAAGCTGGTAAAAAACCAACATTGTGAATTGTCTAAAAATAGGACTAACCTGGGGAGACATATTAGTCATCATGCATATCTTTGACTAGCTCTGCTGTAGAACATATTCCATTCAATATGATCTATTCTTTCAGTGAACACCTGTACCTCCTGTTACTTATATGCATGCACGGAAAGGTGAATACAGAATGACCTTTTGGAAATGTGGAGTAAGCAAGACTCTTACCGATATACCCTTTCCAAAACTCCATCTACAAAACAAAGAAAACAATAACATGAGTAATTTCTTTCGAAAGTTACCACGAAAATGAAACTACGCAGCTAGCAAGCCCCCTAAACTTCAGGTAGAGGATCTGATTAGACAGTTTTTAGGATTAAAAGCCCTCTTGTAAAACAGGTTCACACAGACATAAGGGCTTATGCAAGGCTTACAGGAACGTAGGTGTTATGCTGGTCCATTACGCAGGGTGAAAGTGCACCCTTTGAAAAAAGAGATTTTTTTTTTCTGTTTCGCCTCTCCCCTGGTAGGCTAATGAGGATGGATCTGTTGTCAGTCAGCCATAACACTCACTGTTTTTTCTGTGTTTTCAAAGACTTCTCGTGCTTCTTCAAAACTGCATTGTTCTTCCTTACATTCTCTCTCCAGATTCCCTGCAACAAACTCTTCCAGTCTATTTGAATTGTACCTCTTCTGCCGGTGCAAAACTGAGCTTGCTTGCTCGTTTTTGATAAAAACTGCAATTAAAAAACAAAACCAGAGGCCATGGTTACAGGATGATACGTTCCCCTCAACGTATCAGCTGTTATGTTATGTGCTGTGTTTTCCGATGCCGTGCCTTTCATTCTTGTGTCTTCTGTGCCTAGTCACAGTGGCTGTGAACGTATTGCACGTCCATTGATAACAGTATGTCACCTGCAGGAAAAAATGCACCCAATTTGGCCTTCCTATGAGAGAATGCACTCATTAAAGCCTTGGCTAAATACAGTAGTAGTACTGCTTTAACTATACTAGTATGCAGACAGCAATGCAACCCTGCCTAGTATAAATGCAGTTATCCCCATATATACATGCTTATGTTAGTATAACTGATCCTTTTCCTGTATATGGAGGGTCCCTGTATACATATTACTATATCCACACTAGAGGCTGCAGTGGTATGTCTGTATCAGTAAAAATACAACCTTCATAACCAAAATAGTTATACCATTACAAAAGCCTTGTGTAGACCTAAGCCTGAAAATGATTATGGAGTGAATTCTGCCCCAGTGTAGAGATGCTAAAGGGGTAAGTGAGATGTAGGTATGGCGCAGGGCTTATGCAGGCCTTCATCCTAGAAGAAAATCAGCGCTGATGACTATTTGTTTTTGCTTTTAAATACTGTTTACATTTTTTTCCAGATCCAACACCACTTAGAATGGTTGTTCCAGTTAACTCTTTTGGCTACTCGACGCCAATAACTCATCCTGTGTGGCTACCACAGGCGGGCTAGTTTCCCCACTGAAGACTGTGTTAATGGCAATCTTGCAAGGGCAATATTTTGTCAGGGTTTCAGTGTTCCTGAGAGTGCTGACTAGTGCCTGGGGGTGGAGGCAGGTGCCTGGAGGGCCACCCGGGGCCTGGGGGGCGCATGTGGGAACACCTCATTTAGCAATTAACAGCAGGACCAACAGCCTCCACAGCCCCTGGGGTAGGCAGGAGGGGGGCCCAGCAATACCCACCGGAAGGGGCAGGACCAACGGCCGTCAGCCCTTAGCCCGGCTCAGACCACAGGGCTGCCCCCTCCCTCAGAGCTGCACAGAGAGGCACTGCAGCAGCACGGCACAGGGGCCTGCTCCAGCCCCTTTGACAGGCCGGGCCCTGGGGCATTTGCCCCCTTTGTTCCCCTTTCAATGGCCATTAAAATTTTGGCAGAGCCCCAGGGGGCAGGGGCAATACACCTCACAAGTGCTACCGTGGGCCACCTGTGCTCCCTGCCTAATCTCTCCAGGGTTCTAGGCTCCCCTGTGTTTTGTTTTAACCTCACGCCACACGCCCTGGCTTGTGGCTGAGCAGGGCTGCTTTTTAACCCAGAGAAACAGCCTAGTCACCTGCCTGACAGCCAGACTCTCAAGGCCCCTTTTTATGACGAGCCAGCGGCTAGTAAAAGCCATCACAGCCTCTCAGGCTCGCTAGATGGCGCTGCCAGCTATGTTTGGGGTTAAAGCTTGTGGTAAAGTTTGTAAAACAAAGGTTGCTGGGCAGCTTCTTGTTCGTATAAGATTTGTATTGTAGCACATTTCTGAGGGAATGGAAGTAAATTTCATTTGCCACTTGCGAGTCAATGAGAGAGAGCTGGAACGCAGCATAGGACTGGAAAGGGAACGTGTGAGAATTGCTAACAGCCAAAAAGAATGTCTGTTTCCTTTTAGAAGGCTAGTTTTTGTTTCACTTAATGCCTAATTAATTACCCCCTGAAATCACCAGTGAAACACCCTCTGCTTTCAATAAAGCCCTTACTCTAGAGTTATACTTTGCAAGTCTAAGGAACTCAACTTGGAGTCCTGCTGGAATTGGCCCTTCCATTGGATGACTCTGTGCAAGTGACTGTTCTGGCTTCCAACTATTCTTAAAACAGTTGAATCAACTCCAAAACAAGTTTACAATTCTGTGTTCCTTGTGCTGGCATTTCCGTTCCATTAGCAAAAGAAATAGTGGTGATACAAGAATTAAAAGCTTGACCTTACAGACCCATCTTGCCCTAGGTCTTGATGAAGTAAATAGAAGTGTTTTACCAGAAGGCAGGTGTGGTAGGGACCTGTGTCTATTCAGACCAGTGGTCTGATGGCAATAGCTTGGTTTGTGTTGGGATGAGTGGGGAGGGATCAAAAATTGATCTTCTTCTTCCAGGCCTCTGAAGTTGACCAGGAAGAGGAGGGAAATCAGTTTTTGGTCCAGCCCCCGACACAAGACCAAGTTAAGCCATCAGACAGTTTATATGAATGCTGTTGAGCATCCCGCACATAAAATGCAAAGACAATCATTGGCAACAGATATAGGTTGAACCTCTCTCATCCATCTCCCTTGGGACTTAACCAGTGCCAGACAAAAAAATTTGCTGGGTGATGGGAGCGCAATATTTTCTAGCACATTACCAACATTTCCTCTGCTTTCTGGGCTCTTAGAAGACACTTAGGGTAAATTCGCACTAAATCACTGCACAGAACACTGACAGCCAGGGTTGGTGGCTGGAAATAAACTTGATAGGACCACCGGAAACTCAACCACACCCCTGATAAGTGGTGTCCTGGCTAACTAAAATCATGCTGAATTATGGATGTTGCCAGGTTAGAGAGTTCCCAATCAGAGAGGTTCAACCTGTAGCAGCAGCATATGAACAAAGATGTTTCTATTACCTCATCCTTTGAAAATAAGCCACCCCTTTCAGCAGTGAATGTCTTTGAGCCTTACCCTTTTGCAGCTGACCTCTGCAAAGGGCCCAGTGTAATCCAAGAAATGTGGAGCTCTATGTGCTCAGAGACAAAATGCAGACATGTGAGCAGCCTTTCATTCTGCTTGCTTCAGAGCTCTGCTGCTTTCCCCCCCACCCCAATTAGTCTCCAGATTAATGACACAAAACCTAGAACAACAACTGCAACATCATCTCGTATCTCTTCCTGGACACGTCTAGCCAATAGGAATCTAGCCAGCACCTGTTCCAATTAACTTATGTGCACCAGATATAGATGGTAACTCTTTAGCTGCCTCCTTAAAATGTAGCATAAAACACACCTTAAAAACTCCTGTTCCTGCTGTTTTGCCATTTCAATGTGCTGATGCTGCAGAGTGCTTTTAAAAAAGCAAAAAGCACCCTAGATAAAAGGCTATAGGATGGACATTTTATTCCATTCCCAGGGAAACCTCTGTCTGGGAGCAACTGATAATCGCTAAGTAGGTGAATCAGTGGGACTGTTTAAATACACTGTCTCTCGCTTGGATCTAGGAGGTTTCCTGGGTGTAGCACAGCATTCTCTAGTAGGCCCATCTCACAGGGCACGGGAAGAATATTTTGCCATGTTTTGCTTTCCAGAAGTATCAGTGTACCGTGCTTTCGGCTCTGGGTTCTAATCAACGAGTAAATACACAGGAAAGGATGTTTTAATCTTCCACCACTACCCCAACACTACACAAGCATGGATAGAACCTTGCTACCCCCACCTGCAAGGGGGTAGCATTCTCCTTGGTCCTGTCCCCTTTAACGCAAATGTTAAAACTGCCTTTGATTTCCAGAAAGCAGGAGCATACATCTGCATGGGAAGAAAGTAAGGTACAAATGGTGTGATAGTTTGTGCATCAACCTCATTTCTATTAGAAATACCTTCTCTTTGGCCAGATTGTTCTCCTGCATGCTCACAATCTGAGTTTAAAATATATCATTTGAATTCAGCCTGTATTTGGCATTTAAACTACTTTCACAGTAGCAAATCCATATTATGTATTTATTGGTGTATGGGACAATTTGTTCTGGGATTCTGGCACACAGTAAAAGGCACAGAAACTAACTTGTAAATATCTTTTCCTCCCATTTTTATTTGAAACATGGCTGAATCTAGAAAAATTCCATGAACTTAATAGGCATTAAGAATCAGAAAAGTCTCATTTACATAAAAAGCAGCACAGAAGTTAACTTTATGACTACAGAACCCAAACATTTTTTCTCAAGAGGAACTACATTTTTAAATGGAAAATCTATAAAATTCAGCAATTATGATGTGAATTTTATTTCTGGTGAATTATTTATTCCTTATCAGAGGAGAGCAATGTAACCCAGCCTCTGAGAGCAGAAGATTTGCTAGGTTTAAAATGAACCAACCTGTACATTCGGCACTGAGAAGAAATCCCAGAAGACCCGTGGTGAGTATGAGAGACATTTTTGCCATTTTCATGTACCATACAATCCTTTTGCTAATGAATTGTGCAAGTCCAGAGAAGCTGGATCGATAGTTCCAAAGTACAGGCCCTTGTTTGTTTACTGTGGGTAACCCTGGAATTTAAGGCTCTCAAACGTACATTTGGCAAGGATTTTGTGAAAAGGTAGCATGGATGTGAAAGGGGAAGTAACCACCCTATCCTTGCACAGCCTACACCTATTGCATTGTTTCAAACCGCAGGGAATACCGTGGGCCAGAATAGATGGGATTATATTTGCTGTTGCCCATGTACAAAGCAGCCACAGAGCTCTGGGACCAGAACCAGTGGTGGACTAGTGCATAGGGTCTCAGCCCAGTAGCTGCCCAGGGCGGGTGGAGGGACCAAAGCTCCCCGTTTGGACTCAGGCTCCTTGGCTATCTCTTACCATGGTCTGGCTCTGGCTCCTGACCTGGCCAGAGGCTGGTGCTTGGCATCAGGGGAGGAGCATGGAGCGGAACCCTGTGGCAAGTGAATAGGCGGGGGATCCAAGCCTTCTTTGTTTCCAATAAATCTTATTCTACCTCTGACCAGAACATCACTTGGGTTGGTGATGCCCCAAAGTCCCCATGGCCTACAGACCTGCAGAGGTCAGAGCCATCCAAGAAGTGGCTGGTGCCTAGCCAAGGAATGTGCTGACTCAGTAGTCTCCATTGAAATCCGATACGGAACCTTCTGACTACCATGGGATTTGGATGGGGTACTTTATGCAATCACCACCGTGGAAAATCTTAAGCATTGTTCTGTTTCACCCCAGTTCCTTTCTCATCCCTCTTGTGGGTTATTGCAGGCAGCCACACTGGCACAAGAAGGTGTGATTTACAGGGGCTGTCGTGGCTGCAGCCCTAGCCAGTTGTTTAGTTACTCGAGTAACAAAACTCTGTGATCATGGGATTCCCTACAGTAAGAGTGAATTAAATGCATAGTTGAGGAAATTTGCTGTATCATGGACAGAAGAAACTGAGCCAAGCCCAGGGATGTCTACCAAGTGCCCCCAATTAACTAGGCAGAGTAACACCTTCTGAACAGTTGGAAACAAAGTGAGATTCGTAATGACTGTACAGAGCTAGAATTTCACCAGCAGTGATGTGAATGGGCCCTAAAAATACCAGTTCCAGCCAGAACAGGACTTCCCTGCTGAAGACTGTAGAAGACAGCTGCAAGGACACCCTCAGAAGCTCAGCTGTAGGCCAGGAGCAGGGCTGGACATGGTCTGGGGCTCAGGGGACCTGATAGAAAGGCAGCACAATCTCACTCGAAGTTTCTAACTAGAAATACAGGTTAAAGGGGATTAGCTGTTATCACTGGGGCTTCCTTCATGCACTTGCGACTTGTTAGCACAGTACCCTGCAGCCATGTGGATTCTGGTTGGTTTTCCTGATTGCAAGGCCGTGGTCGGGAAGTGGTCCCTTGACCTGGCTGCAGTTTGCTCTTTTTACCTGGGATACCCTTGTTTTCACCTGCACCCCAGCACAGATGACTAACATGCTCTGGGTTTACACTACAGAATCAGGATGCATAATTGTGGCCTAAGAGATGCTTCTTTACATGAGACTCTCCGCTTTGGTATGAATGAGACTTAACTGGCAACTGTAAAATACGCCCAGACTTAAAGGTTAAGGAATGTGTTTGGTATGTGATCCTACTAGTGCTCCATAGTAACGCTAGTAACCTTGCAAGAAGAGAGGGAGAGAGAGCCGCAAGTTTTCCTTTGATGACTTCTGAAGGGAGATGAATGTTAGCAAGCATCAGTGGTACTTCGCAAAGTAAGACAGATATTGTATTGTAGTAATTGCCCTAGAATTCCAGAGAGCATTTCACACAATCAGCAATGCTCACAAAGAGGCTAACTGAGGTTCCATGAGGAACAGAAATGTGAAGTGGGACATGCCTGTGCGGAAGCGGGGGGGAATAAACTCTCAGTTGCTAGGACTTTAGAATGGCCCCTGAGCTGTTTTAAAAGGGTTTTAGTTTATGACCCGTGAATGTTGTGAGCTGTGTCCAAAAAATTAAAAATATTCCTTTGCACAGCTGATGTGAGAGACATTTACGGTTGTGGAGGTGGGTTGGAGTCACATTTTGATCAGAGGAGCTCTGAAAAGCTGCAAAACAAGAGGAACTAAAACTGAGTTATGCGTTTGTAAAATCTGTTGCATTTTGCCCACAAAGATCATCTATTTTTTGAGACGTGACATTTCATCACATTTTCTTTTGCAGTGTTTGAAATTGTTTGCGTTTGACATAGCTGGGAGGGCTTCCAAGGGATCATTATCAAACTTCTGCTCTAGATAAATGTGTTAATGTGTTTGTGATGTAAATTGAATGCAAAGTAGAGAAGGTAGTAATCGTTGTTCATTTTCTGTGTGTAAGAACATGCAAATGTGGGGAAATAAGAGAAGCAAATTGGTATGAAACAGTGAAACAATCTGCATTACATAGATAAAAGGAATGTGTAGAGCAGCTGATTCTAACAAGCAAAGGACAATTAAATTCTGATTATTTTCAAAGCCTTTTAATAAGAACAGATTTCGGTCAAAGTGTTTTGGCTTATGGTACATGTTTCAATTCTAATAATATTTGCTACATTAATACTAATTAATCTACACAGAAAATGCCATCATCATTAGAATAAACAAGGCCATTAATATAAGACATTGTATAAATCGGCTGCTACTGTATCGCCTATTGTGGCACCAGATAAAAATAAAGAGTTTATCTTTTATTTATTTCATTTGCAAACAAAATCTCCAGTGCTGGGATTTATATGACACTCTAAATACCGTGCAGAGCAAAGCATTATTCTTCTGTTAGATCCCAGCAATGAAACATTAATTGAGCTTAGTTTTGACTTAAAATGTTCAAGTTTGCAAAAGGGGGCTACTTGAAATTCAGAATTAAATTCAGTGCTTTGCCATAATCCAGATTTCTGGAACAAGACAAGGAAAGCCCTATAACTTAAAGGCCCTGTGCTCCCACTAGCTGGACCCACTGCTCATCCACTGTCTGGGCCACACAGTCAGTGTGCTGCTTTGGGCCCTGCAAACTCTTTGGCCGGACCTGGTCTGGAACAGTTACAGATGATTTATCGTTGTTATTATTATAAACCTTATGGCCATAATAATCCACCTTGGGAGCTCATAAAAAGCAAATTCTTCTGAAGGTTGTTGGTGTGGTTGGAGAAACTAGAGAGAATTTGATCTACATTTATGGCCATACTGACCCCTATAGGAGTCACACTTGCATTCATGGGGTGCAATCTTAGCCCTGCTGAAGTTAATGAGAGTTGTGCCAACACGTCCCTGGTATTCTTCTAAATGACTGGACTTAATCTGGTTACACATTGCCAGGGAGGGCACGTTTGCAAGTCAACAGACAGTATCTGATGATTTAGATGTATATATTCTGCCTTTTGAGAATAAGGGTATTAGCCAATGATAACATGTTTGTATAAGACAGAGTGCCATGCTTACATATTATTCAGCCCAGTTACAGCTTCATTTGCAGCTCAAGGCCTTATCCAGAACACCGCTGTTGCAAAAATAAATTAAAAAGGTAATTTCCTAGCTTTGCACTTGTGTGTTGACTATACTGACCACATGTTTTCAGTTTGATATAAGGATCCTGTTAAAGGCTAGTACAAAATACCCATTCTCTTCATTCTATTTGCCTTCTGGGGCTTTTAATTAAGTGAACACTCACCACCCAGTATTTCTGGATAACAATGAAAGTGTTGCTTGATGGCTGCCTCTTCCCTTCCAGGACGTCTTTACTCAATTATTTTGTCTGTCTTTCCTGAGCAAACGCAGCAAGATGGTCTGAAAATACACGCACTCAGTCAGTTCATTATTGTTTCTATTATTTTGAAGTACAGCTTTTATATTAGAATGAGCGACATGCAGGGGCCAAATCACCAAGTGGTGTAAATTGTCAGTGCCTTATTCAAGACAATGGCAAGGTGTGTATTTGAAGTCTGTGGAGCTAGGATAGCTCAGAGATTTCCTCTTGCTTTTATATAAGTCCAAAGAGATGAAGGAAAAAGGGAGGCTCTGGATATTGTAACCTGATTTCTGTGCATTTCTTTCATTGTGCATTGAAGTCTCACAGGAGACACATGTTGAATAGTAACAGAGAGAAAGCTGTGCTGGTCTATATACTATCAAACCAAAAAAGCAGTAAAGTAGCACTTTCTGTGTGATTCTGTGATTTAAAGACGAGCAAAATAATTTATTAGGTGAGCTTTCGTGGGACAGACCCACTTCTTCAGACCACAGCCAGACCAGAACAGACTCAATATTATTGAGTCTAACTGAATATTGAGTCTCTTCTGGTCTGGCTATGGTCTGAAGAAGTGGGTCTGTCCCACGAAAGCTCACCTAATAAATTATTTTGTTAGTCTTTAACGTGCTACTTTACTGCTTTTTTGGTCTGATAGGACACACATGGGATGAAATGCACTCCTGGGCAGAGTTCACACTAGTTCTAGGCACCACTGAAAACCCACTTAGCTCCTCAGTGATGCCTGGGGCTTGTGCTGTCTCCTCTGCACGGGGTTGAATCTCAACTCCTGTATCTAAAATCTATAAAACCACACTTATATGTGGGACGCAGGATCCTTATTCTCAGACACGTTTTTTTCAATCGCTCCAGGATGGGGAGCTTACGAATTTAGGTGCTGTTGTCACCCATCCCTTTGCACCGAGGAGGGGAACTTTAGGGGTAAGAGAAAGTTGCTTTCAGTGGTGCAGGATGGCGGCTACTCCTGAAATGTGAGTGGTGCCAGTGCACAGGCCATTCATACAAACATAAAGATTGGACTCGTAGCTCTTCCACATTTGAAAATTTTTTTCATTGCCTGTCCAGCTCAGGGTTTTGTCCCCTGAACTGAGTATTTTTTACCTACTTTTGCATGGAGGCAGGACTAGATTAACTCTTCTGGGGGCCCAGGCTTGGTAGATTTTGTGGGGGCCCCTTAGGCTCCAGGGTGAGGCCAAAAGAGGAGTTCAGAGTTCAGGAGGGGATCTCCAGGGAGTAGGGTGGGGATACAGGGTCTGCGTAGGAGGTGGGGTGCAGAAGTGGGCTGAGGGTGGAAGCGTGGGGACTGTGAGGGAGGAAGGATGCAGAGGGGGGGAAGGGGACTGCTGTGTTTACTTGACACACCACTGTGGGGCAGTGGACAGGTGGTTCTGTGAGGCACTGCGCTAGCAAGCACCGCCCCCTGCCACTCCCATTGACCACAATTCCTAGCCAACGAAAGCAGTGGGGGTGGAGCCTTCAGTGGTGATGCACACAGGCCTAGCCAGGTAGGGAAGGGGGTACAACAGCATGCACAACCACTTCCTTCACCCCCAATCAGCTAAACTGCAGGACACACGAGCTTAGAGTCTGCATCCCAGCCCTGGGCTGAGGTCCCTAAAGCCCCTTTCCTAATCCAGCCCTGTGTGGCGGTTTCTGTGTTTTACCAGGAAAGAAGCTCCCCTTCCTGCGTCCCCCTCAAGACACATCCAGCCTCACTAGGTGCTAGCCCTTCCATTTGATTCAGTTTTTTATTTAGACTTCAGGATGGGCACACAGTGAAAACTCTGCTTTCATCTAGGAGCACCAGAGCTGCGAAATATTGCAGAGGTAAATAACAGTCAGAAAGCAAATAAGTCACCAGCTCTGCAGAAGCACAGAGCTGCTTTGAAGTATTCTTGTTCAAAGATGTTGAGTGACAGGAAGAAATGGTGAGGCAGGAAAAGGTTCCCGAGGCAAAGGAGAAAGGCAATTATTAGTTCATTAGCATGACACATTTCATTGTGGTTCTAATAACTTTCCATTAGGTCTATTTTTGAAAATGTATGATCAGACTTTCTTTTAATTGTTTTTGCTAGAAATACATGCAAAGCTGGGTAGGGCCTGTTCTTACAGGGTTTGAATTTAGACCTCGCCATTCTCACTTGCTTCCAAACACTGGGATGAATTCAAGCGGGGAAATCAGGAGAAGCGATGCCACTGAAGCCCACCACAGCCCACAGATGCTGACAGATCATCAGGTCTGAATTAGGCCATCGTGTTTCAAGAATTGCTTTATAAAAACCTGTTAGCTTGGCTCCGTATCTCACAATACCCCTCTGCAGGCATCTGGCATGTCCAGTAACAAGCCTCTTTCTGTCTCTAATTGGCACACATGTGAACTGCCGCCACCTGAACTCTGGAAATTAGTTTGAAATACTTTAAATCCTCTCCTTTCTCCAGCTGTAAAATCCATTGTCAAGAAGCCCATGTGCAAAGGGAAACATCTTGCACTTAATTCAAACCCTATAGGATTTCACATTCAATCTCAAAAGCATCATTACAATAAATAAGCCTGAGCTGTATATAAATCAATGGGAGACAACTTCCTTTTTAAAAGCTATGGGTCAGATTCTCAGCTGAGCTATTTCCACTGATGTATTTGGAGCTAACTCCGTTTAGGCCAACTGGAAATCTAGCTCAGGGGTCAGCAACCCCCCAGCACGGGTGCCAAGAGTGGCACGCGAGCCGATTTTCATCGGTGTGTGAGGCGCCCCCGCCCCTCCTTCTCCATGTAACCAGGAAGCTGCTCAAAGCCATGCTGCCTGTGGATTAACAAAAGAGCAGCTAATGCAACCAACTACCCCCTAAAAGATAAAGCTCTGCCTCTTAATTTATCTATTCACGAAGCTGGTGTAAGTAGGACTATTAGTGACATCACAGTGTCACCAGTACTCGGAGAGCACACTGAGATTGAAAGGTCAAATTTCCGCCCCCCACCCTCAGAAAGGTTGCTGACCTCTGCTGAGGCCCACACAACTCATTTGACAAAGCCGGTCTAATCCCGTCGCAGCCCAGACCTTGCCTTTCTTTGCCAAATGGTACCAGCAGATGAGTGTATTGAACGTGCAAGGAAGTTCTTGCATCCCTCCATTCTCCTACCACAAACTCTGGAGGGGCCACCTCCCAATCCCCTTCCATTTCAAGCCCTTGCTCCAACTTCACAGGAGAAGTGGATCCCGGAGCTGTAAAGATCTTCTCTTAGGCCTTGTTGACATCTTCCAGTGTGGAGGTTGGCTACGATGTGTAGAGTGCACACTTGGAGCGCCCACGGTGATCAAGGTAGACATCAGTTTTGTGTAGCAGATGATGAGGGTCTTGACAGGGGAAAGAAGGATAGAGAATAGGACACAATGGCAGAGTTAGGAATCTGGATCCTAAATGGGCTTAGACATCATTGACATCCACAGAGATTCAGCTATTTACACCAGTGGAGGATCTGGTCCGATGTTAATATTTGGAACCTTAATTCTAAATTCCCAGATACTCTAGTGTTTAGGGTTATTTAAATTACAAATGTGAAAAATTTCAAAAGCTACATTCCCAATTTCTTTTAACAAATAATTTATTCCATCCCATCCAGCTCATTCAGCAATTAAAGCTCTTTGACTAAATTACAGATATACCATTTCTGAGCTCAGGTAATAACATGAGTTCCTTAATTTGATTCAGGTGTTTTGCAATGCAATGCAACCACTAAGAAGGCAAGCAGCCTAATATCTAATTTCTTTGAGGTTCCCCCTCCAAATTATGGACTGTGACAGGGTCAAGCCGTGGGGTTACAGGAGAGAGGTACAAGATGGGTACATTATCCTGAAATTAAACAGGTCCTGTGAGTTGACTGTTCTGAGGTAGCGTTAGCATACAGGGGCTACTCCAGCACAACCAAATCACCTGAAGTCAATCAGGAGCTTACTAGAACCAATTAAGTCAGGCTAAGCAGGACATCTGGAGTCAAATAATAACCAGCTAGTACTGGTTAAAAAGCCTTCCTTTCAGTTCACTCACTGCATGCAAGGAGCAAGGGTAAGAAGGTGTTCTGCTCAGGCACTAGGTGATACAGTTGCTATCAGGTAATGGGGGAAAAGTTCTGCAGTAGGGATAGACAAGAGGCTGGGGAGGGCCATGGGGAAATAGCTTAAGAAATCATAGCTATTATGCAGCAGGGTAAAAGAGACATTGTAGACAGCTGGGCCCCACTGGAATCTGGGCCTGGATTTCCCCCATCCTCCCAAGTCCCTACTTACCACAGGAAAATTCCTCTGGACACTTAGACACAACAGAGACGAAGGCCTACTTTGGAAAGGGATCTGTCTGGTCCCCAACTCACTAGGTGGGGCGGCAGAGATGACGGGGATGGTACTCTTAAGCTGGTGCCCTTTCAACAGTGACAGCATGGGGGGGCTTATGGGGCAGGAATGACTGTTTTTTATAATCTTTTGCAACACACAAATGAAATCATTTTAAAGCAAAATTTAAACTAAGGTCCCATAAGCTAATACAGAAACAATTCTCAGGGTACAGTCAGAACCTGACAGCATATACCTGGGATTTGCAAATACCAGTTAAATGGCTTCATTACCCCTTTCACAGATTCAGGGTTTTGTTGTTAGGGCTGGTGGGTTTTTTCACTGTTAAGTTAATTAGCTGCTCTCTAAGGGAAGCAGAGCCACAGAACAGGGATAGGAATAGACAGATGGGTGGACATTAAGATCCCGCAGTGCCTCAGAGTTTCAGGTGCCCTACACAACTGCATGTGGGTGAGGACAGCCCTGGTGGTTCTCCACCCTTTTCCCCCATGCTGGCAAATGATGAAGATGGCTAAGCAAATGGCAATCTGTGCCCCCATGAAAAGCGTCCAAACTGAGGGTAACTGGGATCCTACAAAGTGAGCCGTCTGCCCAGAAGCACAGGACCCGCTGAGCCAGAGAAGGAGCTTTTGAACAAATGCATGAGTTCTGCAGCTCAGACTTATCCTCTGCAATTTAAATTATGCTCTAGTTTAAACATCACAGAAAGGCATCTCTTGAATGCTCTTGATGACTCTTTTTTTTCACATAACTTTTATCTTGAAATACAGTGTCACAATAGCTGAAGAATAAAGCGTTTGCAACATGGATGCTACATTATGAATCCTGCTTTAGACAGGTAAGTGCTATATATACTTAATCTATAAATAAATAAATACAGGCCTGCAAGTGTTTCTCTTCCTTATTCTTTAAGCTTAGTTCACACTCAGGAAGGATCATATCTAGACATGCTACGAGTTTCTCCTGCTCTGTTCTCATTATGCTGATCTTGTCTTAAGTGTCTCACAGGTGCAGGGCTAACTTCTACCTTCTCTTACCCCACTGCAGGTTGGTCAACTGGGTTAAGGTTGCATCAAGATGCAGGGAGTGGCATGATTTGGAAAGCTGGGTAATTTGGGAAGTGCCATGTGGATGCTACCTGTCGCAGCTTTGCGGGAGTTTCAGGAGAGCCTTGTTCCACTGAGTTTTAAGACACATATTTAGCAATCCCTAGAAAAGGTAACTGAGTGGAAATCAACACTTGCTCGGTCCCTGTCAGGCTTTGGTTAACCCAGCTGTCAGGAAAAACTTTACAAAGTGGTGCTTGCCCTAACTGATTAGATTTGGCTATGTTCTTCCCTTGTCAATTGGAAATATTGCCATCTCTCTTTGAGTTCCCTGTATCCACCATACTGAGTTAGTCTCTTCTTTTCTTCCTTATTGGTCCAGCCAATTGTTTGTCACTCATAGTTCACTCTTAAACATGTTGAAGGGACCCAGTAACACAGTGTAGCCAAACATATTATTGTAGAGAACAATATGAAAAGAAGCCATAGCTACCCTCCAGCTGGGCAGGAAGTCTTTCTTGAACGTTCGTCTTACATGGAAAGCATGGTTCAAAGATGGACATTTCAGCAGGCGGTATTTATAGGATGTTTTTACAAATTACGAAACTCTTTACACAGCAGTAAAATCCAGATCACTAGTTCATGACACTTTCCGCACTTGTTCTGTTCCGCAAATTGTTGTCTCAGTTTTGGATATTCCATTGCCTGTAAAGGTGCACATACTAAGACAGAGAACAAACATGTCTTGATTTGGGCAGATTTTGTATGGCCGAAGCTGATTTCATCTTTGCAAAGTATTGTGGCATACTAAGCATGAATGAGCAAGAGCAATCAAATGCTATTGTGCTTATAAAACTTTGTGCTAACATTATATATAGCATGTAACACGTTAATGTAGCATACCATGCATATGCCAGGTATTGGTAACCTGCAGGCTGTGGGCTGGATCCAACATACTGCTTGTCTTGATTGGGCCCATAAGGCTCAGGTTCAGCCCTGTCCAGCAGGGGTGCTAGCTGGCAATGGCACCCCAACAATGTGGGGAGTGCAGTGACTGGAGCACCAGTGCCAGCTCCCTGCTGTGTGGGCGGGAGAGGGAAAGAACAGCCTCCAGCCTTACAGGTCTGATCAAGGCAAGCCAGGGTAGATCCAGCTCTCGGACTCTGCCTCATAGGGAGAGGAAGTGGCTCCATGTGGCTCGATATGCTGCAAGGAATCATGGCCAATGGGAGTGGAGGGGGTGGTGCCTACAGGAAGTGGTTCTCTTCAGAGCTCAGAGCCACACGGCACCACACCACCCCGCAACCCCTGAGCTGTGCCAGGTAGGTGCCTCATCCCCTGTACCTTCCCTCCTGCCCAGAGCCTGCGCTGCCACCCCCAGCCTGCCCATGCACCCTCCCTCCCACCCAGAACCCGAATCTCCTCCCTCAACCTGTTCCTGCACTTTCCCTCCTGCCCAACCCCCTCATAGCCTAGTCTGCTCGTGCACCCCACACCTCAAGTTCATTCCTTCACCCTACGGCCTGCCCAGACCCCACATCCCCACCCAGCCGACTCCCTGGCAGCCCCTTCCCATGCACTGAACCCCTCATTTTTGGCCCCACCCTAGAGCCTAGGGGAAGCCCACAAAATCTATGAGCCCCAGCATGCTTAGTCTCTGGGATGGAACATGAGGGTAGAGAGATGAATGACTTTTTTTCTTCCTGACTCTTAGTTGGGAGCCATCTGTGAGGGGGGTTTTCTTCTCACTTGGGGGCCAGTTCAGTGAGGATGGGGGCTGCTTCTCACTTGTGTGGGACCCCCCTGATTTTGTTTTTCTGTGGGCCATAGCCCCAAACCCAAAAAAGGTTCCCTATCCCCACTGTATAACATGCACATTGCTTAGCATTCTTCTCTTTGCCGCTGCCTGTGGCATCCATGGTATTGGCCTCAATAGCCTGTTTCTTTGCGAGCAACTGGAGAGAAATTAAAATCTTTTGTTCATTTTGTTGACGCTTCATTTGGAGTTTTAACTGCAAAGAAGGAAATCTCCAAGGCCACCTTCACTGGCAATGATGAAAGGGGAAAGGTGTAACCACCCCTCACTGTCATCCGGCTCAGACCCAGTGCATTCTCAGCTGCTCTGGAATTAACCCAAAGCCCTGTTGGTCTGGTGTTATTCAGAGGCAGCATATACAACGAGCCCTCAGTCCTCACAGAGAAGTAGCCTTGTTAATCTGTATTGTCACAAAACAAAAAAGCAGTCAGGTAGCACTTTAAAGACTAACCAAGTAATTTATTAGGTGATGAGCTTCCATGGGGCAGACCCACTTCTTCAGATCTGGCTTCAGAAATGGGTCTGCCCCACAAAAGCAAAATAAATACAAAATAAATTATTTTGTTAGTCTTTAAAGTGCTACATGGCTGCTTTTCCCTCAATCCTCAGTGATATATTTCAGAGCTCAGTTTTTGCTTAGACTATCTCTATTATCGATAAAGCATTTGTCCTCCCTCTTTAAATTTAAAAATAAGGACCCTGTGAGTGTGTATATAGTAGATATTCTTCACACACTATTTCTGTCTAACTACAGGAGAAATTGTTGGTTAAATTCTGCTGCCATTGAAGTCAGATGAAAGTTTCTGAATGATCCCACCTGTATGTGTCCCTTCATTAGTCTAGAATATATTTATACACAATATATTTTAATAAAGGTGAATTGAAGAATTCAACCCATTGATATTGCTTGCAACAATTCCCAAATTCTACCAAAAGAATACAGTGTAAGAACCAC
Source organism: Carettochelys insculpta (assembly GCF_033958435.1). NCBI lineage: Eukaryota > Metazoa > Chordata > Testudines > Carettochelyidae > Carettochelys > Carettochelys insculpta. The sequence continues at coordinate 6,811,163 of NC_134149.1, read as the reverse complement.
TACATCACATCAATCCTTATGGTATCTGCCCCTACTTCTGCATGCTATGTGATCCTGGGTCCCACTGTTACTTCTGTACACTATTCAGTATTTTTCTTGTTAGTGTTGAGCCAAAAATAGCATCAAGGACAAAGCAGGAAAACATTAACCCTCCCCCTTCAGCCCCCTCCCCTACTGCATACATTTGCTAGAACTCACCTGCTTCTCTGATGTATTTACCATTTAATAAATATCAGGCCTCATGTGGATTTCCCTAAAGTTTTTAAGTGATCTTTTTGTTCACCCTCATGTGACGTTCCTTAACATGTTTCCTTCTTGTGGACCACTTTGACCACTTAGGAAGACATTCCTTTCTCGCTGATTCCACCTTGGAATTTTCTGCATTATTCATTGACTTCAACTTGAGAATAATTGTTCTGGACATCTTACATAATATTTCCGATGTCACCCTAAGCTTTTCCCGTTCACCCGAAGGTTTAAAAAAGGAAAACAAAGACGTAAGCACAGATTCATTTTTATTTCCTTGTTTTCATAGCCAGAAGGGTTCATCATAATCATTTAGTTTGACATTTTGCTTAACATAGGCCAAAGAACCTCATCCAGTAATTTGCACATCAAGCTGGTTCGTTCTGGTTGTACTATAGTGTTCCTTTGCAAGATATCCAACCTTAATTTAAAGATTGCAAGTAAGAGATTCCACCATGTCCTTACAGAGAGTTTCCAAGGGTCAGTTACCGTCACTCTTAAAAATGTGTGCCTCGTGTCTAATTTGAATTTGCCTAGTTTTGGCATCAAACTGTAGGAAGTCACTATATCATCTTCTGCGAGATTAAGAAGAGAACTACTATGGTAAACTTCTTTCCTGTAGGCTGGGATCAAGTCACTGCTTAGCCTTTTGACAAACTAAATAGGGCATTTTTGGTCTCTCATTGTAAGACATGTTTTCTGCCTCTTCTAATTTGTCAGTATCATTTTTTTGGAAGTCCATTATTCCAGAAATGATATCTCTGCCATCATACCCAGAGGTGACACACCTCCCAACTTCTAGTTCATGTCCCTATTCCTCACTAAAATCAGGCTAGGCTGGTGCTGGAAATGCTTTGCTCCTCTCAATATCATTTAGAGGAGGCAGCTCCACATGAACTTGCCCTGCAGCCTTGCTGATCACTCAGGCTATGTCTATACTACAGCAGTATGTCCCCAGAAGTTATTGTCAGATGATATCTTTCAACAAAACTTCTGTTGAGCAATTACAGCCACACACAAAAGTGGAATAGGAACAGAGAGGTAGCTGTATTAGTCTGTATTCTAACAAAATGAAACAGGAGTCCTGCAGCACTTTAAAGACTAACAAAATAATTTATTAGGTGATGAGCTTTCACAGGATAGAGCCACTTCTTCAGATCTGTAGCCTTTCCAGTCCAGACTCAGTTATGAAGCACAGAGGTCCAAAAAAATTAAGGTCCACAAAAGCAGATCGCTCCATCGATCTGCACTGGCAACAGAAAGTGTCTGGACTGCCCAGCTTCTCTCTCAACAGAGCAGCCAATCAGAAGCACAGCAGACAGGGCTGCTCCATGACCTGGAAGCCCTGTCTGTTGACAGAGGGCCCCCAGAGTGTTCACGCAGCATTTTTGTTGACAAGAAAGGCATTCTGTCTCCTGGGGCCTGTCGAGAAAAGTGCTGAGTTCTGGTGACAGTATGTTGACAGAACACATTTTTGTGTGGCTGCTCTGCGGGTTTTGCCAATAAAATGCCAATTTTGTCAACAAAACCCTCTAGTGAAGACATAGCCTCAGACTTTGGATCTAGCCTATGCCTGACCATAACCAACCTGTGCTGATGGGATGGTCCTTTCCAGTTGTCCTTTTTCTGTCCTGAGGTAGAACAACCTGCTTATTGGTATGAAGTCCCTCGGATGTTGGAGTTGTATTGTCTGTCTCCTCATGAAAGATGCCCCCAGTAGCTATCTTCTTTGCAAGCAGGTGTATTCATAGCTTTGGTAGGACTTTGATGCTAATGTGATTCAAATGTCTGAGCCTCAAATTAGGCCCTCAGGGTATCTTATCAGTGAAACTCAAGCTCTCCAGTGCCCTTGACTGAGCCTTTTAATAGCCACAGGACTATTAACAAAATTGTATCTGATATTTTAAAAACTTACACTTTAGGTGTGGACGTGATTTTTCTCTAGAATATGCTTCCTGTTATCCCTCATCTTCCACCTTACACTCATTCCAGTTGTCTCTTCCTCCTGTTGAGGACAATTGAATTGAGAATGAAACCCTTTGGTTAGAAACCATTTTCACTCTTGAATATGACGATGTCTCAAAAGTATAGCAATAGGGTAGTAGCCCTTTAAGCCATTAAAATGGTTTGTGAGCCCTCTAGTGTCTCTCCCCTGAGTCTATTATTATGAAGGTGCCACAAACCAATCAGTGCAGCAGTGCCTATGTAGTTAGGCCTGGTATGGTTAGAGAGATGTAGTCAGCGTGATTATTGGAAGCCAGTTCTCCCCAGGTTGTATAACAAGGGTAATAAACACAATAGTCTGATTTTTACATTGTAAACATTGTTCGCTGTAGTGTAGCGCTATAGATTAGAGCCAATAACAAAGGGTGCTGTCCTTTCCAGAAGACTCACAGCTGCTTAGATGAAACAGTTTAATACTGGATAAGTAAATCACATTGCATGGCATGAAATATTTTTCTGAGCAAGCTCTGTCTGACGTGTGCAAGCAAGGAAGTGAATGACTTCATACCATCTCTGTACAACTCTGCAAAACTTAGGCACACAAAGGGAGCTTACAAAAAGTGGAAACTGGGACAGATGTCTAGGGAGGGGTATAAACGTATAGCTTGAGAATGTAGGGCAGTTATCAGGAAGGCAAAAGCGCAACTGGAATTGTGACTCGTGAGGAATGTGAAGGATAACAAAAGTTTCTACAGGCAAGTTAACAAGAAGAAGGTGATCAGAGAGGGTGTGGGGCCCCTACTGGATGAGGGAGGTCACCCAGTGATAGATGATGTACAGAAAGCTGAAGTACTTAATGCTTTCTTTGCCTCTGTCTTCATGGACAAAGACAGCTCCTGGACTAATGTGATAAGTGATGCATTGTGGGATAAAGGTGGACAGCCTTTGGTGGGGAAAGAACAGGTTAGGAGCTATCTAAAAAGGCTAAATGTACATAAATCAATGGGACCAGACCTAATTCATCCTAGGTTTCTGATGGAGTTGATGTATGTTGTTGACAAGCCCTTGGCCGTTATCTTTGAAAAGTCGTGGAGATAGGGAGAGATCCCAGATGATTGGAAAAAGGCAAATGTAGCGCCCATCTTTTAAAAAAAGGGAAGAAGGATGATCCAGGGAACAATAGGCTGGTCAGTCTTACATCAGTCCCTGGAAAAATCATGGAGGGCTCCTCAAGGAAGTCATTTTGAGGCACTTGGAGGAGGGGAGAGTGATCAGGAATAGTCAGCATGGATTTGTAAAGGACAAGTCATGCCTGACCAATCTGATTAGTTTCTACGATGAGATAACTGGCTCTGTGGATAGGGGAAAATCAATGGATGTGACTTATCTGGACTTTTTTAGCAAAGCTTTTGATATGGTCTCCCACAATATTCTTGTCAGCAAGTTAAAGGAATGTGGATTGGATAAAGGGATGGTAAGATGGATAGAAAGCTAGCTAGAAAGTCCGGCCCAGAGGGTAGTGATCAACGGCTCGATGTTGGAATGGCGGTTCATTTCTAGTGGAGTCCCCCAAGGTTCGGTTCTGGGTCCTGTTCTGGTCAACATATTTATCAATGACTTGGATGAGGGATTGGATTGCACCCTCAGCAAGTTTGCAGATAACACTAAGCTGGGGGAGAGGTAGATATGCTGGAGGGTAGGGACAGGGTCCAGACTGACAGACAAATTGGAAGACTGGGCTGCAAGAAATCTGATGAGGTTCAATAAGGGCAAGTGTGGAGTCCTGCACTGGGGCCAGAAGAATCCCAAGCATTGTTACAGGCTCAGATCTGACTGGCTCGGTAGTAGTTTTGCAGAAAAGGATCTGGGAGTTGTAGTGGACGAGAAGCTGGACATGAGTCAACAGTGTGCCGTTGTAGCCAAGAAAGCTAATGGCATGTTAGGTTGCATCAAGAGGAGTGTTGCCAGTAGATCCAGAGAAGTGATTATTCCTCTCTATACAGCTTTGGTGAGGCCGTATCTGGAGTACTGCGTCCAGTTCTGGGCCCCCATTTATAGGAAGGATGTGGATACACTGGAGAGGGTCCAGCGGAGGGCAACCAAAATAATTAGGGGGCTGGAGCATATGACTTATGAAGAAAGGTTGAGGGAATTGGGACTGTTTAGTCTGCAGAAGAGAAGACTGAGGGGGGGACTTGATAACAGCCTTCAACCTACTGAAGGGAGGCTGCAAAGAGGCTGGAGAGAGGCTGTTCACAGTGGTCACAGATGGCAGAACATGGAACAATGGTCTCCAGCTGTGGTTGGAAAGGTCCAGGTTGAACATTACAAAAAGCTTTTTCACTGGGAGGATGGTGAAGCATTGGAATGGTCTACCCAGGGAAGTAGTGGAGTCTCCATCCCTGGAGGTGTTTGTCTCACCTTGACAAAGCCCTGGTGGGGCTGATCTGATGGTCCTGCATAGAGCAGGGGGCTGGACTCAATGGCTTTTTTAGGTCTCTTCCAGCTCTATTGTTCTATGATTCTATGAACCTAATTGAGCACTGTGACCATGGAGGAGTGAACAAAACTTATTGGAAACAGGCATTTTGTTTTAAATCTGAAAGATAACAATTAGACTCCAGAAGGATCCTAACCTAACACTAGAGATAGCTAGACACACAGTCCTCCAAAGTTGTTATGTAGAAAAACAGATGCTCATCAGAAATAATTTTGAGAAGGAACCTGGTGGAAAAGGCATAGAAAAAGAGAGGAAAATAGCCCAGGATGTCCAGAAACACTACCAGTCCAGCTTATGTACAAACCCAAGAGAATCCTGAGAGGGCTATCCCAACGCAGTGCAAAGAAAAGGAATAAAAGAACATGCAAGAATGACCAGGGCATAGCAACTTCTTCACAGCAAATGGTTTTGTCCATCAAGGGACCCTGAATATAGGGAAATGTCTCAAATAAGGGCCTTTGGCAGCAGTCTGCCAATCAAAGAGCATGACAGCAGCTGTCTTTAAAGAAGAAAAGAGTCACTGAGACTGGATACCTTGGAGCCATAGGAAATGACCAAAAAGAATCCCTATGGACTACCACGATGACCTTAAGACAGTATGAAATCACCTTCAAAATTGACAGCTGCACTGAGCTAACAATGAGTCCAGAACTACTTTATAGACGGATGACATCACCGGCACTTTGAGAACCAAAGCTATTAGAGGGCAAGAAAAATCCACATAAAAAGTGAAATAAAAAGCTTTTGTCACTCTAAAATGAAGATAAAATTACATCCCAAGAGGTCTATGCTATACAGGGCCTTCAAACTGCTGTACTTGACCCTCAGCAACCCCATCGCCCTAGGCCTGGTTATAAGGATAAAAATCAATCACCATGCTACTAGAATCTGAGATCAGGAAAGAGTTCACAAAATTATTTCAACAACTGGGAAAACTAGAGGAAGAATACCACCCAAAAGTTCTACCAATGGCATATGTATTGTGGAACTCCTTGCCCAAGGATTTTGTGTAGGCCAGGGCTTTAACAGGCTTCAAAAAGAGCATGATAACCATTGATGGACCCATCCTCCATCAACTTATTAACCAGGCCTGTCAGGGATGGTACCCCGAGCCTCTGTTTATCGGAAGCTGGGAATGGGAGGCCTGGGATAGATCACTCAATGATTACCTGGCCTGTTTATTCCCTCTGGGGCACCTGGCATTGGCTACTGTTGGGATGACAGGATCCTGGGCTAGATGGACCTTTGGTCTGACCTAGTATGGCCATTCTTATGAGCCCTGAAGAACTATTTGGAAGGAAGTTGTGGTCCACTGTAACATTCCTTTTCAGCTAGGCCATTACTGCACCTGACTTCTCAAGACGAGAGAAGACAGTAGCTCAATATAAAATCTCAAGTATTTGACTGTATGGCCCCTGATAGAATACTGAAATCAGGAGATCAAACCTAAGTGAACAACTCTCAAGAAAAGAAGACAGTGCAGAGAAATGCCAAAATCACATGAGGCTACTTTTGGAGCATTCCTGAAGGAAACAGTCCATCAGAATGGGTGTCATTTTGTTGGTTCATCTGTCTACTGTATCCTTCACAGAACTGATTGTCTGTGTAATTTTATGCTGATATTTCATTCCTATTATGTTGTTCAAAGGAAAGTGTTGAGTTTATCATGGTTCTGTGATGCAGTATGAGTGCCTTCCAGGTACCTAGTTGCATTAAGGTGGGCCAGAAGCATCTGAAAATGGGCAAGGAGCTGGGTAGAGAACACAGAGTGAGGAAGCCTAGATGAGAAAGGACTGGACTAGAGGGAAAGACCTCTGCATTGCTCTCTGGTTGCTAAAAGGAAGGGCTCTGAGAGAGGCAGGTGTACCATGAGACTGAGCAGAAGATGAGCCAAAGGACCTCAAGGGAAGCCAAAGTAGGAAGAAATCCAGGGAAGCAGCAAGAAGTCTGAAACTGCAGATCTGAGCTGCTTGCAACAGAGTTCCTGGACTGCAACTCAGAGGCAGAGGGACTGCTTCTCCAGCTTGTCACCACAGAAATCCCTGGCTCAAAAGGAGAGAAGGAGGGCTGGAAGCAGGCTGAAAAACAGGAACTCCGGGGAGATATTGCTGCACGCAACAGCAGGAGTGCAACTCTTCAGAGCCTGTGAAGGCGTGAATAGTCAGCGTGGTTTGTGTTGAGTTTAGTTTACTGTACTCTTTATTTATCATGACAGGGATTGGATGAAAGGCAACCTGGGTGAAGGGAAACGTCATAAGAAAAGGCTCATCACAGACGAGGCATAACTACCAGCAGGGGCTCCAGGGCAGGAGAGGTTGCTGTGCCACAAGGCAGCTCTCAACCCCGAGTCCCCTCTTCTGCATGTTGCTGTTCTTTCCAAAAGGGAGGTGTGGTTTTACCTGTGAACCTTTAGAATCCTGGGTCAGGGTGGCCCTTAAGGGGGCATGTTCTAAGAGGTAAGAGTCTGTTTAAAGAGGAATAAAAGCAGTCTGACCTTGGTGTTTCTGTAGTCTCTACAAAGATGTCCAGAGTGCTTTCTAGGCATACAGGAAAGGATGGACTCTGACTTAAGGAGCTTGTTATCGAGGATGGACAAGAACCCAGAAGTGAGAGATGGGTAACAATTGGGATGTTCTGCGCAAATTAATAAGCTTAACTATAGGCCACGTGGCAGAAGCAAACGGTAGATGTTAAGAGTGGAGGGGATGGGGCTCTGGGGAGGAGTTTAGCTGGGCCGTGTCATGCATTAATTTAAAAATAGGTATCTGCTTCTGCATCCATCGATTCACTACACACTAGGCTCAGAAGTGCTGCCAGATCTCCCCATCACGCTACACCTTGTGCAGTCACCTGTACACAATGTAAAGTCAGGTGATAGGCCAGCACTATCATAAGAGTGTTTTACGTTCCCTTTGCATCAGCACAAAGTGCAGGGCCACAGGGGATGCAACCCCATACCTGCAGGCTCTTGTTGACAAAAAACTTTCAATAGTTGGATCTAGTGCTTCTGTTTCAATCCTTGGTAATATTTCTGAATGAATCAGAGGTGACTTGAGTAACTCACAACACCCACAGTCTGAATCTGATCTGGGTTATGGCCAGCTCACTGAGGCTTACTTCTAAAGCATTTATTTATATACTTTTCTCCAGCTCAGCAGTCTCTTGTGAAAGTTTCCAAACATCAGCTCTTCGAGCAATCAGAATAAAATGTAAATGTTCAATTTTAATGGTGAACAAACAGTTTAGGGAAATGGCAGTGTTAGCCAACAAATCCTGCCTTTCACTTAAGGCTTAACATCTTTACATATTAATCGCCAATGCCTCTACTCTTCGGTAATCTTAAAATACTCAATCCCATTCAAAGAAGGAAAACATTTCTTTTGCAAAACCAAAAGCAACAATCTCCTAAGAAGACTCTCAATGTCATATTAAATTTTGGATTGGAAGGCTTGGATTGTTATTGCTAAATATCACTTTCACAACTAAAAATATTTTCATTAATGAACTTTTTCACATACGTAAAGAAAAATGGTGTTTGAGAACTTACTTGACTTCAGGACATTTACTTTGTATATACTGACACTGAACGTTTAAATGATAAAAATTAAAATGTTTAAAAATATCAATGGCCGTCAAAATTAAAAAAAAAAAAAAACCCATCCCTTTAGAGATTGCGAAGACTAAGTATGATTGAAAAATGAATAGCCCCTTAATTATTAGTGGGCTAGCCATGTTAGTCTGGATCCGCAGAAACAACGAGAAGTCCTGTGGCACCTTAAAGACTGATGGAAAAATTGGAACATAAGCTTTCATGGGCAAAGACTCACTTCAACACTTCTGATGAAGTGGGTCTTTGCCCACGAAAGACTATGCTCCAATTTTTCCTCTTAGTTTATACAGTGGCACAGACATCTCGTTATTTGAGTCTTTTAATTGTTTTATTCTGTTTGAAAAATACAGTAAAGATGAAAATAATATTTGTTTTCTCCTTCCTGTGATAAGCATACCAGTTGCCCTACTCAATTACAATTTTGCGGTGCTTCCTTAAGACTGGAATCTGCAAAGTAATGCCTGTTAGTAACTTTACTCCTCTGAGTTGTTCTGTTGGCTACTTCCCTGAATGAAGCTAGTCACATGTTTATGACTTTGTGTGATTGGGCCCTTTAAAAGTGTTGTTCTACAACAAATTGCTGGTGTCTGAAATGTTTGAGTCCTGTAGTTAAAAACATCTCAAACCTGAAAAGCTTTTTAGCTCCCTCCAGTGGTTAAAAAATGGTTTGTGCTAATACTTTGGAAATAAGATCTGAAAAAACTCTTCTAGCTCCTTGTTCTAGCATGGCAGAGTCAAATGACCTGTTTTCTGTACTTTCTCTTTAAAAAGTTTAAAATCTAAACAAGAATTAATCACTTGACTGCAGGCAACAAGAGGTGGCTGGTCAAAGGATGGCAAGACAAGAAAAGTCCCAAAATACCTCAGTCTGACCTTGAAATGAACAAAGTGTTTTGTTAGGGGCGGAATGGGTAACAGGGAAAATTGATTGCCAAATGCATCTTGAGAGACGCATGAGGCTTGATTAGTCACCACTTTTGTATTTTCCTTTGAACTTTATAGTTGTGTGTGCTGAGTGCGGTATCACTGCTAATCTGTCTCCCGGGAAGAGGAACAAATGAGAGAAACCTTCAGGTAAAGTGAAATTTCTCATGAAAAGCAATAGTTTTAGGCTTGTGTATACTCTTTTTCCTGTAAACTAACTGCTGCAGTGTGCTCCAAGGAGCTACTGTGTTGGTAGTGGGATCCTATTCTTCATCATGCTAACCACTTAGTATGTTTAAAAGAAGTGTCCCATGTGGAAAACTCCTAGAGAATTCGATTATTATTTATGTTACCGCAACGCAGAGGCCTTGACTGAGATTGGGACTGCATAGTGCCAAATACTCCACTAAGCAAAAGCAACACACTGTTTGCACCCATCAAGTTTGTGATCTATGCAGACAAAAGGTGGGAGGGAAAACAGAAACACTGAGAGGTGAAGAGATTTGCTCAAGGCCACAACTAAGAGTATTGGCAGAGTTGGGGAGAATCATAGAACACTAGTACGGGAAGGGACCTCAAGAGGTCATTAAGTCCAGTCCCCTGCCCTCAAGGTAGGACCAGGCACCATCTAGAGCATCCCTAATACAATTATCCAACTTGTTCTTAAATATCTCCAATGATGGAGATTCCAAAAGTACCCTAGGCAATTTGTTCCAGAGTTAACCACCCTGACAGAAAGCTTTTCCTAATGTCCAACCTAAACCTCCCTTGCTGCAGTCTAAGTCCTTTGCATCTGATCCTATCATCAGAAGTCAAGGAGAACAATTTTTCTCCCTCCCTCCTTTTAAGTACCTTTATAGGTACTTAAAAACTGCTATCATGTCCCTTCTGAGTCTTCTCATTTTCTAGACTAAAGAAGTCCAAATTGTTCAGTCTTCCCTTGCAGCTCACCCAGGATTTCTAAGGCCAGTACAGTGCCCTGAATACTGTATTGAACCACTCTGAATTCAACAGGAATGAGACCAACAGGGTTCTACAAAAGTTTGTCTAATACTTGAGAGAGTTTAATAAAGAACAGTAACTGGTCTCAAGCCATTCTACAGTAAGAACATAATTTTCTGTTCATCATATGGGACAGATACAGAAAAGCTAGATGGAAAATTCATTTTTTTTTCCAGAGAACTCTGTGTCGTCTTTGTCCCTGTGGCCAATGACAAACCCAACAAAGGCTAAGCATAAATTAGAATGTCAGCCAATAAAACAAAGAACAAATAACCATGCATTACAAGATGAGACTGTGGACATAAAAGCAATTAATTTTTGAAAAATGTATTATAGGAAAATATATGGTTGCCTTTACGATATGCTCATCCTGACACAAGGAAGGTTAAATACCCACTACCTACATGGAATTTATGTTCCCAGTAACTGTACACATTTCACAAATAAAGTGAAAACTAGCACAGAGAAAAATGCACTACACGGGATGCTTCTAGCTATCATCTCTACAGCCTTTTTCCCCTCTGTGTTCTGTGGTTCCAATACTGGGAATAGATATCGACAAGATGCCAGAGTATTAAACCCATTTCCTCAATTGTTTTGGGGAGGAAGGAGAGAAACTTGTGGTAGGCTACAATAATTTTGAGAAACTGGTGTACTGTATTCGTCACGTATTTTAAACTGGGATATGTTGTGACTCTCCCTCAGCCCCAAGAACTAAAGTTATTGTTGCACTGAGAACCCTCCTTTTCCCAGCCCTAGCTGCCGCAGAAATTTAGAGCCCCAGTCAAGGTGAATTTTGAGAGCTAGACCTTTGCTTTTCTTGTCTATATTATACTTACCTTTTAGATTCTATTGGAAAAGCACGCCCTGTGCCTACCACGGTCATGGAAAGGCCAGGCACGTGCTGGTAAACAGGCCATTTGTTCTCTAAACTATTAGCTTCCTTGTTCAATTTTGCCTATAAGTTCTCTGTGAGCAAACCAAGGAGGTTAGGGCCATACCTGCGGGTGGTCAATGTAAGCAAAAATATCTGGTGGCCTGCCAGCCAGGCCCACCAACAGAGCAGGCCAGGCACAATTGCACTGGAGCCCGGAAGTGGAAAGGTGTCGGGTCTTTCGAGGCTCCCTGCTGGAGGCCTTGCTGTCCTACTGCATCATACCCCTGGAAAGGAGCAGTGAAGGTACCTTCTTCCAGTCTGCTTTGGAAGGCTCATGGGAAGCAGCCAATTGCAGCCCAGCAGGCTCAGATGCAAGGAACGGCAGGGGCTGAGTCGATCAGGTTTGGGAACGTGGGAGGAAGGAAGTCGCTGCTTTCCGGAGCTTAAGGGAGATCCAGCACACAGGCTCTGGTGCCACTGGCGTTTGTGAGGAAGAACTTCGGCCCTAAATCAAGGGCTATGTGTGAAGCCCCCCAGGGAATAGCTCCAGCAACTATTACAGGAAGCAGCACATGGATGCCATGTAGAGAGGCCCTCTGTGTGTACCCACAGTAGCAGTGGGTCCATGTCTTGTTGTTGATAGAATGGCCATAACCTGAGAAAGGGGTAAGGCTTGTTTAGCGGTCCAGGTGATGGGCAGGACTTGGAGTCTCTGGGGGCGAGCAGGGACAGAATTAAAGGTGGCCCATCCGAAACTGAGATGTGAGCCCAAAGACGGAGCTAAGGATACCAACAAGGGCACAGCCATAGGTGTGGGGGGCATTTTGTTACCCCATGAGGTGTTCCGTATGTGATGAGCCACTGAAGACCCACCTGACAAGGGCATAAGCTGACAGTGGCACCTCAAGCAGGGAGTCCAGGTTCATTTCTAGGCAACCACAGGCACTCTTGAGAGGTGAGGGCACAGTGTCACATAGGGTGACTTCTACAATCAACCCATGAAACTGGCTACTATAAACATTCTTCAGTCTGAATTTCTTTGTCTTTCTGCTTTGCTGCCTTGGCAGGCATTGGTGCACCCTTTAAAAAAATCAGGTTTCCTATTTTTTTTTTCCCCTAAAGAGGAAATGAAAATGAACCTTTCTGGAAAAACAATCTGCATGCAAAGTGACTATTAACTATTCTTTCGCTCTCTCTTGCTCATTGTATGTTGACTCATCACTGTGATAGTCATGCTAAAATGTGCAATCAGTTGGCCGGAGCTCTGCCAATTCTTGTGCCTTTCAGCCTCTTGCATTGTACATGGCAATGTATTTGCAGATCCCTGTAGTATGCCATCCTCCGCCTCTGTGGAGTACTTAATAGTGGCAAACAGCTGTTGCTTTAAAATAAAAATCAAGCTGTCCCCTGCCAGTGAGACTCAGGCAGAATGTAAAAAGAGTTCGAAATAGGGCCACGTTTCTGTCTTTCAGGCTGTGCGCTTCAGGCAAGGGACAGTGGAACAGGGCTTTAGAGAGGCTAAACAATCAGGTTTTAAATGTGTGTGAGAACAATAATTTTTTTCAAAAAAAGCCTGCGGAGTATCAATGTGAGATAAACAGACCCTCAAGAGAGTCAAGGGAATTTTCAGATTCTTCTTCCTCTTGTTAGTGTGGGAAGTTGCACCCAATGAGGTAAGGGAGAAAAATGAAACGTATTCTGCTTGCACATACTGCTAAGTACGTGTGATGCTGCTATTAAAATAACAAACAGGATAGAGGGTTAAAAGGTCCTCTCTCTCCCTCTCCCCCTCCCCCCACCCTAGAAATCAGTCCAATAAAAGATATTACCTCTCCTTCCTTGGCTCTCTGATATCCCGCAACTGATACAGCAACCGCACTACTGCAGATATTAACTGGTTAACCGGTCCTTTCCAGTTAATGCTGGTGACAGCCAGCCATGGCAGGTCAGAGAAGCTGTAGCCCCAGCAGGCCAGTGGGTTGTGTGGCAGGCCCCTGGCCAGGGAGGGACCCCTCGGCTGCAAGGGAGCCAGTGGTGGGACCTTGGATAAAATGGTTAACCATGTTTACATCCCTACTGAATAGTACACAGGTGAGAAAAATTCAAGAACCTCCTTCAAAGGCTCTTGAAATCTGTGGAAGGAGTTCCTTGGAAATCAGTGGAACGCATCCCATTGACCACACTGAGCTTTGCATAAACCCCGCGAGCCAGAATGTTCAAGGGATCTAGATTTCTCTTCTTAGCGACTTAGTGAGATTTTTAGAGGTGTCTGCACGGATCTGATTTCAAGGGGAATGAGAGACCTAATCTCATGAGGTGCTTGTGAAAATCCTACTGCCTGCCTGTTAGGTGCCTTAAATACCTTTGGACATCTGGCCCCCACCACCAAAATATACTGGCTTACCATAACAGTGAGCGAAACAAATCTTATAAGACAGTCTCGGCTGTAGAAAATGATACCCTACTATTTCAAAGTGTATTATCTGATCACATAACTGAAATGCTGTTGGTCTGATTTCAAACTGTCCTGAGCTGCTGAAGTCCCAGTTGATTTTAACTGGAATAGTATGTTCAGCACTTGAATTGTGGGTGGGCCACTCATGTGGGTGGGCCACATGAGTGGACCCCTTTCACCTTGGTGGGCTGGAGCAGTCTGCCCTCCTCCTCCTCTCCTCTCACACCCCGGGTCATCTGAGTCCCACAGTTCCCTGCACCTCCTCGTCCTTCCCAGCATGTTCAGTGTGCCACAAATGACCTAATCTGCTCTCCATCCCTGTTCCTCCCTCTCCCTCCCAGAGCTGGAATGCTGCAAGCAGCTGATTTGTGGTGTTCAACTCTGAGAGTTAAGTGGTGGAGTTGGGACAGAGCACAAATTAGGCAATTTGTGGCTCCTCCAAAAGTGCTGGGAGGAAGGGAAGGCATAGGAAGGACCGGGTTCTGGTGCCCCAGCCTGCAAGCAGTGCATGGGGGAGGGGACAGCCAGGGGTCCAAAGGTTGCAGGTAGTGCCCCAGCGGGCTGTACGCAGCCCACGGGGTGCAGCTCGTCCACCACTGAACTAGGCCCTCATCAATCTGCTTCTGTCTGTTGGTCATTGTAATGGCCGAGTTGGTGATGGCAAATAATTTACCATCGATTATCAGTTAAAGCCGTCGAGAATAATGTCTCCGTCAGGTGCGGCTCTTACACTCTTCATGGCTACAAAGGGCTGCAACTTTGAAGGACGTCTCAAGGGAACAGCCTCTCTAAATCATTCTCCCTATCTCTTTCAGACTCATGTTGCTTCCCTTTGCTGCTCCGCAGGGTCTATCATGGACAAGTTCTACCTTTTGATATAGAGTGCGATGTGCACTGTGCATCCCAAACTGAAAACAGTGAAGGATAATGGTTTCATGAGGCTTGTTTTGCCCGTCACTTCTGCCTGAGAGCTCTGTGCTTCATCTAAGCCTTCCCGATGTGCGACTATCTTGGATTGCCTGAGGTCAATGCTCCTCATTTGAGGGGATGTACGGGCCTCTGGAATAGCCACAGTGTAGAAGTGCAGAAGGCTCAAATCTAACTGTACCTCAGACCTACTTAGAGAAGATTCCTCCTCTTAATTAGAAGAGATCGTGCAGTTGCAGCCTTCATACAGCATCACTGATAACCATCCTGAAGACCAACTCTGGATGGAATTGAAACTAGTCCAGAAGGAACAATTTGTATCCCAAAGAGTTAGTCATCGATGAATAGCACAGGACCATTGATGGGAAGGAGCAAAGGGGACAATTGTCCCAGGGCTCAGAAAGTCAAAGGAGCCCAGGGTTCCCGGCAGCTGCTGCTGCATTTGTGGCACTAGTGATGGTGGAGCACTGAGCCCTTTAAATCACCACTGGAATTCCCCCTCCACATGCTCTGTGTGGATCTCAGGGCTGCAGAAGGGGCCCAGTGCCGCAGTCCAGGTGGCTCCGAGGGAAGGCTGCCTACAGGCCTGCCCTTTCCACCCAAGGCTTCTCCCCTTCCAGGGCCTGGATCCAGGTCCACACACTTTGCCTAGGGGTCCACAGAAGCTGTCAGGCCCCCTGGAATAGCACTGTGTATCTGAGGCAGACTGAGGTGCTGTATCCACGAATTCCATCCAGTATGGTGGTTTTAGCTCCAGCCTCTTCCTTGACTTCTGCTCGGCACCTAGCTCACATTGTTCATCGCTTGCGTCAGGAAGAACGGGCAAGAAACTCCCTTCAGTGCTGATTCTAGTTCAGTGTCACTGAACCGAGGCATAAATTGAACAGCCAGCATGCACTCCGTGGAGACAGAATACCTCTTTGTGCTGATGAGTTCATCCACCAGTGACCTGGCTAGGGCAACCAGCACATTCTTTCCCTTTCCTGTTAGCAAAGATGGTTTGATCCCAACACTTTCTCCCAGCTGCACAACGGGACTCCTTGCATCTATTGTTCTTGACGTACGTTTGCATTAATAGAGGCCCATCTTTTTCCAGATCAGTGTGGCTCATCCTTGAAACTGTCAGGACATCTGAAAGGTGGTACACAGCTATATCAAATGTCATCTTAGGGCTGTGGTTTCCAACCAGTTCTGAAGCAGTGGCTCCCGCAATAGCGAACTAGCCACATTATTCTGAAAATATCTTTATTGTCCAATTCAATTAGCCACACTCAACTAGCCAAATGTGATTAGTAGCTAGTGAGTTGGACACCATGGCCCTAGGGCATCTATTCCCTTCTGAATCAGAACGCGGAGTATCAAACTTGCTGTTGTTTAGTTTCCACCCCCAATAAGAGTGTGCATCAAAGCCAAGGAATGGTTTGGGTGGGTCAGACTGGATAGATAGATGGTACAAGGTGGTCAGTGGCCTTTCATTAAATCAGTTCACTCCCTTGAGTACAGGCCTGTTGGTGTCAGGCTCAGGGAGAAGACAGCTGGCACAAAAGGAGTACAGGACACCTTTGTAGGTCATATTATTACAGCTAGTTAGAACAGCGGTGTGCAAAGCAGAGGGTAAACCCCTCCGGGGAGCATGACATTTCCTGAGCATGATTGGCAACTGGGTCTCAGGCTCATCCGTCTCATTAGAAATGTTGGCATATGTTGCTGTTTTAATGTATGTGTATGCACATTCAATTAATCAAGATTTTACATTCTACAGACTTATTTTCTTACACTTGCAGAAGGGTTTGTTTTTTTTTTTTTATACGAACATAACCAAACTTTCCGTCAGTTTGGATGACATCAGACAGGTGGGGGAAGTGGGGGGGGGCGCTAGTTGCTGGGACAAAAAGTGGGGCCTGATGCAGAACGTTTGCTCACCCTGACTTAGAGGATGTGTAGTTTCACAGTGTGCTGACGTTCATCCAGGCTAATGAACTCAATGGGGGTTAAACAATTGTTGCAACAATATGGAAATCTAACCAGGCAGTGAGGGTGCAGCATTAATTTTTCCTTTGGTTGCTGCCAAGCATTCTGAATGGGTAGCTGCTAAACCTGCCTCACTTCATGCCTGTGCTTAATTATCCTTCAAAGCATTTCTCCTCTTTCCCGGGTTCTCTTTTATGCGACGCAAACAGCTGCCGATATGTTTGAAAGAGATTATTCCACAATGAAAACACTTTTACACATAATGTTCACTTTTCTTTTTTCCCCCAGGGCTGTGTATGTATTTTTGTTCATATGTTCCCTTATCATCGCTCTGTGTATCCTGAGACCATTTTTCAAATGGTTCACCATTCCCAGTAAGGGCTGAAACTTTAAATGAAACAATGAGACTCTTGTATGTAGTTTTTGAACCAGAGGTCATGGGTCTTATTCAATGAAGCCTCTGCTGATTTACACCCATTGAAGTGAGAAGAATTTGACCTCTCTTCTACTATTAGATAAATATTTTGTTCTGTTTGGGGTTTTAAAAATCTTTTCTTTTCCTTTCTTTCACCTTTTTAATTTCTTAAAGTTCTTCTGATACACTGAAAATAATTAATTCTGATTGTCTGTGTAGGCTGAGAGTCTTCAAAGGCCACCTCTAGAATTTGGATGCCTGGTTCCTATTAATTTTAATCAGGTAGTCTTGAGCTAGCCAAAATATTTTGGCCAAAATTGTTTACATGGTTTAGCAGTCAGGTTAATCCAAAATGACCTTTTTTCAGAAAGTGTCACTTTCAGTTAAACATTTCAATAGGAAGCTTCGAAACTAAATGAAATCATTTTCAAATTGAAGTTAAAATTTTGGTTTTCAGAAAATGAAAGGATTGAAATTTCCAAGTTGGCTTTTTGTTCCACCTCCCATTTCACCCTTCCCTCACATTAGCCATTGAATGTAGAGAGTTTTTCTTCACCACCTTTTCTCCTTCTTCTCCATTCTCCCTTTTTGATATTTTGAGGAAGGTTTGCAAACTTACACAACTTTTGGAAAAGTTGCCAAATAGGAAAAAGAGGATGGGGAACAGATAAAAACTAATTTTTGTCAAAAAGGAGCTTGTCAAACGTTGAAGCAATTTTGAAAAATTTGGATGGGGAAAAAAGAAAATGTTAGGTGGAGATAGGAAATTCTAGACCTTACTCACTGGCAAAAGGAAAGAGAGCGTGTGGAAGTTTAAATTATTATTCTAAATTCCAAAATATTCCTTTATTTGGAATCGTGCAAAATGGTAACAGATTTGAATTTTTGCTGAACTTCCCCCTCCCCCTCCATTGCTAGGGGGAGAAACTTTTGCTAAAAACTCTGAAACTGATGTTAGGGTTGTCTAATGTTAGAGAAATCTATCCTAGAATCTATAATAAGTACCTTTACCTGTCTACTAGTTACACGCTTATCTTTCTAACCATTGGTCTGATCTAACTATGGTGGCAGCCATAAGAGTACCTAGGATCACTTGCATGGCCCTCAGAAGGACAATATGAACCTCAAGATCTTTATTTGTCACCATGGTACACATTGTGGTCTGGGGGAAGTCCAGCTCAAGTCTTCACCACTGGATCTTCTTGAACACCTCTCCTGCTCCAAACTGGACAGTCTCTACATAAGAGAATAAATGGACATAAATGAGACATCAGGAATGGTGATGTACAGAAGCCTGTGGGAGAAACACTTAAATCTCCCTGGACACTCAGTAGCAGATTTAAGGGTGGCAGTCCTGAAACAAAAACATTTCAAAAATCAGATGGAGAGAGAAACCTCTGAGCTGCAATTTATTAGCAAATTTGACTCCATTAACCAAGGATTAAACAGAGACTGGGAGTGGCTCACACATCACAAAAGAAGCTTCTCTGCCTTAGGTGTTAACATCTCCACGTTAGACTGAAAATGGGCCATATCTCCCCTGTCTTATCTGACCTGGTTTTTCCTCTCTTCATACAGACTACTGATAATGGGCCTTTTTCACCCTGACTGAATAGACCTTGTCAGCTCTGGCCTTCCCTTTTACTGGGACCCCACTCTTTAAATACCCCTGTGAAACGCCCCCGCCCCCGACTCATGAATCTGATGAAGCGGGTCTTTGCCCACGAAAGCTTATGCTCCAAAATATCTTTTAGTCTGTAAGGTGCCACAGGACTTCTTGTTGTCCTGCTGCTGCTGTGGAGCTCAGGAGACATCAGCATGCTAACCAGTTATGTTGTCTTGATGGTAGACAGATGAACCTGGTGTCTCCGTGTGATGCTGCTGCCATAAAGAAGCTATCTCATTACTAAACATTGTGCCTTCAGCAGCCATCCATCAAAAGGAGACCACAGTATCTGGCTGTCTACAAGTATTTGAAGCTAGAAATGACAAAAATCACTCCCTCTGTTTCTTGCTAGGAGAACTCACTTGAGTTTGTTTAGGGTTTGGCCACTCAACACACACCAGCTGGGGTATAAATTTGAATGTGCACCAGCTGGCCAACGTGGACCCTTCTGGTGTGTCCAAAAAGTCCCCATTTGTCCATTAATGCAGCGCTATTTGAAACAAGACAACATTTTTGTGCCTAAGGAACTTTCAGTGTGCACCGGCAGGGTCCAGATGGACCAGTTAGCACATCACATATCAGTGTGCATTAAGGCACCGTGTGGCCAAACGGAGACATTTGTGTCTGAAGAACTTCCACAAGGAGCCTGAGTATTTGAATGTTCTCATGGCTGCAGTTTATAACAAGATGGGCTATGAAAAGGGAAATGCCGGCTGCTCCCAGCGCAGAGCTTATAAGATGCCTTCCGAAGTGCTACTTGAGAACAATGCCTCTAGTGTGTCATTTTTAGCAGGGACTAATATTATTGTGGTCATGCGGTACTACCAGCTTTGCAAGTCCTCTTCATGTGGCTCTCTGGTGTAAAATATGAGGTGGAATCCTGGCTTCATTGAAGACGATGACAAAACTTCTTACAGCTTCAGCGGGGCCAGGATTTCATTCATGGTGTCTGTGATAGGCTGGCCTGCCTGTTCCATGGCCAAGACACCAGAAGCCAGGCTGCCTGGTTCAATTAGCCCTTCCTTGCTACACCTATGCTGGGTGTAGGACTTAAAAGGAAGAAAGCCCAATTGTTGAGGGGTGGCGTCGGGAGGAGAACCGACAGAGCTCCTCCTTGGGAGCTGTGCCTATGCTGGATTTTTGAGTTGACCAGAGGGGAAATGCCTGCTAATGGGTATTGAGACCTGCTGTTGCATCTGGAGCCCACCTGGCAGGAGGGGGCTGGATGCTCAGCCCAGCTGGACTGAAGATGCCTGTGTTTTTTGCTTTTAGTTGACTTTTATTTGAAGGACTCTGTTATTCTAGGGTGATCAGATCATCTCTATGGCTGGAGGATGCAGCTGAATGTGACGGGGAGGCTGAGGCACATGGTGAGCTTGGAAGGACTCTTGTTGATAGGGGAAGATCCAGGGCTTTCCGTGGTGCCATACAGAGCACCAGGTCTGAGCAAAAACTGTGTCAATCCAACTGCATAAATTCTATTATGGCAATTTTTTTCCTCCCCAAATCACCCCAGCTTTCACGACAGGAGAACATTAATGTATTTGTTCACACTGGGGCATTAGTCAGAGGCTCTGGTCCCGATCATAAGCTGCGCACACAGGTCTGGTTTAGATTCTTGCTCTTCTGTGTGCTGTATTTTATTTTTCCATCATTGCAATTTCTGAGGTATTCAATTGCATCTTTTCAATTTAGAGTAAGTTTCATTAATATGCTCCCTGCAGTTTTCCCATACAGGGAAAATGCTGCATTCTTTGATGTTTGGCAAGTTATTTTCTTGTGCTACCAAACTTTTCTTTTTAGGCAAAACACAGTCAGTAAACATTCATCGCAGCTAAAACTGGCACTGACACAAAAATGTACATCTGTATCCTGGGAATCAAGGAACCTGTACATGGAAACCTACAACAAACATTGATAAAAATCAACTCATTGCAAAACAAATGCCTGGGACAGATTGTCAGAGGCCATGGGAAGAAGTGTCTTGCAACATCAGAAATTGTAAGGAGAGCAAACCTGTTCAAAGCAACAAATATGATCCGAAGAAGATGGGCCTATTTAGGAGATGTTTTAAGGATGCCACCAACATGACGTCCAGCCCAAGTAATTGTGTGGATACCAGCTGACGAGAAAGAGGGTGACTTCGCGAGACATTACACAGAACAATAGAGAAAGAAGCCAAAATCACCACCATGGCCTTCGGTAGCCTGAACAGCCCAGCACAAAACTGAAATGGATGGTGCAAACTGGTGGATGTGGTCGGCATCTGTGGGTCAGGGAAAAGGCTGCTAAAATTACTTCTCAAAAAATGGGTCGGATTTTGAGGGGATGGAGGGTTTTTGCCAACTCATTTCTGCTTATCCCATGTCCTAATTGGGCCACACATGTTCAGCCCCATAGAGAGGGTTCTTAACAAAGAAAGCCAGGAGGTTGCTTTTGTTTAATGGAGCAGGCTTGCAGATGTGTCAAATTCGGACCACAGGAGCTACCTGCCGTCGCCAGATACTGGGATTCTGTTTCAATTCATCAGAACTACATTCAGCCCTGAGTACAGCTGGCGTGTAGTTATAAATGGCAAGACCTAAAGGTAGCTGGCACTGCAGTGCTCATTTTTTCACATTGCAAAATAATAGATGCAAAGAGATTGTTACTCTGTGTATCTGCACAATCCTTGCTTGAGGACAAGAACAGCCTCTCTCTCGCTCTCCAATTCTAAATTAGCCACCAAAATATACAGCGTCTGACTGAGCCCTGTATGAAATCTCATCTTGTTGTCGCTGGCCCTAATCAGAGTGGGTTACTCTGGAAATTACGTGCAGCCAGTAAGCTCCAAGGCTGGGCGACCCCTTTGTTATCTGTCATGAATGGCAGGCAGATATTAACTCCTCTCTCAACAGGCTTTTGCATGCTTCATTAGGAGCGTGCACAGTCCTTTTGCAGAGCACTTTGGATGTTTCCTTATTCTATGGAGGTACAAGAAGCAAACAATCTGTGTGAGCTGGCTGCAAAATCAGAAATGACAAGCAGGAGTGAGATTGTGCTGATTATTTCTGTTGCTGGCTTGTTTACGTCTGTTGTAGCTGGTGTGGCTGCCTGGAGGCTCCAGTTCCAGAATGAGCACTGGAGAGAGAGAGATGCAGCAAAGAAATAGCCATTTTCGTACACCGCAGTCATGTCAAAATTACCACTTACAGCTGCACCTTCCTGAATATTTCTGCCCCTATAGGAATAGTCAGTACCCTTGGGAGGTATTTGCAATGAGAATAGATCCACAGATGGCAGGAGGGGGTCAGAGAAACATTTCCTCAGTGGAAGGTAACCATGCTACTTTAGGGCAATGAAGTCTTGGAGTTCAGCCGGACCTGTTACCGGAACACCACTAACATCTCCTGGATTGCCTCCCCGGAGGGTTTAATTGTGTGCTGCAGCCTGGATGAAAATGTTTGGCTCATGAAATCTCTGCTTGCCTCCAGTAAAGCTGAACTGTAAAATCAGTCTCTGGCTAGTAGGAGCACTGGTTTTGTGGTTCAGGTTGACCCGCTCTAGTCCAGCAACATCCATAATCTGGCATGATTTTAGTTAGCTGGCTCTCCATGTTCTGTGCTGTTATTTAGCTGTAATTAAATGTCTTCTAAAAGCCCAGTAAGCCGTGGAAGCGTTGGTAATGCTGCTAGACAAACTGACCACCCATGATTCAGTAAATTCTCTGGTTCAGTACCAGTCCAAGGATCTCGATTTGAGAGGTTCAACCTGTATATTCTAAAGTCATCAGCATGGTAACTGCGTGATTGAGATTATCACGCGGGACTCTCATCTGCCTCAGTGTTCCTCTGTCACCAGGAGATGATTCAGTGTGATTAGCATCCTTTCTAGCTCGCACCCTGGTGAAAAGCCAGGTTAGGAAGTTTAAATGATCAATAGAGACTGTTTGCCCATCGATAGGGCAGATGTGACACATTAAATGGAGATCAGACTCCTGAAAGGGCTTTAGATATTGCACAGATACAATCAATCCCAGATCGACCTACCCTCTGGAAGAACACTTTGTCATTCAACAGGGGCGTTCTGCACAGAGGAGTCGGTCCTGTTGGAGGCCTAGTCGGTAAATAATATGGCATGTTACTGTGGCATGGGCTGGTTGTGTTTTTCTGTACAAAAGAGACAGGCGAATCGCTCACCCACACTTTTTATGGTCGTCTTTATTCTCTCCAATTCAAAACAATCAGATTCAGGCTCCCCTCCAGTCCATATCCTCTCCTTGCCCTTCCCCATACATCGGGGTGCCCAACCAGTGAGTACATGCAAGATGTGATGTGGGTGTGTACTGTTACTCAAGTAGTTTTCCAGGGGGACATTTGGTGACCTGTACTTTCATACATTCCCCCCAAAGGAGCTGTTCTTTCACTCAAGTAACTTTTGGGTACTTGTTCCACCTCTGCTCCCACCCATCTCTCTAACCTCCTGGAACCGAGAAGGTTATAACAACACCACATACAATTGTTTTTGCATATGGCATTGCTTATAGTCTAGAAGAGTGACAGTCAGGCTAGAGAGCTACAGGACTGTAATCGAAGGGAAACCTATTAGCCCCAGATTGAATAGGTTCCTATTCCCAGGGTTAACTAATCCAGAACTAGCAGGAACTTGCTACAATCAATCAGGACAATCAAGCCAATTAAAGCACCCAGACCCATTGAAGAGGTTTCCAGAGTCAAGTGAGTCAGCCACCTGGGTCCAATTAAGAACCAGTTGAGACTGGTTAAAGGGGCTGTCTTCTGTTAGCCCAGTACACACAAAAAGCTGAGGAGAGCAGATGCTTTGGAGAATCTGGGAGGAGCAAGTGCGTGCAGGTACCCAAAAGATGAACCTGTGGTTAAGGAAGGTGCTGGAGAGGGCTTTGGGGAACTGACCAAGAGAGCTGAGGCTGCCACGTGGCTGTTACTGGAGACATTTCCAGGCAGCTGCTTTCTCAGGGTTCTGGGCTGGAATCTGGAAAAGAGGATTGTCCTGGGTTCCACCCAGCAGCCTCTCCTCGTATCAGCACAGGGAAAGAACTGGTTTTATTAAAGAGGTTTGTCCTGCCCTACATGACTTGGAGACAAGGGAACTTGCTTTCCCCTTTTTTCCCCATTCTGGCCAATGATGAGAGTAGCTCAACCAACAGAAAGCTGCTGCCTTAGAGAAAGCTCCTAAGCAGAGGGTTGCTGTGACCTTCTGAGGTGAGCAATCCACCTAAAAGTGTGGATCCCTCCAAGACTGAGGAGAAACTTTGTCATTGGAGCTACTTCAGCTATTGGGCCATAAAGGTATCCAGGAAAAAGGATGGGCATGAACAAAGATCTAGGAGCGAATTGCTCAAAAGGTTTGGCAGATTTGGGCCTGAACTTTGCAGGTCTGGGCCAAGCTCAGCACGGCAGACAGCCACCGTGGCCGGGGACAAGCTGGAAGGGGAAGGCCGCATCTGCACCAGGGCAGTCAGCCTTACTCCCTCTCAGAGCCATGCAAAGCAGCAGCAGCAAAGGCCAGACCCCGGGTCCTTTTGAAACATTGGGCCCCTTTGCAGTTGTCCCCTTTGCCCCACCTTCTCTCCTCCCATTGGCTGGCCTGACCAAGATAGAATTTTCAAACTTAACCTTTATGTACCAAGATTTTTCTTAGGACAAAAACGAATCAGAAATCAGACCATGAGGCTCCATGAGCTGTAAAGGGTTAAGACTAAGCTCTAATCATAATGGAAGTTAATCTCTGTAATGAACAAAGGTGGTTAGGTGTTCAGTGGGATTTTGAAATTCACGTAAGTGAATTAGGCACCTAACTGCTGTGTTTAGCTGCATCGTTAGGTGCCTAAGTCCCTTGTTGAACTAGGCCCTGTGTTTATTAAATGTTCTTCTGAAGTGGAAAATACCTTGGGTGCTGTCCAATTCCCGCTGCAGAAATTTTGCCCTCGCCTGTGACAGGATTGACTGTTGGTAGCCAGACAGAACCTCCCTTTTTCTCTACTCCATCTTGTCTCTCCTGGGTGCTTCAGAGCACCAAAGAGTTAAAGAAACAGCTCAGCCCTGGAATGCCCAAGAGCGCAGATGTGCTTATCTCAGGCACAGTCTTTGATGCTCCAGAGCAAAGCTGCAACAAGAGACAATGGGCTAACAGACAGCTGGGCCTTGGACTGCTCTTGGCTAAGTACCATCAGTTGATTCGCCTACACAAACCTCCCAGACGGAGGAAAAATCTCCAGCCCATAAAGAAAGAATGCCCTAAAATTAACTCCACCCCACAGGTGTGAACCAGCCTTGTGAGAACTAGTGTCTCGAGACGAGTTAATTCAATTGGCATCTTTTGAGATAAGGAAGAATGTACGTGACCCAATGGGTATAAAGTAAGGGTCCAGCAGCCCCTATAACTGAGCTCCAATTACATCTACCTGCTGGTCAGGAGGGTCTTTGCCTCCCGAGGTCCTAGGGGATGCCCGTTCCTCGTTATTATTTCTTCTTCCCAAGGGATTGAGTGAAAACGCTGGCCACGCCACGTTGGTAATTCAGGGGTGAGAATAAGACGTGTTAAGTGTATTGCTTTCCTTTTGTTTTCTTTGTGCACATTCAATAATAGATCTATGAATTGTTATATGCTAGCTATTGGCAACTAAAGAACAAAGTGTAAACCTTGTAATCTTTGTAACTAAGTACAAATCTTGTAAGCTTGCAACAAAGTATATATATATATCTTGTAACAAAGAACCACCATGGCTTAACAGCCATGTTAAAAAGGCAATGAGAGAGAAAAGGGCAGTCAGTGGAAGTCAAATCCTAGTGAGGAAAATAGAAAGGAACATAAACACTCCCAAATTAAGTGTCATAATGTAGTAAGAAAAGCCAAAAAAGATTTTGAGGAACAGCTAGCCAAAAATTCAAAAAATGATAGTAAAATGTTTTTTAAATACATTAGAAGCAGGAAGCCCGCTAAAAAAGCAGTGGGGCCCTTGGACGATAAAGATATAAAAGGAGCGATCAAGGAAGACAGTGCCATTGCAGAGCGATTAAATGATTTCTTTGCTTCAGTCTTCACGGCTCAGGATGTTACAGAGGTTCCTAAATCTGAGCCAGCCTTTTTAGGTGACAAATCTGAGGAACTCTCCCAGATTGAAGTGACATTAGAGGAGGTTTTGGAGTTAATTGATAAGATGAATAGTAACAAGTCTCCAGGACCAGACGGTATTCACCCAAGGGTTCTGAAAAAACTCAAATGTGAAATTGCGGAGTTATTAACAGTGGTTTGTAACCTATCCTTTAAATCCGCTTCGGTACCCAATGACTGGAAGATGACCAATATAACGCCAATATTTAAAAAATGCTCCAGAGGAGACCCTGGCAATTATAGACCGATAAGTCTAACATCAGTACCAGGCAAATTAGTAGAAACAATAGAAAAGAATAAAATTGCAAGGCATGTAGAAGAGCACGAATTGTTGGGCAAAAGTCAGCATGGTTTCTGCAGAGGGAAGTCGTGTCTAACTAATCTATTAGAATTCTTTGAAGGGGTTAATAAACATGCGGACAAGGGGCACCCAGTGGACATAATATACCTAGATTTCCAGAAAGCCTTTGACACGGTCCCACACCAAAGGCTTTTATGTAAATTAGGTGGTCATGGGATAGGAGGAAAGATCCTTTCATGGATTGGGAATTGGTTAAAAGACAGAAAACAAAGGGTTGGAATAAATGGTAAATTTTCACAGTGGAGGTGGGTAACTAGTGGTGTTCCCCAGGGGTCAGTCCTGGGACCGATCCTGTTCAACTTGTTCATCAATGATCTAGAAAATGAGGTAAGCAGTGAGGTGGCAAAGTCTGCAGATGACACCAAGTTGTTCAGGACAGTCAAAACCAAAAGGGATTGTGAAGAACTACAAAAAGATCTCAGCAAACTGAGTGATTGGGCAGCAAAATGGCAAATGAAATTTAATGTGGGTAAGTGTAAGGTAATGCACGTTGGAAAAAATAACCCAAATTACACGTACTACATGATGGGGTCAAATTTAGCTACGACAGATCAGGAAAGGGATCTTGGAGTTATAGTGGATAGTTCTCTGAAGACATCCACGCAGTGTGCAGTGGCAGTTAGTAAAGCAAATAGGATGTTAGGAATTATTAAAAAAGGGATCGATAATAAGACAAAAGATATCATACTTCCCCTATATAAAACTATGGTACGCCCACATCTTGAGTACTGCATGCAGATGTGGTCTCCTCACCTCAAAAAAGATATATTGGCATTAGAAAAGGTTCAGAAAAGGGCGACTAAGATGATTTGGGGTTTGGAACGGGTCCCATATGGGGAGAGGCTAGAGAGACTGGGACTTTTCAGTCTGGAAAAGAGGCGATTGAGGGGCGATATGATAGAGGTATATAAAATCATGAATGGTGTGGAGAAAGTGAATATAGAAAAAGTATTTACCTTCTCCCATAATACAAGAACTAGGGGACACCAAATGAAATTGATGGGTAGTAGGTTCAAAACTAATAAAAGGAAATTTTTCTTCACACAGCGCACAGCCAACCTGTGGAACTCCTTGCCAGAGGAGGCTGTGAAGGCCAGGACTCTATTAGGGTTTAAAAAAGAGCTCGATAAATTTTTGCAGGTTAGGTCCATAAATGGCTATTAGCCAGGGGTAAAGTATGGTGCCCTAGCCTTCAGTACAAGGGCAGGAGATAAATCACTTGATCATTGTCTTCTGTTCTTCTTCTCTGGGGCACCTGGCATTGGCCACTGTCGGCAGACGGGATACTGGGCTGGATGGACCTTTGGTCTGACCCAGTATGGCCATTCTTATGTTATGTTATGTAATCTTGTAACCGTAAGAGTTAAGTCTCCTTAGTCAATAAATAAGTAACTGGTTAAATTGTAATCTGACTCTCCTTGTTACTGTGCAAGCCAAACACAAAACAAAGAACCCAGCTGCTATTCAGCTGCATTAGCCTGGTCATTGGTGAGAGCGTGCTGAGAGCTGAGCGCTGAGTCTTGCCGCCTCCACAGGACAGAGTCTCTGGGACACCCATCAGCAACCCTGACTGCTCACTGCGAAAGGACTTTCTCATCCTAGCAGCTAAAGACTTGGGTGTGGGAAGCTCTCAGTGCAACCGTTGGGGCACCCGTCAGCCTGTCCTGGCTGCCCGCTGTGAAAGGACTTTTCCTGTCCTAGCAGTTAAAGACTCAGGTGTTAGGACCTTGGGGCATCCGTCAGCCTACCTGGGCTGCCCGCTGCGAAGGGACTTTTCTGTCCTAGCAGTTAAAGACTCAGATGAAAATAAGGGCATAGGTGGTATCTCACCCGACCATCGGCTAACACTGTTATGTTGCACTGTACAGAAGAATGTTATTAGTGCCCTTTGATTCCTTGAAATACGTTTTCTGAAGTTCAGCTCTCTCACCAGAGTACCAATAAAATGTCAACTGCTTTCCATTCTGAAGGAAAGTGGCAATCATTATAGCTTCTGGGAGGCTCAGCCTTGCTACAAAGCAAGATTCAAAGGGACATTTCCCTTCCCACTCCAAGTGCCCCTCGTTTGAAACAGAATCGTTACGGGAACTGGGGTGGGGGGTAAACATGCTGCTGATCTTGACAAATGGAACTTCCAGGTATGACGACAACTCTCTAAAATAGAGTGAAAAGCCAAGGAAAAATGCAGGTTCATGTCAGATTTTGGGTTCTTTGTAACGGTGAAGACTGCTTTACTGGAAAATCCACTTTTGATCAAGAGAAACTTGATAATAAACACTACAGGTTGAACGTCTCTAGTTTAGCACTCTCTTGTCTGGCAACATCCGTAATCCAGCATGATTTTAGTTAGCTGGATGTCCACTTATCATGGGTGTGGCCAAGTTTCCTGTGGTCCCATAAAGTTTGTTTACAGCCACCAGTCTTGGCTCTTGGTTTTCTGTGCTTTTATTTAGCTTGAATTTACCCCTAAATGTCTTCCACTGCTTACTGGGCTGTTAGAAGTATTGGTAATGTGGATAGACCTCCCATGGGCTTCAAATTCTTTCATTTGGCACTGGTCAGGTCCTGAAGTCACTGGACTCGAGAGGTTCAACCTGTAGCTAAACATATGCATTGGCATTTTCAAAGTCTCCTCCCCATTTCTGCATACTACAGTATCCCACCGTCGTCTTGGAAGGTCCAGCCTGCTGATCTCCATGGCACTGTAAGCTCTGAGCAGCTCTTTACATTGTGCACACTATAGCTCTCTCTTCAGTTGCTCGTATTTTGCTACTTTAATTTCAGAATATAATGTCTCAAACATGTGGACACTTCAGATTTAATGGGAGCTGACAAACACCATGTAAATGGTTCATTGAAAGGTCCCCCGGTCTGATTCATGATGTTGTCTGTCATTTCATTAGACCTTCTAATCTACCCATAAGTCATAGCTTCATTGCTAGCCTGTTCCTCTTATTTGTAATGTGGCACCTACGAGATATTGATTCTGCATCTAAAAATATTTGCACAACTCTCCTAATGCATTTTGCAAGAGGAAATCTCAGTTGACGGGGAATTCCCTGCAAGACTGAAATGAGTCACACATTACATGGCATGGTGAGTATTGGGCCATGCCAGAAACTGAACATTCAGCCACTTTTCAGGAAAGAATTAAAGTCAAAATTTTCAGGCATTGATGCCTCAGATACTTACTCCCACTCCTAGTACCATACCTGTATAAAAAGGCCTCACTTTCAGATAGAAGCCCTCACAAATTCTACTGGTCAACTGAACCCCCAGGTTATCAATATCTTTTAAAATGTAGATCACTTTTTAGGATCCAAAATCAATTGGAGTCTTTGTTAGGTGCCCATGTATGGGTTTAGGATCTTAGCTTCATGCTCCTAGCTTTGAAGATGTTGGAAAGCCATACAAATGTATCATTGTTTTGTCTAGATCTCTTGTGCCACCTAAAGTGAAGTCATTCTTAAGGAATCCCCTTTACAAAATGTGCGTGTTCTTGCTCACTTACACAAAGTCACTTCTGTTTTTACTATTCGGCTCTTGAATAATAATCGAGAAGGCCTACAGATGGAGCTTTGGGAAAGGGTATATTTAAGCCACTGGGTAATTTTGTAGAGTGGATAATTAACACAGGGCAGCTGGACCATGAGGTCCCACTCCTGTAAAAGGGTGGTGGACAGTCCCAACAAAGTGGGGCCGGGATGCTGGAGCCAGAACCAATGGCTGGAACTTACTGAGATCCAGAAAAGCTTCAAATATGCTGTTCTAGTATGCTGGGCTCCAGATAAGCCTCCAGCAGCAGTAGCTCTGCTAGAACTCTGACGTATGAGATATCACTGGATGTTCAAAAGCCAGAATCCCTCGTCTTTGGAATTCCTGCTTCTCCTCACTCTTTTAGGCATAAGACAGGCTTTTGTTCATGGCTCCTATCTATTCTGAAGCTATTTTCATAGTTGTTGACATCAGGAGTTTTCACTGTGAGGTAGACTTCAGTGGTCTTGCAGACAGATGACAAAATGCCAGGGAAAGTTGGTAAATCCTGAGCTTCTGGAAGCAGGAGCTCATACGTCACCACAGAGATGAAACAGGTCTGCCAGTGTCATCTATCAGCATCTGTCCTTCCCCAGCTGCCCCCAAGAGTCAGCTTGATTCAGTCTGAAGTGCAGGTGAAAGAATAACTGGAAAGCCAAAAGAGCAACATCTGCGTTCAAAGTCTTCCTAGAAGATGCAAAACCCTAGAACTAAGAGAGACTATTTTATTTGGGCCCATATCAGTGAATGGTGCCTTTTGAGTTGTGTTTGATTCACCAGATTTTGGTCCTCTTAATCCATGATCTAGGAAATGGCATTTCCAAAAACCCCATTGACTGATCTGTTATGTAGAAGTGACTGCCAGTACCTTCCAACACCTAAAGCTTGTATCCAATTCTTGGTACTTGAGGGCAAAAAAAAATGTCTCATTTTAAATGAATACAGAGTGGTTACCCTATTACAAGTCAGTGGCTTCCCTTCCTGCCTACTAGCCTCAATTAGCATGCAAATGAACTAAATATTTTAGGTTGATCAGACTTTAAAAAAGCTGTCACAGCAATGCTGGATGTTGAAACTTCCACAGTATTAAGCAATCCTTCATCAAACAATGAATTCCTACATATTTTCAGTGGATTTTGTTGTTGTTATTTTGCCCCAAAAGCTTTACTCAATTTTAGTTCCAAGTCAACTGCTCTACTTAACATGGTTCTTTCACAGATGCACTGTGAGTTCTTGATGTCACCTTGTCAATATTTTAGTTGCTTTGCGGGTCCAGAGCTACAGTGCAGAGTGCAGGTTAATTGTATTCCTTGAACTGTCAGGCAAACAAGTTTGCTTGGCTTGCTAGCTTCCTTTTTGGTAACAAAAACTAGGGGAATCTGCTATATAAGGTAATGATGAAGCTTTTTGTTTGAAACTGATTTTTCTGTGGCTAGCCATTAATCCTCTTTCTGTTGCTCTTGATTTAAACTTCCAGGCCATGTTTGCACTTGGCCAAAACTCATAGTCATGCTAATGGCCAAATCGGAGAATACTAATGAGGCATTGAAATGAATATTCAGTGCCTCATCAGCATGTTGCTGGCCACAGCACTTCAAAAGTGCCGCATTTCGCGTACTCAGCTTGTCGACACAGGGGTCCTTTTCTAAAGGACTCTGCAAACATTGAAATCCCCTTATTCCTATCAGCTGGAACTTATTGATGACATGAAACTTATCAGCTGATAGGAATAAGGGGATTTTGACGTTTGCAGGGTCCTTTTGAAAATGACCCCTGTGTAGACGAGCCACGCATGAGAAAAATGCGGCACTTTCAAAGTGTCATGGCCAGCAGCATGCTAATGAGGCACTGAATATTCATTTCAGCACCTCATTATTACTCTCTGATTTGGCCATCTGCATGGCCATTTCGAAGTTTTGGCCAAGTGTAGATGTAGTCCCAGAGAACATTTGTGTGCTGAAAAGATCCTTTGCAGAAGTTTCATGTATTTGCAAAGGTGCTGATCAAGTCAAGGAGATCTTAATATTTAAAGAAATACTTTTTTATGTGTGCTTTGCAGGGAAATTGACCCATTTTTTTCCTTAAGAAATTATAACCAACAGACTGAATCTTGCCTACCCTACGGCTAGATTGTGATGTGTACTGTAGGGAGGAAGAACCCGTCATTAACCTCTGATGTGCTTGTTAATGGACCTTAGGTCCTGTATATGAGTAGTAATGCCTCTGTGCCTACTAACTGACTCTCCCAGCTCATATGGCTAGTTCTTCTTCTCCTTCTTATTGGCGGTCACTCAATAACAAGTAGAATGTCTTCATGTCACCTTCCTATTTGTGAATTCATTGATGGCGGATCAGCTTGATTTTGAAGCTGCAGGGGCTGCTGTTGGAGGGAGGTGGGGCAGTTTTTACCACTCTTCTCTGCCTCACTTCATCTGTATAACAATGGGACCTCTCAAATTTTGTCACTCCCTCACGGATTACCGGTCTCCGCGGTGGCCAGTCCTGGGCAAGGTTCTCCCAAATGTCTAGTAGGTGGTTAGGGAGACACAGGGAAGGCTAGAATGTTGGGTTCCTGCTCCCTACCCATTGTCTAGTGAACATAAACTTGCAGTTGTAATTTCTTACTCATATAGACCAGCCATAAAAGGTCATCTCTCCAAGAAAGCAGGGGAGAAGTGCCTGAGACTGACAATGCTTTCTGGGCCCACTTCTGGGATAAGACAGTTGGCACATCATGCCATCCCCTGCTTAGGGCTGTGCTTAATACATGTATTTGGACTTCTCGTGGTAGTGAATATCAAAAGATAGAGTCTGATGCTTTGAGTCTATTTGTTATCACTCAATAGCAAGAGTAGTCAGATGGCTCATGCCAGTGTTCCCTGTAAGCTGAGAGCTTCAGTGGCTGCCCAGGAGAGATTCAGGTGCTGCCCAGATGATCAGCAGAGCACCCACAGCCAGCAGCATGTATTTCTGTATATGCACATAACAAAACATAGAGGAAACCCAGCTCATGACAGTGACCATTACAATCCCATGTTCAAGGTGACCCTAAACCTCAGACTTCCAGAAGCTAGGAGTAGAAGATGGAAGTGGCTCCCCCAAAACTGCCCAGTTTGGTATGTTCTGGCATAGGCCACTGTTGGACAGAGGCCACTGGGCAAGATGAACCATGGTCTGACCCAGCATGGTCATTCTTACGGTCAATTTAATTAACAGTTTCCCATGTATGGCTGTGATGGGGACTAATATGAGAATTGGAAGGTGGCTAAGGAAGTTTTTAAAAGCAATACGACAATGGTTCATACTGAAAGGTGAATTTTCAGGCTAGATGGAGGTTACCAATGGAGTTCCTCAGGGATTTGTCTTGGAACCAGTCTTATTTAGTATATATTTAAATAGATCTTGGCACAAAAAGTGAGAGTATACAAATAAAATATGCAGGTGAGACAAAGCTGGGAGGTACTGCCAAGACAGAGAGAGACTGGAATATCATACAAGAAGATACAGGGAACCTTGAAAAATGAAGCAATAGGAATGAGATTCAATTTAATACTGCAAAGGATGAAGTTAAGCACTTGGTGACTATGAAGAATTTTTGCTCTCAGGTGGGGTCTTATCAAGGAAAGGGACAATGGAGGAGAAAGATGTAAAAAGAATTAGAAAGAAGGGTGCTTTTGAAAGGGGGCTGCCTTTTGAAGGAACCTCATCTACACGGCTGTTTTGGCTTTCAAAAACAGCACTTCCAGAATGGTGAGTGGCTGCCATTATGTAAATGATGCACTGAATATGCAAATCAGCACCTTGTGTGCATTTTCAGTTGGCCACATTTACATGCTCCTTTCAAAAGGAAGGAGCAGTGTAGATGTGGCCAAAGAGTTTAGCCTAGCCAAAAGGTATCTGAGGGGAGATATGGTTGCTTTCTCTAACTACGTCAGAGGGATAAATACTAGGGAGGGAGAGGCGTTTTTACATTAAGTGCCAATGTAAGACCCCAGGACAAATGGATGTACGTTGGCCAGTAACAGATTCAGGCTTGAAATTGACCAAGACTACTGACCATCAAAGAAGGGGAATTCTGGAACAGCCTTCACAGGGAAACAGTGGGGCAAAAAAACCCAACTTGTTTCAAGACTGAGCCAGTAGGTGTATGGAGGGGGTGGTATGATGAATCTGCTTAGGATGGCATGAAGGCAAACATTCCCTCTGGCCAGTGATGGGATGTTAGACATGGAGGGCTTTGAGTTCGTGACATGCAGTGAGCAGGGGTGGCCACTCACTAAGCAAGAGGGAGAAGAATCCATCTCTGAAACCTGGTGGGTGGAACCTAACCTCACTCCCTCACTTGCCCAGCAGGCAGGGGGCAGGACTATCTGTATAAAAGCCCCAGCCAGTAGCCCAGTTGGGCCCAAGCCACTGCAGGAGCCAGACACTGATCCTGAGCTCCCAATCTGGGAGGCCGATCCAGCCCTTCAGGAAACTGAAGATTGGCCTGAACCACCAGGCCCACAGCTAGATGAAAGGAGAAGGAGCTATCAGGTGGGACAGAGACTCCCCTATCCCTTAAAACCAGAAGACCGGGACCAGCTACCAACCCAGGTATGATCTGAGGGGGCATTTTGGAAGTGACCCAGGGATAGCTGGGTCAGCATGTTGCCATGTGGATCCCCATGGACCCCAGCAGCAGGCTGCTCTGCTGCTAACAGGGCTCTGTGCCAGGGGGGCGGTGGAGCAGGTGGGCCTGTGTCTCCCGCCCCCCATCCCCAACCTGTGGGTGGCAGTCTCCCTGCCCAAATTCTGGGCATGCGCCTGGATGCTCCAGCCCTCTGCCTTGAGAGGACCTTATCCTGAACTGTTTGTTTGTTGCCCCACCCAGCACCAGGGCCTGGGCCTGGTGACTTTGCAATGAACTGTTTGATAGCTCACCCAGAAACAAGGCATGGCCCCTAGCAAGGCCTGAGCTCTGTCATGAGCCACAGGACTAAACCTGGTGTCCGACACCACAGATGACTATTTCTCAGGCGTCTGGCTGCTAGATCTTGCCCATATGCACATGGTCTACCTGATCACAGTATCTGGGTCAGGAAGGACTTTTTCACCAGGGTCAGATTGGCAGAGCCCCTGGTGGGTCTTCACCTTCTTCTGCAGCATGAAGCATTGCTCATTTGTAGGTTTAAACTAGTATTATCTGTAACTTGGATTCTTTAAATCATGATCTCAGTAACTCAGCCAGCAATTAGGGGTCTGTTACAGGAGTAGGTGGACAAGGTTCTATGGCCTGCAATGCACAGGAGGTCAGATGAGGCCATCATGATGGTCCCTTCTGACCTTAAGTCTATGAAAGTGATGCTATGGAGAAAGCGATGTTTAGCTATTAGATTGTTGTCATGCAAATGTGTAATAGCAATGGCTGTGTGTAGGTGTTACCACTGACTAATGCACCTTAATCTGAAATTGGGGAAACTACAGCTCTGGGTATTCAGTTAACTAGGGACGGAGCCTGCCCTGACGAGAACTGCTACAACTTGAAAACTAGGAACTTCAGAAACAAGTTACAAATTGTTTTAGGGACACCTCAGACATCCTGCTGAGGGTTTTTTTTTTTTCTGTTCTGACAGTTGCATTTCCTGTTTGGTATGTCTTCTTCACCCCTTGTAACTATGGCGGGAATTGATGAATATTTCTTTGGCAGGAATTGAGGAATATTGCTGTACAGAAGGTGCTATCAAATGCACACAATAACAAAATCAGGGGACTTTGCTTATCCCAAAACCAACAGTATACAAATTACTGACAGACTGAAAAGTAGGGTTGCTCTCAAATCATTCTGTTACAAACATCTTAGGTGTTGCTTGCAGTAACAACAGGTAAAAAAGCCTTCTTGGAAAACAAGTGGATTTTTTAAAAAAGTTGTCTGTGTCCCATTATCCATTAACATGCAAGTGAAACAGACTGGAGTCTGGACCTAAAACTTAAACTATGAGTTTGGGAAAATTTGGATCTCGGGAATTGGGTCATATCCACCTATATACAATCCTGTGAAATGTAAGACGCGTTTGTACATTCAGCCCCCAATTCACCGCAGCTCGTGAACATGTGCATAAATGTACATCCTGCTGGCTTTAGTAGGACTGCTCTTGTACTTAGTTATGTGTGTACTCAATTACTGTTTTAGACTAAAGTCTTGAGTTCTTGTACTTAGTCAGCTATTGACTTAACTGCCTACAGAGGTGTATTTCTGGTTCTAGACAGCATAATCCAGAGAGAAATAAAGAGGCATTATAACGTCCATTGAGCTACAACTAATGTTTACATAACTTGGTATTATGAAAGTTTTCTACTAGAAATGAAACATATAATTTACCCAACCACATTTTTATGAATATATTTTTTTAAAGAAATCAAATGGAAACAATTCCAAAACAGCTAGAATGCTGTCTCTGAAGAATAGAGCATCCTCTGAATTACATTCTTAGCTGTCATTACATCATTCATTTGACAGCATGAGACTTCCATTTTAATGTCCTTATGATATAACTAAGATGGATCGGGGTGGAGGGGAAAAAAACTTGACAAAGAAAATTAATGTGGTTGTGCAGACTTCTATAAAGTGGAAAATAATGTCAGAAGGAGGCAAGTACAATATATTAATCCTCTGCTGTAGTAGGCAAAAAACATACTCACTGCAGTAAAGGATAGCATAGAGGAAATGGGAATTAAGGCTGTGATTCAGCAAGGCACTCAAGTATATGCTTAAAAATAAGTATGTGTTTAAATCCTATCAACCGCAGGGGGACTTTTAGGTAAGACCACTCAGGTTCTTCAGTGAACAAGAGCCTTAGGCCATGTCTGCTCTGACAAGCTTACAGCTGTGCTTCTGTAAGAGCATCCAAGCAGCTGCAGTACGCTGACAGGAGAGAGCTGTACCATCAGCATCATAAGACAAGCTCGGTGGGTGGCAGGGGCGCCATGTCAGGAGGATGGAGTGGCGGGGGGGATGGAGGGAGGTGTGACAGAAGAGCATGCTGGAGGGCTGCTTGCTTTTCTTCCCATTCCCCTGACCATCAGGGAGCAAGGGGAAAGTGCACCGCTTCCGTGCATATCCCTCCCTCCTGACCAGTCGGGGGGGAGTGGGAGGCGTAGTTCACTCCATCGATGTACTTTTCCCTTGCTCCCTAATAGTCAGGAGAAAGAGAAGAAGAGCAAGTGGTGTCCTGGTATGCTTGGCTGCCACCCACCAACCCCTCTGCCCTCCCAAAATGGCGCCCTTGATGAGTGGCAGCAACTCTGTCAGTGGGTGGCATCCCTTGCCATCCTAGCACAGGGCACACAAGGGCTTATGCTGGTGAAACTCCATGTTGCTCAACAGGGCAGGCTTTTCACTCCCCCAGGCACTAAACGTCTTACCGACATACACACAAGCTAAGGCAGACCTTAGTCTCCTTTTCCTAGACTTTGAGCTGGCTTTTGTTTGTTCACTTTTTTTTCCGCTTCTTAATCAATGCAACCTCTGCAATGCTGTTCTCTCTCCTTTTCCAACACACGCCTGCGCCAGCTGAAGTCTGCTGGATTTTATTTCCCCATCGGCTTCACCTGGAATGGTATGTGATGCTCAAAGATCGAGAAAGTTGTCAGTTATTGAAGCCCATATGGGACCCGCTTTTCCTTCCTTAAAATGGCACATCCTGGAGAAGCATACTGCCTTTTTTAATACAATAAGTACGTCCATACGTGCCTGCGTTTGCAGTTAACGGTGATTTCCAGAGCAAGGTATGTTTCTATTGCCATTGTGAAAAATAGAGTTTAAATAGAGGGTTTTTTTTTTAAAAAAAAGGGTCTGTTTTTACTGTGTTGGGGGAGAAAGTCCCTCCTGGGCTGTGAGCCAGCACAAAGCCTACTCATTTGCCATGTGCTGACTGCCTCAGGCTAAACATCACCACAGGCCACTGATGCCGCAGCCAAACACACATGCGTAATGTTATGAAGACACCTGCTAGGATGATGGGACTGATTCACATGAGGAGAAAAACTCACATACCTGAGAGTTTAGAATCTCTTAATCTGAAGCCCACTGTAATTCACAGGCTATCTTTCTACTGTCTTCTGTGCACTTTGGCCCAGACCCTTCTGTGGTAGCATTATGAGGCAGATCCCTCCCTGACCCCACCCCCGCCTTTGAGTCTAGCTGTAGAAACCTTTAACCGCCTAGGCTACTTCTACATTACGAACACTCCCATCAAGTATGTTCACCTGTGCCACTCTAGTGCTTGTACAGGTTGAACCACTCTAATCTGGAACTCTCTCCTGGCAAACTTTGTAATCCGGCATGATTTTTGTTAGCTGGAGGACTACCTACCATGGGTGTGGCCAAGTTTCCCATGGCCCCATAAAGTTTGTTAATGGCCACCAGCCCTGGCTCTCAGTGTTCTGTGCTGTTATTTAGCTGTAATTTACCCTTAAATGTCTTGTAAGAGCCCGGTAAGCTGCTGTAGTGTAGATAAAGTGTTAGAAAATATTGACCGTCCATTCTCTGGCAAATTCTTTCATCCAGCACCGGTCAGGTCCCGTGGGTGCCAGTCAAGAGAGGTTCTACCTGTAGTGTAGACCCTTCCTTCAATGTCAAAAGGGATTTTTCCATTGCTGTAGTAAATCTTCCCCAGCAGCTTTGGCCTGCTGAACAACATCTCTCTGAGGTGTGAGTGATGTACATAAGTCAGCCTAAGTTCTGGTGGAGGCCGGGCTCTAGACTGTGCTGTTCTCATTGAATATGTACTTTGTCCCTGTCTGCCACTACCTCCTTTCGATATGGTACTGATGTAATCTCCTCAGCTGGCATGGCTCAGGGACAGCTTCCAACGCAGCCTATTTGTAAAAAGGGTTAAAAAGCCTCTGGAAGTTCTTGCCAAACTTCTGTGGTTTTAAATCCCCTTTCCTTATTCCTCACCCCCCACCCCGCCAAAAGATGACCTCTCCCTGGTTGCTGTGTGAAAGACCCACATATGGAAGGCAGACAGAGATTAAACAAGGTTGCACTCTTGATGCTTGTGAGTTAAGCTGAGCTAATTGAAAAAGAGAAAAATTATATGGCATTCTTCCCACCTTTTCGACTGAAGTGTAAATATTTTATTTTAATTTAATTTCAACCCACTCAAGAAGTAGAGAGAGATGGGTGGAAAAAATTCAGTGAAACTGTCACAAGTCTTTTCTTCTTTTTTTCCCTTTCCCCACTTAATTTCAAATTTTATCAACTTCAGCATCTGAAAACGTTTGGCCAGCTCTACGGTAAACCTTCAATTCATGCTCCTTTGGAGGATCAGCTCCTGAATAAGTTGTGCTTGAGTAATGAAAAGAGGACTGAAATCCTCAATTAATAATTCACTGACTCCCCTGAAAGTAACTTTATTTAAGTTGCATCAGTGCTATAGTAGGGAAATGCATGCAGCTGTCTATACTGGGTCAGAGTGAATCAGCATGCCTTCTCCTGCCTTTAATGGCATTGAGCCCAGGTTAAACCACCTTATGCTGTATTCCACTGCATCTGTGGGCTGTGTTATTCCCAACTGTTACAGGAGAAAGGCAGAGTTGAAAAGCCTTTAGTTTCCAAAAACTTCCCTGCTTCTGCTCTCCAGCTCCCCTGTTGTCAAAATTTCCCATGCCTGAGTCCATCATGGGCATGACCAATTTGGTAGGCAGGATAGCCTATGCAGGTGAGAAAATCGATATGTTGTACATGGTTTCTAAAACCCAATTATTACATCATAAATAATGTATTGTAAAGGAGCAGGTATAGCCTACCTGTGTGTTACAAGCAGGTAGTTAAGCATGTGGCAAGTCCTTTAGGAAAACTCTGTAAAGGAAAAATATTGACTGCCAAGCTAATGGCCATGTGTTTTTCAGAAATGGATCATGTCTGTCCTCACTGTAGAGAAGCTATTTGCCGTATTTCATTTCTGAAAAATAATCTGAAATAACTGTCCAACTCTGACATTTCCTCACAGGCAGCAAGTGCTTGCTAGAGTCTGAATCTCCAAAGCCTTGCACTTTGAGTCATCAGTCACATGTGTGCCACTATTGCTACACCAGGCACAGAATTTTTCACACTCATTTTGCACAGGCATAAAGAGCGACAAAAGATGAGGCGAATCATGCCCGTAATTTATAAACATGTTAGAAGAGAAAAATCATTGCAAGGAATCTGTAAGGAAACTTAGCTAAGGGGGTATTTTTTTGTAAATGACCAAGTTATAAATTCTTGAAAATAGAAGTGCTGACTCAACCATAGTTTTAGTCACCAGCAACGCTGCGGTAATTCTCTAAGAGGAGAATAGGTTGCTGTCAGCAAATGTCTACATTTGCCAATTTTAAAAACAATTCTCTCGATGCTTAAGCTTTATTTACACTTGTTTCAATACACTAGAGTCTTGTTACTGAATGTCAAGGGCACTTCAAGTATTAAGCAGAATTACCAACTTGTTCTCACAGTTGTTTAACATCAGAACCTTCTAACAAAAATAATTCCAGGTGAGATTGTGAGCCAACAGGGCCTGAGTCTGGTTTTACAGCTGGGTCTAAACTGGGAGGATCCTACTGAAGACAGAAACAACAAGAAGTCCTGTGGCACCTTACAGACTAACAGATATTTTGGAGCATAAGCTTTCATCGGTAAAGACCCGCTTCATCAGATGTATAAATGGGGGTTTCAGAGGAAACCTCTCTTAAGGTTCACAACTGCACATGAACTTCTGATAATGGGCCACATCCTCCATGACTGAACAGACCTTGTCAACTCTGGCCCTCACCTTAACTGAGACTCTCTCTTTATAACCTTCTCTGAAAACCCTCACTCATGCATCTGATGAAGTGGGTCTTTGACCACGAAAGTTTATGCTCCAAAATATGTTAGTCTATAAGGTGCCATGGGACTTCTTGTTTTTGAAGATACAGACTAACTCGCCTATGCCTCTGATACTGAAGTCAGTTGAGTCATAGCAGTGGAAAGGTGGTGTAAGTGGCATGGCAATTGGGCACTGTTGCTGGAAATTGTGGAGGTGCAGAGCAAGCTGCTTACCTGCCGCTCTGTATCCTCTCTCTTCACTGTTAAAACAGCTTTGCATATTGGGGTTGGGGCTGTTCAAAGGAACATAAGAAAGTTAGGGGTCTTCCATAACAGTAGTACTTTATGCCTGTTGTTGGCTTCTTGGTCATAACCAGGTCTCACTCCAAGTCTGGCTCCTAATCATCAAGGCTATTAATGAGCAGACTACTTTAGGGACCATGTCTCCACAGATGGCCTTCCAGCATAGCAAGGAGGAACATAGGGACTGTGTGGGTATGTCTACACTATAGAGTTTTTTTTCCAGAATAGCTTATTCCGGAGTTGTTATTCCAAAATAATGCATCCACACTCCAGGGATGCTCCAGAATAAGCAAAATTTATTCCAAAATAGTGTGTCTACACACAATAGAGCACTGCTTCCAGGGACTCTAATCTAAAACACTATGTCTACGCAGCCAAGTTGTTTTGGAATAAGCTATTCCAGAATAGTTTATTTTGAAATAGCAACTAATTCCCATCTGTACAGCCCCTATTTCAAAATAGGCACTATTCCTATCGAATGAGGTTTGCCAAATTTGAAATAAGCCATGCACTATTTTGAAAATATTTCATAGCCTTTGTTATTCCAAACTAACTTTGCTGTGTAGACATACCTCATGTGTCCAAGGAGAAAGCCTTAGAATTCAGAACTCTGGCATCTTCAGTAGTAGGTCCTAGGTTACTGGTTGAGAACCATGGACTGGAATCTACTCTAAGCACCTTCAGAGGCTGGTGCAAATTCCAAGTTTCCACAGAACCACAATGCCACAACTCATAGAAGCTAAGACTGGGCATGAAGTACTTAGAAGGATGCTTGGTAGGTGGTTGGAGAAAGATGCTGGGGCGGGAGGCTGCAAAGATAGGAGGTAGAAGTGAAAATGTAAAAAAAACAATAATTCCAGCACTTGAAAATGATCCAAGATGAAATAACTAAACCCAAAGGTATTATCCTCACCCCACCCCTGATTAGAATGTTTTACCAGAAGCATGTAAGAGAGTCCAGCCAGTAAGCTGCTCCTCTTTTCAGAACAGGTAAATCTTTATAGCAAAGAGCCTCATTCAAGTCTTTGAAGCAAATAGCTAACTCTGGCTCATTTGTAATTGAACTAATAGGATATTATTTGCCCTCAAAGTGTCAACAGTGTGTCACATACTATTCATTTTATAGCTGTATCATTCTAGAGTTTAAATACCTTACTGATGAATGAACCCTTCCAATCTAAATGTAATAACTAATCATTAAATCCTTGAACTGGCAACAGTCCATAGCACATTCAGTGAGGCTGTGAAGCTGTAATCACAACCCTTCTACCCTTTCACAATAATTCTAGTTTTCCTATGTGTTATAAAAACTAAAAAGTTGCATCACTGTCTACTAATGTATCATATTACTGCTAGTTCATTCCAATATAGGCATGTACCTATGATCAGATGAAAATAAAAAAAAATGTTTCAGTGATATAAATATTAATTACTTGAGAGCATAAGAATGGCCATACTGGGTCAGACCAAAGGTCCATCTAACTTCATATCCTGTCTGCCAATAATAGCCCTAGGTCCCAGAGGAATGACCAGAACAGGTAATCAGTAAGCCATCCCTCCTCTTCGAGCTTCTGAAAAACAGAGGCTAGGGGCACCATTCCTACACATCCTGGCTAATGGTCATTTGATGGACCTTTCTTCCATAAATTTATCTAGCTCTTTTTTGAACCCTGTTAAATTCCTGGTCTTCACAACATCCTCTGACAAGGAGTTCCTCACATTGACTGTGCATGAAGAAGCACTTCCTTTAGTGTGTTTTAAACCTCATCATCATCATCATCATCATCATCAGCCATGGGCTCAGTGCCCGTTGGTGTCTGACGCCTCTCTTACTACTTTTTTCCATCTTTCCCTGTCCAGTGAGGAGTGGCTTAGTTTTAAACCTCCTCCCTGTTAATTTCATTTGTTGGCCTGTAGTTCTTGTATTCTAGAAGAAGTAAATATCTTTTCCTTATTCATTTTCTCCACACTAGTCGTGATTTTATAGACCTCAGTCATATCCCCCATTGGTCTCCTCTTTTCTAAGATGAAAAGTACCAGTCTTTTTAATCTCTCCTCATACGGCAGCTGTTCCATACCCCTAATCATTTTTGTTGCCCTTTTGTAAACTTTTTCCAATGCCAATTGGACACTGAACACAGTGTGATAGCTTCTGAAAGCAATTCTTATTCACTTGCTTTTCGGCTAGATTACCTTTCTTGCAGTCACACTTTAAAGGAAATAGTGTACAAAACAAAGGAAAAGCAGTGGCAGCTAACCCTTCAGCCCTGCTCATCAGCAAAATACAGTAAGTCTTTGTTGCCAGTGAGCTTAGATAATTACAAATCTGAAAGGCATATTGGTTACATCAGTGCTTTAGGTACAAAAGCTAGACTGCCATGAGATGCCAAGGGTCAGCTCCTCTGCTGTGTGAGTTGGCACAGCTTCACTGAAAACAACAGAGGTAGCTGGTATTAATTAGCATGAGGCTGTGGTTTTGTTTTTCTTGCAGCACAGGGAGCGCTTTCCGCTGTGAGGGACAGCACATCCGTGGCACCTGCTCTTTTATCCCCTGCCTGTTAGAATGTGAATGCCCGCATAAAAAAAGATGCTGAAAAGCAAGAGGGCGATTGGAAGCAGAGGGGAAAGAGCAAAGTCTATTAAGAGAAGAAGCAAAGAGGGAAAGATCAAAGGGCATGGAAAATGCCATGAAAATTTATTCTTG
The DNA here is from genome assembly GCF_033958435.1 of Carettochelys insculpta. Classification (NCBI taxonomy): domain Eukaryota; kingdom Metazoa; phylum Chordata; order Testudines; family Carettochelyidae; genus Carettochelys; species Carettochelys insculpta. The sequence goes on along the minus strand of NC_134149.1, from coordinate 6,767,762 downwards.
ATGCTACCATTTTTGGGGTTTTGCTCACAAAAAAAAAAGGCTGACATTGTCATTAAGCACCAAGTTGCTGGGATAATAAAAATCACAAGGCTGATGTTATGACCCGTTTGACATTAAGAGCATAAAAAGCGGGAAGTGTTTTGCAGAGAAATGGTACACTCCCATGATTTGTAGTCAGTGTCTGTGCAATGGCTGGCAAACGCATTCTTCAGCAGGCTACATTACCTTTAGTGACAATAAAGAGGCAATATCTTTTCTGTGGAAATATTAAAAGTCTCCTGCTCCCCTCAAAAGGGTGGGAGGACAAAGGACCAAAGAGCTCAGATTATGTCTTTTGGTGCTTACCAAGATCATGAATCAGTTTGTAAACACCCCGCCCGCAAAGCCATGTTGGATAGGACCATGACAGACGACGGAAAGGGTTGAATTCCATGGTGTGCCAGGTGACTCTTGAGCTCTGTATTTTCTCCAAAGCCCATCTCCTGCCACATGCCACTGAGCTGCACTGGATCTGCTGCAGCCATTGAAAAGAGCTGCGGGCAATGACTTTGCCAGTTGTGTTTTGCTACTTCAATTTAAAAAAAAAAAAAAGAAGGCAGAAGCTGCTAAAGAATGTTTGCAAGAAACGTTTGCTGGCAATGTTTCCCTGAGTGAGGCACTTTAGGAAAATGTCATGAATGTGTAGAAAAAGAACGCCAAAGGACATTTTAGATTAAGATTAAATACAGCTTTGTTTGAACATCCCGTGCATCCTCTCTTTGGGGAATACTATTTCACCTAGCTATGGGAAGGGTGTGTTATAGGGATGGATGCTTATTTGCTAGATTTTCCTACCTATAGCTGTTAAATTACACTACAGGTTGAACCTCTCTAGTCCGGCATCCTCAGGACCTGACCAGTGCTGAACCAGAGAATTTGCCAAACCACAGGAGGTCAATATTATCTAGCAGCATTACCAATATTTCCATTGCACCCTGGACTCTTAGAAGATGTTTAGGGATAAATTTGAGCTAAATAACAGCACAGAACACTGAGGGCCAGGACTGGTGGGGCGGCAGGAAACAAACTTCATGGGACCATGGGAAACTTGGCCACAACCATGACAAGTGGATGTCCAGATAAAATTATTATGGACCACAGATGATGCCAGACCAGAAAGAGAAACCAACAGAACACCACTAGCCATCACCTACAGTCCTCAGCTAAAACCTCTACAGCGCATCATCAGGGATTTACAACCCATCCTGGACAATGATCCCCCACTTTCACAGGCCTTGGAAGGCAGACCAGTCCTTGCCCACAGACAAACTGCCAACCTGAAGCAAATCCTAACCAGCAACTATACACCGCACCACAGTCACTCTAACTCAGGGACCCATCCATGCAACAAACCTCGTTGCCAGCTCTGCCCACATATCTACACCAGCAACACCGTTACAGGACCTAACCAGATCAGCCACACCATCATGGGTTCATTCAGCTGCACATCTACCAATATAATTTATGCCATCATGTGCCAGCAATGCCCCTCTGCTATATACATCGGACAAACTGGACAGTCTCTACGTAAAAGAAGAAACACACACAAATCAGATATCAGAAATGGCAATACACAAAAACTCGTAGGAGAGCACTTCAATCTCCCGGGTCACACAGTAGCAGACTTAAAAGTAGCTATCCTACAGCAAAGAAATTTCAGGACCAGACTCCAGAGAGAAATTTCTGAGCTACAATTCATTGGCAAATTCAACGCCCTCAGCTCTGGCTTAAACAAAGACTGCGAATGGCTGGCTAAATACAGAAGCAGCTTCCCCTCCCTTGGTGTTCACACCTCCAGATCAACTGCTGGTAGTAAGCCTCACCCTTGCTGACTGAGCTAACCTTGTTATCCCCACCCTTGCTCTGGCTTATTTATACCTGGCCCTGCAGATTTCCAATACCAGCATCTGATGAAGTGAGTCTGTGCTCACGAAAGCTTTTTTTTATTTAATGCTCAAAACTTTTCTGTTAGTCTATAAGGTGCCACAGGACCTTTCGTTGCTGAAACTAGAGAGAGTCATCCTGTACTTAGCTTTGTGTTATTTCCCCAGTGAGTTCTTCCCTGTACAGCCAGCTGTGCTACAGGTTTTACTCAAAACACTCACGGCTGTGTTTTAATATAATCCAGGATGGAGACTCATTGTCCTGCTGTACTCTGCCTTCACTTGTTCGGCCAGATTCTACCCAAGATACACACACATGTGCATATGTGATCACCATTGACTTCATGTGACCCCTGCATGTAAGGGCACAACCAGTTCTTACGCCTCCAGTCTGCTTTCAAATGCACAGCAAAACTTTCATTCATCGCAGTCAGTTCAGGATCCGGCCCCTATGTGCTAACGTAGACCTTGTGGCTTATAAATAGAATCCCCATGCTGCATATAAAATGTCAGTTTAAGAGGGCAGGAGCTGCTTGAAAATTTCCCTCGTGCTGAGTAAATCAGGGGGTTTAGTTCTATGACATCTCACAGGCACGAGAGAAAATTTTAACAGCAGAGATTTACAATATTGTTAAACATTAGGGGTTTAAAATATTACAAGCATGCTATTTTTAGCTCTGTGGAATATTTAGTCATTCTCCAGTGAGATGGCTGATCAGAATTAATAAATAACAGCAACCGTTACTGCTCAAATTAGGTCTGTCTCAGTTTCCATGGCATCCAGTCTGTGCTCTCCAAGAACCTTGCCTGGATTTGTAATGGGGCTCTCGGAGGGCAACATTTCTGGTAAGGTTTTAAGAGATTTATTTGCAGGCAGTTTTAACTATATGGCTTCCATGAAACCCTGGAATAAAAGGATTAGTCTGAGATGTGGTGAGGCTATTTTTTTTAATTCTGTCTATTTTTAGACCTACTGTGTCTATAAAAAAAAATGTGACACAATGTATATAGTTTGTGGATAGATAGGGCTGAGCAGCGTGGTACTGCAGTGGTACATTATCCCAAGAGAGCAACAGATGACATTTAAGGTTTGACACCACCAGTGGGGCAAGGCCTGCTGACAGGAGAGGGGAAGTGTGGGGAGAGGGGTGGCCTTTCAAGGAGGCCTGGAGCTCCAGCTGCTGCCACGACCGCTACAAACAAAAGTATTTCTTCATGCAGCACACAATCAACCTGTGGCACTCCTGGCCAGAGGATGTGGGAAGACCAGGGCTTTCGCAGGGTTCAAAAAATAACAGGGTACATCCTTGGAGGTTAAGCCCATCAAGACTTATTAGCCAGGATGGGTAGAAATGATGTCCCTAGTCTCTGTTTGTCAGCGGCTATAAAAGGTTGATGGAGAGGGATTGCTTTACGACTACCTGTTCTTCTCATTCCCTCTGGGGCATTGGGCATTGGCCACTGTCAGACGATAGGATACAGGGCTAGATGGACCTTTGGTTTGACCCAGTATGGCCATTCTTATGTTCTTGTGATACCCATAGAGGCAACATGTGGAGATATACAGTTTAATTTTCTACCTTATGGGCCATGTCTACACTATCCCAAAACTTTGAGATGGCCGTTTCGAAGTTTACTAATGAAGCGCTGAAATACATACCCAGCACCTCATGAAAATGCCCGCGGCCACGGCATTTCAAAATTGCTGCAGCTTGTCCAGACGGGGATCCTTTTCAAAAGGACCCCAGCAACTTTGAAATCCCCTTATTCCTACCTATTGATAGGAATAAGGAGATTTCAAAATTGGTCGGGTCCTTTCGAAAAGGACCCCCATTTGGACAAGCCGTGTGGTGGCCAGCTGCGGCAATTTCGAAGTGCCGTGGCCACCAGCATTCTAATGAGGCACTGAATATGCATTTCAGTGCTTCATTAGTAAACTTTGAAATGACCATTTGCATGGCCATTTCGAAGTTTTGGGCTAGTGTAGATGTAGCCCTGGTGATTTTGTTTATTGAGTGGAAAATAGATGTAGGTGCTGCTGGATAAAACATTCAGTCTCTTTTGGAAATGGATCTTTTGATTCCTAAGTTACTTAATGGAGGCTGTGAAAATATTCACTTTTGTATGGCTGTCAGACATAGCTCAGATTCAGGTACATACCACACATAATTTTGCCATGTATGAAATGAAGTTTTCACTGTCAAACCGAAGTTTACCAGCATGGATGAATTTAGGGTCAATTCAGCCTCCAGGCTCTGATGAGCCTGCCCGCCCCACAGTGGAGTACACTTTAATGTCATGACATGGCTTTGCTCATGCTGATCTAAGAGTGAGTAATCCATCTCTACACATGGGGAAGAGCTGAAGAGGCCAGGGACCTGACTTATGGTGACATGATTGCAGAAGAGGTCTCCAGGGCCAGGTAATGAGGAATGGTGAGACCCGAGAGGTTGACTATGGAGGAAGCCAAAGTAGGGTACACTGCAGCCTGGAATGCAGCTATGCCAGTCCCTCATTCTGGCTTTTGATCTTGAAGGTTGTGGGTCCTGCCTTGAGGGCAGGGAACTGGACTTGATGACCTCCTGAGCTCCCTTCCTGTTCCAGTGTTCTATGATTCCATGAAGAGAAGTACCCCTTTTCTCCATGTTGTAACTTGAAACGGGGAGAAGAGCTGGCCCTGGCCTTGTAAAAGGAATCCATTTTGGAGCACTTGGAAGAGGGGAAAGTGATCAAAAGTAGCCAACATGAATTCACCAGGGGCAAGTCCTGCCTGACTGACCTAATTAGCTTCTCTGACGAGGCAACAGGCTCTGTGGCCATGGGGAAGTCAGTGGATGTGATATACCTTGACTTCAGCAAGGCTTTTGTTATGGTCTCCCACAATATTCTTGTCCATAAGTTAAGGAAATATGGATTGGATCCTTGGACTATAAGATGGATAGAAAGCTGTCTTGATGTTTGGGCCCAACAGGTAGTGGTCAATGGCTCAATATCTGGATGGTGGTCTGTTTCAAGTGGAGTGCCACAAGGCTTGGTTCTGGGGCCACTGTTGTTCAACATCTTTAATGACCTGGAGGAGGGATTGGATTGCACCTTCAGCAAGTTTGTAGATGACACAAATCTAGGGGGAGAGGTAGATACATTGGAGGGTAGAGAGAGAATCCAGAATGAGCTGGATAAATGGGAGGACTGGGCCAAAAGAAATCTGATATGGTTCAATAAGGAGAAGTGTAGAGTCCTGCACCTGGGGCAGAAGAATCCCAAGCATTGTTGTAGGCTGGGGACCAACAGGATCAGCAGCAGTACGATGGAAAGGGACCTAGGGGTTATGGTGGATGAAAGGCTGGATATGAGTAAACAGTGTGCCCTTGTAGCCAGGAAGTCTAATGGCATACTAGGGTGCATTAGGAGGAGCATTTTGAGCAGATCTAAAGAAGTAGTTATTCCCCTCTATTCAGCACTGGTGAGGCCTCATCTGGAATATTGCGTCCAGTTTTGGGCCCCCCAGTATAAAAAGGATGTGGATGTGCTGAAGCAGGTTCAGCGGAGGGCAACAAAAATTATTCGGGAGCTGGAGCACAAGACCTATGAGGATATGCTGAGGGATTTGGTCTTGTTTAATTTACAGAAGAGAAGATTGAGGGGTGATTTAATAGCAGCCTTCAACTTCCGGAAGGGGAACTCTAAAGAGGATGGAGAGAGGCTGTTCTCAGTGGTGTCAGATGGGAGAGCAAGGAGTAATGGTCTGAAGCTGAAGAGGGAGAGGTGTAGGTTAGATATTAGGAGAAACTATTTCACCAGGAGGGTGGTGAAGCACTAGAATGTGTTGTCTAGACAGGTGGTGGATTCTCCATCCCTTGAGATTTTTAAGTCCCGGCTTGAGAAGGTCCTGGCTGGGATGACTTTGTGGGGGTTGATCCTGCTTGAAGCAGGGGGCTGGACTAGATGTGCTCCTGAGGTCCCTTCCAGCCTTATGATTCTGTGGCCGTGTCTACACTAGCCCCAAACTTCAAAATGGTCACGCAAATGGCCATTTTGAAGTTTACTAATGAAGCGCTGAAATGCATATTCAGCACCTCATTAGCATGCGGGCAGCTGCGGCACTTCGAAATTGACGCGCCTCGCTGCCGCGCAGATCGTCCCAACAGGGCTCCTTTTCGAAAGAACCCCGCCTACTTCGAAGTCCCTTTATTCCCATCCGCTCATAGGAATAAGGGGACTTTGAAGTAGGCGGGGTCCTTTAGAAAAGGAGCCCCGTCGGGACGAGCCGCGCGGCGGTGAGGCGCGTCAATTTCGAAGTGCCGTGGCCACCCGCATGCTAATGAAGCACTGAATATGCATTTCAGCGCTTCATTAGTAAACTTCGAAATGGCCATTTGCGTGACCATTTTGAAGTTTGGGGCTAGTGCAGACGTAGCCATAGTGGAGTAAGTGCTGCTCCGGTCGAGAAAAGGCACTTGGAGACTGCTGCTGAAAATACCGAGTGGGGCAGCTGAGTAAAACTGTCCGGGCCTGTTTTCTGGTGTGTTCAGAGGTCTCTATCTCTGTCCTGGCACAGCAAGGGGGAGGACAGAAGATCTGGCCAGGTTGGAAAAGAGCCTTCCCTGCACTCACTCCACAGGGCAGGAGGGACAGGGTGATGGCTGAGATGTAAGTCGGGGTTTTAAGAAGTGGGGGTGCTTGGGGAGGATAGTGAGCAAAAGCGAGAGAGGGTCTCAGGGTGGAGATCAGTGTTTGCTGTAAGCCGTGTGCATGTGCAGCTGCTCAGAAGAGAGTCAAAGGCTCCACAGCTCATTAGGAGAGCACCCACAGCCAGACCTTGGGTTCTACTGGTGGTGCACATTTGCAGGTGCCTTGGTGTACACAGATAAATTTATTCTGCACATGGAACAAGCAGCACAGAAAGATCAGAGGGGCCAGTGGTTGTGGTGTGGGGTTTGGGGAGGGTGAATGAGGAGGAAGGGTCTGACAGTGATGTTTTAAGGAGGCATTTAGGTGGGGTGTTGTGTAGAGGGTAGGGTTACATGGAGCCATGGGCCTGTTGGGAAGGTGTGGGGGAAGGAGGCTGTGTGAAGTGGGGGGCTAAGAAATGGGTGACGGAAGGCTTGGGGGGTTGGGCTTATTTGCAGTGGGAGGGGGAGATTTTGCGAGGGTCAGGTTTGTGTGGGGCAAGCTGAGGGTGGGAGTGATGTGATGGAGGGGGCGTTGAGGGAAGGTGAGTGCAAGCAGTGTGAGGCGTGTGCTTGGGAGCTGTGGCTGAGGGAAAGCCTGGGCGTGCAAGGAGCTATGTGGCGGTGCTGGTGGCTGCATCCAGCTCCCTCCTCCACAGCCCTGTCTCACTTGCCCCCACCCCTGCTGAAGCAGAAAGGGCTGGGCTCCCTCTCTTCTATCAGTAACAGGGCTGGCTGGCTGGGCAGTGCCCGTATGAGGGACAGACTCTGCCTGCAAGGCCTGGTGGGCTCACCTTCGCTGCTGCCACTGGGCTCCAGAATCTCTCCCTGCTTACTATGCTGCTGGGCAGCCATGGGGCTCCACTGATGGAGCTGGGCTGCATGACTCACAGCTGGGGAGGCTGAGCCCCCTCCTGCCCTAGCCACCCACCAGCTATGACTGGGCTAGCAGCCCACACGAGGTACATCTGTTGGGCTCCATCAGACTCAATGGCTCCTTGGGAATCAAAGAGCTGCCTTCCTCTGCGCAGGATCTGGCTCACTAAGCCAAATTTGCAAACCCTGCGCATCTCCCAGGTCCTCTTGTGAAGATGAAATTGCTGCCAGGTTGCAAATTTGAGTAGCAGAGGAAAGAAACCCTCATAACTCAAAACAGATCCGCTCTCATCTCTCGCCCCATTTGGCCTTGGGTGGGGCCTGACCCCATCATCTCCTGGAGCAGGCTGCCTGGGAGTTCTTTCTCCCAGCTGGAGCTTTGTCACTAACGGAGCTGCAATTTCCTTCAGCTGCCAGAGATAGTCTCTCCAATTTTAACCAAACAAGGGTTGGGAACTGTCCACGGCATGGGTGCTAGCCTGGGTCCTGGGAGACACTGGTTCAGTTCCTTCCTCCATTGCACACCACCTTGGGCAAACCACTTACGGCCAGACTTGTAGCCACTTAACGCCTGCTGAGTTAAACAGGAGTAAAGTACCTAAAACACTGTTTTTTTAACAAGTAGCCATTTGCGTCTCTCTGCCTCAGATTCTAAGATGGAAATAATAATACTGCCCTCCCTCACAGGGGTGTAGTAACTACCTAAGATAGACCAGATGTCATTTTTCCACTAGGTCCAGGAGAATGTGATTATGCATCAAATTTAATCAGCTTTAATTTAAAATCTCCCCCCACGTACATTTTCCTGAGTTCCTGCTTTTTCCCTGCATCAAAAAAAATACATCTTTTATTACCTACCACAAAAACATGCCATGGACAGATGGGGCCTGCCCCAAAGAGCTTCCAGTCAAAGATAGTGATAAGACACAACAGGTGGAGATAATAAACAAAGGAGAACATGGTAACAATAGATTTATCTAGCTCTGCATACAGTGTGGCTGGCCACCTGCCTAGCCATTAACATAGAAAAGATGTTTGTTTGCCGAGCATACGTTATCTGCTGCACCTCCCTTTCCTTTTCCAAAAATATCACTCGTTACTGAGCTGAAATCAAGCTCTCATTTGTTAATACCTGTGCTTTATTATAAATATCAATACGGTCCCAGCTGGTGGTGCCTAAATTGTAATGTGTTGTATGTGGAAGAGGTGAAAAACGATATTCATGTGCTATAAACCACAGTTATAATTGTGTCTCTGAACACAAAGCGTTCTGTGTCTTTCAGGCTTAATGCATGTCAGCTGAGGGGCACCTGGGGACTGGACCCATAGTACAGGCAATCAGTACTACAAACTCTGAGCTTTGTGAGCTAAGAATAAACACCAATCACAGACAGAGGAACGATCTGCCATCAAAAGAACCTGTGCAAGAGCCACAGGGGAAACATACCTGCAGTAGTTAAGTTATCACAGCTCAATGAAGGTTAGATAAATATTTGGCTTTCATCACTGATTAAGATTTCCTTCCAATTGTTATGAGATTAACACTAAGCTCTAGAAAGGGTAATATGTGGAAAGATAATTTAAAAGAGAGGAATAACAGAGAGAAAATAATGCTAATGAAACCAAAAATGCCTAGTAGGTATTGTAGCAGATACATGTGAGCAGGAATAGCTCTTGATCCTGATTTTTCAGAATGTGTAATAAATGTCACTTACGTCGCTGGACCCAGAGGCTCAATATCTGACAATTCTCCCAATGAAATCAATGAAACTCTTTCCATTGATTCTAGTCGGAGAGTGGTAGCAGGCTGAACATGTTGCAGGCAGCCTTACAGGATGTGTAAGTTATTGGCTGCTTCCAGAAGGCCAGACTACATTATGCTAGTGATGCTCTAGTTATGGTTGAGAAGGCAATTTCATTACACAGCTCTATTTTTAGATTCTTATAACTCAAAAACATTACCCCTTCAGCTGAAATTTATCGTGCAAGATCTCAGCTCAGAGGTGACGTCTAAGGATTGGCTGATGCTCAGCTATTTCAATGGCAGCTGCCTGGAACATTGCCAGACTCTGGCTGTCACCAATGAAAAATTCTGTTTTCAGTTCAAAAATATCTTAATCAGCTGCAGCACGTGCCCCAAGTGCAACTTGCCAACTCATAATGTTGTTTCTAAACCACACTTATTCACGCATCTCAAAGGCACTTGTTCTCCTTGAGGCGTGGCTATATTGGAACCATCTAAATCTAATGCATCTCTCTACATAATCAGGATCTTCACACCCCTGTGTTTGTTTCAGTGACCATACATTGATAGGAAGGCAACTCTTTAGCATAGAAGGACAGAGAAACAGACATTCTGTCTGGGGATGTTGAAATGACCGAGGGAAACATTGGGCATGTAGTGGGGTTTTTTTTTTGTTTTTTTTTTGTCTCTGAATGCATATCAGGTGGCCGACCTGAATGGGTAGGACTGGTGGAACCCTACCAAGCATCACTGTGATCACAGAGCTGAAATGCCAATCAGTCAGATGAAGGTCAATTGTGCTTGCACCAAGGAAACTGCAGTTTGTTTGTGAAAGGAGCAGTTGTCCGAAGAGAACACGTGGCTGGTTGGATGACTAATGATGCACGAGCTTCTTAGCCAAATGAAGGAATGAAAGATGAGCTCAGCTCTCAGAGGCTAATGAAGACAGGTCTGCACTGCAGTCAGAGCTCTGACTGGAGCCCATGTAGACCTCTCCAAGGAGGCTTTGATCTAACTAGCTCACATAACAATAGCAGAAAAGCTGCAATGCTTGGGGAGGGAGCAGCGGTGGGCAGCCTACAGCCCGTGGGCCACATACAGCTCATCTGGGCTCTCTGTGGCCCAAAAGCCATTTAGATTTTCATTGCCCACATGCAGGGTTGCCGGATTTGACTGTTTTACGTCTGCGTAGTTTTTTTTCCTATCCGTATTACTAAAGCGATGCACACATAAAGCAAGAGCACGTGCAGTGAGGTGCAGACTGATTGCACTGTGCGAGCCACGCTCTTCCTCTGCACCCAAAGAGCTGCTATGGTTCAGTTGGATGCCCTGCAAATTCTAGGTATGCAAGCGCCATTAGCAAAACTTTCCTATCCTCAGAGACCATCTTGGTTATGACAATCTTATGGCCCACTCAAATGCAGGCCACTCACAAGCCCATTCACTAGCCTAGATTGCCCAGCACTGATGTGGGGCATTACTGGCTACGTACTCCCAGGATTCTAGATGGGTTTGTACAGTCCATGCTGCTGCGGTTTTGCTATTGCTGTTGTTTGTGATAGCTATATCAAAAGTTGGTGGGGGTTTTACTGCCTAGGAAGGAGTGCTGCAGAAAGGGGCATGGGGTTGTAGGGGACCACAAGCTAAATAACAGCTTGACGCTGTGGGAAGAAACGTAAAGACCGTTCTGGGCTGCAGTAACAGGCCAGGCGTGTTGTAAATGAGACGCGAGGAGTAATTCTTCCACTCTACTCTGCACAGATTAGGCCTCAGCAGGAATATTGTGTCCAATTCTGGGCACCACATTTCAGGAACATAAGACCATAAGAATGGCCGTTACTGGGTCAGACAAAGGTCCATCTAGCCCAGCATCCCGTCTGCCAACAGTGGCCAGTGACAGGTGCCCCAGAGGGGCTGGACCAAAGACAATGATCAAGTGACTTGTCTCCTACCATCCATCTCCAGCCTCTGACAAACAGAGGCCAGGGACACCATTCTTACCCCCCGGCTAATAGCCTTTTATGGACCTAACCTCCATGAATTTATCTAGCTCTTCTTTGAACTCTCTTATAGTCCTAGCCTTCACAGCCTCCTCTGGCAAGGAGTTCCACAGGTTGGCTGTGCGCTGAGGGGAAAAAGAACTTTCTTTTATTAGTTTTAAACCTGCTACCCATTAATTTCATTTGGTGTCCTCCAGTTCTTATATTATGGGAACAAGTAAATTTCTTTCCTTTACTTGCCTTCTCCTCCCTGCTCATGATTTTATATGCCTTTAACATATTGCCCCTCAGTCTTCTCTTTCCTAAACTGAAAAGTCCCAGTCTCTTTAACCTCTCCTCATATGGGAACTGTTTTAAACCCCCAGTCATTTTAGTTGCCCTTTTTTGAACCTTTTCTAATGCCAAACTATCTGTTTTGAGGTGAGGAGACCACATCTGTACACAGTTTTCATGATGTGGGCGTACCATAGTTTCATAAAGGGGCAGTAAAATACTTTGTCTTATTTTCTATCCCTTTTTAAATAATTCCGAACATTCTATTTGCTTTTTTGACTCCTGCTGCACCCTGGGTGGATGTTTTCAGAAAACTATCCACAATAACCCCAAGATCTCTTTCCTGATTAGTTGCAGCTAAATTAGCCCCCCATCATATCGAATGAGACAGACAAATAGGAAAAAGTCCAGAAAAGAGCAATAAAAAAAATGATTACAGGTCTAGAAAATATGACCTAGGAGGGAAGATTGACAGAACTGGGATTTTTTAGTTTGTAGAAGAAAGGACTGAGGGGAGACATGATACACTTGAACCTCTGTACTCAGGGTGTCCTTAATCCCGGCTGCATGGGGGAGGAGGGGTGGGCAGGCTTGCTTATTGTATGTTTCACACTGAAAAGCGCCTTTGTGGGTTTTGAGAGCAGGTGGTGGTCAGCACTGGAACATATGAGGCTACGCAGACACTAAGACGCCTTCTGGGCAAAGCAAAGGGTGCTAAGCAGAAGCCAGAGAGCACAGCTGGGCATTTGGACAGAGAAGGGCAACTTGTACCAACTTGAAGGAAGCGGCGTGATGTGCAGTCAGCTGATGCTGAGTCTTTCTCAGGGCAGAGCTGGGAGCAGGGGAGAGCTGAACAGCACTTCCCTTTGGTTCAGGGCAGGTTTCTCTCGTTGTTGACTTGGGCTCAGTTGTGAGAGGAAACCCTGCTGCTCCTCACTGCTGAGCCTGTGGGAGAAAGTGAGCAACATGTGAGCTGGGTGAGAAGAAGGAACAAAGCTTTGCAGGGATTCAGCCGCAAAGAAAAGGCTGTGAATCTGACACACCACAGGCCTGCCAATGAGGTGTGGGGGGGGGGTGGGTTGCCTTTCACAGAGGCCTGGACCTCCAGCCACTGTTGTCACTGCTACTTTGGCTGCGGTGGCGGACCGAGCTCCAGGCCCCTTTGAAGTGCTGGTACACTGCTCCAACACTCTGCACGGCTATGAGGTTGCCCAGCACCACTGTCCCACCAGCAGTAAGGGAAACTGCCCTTGGCCCCGCCCCTCCCCCCTTTGCCCCGCCCCATGGAGCCTGGCCCCCCTGCCCACTTTGCCCCAGGCACACGATGGCTGTCAGCCTCGCTGATGACACATAGTTATGGCATGAAATATGGCGATTTCAGTTGTGTTACTCACCAGGGATGTGAGGGTGACAAGCCCTAGCAGCACAGATAGTAAGGACTGAGAGTCTTCTCCCTTCAGCATCTGAAGAAGTGAGTTAACTCACGAAAGCTCATGCTCTAAACTTTTCTGTTAGTCTATAAGGTGCCACAGGACCCTTCGTTGTTCTCCCTCACTGTGCAGTGACCAGACTCAAGGGCTGTCCTTGAGCGTGAGTTGGCACACAAATGCACCTTCCTACTGTCCTGGGCCCCAGATATCATCCTGAAGGAGGGGAGGAAAAGACAACTCCCTGGTGGAATTGCCCAGCTGCCTGGGAAGGAGTAGGGTGCACCCCCTCAACACAGAGATGGACAGCCTAAGGCCTTTAACTTCTTACTAACATTTTTAACAGGCAGTTTTCAGCAGGTCTACATTCAGCACGATCCAGTCAATTGAAAAGGGCAACATGGTTGAGTCTTTCTCTCCAGCCACAAAGAAAAGGCCATGAATATGACTGCCTACTAGTCATCGCACTGATGCTGGGCTTTAGGGGAGAGATCAGCAGCTCATTTGCAAGGCCACTTGCCATATAGTCTATAAAACAAGGTATGCTTCAATGCATTGTCTGTTTGGGTGTGTCCACACTACTAAGTTATTCCAGAAAAGCTTATTCCAGAGTTATTATTCCAAAATAAGCTATTCCAAAACAATGCATCCACACTAAAGGGAATCCCTTAAATAAGCAAAGCTTAGTCCAAAATAGCATGTCCACATACAATAGATCTTATTTTAGATTAGAGCCCCTGGAAGAACATAAAAGATACACACTTGCAACTAATGTTCTATGTCTACACAGCAAGGTTATTTCAGAATAAGCTATTCAAGAATAGCTTATTTTGAAATAGCCCTTATTCCTAGTCTGTACAACCCCTATTCCAAACTATCGATTTTGAAATAGGCGCTATTCCTCAGAGAATGAGGTTTACCGACTTTGAAATTATTTTGAAATAGCGATTTTGCCATGTCAATGGTTGCAAAGATATTTCTGAATATTGGCCATTATTCCAAAACAACTTGGCTGTGTAGACACACCCTTTAGGTTTAAGTGTCTGTGCCCCTATGTGATTCCTTTTGCTCGTTCAGGTCTGGATAATGCTTACTGTGATAAAGCAGAGAAATCTCACAGCCACAGAAAAGGGATTAAAGAGGGCCCATAGGCCTTGCTAGCCCCACTCCACTAGACCTGCAGCCAACATCCATCCTGGATGGGGGAAGCTAGGAGAGAGCCTGGTTACACTAACTTGCAAAGAGAGAGCTCCTCTTAAATCCTTAGGTATTCAAAACCTTCAGAGGGCCCTGCTGTGTGACAGCAGTAAGCTGACTACTAGGAGTCACTGCCATTAAGGTCAGCCTACCCTATTCCAGGCAGCTCAGATTAAAAACAGACAGTTTTTGGTTCTTTTGATCAGAACTCAGAAAATATTTCACAACAAATAATTTATCTGATAAATTTAGCCACTGAGGCTGCAGTTTCCTAGAGCTCATTTGTGATCTGAAAGTACAGCTGGTTGGCAAAGAGGGGAAGGAACAAGAGAGGGGGTGAGAGTCATGAAATTTTTGCAAAATTTCACTTCCATTTTTAAATCGAAACCACTTCCAAATTTTCCAACTCAGTCTAAAAGCAGCTGAATGTATCATTTGCAAATGCTATTGGTTATGGACTGACCACAAACAGGTGTCTTTGGATACTCGATATTTATGCTGTGTTGGTTACTTGTGGCTGGGCAAATCATGTAGCATTGTTTCAGCCCCCTGACTGGGCCAGTGCACAGTGGGCATTCATACCCACATCCAATGTGAAATCCCATTTCTGTAATTATTTGTGCAGGCAACTTCGAAATTAATGTCTTTTCCTTATGCAAAGTGATTGATTGCATGCAGAATATGAGCCCATGTATGAAGCAAACAGACTCAGGTCATCAGCAGGTGGAATTGACCTTAGGACCTGAGGGGTCGAGGCCAGGAGCCTCTAATGCATGAGCTAAAAGCAAACGCTTCCTCTTAGCTGAGCCAGTAGAACAGACTTCACACAATCTCTCACTGGTCTCAGTACCTGTCAGCTACATATGCATGATCGTGGCCTTAACAAATACAGGTTGACCCTCTCTTGTCCAGCACCCTCAGGACCTGACCAGTGCCAATGAGAGAATTTGCCACATCATGGGAGGACAATATCATCTAGCGGCATTACCAGCACTTCCATAGCTTACTGGACTCTTAGGAGACATTAGGTGTAAATTACAGCTAAATACCAGCATAGAACACTGACAGCCAGGACTGGTGGTTGGAAACAAACTTTATGGGACCACAGGAAACTTGGACACACCCATAAGTGGTCGTCCGGCCAGCTAAAAATCACACTGGCTTATGGATGTTGCCGGATGAGAGTGTGCCAATTTAGAGAGGGTCAACCTGTACTTGACCTTTTTTGTCAGGAGTTGCGCAGTTTTATTTATCGAAGGCTCTGCACATTATCTGGACCCTCAGTGTGCAACATACTTTGTTTTAATATTCAGCAGCTACACTAATATCATGTCAAGTATCGGAGGGGTAGCCGTGTTAGTCTGGATCTGTAACAGCAACGAAGGGTCCTGTGGCACCTTATAGACTAACAGAAAAGTTTTGAGCGTGAGCTTTTGTGAGCACAGACTCACTTCATCATCTATAAGGTGCCACAGGACCCTTCGTTGCTGTTACTAATATCATGAAGGATCTTGGGGCAGCCTTACAGGTGATATTGCCTTCCTTGCCTTCTATCACAGCTGGGGAGATTTATAGTTTGGGGTCAAAAGAATGGAAAATTCAGGGTTTCTAAATCAACACAATCCCCAGGGAAACTTGAATTTTCACTGAGTTCTATCATTTGAATTTTATTGAGAACAAAACTCTGTGTCCCTGTGACAAAACTATGACCCCCCCACCTTATCCATGAAGTCTTAAAAATAAAAGTTTTCATGGCTCCATGTCAGGTGAGCATCCATCAGACAGATAGGCAACCGCGGTAAGTCTATGTCTACACTATGGAGTTATTTCGAGACAACAGCTGGTTGGTTTTTTTTTTAAAACAACTTTGCTAGTGTCTACAATATGCTCACACTATTTTGAAATAAATTTGAAATAGCAGGTTTGTTATTTTGAAATCAGTAAACCTCGTTTCAGAAGAAACAACGCCTATTTTGAAATAGGCGCTACCAAGACATAGAATAGCGCTATTTCAAAATTAGCCATAATGGCGTCCAATGGCACTATTTTGAAATAGCGCTATGTCCAGAACTGCTAGTTCAAAATAGCTGGGTGCTATTGCAAAATGCATGTCGTGTAGCTGTGTTGTTCTGAAGTACAGTATTTTGAAATAGCTGTTTCAAAATATTTTATTTCAAAATACCTCTGTAGAGTAGCCATAGCTTAAGCGTCAAATCTTTCCATACGTGCTTGAACTGTGCAGTTGCTTTTGGCTTGATTTGTAGAGGAATTTCACGTGCAGGGCACTTGTCTCAGAGTTTTCCATTTATTTCTCCTAGAAGTGTGTGCACATCTCGAATCAAAACTGTGCCAGATGGAAGCCCCATGCTCTCACGGACGATCATTTCCAGCATTCCATCTGAGGCTCTATAGCATATGTCCACAAGCAATTAAAAATGCCTTTCTCTGGTATGTACTATGTCTGCTCCAGGGCGCAGAGAAGGTTACGCAAGAAATTGAACTATAATTGTCCCATACTTTAGAAATATGCAGCTGGTGGAAAAATTCCAGTTCAAGTGTGCAAGAGAAGAGGAAGCATCATCTGTGTCCTTTCTATCTCTTGCACATCACAAGATCACGTCTTTGTAGCACCCCAGGTCCTTAAGTAGTAGCATATGTAGTGTGACTCTGGGAAGACAGCTCTCCTCCACTCAGTCATCTTTTCCTTATGAGCTATTAGCTTCCTTTCTGGCTTCTTCATGGTTGTTTCTCATGGGCTGGTAATAGGCTTTTCCAAACATAAACCCGTTGATAATAAATCTACAGTCAATATTCCCATTTTCAGATATGTAAGTGGTACACGCATACAAACAGACTACACACATCCAGCAGAGTACAACTTTTCAAATGAGACCTACAGAGAGCAGCTTACACAAACCATTCTCCAGTTACACAGTCATATTCATAAAAATATTTCCATTACGTAATGTGAAATGAACCATCCCAGGCTACTTACTTTGGAACTGCACAATCACAGTTGATGTTTCAAACAACCTGGCCCCTAAAACGAGGTTAACGAAGGGCACTTGGAGACTCAAGGCTGCCAGGGACAATATGGTCTCAGGCCCTCGGTCTCTTGTGCTCTGGAGACTCCAATTGTTTCTTGCCATTCCCAGCAGCTACCGTTCGACTCTTGTTTATTGGTACCTATTGAACATGATCAGGCTGTTTGTAGCCAGTTAACATACTATTGGAAAATAAAGGGAATGGGTGGAGTGAACAATACAGCAGACTGGATTAACAGGTCCTTGCTGGGGCTTGGTCTGCTACTATTTAACAGACATGATAGACACGTACATTTCAAGGACACATAATACATCGCAAGGCTGGACGTTAGAGGTGGGATCCAACCCAAACCTTACACCTAAATGCTCACGACATTTAGGAAGAGATGCGGTTTTGTTCCGTTCACATTCTTGTGGTGCACCCAGGGCCTCTGAGTATCTGCTAGAAATGGGTGAAGTGGTGTGACTGTTCTTCAGAAAGCAGAATTCAAAATCATTTAGGCACCTCAGTACAGTAAACCCTCGCTATAACAGACCTCCTTTTACTGGACATCGGTAATAACGGACGTTCGCTGGCCTCCCTACCAAAGAAATTAGAGTCCAGTACTGTGGGCTACAAGTAGCAACTCACCAGCAATGCCACAGGTCCCCCTGCAGCTGAGACCGATGCAGCCGCGGGGTCCCAGGCCGGAAGCTAAGACCATCGCAGCCACGGGTCCCTGGCCATGGCTGAGACTCCTGCAGCTGTGAGGTTCCTGGCCACGGCTGAGCTTGCCACAGCCACGGGGTCCCTGGCCATGGCTTGGAGATCTGCCACCACTGTCCCCTCCCCGCCCCCAGCAGCTGAGATCTGTGGCAGTGATCCTAGCCGCAGGGAAGGAGGGACACGGCAGCTCAAAGCCAGAGGAGCCACCGCGTTCTGCCCTGAGCACGGGCGACTTGGAGCCTAAGGAGCTGTCTTGCTCAGGGCAGAGCACAGGCAGCTGGGAGCTGGAGTAGCAAACCCTCAGCGTAAACCCTCTGATTTAACAGACTTTCAGTTTGAATGGACACCCCTTCCCCTTTAGTCTGTTATATCGAGGGTTTACTATAATCTCATCAAATTGCTGGCTGGCTAATAGTTGTTCTTCAATGCTTGTTATAATATATGCTGGGGGTTTTTTTGGCCGGGGCGGGGGGAAGGAATCATAAGATGGCAGCCATTGGAAAAGGATCAGAGGGGTAGCCATGTTAGTCTGTATCCCCAAAAACAATTAGACATCCTGTGACACCTTATAGACTAACAAATTTATTGGAGCATAAGTAGCTGATGAAGCGGGTCTTTGCCCATGACAGCTTATGCTCCAATAAATCTGTTAGTCTAAAAGGTGCCACAGGACTTCTTGTTGTTCTTTCATTGGAAGAGGGTAATGTAAATTACGGGAATTCTGACATCCCTGTTCACTTTACGTCAGAAATGTATGTGAATTCTGCCATCTATATTTCACTTTACCCATGAATAATTCTTAGTATTAAATCAGTCAGGCCACTGCCCATCCAGACACGTAAACAATCAGAACAGCTGTGGATACCCTGTAAGACAGCGTTTTAATTCTGCGTGACAGACCTGATCCAGCAATAACAAAGTTAAGCAACAGAGAGCATCATGTAACTATTGCAATGAGTCAGACCCTGGAGAGGGCATTTGTGTCCTGGGTGCTACTATGCATAGTACAGTTTGAGCCTTTTGAGTCAGAAGAGGCGAAACGGCTATTTACATGTCAAATCAAGTGCTATTTCCTCCCCAGTAGCCACAACAGAGCACCAAGCGGGTAGAAAAATTCCCTGTGGAAATGAGACAGCCATCAAAATATTGAACAAACCACAGCGATGAAATATGAGTCATTGTTTTTGGAACGCTAACATCCACATGAGGGCTTAAAGAGGCTGCAAGTGTTTATCCCAGTTCATGGCCTATGTAGAAGCTGTAGGAAATAGTAATTTCATATTGGATAAATTGTGGATTTAATACATAAATGATGTGAAACTATTGAAGCTTCTTGTCGACTTTCTGGCTCTGCAATGGGGTGTTCACTCAACATGAAGAAAAAAGGTCTGATAGAACCCTCGTAAGGAGCTGCCACACCCTATCCCAGAAAGGAGCAGTGGAAGTGAGTCCTCCAAGCAGCCTAGGGAGGCTGCAAGGATCAGCCCGCCAGGGCTCAAGTGGTTTACATACAAGAAGTTGCAGCGCCAGAGTCCATCCATTGCTTTGGGGAGTCCAAGGAGTGAGGACGGCGCTCCTAGCAGGCTACAGGGAGAGCAGTACCTTGGACAGAGAGAACAGCTGCTGGCAAGGACCAAGGGGGAGAGAGGCAGCTCCTGGCTGGCAGCTGGGTCTTGCAGGATCAATGCTCTGAGAAGAGAGCAAAGAAAAGTGGGGAACTGGCTCGAAGTATAGATGCAGCAGGAGGCAGCTAGCTACAGGATCGCTGGGCCAGGAGCCAGAGTAGCGGGTGGGTCTGGGTCTCCCCCAGACACACACTTACCACTGGGAAAGTGGCTGGACTACTAATCTGAGATACCCCTTCTTCCCTTCCCTTTCCACAACAAAGAGGTTGCACACAAATGATGGACGGGCTAGAAGACCAAGTCAGGGAGAGGTCACTGTGGTACTTGGACAAAGGTGGTTCTGCAGGAGGAGACAATGATGGGAGAGGCATCACTTGGAGAGGGAACACCAACTGGCAGAGCTAATCCACCAGATGTCGAGCAGGAGGTGCTGCTGTGGTAAATGGACTCCATCAGAGGTTCTAATCCAGGGGTCTCAAACTCATGGCCCACAGGCCATCCCCAGATGAAGCAGTTCTGCAATCCAGCCTAGGAGTCCCCTCACGCCAGTGGGACTCCTGTCCCGCAAGCCCTGCCCCTTCCTGCCTCTCCCCCGAGGCACCCCATCCCCCAAGGGATACAATTCAAGGATTACTGGGAGGACCTGAGCAGGAGAGGGCCCAACCACTGCTGTCATCACAAGACAAGCACCACTGGTAATTCCCGAGGCCATGTCCCTTGGCGGGGCAGGATGCCATGGGGTGGAGAGGGCAGGGTGTTGGCCTGCCAAGACTTCTAGGCCAGATTGTGCAACTGCTCCAGCCAGGGATGGCTCGTGGACTGTGTGTTTGACACCCTGCTCTAAGGATTCAGTGACACTGTTACAGTATTGTCAATTGCGCTGAGTTTGGATAATCACTTTAGGGTACTATAGAATTTTGCATTAAAGCTTCAAACTGTTAATTCTAGACAATAGGCATATAATAAATAATAATACCTTCCACCCTTCCCGCAACCTTTGGTGTGATGCGCAGAAGCATCTGCACTCATACAATGAGATTTTTGAGTGTTGTTCCTTTTCACCACAGATGACAATTTATGCCACGAGGGCACATAGAAAAGAGCAATTTTATGGACAAGATATGGAATCCTCTTGTTTAATTAGAAAATTATCTCATCGCAAAGTATGATGATTACTTCAGTGCCAAGGACGAGCCATGAGAAACCGTGTCAGATAAAGTACTGTATACCAACTGAAATGGAGGCTCTCTTGATATGGGATTCTGGTGTTCCAGGGGCTTTTCTGGTGAAGCATTAGTTGGACCCAATAATGAAATCGATCAATTTGCTGTTGTCCCTGGTGTAAATGCATCTATAGCCATCTCATAAAGATTTTTTAAAAACTTTTTCTTATAATGGTACCAGTTAACTTTTCCCCCTTTAGATCAGAAATCACATCGGCCATGATTTATGCTGTTTCTTCTCTTCATAAAAGATGACTCCAGATGAGATTTTTTTGCGAAATTGTTTCTGAGATTTGTACTTCTTTTCCCTTCAGTTAAAATGAGATGGCGATTATGGAACTGAGCAAAAGCAATTGTCAAAGCTCTTTGGAAAAAAATAGTATGATGTTGATGATTTCTGCATACTGCAACACGAAATGTTATGATAGTTACTGAAAAATACAATACAGCAATTTAAGCACAAGGACGAATCTTTCGATCCTTACAGTTGTTACTCAAGCAAATACTCATTCATTTTTAATGGCACAGCACCTGATTAAAAACTAGAGGATTAGGACTATAAAGAAAAGGTTGCACAATTTACACTCACATATTTGAACCTATGTTAGCTCCTTTCTACAGAGCTGGCATGTAAATAACATAAGTGCTGCCCTTGTATGTGCTGTCTAATGAAATCATGAGTCAGAATTAGAAATTGCTCAAATAATTATTTCCAGACTCACAAAGGTAAGGATGACAATGCTGTGGGAGTCATCATCTAAAGGGCATCTGGAGTGAAACTGGAGGTTTTTCACAATGCACAAGTGTTTCAGTTTATAGTGTGAACCCAGCATTGATCTGCTTTTAACCCAGGGAGAACAGAGAGGGGATTAACCTCACACATCCCCAGATGATTTCACAGCTATCTAACACTGGGACTAGCTTTGAGGATGCACCTCTCTTGGTCGCTTTGCATGGATCAGTTCCTATCTCTTGTTGCATTTAAAGACCCTGATCCTGCAAATGGCTTTCTACAGGTGGGCCCCTGAACCAGGGCAGAGTCTCACTGAAGTCAGGGGAGTGTCATGCAGGTGGAAGGGTCTGGTTAGGTAGCTGTGATTGCACAGTTTATGGTCCTCGCTGAAGTCTTGAGCAGACACTTCCAGCCTGACACATGCTCAGAATAAGAAGAATGATAATGCACCCGACAGTAACTGTAGTTCTTTGAGGTGTAGTCCACGTGGATTCCGTCAGCTGCCTTCCATTCCTAGTTATCACCAACTGAATTGTGAGGCAGCCCAGGGAGGGTCACAGCTGCTCTGTGTTCTTTATGCCCTCACATAGGAGAGAAAGGAGACCTGAAACATGCTTGCTGTTCCAACAGCGACTGGTGTTCAGAAGAGCCTGAGCTGTGATGCAGGAGATGCACGAACACGTACACTGAAAGCCGACTGACATCCTGAAGAATCACAATTACTGTAGGGCCGTGCTTTTTTTCCACACACCAAAGGTGCAGGAACTCACACCCCAGACCCCACCCTCCCCAGATCAACCCCCATCTTTGCAGCCACAAACTCCCCCCCGATACAGCCCCATACCCCCGCTCAACCTGCCCCCTGCACAGCTATGAGGCCCTAGCTCAACATGCCCCCAACCCACCCCCTTCTCCAGCTTAACCAGGGGGCCCTGGCTCACTCAACCCCCACTCCTCCTATACCCCTAACCCACCGCCCGGCTTAATCCCCTGCCCCCCTCCCATGGCCACAACCCACCACCTGGCTTAACCCACCCCAACTGCCCCCTCCACCCCCAGGACTTACATTTCAAAAGGAGCGCCACACACTCCTGCTGCTTCGCTGGCTGTGCAGCTCCCCCCACCGACAGCCGCAGGAGCAGTTCCCTGACCTGCACACCGAAAAAGCAGGAGTCAATGTAATTAGTTTAATGGTCCAGCGGGCTGTGAAGCCAATTAAATTGAGTCCTGCCCTTCCCCTGCAGGCAGGGAGCCGGCGGGGAAGTGGCAGCAGCGCCTTTTAAAAGTGGTGCCAAGGAAAAAGGTGGTGGGACGCAGTTCCGCTGCGTTCCGCTGGGTAAAAAGCCCTGCTGTAGGGTGAGTAACTGCTCCCTTTCATTACACGGTCTTAAGCAAGCGTCAATACACCGCCTGTACCTTCCATTAACTCCACCGGGGTACAGGTGTGTATGAAGGAGATGCTGGACATTGAGGTGTGTTGATTTCCACGCTGCTCACTAATTCAACTCCTTTAAGGGCAGAACTGCAGTGATTCTCTTTCGAAAGCTCTCAGAGGGTTTTTGGCCATAGCAACATTGTTGACTCTTATGCCTCTGAATCTGTGTTGCCTCAGAATGAGTCTTCATTTAAAAGCTGATTAGATCAGGTTGCTATGTGGGTTTTTTGGTACGCTGGGCAAAATCCTAATAATATCTCTTTTTGCACATAGACGATATACTGCATTGTCTGCTTACACCAGCTACGTTTTTAAAAAGCTCTGATTGCACAGCTGTGCACCGCATTTCTTTCACCTCTCCCTGCCATAAAGACTCTGGTGGGTGTACCAAGTGAAGGAGCATGTGTGAATTGAGCCCGTAAATATAAACCGCTCAAGATCATGAGGCTCTTCGGAGATGTCTTGCACATCCCACAAATCACTTGTGTGCATTCTGGTGCTGCTCACTGCCATTGTTTGTGCTAAGCTTCGTCCTACTCCCATAAGCCTCCTGTTTAAATGAATAGAATGTTTCGCACATGGCGAGTGGTTCGGGCATGTAAACTGTTGCCAAGTATTTTGTGGCTGTGACAGTGCATGTAACTGCAGAAGGTAGAAAAATAGAAGCCTAGATGGCCATTTTAGTTTAAGCTGAAATGATGCAAAGCCTTCACAAGTGACCCCAAGTCGTGCAGCACTCCTGGTCTTTTCTCCGTTTCTTTAGGCCCCAGTTTGTGCACACAGTTGTTCCAGATCCTGGTTTGGACCCAAGAGGAGCATTTGGATTTTGGTGGATAAGAGGTTGCAGAGCTTTCATTTTAGTATTGCCTTTCTTTCTGTGCTTTGCTTTTTATCTCAGCCTGCTGTAGGGGCTGTCTTACGGCCTGTTCAAATGACACCAGAATATTTATTACTGATTGCACATTCTCCCTTATCCTTTTATTGTTAAGGTCAGAATACCTCTATGATCAGCCCTACGCCAGCAACAGAGCACACATGGGCCAACTGAATCAATCCCTACTGTGACTCCACTGACGTCAATGGCCTTACAAAGAAGGATAAATTTGCCCTATAGTCTGCTGACATAATTTCTTCTTGCTTCAGCCAAATTCTCTTCTGACTTACTCCCTGCGTATCATGACAAACTGTACTTCCCAGAACTTCATCGAACAGACGTTATTTCTAAATAACTTTGCTCAAGTCTACACAACCCTATTCTCTTCTGGAATAGTTTATTTTGGAATAACATTGCTGTGTAGACATAGCCTCTGAAGCCAGCCATTCCTGTTAATATAAATAGGAGCGGGACTGATTCCTGTGTCCTGGATTAGACAAACAGCTCTCAGACTGAGAATGCTGCTATAAGAGTGTTAACTTTTGCCCCACAGCAGCCAGTCTGTGCAAAACATATCGGTGAATCGGTGCAGTTCACAAGCGTGCTCTGATGTTCCGCACGTGTACGGAACATACTGATTGGCCTATCAAACCCTGTTAGAGAGGACTGCTATTACAGAGGAGCTGCTGAAATGTTCAGTACTGGAGTTAATACTTCTTCTATATCATTCAAATCGTGCTATGTTTATTTCCACAGCACAGAGGCTTACTCTGTGGGAATCAGTGAAACTACTTGCTGAGTAAGGTTCTACTTCTTCTGCGCACGGGTAGCAGAATGTGGCCATATTTGACCCCCGCCACAAGCACGCAATACATCAAATTGCTCCTCATAACTCCAAGTGAACTCTCTTTGCACTTCTTCCTTTAAAGGGCCTGCAATGCAGTTTATTCAAGTATTTGTATCATCAAATTAGAAGGGCTTCTCTGACCTGAACTCCTGCTTCCACTTTATTTGCCTCCATTGGCCACGTGAGTGTTAACTATCCATGTAGACAATAGTAGCCTGTGGCATGTTACCCTTTTCAGCTCAGGTTTTTTTCCCCTTTTGAAATCAAAATATCATCTTTCATCAGTTTCCTCCATCATTCTGGGTTTATTGGCAGGTCTTCACATTGTAAGGAAAAAAATGTCCTGCCAAATAATGGATGAAAACACTTCTGTAACAGTATTGTTTTGGCCCAGGACTATACATTACCAAGAAGGTGTGCGCTCTCTCCATAGCTGCAGGAGTAAAATTGGAATTTTCAAAGCTATGTATTTTTTTTCTTTCCCTGTGGTTTACCATTTCCATTTATGTGGCATTCTTGATGCTGGTACATTGTAGAAGAGGACACAGCAGGAGCTCACTGTTTTATGAAACAAATAGCACACTATTAAAAAAAAAACTTGGGTGTGCTTGGATATGGTTTGTTTTTTTTTAGGTACATCAACTGTTTATATTCAGTTTACTGCTCTGAGACCTATAAAGAGTTAATTTAAGTCATTAATGTAACATATTCTGACCACTGGGTGTCCTTTACGTGGTAGATCATTGAGAGATGCTTGGCTATTATTGAACATGGTATTTGAGGGTGAAATTCTCTCCCCCCAGTTGTTGTGCTTTTCCTTCGACCATCACAAAGGTCATTTGTGGTGCTCATTCTAACTTCCAAATGGAACCAAGAGAGGCATGCATATTAGGTGTGCTCTTCCCACTTAATAGTTTAAGCCATTGCTATGCTCCATAAGGCTTATAACTTCTCCCGCACAGACTTGAGAATAGATGGCACACAAGTGCTTAAAAATGGTCAGTGCTGTAACGGTGAATAGGGTTTAGCTATTAAACCCGGGGCTGGAATCCTGCATGTTTCACAGACTAAGCACGACTGACTGATCAGGAGAAGTCACCACTGTTTTAAGTGTAGTTTTTGAGAGGAGTGAAATACAACCTGGGTATTTTCTGCAGCTGCAAGTGCGTGCAATGCTTTGCTATGGGCTCACTGCTTAGAGTCCGTGGCCTAACAAGACAGTCTTAGGCATGCCAGCAAGTCATCTGACAAGTCATATAAGGAGCTGGTGACAGACTTTTCATTGGCCTGTTCGGAGGGAAGCTAACACTGGTTGCTATTTAAATCATCAGCAGAGGTGTCAATATGTCTGTGACGTTATTTAAGATGCCCCAGGGAGCCAGGAGTTTATAAATGATTCTTCTGCTTACTTCTGCTAATTTTGGATCTGACGTGTTTACAAACAGGGCCTCTGCTGGGCTGTAGAGCTCTCCTTCCCAAGAAGCATGTACCCCTTTCCCTTGGCACATAAAGAGCTGCAGAAGCCCAAGGAAGGCCTCTGTTCCCTGCACCAAGCTCATCCGAACCTGGATGTGCTGTGCAACGCTTCAGATTGAGCTTCTCAGACTGTCCCATGGTGGGTAAAGACCACAAGTGCACTGAAGAGCTCAGTCATCTCCCAGCCACGCTATCTCTCTGTCTCACTCCCTCCTGGTGTTTCCTGAGCCAGGTTTTCTCTTCCCACCCATTCAGACTTCCCAGAGCGGTGCAGAAACAAGAGCCATAGTCGCAATGAACAGCAGTCCCTATGATCTGCTTTGGAATCACTTCCTATTTTAACACTTTGTTGCGAGGAGGGGTAGCTGCTCCAAGACCAAGAGAGGGAAGAACCCGTCTCCAAGCCCTGTTGGGCAGAACCTAGCCCTGCTCCTTCACCTGACCGGAAGTCAGGGGGTGGGACTAGCTGTATAAAAGCTGCAGCCAGAAGCCCAGTCAGGGCCCAGCCACCAGAGTAGGCAGATGCCAGTCCTGAGCTCCCAGATTGGGAGGCCAGTACAGCCCTCTAGGAAGCCAAAGACTGGCCTGGATCACTGGGCCTCACAGAAGAGGAACCACAAGCTGGGGTGGAGACCCCACTCTCCTCAGGCACAGAGTCCCAACCTGCAGTCCCAAGAGGTATGTTGTGGACCTGGGCCTGGAAGTGGCCCAAGGATAGCTGGGTCAGTGTGTTGCAGTCGGGATCCCCACTGACCCCCGTGGCAGACCGGCCTGTGCCCCCACCGCCACCCCTACTCCACAGGTAGCAGTCTTCCCCTCGCTGTGCTAGGCACAAGCCTGGGTTTGTCAGTCCTCCATCTTGCAGGTAGGCCTGACCTTTCAGTTGCCCCTCCCTGAGCCAGGGTCTGAGTCGGGTGAGGCCCGAGCACAGTGCCAAGCCCCAGGACTAAGCCTTGGTGGTTAACAGAGTGCTTTTGAAGTCCCCCTCACCCTGTTTTACCCTTAAACATGGTTATAGGACAAGGCTATATCAGACCATGTGGCTGACTGAGGCTTTTGACTTTTATCTCTTGATGCATCCCCAGGATGCTGGGTGGGAACACTTGTGCAGCGCGAGCATCTGGCCACTTCTGCTCTCAGCTGACCTATCAGGTTCCTGGCCCACAAGAAGCCGCTAGGGGAGGAAAGCGGGAAGGACAAGGGCTAAAGGAGAAGAAACAAATGGTGGAGAACAAGAGCTGGCATGGGTAGGGGGATCGGAATA
Source organism: Carettochelys insculpta (assembly GCF_033958435.1). Taxonomy (NCBI): domain Eukaryota; kingdom Metazoa; phylum Chordata; order Testudines; family Carettochelyidae; genus Carettochelys; species Carettochelys insculpta. Next base: position 6,740,426 of record NC_134149.1, on the reverse strand, counting down.
GCAGGACAGGGTCAAATGAGAATGGGATGCGGGGACAAGAGGAACAGGACAGAGAGAAGGACACAAGTGGGAGAAGCAATGGAGGCTGTTGGTAGAAAGGCAGAAGCTGGGTATGTGGAAGAGAACAGGACTTAGATGGGGAGCCGGGGACCAGGATGAGGTTTGGAGACTGGGACTGACTAAGCAAGGAGAATAAAACTGGGACAAGAAGTAAGGGCTGGGGAAGAGGCAGGGCATGGACAGGTTGGAGATGACAGGGCAAAACATCAAACTTGGGGGGGAATGGGCAGGAGAATCTGTGCCCACGAGAGTACCTGTCCTTCCAGAGCCTGGAGTGAAAACCAAGATTCATGAACCTTCGCATTATTCTGCAGTGAGCAATTATCTATGAAACCCACTGCCAAAGCGTTCACATCATCTCTCTCTAGCACTGATCCACACAGAGGATGACAACCTACAACTGCCGTCACTTGCTCCATGGTCTCAAATGGTGGTGGCTTGCGTAGCAGAACTAAAGTTTACAAACCTGCTCATGAACCACGTGGGCTTCAAGATGATGCCACATGATTGTACTTGTCTTTTCAGTTTGCTTCAAAAAAATCTTGGAAACCATTTATGCACAAAAAAGTTAAGAGACTGTTGTTGGGAATGAGGTGGAGTTCCAGGGGGAAAGCTGAGTGGCCATGTAATTAAAAAATGCACACACTGTGTATGTACAGAGTCCAAATTAAGGTTGCACAGGCAACCTTAACTGTGACATTTCCTTACTCGAATGCTTGACTGTTAGAAGATTTGTATGAGAAAGGTATATAAATATGGACTCCAGCTCATAAAAGATAAGACCTGAACGCCCAAATTGGGACTCAGCAGAGAACTGCGGGCTCGTTAACAAATGCCTGTATAAAACATATGGTCTCTCTCTCCTTGGTGCTATGCAAATGCCAGGTGAAGGAGAAGAATGTGAGTTGCTCTCAAATCAAAACATGGTGGACATGCTTTTAAGAGCTGTGTGCAGTTGCTCCGATGGTTTTTTTTCATGCAAATTGGGTATTTGTGTGTTGTACATAGATGAAGACAAGGGTATTCACAGCCATGACCACAATCTTGCTAATGTAATATAATAACTTTACAGGTGTACTTTGCTTTTTTTTTTTCCTTCACATTTCACCATATGGTCTCTTATCTCAGCCATTGCTGCCTGCTTCGGTTTTCTGATGTTCAATTTCTTATACATTGAATTTTTTTGAGGTGAAGCCATCTGCTGATGCTTTACTCTCTAATCACACTAAGACACCTAACATCTGGTTACTGGTACATGGGAGGTTCTGTGAGGTCTCACTTTGTTAGCTGTCTTCTGATTTTCAGGCGCAGGCAAATAGCTTTCCATTAACAATCTCTGCTCCAGAATGTGAATTTTCACTTCTCCCTTCCATCCCTGAGTATCAAATCCATTTCCCTTCCAGCATCACAGTGGCTGCCTACATGTCAGTACACCTTGGCAGAGTCAAGCAACATAGCTTTTGTTTCAGAACTACTTTAAAATCCTGGAATATTCAAGGCTTGACTGAGTAGCAGAAACAGAACTAAGCCTTGAGTTGCAAGATTATTGAGTCACAATGTTTTCTCTAATGTTTTCCATCCATGTGCAGAATAAATTTTGTTATGTGCACCAAGGCATGCGTTGATGTGCACCACCAACTGAAACAAATGCTGCCAGCTGCTGCCAGCTGTTTGTGCTCTACTACTCAGCTGAGCGGCATTTGAATCTCTTCTGGGTGGCTGCCCAAGCACGTAGCTTGCAGTGCAGATAAAAAGTGCTGTATTTCACACCTTAAGGGAGCACTGAGCTGTGCTTGTGAGGTTGCACTGGGATATGGGCTCACCAGTCTTGCTTGTGACATGCTCTGGGGATTGGACTGTTTTGACTAGAATAGGAATCATTGCAAACTTCTGCCTGCCCGTCTCCAAATGAGCCTTCCATGTGATTTTTTGACAAGGTTCACCAAACTGTCCCATTTACATCTACCAAAACCTTATGACAGTTTGGCAGAGTTAATACCCATCAAGATGAATTTTAAAAAGGGGTGGAAAGGATTGTTTGTCTTTAGAGAAGGCAGCATCCTAACACCTTTGAAGCAAGGCTGCAGATCAGTGCAATCTACCTGGGCTTCCTGCAGATTGCCGAAGGCTTTCGTTTTCAATTCAGGTGACTTTGTTTGGAGTGTTGGGATTAAATGATGTGTTAAAGACAAGTCCAGTTTCCTTCTCTTTTCTTTCCTTCCCTCTTGGTCATTGTAGGCGATCGCTCTTCATTTTGTAAGCTTTTAGCAAAGCTTACAGAGAAACAACACTAATCTTAAACCGCATGCCCCAGAGGGAGAGGAGCTTGTCCGATCAACAAGACTCACTCAGCATTGGCTGCTGTGCAGAAAACAATCAAATGTCCAATATGCAGACACAAAGGGCTGTGTGAAATAAAGCCAATGTGCAAAGTGGTGCAGTAGCTGCGGTTACGAGATGGACATCTTTTATTGACCTTCCAGCTATTGACACTCATTTCTCTACTGAACAGGAAAAAAGAGGAAATCTCTTGTGGGGAGGCCAGAGGGCAGAAGCATCAGACTCCAAAAGGCTACCCAGGTAAATGCCATGAAGATTTGTTGTTTGCTTTTTCAGTGCAAGTGCAGAGCTTATATTCTGACCACTATGTCCTTGATTTCATTGTACTTGAGCTAATCCCTCCTGGTAGTGTCTGCTGTGGACTCACTTACTACAGTGTGCTGGCAATCACTTCTTTAATGTCACGTCATGTGTTCTTAATTGGTTTCCGAGGCACCCAAGGCCAAGCGACCTATCCATAAGGCAGCCTAAAATGCTTGTGAGGCCCGGGTCCTTCCTATTTGTTCTTCTCTCTTGGCATGCAGGTGATCAGATGTGCATGTAACCCGCCAGGTGTGGGTCAGTGTCCCCACTCATAGAGAGAGACTGAGTCTCCTCTACTGCCTTGGCTGGGAAGCAGCTGACTTTTACCTCAAGCTGTAGAGGCTCACGCACTAAGCTCTAGGGGTGCCTGATTCAGTCCCACCTGTTGGTCTTACATACAGAAATGCTGACGGCACTGTGGCACTCCTGTCCCCAAGGAGGATAGGAGTTTGGAAAGAAGGGATGGCCCTTGCCATTCGACAGGCTGTGTATCCTAGTGTGGCACAATTATTTTAGGAAAAATCGGCATGGAGGGAAGGAGAGTGGAAAGTTACCCATCCCTAGGTAATCAGGCCGTCCTCTGCTGGAGGTGACAAGGGCAGGATTTTCAGATGGTAAAAAGTTTCTAAGATCTGTTTAGTTTGATCTGTTTAGTTTCCGTGCCTGTGGCTTAGTGAAAATCTGTTTTGATAATTCAGATAAGCAGAGTTTTAAAAATTATAACACTGTGACAAACTATGAAATACTCCTTTTTTATAATCTTAGAAACGCTCCATTCAGGTGGTGAATTTTTCACCACCTGTACAGCTGAAAATCTGGGAGCACTACTGGGTCTTAATGTACATCTACCCTTCTCTTGCTATTGCTGCTCTCTGGGTCTGCTTTCTCTGGAGAGGAGCTGGTTATCTTAGAAGTGCAAAAGCTGCCAGCTTGTTAGCAGAACATTGAACTTGTGAAAAGAGCCATTCAAGCAGTAACGAAGCTATTTAACAGGCATTTGCCAACCCTAGGTAAATACTGACAGTATCTGAATTTACTGTATTAGGGCAGGTTTACACTAGACATTAAAATCATTGGAGATACACAATTCTAGCTATGGCAACTGGGTAACTAGAAACAACTTATCTACAATCAACCTACCTGGCCATGGTCACAGAGGGATGTTGATAGGAGAAACTCTCCCTTACTCATCATGATATTGAGGAATGTAGGGGTCAATTGCCAGCCCCAGAGAGTTGGATTTCACACATTTCTACCAGGCACGTGAAATCAAACCCTGGAAGATCAACCCTGACTCGGTCAACCTTCCGCATAATGTAGACATACCCTTAGTAAACAGGACTTGAGTTTAAAATTGTTTTAAGCAATATTTCATTAGTTTGTTGAAGATTATAAACACATAACTCTTATAAACCATCCTCACCTCTTCCCCCAGGTTGCCATTGGACATAGGGGCATCAGTTTAATACTTTTCCTATGCCATGGAAACCCTGAGCACCAGCATCCCACAAACCAGTCTTTCACTATTTCTTTCATCTGCTTTTCTACTTGCAAAAAAGTTTTGGCATTAAAAAATCCAAACTGCTTAGCCTACTATGTCCCAGATCTAAAACAAACCTCCGGTGAATGTTATACGGCTCTTTTATATGGCTGATGCCAGTGAAAGAAGTGACTTTTGGATTTTATATCCATTTTATATGAAAATCTCCATGTGTTAATTTGTGACTGGGAAGCTTTCACTGTAAAGAGTTTTGCTTAAACACCAAGAGTACGTCTACACGTGCCATGTGCTATTTCAACGTTGAAATTGACATTAGGTGGTGAGATGTCGAAATCGCTACTCCCATCCAAAGATGGGAATGGCGCCCTACTTCGATGTTCAACATCGAAGTAGGGCATGTGTAGACGATCGGCGTCCTGCTGCTTCGAAATAGCAGGGTCCTCCATGATGGCCATCAGCTGAGGGGTTGAGAGACGCTCTGTCCAGCCCCTGTGGGGCTCTATGGTCACCACGTGCAGCCGCCCTTAGCCCAGGGCTTCTGGCTGCTGCTGCTGCAGCTGGGGGTCCATGCTGCATGCACAGGGTCTGCAACCGATTGTCGGCTCTGTGGATCTTGTGCTGTGCAGGGCAAGTGTGTCTGGGAGGGGCCCTTTAAGGGAGCGGCTTGGGGCTTTGCTGGCCCCCTATTTCGATGGGGAGTGCTTGTGTGTGTGGACGCTCCACATTTCCTTCTGGGGCGGCTCCTTTCGATGTTCCCCGTCGCTACTTTGACGTTGAACGTCGATGGCACCAGCCCTGGAGGACATGTAGATGATATGCGTTGAAGTAGCCTGTTTCAATATCCTTACTTTGAAATAGGCTACTTCGACATAGTGTGCTAGTGTAGACGTAGCCCAAGTTGATTTGCGTCTTTCTTACACAGAGAGGATAGTTGCAGTGAGATGGTAACTATTTAATTCATCAGTCACGTTTGAGTATGGCTAAAGGTCTTTTAGACATGTACAGAATTCTATTTTTAGATGTTCTATAATTGGGAAGACTTTGATACTCAGCACTTTCCTGTCTCTGCCTTCCTGGCCACCCTCAGCACACCTAGCTCAGAATTTTCTTTGCCACTAACTCACTCTTCTGACCTTAAAGTCTGAGGGTACACCTACACTATGAAATAGTTGAATTTATTGAAGTTGACTTTTTACTGCTAGGTTTTATAAAGTTGACATAGCGTGTCTCCATGGCCTTAACTAGGTTTGACTGCATCAGCAATGCATTGTAGGCAACTTTCCCACAGTGCCTGCAGCCCCATTGCATTCTGAGTTATTGTGCCAGTGTGTTATGGGAAAAAATCCACCACAAGTGCTCATGGGTGTCTGATGTCATCATCCCAGAGAGCACTGCTCCCATGCCACCTGCCACTGGAAAACAAATGGCCCAAGGAATTTTGCACCATTTTTCTAAAGTCTGCCCCTGGCTTATGCTGCTGCATGGCGCTAGCATGGGTCCTGAACAGCTTAGAGTCATTGCCCAGTGTGTTATTGCCACTTCCCAAAGTGTTATTTAGTATTTTATGAGGCAAAGCCAGTCGGAGGATATGGATGATTCAGGTGAAGGACTGGAGACCCAGGAATGCAGAGCTGCTAGCTGCCCTGGATACATTGCATGCAGTGGAGCGCCGGTTCTGGAGATGTGAAACCAGCCCATACTGGTGGGACCGCATCGATTTGGAGGTCTGGGACTACCCTCAGTGACTGCAGAACTTCTGCATGCTCCACTTTCATGGAACTTTGTGATTTGTTTCCCCTGCCCTGAAGTACTCTGATACCAAAATGAGGTCTGCTTGGACAGTTCACAAGTGAGTGGCAAATGCTCTGTGGAAGTTTGCAACACCCAACAGCTACCGATCAGTGGGAAATCAGTTCAGGGTGGACAGATCTACAGGGGTGGGGCGGGGGTACCAGTGATTCAGGTAGCCAAGGCAATCAATGCCTGTTTGTTGTGGAAGACTGTGACTCTGGAAAATATGCAGGATATAGTGGATGGCTTCAGTGCTATGAGGTTTCTTAACTGTGGTGGGGTAATAGATGGAACACACATCCCCATCCTGGTTCCAGACCACCTGGCCTCAGAGTACATAAGCCATAAGGGGAACTGCTCCACAGTGTTGCAGGCATTGGTGGATCACAAAGGTTGTTTCACCAATATCTATGTGGGGTGGTTGGGAAAGGTGCATGACGCATGCGTCTTTAGAAATTCAGGTCTGTACAGAAGCTCCAGGATGGAGCTTTCTTCCCAGACCAGAAAATCAAGATTGGCGACATGGAGATGCCCACAGTGATATTAGGTGACCCTGCTTACCCTCTGTTCCCTTGGCTCATAAAGCCATACACCAGCAGCCTGGACCGCAGCAAGGAGCACTTCAGCTACAGACTGAGCAGGTGCAGAATGGCACTGGTATGTGCCTTTGGCCGTTTAAAAGCCAGATTCAGGTGCCTTTTGATCTGTTTGGACCTTTGCAAAGCCAACGTTCCCCTGGTTGCATCGTGCGCTATTCTCCATAACATTTGCGACTCAAAGGGGGAAAATTTCATGCCAGCCTGGGTTCCAGAGGCAGATGCTCTGGGCAGTGCTTATGCACAGCTGGACACAAAGGCAATCAGCAATCCACATGCAGAAGCAACAAAGATCAGAGAGGCCTCGAAAAACAGCTTTATGAATGAGCAGACAGACACATGAATCTGTTTCTTTTAACTGTTGTGATGTCAACCCCACCATCCACAATGATGTGTGCTTGGCCTTTATGAAAGCAGCTCTAACTGCCCCCCGCCCCATGTGAACCAATAAATGACACTGTGGTTTTCACAAAAAGAATATTCTTTTTATTTAGGGGAGTGACAGTTAAGAGGTTGGAAAAAGAAGGGAATCCTGGTGACATTGTGGTGGAATGTGAGCCTTTTGCAATGTGGAGGGATCCCGGGGGTGGACCATGAGATTGTCCTTGCCTTCCCCCCCTGCACTGGAGGCTCCAACGAGGGAGATTGGGCAACATTGAGGGGAGGTTGGGCAACAGGGTGAGGAGGCCGCATAAGTGAGTTTTGTGGTGGGTGTCCCTCTGCAGTTCCAGCACGGACCATAGGATGTTGATCTGCTCTTTGACAGCCATCAGGAGCTCTGCCAAGTCCTTGTTCCTACACTGGAGCATGCTTTGCCGCCACGACTGGGTCCACTTTCTGTCAGCAGAGGTTTAGGGTTGCTCCCTCTGTGCCTTTTCAAGCCATTGCAGGGTGAAGTTCTGTTTGCATCTTTCCTGCAGTGCATGACAGCAAGCTTATCTTCCCCATTCTGCTGCCTGTTGAAGACAGTCAAGGTCAAAATTCAGATACCATTTTTAAATGTGACGCTACTCACTGCCCCGTACAACTAATGGGTCTCTGTTTGACAATCACTACAACTTTCATTTTCCAAGGCCATTTTTGGCTTCTTAAGGATGCCAGTGAATCACCCTCTGCAGAACAGAAGCTGTTAATTCTCCAGACCATTTCACTGCAGACATGGTAAGACCCTGGTGGCTAAGGGGTGTGTGTGTGTGTTGAAACACAGCCCTGTAAAATGTAAAATGCAGAAAAAAATCTCTCTTGGCATTGCCTCCTAAATCCTGTGCAGGGAAAAAGCCATTTAATGCAGGGAAAGCCCATGCTGGACATGCTGGTGTCCAGGAACAAGGTCTGCACACCTGGCAGCTGTGTGGTGGTGAGAGGGGTCAAGCCCACTGGCTACATGGCAGGCTGGGTGGGGAGTTGGCCCTGTAAAATGTAAAGAGCTGAAGAAAACTTTCTCAGCAGCTCCTCATAAATCCTTCGCAGGTGTGTGCTTACAGAGGTCGGGGGAGCTGGGGGGGAAGAGAGAGGGCCAGGATAGTCCACCAGCCATGTGGAATGGGTAGATAGAGAGCCTGCCAGCCACATGGTGTGGCAGGCATTCCTGGTAAATTTAAATGGCCAAGGAGCAGTGAGATAATGTTAAGGGGAAAAACTTTAATGAAACTTCACGTGCTTTCCCAGGTTGCAAAAAAAAAAAAGAAAAATCAGACTCCTAAGAATAACAGAGAGTGAAAAAAGGAAAATATGCTCATACTGTATGAGCACAGGTCTGGAATACTTGCCAGAATGCTGTGTGGTGCCATGATGCCAGATTATTTACTGGTTGCTTGGCATGGAAAGGTGTGCTATTGTGGAAGCTGGAATAAATCAGGCCCCCTCAAAAACCTTACGTGAAAAATAAGAGTCTCTGGCTGAGACCTTTAGGGAGGTCCTCCATCCCCAGAAGTATTAACAAGGGATATAGCTCCACCACAGCTAGCCCGCAACCCGCTTGTACAGCTTAAAAAATATGCTCAACAGAAGAGCCCTCTTCACCACTGCTGGACTCTGGAGCATCAGGTGCTGATGAGGAGACTGGCTCCAGGGTAAGGAAGAGCTCCTGGGTGGTAGAATCAGCTTCCTTGGGTGTCTGGTGACATCCTTCTCCTAACCCTCTTGGCTCTCACTGGAGAGATAAGCTGGGTCTCCTGAAGAGTCCATGCTATCCTTGGGGAGCATGGTTGGGTCCCTCCCAAGCATCATGTTGAGCTGTTCGTAATAGTGGCATGTTTTGGGAGATATCTCAGATCACCTGTTGGCTTTTTTCATCTTCTGATAATTCTGCCTGGGCTCCTTGATTTTGACCTGGCATTGCTGAGTGTCCTTGGTGTGCCCTTTCTTCATCATGCCCTGGGAAATCTTTCCATAAATGTCCGCATTTGTTTTGCTGGTTCATAGTCTGCTCAGCATAGATTCATCACCTCACACAGAAATGACTTCCTGGATTTCCTGATGGCTCCATGCTGGGGCTCTTTTGTGACTATGAAAACTCCCTGAGGACTCATGATGGCTAGATGTGATTGCTTCTGAAGTGTGCTATCCACGCTGTTCAGAAAGAAATGAATTCAAATTCCCGGGCTTCCTGTTACCTAGGCCCTGCACACCTGGACAGCAGCAGAGGTGAAAGCGGCCAGAATGGACACCTGTAGGGTATTTTGGGATACCTCTGGAGGCCAATAAAACTGATTTAAAGTAAAGCTGTTTCCACGCAAGCATTATTTTGACCTTTTAAATTCAAACTTGGCATTACACATCAGAGGAGTGGGGCAAGAAAGTCAACCTCAGCGCACCTTAAAATTAACCTAATGGTATTTGCAGGGAAGACAGTCACATTATAAAATCGAGCTAAGTGCCTTAAAATTGACTTTATGCTCTAATATAGACATAACATGAGTCTGAATCCATGAGCTGGGTCACTGCAGAGTTATAGCAATCACTCCATCTTCCAGGCATGAGCACCTTGTGTCGTGGAGGGTTATAAACCCAAGTAGCAGAAGGCTTAATATTCATTATTTTAACCTGAAACTATTAACATTAAATAGGTGAGAGATTCACTATGTCCACGTGACTATTATCATTAGCTGCTAAGGGCTGCTCTATTGTTTACGTGATTTAATTATTTAGTGAAATTAAGCTGCAATCTCCATGCTATCCATTAGTTAGAACTCTACAGTATCTGAATACAGCAGTTGCTCTTTGGCAATCTAAAATATGAATATTTACCACAGTAAACTGTCTGCCAAAGATGGGGCCTTTGTGGATTGCTAAGGAATAGGAATGGCAAAATAAACCGGGGATCAAATTAAACCTTTCAATGAATGCAAGGGGGCTCTTTTAAAACCAATGGAGAACAGGACATATTTTGGCAAAGGTGTTGCATTTACCAACTAGAGAGAGTCATTGACAATCATCCCTTTTTAAGGAAATGATCTCATGACAAAACTCCCATTGACTCCAAAGGCTCATTTCAATTACAGCAGCAGCAGCAGGCCCTAAAGAACCAAGTGTTGTGGTTTGTTTGGATGTATTTTAGAGGCAGACTCCAAAAAACAGTGGTAGTGAAACATTAGCTGTGGCTGTCATGTACTTGCTTTGCTCACAAGTAAAGAATATGCCCAGATCCCCATCTAAATGCACTAATGTCATGGGGAAGGGGAGAGGAAAGAGAAACTAGTATTTGAGATACTTTATCTTGTTTGTAGTCTCAGATTTAAGACCTAATCCTGTTCTATCTGAAGTCAATGAGGATTGTATCATAGAATTGAAAGAGGAAACGTTCAGGACCATAATCACACCAATTAATCTCATTTGCCTAAGGGCTTTTAAAAGGTGAATATGCTGCTCAAGGGGATTAAAGAGGTGAATTCTGATCTCTTAAATACGCAGTGCATTGAAGAAGAGAATTTGGAAGTGAGACTGATCCACAGGAACTGGGAAAGAAAATGTAGCTAGCGTTCCGTGGACCTTCTTTCCCATAAAAATGGAGTTAGGGGTATGTTGGGGGTTGGGACGTAGTTCTGAAATTTGAATGCAAATTTTATGAACCGTATGGACAATAATTTGGATGTGGCATGTCAGTGGTGCTATTTGAAGACAATTAGGGCTAACATCTCCATAACAAGTTATGATTTAATCTGTTTCCAGATCTGTTTCCCACTTCTCACTGCAGATCATCCTCGTGATATTTTTCTGGCCAAATTCTCCTGCCCCAGCATGCCACCCCTGATGTGCCAGTCTAACTTCTAAACAGCAGGACTTGAGCTATGCTGCTACACAGATTGAGAATGCGCAAAGGTGTGCCGTGAGATCCTCCCATGACTTACCTTCTGCCTTTCACTTGTGCAACCTCATGATGGAGTAGGTCTGACTGGATGGTCATGGTAGTCTCCTTTCTAGCCTTAGTCTTACGAACTTTAAAAAGGGGGCTACCTGACCTCAAAAGTCCATTGTTATTGGTTCACTTGCTGCACCCCGTACCAACCATGTTCCTGTTTGGGATATGCTGATTTCTATATTTTTACTGTGGATGTCTCCTCTATAAAGCTTTCCCTTGTTCTTGCCTTTTTTATATTCTCCCAAAGGAACCATCAATTTTAATTTTGCTCTAAACATGTATATTGGGACATATGCACAGCTTAATTTATGAACGGCTTACGTAAGACACTTTAGACTTTTGTTTAAAAGAGGCCTGAATCCTCATTATTTTTATGTTTCTGGGTGACTTTTTCCTCAGACTGGTAGAAGATGCTATTTAGCATGAGGGTGATATTTAGGTGTGTGCCTCACCCGTGGCTGTGGTGGGACTTTGCAGGTAAATAGCTAAATATCAAGCAGAAGGTACCCTGCAATCTGACACTGAGGCCTAGCTGACTGCCTTGGAGGTCAGAACCATGCAAAGTTCCCCTATGTTTTGCATACATAATGCTGTATTTTATTTACACCATGGAAACACATCTCACATTTGATCTCTCCATTGTATATGCTCTCACATATTTAACAGAGGGTTGTGTTCTCTATGGGTGTAAGCAGGTACAGTTTCTTTTCAAATGCATGGAGAAAGTTGCATTTTCCAGGTTCGCCTACAGCCTATTGGCCTCCTGCAATTCTCCAAATGCAAACCACAATTTCTAAGATCAGTCCCATTAATGGCAATAGATCCACCCACATGACTGAAATTGGTCAAATGAAAGGACTGCAGTGGTCACACCTACAACTTCACAGGGGCCTGAATTTGCAAATCAAGGGGTGAGGCAGGTTTTACACACACCTCCTAGAAATGGAAGGGACCTCTGGAGGTCATCTAGTCCAGTCCCCTGCCCTCTTGGCAGGGCCAAGCACCATCCCTGATATCTATTTACCCCAGTACCTAAATGGCCTCCTCAAGGATTGGACTCACACCCTGGGTTTAGCAGTCCAATGCTCAAACCACTCAGCTATCCCTCCCCCACCTCTAGGTCATCACCTCTGGAAACTAGGTCTTGAATGTCTTACATTGGTCAGCTGTAAACTGAGACCCTGAATGCATTGGTCATGTACCAAAACTCTAGATGGTCTGGGCCGTAGAGAACAGGTTCTTGAACCTTTCTTCTTACTCACTGACCTATGCTAGAGCAGAGAGAAATACAGTCAAAGGGATAGCTGGACCAATGGGCTTTTTTCCTGTTATATTTCCATAGTCACAGCTTTATAGAATGTCACGCTGGCAGGCATAGGGCCCCTTAGCTAGAAAACCCTGCACAGCCTACATGTGAAAGCATGAGCCAACCTATTGAATCCTTGTAGAGCTGAGTTGTCAGATCCATTCTCTTCCGGAATGCAGCGATTTGAAATTATTACTGCCAAACTCAGCAGCACAAAAGGGAAAACATAACTCCCTGGCTGAAGGGCTGACAATTGATTTTTGGGCTTAGTGGGGTTGAGAATGGAGGAATCAGTTTATAGCTGTTAACAGGAAAGGCAGGGTTGGTTTTGTCCTAACCTGTGAGCCAGCATTTAAATGAGCCTGGTTCTCCTTTCTCTTACTTGGGTGTAAATCAGGACTTTGGAATTGCATCTCACGGGTCTGAAGGAAGTGCGGGGCTGCCCAGCTAGCCAGCCTTTGGAGAATCATTTCGGTACTTAGGATCGGCGTGGGAGGGAAGAAGGGGGGAAGTTCTGGCTTTTTGCCATGCTGGAGCCGTCCCAACTCAGCCGCTCGCCCCGAAGCAGCCATGCCGGCTGCGCAAGGCAAAACCCAAACAAATTCGAGCTGTTCTGCCCGCCGGCCCAGCAGTGCATCTGCTGAAGACTGGGCACACGCATCCCGCTTCTCCCAGCAAACCCCAGAAGGGTGGCGCACGTGCACCCAGGCGGGGTGGGGTCGGGCCTCCCGTGTGACAGCCCAGCAGCGAGCTCAGCTCGCAGCAGGTCAGCGCCTGCGCCACACCTGTAGGCAACTTCCCCCTTCCCGTCCCTCCGCCCTGGGGCTTCGGCGAAAGGCCTGGCCCAGGCCGATGAGCCATTGCCGCGCGGCCAGGGCTCGGCGGCTCTCCGTGCAGCCTCGAGCGGTCACTCCGGTTCCCCCCTCCCGCTGCAGCGCAGCCCGCAGCTGTCTCCTGCGCCCGGCCCGAGCTGGGAAGTCGGAGAAATGGGGGAGGAATTCGGTTTCACTAAAAATAGCCGCGCCACAGAGACCCTGTGACTTCCTACTGCTCAGGGCAGGCGGCCCGGGGCTGCAGCTCGCTACCGAGCCGCGGAATTGCGCCGATCCACTCCCCCGCCAGCCCCATCTTACTGAGCACAGGGGAGGGGAGGGCGCGCCCCCCATCCAGAGGCGCGGGGAGGGCGCGCAGCAGCACATGCTCCGGGCGGGCGCGGGAATTCTCCCGGCTTGGGGGCGTGCGAGCTTTGGCAGCTCCGCCGCGGCGAGCTCCTCGCGGGGATTGCACCGTGACTCACCGCCAGGGCTCGGCAGCGCTGCTCCCGCGCGAGGGAGTGCAGCGAGCCGGCCAGGCGGAGCACCCAGCCGGGCAGGTCGGATCGACGCGCGCTGGTAACCTGCGTGTAAACCAGCACCCGAGGCGGCAGCAGAGGCCAGCTGGTTGCAATCGAGCCAGCGGGGGCTCCTTCCCCGGGCTCCCAAGGGCTCTTCGGACCCCTTGCGCTGCAATTGACCAGGTAACCGCGACTCCGCCCCGGGGACTGCTCTGGGGTTCCCTCTCGCGACTACTCCCCCCCCACGTTCTCCTAGGAGTGGACGGTAGCGGGGTTGGAGGCTCGGCCAACCCCGGTAAACCGGGACGGGGGAGACGTCTAGGTACTTCTCCTGTAGTCCTGAAACACAGCCAGGGTCGTGTCTCGTCTCTAGCCAGAGGCGGTGGGGAGGGGCGGGGCGGGGCAGGGACAGATCAGTGGTGGCGGCGGATCCCCCCCCCCAGCTCCCTTAAGTTAGGCACTTGAAACTGCAGGTCATGAAACGAGGCACCTGCGTGGCCCGCTTTCCGGGGCAGCTCCGTGCCTGTAGCTCCAGGATTGGACCGTTTCCTCTGGGTGCCAGAAGATACCGCGTAGGGACCTGGGGGGAACCTCTCCTGCGGCGTGGGAAGAGTTTTAAGAACCCCCGAGGGAAGCTGGCTGGCTCCGGGTGTCTGATCTGCAAAACGTCTTGCGTCTAAATATAGACTCACGCGGGTGTGTGTGTGTGTGTGGTGGTGGGTTGGGGGGTGTTGTTCAGAAACCGGGGGTGCAGGGGACAGGGAATGGGCGCTGCTGGTTGCAGAGCCCCTGTTGGTTGGCAGGCAGGAGAGCACCCCAGAAATTGCACTTGTCAGGACCACACCTAGGGGCGGTGTCAGATGCCCGCCCGGGACGACCCTTGGCGTGGCTGTTCCTTGCACCAGTTAAGCTGCAGGCGGCAGGTTTTCGCACTGCACATTGGGACGCGAAGCCAGGAGAGGCTCCGGGATGGGATTGGGTAGGAAACGCACGACACGGACAGGAAATACACGGGCTCCCCAGTACCCCACGCCGGGTGCCTGCCGTGGTGCCCACCTGCCTCAGTCCCCCTCCGCAAGGGAGGGGCGTGCGGAGTACAATCCAGAATTAGCTAAAGTACTTTCCCATAGGCAGGATCGTCCTGGTTTAAAAAAAGGTGACGAAGGAGACTATGAACTGCAGGCGGGGAACAGCCGCTCCTTAGTCCCCCAAAACTCTCACGGGTCATCTCCTGCCGGGCGTGTGGCCCGGGCTGGGAGTGCAGCGCCGGGCTGGGGGAAGGGGTTGCATGTAGGTAGGAGCAGTTGGTGCCGGGGCTTTGAGAGTCGCTGGCTTGTTGCTATATCCGTCCCCCCTCCCTGGGAGGAAGGACAGTTCAGCGCCTGCGGCACGTAGGAAACGCAACCCTCTGATTTACTGTATGGAGCCAGCGGAGGTACGTGCCTCTATATAACCGCCCAGACGCATCAGGCAGGAGGGGGACAAAACCTGTGGGGCGCCTTTGAAGCAGCCAGGGACACAGAAGGAGGACAAGTGAGGCAACTAACGCGAGCCGCCCTCCAAAGCTTGTCGGGGCGAACGGGCGGGCGCGTGAAATGGGCCCCTAGATCGAGGCGTGGGGCTGCCCAACAGGCCGCGTGGCCTGGAGCCAGTTTGAGCCGTCTAATGTAACCCCTCGGGGCAGGCTCGCTCCACGTGGCTGCCGATCGCCCCGGGAGCTGCTCCTTCGCGCCGGACCTTTGCAAGCAAACGCTGCTGCTGCGAGCCCTGCAGCGGCTGCTCCTCTGCCCGTCTGCCGCAGCAACAGGCTTCCCCCCCGCCCGAGTCCTCACCCAGCCCGAGCAGTCCCCGGGCGCAGTCGTGGGGTGCGATGCCGGCCGGGCTGAGCGGCGTCTCCCCTTCCAGCCTTGGTGCAACAGCCCGTAAAAATCTCGGGAGCGGCTGGTGCGGTGGGCCGGGTCAGGCCCTCGCTGCACGTGGCCCCGAGCTCGCTGCCAGCCGCCCTGCGTACGCTGGGTCGAGCTGCCCTGGCTCCGCGCTGGGAGCGGGCCGGGAGGCTGAGCGATCGCTGGGCGCGGTTCTCAAACCCCCCACGCCGGGGCCGCCTGCTCCCCCTGCTAGTGGGCGAGGGGAGAGGCGAGCGCAGCCCCGGCTCCCCGCCGCGCTGGGGCTGACAGGCCGGGCGGGCTCCGGTGGATGCCGAGCCGCTGATGCCTGCAGCGGGGTCTTTGTCTTCTCCGGGCAGCGATCGCTAGCGCTGGGGCCGGGCCCCTCCCCGCAGGTGGGGGACGAGGCGGGCTCCCCCTTCCCCCACCTCTGCCGGGCAGCAGGCCCTGGCCCCCTTCGCGCTGGGGGGGGGGGTGGCAAAAGCTGGGGGGGCTGCACGCAGCCCCGGCCCGGCAGCGTGCGGCAGCTCGGGGAGACGACCGCGCCCCCCCCCCCACTGCTCCCGGGTTGTGACTTCTCGGGGCGGGGGCGGGGCTCGCTCCTGCCTCTCCCAGCGGCGGGGAGGGAAGCGGGGGGGTCTCCCTGCAGCGGCCGCTCGCCGCCTCGCTACTCACAGCCCCCCTTTCCGTTCTCTGCAGGCAGGCGGCGGGCGGGAGGATCCGCGCCGGCCCGGGAGCAGGAGGCGGCGGCGAAGAGGTTTCATCTTCTAGGCTCCCCCCCCCATCCCCCTTCCCCCCCCTGGGTCCGGCCGGCTGCCGCGCGTCTCCCGGGGAAGCTCTGCCCGGAGCAAGCTGGGATCTATGAGCGGGAAGGTGATCAAGCCCAAAGAAGAGAAAGATGCTGCCAAGGGTAAGCGCGCCCGAGCCTGCTGCCGCCTCGCATGCACCCGCCTTGCTCCGTGCATCCTGCGCCTGCCCGGCGGGTCTGCTGGCGGGGAGTGGGGGCGACACACAACACCCTGCCCCAGGGTGCTGTGTGGGGACTTCCACCCGCGGGCCTGCTGCATCCCGCGGCGGTTGCTGGACCAGGTGTCATGGGGTGGCGGTCGCTTCTTTGCTCGCAGCAAGGCCGGGGGCGGGGCGGGGGGAGGGATGGGGAAGGCGGCCAGGGGCCTGCTGCCTGCGCAGCCCGGAGACGTCTCTGCCCCCCCCGCAGTCGGAGCCGCGGCTCTGGGTACTGGGGCCGGTGTAACCACCGAGGGTCGGCTCCGAGCCTGGCCCCGGGGAGTTCGGCGGCTGCGAGCAGGGAGCCGAACCCCCTCCCCCCGCCGGGGCAGCGGCCCGCTGTTGCAATCTGCCCCGGGGAGGTGAGGCTGTTGTGCATCTGCGGCGCGGCCCCTCCCCCTGGCCGCTCCTGCCGTGCAGTGGACCGGCTTTGCTCCTGGCTGGAAACGGGGTAATTGCCATGGAGACGGGTAGGAGGGAGGAGAAGGAGGCGGCGCGGAGTTGTAGAGACCCGCAAGTGGAGGAGTTTGCTACCCACCACTGTGGCATGGCAGCCGCGAGCCTGCTGGGCTGGGGGCTGGAGCAGAACAGAATGCAGAAGGCAGGGAGGGGCTGTTGCTTCTCCCCCTCCTTCCTCAAGTTGGTGCAGGGTTTCCATTAAGAGCCCGGGCTCTGCACGCTGGCTGTGCCCGAGGGGTTAGTGCACACCTTAGGCCTGAGTGGACCCTCGCCAACTGGACCCCAGAACAAGAGCAGCCTTCTTAATACTAATAATAATTACAAACATCTGCTCTTTCGAATGTGGTGCATGTAAATGTGGACAATGGCAGGGGTCAGGTTTTCCTGGACTCTCCATCACAACGTCAAATATATCCAGCAATCAGTATGCATTAGGGCCCATTTCAATTGAGAACGTTGGCTGAGTACCTTTGGAAAAGTAGCCTGTGTGTGTTGTATCTATTTTATTAGGGGACGTTGCTACCTCTTTATAACATATCTATCCATACTACTTTGAGTGTTTGTTTTCGTGATAGAATGGAACCATTGGGCCCTTACAGGTGAACTGAATACAATGTTTTTAACTTGCCGTGAAAGAAAAAAAAATACCCTCTGCATTTTAAAAAGAGACAAGCATGCTTTCTGGCATGTTGTTTGTTTTTAGGAGTCCTAACACATTTTGACCCAAGTTGAATAATTCAGTTTTAAGCCTGAGACCCTTTTCATGTGTTCCCTTTGAAAATGTTTTAGTTTCTTGGCTTCAGAGGTCATGTTGAAACCACTGTATTATTTAAACTTGAATTTGCATTTAATACATGTTTTAAACTAAGCTTTCCCTCCCTCTTGTTATATGGTGTCTGTTGTCTTCAGAATATTGTTTTGAAATATTTTTCTTGAATTGTTTTTGGTGGAAAACATGCAAATACATCATCTGGATGTGTCATAAAAATGCATTTTTCAAAGGAAAATTCGTTACACTGAATAGTCTTTTCCTTTTAAAAATGTCACTGTAGAAGTCTGGTAGCAACCCTTTTTTTGTTAATGGCCTTGTTTACCAAAAAGTGTCAAAATAACTTAACACTCAAAACAAAATGAAAAGTTCTTGCATTTTGAGGAGCTGTTTTGCATGACTTAGAACTACATTATAATCTTAAACAAGTAGATTCTGTAATGGTTGCTCTTTAAGCTTGTTTAATATTTTGCAGGCTGCAAATCATTATCTTTCTCTTTACATGCACATATTCACTTACTTTCCACTTTCTGGTGCATATCATGTATTGCTTGTGTGACATACTCCTATTTCAAAACAAGGAGGCAAACACATGTAACAGTCACTGAGTTATATACTCATGGACTCTTGTGTGTGTGTGCGTATACCATAAAGTGTGTGACAAAATCCCAGGAAAAACTACATTTCCATGAGTCTTTTGTGTCTTTTTAGAACTGGCATTAGTGTCTTCTCTCTTAGTCTAGATTTAAACTTAAATTGCTTTTAATATGAGTTTTGTGTATTAGCCAAAGTAGGGAGGTGATATTTACCAGAAGTTGTATATCCTTGTAGCAGTCTGGGGCTATAGTCATTTTCTTTGATCTTCTTTGGTGCAGGCAGAACCCGTAGGGGTAAAGGAGATGTTTATCAGTTTCTGTATGGAAGTTCTTCTCAAAGGTTCTGGCTACTGATTTCCTATTTGCATTAGTTTTTCTTGAGAACGACTGGAGGTTTCTTGGGGTGACTGCCAGTGAGGACATTCCTAAGTAAATATTTAAAACTGATACGGCCATTCTTGAAATGGGCTGGCTATTCTCTCTGTGTATCAGAACTGTACTCTGACTGGAAAGTAGAGACAGGTTTACCGTTGTGTGTGTGTGTGTCTACACTGTTTGTGTGCTTCTGGCTTGGCTACCTAGTCCTGGAAAGGATGATGCATGGTTATATTTCTGTAAATTCATGCGGTTTGTTTTGGAGAGATTTTGCTGCATCCCATATTTTCTCAAATATAGTGTGGAGTTGAGGTACTGAGCATACGCAGAACTCTCAGAATACAGTACTGTGGATCCACACTGAAGGACAACAAAAATTGTTTTCATTGTATGAATTGAATATTGCTCATTCTCTTTATACTTTGAAACTCTGTATCAAAGGGGAAAACTCTTATTTACACTCAATATAAAACTTTTTTTCTTCCCAATGGTTTTCAACTGGGCTTCTAAAGTCAAATTCAGACCTAACATCAGCAGATGGCACTTCAGTGAAAACTGTGGAGTTACATCTACTCACACTAGCACTTCACCGTCCCCCTGAAGTAGGTCCTGTTTGAGACAGAATCCTGAAAAATTGCGGCGATGGATGCGGAACCTCGCTAGGAAATAACAGTGCAAGCAGAGAACGCTTCCTATACACATCTTAAGTATTTTAGCTCAAATTGTCTACTCAGTTACACCTGTGCAACCCTACTTGCTCCAACAAGGGAGTATAACAGAGGGAAGAATTGTCTCTTAATTTAAAAATAACTGCTTTCCTTACATCCTCCCTGGAGAGGGAAGTAAGTCTTGGCCTCAGCTCTTGTTAGTGTCCCTATTTATAACTGCTTGCCTTTAACTTCAGCAGCAGCTGCTTTTAAAAATAGTTAGTACCAAAACAACAGGTATTTTAGTCTAAGTAATCGATATAGATTAACGCCATGAAACAAGGTCTATGCACCATTAAATTACGGCAAATGCTGCTGCAGATATGAAAACATTTCAGACACAAACATTGATTTCTGGTTTTCAAAATGAGTGTTAGATGAGCTGTAAGATACAGCTCCCGTCACTGATGGGGTATAAACTCAGGCCATTCATTGCACAGTAAGGCTCACATCTATGTCTACACCAGTACTCTGGTTGTTTTTATAAAAGAAAACATTTCATTTTGGAGAACAGGTATGAGCACCTGGATTACCCCTTCCAGAAATGCAGGGCCTGAGCTTGCTTTCCTCCTGACTGTACATTTTCCTTTAGCCTTTCCAGGGGAGTTTGGGATGCTCTAAGAATGCTCTTAGTCCTGTAATAGTTTGGCTGTCAGAAATAGTCCCTTTCCGTTTGAGTTCTGTATTCAAGAAATAGTCAAAATGTTCATCTCTAGCCAAATATGTACTTAATGCAGCCTTGTTCCCTTTAGTCTGATCCTTACCTGTGGTGTGTAGAGTTGTGTGGAGGGAGATTGTGGGTGGGATGGCAATGGCAAAGCAGATGACTTTTTAGGTAATTCTTTCCGGAAAGATTTTTTATTTTTGGAAACCCTGTTTGAAGGCTTTGCCAAGGAGTCAGTCTGTTCAGTCTGAGAACAGCATCCCAGACCTGTGAAAAGTGTTCTGTTTTGGGGCTTCATCAGGATCATCCATTTGGGTCTAAGGTATTTTGTTTTTCTTGGCTCAACTCTTGGTTGAGTGAAATAAGCCTTACAGGAAAGGAAAAGGGTTTTAGCTTTTGGTTGTGTGTCTGGCTTCAAAAGCAACGAGGGGTCCTGTGGCACCTTATAGACTAACGGTGAGCTTTGGATCAGGCCCTGACTCCTGCGAAAACTTATGCTATCTCGTATTCGTAGGCTGTAACCTAGACACTTGCAGTGATATGGTGACTCCCAAATATGTGTCCTCGCTCAGTGCACAGGGGGAAAAAATGTCCCAACCAAAGAGGTGGATTATCCTTCCCCCCGCCTCCAATTTTAATTGTGTAGTTGTAAAACTTCATATGGCAAGGTGACCATTGTTTTTCTTCCAGTCTCCTACCTTGGTTGCAAAGATTGGTAACTTTACACAGAAGCTGGATAGCATAAGCCAGCAGTGTGAGACAATGTAGGGGCTGTATTTTCTCCATTTGAATGCAGAATCGAGGGAGTTTTTTCCAAACTGACTGCTCTTAGCTTGAAGCCTTATTGAAACTGTGGCAGACGGTGTGGAAGATTTTGGAAGGAAGGGTAGTGTTTTAGGCTGGCTTATGGGAATGCTTTGGAAGGCAGTATGAGCCAATTTAGGATTGAAAGGTCTATGGAAAACTTAAGAAAAATAAGATCATCTCAACAGTTTGTACGCTCATTCATGGGACAATTACTCATTAAAAAAACTCAGGGAATAACAGTATAAAAGCAAGATATGCTATCAATTTCCTGATCTGAGGCCACTGACTCAGAATACGTTGCAGATGGAAAAACCAGTGTGAAAATGCCTCTTGATGCTGAGTTAAGTGTAAGGCAGGCAGGCATTTCTCATTGTCGAAAGTTTCTTTGCCAGTTTTGGACCTCAGAAAATAGAGCAGTGGCAGACTTCAACAATGATGACAACTTGACACCTGATCTCAACTTTCTGTTCTGGCAGGTAGCTTCCAGTGAAAGATTGGGTCTACCGGTAGCCCATTGCTATTACTGACTTCAGTGTCAGAAGCTGTGTTTGTCTCTTACTTGCTCAGATTTAATGGTTAAACTGGCTTGTTGTTTTGTTTCCTGCCTGTTATAATGGCACCTGCATCATTCCTCTTAGAGAATTTGAGATGTGAGATACGCTTGACAAGATATCTGTTTTAGGCACTGTAAAGCTATGGCTATAATCTGAAACAAGGCCTCCCTTTACAGGTTGAAACTTCTTAGTCCAGCACCTAACCAAGGATGAACTAGAGAATTTGCCAAACCACGGGAGGTCAATATTGTCTAGTGGCATTACCAACACTTCCACTGCTTACTGGGCTCTTAAAAGATATTTAGGGGTAAATTACAGCTAAATAACGACACAGACAACTGTATCAGAGGGGTACTCAAGTTAGTCTGTATCTGCAAAAATAAGAAGTCCTGTGGCACTTTATAAACTAACAGATATTTTGGAGCATGAGCTTTTGTGGGAAAAGACCACTTTGTTAGATGCGCTGTGATGTTGCATCCGATTAAGCAGGTCTTTGCCCACGAAAGACTATGCTCCAAAATATGTGTTAGTCTATAAGATGCTTCAGGGCTTCTCATTGCTGACACAGAGCACTGAGAACCAGCACTGGTGTCTGTGAACAAACTGTATGGGACAATGGGAAACTTGGCTATACCCCTGATAAATGGACATCCAGCTAGCTAAAGTCATGCTGGATTATGGCTGTTACTAGATGAGAGAGTGCCAGACTAGAGAGGTTCAACCTGTGTTTAATATTAACATCCCAGGTAACAACAGATGTTCATCTTTGGTTAGGTTCTACCCATTCCAAATTCCCATTGACATCAGTTGGAGTTCTATGTTTCTGGCTGGAGGATTAGTTCCAATTAGTGGGCTTTTGTTAACACGTTCATGCTTGGGCTATTTACAGTAACAGTCTGCTGTTATGCCTCATTATTTGTAATTGCATTTGGGTTCTGCAAATACACAACTCTTTGAAAAATGTGATGCCTTTTAAAGCTCAGGCTGGTATTCTGAACATCTGGCCCCTGTCTACAGGACACTAGCAGTTAAAAATGCAGAAGTCACTAGTCATATTGAGGTTCCACAATATTTTCACCCTAGTTTCAAAATTCCTTGTTTGTATTAGCTGAAGGATTTGCATTAAGATGACAGTTCTAGACCCCCATTCTGAATTCTGGGGACTTAATCTTTTAATTCACATATAGGTAGTGTCTATGATGAAGTATTTGCTGATTGTGTAGAAGGCAGTATAATCCTGTCATCATTTTAAAACTAGGATTAGAAAGAAATTTAAAGCAATCACACGCATCTCCCAGCAGGTTACAAAATCCTGTCTTCTAAAGGAAACCCTAAGCCTAGAGCCTCCCACCCAAAAAAAAGGGGGGGGGGAAGAGAACCCCCACCCCAAGGGCCCTGCAAGGAGCTGCCAAAAGGGATGAGTTCTAGTATCCCATTCAGATCCAGGAGAAAGGCAAAAGCATGTGCCTCAGGCCTGTGTGTGTTCTTCTGAATGCTACCCCCAGTCCTCTGAAGAATTATCTTTAAGTGGTTAAGTAGTGGTTGTGAAGTTTTAGCTGTGATTTTTTTTTTTTTAACAGCAGCACTGATATTACAGCTATGCTTTGGGTGTTTTTTATATCAGTATTGTCCTGGGTCAAATGCACGTTAATTTTCCACACCTTTTCTGCCACGGTACTTGTAAGAAGAGCTACTTCCTCTGCATTCTGGTTTTCCTTTCTTGGGGTAAAATCTTGGCAATTCTCTCTAGTCAGCCAACACAACTACAACACTGAATGATATTAAATTTACATTGCATTTTATAAATATTATATTAATAGCCATTTCTCATTTTAGAATCAAGAGCTATAGGCTCTTTGAAGACATTTATATGTATGATTTTAACATACTTTTTGCGGATGGGTAGCCCTGGGGAGGTCAGTGGAGTTACTTGTGCTTATGTTTTGTAGTGTCAAGGTCTTAGTAACTAACTTCACCTTTGGTGTACTTTGTGTTCAGCACTTTCCTAACTGAAAGCCGTTGGTTTTCTAAGCACGTTGGTAGCTTGGCTTCTGAAAGCTCATCTGGAAAGAACCACGTTTCTTGCCTATGTGCTGTACTGGTTCATGTTTTAGTGCAGGAGGGCATTTTTAGCATCCCTCTGTGGTCACTTAGACAAAAGCCGTGTTTCTGTTACCAGTAATGTGGCTGTCTACTCAGTAGAGGTAATGCCTTGTTGAATGCAGAGGTGGGTGGGGGAATTTAAATGCATTATTAGGTAGGAATGGTCTCCTCAATGATGAAAGTGTAAGGTAATGTTAAAACTGAGATCTTGTTCAAAAATGGTTAGTTTTGCAAGATCCTTGCAGGCAGCGAGGGCAGTGCAGGAAGAAGGGTGGATAAGCATTTACTGAGCACTTCTAATGTTTCAATAATTAGAGCAGTGCTTCTCAACTTTTTTTTTTTTATGAATTACCCTTTTTAAAAAATATTCAAAGTACCCCAGACTTCTCTTGAATACCTAGAGTAATCTGAAGCCTGGGAAGGAGTACTGGTCAATTGTCTCAGATTACTGTCTCCTTTTTGGGAGTCAGATATGTTTTGCATACCACCATGTTAAACCTCACTTCAAAACTAGTGACAAAAATGTGCAAAAATATCACAGAAGACTACTACTGAAAACTTGCTGACTTTCTACCATTTCACTATCAAATAAATGAATTGGAATAGAAGTATCGTACAAACATTTCAGCATAAGGCATATGAAGCAGTAGAAATAAGTCATTTTTCTGAATGAACTTTTAGATTCTACTGACTTTAGAATCATAGAAGAGTAGGACTGGAAGGGACCTCGAGAGGCCATCGAGTCCAGCCCCCTGCCTTCATCACAGGACCAAGCACTTTCTAGACCATCCCTGAAAGCCATCTATCTAACCTCTTCTTAAATATCTCCAGTGATGGAGATTCTACCACCTCCGTTGGCAATTCGTTCCAGTGTTTGATCACCCTGACAGTTAGGAACTTTTTCCTAATGTCCAACCTGAACCTCCCCTGCTGCAATTTAAGTCCATTGCCTCTTGTTCTATCCTCAGAGGCAAGGAAGAACAAGTTCCCTCCCTCTGCCTTATGACACCCTTTTAGATACCTGAAGACTGCTATCATGTCCCCCCTCAATCTTCTCTTTTCCAAACTAAACAAGCCCAATTCTTTCAACCTTTCTTCATAGGTCATGTTCTCCAGACCTTTGATCATTCTCGTTGCTCTCCTCTGGACCCTCTCCAATTTCTCCACATCCTTCCTGAACTGCGGTGCCCAGAACTGGACACAACACTCTACTTTACTGTAGGCTGTTGTAAAACTAGGCAGATATCTAGATGAGTTGATGTACTCCCTGGAAAACCTCAGTGTACCCCCAAAAGTTAACAAACACTGAATTAGAGGGTCACTTTGAGGAGAGAGATTGATTTGACTCAAACATAATGGAACAAAGGAAACTCAAGAAATAGCAATTGAATTTTTGGGTGTCTGCTCTGGGTTCCATCTCTGATGCACTTTGCAAGCTTGACAATATTAACGAGAAGGGGGCCATTGGTAATGGTGACTGTAATGGCTCTGTTCAGTAGTTGAATCTAAACTCCCCAGCCTGTGGGTACCTACTTGAGAAAACCAGTACAAGTTGACCCTGTAGTCCAGCACACTCTGGTCAGCAACATCCGTGGTTCAGCATGATTTTGGTTAGCGGGATGTTCACTTATCATGTGTGTGGCCAAGTTTCCTGTGGTTCCATAAAGTTTGTTTACAGCCACCAGTACTGGCTCTCCATGTTGTCTGCTGTTATGTAGCTTTCGTTTACCCCTAAATGTCTCTTGTGAGCTCAGAAATTAGTGTTAGTGTTGGTAATGCTGTTAGACAATATTGACCCTCACTGGTCCAGCAAATTCTCAGGATCAGCACTGGTTATGCCAGACTAGAGAGGTTCAGCCTGTAACCTTGTTTTGATTGCCAGCACCACCAGCTGTTGTCTTAGTTCACCTCCTCCACTGAGCTATTAATTAGAACAAAAGCTAGTATAGTAGTGATGATAGTATAATCAATACCATGGTGACAGTCCCAACCTGGAATCTCTGGGATATATCTCAGACACCAAGTATTAGTCTCGGAGGGGCAGCCGGGTTAGTTTGTAGTTTCACAAAATCAAGCAGTGCGGAAGCACCTTAAAGACTAACACGTTTATTTATTAGGTATTGAGGTTTTGTGTTAAGACCCACTTTCTCAACTTCCACGTGTTAGCTTTATGTATGGGAGAAAGAGACAGTGTTTAAAAAAGTGGGGCAGGGGGGCGAAAGTGAATAGACGGAAGAAAGTGCTACTGACCTGTGCTGTCTTTTCTACCTAGATAAGATGCGCTTGTCTACAACAGATGAGCTGCTATGTAGGGATGAACTGTTGAAACAGCGAGCCCACTACTGGTATGTTTTCACTTGGGTACACCTGGGAGCAATGGATCAGGGAAATTCACTCTTCTGAAGGGGGTGCAGGCTAGGTTAGTCTCTATCTGAAGACCTTCCAGGAGCATGGGCCTTGCTGTGGGTCTTTAAAAAATAGCAACGTTCACCCTCAGTGCAGCTCTTGTGCCTGCTGAGCTAGGAAGTCATCTAACTGAACTGTATTCGTAGCCTTTACTCCACCAACTGAACTCACTGTTAAGACCAAGCTTACGAGAGAAAATGTGAAGCTAATGAGACCCAGGGCATGCCTTCACTTCCGGGAAGATCGACCGGTCAGGGTTGATCTTCTGGAATTCAATTTCATGCGTCTGGTAGAGAGACGCAAAATAAATCTGTCAGGAGTCGGAAGTTGATCCCTATACACCTGGCGATTGCAAGGAGTAAGGGAGGTTGTCAGTGCTGCCACCCCACTCTGACACTCCAGGTACAGAAAGTGGGGGCCCATCAGACCTTAAGAATATCTTGTCTGTAAAAGGCTTTGCTTAAAAAGCTCTCCAAGGTCACAGATTCCCTGACCCTGAGGGGTCGTCGCTGCCACCACCCAAGTGAAAAAAAGAATTCAACTCAGTAAGACACACTTGGGATATTTCCTTGTGGGGTACCCCAAGCTCTTAGGAGCTTAGAAACAAAGAGCTGTAATCAGATAGTTGAACTTTCAGTCTAAGGCGTGAATATACCGCAGACCCCTCTCAGGACACAGAAATCAGATAATTTGCTTAAGAAAGTAATTAAATAGCTCTTTTAGCTGATCTAACTGAAATGTAATAGTATTTTGCTCCACCCGAGGAACCCAAAATTATTTTATAACTCGTGAATATATTAAAGCCTTGCAACTCCCTTGAGAGACAGGGATGTATTAGCATCTCCATTTAAGAGTTGGAGAAACTGCATCACAGAAAGAGTAAGTGATTTCCCAACGTATCTGCAGCCAATCTGTGTGATAGTGGAAACCCAGGTCTCCTGATTGCCAAACTTCAATCCTTCCTGGGTAATATTGTTAACCACATGTTGGTTATCAGATCAGTTTATTTGTAGCATCAGTGGAAAATATTGTTTTCACCAGCAGAGCAACTTACAAAACCAGTTTTCCATTATATGTGAAGGAGTTTAAAATGAATAGCCTGTGTCACCAATAGTGTTAAAATAAATTCTTTCTTTGAGATAGAGTGGAAAAAACGTCAAATTGTCATGAAAACACATTTAGGTTTTCCAACTAAAAGCATTCGGAGGGCCTGATTCTTCAAGGTGCTGAGTATCCTCAATTTCCATAGGTGAAAACCCTGAGGACTCATTATTGGATCTAGGAGACGTGAATCATACGCATTGTTGTCACGTCACGTTCCTGCTATTGCAGGTTTTTACACTGAAGTGTATTTTTCAAGGAAAAATTTGAGTATGTGTGAGATAGTGACAAAGGCTTTGTAAAGGAATCAACATAATAAAATATATCTTCATTTTATTCTGAATCTGCTGTTTGTCAAAGCAGTATCATCACTAAGCAGAGAAGATAATGCACTATTTTTCTTTTATAAAGTCATTATAATTATTATATTCACTCATCAGCAAATTATCACATTCAGGATAAAACAATTGCACTGTTCTTTTACCTGTCTTTTATAAGTGCTCTAGCCTACTCAGTCGGCTGACTTAAATAATCAATTACACTGTGTTTATTACCGCTTTACTTTTTAACACTCCTGTGAATGCTTTTTATAGGTTTGCAGCTGAATGAGCCTTTGAATAATAGGCTTTGATAGCTGATCTGATGATATTCATTTGGATGACACTGTATGAGGAATAGAACTTGTACCAAGATGAACACCTTCTTCATCTGAAAACATTATCTGTTCCGTTAGGTAGTGTCAGGTTAAAAGCTAGCTTTTTGTGAGGTACCAAGCAGACTGATTTCAGAAGATGCTCAGCACCTTTCAGTGTTGATTCCTGCTCTTATGCATGGTTTTAACTGACAGGACTCTAAATTTGATGACGCAATGTGACGCTAGGACAGGATATACCTATATTTTTGCTCAAAAGTGCTATCCTGTCATGAGATAGTTAAGCAATAGTGGAAGTTTATATTGAGACCTCATCCTGCAGCTTTTACTAATGTGAGTAGTTCCTACAGCACAGGTAATTCCAGTGATGTCAGGGCAACTACAAGTGAGTAAGGCAAATAGGATTTAGCCCCTGATCGTGCAGGCCCTTGTAAGAGGAACCCTCCAATCAATGGGGAAAAATGGGGCGGGGGTTAAACTTCATTATGTAATTTAAGGAGGCATGTTTGGGTTTTTAATTTGCGTGTGCAAGGGTGACAGTTGAAATGGAAAAAATACAGCATATGGAATATTATCTGTTGGAGGGGGTAAGAGAAGGTCCAATATCCTTTTTCTACCCCTTGACCTCTTCTGCCCTATGGTTCAGTGTTGCAGTGGGGTTACATTATCTTTCCGGGTTACCACTCTCTTCTTTTCTCCTCTTCTTCCTCTTTCCTTCTTGACTTCCCAGACTCATAAATATCATCAGACCTGTTGGTTCAGGTGTCTAAAGGCCTGTTTCTTGCAAAGAGTACCATGTAACTCTTCGACAGGTCTGAAAAAGGAGATTTTTCTACAGGCTGCTTGCATTGGGAATTTGTCTGTATCTGTTGAAAATATAGTGACAGAGAGGTAGCTGCGTTAGTCTGTATTCTATCAAAACAAAACAGCAGTCACGTAGCTCTTTAAAGACTAACAAAATAATTCATTAGGTGATGAACTTTCGTAGGACAGAAGTGGGTCTGTCTCATGAATGCTCATCTCCTAATATATTATTTTGTTAGTCTTTAAAGTGCTACATGACTGCTGTTTTGTTTTGTTGAAAATATCTGCTGTGCAGAGCACGCTTCTCTTTTAGAAGATGTAGAATATTTAATAGAAAAATACCTTCTAGGTAAGAGAGTGTGAAGTATTTTTGATTTTCAATATCTAGGTGAACATATGGCCCATTTTACAAACATAAGGGCTCAAGTATAATTTTTTTTTCTTATTTTAAACTTGAATGACAAAAATTTAGTATCTCTCTTTACAAGGTACCTGGCAAGATTTAGAGACCGAGCGTCTTGGAGGAATTATTATGGAAAATCAAGGTTAGCTTGTAAGTTGTCCTAAAAAAATTAGTTTGCTTACGAACACCACAATTTCTAAAACTCTCAGTTGAACTATGAAACAAAACCAGCTATGCCTTCATTTTGAACACTCAGGCGTCGCTGCACCCAGACTAGGCTGGCCAGTTCTGCACAGCATTGCTTCCAAGATGTCATCAACTGTTAATCAACAGTTTGAGGCCATCAGTTTCAACTCTGTCTGTACAAGGGTTTGATGTAAGTTAATTGACCAGGGCACGGAGGTGAATGAAATACATACAGGGATGGATTTTAAAGCAGAAGGCAACAACTGTAACTTTTTACTTTGAATGGTGGGGAGAGGAGCATGTGCCAAAATAATGGGTGTGTTTGTGTGTTCGTGGTTTCTGTGCCAGGTAGCTAATACTGATGGGTTAGACTGGAGTTAATGCTAGGGGTCAGCCCGCTGTAGATCATCTTGCCCTTTCCCCACCAAGAGGAATGAGGGTATGTGGGAAGGGTAGCTCAGTTTGCAAAGATTTAAGGCCTCATTTCTTTCTCCAGGCTAGTAGGGTGCATCTGGATCTCATTTACCTCTTGGGGCTGGACTGTCTTTGGCTTTCACTTGCACTGGCCACAGGTGACCCCCTCATTTATAAACGTAACGTCTGAATTCTACACTTGTTCCTTATTCCTCTAACATGAGGTGTGCAGGATGCGGCGAGGAAAAAAAAAAGCCACCGGTCACCCCGATAGAGAAATTTGTTAGTTTCAAATAATTGAAACATGGAGATATCTCAGAAAACTGGAAGCGACCTTGAGGTCTGAGTCCCGTCCTCTGCCCTCACAGCAGGACCTATCACCATCCCTCACATATTTCTATTAAATCTAACCTGCCTCCAGCCCTTGAAAGCCCCATCAAGGATCAAGCTCACAACCCTGGATTTACAAGGCCAGTGCTCTAACCGCTGAGTTATTCCCTCCCACCACTGGATGGTTGGTCAGAACGACACTGCCTTAGAAATGGCATTCATACGCAATTTCCGCCGTGGATTGTGGAGAGCAGGGGCGCAACCACAGAATGGCTGTTGTGTACGGTGAGGGCATCGGCTGCAGGAAAGGAGGAGCAGGAGGGAGTCCAGGCAGTCATAGCCGGGAGAGGCCGAGAATTCTCCCCTTGTGCCTGGGTGTTGAGGAAAATGTGGAGGGAATGTTCCCCTGCGTTCTGGGTGAGGGTAAGCCCTAGAGCATCCACGCTTGCCCTTGCTCTGTTTTCTTTTCGCCGCATCCATCAGTGGAGATTAGGGATGAGGGAAGTTGTAACTGTTAGCTGTATGCTGAGAATACCTGCCAAGGGCCAGCAAAACTAGTGAATTTGGTATGCAGCACCTACACCCAGATTACCAAGTCATTTTAACACAGTTATTACATGGTTATCATTCAGTGCTATTTGCCATTGGAAGGTGAACTGTTTGGGCATTTTCGAGTAAAGTCTAATTCAAAATAATGTTGGGCACCTATATTACTAGCAGTCCCCTGAGAGTCATACGCGTTAATATGAGGAAGATATTTACATATTCTTTTAAACTTCTGTAATTTTTACTTTCTTCCTTACATTTAAGACTGTTCTCTTCCTCCTTCCCTGCCAAATTGCTCCTTGACTTTCACTTTCTATTAATCATGCTAATCTTTTCCTTTTAATACATTGAAAGCATCTGTAGATTTGGAACCAAGAACAGGTGGAGTATTCAGGCATCACAGCGACATGATGAAAGACCCTTGACTGAAACAGCTTATCACAGATCTATAATTTTATAGTCTGCTGCCAACTGGTTATTTTTGGAAATAACTTTCTGGTGGTCTGCTTAGGTCAGTATGCGATAAGTTGCTGTTTGTGCATTCTGTATGTCTATGGGCATTGGCCCGGAGCCATTGAGGCATTGAAATGATGGACACTGATTAAGTTGCCTCTTTGTTGAGGGCACGTTAAATTACTCAGCGTGGTTTGGCTGATGCCCTGCGGAGCTTTCACTGTGCATGCTGCACTGGATGGCAGGTTGCTGTTGCTGTATTCCAGATGGTTAGGACCACATCATGTGACGTGTGGTGGTACTGGCTAGAGTTTGAGAGCTTATATGACTGCGTTGCCACTCAGGCATCTCGATTGGCAGCTTGCTGTCACCACAGTGCAACTCGTAAAGGAAGTGCCTTGCCTTGGACAAAGTTAAGTTCTTGATATCCATGTTACTGCACTTCTGTTCACCCTCTTCATGAAAAATATTGCACTTGTTTTATTTATTGATGTGGATGCAGCCAGCTTACAGTGCTCTATAATGCCAAGGGGGTATTACTGGTGTGTAAGCATGCTTCAGATACACTTTCCAGGTTGGTCAGTTGTAGCATTTCTTGCAGCCACCGCAACATGTCAGGATATCAAACTTTTATGTTGGCTTGAGGTGGTTGTATCCAAGGCTTACATGCTGTGGTTGGATAGCTACTCATGGCAGAGCCCTCAGATCTCTTTCTAGCAACTTGCTTAGGGATTTTCTTTTTCATTAAATGGTTTGAAATGGCTTTTACTGACAATATTTGTCTTAAAACTTTTCTTAAAATTGTATTCCTTTCTCCATTTTTTATTTGTGCATATCCACTTTATTTTATTCTTCTGTGGCCTTGTTTTGTCTTCAAGTGTGTATTTGCTTATGTCTATACTAGACATAGAAGTAGACTGCCAATATGCAATTTTAGCTCTGCCAGTTGCGCAGCTAAAATTGACTTATCAGCAGTTGACTTCAGTGTCTGTCTATACGGAAGAAGGTTGATGGGAGTGTTTCTCCTGTTGATCTTCCTTAATTCTTGCCACTTGTGAAGAGTTCTGGGGTTGACTTTGACCCCGGGAAGTGCCATTTCATGTACGAGGGAAACAAAACCTGGAAGATCAACCCTGAGTGGACTGATCTTCTGTGGTGGTATAGACATAGCCTTAGTTAGCAAGCAAGCAATGTGGACTAGGTCTTTCTTCTACTCTCTAATACTCTCCTGCTTTCAGTATGCTCAAACTGACTAGAATCATGGTCTGTCAATATTTTGCCTGTGGTGGTAGCAACTGAGTGAAATTAACTCAGGGAATGTCCACGCTACTGGGAAGACCAGCGCAGGCTGGGTGAGTATTCTGTTCATGTCCCTTGACCAATATTATATATACGATTATGTGCTGGCAGTGCCCCTCTACACAATGTACATTGGACAAACCAGGCAAACACTTTGCCAAAGAATGAATGGACACACAGCAGACATCAGGAATCTCAATACACATAAGCAGGTCAGTGAGCGTTTCAATAGAGTGGACCATTCTGTTAAAGACCTGAGAATGTGTGTCCCACAACAGAGACTTTAAAAACAGATTACATAGGGAGATTTATGAACTGGGCTTTATATTAAAATTTGACACATTAACACTTGTTATGAACAAAGACAACAATTATCTCGCTCATTACAAGGACTGCTTCCCTTCCTTTGATGTTTGTAATGATCTCACTAAACGTCCTCCACCCCTCACTCCCCTCCTTCAGTTCTTGTATTTGATCTGTCAGTTTTCATTGCAATTTGTTTGGACTGCTGAGCTATATACCTGGGTCGTGACTGGATCTGAAGAAGTGGGTCTGTCCCACGAAAGCTCATCACCTACTAAATTGTCTAATTAGTCTTTAAAGTGCTACGACTTTTGTTTTTTGTTTTATTATGGACTAGCTAATCTAATCCAGTGCTTGTTTTTTTTTTTATTTTTAAATCAACCTGCAAACTTTGAGGTCAGTGTTTGTCAGTTGCTTTTGTATAGATGACTTAATTATTTGCAGGGTTGGAGGCTATATTAATTACATTTTAATAAAATTTTTAGTTGGTATATTTTATTTAATCAGGAAGCTGCACTCCTTAATCACACTGTAAAGGAAGAAAGTTCAGCAATAGGCTAGCTGTGGTCTTCTCCCATTTATTTCCATTAGACATATTTTCTGCTCGTACATTGTATGCTAATTGGATTTCTGAACCATTTCCCTTTGTTATTTGGAACTACCTGTTCTTGACATGAAATCTTTAGCAGAGGAAGATTATCAGTTAGTGCAGGGGTGGCCAACCAGTTAGGGACTACGAGCCGCAGATAGTGTGCAAAGAACCACATATTATATATTTTTTTCTCTCTATGTCTGTATCGATAGATGCAAATATATAATACACGGCCCAATATGCTTCTGCTTCCCTCCTCCATAGCCAGGCACCCCAGCCCTCCACCTCTAACTCAATGCCTTCCTGATCCCCCAGAGCCAGGCATCCCGGTCCCCTGCTCTAACTCAATGCTGACAACTCATTGGAGCCGTCGCCACTGCCGCCACATGCTTCTCCCACCGAGCACTGGGGCATGTGCATGGAGCAGCGCTCCTGGTGCACGGCTCCGAGAGGAGCTGCATTTAATGGCTCCAAGAGCTGCATGCGGCTCAAGAGCCATGGGTTGGCCAGTCCTGAGCTAATGAGTCATCTAGCGCTGTTTTCATTGCTTGCCACTGACTCCTATAGTAACATTTTTTTTGCAGCTGTAAGTGAATGTTTCTGTTTTAATGCTGATGATATTGGCATTTATCAAAGACGTTTATATTCATGTTCCAAACGACTCATGGGATTATTCTGCCTGTGGAAAGAGTTTGGAAACTGAGCTACATTTTTGGAGAATTGTTTCTAACACTCGCGCTTCCTTCAATATTGTGTTTGCTCCCTCCCTCCCTTTTTAGGCCCATATTTATCATCCCCCGTGTTCCCCTGGCTTTCAGTCAAATGTTGCTACATTTCCTTCTTTGAACACTAGCAGTCTAAGGCAGTGGTACCCAAACTTTTTGGCATCATGCCTCCCTTGTGATTTTTGAGAAACCCTCACGTCCTCCCCACCTCTTCTTTACCATCATCCAACCCCTCTTTAATATTAAAGAATTCAATTCATAATTTAAAATAAACACAAATGCTTGATATAAAAATGACATTTAAAATTAAAAATAGGCACAGATAATTTTTCTTGGCCCCTTGTGGTTGACTGGTGCAACACTACCTGAGCCCCATGCCAGCCTCCAGAGCTATCTGCGCCCACTGCCCCCTCGCCTGAGACCTGCCCTGCCAGAGCTGCCCGCCTGAGCCCCATGCTTCAGGGACCAGCCACCCACTTGCCTGCCAGCTGCCCACCTGCCCGCCAGCTGTGACGAGCTGCCCACCCACCAGCTACCCACCCCAGACACCTGAGCTGCCCACCCAACCCTCATGCTGCCAGGGCTAGCCACCCATCCGCCATCCTGAGCTTCCTGAGCCTCATGCTGCTGGGGCCAGCCACCCAAGCCCTGCTCTGCCAGAGCCAGCCACCTGAGGAGCTGGCTTGCCACCTGACACCTGCAAGCCCCCCACCTGAGCCTCTCCCCTGCCCTCCTACAAAGCCACACAGCCCCAACCCCTCATCTAACCCCATCCTCCTCCTCCTCCCCGCAACCCATACTCACTCTCATTTGAAGAAGGCAGCCAGCTCCACGTGGGTCTTTGCCAGTTGCCTGCTTTTTATTGAAGGTTCGCCAAGTCACCCACGTAAAATGGCAGGAAGCAACGGCTGGATCTTTCTTCAGGTGGGGAGAACGATGGAGGGGGCTGGGTTACCTCATGCCTCCGCTGGAATTTCTTCATGTCCCCCCAGGGGAGCACACCCCACAATTTGGAAAACTGTGGTATAAGGCTTCCTGGGCTAGGATCTGGATGTGGCCCTGTGGAATCCCAGCTGTGTGCTCTCTCCATGGTGTGGGGATTTGTGCTTTTTCAATTTGGTCAGGCACAATAAACCCATTGCTTCTTGTGGGGATAGTGGCTGTGTGAGGAGGGTAAGCTCCACACTGAGGTTAGGCCTTATTTTTACACATTCTACAATTTAGCCCTCAGGACCTGCCCTGCCACTGGTTATTCCTGCTCTGCCTATGGCCTCTTTCCCCTGCTTTAAGACTCTCAGAACAGAACTTAACAAGGTATTTACCAATATTAAGATCCATGGATTTTGCTTCTCGCAATGTCTGGGAGCTGTGCGTGACCTAATCAAACAAAGGGAACAGAGAGGGTAGAACAGAGGGACTTGCATGGAGTCCTGAGTAAATTTGTAACAAAGTTTCAGAGTTTTCAGCCATCTCTTTCCTCTTTTCCAAATCCTGCTTTCCTTCCCACTGTGGCATGCGGTGAAGGAGAACATATCGTTCTAAATTAGGCAGTTGGATTTGAACTCTTCTGCCATCGTTGCCGTGATCAGGTTGCCTGTGCTTTATATTTTCTAGTCTGGCAGAGGCGAATATTCTGCTTTCCTGAAATCCTGTTGATTGTTTTTAGGTACTGATTTACCTCTTGAAAATGGTAAATGAGTTGACTGTAGTGAGGCTCTTTGAGCCTCTGATCTTCCCAAATTCTTCTTGCAGCCATTAGTCTTGAAATGTGATGAAGTTTTTGCTGCATGGATCTCTTGAGCTGCAAAGGTCTTAAACACAAGAGCATATGTTGGTGCTTCACAGAGGGTGCTCCCCTTTCAGAAGGAATATAATTCTTCTCGTGTTTTATAAGCCATCTCTTATCCAGAAGGGACAGGTTCCAAGACGCCTCACAACGCCTGTGGGTGTATATAAATAGGGATCAGTTCGTCTGACGAAATGCAGCTGTCTCTAAAATGGAGCGGGATGGCACTGGGTTTTAGGAAGGGAAGGCAGAAAAAATGTGCTCTGAGATGAGAGGGCAGCTGAGCGATATTTTCAGTACTAAGTAGTGTTATTTCTTTTCCCTTCCTTTTGCATGTTAGAGCCTCAGGATCTGACAAACACATAGAACTCTCTGTTTGTGACAACCTTGGCTGCTCGATAAGTGGTAAGAGTGGACCCTTCTTTGAAATGGGTCTAGGTCTGTAAGCCCACAACAGAATTCCTGGCTTGTGCTCCTTACTCTCAGAGCTGCCTACGCTGTGGCACAGCCCTCCCGCCCCTTTACAGCTGTGGGCAGACAGAGCAGCGCTGCTGCTGTGTTTCAGAGGGGCCCGGAGCTCTGCCAAAGTAGCGGTTGTGGTTGTCAGGTCTCCCTGGCCCCCTTTGTTGTCATCGCCCCCCCCACCGCCCCCCGCTGTCAGTGGGCCGTGGGGTGTCTCGGCACACAAGCACCGTTGTCCAAAAGAGCTTGTGTCTAACAGAGCATGTATTATTTTAAAATGTGTATTAGGTCAGTAAATAAATTACCTAACAGCAAAGCAGTCCTGCAGCACTTTAAAGACTAACAAAATAATTTAGGAGGTGATCAGCTTTCGTGGGACAGGTGCACCTCTTCAGATCTGGAAAATAGACCCCAATATGTAAAAAGAGACACATCTTCCATTTTTTTGCCTCTTTGATCTACCTTCAGAGGGCCATAAATCTCATCATAAAAATTAATGTTTCCAGAATCAGGCCCCTTGACAGGTAGAGGTTGTGCTAGGACAGAGCATGTATGATCTTTTTTTCTCCCTCCTGTGTTTGGTCTATACTATTCCTCACTTCAGTGTATGAAGAATAACTGATTTGTCAGAGGCAAATAGGACATTTACTTTTTTGTCTTCAAATTTCTAAGCTGTGGGTTTAACACATTTAGTCTTGAATTTATGTATGCCTAATAGCCTTAGCATGCTTAGCTACAGTCGGCTTAGTAAATTTATAATCTTTGTAGTCTTGAAGTTTCAGACCCTATTAATAAACCACTTGGAAGTTAGCAAATACAACAGTAAATAACTGCTTTAATCAGTGTAATTCAAGAGATTAATTTTCTAATTTCATGTGACTAAAGTTCTTTATAAATAGTTTTCATTCAGATACTTAACATACATGGTCCTTTTAGGGAAAAAGGACTTATTTCCTCTGTAACGAAATGGAGATTGCTATATAATCCATTAGAAATTGGACATTTTTCAAATAGTCCTCTTCTAAAAGACTAATATTCAATCAGATTCCGTGTCCTTTGCTTGGGGACACCAGCAGTGTCTTTAAATTAAAATCTTTTAAAATTAGATTGCCACTGCAATTTTTCCCTTATCATTATAAAGATCTAGACATAGAGTAGATCAGTGTAGGTAACTGTTATGGTAATCCCTGATTACCAAGCCTTTCAGTTATGATCAGAATTTAATTTCTGCTCTTTATGACCTTAGTGAGTGTTGCTTCTGTGGCAAAGGTTGGCAGAGAGCCTAATTCGTCATGCATTGCATGACATCCTGCGTCATGTATGTTGGTCTGGAGCAAACGAATTTTTTACCAGAGCAGCTAGAAGTGGTAGAGGGCATTCCAGTCCTTTCCAAAACAACTCAGACCCTTCAAAGGCTGTGAGTCCTTTCTGAGAGGGAGTCCCATAAATTTGGGGGAAAACATCCGTCTGCTTGAACAGAGAATATGAATATGACATACATTCAGGGGTTTGGAATCTGCTTGCTGCATAGGGCTTTAACATGCTACTTTCTCATTAAAATGAGAACAGAACCCATAAGATTAGATTCTGCGACCCTTACATGCCTTGTCGTACTTATTTGTGTAGCTGTCCTGAAGGAACTGGACGACTCATCAGAGTAAATTCTATTTTGTGTGAATAAGGGCTACTCTTATTGAAGGAGGAGCATGTTAGTGTCCCCATGCACCAGCCAGAAAACAAATGCTTCTTCATATTTTGTTTTGAATGAAGTCACTGATCATGAAAAGATTTTTTTTTTTATGTTTAGTTCCATTCTTTTATTTTTTTTAAGTCAGTGTTTTTAATTTTTTTTAATTTGTGCTGTCTGTAGTAGGAGTCTTATGAAACTTATTAAAAAAGTTTAAGAACTTCTAAACATTGGTATCTCAAACACATGCTGTACCTCCGGTCAGACTTGGTGTTCACGATAATCCTGTTGGCCTTGGAATCAAGGCATATTTAATTCCAAGGACACCAGTGGCTATCAGTGCTGCAGTCTAAGAGATATGGCACACATTCGTTTGCTCTGAATCCTCACTCATGCTGTTCTTGAAGTCCTTACCCCCAGATATTCTGAAACAAAACTAAGATAAAGTTGCATTTCACATATTTGTTGTATCTACTTTCTCACCCCCGTTTGCTAAAACGCCTAAGAAAATTGAAGAAGAGAAATATACCACTGTAACTTGGAAGGCTGCTGCTTCTGTGGTGTATTTTGACAGCGTAACAGGCATCTCTAGAAATGTTTTATTTCTGAACAACAAGATTTCCTAAACAGAACACTTAGAATGTAACAAATAGGTGAAAGATGCAATCACTCTGACTTCACCTGAAAGTTAATTGCTCCTCACCGGCAAATTTATGTGATAATAGTTCTTAGTGAAAAATGTTTGTTTGTTGCCAGTTTTGTCCTGAAATTTGCAGTATTGAAGCGTACGCAGAGCATCAAACAGACAGGCAGTCAGTGAAGCAAACTTAGGAGGAGAGCTGTGCATCCAACCAAGACAGATGGATCAGTAGTTAGGCTTGGGTTTACATGGTTTTCACTTGTCATTGACTTTCTTTGTTGTCCTCCGTCGAAAGCACACTCAAGGCATGACTGAAAATAGTCTTTGTACTTCTGAAAATGTTCGGAAAAGCTTAAGCTGTGGAGGAACTAAGGGTGATGTCTTCACAGCAGCATTATTCTGAAATAAGCTACTCCAGAAGACATATTCCAGAATAGTTTATTTTGAAATAATGCTGCTACATGCAAAATGCATTTGGAAATAGTGCTTAGGTATTTCAGAATACATTGTCTGCACACATAGAGCCTCTTTCAAAATAGAGCCATTGGGTGCACTATGGCTTTTTTTGAAATAGGTTCTATTCCCTGTCTCTATAACCCTATTTTGAAATAGGTGCTATTCCTCATGCAGCGAGGTTTACCTATTTCAAAATAAGGCAACTACTATTTTGAAATAGTGGTTGCATTATGTAGACACTAGCTAAGTTATTTTGAAATAACAGCTGTTATTTTGAAAAGACTTTGCTGTGCACAAATACCCTAAAACAAGAAAGCGTGCTTTTGTTATAAGGAAAGCTATATCAAATATGCCTTACGTAGCAAGCCATTTTCATTTCCAACAGTATCATATTCTGTAATCAGTATATCCTCTTTAGAAGGTCTGTTGTTCTTTTTAAAGTTTAATTTTGTCCTTGGTTTTAGTGATCTTGTGCATTTCACTTATCCATGTTCTTTTTTTAAATTCCTAATAGATAAAGATATAGAGTCTAAATCCACAGCCTCACAGTATAATGGCTTGGTCATCAAATTGGAAGTGCTCTGTAACTTATGAATACAGTATGTTGCCTAGTTATTGGAAAAAATACTATATGGATCTGCCAGTTTAGGTTAATGTGGGAAGAAAGCAATAACGTTGTTTGGAAAGAATATCAAGATGAGCCCCTTCTCAGCAAAAAAACCTTGGGTAGTTAAGAGCCAGTGCCTGGACAGGGAAGGCCTGGGAACCAGCAAGTCAAAATGATGAGTACAGTTTAAAAACAGTATTGTGTGTAATTGCTGTATGTTGACAGAAGAGAGCTCCACAATCAACACCTTGAACAAGTGGCTATCCGCACTGGTGCTTCCATGGGCAAATCTTAGTTGCCCAGGAGTGTGTCTCTTTTCAGAGCAAAAGTGGTAGTGCAGAAGTAGCCTGAAAGACACACATCCATTGAATTGTCTGAAGTAATTAGGTATACCTAGGGTCCTGTCAGTGTCTGTAGATAGGTACAGGTTGATTTTTAAACCTCCTTTTCTATGAATTCTGTGTTCCGACTGCAAAACTAAACAATGTGTTTTTGGAAGGTGGTATTATGGGGCAGGGAATAGCTCAGTGGTAAGAGCATTGACTGCATTGGCCTTGTAAATCCGTGGTTGTGGGCCCAGCCCTTGAGGGGAGCCTTTCAAGGGTTTGGGACAGGCTAGATTAAAAAAAAAAAAACCCCTCAAAGGGATGGTGATAGGTCCGGCTGTGAGAGCAGGTGAGTGAATTCAGTGACCTCTCATGGTCCCTTCCACATCTGTGATATGACTATGACTAATTGTGGGTCACAGACCTGCACTGGGAAGAGCTTCAGGTTTTGAGTTCAGCCAGACCTGCGGGGCAAGCATGGTTGGTACAAGTGATACCCTAGACTCAGCTGAAATGCGGGAGAATTTTAGAAATCTACCCAGGATATGTCAAGTCATGAGGCCAAAGATCTAAGGATGAGCAGAGAGACCTGGAAGGGGGCAAAAATGTGATGCTAGCCCTGTAACTCAGCTTAACTTCTGTACCGGTAAAGACGACAGAGCAAATAATTAAGAAATAGATTTTCAGACATCTGAAAATAAGGTGATTAGTAATTGCTTCTTCAGATGCTGTTGTTTGTGGAGCTATAGATAAACACAGCTACCACTCTGAAGCCGTGTCTACATGTGCCAGCTACTTCGAAGTAGCCGTGCCAACTTCGAAATAGCGCCCGCCACGTCTACACGTGGCAAGCGCTGTTTCGAAGTTGAAATCGACATAAGGTGGCGAGACGTCGAAGTCGCTATCCTCATGAGGAGATGGGAATAGCGCCCTACTTCGATGTTGAACGTCGAAGTAGGGCACGTGTAGCCGATCAGTGTCCCGCAACATCGAAATAGCGGGGTCCACCATGGCGGCCATGAGCTGAGGGGTTGAGAGACGCTCTCTCTCCAGCCCCTGCGGGGCTCTATGGTCACCGCATGCAGCAGCCCTTAGCCCAGGGCTTCTGGCTGCTGCTGCTGCAGCTGGGGATCCATGCTGCATGCACAGGGTCTGCAACCAGTTGTCGGCTCTGTGGATCTTGTGCTGTTTAGTGCAAGTGTGTCTGGGAGGGGCCCTTTAAGGGAGCGGCTTGCTGTTGAGTCCGCCCTGTGACCCTGTCTGCAGCTGTTCCTGGCACCCTTATTTCGATGTGGGCCGCTTTGGTCTGTAGACGCTCCCCTGCAGCGCCTACTTCGATGTGGTGCTGCCCAACGTCGACGGCACCAGCCCTGGAGGACGTGTAGACGTTATTCATCAAAATAGCTTATTTCGATGTCGCTACATCGAAATAAGCTATTTCGATGTAGCATTCACGTGTAGACGTAGCTTGAGATAATCAGTTCCTTGTATTTAGTTGTGACTTGGGTACCTTTCCCAGACCTGGGGAAGAGCTCTGTGTTCCTCTCAAGCTTGCTTCTCTCATCAGCAGAAGTTGGTCCAATAAAAGATATTCCTTCACCCGTCTTGTTCCTCCAAATCAATGTTTTTATCCTTAGATTTGCACGAAAGTAAAAAGGGGCATCTGTGCAAAGAGAGAGGGGTCGAATATGTGTTCACTGATTAACTGAACTGACCTCAGCTTTGGTAGTGTGGTCCAAGGTGAGCGGTAGTATCTGGAGTGGGAAGAAGATGCATTGAGAGGATCCAGTGGAGGGCAACCAAAATGGTTAGGAAGCTGGAGCACATGAGCTGTGAGAAGAGGCTTAGGGATTTGGGCTTATTTAGGGAGCAGAAGAGAAGAGTGAGGGGGGAGATTTTCTAGCAGCCTTCAGATTCCTGAAGGCAGGTTCTAGAGGATATGGAGAGAGGCTGTTCTTAGTAGCAATGGATGACAGAACAAGCAGCAGTGGTCTCAAGTTACAGTGGTTGAAGTCTGTGTTGGATATTAGGAAAAACTATTTCACCAGGAGGGTGGTGAAGCACTGGAGTGTGGTATCTAGAAAAGTGGTGGAATCTCCATCCCTAGAGGTTTTTCCTGGCTTGACAAAGTCCTTGCTAGGATGATTTAGTTGGGATTGGTCCTGCTTTGGGCAGGGGGCTGGACTTGAAGACCTCCTGAGGTCCCTTCCAGCCCCAGGATTCTATGATTTTAACATCTCTACTTATTTAGGGCTTCAGAGATCAAGGTCAAGACCAGCCCTTTAAATTCAATCTAGAAAGCTGTGGGCAGGTTTATAGGCAGGCTGCATTCTCTGCCAGCTTAAATGTTACATTTCTGGATTGATTTATACACCAGCGTAACTTTGGCATACTAGCAGCCTCACTGAACTTGTGTATTGGTATGAAGTGGTTTTTTCCTGTTCACAGGATTCGGACCAATGTTATCCTGGATTGTTGAAGCTCAGTGACTTCACCTGATTTTACAGTTAGCCCAGTGAATTAGTATTTATAACATGGCTTAGTTGTTGTTACAGATGTGAAAAGAGCTTTACTGCGTGTCCTTAATACTGTATTATAACACAACTTCACTCAGCAGACACGGTGTCTGCATGTTAGTTACTGCTTTTGTGAGATGAAGTTGGCAAACGAATCTTCATCAAGCAACTGATGAATACATCTGTGACTTTGTCATTTAAAACTAAGGTTAATAAGGTCAGACCCGAGTGGAAATCAACTGGTGGTCTTCATTGCAAAGGTAATGAGTCTTGCTTTTTAGTTTGCATGTATCTGTGCTTTAGAAATTGGCCAGATCAGTAGCTTAGAAATTGGCTACATTAGTAGCTGGATACAGATGTGAAGGAAATTATCCACTTTCTAGCTGTTAATTAGAATGTAGAA
Source organism: Carettochelys insculpta (assembly GCF_033958435.1). Taxonomy (NCBI): domain Eukaryota; kingdom Metazoa; phylum Chordata; order Testudines; family Carettochelyidae; genus Carettochelys; species Carettochelys insculpta. Next base: position 6,697,814 of record NC_134149.1, on the reverse strand, counting down.
CAAACAGATAATTGCTCTCTCATAAATGAACGTACTCACGTTCTCAAACATTTTAGATGTTTTCGTCTGTTTGCAATGTTACAATCTGAAATAATTCTATTATAACTTTAAATATCCGTGCAGCATGGTTAAGCTACGGCTTTGGATTTCTTGAGTAAGCCATTCACAGCTCTGCTGTTGTCCCTGAAGTTCACCCCTGTGCTGAGGGCTGGCACAGAACTTAACGACAGCTCACTTTCTCGTTAAGACCTAAAAAGCTTAAGTGGTGCAGAAGGAGAGAGGGGATGGAGTTGGGAGTTCTTGACCTGCTAGAAAGGGCAGCAGAGAGAGGAGCACAACTGTGAACAACTCCTCCTGCCTTACCGCCCCGCTTTATCCCCCCAGGTAATGTGGGATAGGGAGGAGAAGCAAAGGTTATGGGTTTTTGAGGCTGGAGGTGTGGCAGAGTCATGTGGTCGGGGGGAGACACTTGACAAGGTCACGTACCTTCTCTTATCTGTGTGCATTCCCCATTCCATATCAGTAAGAACTTTGGTTTACATGCACCACTGGTTGTTTCTGATACAACTGTTAAAAAAGTGAGTCAGCTGAACCTCTGGAATGGTGCATCTCTCATACTAGACATTTGCATTAATTAAAGAGTGACAGACCAGCTCCTCAGAGGGTGTCTACTTTTATAGTTCTATTGACTACCATGAAGAGATGCCTTGTCTTTCCTCAGCCGAGGATCTGACCTGAAGAAGTGATGTAATTCTGAAAACATGTGAACTCCTCCTATTCCTAGCCATACACTCTTGTCTATCACACTAAAGCTACGTCTACACGTGAAGCCTACTTCGAAGTAGCCTATTTCGATGTAGCGACATCGAAATAGGCTATTTCGATGAATAACGTCTACATGTCCTCCACGGCTGGCAACGTCGATGTTCAACATCGACGTTGCGCAGCACCACATTGAAATAGGCGCTGTGAGGGAACGTCTACACACCAAAGTAGCACACGTCGAAATAGGGATGCCAGGCACAGCTGCAGACAGGGTCACAGGGCGGACTAGCGCTTCCGGGGCAACAGCTAGCCGCTCCCTTAAAGGGCCCCTCCCAGACACACTCAGCCTGCACAGCACACGGTCTGAGGAGCCATAGGCACACAGACCTCAGGCGACGCAGTCATGGACCCCCAGCAGCAGCAGCCAGAGGTCCACCCAGCCCTCCCTGCAGGAGCAGGGCTCGTCCTGATCCATGCCATGCGGGAGGCAGCTGAGCACCTCCTTGCTACACTGGAGGAGGAGCGGCCTGCCGGGGAGCTGGACTCAACCCCCAACCGTGCAGCACCCCGCCCCGCCCCCCCCCCGCCTCACATGCCGCCGCCTGTGGAGCTACCCCACCAGCACCGACTGGTGGGAGCAGCTGGTGCTTGGGGAGTGGGACGACGACCGCTGGCTCAGGAACTTTAGGATGAGCCGGCAGACATTTATGGAGCTGTGCCAGTGGCTCACCCCCGCACTCAGGCACCAGGACACTGCCATGCGGTGTGCCCTCCCTGTGGAGAAACGGGTCGGCATCTCTGTCTGGAAGCTGGCCACTCCAGACAGCAACCGATCCGTGGGACAGCAGTTTGGCGTTGGCAAGGCCACCGTCGGGGCTGTCCTCATGGAGGTAAGAGGACCCACGAGGGGAGGGAGGGCAGGGGGGCCCTGGCAGGGCAGGGCAGGGGGGCCCGGGCAGGGCAGGGAGGAGGGGAGGGGAGGGCAGGGGGGCCCGGGCAGGGCAGGGGAGGGGAGGGCAGGGGGGCCTGGGCAGGGCAGGGCAGGGCAGGGCCACGCACACCCTGCTCACCCCTCATTGGTGCTCTCCCATGTGCTTTCCCTGCAGGTCGTGCGTGCCATCAATGCCCTGCTCCTCTGCAGGCTCGTGAGGCTGGGGGACCCAGATGCCACCATCGTGGGCTTTGCCACCCTGGGCTTCCCCAATTGCTTCGGGGCTCTGGATGGGACTCACATCCCCATCCGCGCCCCGCAACACAGTGGAGGACGCTACGTAAATCGCAAGGGCTACCACTCGGTGGTCCTCCAGGCCTTGGTGGACAGCTGGGGCCGTTTCCAGAACGTTTATGTGGGCTGGCCTGGCAGCACCCACGACGCCCGGGTTTTCCAGAACTCGGGCCTGTGCCGCCGGCTGGAGGTGGGGACCTACATCCCCCAGCAGGAGATCCCTGTGGGGGACACCACCATGCCCCTCTGCGTCATCGCAGATGCGGCATACCCCCTCCGGCCCTGGCTCATGCACCCGTACACGGGCCATCTCTCTGCCAGCCAGGAGCGCTTCAACCAGCGCCTGAACCACGCGCGCCAGGTGGTGGAGCGCTCATTTGGCCGCCTCAAAGGGCGCTGGAGATGTCTCCTGACCCGCCTGGATGCGGGCCCCAACAACATCCCCCAGATTGTGGGTGCCTGCTGCGCCCTACACAATCTGGTGGAGAGCAAGGGGGAGGCCTTTTTTCAGGGCTGGGCTGTGGAGGCTGGCAGGGCCGATGTGCAGCCACCCGCTGCCCCCAGTCGGCAGGTGGACCCCGAAGGGACCTGGGTCCGGGAGGCCCTGCGGGCCCACTTCGATGAGGCCGCGGGGTGAACTCTGCCAGGCCCCCCACTGCGCCCCCCCCCCCCCCTCCTCCACTGCACTCACTGCCCCTACGCCCACACCACGGAGCACCCAACAGCACCCCCCCCCCACTTTTCCTGGACAAATAAAAGCACGCACTTGTTTGTAAAATCAAACTGGTTTTCTTTTAACTAATACCAAACTATATACAGGAACTTCTAAGTATTAAAAGTGAAAAATAAAAAAGTATGCATATATTTACAAAAAAAACCCAGGGATTGCAAGGAAGGGGAGAACTATTTACGTGGGGGGGACGGGGGAAACGGGGGGCACAAATGAATAAGTCCAAACTATATAAAAGGGGGGGGGCCACGTCCTGGGCCCCACACCCCTGTAGTCCAGCACTGGGGGTGGGCAGCCGGGAGCCCCGCCTCGGCCGCAGCCCTGTCCGGGGCTGGCTGGGGGCCGGGCGGACCGGCAGATAAGTCCGACGAGTCTCAGCTGTCCCCAGGTCTCCCTCGGCGGTCCGGCCCTCGGTGGCGGGGCGACGGTGGACGGCGCGGCGACGAGCGGAGCAGCGGGTGGCGCGGCGGGTGGAGCACTCAGGGCGGGTGCAGCGGCAGCCAGTGCGGCATGGGGGGCCAGGTAGTCCACTAGCCGGTTGAAGGTGTCCGTGTAGGCCCCCCATGCCTCTTGGCGCCAGGCCAGCGCCCGCTCCTGGAGATGGAGGCGGCGTTGCTCCACCCGCAGCCGCTGGTCCGCGACCTCCAGCTGCCGGCGGTGGAGGGCCAGCAGCTGGGGGTCCGTCGCCGTCGGGTGGTGGTGCTGGGTCCACCGTCTTGCCTGCTGTGGGGCCGGTCGGTCCTCCGCCGAGGGGCTGGCCTGGAGCGATGGCCCCGGAGGGGATTCCGGGACCACTGATGCCTCGCCGGCGCTCTCCGGTCCTTCCGATGGTGCAGCTGCGGAACACAGGAGGTGGGGGAAGAAGAGTGGAGACAGGCGTTAGTGTGGGCCCTGAGCCGTGGCCCTTGTCCCCTCACCCCTGTGCTGCAGGTTCCCCATCCCTGTCCCCAGGAGTTGCTGCTGTGATGGGGTTCAAGGGTCCCCCTGCACTGCACCCCATCCCCCGGCGGGAGTGACTCTCACTTCACTCAGCAGGGTCTGACAGGAGAGGTTTTTTAGGCAACAGATGCCCAGTTTCTCCCAGAAGTGACAGTACAGCAGTCAGAGACAGTCCTTCCAACCCGTCCTGGGGAGAAGACCCCAAGGGGTGCCCCTCTGGGGTGTAGCTTTCCCCCTCCTCAGGCTGGCTGCCTTCCAGCTCTCCCTTCCCCTAGCCTCTACCTGCGGCCCGCCCCCCCGATTCAAAGCCAGCTCGGCTCCTCCCTCCTCTTTGTTCAGGGCAGAGGTGTAACCTGCCAGTTGTAGCCCCAGGATCATCCTTAGCCACTGGGAGCTATTCAGCTTGTTGCCCATATCTAGCCTGAGACTCGCATTTGCACTCCCCCCACTCCATCACATGCTGTTGCTGCTGCTGCAGGGTGTCCCACCCCCTTCTCCCGGGGGACCCTAGAGGTTCCGCTCCCCCCAGCCCCGGGGATGGGGCATGGCACTGTCGTGCTGGGCGGGAGCGGGCAGGGGCTGATGCACTCCTGTGAGGGACATGGCACTGCTGTCCTTGGGGCCATGGCCATCTGGGCATGTGGAGGGCCCTGGCCACATATCTATTACCCCCGCCCCTCAACCCTGGGGGTGTACACCGGGGGGGTACATAACTGTAGGTCCACTCCCACGGTTGGGGGACACCCGGGGGGCGGATGCCCGGCTGCTGCTCTGGGATGGCAAGAGGATCTGGAGCCCGGTGTCGGTGGAGGAGGAGTCCCCCTCCTCCTCCTCCTCCTCCTCCTCCTCCTTCTCCGGTGCCCCAGGGGTGGGCTCCAGGGGGGGCCCCCGGGGTGCAGGGCTTACCTCCGGGGTGGACTCCGGCTCCGGGGCCTGCTGGGGCTCCTCAGCCGAGGTATCAAGAGTGGCCGGAGGGGAGGAGGTGTGCCGGGGACCCAGGATGTCCCTGAGCTCCCTGTAAAAGGGGCAAGTGACGGGGGCGTCCCCAGATCGGCTGGCCGCATCCCGGTCCCGGGCGTAACCTTGCTGCAGCTCTTTGACTTTACTCTGGACATGGTCCGGAGTGCGGGCAGGGTGACCCCAGGCGGCCAGGCCCTTGACCAGCTGAGCGAAGGCATCTGCGTTCCGCTTCTTGCTCCCCATTACCTGAAGCACCTCCTCCTCACTCCAGAGCCCCAGCAGGTCCCAAAGCTCGGCCTCCATCCAGGAGGGGCCCCGCTGCCGCTTGCCGCCCTGGCTGCCAGCCTGCGAGCCCTGGCTGCCCTGGCTCCCCTTGGGTGGTGGTCCTCTGGGGGCGCTGGGGGGGCTGCCGGGCGGCCATCGCAGCTGGGGTGGCAGACAGTGGTGGCTCAGAGACATGCAGGCTGGCCATGTGTCTGGGCTGCCGCCTGCACGTTCTCTCAGCTTCCTGCACAGGAAAGGGAGGGGGAGGGGACCTTTAAGGGGCTGCTCCACGCGGCCACCAGTGAGCTGAGGGGCTGTAGAGAGCGTCTCTCAACCCCTCAGCTGATGGCTGCCATGGAGGACCCCGCAATTTCGATGTTGCGGGACGTGCAACGACTACACAGTCCCTACTTCGACGTTGAACGTTGAAGTAGGGCGCTATTCCTATCCCCTCATGGGGTTAGCGGCTTCGACGTCTCACCGCCTAACGTTGATGTTAACATCGAAATAGCGCCCAACACGTGTAGCCGTGACGGGCGCTATTTCGAAGTTAGTGCCGCTACTTCAAAGTAGCGTGCACGTGTAGACACGGCTTAAGTGTGAGATGCATTCTTGAATCTGATGAGCCAAATTGTCTCCTACAGGTTGAACCTCTCTCTACTGGCACTCTTGGGACCTGACCAGTGCCAAATGAGAGAATTTGCTGGATGACAGGAGGTCAATATTGTCTTGCACCTTACCAACACTATCACTGTTACTGGATTCTTAGAAGACATTTAGGGGTAAATTATAACTAAATAACAGCACAGAACACTGGGAGCCAGGACTGGTGGCCATAAACAAACTTCATGTGGCCAAGGAAAACTCAGCCAAACCCAGAAAGAGTGGTTATCTAGCTGATTAAAATCATGCTGGATTGCGGATATTGCTGGATGAGGGAGATCCGGATTAGAGAGATTAAACCTGTAGGCTACGTCTACACGTGCACCCAACTTCGAAATAGCTTATTTCGATGTTGCGACATCGAAATAGGCTATTTCGATGAATAACGTCTACACGTTCTCCAGGGCTGGCAATGTCGATGTTCAACTTCGACGTTGCTCAGCCCAACATCGAAATAGGCACAGCGAGGGAACGTCTACACGGCAAAGTAGCACACATCGAAATAAGGGAGCCAGGCACAGCTGCAGACAGGGTCACGGGGCGGACTCAACAACAAGTCGCTCCCTTAAAGGGCCCCTCCCAGACACACTTTCATTAAACAGTGCAAGATACACAGAGCCAACAACTAGTTGCAGACCCTGTATATGCAGCACGGACCCCCAGCTGCAGCAGCAGCAGCCAGAAGCCCTGGGCTAAGGGCTGCTGCCCACGGTGACCACAGAGCCCCGCAAGGGCTGGAGAGAGAGTATCTCTCAACCCCCCAGCTGATGGCCGCCATGGAGGACCCCGCTATTTCGATGTTGCGGGACGCGGATCGTCTACACGTCCCTACTTCGATGTTGAACGTCGAAGTAGGGCGCTATTCCCATCCGCTCATGGGGTTAGTGACTTCGACGTCTCGCCGCCTAACGTCGATTTCAACTTCGAAATAGCGCCCAACACGTGTAGACGTGACGGGCGCTATTTCGAAGTTACTGCCGCTACTTCGAAGTAGCGTGCACGTGTAGACGCAGCCGTAGTGTGTTTATGTTCTCATTATATCAACTTCAAAAAAAAAAATCCCATTATTCATCGGGTTCTTCCACTTTGATAAAAATGCTGGAGCTTTTCAGGTTGGCACAGAAATAAAATTTAGGCAATTAGTTTCCTCATATTCAAGGAACCAGGCTCAGATACTCAGATATTTAGGTGCCTAATTACCAGTGAAATAATGGAAGCATCTAAATACTTTTAAGGCTTGATGCCTGAAAGGTTGGCGGGAGTCGTCTGTATGTCTGGTTTGATTTCTGTTGCCTTGATTTGTCACCTGAAATGCTACCATGCAAAGCCTAGAAGTGAGTTTTTCTGATACAATGGCATGTTTATTTTGATTAGGCATTTTGCAATATTGAGGAGTGTGTACGTGGGGGGTGTGGGTTTTTTTTTCTTTTGCTATAAGCAGTTTATTTTCTTTCTTATTGATCACTATTAACTTTTAAATAAATACCATTATTTTTGAAGGTTTTGAACACAGTTTACTGATAGCTGACATCCTCTTGTGACCAGCCTTAAAATAAAAGGTAGGGGACAAAATGAAGTAGGATTTTGAAACTAAATGGCACACAAGCCTGAAGACTGACACTCACTCTTTGCATACATCTGCTGTATGCCCCACATGTTCCGGAGGGATTATGTTTGAATACAGCTTGCTTTCAAAGTGAGAAGTAATCAGAGATTCACTTTTTTATGTAATGAATTGATTTTGCATATGTAACACATTTTTATAGGCTAACACTCAATAAGAGCTTTGGGCACTCTACAAATACTTACAGGAAAGTAGAAACCATTATAGGGCAGTAGGAAAACAGAAAACCAATTAAGATGTGCTGTGTATCAAAGCTCTCCAGTGTAGTCAAAGTAGTGCATATCAAAAACTATAACTCTTATTAATAAAATTCTTACCTATAAACCTGTCTATAGTTAAAATTCTATTATTTGAATTTTTTTCCTTATGCTCCCCTATCTGTGTCTCACCTTGTGTTTTCATAATAAACTCCTTGCATTAGGACCGTCTGCTTGCCATGGGTTTGTATAGAGTTGAGGATAATGAGGCTGGGTAAATGAGGTACTACTGCAATCAGGGTGGATTGATATAATTCAGGGTGATTTAAATCACCAACAACAAACATTGGTTTAAATTAAGTTACTGTACCAGAAAAACTAAGAATTTGCTTAGAGTACACTTAATTTTTAGAGTAAGCCCCATTGAACTCTCTGGCACAACTGTTTTTTTGAGAAAACAACCATAGAATGTTGTTTCCTTTGGAAAGCTGAGTTATTTTGAAATAAAATAAGGAATAGGCTTATGGCATCACCTTTATGGTCTGTGGCCATGATGGTCCAAAATAAAGGCCAGGCATTATGTAATGTGAAATAAGAAAATGACACTCAGTGGCAGCTGGCAACTCTAGATTTCTCTTACTGTGGCATTCGGTGTTGTATACTTAGGGGGACCATCCATCCTGTATTGAGCAAGACGGTCCTGTATTTGGGATGCCAAAAAGGTGTGTCTACTTATTTTTAAAGGCCCCGATTGTCCCGTATTTGGGCTCTCTGCCCACTAACCTTTTCAGCCAAGAGAACTTGGCTGTTGCGTCCATGCTGTTTCCCTGGAGTGGGTGGGAAGGGCCACTGGCAGCTGCTGCTTCTGCTTCCCCAGGATTCAGGGGCGGGGGAGGGAATGCCAAAGGCTGCCGCTTCCCCGAGCTGGGGGGGAGCACTGGTGGCTGATGCTTCCCTGGGCCTTGGGGGTCGTGGGGAGGAGTGTCAGCAGCTGATGCTTCCCTGGGGCTGCAGGGAGGGAGCGCCGGCGGCTGCCTCTTCCCCGTAGAGGGAGTGCCTGCGGCTGCTGCCACCTTCCCAACTCCCTGGGGCTTGGTGGAGTTGGGATGAGCCTCCCCTCCCCCATATCTCCCTGTGCTGTATTTGGGACAGGGAGATGCGGTCATCCTATGTATACTTAAGTGAGGGGTTCTAAAGCTAGGTGGCTAATTAAACAAGCAATAAGGATTACCTAAGTTAAACTATTTTTTTTCCTTAGTAAAATCCAACACACCAAACTGCTTTGGAATTTACTTGTCAAATCACACTCACACTAAAAGGCACACAGAGAGAGTCCTGAAGAATGATGTATTGCAAAGTGAATTATTTAAGTTACTAATCAGTTGATCCACTCAGCCATATCCACATCATTTTCTCTCACTAAGTAGTTTTCCTTATGATATTTCATTCTTGCAGCTAGGCCCTGCATCTTCTGGTGCTTCTTACACTTGACACATTTTCTTTTTTACTCGGGAATGAATTTCTTCAAAATATCTTGTTTTATGCCCAGAAGCCCTGACAGATTTTCTGTGGCAAAAGTGTAGGGAAAGATAGGAAGGTGCGTGTGCTGAATGTCTTCCATTTTTCTTTCCAGTTGACCTCAGTCTTCCTTTCTGTGCTGCCTCTTTCCTTTCCTATGTATAGTCTCTCTGTCTTAAGACAGTGTTTTAACTTACTCCTGTGCCGTGCTTAATCAAGGTCCACCACCCCATAAGCACAGAACAAAAACTGTCTTGTCCAGCTTGTGTCTCTATTTGCATGTTACTTTATAGTCTGCTGAGCAGCAGAAACTGAAAGCCCAGCTCTTTCAAGAAGCAAGAGCTAGTAGCTAAGTTGGACAGACTAGAGCCATTAATTCATTTTTATGAGGCTGTAAGTATTACATGTAACATGTTTGTGGTGAGATTTAATTGTAACTGTTCTTTCTAAATGAGAAATTTAGTAATTTATTTAAAAATAAAAATCTGATTTGAATTAAAAAATCTATTTTATGTACCCCAACTGCAATACACATCACTAATCATTTCTAATTAATCATATCTGTGGAAAGGAATTGAGCAACCATTCTCATACATATTTTATGCTTTAAAGACTGACAGTCAAATCCTGCTCCCTGTGTACCCACAATGTACTTGACATCAGTGAGAATACTTATATAAATAAGATGAAATAATGTGGCCACACAGTATGTTTTATATTGGTTTAAAATCACCAAAAATATAGAGATGGTAAAGAATCCACTGGATTTATGATGCTGTATAGATGGGAGGGTGACTGTCTACACTAATATAGTCACCTGTTGTACAAGAGTTATCTAATTTTGTACCAAGTATGCCTTGTAAAGTACAAGCGTTGTGTATGCAGCTATGAAATATTGTTATGTGGTTGTATTTCAGACCTGGGGCAACTCAGGGAAATACCTGCAGGTTAGCTCTTCAGGAGTAACAAAAGAACTATAAACAGACACCCCTGCCCCTCAGCCCACAGACACCTTGTATATCCATTTCCACCCAGAAGAGGTGAGAACAAATTGTAATTTGGTGAAATGCCAGTGGCTGAGCCTATATACTTGAATCTGTATAACCCAATTCAGAGGCAATGAAGGCACGGCTACAGGCAGAACCTGGCTTTTTGTAGCTAAGACAAGAACAAGGGCCCCATGACCTCTTTCTTGCCACCCTTCTGGGATTTTGACAAAGGAAATTTTGAACAAAGGACAAGGTCATGACAACTGTTCTGAGGAACCAGGCAGACTGATAGAAACTAGCAGATATAGCAGCTGGTAGCATTTCAGATTTATAAATTCTGGTCCATCTGTAATGTACGTAACATAGTCTGAAATAACCCTTCTCTGTTTTTTGGCCAATGTGCTTAGTTTTACTAAAGAAGTTTGTTGATGGCATTGTCTTTGACATCCTAAGCATAGACTCATAGGACAGGAAGGGATCTCATGAGGTCAGCTAGTCCAGTCCCCTGTACTCATGGCAAGACTACGTATTATCCTGATATGTGATTGTCTGTCCTGCTCTTAAAAATCTTCAATGGTGGAGATTCCACAACCTCTCTCAGCAGTTTACTCCTGTGATTAATCATACTGATGGGTTAGGAAGCTTTTCCTAATGGCCAGCCTATTGCTCCCTTTCTTCAGTTTAGGCCCATTGCTTCTGGTCTTCCACTCAGAAATTAAGGAGAATATTTTTTTCTCCCTCCTCCTTGTAACAACCCTTTAGGTACTTGAAAACTATTATGGTCCTCTCTCAGCCTCCAGGCAAAACAAACCCAGTTGCTTCAATTTACGTTCATTTGTTGTGTTTTCTAGATCTTTAATAATTACTTTTTTGGGACCATCTCCATTTGTCCACATCTTTCTTGAAACCCAGCTCGTAGGGACCCTTGTTCTTGTCTTAGCTGTCAAAACCCAGGTTCTGCCTGCAGCTGTGCCTTCATTGCCCCTGAATGGCACAGTGGATCACAAGCTAAATATGGACAAGATGTACCAGCTGAGACCTGGTGAGTCTGGTGTAGAACAGAAAAATTATTAGTTGTCTCTTGTTTACAACATTCCTGCTAATACCTTCCAGAATATTTGCTTTTTTTTGCAACCATGTTACACTGTTGATTCATATTTAGCTTGTGATCCACTGACCATCAGATCCCTTTCTGCAGTTCTCCACCCTGGGCAGTAATTTCTCATTTTGTGCGTCTGCAATTGATTGATCCTTCCTAAATGGAGTCCTTTGCATTTGTCATTATTGAATTTCATTCTGTTACCTCAGACCATTTCTCCAGTTAGTCCTGATTATTTTGAATTTAATCCTGCCCTCCAACGTGCATGCACCCCGGGTTCCCTGCAACTGGAGAGATTCAAATGCTACCCAGCTGATTAGCATAGCTCCCACTGGCAGCACTATGTGTTTCTACTTGTGGTGCACATCCACATATGCTTTGGTGTGCACATAAAAATTTATTCTGCACAGGGATGGAATAAATTAGAGGGAAAATTTCTTGTAACCTCTCCCTGCTTGGTATCATCCATGAACTTTACAAGTGTCCTGTCTCTGCCTTTACCTGAGCCATTGATGAAAATACAGAAAAGAAGCCTGAGGGAGCCCACTCCATATGCTCTTCCAGCTTGACTGTCAACCACTGATAGCGCTCTCTGAGAGCAGCTTTCCCAGTAAGTTATGTGCCCACCTAGTGTGTGTTCTGCAGTGTCCCATACGCTTTCTGTTTGCCACGTGAGGTGAATAGGTCACCGCAGTGTGGCAAGGCAGCTCATTAGAGCCGCACACGTGGAGTGCCCTCTGCCCACTCCACGCGTGTCCCACCACTTGGTAAGACAAGCACATGGCGGCAGCAGCAGCGGAGGTGGTTCCTCCTGCAGCGCTGGTGGCCCTGCCTGGCTCCGAACGTGGCCCCAGGCGTTGTGGCTGCTTTAGCCATGGCGCTGCTCCACCAGTGGTGGCTCCAGAGGCGGGGCAGCTCGAGGGCTGCGGCCCCAGCCACAGTGGCTCCAGTGAGTTACCGGCAGTTTGCATGGGGGACAGGCGCCTGCCTCAGGTGGGGTGTGGGTGGTGTGTGCTGTGGCAATCGTTAAATTTCTTTGGACACCACTGGTCTAATTTTATATTTGTTTGTGAGAAGGTCATGCAAGATAGTATCAGATGTCTTACTGAAGTAAAGATAAAAGCATTAAGGTGACCTTTGGGGGGCGACTGATCCCTTGGGATTGGAAGAATCTAACGCCTGGCGCTTTTTGGTTTTAATAACTTTTCGTCACATAAATCCAGTTGATCCGGGTGCTAATGCTGACAGCAGTGCCCACCGAGACTGCCCATTGGCTTCCTGGTGAGCTAATATCCAGGATCGCACCTTTGTTGCTGACTTAGTTAAGTGTAATTATAGAACGTGCTAGTCGTTTTGGAATTTTTCCCAAGTTTCGACAGGCTGGCCTGAGATTGGCTCTCTCCTGTGACCCTTTCCAGACCGTGTGACGTGGTTATCAGCTCATGCCCCTTCCAATGTAAGTTTGTACTTTGCAGTGCATCATTGCTTTGCGATCATATTTTCGTTCTGAAAATAATGGGAAATAGTATCACTTGTGCATCTAGAACAACAAGAAGTCCTGTGGCACCTTACAGACTAACAGATATTTTGGAGCATAAGCTTTCATGGGCAAAGACCCGCTTCATCAAATGTGCATCTAGTCATTTATGTTAAAATAAAGTTGTTAGTTTAGATTGCTGTGTTTGCATGTAGACCAATGAATGATTACATACATATTGCATAGCACATGTGTAGTGAAGCAAGCTGTTCTTGTGAAAGATGTTTTGACAGAACTCTAGATTGAAGACTCCAGGAAGACTTTATGAATCGGTGTAACTGAGGCATCAACAATGAAAATATTTTTAGTACTACCAGTAATACCTTACCAGAAGATAATCAAACTCTGGATTTAGTACTTAACTGAGTTTGAAGATAGTGTCTTTAAACCAGGGAAACACTTGGAAGAGAAGAGCTGGTAAGCACATGTGATCCTGCAAGCGTTAGATGATCCCACCTAAACACTGAGTTATCAATGGAATCGTACCTTGATGAGGAACGAAGCATCTTCACTTGGTTACAATTATGGGAGACGTCTTTATGTAAATGGATAAATTCTCCAGGTCAGCACGTTACATACCTAATACATGGGGCTGGTGGTAGGGTAAGGTGGCAATTTCTTTTAAACTATTGGGAGCAAAACCATCAATACTAGTTGCTGGGGAGTTGGTCAGACAGGCCTAATGGAAACAGCAGGCTCTAAGTGAAGGCTTTTGATTGACAGAGGCCAGATGCATGGACCTGATTTTCCCAGAGATTCTGCAAATTTAAGCTCCCCATAAATCCTTCTGTAGCATGCAGTGGGCCCAGTTCTGTTGGCTGCTGCATGCCTTTTCATTAACTTCCTTTGCCTGAATCAAGTTAAGGTTGGGCTCAACACGATTATGTGTGCACAGAGCAAGAAATGAGGTTCATTAATTTGTGTACTGATTTGATTTTATTTAATTTTGTTCCAGAGAGCAGTCTGGTTGTGAGTCTGTGAGCTATAGGAAGAGATAATCTGGAGACATTATTTACGATGAAAAGCCTATCTGTTTTGAATATTAGATTTGTTTCCTAACTGATTTCCTCCACAGATGGGGCTACAGTAATAGCTGTTGTTGATGAGCTAAACAAGAGGAGCCAAGTTGCCTTTTAGAAGTAGTTTTTGTAAGCTGTGAGTTGAGTGCAGTTAAGGAAATGCAGATCATTCTGCCGATCAGAGCACACTCCTGTGTCTGGGTGTTGTGAGACCTAAGTCATCCATTTTCCAGAGCAACTATGGCACAGCTGTTTGGGGGAGGTGTCTTTGAATTTCAAAAATAGAATTCATTATGAGACTTGCAGAAACATTTAATTTTTTGAATGGAACTCTTCTGTGCTTCGCAGCTGCCAGAAGATGACTGCAAAGCAATCCAAGATGCTTCAAAAATAGTTTGATTTCCCTGAGCTTTTAGGTTCCAACTCTGCAGCTATAAATGCCAGCACTGGGGTTCCATCGCCTCAACTCCACTGCAGCTTCGTGTATTGGTGTTTAATTGACAGCGTAAAATCTGTGCCATGAATTAGGAAGGATGTGCAGTGTGGCTGAGTCAACCAGCTGTTGGGACCCTTACTTCTTCTGGTTTCTTGATGTCTTAGGAATACAACGTGAACATTGCATTAATTTAAGTTTTTAAATTTATGTTTAATAGTCCATATGTGTGCACATGTCTGCAATAAAAAAGAGGGGAAAAGTGCATAGAATTTCTGTGGCTGAAGTTAAAAGTGCAGGGAAAGAAGCGAGCAGCTGCTGGTGATGTGTGGAGCGTTGTAGCTTGTTATGAACTGGAGGAATGGCTCATCAGTGGAAGGACAATTTCCGCCCCGCAGAATACAAGTATGTTGCTGACCCCGTGACTGCCTGTAAGGATATATACAGAGTGAAGATTTGCTTTAGGAAGCTGCTGCTGTTTTAGCACGCAGAGGCCTGGGTGATTCACAAACAAATAAAAGCTGGTGAATTAGTCACTCTGCATATGGCTGTTGTGGGTGTTGTAAAAATGTCAGAATCAATGAATGGGGCTAATAAGTGGTGTGGGAGAAGGGAGGTTTTATAGCAGGGCGAGAGGTTTCCTGGTAAGTTAGTCGCAGCCTTCCAAATGGGAAGGGAGGCAGGAGCCTCTGAGGGGTCTGTCTCTCTGTCACCGAGAATGTCTCGTGGTGTAGGCGTCTCAGTGCAGCGAAAACAAGGAGTTAGTTCTGGGGCACTTTAAAGACTAACTTGGTCGGACATGTTCACATCTCGATGCCAGGAAAGGCAGTAGAACTAGCACTTTAGCTGGGGTGATGCATGGGGGTGCACAGGGGGTCCCATGCACCACCACCATGACCTGCCCCCCGCCCCCCCGATCAGGGAGGGAGAGTCTGCCTCCATGCTCCCTGGAAGTAGCACTGTGTTTCCACAGAAAGGGGTGGGGGAGCAGCCTGGGCACGCGTGGGGCATGGGCAGGGTAGGGGTGCATGGCTCAAGCTCCCCTAGAGTCCTCGCACTAGTTGCCTCCGCACTTGAGGAAGCAATAATGAAAGTGGTGTTTGAAGCCATCTGTCTCATTAAGGGGTAGTTTAAATGTGAAGGGGCCAACTTGTGTGGGAGCAGTTCAGTTCCCTAAGTGGCAGCATTCTATACAGGGTCCAGGCTTTAGGCATTAGAGCCCATTCCTGGAAAGCACGACAAGAGATGAGATTATGTCAGACACTCAGACGATTGTGAGACAGAGAAGCCTTATTAGTTTACGTGACCGCAGCAAAGAACTGACTCCTTTAAAATGCTGTGTTCTCTTTTCATTTGGAAGAGGAAGGATTAAAACAAAAGACAATTACTGGAAAATGTAACAGAAACCAATAATAAAGCAAGAAGCAGAAAGACTGACATGGTACTAGCAGCAATAATGAAAAGCTGATGGAACTGGAGTTACTTGGCTCTCCTGATGAGACATGTAGTGGAGAGGCCAGGTGAATGAGGTAAAATCTTTTTGTTGCACCATTCCTGTTGGTGAAAGAGACTACCTCTGTGTAAGCGTGAAAGCTTGTCTCTACTATCAACAGAGCCTGGTCCAATAAAAAAGATTTCTTCACTCACTGTGCCTCTGATACCTTGGGACCAACGCGGTTACAACAACGCTGCCAAAGGCATATGGTACTCATTTTATTTTCTCCCAGTCTTCATGCAAGACCCTTACAATGTTTTCATCAAAAATGTCACCCCTCTCTTCTCCTCTCGTTTCTTCAGCCACCCAGGGAAAATAAATGTGTTGAAAGGTCTCAGAACTACCAGCAGCAGAACTTTCTCTGTACTCTTTGAGGTTTTTCATGTTCTCTTCTGAGTTCAAAGTAAGTCCCAGGTTAGGACATTTTATTGTTAGTGGAAATTTTAAAGAAAAAAGTTTCAGTGTAAAATAATGAAATTTCACAACTTTTTGCCTGTTTTTGCCAGTAAATTACCCCACTTCATAAAAAGTTATGAGATCATAAAATGTTTGAGGTGCAAACAAGTAAAACAAAATTGCAGAAAGGTGTGCACTAAAAAATTTACTCTCGGCCTTTTGGATGCGTATATGGGATAAGATTTCTCTTTTGCATATCTCTGATACAGGTACTGAGAATATTAGAAGTCAGTATTGAATTTTCTCTTTTAAATACAAAGTCCAGAAGCGTGCATGTAAAATATTCACAAAGTGAAGGCTCTTCTCATAATGAGTGAATGAGCTTTCTGAGGTACAGGTTTGCTACAGGACTGCGTTTTTTTTTCTTTTGTGAAGCTACAGATTCTGAGACCATTCATGAGTGAGTTATCACTAATATGCAGTCAAATATATCTACTCTGTTTGAGACACCATTGACCCAGGCTGTTTGACCATCTTACAAATCAATTTCTTTGGCTTGCTCTTTCTACACTGAAAGCCTGTTAACGTCAGTCTAAATTCTCCCATTGGTTTCAATGGATCGCTTCATAATTTTCCTCCT
The DNA here is from genome assembly GCF_033958435.1 of Carettochelys insculpta. Lineage (NCBI taxonomy): Eukaryota > Metazoa > Chordata > Testudines > Carettochelyidae > Carettochelys > Carettochelys insculpta. Next base: position 6,681,321 of record NC_134149.1, on the reverse strand, counting down.
CCTCTCTCTCCCTCTTTTTAAACTATTTCCTGATCTGTCACTGCCCTCATCCAAACCTGGACTCCTGTGGTAAAGAGAGGAGTCTTACATCTCTGAGGCCAGGCCTACACAAGGGGGAAAAATTGATGTAAGATACACAACGCCAGATACAAAAATTGCCTAGCTGCAAACGGTTTGTCTTAAACTGATTTTTGCCATTGTCCCCACAGCAGGTTGACAAGAGAGACGCTCCCGTTCACATCCCTTACTCCTTGCAACTGTAAGGCGTACCAGGGTTGATGGTGCTGCCCTGAGCTTTCAATTTAGTGTGGCCCCACTAGGCGTGCTAAATTGAACTCCAGAAGAGTGACCGCTGGTGTGTTGATCTTCCAGTGAGTATGTCTGCAGTACAAGTGGTATGGTGGCACAAATGCAGTTACGCTGCTGTACTTTGGGCACGTATGACAGTGACTGAATGGGGTTTTCAAAGTGCTGTAGTAAATCCACCCCCGTGAGAGGCAGTAGCTAGATCAATGGAAGAATTCTTTCTAATCTTTCTAGTATCTGTATCTAAAGTCTGGATTAGGTAAAACTAACACACAGGACATGAAGCTTTTCATGTTCTGGAGCAACGTGGCTCGATCATCCTATGTTTGAGTGTAGTGCAGACATCTAGCTGAAAATGATTGAGTCTGAGCTTGGAGCCATTTCTTTTGGCAAGGAGGTCCAAAGGTAGGAGTCCACCATTGAGAACATATTATCTGCAGCACTTGACATCTGGCAGCTGCATTTCTTCAGTTGCATCGTCCCCAGGGAACTCAGTTTTGGAGGTTTGTGGATGGCAAGACTTTTTTTTTTTTTTTGAGAGAGCTAGATGGACAGAAGAGTTTTGTATAGATCCTTGTAGATTGGAGTAGGAACTGTGAATTTGATCCCGACGAGGCCATCGGGCACTGGCCACTGTTGGGAGACAGAATACTGGGCTAGATGGACCGTTGGTCTGACCCAGTATGACCATTCTTATATTCTTAGTCATATTCCAAATTTGAGTTCTTGCAGGGCTCTACCCATTTCAGTGTTATTTAAAAGCCAGTTGAGTCTGCATTCTAGCAGTGAACCAAGCATGGTGATTGTGCAGTGAGAACTGCTTCACTCATGGTGAAGAAAAGTTGACATGGTTCACATTAAAAAAGTCAGTTGCTACATCTGTAGTCGCGGTATGTGTTCATGGGTGCCCTATGAAGACAAAAAGATGCTAGTGAGCTCTCTGGTCAAGTTCTCATTTACCAATTTTTTCAGTAGAAAAATAACTGAAATGGAAAGCAATGTTGCTTATTTCTCAGCAATCACCAAAAAGTAATAAATTGGGTTATGTGAACGCATCATATTCAACAGGCATTCGATTACAGCACCTGGGGAGAAGGTAGGGAAATGAAGGCAGAAAAATCCAGTGGTTAAATTTGTTTTAAAGATTGCACTGTAAGGCTGTTGTTAAGGCTCTAATGCTATGTAGGGAAATATAAGCAGTTCTGGAATAGATAATTTTGTAAATTGTTGCATGACTACTCTCATTTATTTATGGCTCAAATTTGTCTATAGATTTTTATTTTTAAGTACCACTATTCATTTTATCAATAATTAGTTAGAAATTAATTTGATAGGATCATTCCTTTTACATTTAAGTATTATGGCTGGAAGCTATGCATATCATGCACACCAGACTAATCTATCCAGACTGCTCTGGCTGTGGTTTATCTTTACTGAAGTAAGCAATCAGAATGCCACTTTTTGTGGTTGCTTCTCTGATCACTCGGCTTGTTAGTCCTTTTTCGTCCCTAAAAACATTGTGTGACATTTAACAGAATAACTTTACCAACGTCTTTCTGAATTGACCCGATGCCACATTTGTTTGGTGGTGGAGTCGGTTCCTTGTTTCGTGGGTCAGCCCGCAGATATTTTTAGAAGAAGGAAATGTAATCTCCTTTGTTGTTGCTGTAATGCTCACATAAACTGAGTCTGCAAGAATGAGAGCTACGTTGTTTTAAGATTTGGCATGATGTCCCAGTTTATGAAAGGAATGTGATGACGGTTGCAAGTAAAAGCCCTATCCTAAAACTTTTAATCTCTTTTGACAGTGGACACCATTTGACACCTCATTTATGAGCTAGTTAGAAAAAATAGTTGAGAATTTCATAGACCACAGTGATGTCAAGATTTTTGTTGTTGTTTGTCCTGTTGCTGCTGTTTTTGTTTGTTTTTTTTTTTAATTGAAAACTGTTCTGATTCAGATAAATGTCTGGAAGTGCATTGAAGACCTTTTTTTCCATGGTTACTTGCATACTAGAGGACCCATTGCATCTTTGTTTGCAAGCAGAAGTTGGGCTGGAAGAAAGTTGCAGAATCTTGTAGAATGTTCTAGAACACGGAAGAATTTGCTAGAATCCTGTGGATCTGTTTCGAATGTCACAGAATCTTCCAGAATCTGGTGGGGAGAACACCGTAGCACCTTGCGCAGACAGACAGACAGATAGACACAGCGAAAAATAATATATATATGGTGATATAATTTGCTTGCATAATTACAGTGTTTTTCATCAAAACAAAAAAGCAGTCACATAGCATTTTAAAGACTAATAAAATGATTTATTAGGTGATGAGCTTTCATGGGACAGACGCAATTCTTCAGAAGTGGTTTTCATGAGATTGAGACAACTGTATGTGGAAAAGTGTGTTAAGATTATGAAAAATTGATCTTGAAATTTTATTGCACTTTTCTTTTTGCCTGGAAAAATATCGTATAAAATAATAAGAAAGAAAATCTTAGTGCTGTTTTTTTTTCTGCATTTATTGAATTTTAATTAGCAAATCCATTGGCGTCACGTCTCCAGCCAGAACCAACTAGGATTTCTGTTGCTTTATGGACAGGTGGCTGGCTAATCATCCCGGGGATTTTTCTAGCATTACTGCTGTACTCATTTAAGCTTCTGTAAAAGCTGAGCTCGAGCTGAGTACCCTCCTGGAGCTTGAGTTCCCAAACCAGGGATGGCAGACTGCACTCTTATGTTCTTAACTTTCTTAGCACCAGATTCTGAAGGGATCACATTGTGCCAGAATCACTGCTCCACGGTTTAACACTTAGTTGGTTATTTCTAGGTAATCCTTGGGCCAGAGGTGGGGAGAACAGAACCGATGCTATGGGGGTGTTCCATTGGGCAACACGCCAGAAATAGGAAATCTCAAAAACAGGGGATTTCACCCCTCTGAAAAGTAGTTAGCAGAGCACATTGCAGGGAAGTTAGTAGTGATTTTCTTTTTCTTTTTCTTTTTTTTTTTAAATCTTTATAACTTTTGGAAGCCCAGGTAGTATGTTTGTAAAAGAACAGGGTCCTGTCAAATCAAAAATATTACTTTTAAGTCTGTCCCTTAATTTTTTTTTGGCATAAACCAGAACACTTTAAGACCAATTTTGCCACATGGACTTTTTACATTGATTAGTCACACAGGAATCCATTTGTCTGCCCAGAGCAGGTGTCAGCAACCCCAGGCACATTTGCCGAGAGTGGCATGCAAGTTGGTTTTCATCGGCAAGCAAGGCAGGAGCTCAGCCCAGCCCCTCTTCCCCCATGCAGCTGTGAGCTTGCTCAAAGCCATGCTGCCTGTGAATTAATAGACCAAGTAATGCTACCAGCCACCACCTAAATGGTAAAGCTCCGCCTCTTAATTTATCTGTTAATGACACTGTTGTAAGTAAGACTATTTGTGCCCTTTTAAAACTATCACAGGCACTTGGACTGTACATAGAGGTCAAAAGGTCAAATTTTGGCCCTCTCTGTCAGAAATGTTGCTGACCCCTGGCTCGGAGTAGTGTACTAATCAACATCATTGTAAATGCAGACATTGAATTGAATACCTACAAGTGTACCTAGTCAATAAGTGTAATTAGGATGCCCAGCCCCCGCAAAAAAAAGATTGAAACAGACTTTTGAAGGTTTTGGCCACAGTATTGTCAACAGAGTTAAATACAAGTATCAGAGAGGTGGCCCTGTTAGTCTGTATCTTCAAGAACAGCAAGAAGTCCTGTGGCACCTTTATAGAGGAACAGATATTTTGGAGCATAAGCTTTCGTGGGCAAAGACCCGCTTCGTCAGATGCATGAGTGGGAGCTGGTGGTGTTCAGCGGAGTATTTAAAGGAGGGGGCCAGAGCTGACAAGGTCTACTCAGTTAGGGTGGAAATGGCCCATATTATCAGTAGTATACATGGGTCATTTCCAGCCTGACTGAATAGACCTTGTCAGCTCTGGCTCTCTCTTTTACTGGGGACCCCCCTCTTTAAACACTCCTCTGAAACCCCACCCCACTCATGCATCTGATGAAGCGGGTCTTTGCCCATGAAAGCTTATGCTCCAGAATATCTGTTAGTCTATAAGGTGCCACAGGACTTCTTGTTGTTGTCAGAGTTAAATACAGCTGCTTCATGTAAACAAATACAAAACAGGTGCTTCTGAGACTGAGCTCTACTTCCTTGATGTGATCAACCCTTAGGCAGCCTGTCATGGTTCTGTGGCAAGCTTCAGCTTCCTAATATCCTGTGGGACACCATCATACTATAACACCGCAAACTTGTCTGTGCTATTCTAATATTCTGAGTCAAAATCTCTCTGCTGGTTAAACCTTAGAACCAGAATGGCTTTCGCGCCGCTGGATGTGGCCACTTTCTGAAATCTGCTCTGGCAGTAGTGGAGAGCAGGTTGGTCCTTGATGAGCTGTATTTGTGACCACACAGATGTCTGAGTAGATAAGGATTCACTGTGTGTGTCGGATCCCATGATGCTGAACTCTTTTTGATTCAGAAAATTTTTTTTCCTTGGACCTCAAGTGCAGGATGTCCTTATCAGAGGCCAGCTGTCATTTCCCTTTTGCTTTGTTTCCAATTTCTCCTCTTTTTCTTGTCAATGACCGTGTAGATACTTCCGCTGTGTAGCGGAAGTATCAGTGTAGTGTCACCCACCTCTTTATTTTCCTCAACTGAGAGGCAAATTCAGTTCCCACTGAAGTCTGCCACTGATTTCAGTGGGGGCAGCTTGGGCTCTTGAAATGATTATACTTCACTGCCCTGCTAACCCCTCCCTAGAGATTACTCACCAGAGTTGCTCCACAGGAGCTGGAGTTGCTGCCGCACGCTTGAGCTGTGGCTAGACTGGCTCAGCCGCCCGAGCCGGAGGAGCCTGTGGCATGGAGCCATCTCTGCCGCTGCCCCCATGTGCTTGCAGCCATGCACTCCATTTTGCCACACCGCAGTTTCCTTTCTGCCGCATGTGGAAGCCTCGAGGTTATACAGTATAACCCTTATTTTATTAACTAACTCAGGACAGCGGTGGTCACAAAGTGGAAATGTTCTGAAAATCGAGCATGTCAGAATTACAGCCGACACAGTGTATGTGTTAATTTAACAATTGTTCAGTGAATGTACATAACGAATGATAAGAAATGTATATGGCACACCTGATTTTTCTTGGTTTGAGAGAAATGGCTTTGCTATCACCTCTCTCTTTTTCAATCCTGTATAGTTGCCAGAGTGTCGGTCAAAGGACAGAAGTTACATTGGGCAGAAGAAGAATGACATTGATTGCTGAAAAGTCATTCCTATAACTAGTTGTTCAGATGCTTGACATTTGTAAAAGGGAGGTTCTGCTGCACTCTGTGGTATAGGGTTTTTAACAGCAACTGATTTAATCTTGCTCTCGTGCCTTGAATATGCATTAAGTACATTAATGCTCATTGTAAAAATCCCATTTGTCTTCTAGTGCAAAACATGACTTCTTTTGTTAGAATGGAAAAATTCGGTGTATGTGAACTATCCATTTAAACTCCCTTTCTGCATGTTTTTCTAGTGCCTTAAAATCCAGCCAAGTCCTGACATTTTTGAGCCCAGGAAATGAGTATCCACAATGCGTACATAGAGGCTGCAGAGTGTGCTGTCATCAGAAAAGTATTCTAATGTTTTAGAGATCCGGTTCCTCTTTTCTATGCAGCACCCCTCCCTCTGCATTTGTTTTGTGGTAGTGCTACGCACCTCACCTGAAATCCTGCACGGCGCTCTGCAAACACCTTGTTAGAGGTGGTCCCTGCCTTGAAGAGATTAGACTCAGGACAGAGAGGAAATGGGGAGGTAGGGAGAGAAGTGAAGGAGCTATGTTTTGGCCAAAATCACACAGCAGTTGAATAGCAACATGGAATAGAGCCCACATCCCTAGGCTCTTCAGTCCAGTCCCTGTTCACAAAATCATTCTGCCCTTCTTACCTGTCACCTGATGTATGGTGTGACCTGCACACCAGCATCCGTGTCCCTTTAAGAATTATCTGGTTAAAAGGGAATGTTTCAGAAGGTACCTGAAACCATTCATACATGTGAAAAAATAAACAAGTAGCACACTTCAGATTGAATCACTCTAGTCTGGCACTCTCTGGTCTAGCAGCTTATGTGGTCTGGCACAGTTTTAGTTAGCTGGGTGACCACTTATCATGAGTGTGTCCAAGTTTCATGTGGTCTGATAAAGTTTGTTTATAGCCTTCAGTCCTGTCTGTCAGTGTTCTGTGCTGTTATTTTGCTCTAATGTACCCCTAAGTATCTTCTAAGAGCCCAGTAAGGCATGGAAGTGTAGGTAATGCTGCAGAATAATACAGACCTCCCATGGTTTGGCAAATTCTCTGGTTCGGCACCAGTCCAGTCCCAAGAGTGCCAGACTGGAGTTCATCCTGTAGAAAATATTTTAACTTCCTTGGTGACTGTGCTTTGGTGTGTTTTTTGGCATTGAGTTTGTCCTTCCAAGATGTCATTAAACGCAAAAAGAATGTTATGTAACTGCCATTGTAACCAGTAATATGCCTTTTATTGTATTTTCATTTCAGGAATTAGCAAAGTTTGAAGGCCCAAAAACAGCCTCTGTGTGGGGAGATTTTCAAAGCCCCAAAGAGGAACTGGGCACTCAACGTTGAAAGTTGGAAGGGTTTGGGTATCCAGCATTCATTTGTGCCTTGTGAAAAATCTCACCTGTAAGAACAAACCCAAACAAGAAATTCAATGGTAGAAAGGCTTCCAGGGCTGATTTCAAGATTATGTAACAAAGTACAGCATTGGAAGCTCAGAGTGTAACATACTGGAAGCTAAAATCTGTTCTGCTACCACGAACTGTTCTACTACCTTGTTCTCTTTGGAAGCTACTGAAATATTTTTATGAAGATTAGCACTGACATTTTGGTATATGTTCCTAGCTAGAAGTTGAAGTACTTGCAAAAGAAAGTGTGAGGTTTAGGTTTTAAGTCAGAATTGCAATTTAAAATATGGTTTCAAAGAACAGAATAGGAGCCATGCAAATATACGTATTTAATGGCAACATTAAACATCCTCTCTTATTTTCCCAACTGAATTGGAAAAGGGACATACTTCATAAAAAAAAAATCAGAACTAAACAGGCAAACAAGTCTCGATAAACAACAGTATTTGATTTGTCTATGGCTGAGAATTTTAAATGAGTTCTCAAGTCAGTCTCATAGTTGGAACATACTGCCTGCGGATTTGTATTGGAATGATATTTTTCACTGAGTCTTATACTTCTGTGGAGGAGAGTGCTATGAATACCTCATGATTAAGTCACTTTGTATCTTGCCATACAAGACTGTAAAGATATAAATTATTCAAGTTCAGTGGGTGTTGAGACTTCTGCATCAGTTGTGTTCTGAATATAGAAATCAAGAGGCTTATTCAGCAAAGAGTGAGAGATTTCAAACAGCTTTTAGGAACTCTGAAAAATGTTAAGTTTTTTTTAATCAACTGCTCCAAAATATAATGGCATAAATATACATTTCGAATGACTGAATGATTGGCTTTTTACAGCTAATCATTATTACTAATGGAAGGCAAATACCAAGTTTTTCTGCAAGATTTTTCTAAACATGTATTATTGTTGGGCTTTTTGTATTCGTCATGGGACAGACTCTCCCTCAGGCCAAGTGCTAACTTAATTTTCTAGTAGTTACGTTGATTTCAGAAGGATGTAGAACTCAACCATGAATAAAGATAGCAAAATTTGGCCCAATGCCTACAGAGAGGAGGGTACAGAACTGACTTATGATTCAAAATAAGCAGAGGCTTCAGCGAGTTTACAATGGGATCTCTGTACAGTTGTATGTTCATAGGGAAAACGAAAGAAGAATTATCTGATCAACGTGTAAACAGTTCTCTCCGAAGACAGAATTGTTGCAGTAATGTACATTCTTTAAAAAGGATATGGAGGTGGAAGCATGGAAATGAATAAGGGTATCTTCTCTGCTGGTACTTAATTAGGATAGAATATATTTTTAACTTGCCTGTCATACTTAAATCTGTTTCTGTTACATTGGTGGTGACGTGCCACAAACCAGCTGGCTGTGACCAGCTGTGAATCCACCTGGTGTGCGGGAGCCCCTCAGCTCTTGTGCCACCCACTCACCTGAGCCTCATGGAGGAGGTGAGGTGGGAATGTGACTGGAGAATGCTGTGCTCTGGACGGCAGCATTAGGAGTCTCTTGGGGGGACCACTGCCAGCTGTCGTCAGGGCTGGTGGAGATCTGTCCTGAGTCTTGAAAAGCTCTGTGATGAGCCCCTTTCTTCTGGGCTGCAAATCTGGGTCATTAATTTTTAAACATGCATTTGGTCCCTGAGGCTCACCCTTGCCCTGGGTGGATGGTAGATTTGATTACCACCCACACTCTAGGACTAGTTTCCTGTTCAGAGCCTGCCTATTTTGGCTTTGTGTCAGGGAGAACTCGAATTTCACCCTCACCTTGAAAACTGCTGACTCACAGAGCATTCCTGTGTGTGTGTTTTGCTTCAGCAAAGCCTCTCCCCAGGCCCCCCAGAAGATACCAGTGCATGAGTTTCTTACCAAAACTGTAGACCTCTCATCTCTCCCAGTGTTCTTTGATGGTCTTCATGTTATTGAAAATATCTTTGCCAATGTGTGGTCACTGCAGGCCTCTTTGAAAGCCCATCAACATCAGTGACAACTGTCTCATTGGCTCTGAGGGATTTTTGGATCAGGTGTTTTTGGTGAACAGCATTCAAAGATCAAATTATTTTTAAAAAAGTTGGATTATGAAATAGTCTATAAAGTCTTGCTTGGACGATTACGTCATATCAAGCTGCCTGGGTTTTGACCAACTGAAAGGTCTAATGATTTGTAATATTTCCCTATCATCCTATTTCAAGTCCATGTTACAGAACCTTTGCCCATTATATTATGAGTCTAACCCCCAGTAATCCATTGCTGGGAATGTTTAGGTTTCAGACGGATAACACCACTTTGTTTAAAAATGTGGGAAATCTGCAGTTCCCTGAAACCTGACATCTGTCTAAACGATGGCTGTTCTTTATTGTCTAGCAAAGAGCGTTAGTCTTTTCTTGAAGTAGCGTACTACAAAAAATCCCCTTTATATAGTGTTCTGTGTAGCTCAGAAAAGGTTAGGAAACTCAGGCGGGACTGACGAATGTTGCTTGTCGTATATCATCCTCTGTTTTAAATTTCCTAGCTCGGTTTGTAATAATATTATAGCATGATTTGCTATATATCTTTAAATTTATAATATACAGCCTTCCCTTTGCAATATCACTAAATGTCCATTTGTGTAAAGCTGTTTATATTGGTTGGCTTTCGTCACAGTGCTTCTTTTGAAAGCTACAGCTCAACCTGCCAATTATTTGTCTGCAAGTGCCCCTTGCTCTGTATTTTGGCTCTCACTCACTGAGAAAATAATATCAGGGCGAATCGGCTTACACTCATATCTAAATAATTTCCTGGATGGATTAGAGAATTTTAAAGGCAAATTGAAGAAAACTGTTCTTCAGGGTAGAATGGTACATTATTCTGTTTGGCACCAGCAACACTGCAGTTGAACAACGAAGGGTCCTGTGGCACCTTATAGACTAACAGAAAAGTTTAGAGCATGAGCTTTCGTGAGTTAACTCACTTCTTCAGATGCTGGTCCTGGAAATCTGCAAGGCCAGGTATAAATAGGCCAGAGTAAGGCTGGGGATAACGAGGTTAGCTCAGGCAGGCAGGCTGAGTTGTATTGTCATCAGTAGATCTGGAGGTGTGAACTCCAAGAGAGGGGAAGCTGCTTTTGTATTTAGCCAGCCATTCACAGTCTTTGTTTAATCCTGAGCTGAGGGTATTAAATTTGCAGATGAATTGTAGCTCAGCAATTTCTCTTTGGAGTCTGTTCTTGAAATTTCTTTGCTGCAGGATAGCTACTTTTAAATCTGCTACTGTGTGTCCTGGGAGATTGAAGTGCTCTCCTATGGGTTTTTGTATATTGCCATTTCTGATGTCTGATTTGTGTGCATTTATTCTTTTACGTAGGGACTGTCCAGTTTGTCCGATGTATATGGCAGAGGGGCATTGCTGGCACATGATGGCATAAATTACATTGGTAGATGTGCAGCTGAATGAGCCCACAATGGTGTGGCTGATCCGGTTAGGTCCTGTAATGATGTTGCTGGTGTGTATATGTGGGCAGAGCTGGCAACGAGGTTTGTTGCATGGATGGGTCCCTGAGATAGAGTGACTGTGGTGCGGTGTATAGTTGCTTGTTATCCTAACATCCTAACATTGTTATCCTAACAAGCAACTATACACCGCACCACAGTCACTCTATCTCAGGGACCCATCCATGCAACAAACCTCGTTGCCAGCTCTGCCCACATATACACACCAGCAACATCATTACAGGACCTAACCGGATCAGCCACACCATTGTGGGCTCATTCAGCTGCACATCTACCAATGTAATTTATGCCATCATGTGCCAGCAATGCCCCTCTGCCATATACATCGGACAAACTGGACAGTCCCTATGTAAAAGAATAAATGCACACAAATCAGACATCAGAAATGGCAATATACAAAAACCCATAGGAGAGCACTTCAATCTCCCAGGACACACAGTAGCAGATTTAAAAGTAGCTATCCTGCAGCAAAGAAATTTCAAGAACAGACTCCAAAGAGAAATTGCTGAGCTACAATTCATCTGCAAATTTAATACCCTCAGCTCAGGATTAAACAAAGACTGTGAATGGCTGGCTAAATACAAAAGCAGCTTCCCCTCTCTTGGAGTTCACACCTCCAGATCTACTGATGACAATACAACTCAGCCTGCCTGCCTGAGCTAACCTCGTTATCCCCAGCCTTACTCTGGCCTATTTATACCTGGCCTTGCAGATTTCCAGGACCAGCATCTGAAGAAGTGAGTTAACTCACGAAAGCTCATGCTCTAAACTTTTCTGTTAGTCTATAAGGTGCCACAGGACCCTTCGTTGCTCTACAGATCCAGACTAACACGGCTACCCCTCTGATACTGCAGTTGAAGTTTCAAGGGGAAAGAAATTTTAAGCTTTTCTCGTTGCTGCAGACTCCAAGTTCTTATAGTGTAAACAAATGGCTTGAATTCCTGTCCTATGATTTCCAGTGTCACTAGAACTGAAAAACATGTCTTCTGTCCATTGTTGCAGGTTTGTTAGATGTTCTTCAGTTTCACTTGTACCATAATCTGCATTAGTGTTTGCAAGGCTGATGTTGAATTTGTGCACAAGTATGTGGCGGTGGATTTCCTTTGGGGCTGTAAGACTAGCCTCATCTGAAGTCCATCTTTCCTTCCTTCTAGACTTGTTGCAGAAGACTTTACACACCAGCATTTTCCAGTTTTATTTGGCCACAGAACCCTTGTAAACTCAAAATAATTTTGCGGAACCCCTAATAACCCTTAACGCCTCTCAGTCCTCAACCCCCACCCCCATGCTTAACTCCTCTCAGGCACAAATCCACCCCCATCCCCAGGATTAACCTGTCTCACCTGATGAGCTAAATGCACTGCTGCTGCTCCTTTCCTCCTGCCTCCTTCTCAGCAGGGCTGCACGGCTCCCCCCGCACCCCCCAGCTCTCCTACTCACTTCCCCCACCTGCATTGTGGGCGGCTCCCTGTCCTGCTGCACTGAAATAATGGAACTCAATTTAATTGGTTTAATGGAGGGATCCCTCCGGCCAGCTGTTAAACCAATTCAGTTAAGTTCCACTATTGCAGCTGAGACAGGGCAGGGAGCCGCAAGGCTAAGTTGGTGGTGGCAGCGGTCGGAGCTGCAAATGACTCCTAAAGCTACATGCGGCTCCAGAGCGGCAGGTTGCTGACCCCTGACCGCAGAACCCGGGCTGTCTCTTCACGGAACCCTGGGGTTCTGCAGAACCCCGACTGGGAAACACTGCTTTACACTTTACCTACCCAAGCAACACATCTTCTCAGGTACAACAAGAAGTCCTGTGGGACCTTAGAGACTAACAGATATTTTGGAGCATAAAGCTTTCGTGGGCAAAGACCCGCTTTGTCAAGTGCATCTGCTGAAGCGGGTCTTTGCTCACGAAAGCTTATGCTCCAAAATATCTGTTAGACTATAAGGTGCTACAGGACGTCTTGTTGTTCTGGAAAACACAGACTAACACAGCTCTCTCTCTAATATCTTCACAGGTGACATTCATGCTGCTTGCAGTCTTGTGTGCTTGCGTAGTTGGTTTCTTTCTCAAAGAACCCACTTGCCACTGGATAGCATTTATTGATTACAGGTGCTCTGCGTCTGCATTGTGAAGCTGTGCGGATGTACAGAGGCCCACCAAGCAGCTAAAAGGACAAGCTTAAAAAAAGCAACAACAACAAAAACCAGAACATGTACATAACAATGTACATTAAAGAGACTGGTCACAAGTCTGATCTCCCCATTACCTCTGCCTCTTTTGGAATTGTTAGCAATAACTACAGGCTTCTCCTTCAACAGTGTTCCCATTCTTACCAGCAATGTATAGAAACTTTTTCTTTGTTTCAGGGGAATAAAATGTTCGTGTGTGTTAACTTGCCAGTCATACACCGGTACTTTTTTAGAACCAGGCTTGTGGTGAATCACTGCTGGAAAGCTGAACACAACGCACTCTTTTGAAAGCATCATTCCCTTTTACTATGGGATCAGAATTGTGCAAATAATAAAAACACTTGCTATTCACATAGTATGTCTTAACCATGGTGCCTCTTAATGAAAATCACGGAAGCCTCTTTTCTAAATGTCTTGCCATAAAACAGTGTGTTTGGAGGAATACTTGAGTACAAATAAACCCTTTTTTATGGGAATGAATCACTTCCATTTGCTGTAACACGCTTTGTCCTGAAGTACAGCAAAGTATATCACAAAATCTTAAATAGCTCTGAAGAGACCCTGCCACTCCAGCTGTGGAGATGGTACTCACTGCCCAGCAGTCAGGAAGGTGATATTTTGGCCTAGGGCATCACTGCACTCTTATGAAATTTTTCCCGGGCATCGTTAATGTCCATGCAGCACAGAGAAGAAATCTGTATTTTAAGGCATACTCTGAAACGCCCTTGCATGGTGAACTGTGTGGATTTCCGTTTATCTGACTTGGAAGGATGACAAGGCTAAGGGAGACCTTGCTGGGATCTGAGCCTGTTGTTCCAGGGAGTCCAACCTTCCACCCAAAGATAGCCCTCTTCAGTTTAATCTCAGGAAACAGTAATTATTGCAACACACACCATGACCGCCCCCTGCTTGTAAATAGCGATAAAACTCCTGCTGTTTCTACAGTGAGGAGCCACATGTGTAGAAAGGCCCAAGTGTTCACTGGTGGAAATGATGGATAGTTGCTGGATTTCATCAAGTGCTTTTGAACTGAGCACTCGTGAGTATTTGCAGGTGCTGCAAGCATGTCATGTTACACCTGTCCTCAGGGGGGTCTTCCTATAGGAAAAATATGCAGGCGCAATCTTCTTTTCAGACAGTGAGGGTCAAAGTTAGTATGTGCATTTGCTTGTGCATTTTGAGCTATGTTTGTGTGTAGTTGCATGCACAAATCAGACTGTTGCATGCACAAATGGATACTCAGGGCTGTAGAGCAGTGGTTCTGATTGGGCCCAGTGACTCTGGGAACCTATACGGACTTTTTTCAGAGGCTGTTGGCTGCTCCGTAGCGAAGCTTTGAGTTAAAAAATATTCTCAGCCTTATGGTTGCAAAGAAAATAAATGTAAAACAAGTTCAAACCAATGGAATGGTCCCATCCTGAGTCTGCCAATAGCCTGAAGCAGTGGTTCTGAGATCGTGAATGGCCTTTATTGATCTCCATAAGGCATGCACATTTGTACTGGGGTGTGTACTTCACACAGGCGCTGAAGAATTAATGATGCCTGTTATGGTACCTGCAAAGATGACTTGGAACCCCCAGGGGCTGAGAGTGATAAGAAAGCCAGGGTAATGCTTTCTAGTGCACCAGCAATAGCAACCATTGAATATGGAATCACAGCCCTTAGTTCAGCAGCAAAAATGAACCTAAGGAAGTTAGACTCAGTCAAAGTTGAGGCATTCCACATTGCAATAAGTGCTTTCATTGCAAACTGCAAAAAAGCTACCGTTAAAACGCCTTGAACACTAAGTTACTGGATTTAATCTTTTGGGCAAAATTTATAAACAGAGGATGAAACACTAAACAAATTTATGAAGCATGCTGGAAATTCAGTGGACAATGTGAGGAGGAAAGAATCCTCAGATGCCTCATGTCAATAGAATTTAAGTGTAGATAGCTTTGGGAAAAATGCATTATGGGTAGAAGATGAAGCCTTCCTAATACACATGTGGAACTGTATAATGAAGTGAAAAGGGGAAAAGGAGAGCTCATCATATCAAATTCAGCATATCAATGTATATGTGATTAAATAGGCAAACATAGCCACATCTTTTGGGATGCATCCAAAGATGGGAAGGCTAGTGGAGTGGAAACCTTAAGTTGCATCCCAACACTTGGAGTAAAGAAATCTAGAGTACTATAAAATTTTTTAGCTGTTATGGGGCTGGAATAACGTTGGTATTTATAGCGGACACTAGTGATCTAGATGGGTGGTTGTCCTTTCAGACTCACTATCAGGACTATTGGTGATTGAAAATGGGAATTCAGATGATAGGATAAAATTAAATAACTTTTATTATTAATAAGAGAATTGGCACAGATGAGAATAAATATTGAAATAGGCCAGATCGTAGTGCATATTGGGGTAACAGGAAATAAGGTGCCTGACAAGCAAAAATTCCTATGAAAATGACATGGAGAGAACCCTTGAGACAGGACTGTTAAAGTCTAATTAAAAATGAACAAAAAGGAGTGTCAGAAAGAGAAGAGACCAGTGGGAAAAGATTTGGTGAAGTATGCCCTGAAATCAAGCCTGTTGACATTCTGGAAGAAGTTGAGCGAGAGTGTGTGAGGTAGCTCTACTGCAAATACTTACCAAACACTGTGGCTTAAATAATAGCTTGACTTTAATTAACAAAAACAAAGATGGGCTGTATATGAGTCGTGCAAGGTTAAAGCAATGGTGGGGCGGTGTGTGAGGGGGGGAAGGGTTTGCATCCTCTGGGAATCCAAAGTATGTAATGCTGACACAGGGAGTTTGTGTGAGAAACTCAGGCAGCAATAAGTGACCAAGGTTACATTAAAATACCTTGTAAGAGCATCTGGAAAATGAGGCACCATTTAGAAAGAGAATATGAAGTGGCAGGAGGGGTGGTGAAGATTAGACATTAAGAAAAAATTCCTAACGCTCGGCTAGTTGGGCACTTGAATAAATTACTTGGGGAAAAAGTCAGATCTCCATCCCTGGAGGGTTTTAAGAATGGGGAAGAAGTCCTGAAAGGGTCTGGGTAAGCAGAAGTCCAGGGAGACAGCAGCCAGGGTAGGACTGTGCAGACCGTGGCTGATGGTTATAAGGTCCCTGGCATGGAAGCCGGCGGAGAAGGAAGGCCCAGGTGGCACAGGACCTACAGACATGGAATGGAAGACTGGGGTGGTGTCTGGACAGTTTGACCAGTGGGAATTCGATACCTGTGATGACCTTGCCGGAAGGCTGCGTCATGAAGAAGGGAGCACCCAGAGCCATAGAGGGAGCCACCTCCTCTGCCCGGTGGCATGGGCAGCAGAAGTGGTGAGAGAGATTTATCATGCCAGCCACCAGGAGGCGCATCTTTCAGAACACAGAAGCCTAAATTAGATTAATTAAATGTTGTCAGTGTTTCACTTTGTGGTTATACAGTTCAAAGGGTGCAGGAAAAGAGGATCATCTTATGAACAGTCTACTTCATGTGGCATAGGGCCCTGCCAGAGAGACCCGAGACTGACGAGCATAGCAAGATACAGAATCCCATGCAAGTAGCTCAGCAGATCCCTGAAGATCCACCAAGGGAGAAAACAGCCAATGAGCTTAATGATACACCAAAACCTCTCCAGGGAGGAGTCAAAACTGAGGATCTCAGGGGAAGCCAGTAAAATCCTGTGGGAGTATCCAAGCCTTATAGGGAGGAAGCTAAACTCAAGAAATCCAGCAGAGCCCATAAGTGCATTTAAGACATACTGAAAGACTGCCAAGCCCAAGGAATTCAACAGAGCACATGTGATCATGTTTTGAACATCTGCGAAAGCAACTGAGTGTGTTGTCTCATTCAGGGTCCTTGAGTGGGCAAAACTTCCTGAGCCGGGGGAAAGGGATCTAGCTCAGAAAGCAACAGCTCCCTTTTTTAGCAAAATCTGGGCCATATCTAGCTATGCATTTATCCAGGCAAATCCTCTGTTCCATATGTGCAGTTGCTAAAGCTGCAAACATAAATTAAGGATAACACGCATGCACTTTGTTTTTGACTGTAGACTTTGGGCCTCTCTGTCAAAAAGCCTGGCACTCAATCATTGCGTGCTATTGAATTACATACCCCACTTTGCAAAGCATTTAGCAGATAACTACAGTCTCTGCAGGGCCTGAGATTCCTCAGTGGCAAGCCAGTTTTCAGAACCTGATACTGCTTTTCATTGCTGAGGCATAAATATTTGAGGCCCATCATTTTCCATCAGCGATTTAAGTCTTTAGTGCTACTTGCGGTCTGCGAGGGTGATGTTATACTGATGCTTTTGGAGATGTTTACTGGGAGACGGCTGACTTGGCATGCACCTGCTAGTTCACAAAGAACGCTTGTTTACAAGTGGAGAGAAGCTATTTGGTTACACAGTTTTGCAGTGTTTATATATATCTACTGCAACCTCAGTCAACTGCAAGTAACACATTTTTAAAAATTGAAAACCAGCGAAAGTACTGCTGTAATGGATTGCTCTGGAAATGGCCCTTGAATTCAGTTATCTGGTTGGTATTTAATGCTAAATCACATACACCCTGGTTTTCTTAGGAATTGTTGATAGTGCACAAGGGCTGTTGTAGGAAAAATATAGATTGGTCCCAGGGAGAACTCTGGGTCTCTGCCCCAGCCCAGCCCTGGGCATGAGGTCTGTTTGGGAAGTTTTGTGCCCAAATTCTCGGGGGGGGTGGTGTTTGAACTTATAGGAACAACTGTGATTGTTCCTTTACAAATTAAAATGGGCATGTCTTCCTGTTTTCTTTGCCAGTGGCTCTTTAATTTCCTCAGAGCCTGCCAAATGCAGAGGTTTTCCATGCGGAGAGCACCCCTATGTCTCCCATTGTTCCATCACAAGACAATTGCTGGTGTCTGGTTCTGTTTGAGAACAGGTGTCGTGTTGTAGTGCATGAAGTGATGATTGTTTCTGAATTCACAGCACCTGGGGGAAGTGCTAGAGTTCTTAGAAGATTGTCCGTGTGACAGCCATAGAACAGAGCATCAAAGAGGGTGGATGCCTTTAATTTAGGGTTGGTTTTAGTCAGATTTTTTTACTAATTCATCTGCAACTTCTTTATCATGCTTTGTTGGTCTGCGGTTCTTTGAGCTGAATATTCAGCTAACTCTGAAGAAATTTGCACATCCTAAGGCAAACCCGAAGAGAACTGATTTATCTGCCAACTCAACAACGTTGCAAGGAGCCTCTTGTGAAGGGTATGTCTAAGATGGCATACCTATTAAGATGAGACTGAAGGAGAAGCCACTGGGCCTTCAGTGTGGGGTTTTCAAAAGCGCCTCAGTGAATTAGGAGCACAAATTCCACAACTCCGTGAGGCAATTTTGAAAAACCCACTTTTATTCATCAGCACCAGTGCAAAGACATTTGCTGTTCCATGGATGGGTAATGTAGAGAACAGAAGGGTGGGCGTAGCACAATACAAGTTGCTCACATGAGTGATGGTAGCCTAACCCAGGTTTAGAAATTGTATGTCAAATGGCTTCATTCAATATTTTAAGTAGAAAGAACAGCTCATCTTGAGAGCTAAAGATGAACTGATCACAGAATTAAAAAATGATGGTCATTTAAATACAAGTGATCATGACCTGATCACAGTTCTAACATGCAAACAGAATAAAGTTCAGATTAGTGATCTCTCTCTCTCTCTCTCACACACACACACACACACACACACACACACACACACACACACACACACACACACACACACACACACACACACACAGAGAGAGAGAGAGAGAGAGAGCTTCAAAAGGGCCAGTTTCAAGAAAGCTGAATACAGTTCATGACTCAGTCAGCTAAGAGGAAAAATTTAATTAGAAGAATCTGAATGATGATTGTGAATTCACTGGAGGTCCCCAAAGTCACAAAGGCTACAGTTACACTAGCGAGTTTTGCAGATGAAACCCCGGTTTTGTCAACAAAACTCATGGAACAGCCACACACAAAAGGCATTTTGTTGACAGTTGGTCGACAAAACTCAGCACTTTTGAGCTTCCTCTCTGCCATGAGGCATAACACTGCTGTCGACAGATTCTGTTGATAGAAAAGCTGTTTGAGTGCTCTGGGGAACCTTCTTTCAACAGGCAGGGCATCCAGAACAATGGACAGCCTTGTCTGCTGTCTTTCCAGGTGCCTATTTTGTTACAAGAGCTGCTGGGCTGTCTGGCTGCTCTGTTGACAGCCAAGCACTCTTCTGATTGGCTTTTGTGTGTGGCCGCACTCTATCAACAACAGTTTTGTTGGGATTTATCTTCCGACAGTAACTTCCATCAACAGATCCCTGTAGTGTAACTGTAGCCAAAGGGAAGATAATTGGTTAAAAAACAGACAGACAAACTCTTGGTTTATAGGGAAAGTGAAGGCTACTATAAAATTTGTATATTCACTGCTGGCAACTGCTTATATTTACTACTACAAACTTTCCTTTTCTTCCATTTGTTTGTATTCATATGCAGACTGAATGTATCCATCACCTAATGGGAATAAGGGGACTTCGAAGTAGGCGGGGTCCTTTCGAAAGGAGCCCCACTGGGATGAGCCGCGCGGCCGCGAGGCGCCTCAATTTCAAAGTGCCACGGCCGCCCACATGCTAATGAAGCGCTGAATATGCGTTTCAGCGCTCCGTTAGTGAACTTCGAAATGGCCATTTGCGTGGCCAGTTCGAAGTTTGGGGCTAGTGTAGACACGGCCAAGGAGACATAGCCAGCACAAGTGTTTAGTAAATATTTCAGTTCTGTATTTGGGGAAAGACATGATGTCATGTCATACAATAATGTTCTTTCCAGTCCATTAGCATCCCAGAAAGACATTAAACAGCAGCTATTATTGTTAGCATTTTTTATATCAGTAGGTCTAGTTATGCTTGGATGCAAGTTTTTAAAAGAGCTGGCTAAGGAGCTCATTAGACTGTAAGTGTTGATTTTTTCCACAAAGCTTGGAGCACCAGGGAAGTGCCAGAGTACTATAAGAAAATTACTATTGTGCCCATTTTTAGAAAGGGCAGACATGATGCCCTGGATAATTATAGGTCAGTCTTATCTCCATCCTGGGAGGTCAGTATAATGGAGAGGGTGATAGAGGACTACTTTAATCAAGAATAAAGCTGTATAATGTATTGCCAATCAACATGGATTTACGGAAAAAGAGCCTGTGTCACTAACTAGATATCTCTTTTTTATAAGATTGCAAGTTTGGGTGAAAATAATAATGGTAATAATGATGTAACATACCTAGATTTCTGCAAGGCATTTGACTTAGTATCGCATTGTGATTAAAAAAACTGGGATATAAAATTAACATGATACATCTTAAATGGATTGAAAGCTAGCTAAATAATAGGAATTAAAGTTAGTTCTATTTTTTTGGTGCAGAGCTAAATATGATGAATAAGTTTGAGTGATTGATAGTGTTAAGTGTTCTCCCAGTCAGAATACGTTACTAATGAAATGATCCATTGTCAGAAGCTTAGCAAATGTGTTAAACAAATCAGTTAATAAATGGGTCATAGATTGCAAGGCCAGATGGAACCATTTCAGTCATCTAATCTGTATAATACATGCAGTAGAACATCCCCCCCAGAATAATTCGGGGCACACATCATTGAGAAGAACATCTGTCTTCATTTAAAATTTGTCAGTAATAGAGACTGTGTCACAACTCTTGGTAAATGGTTTCAGTGGTTAATTACCTTCACTGTCAAAAAGTACTCCACATTTACTAAAAATTACTTTATTAATTATGATTTAATCCCAGATCATTTGTGATTTATGCAATAGTTTTGGGGATAATATATCTGTAATCACGTTTGAATCACAAGCTTCCTGACTGCAAATGTTAGTTTATTAGGCTTAATTTAATTAAAGTATCGGTTAGTAAATAGAATATATATTCTAGTTTCACTCATCTGGGAGTAACTTAATTAGGAAGAGGCTCAGACTCAGTGGCCAGGGAGAGGGTGTCTGGGATAAGATCGGTGAGTTCGGGTGCAGCAGGGGTGGGGATGGAGGCAGAAGGGGGGGCAGGGGTGGGGCAGAGGGTAGGGCGGTGGGGGGCAGGGGGAAAGACGCCAGAGGGCCATGGCTGCCTTGCCCCAGACCTCCCTCCACCAGGCCCTGTCCTCCCGCTGCATCTGGCGCCACTCCCTGATGGCAGCCATCTGCTCCCAGATGGCCGTAGTGTGGACCGCCGTGGCCTCCTCTGGGGCTGGGTGGGCAGTGGCCCTGGGGGGCGGGGACATGGGGTTGGCTGGTTTGGCTGGTGTGCTGGCAGCTGGGATGGAGATGGTTCGGCCCTCTGAGGATGAGGCTGTATGAGACAGAAGGGGGAGAGGGGGCCACCTGTCAGTGATGCCACCTGGCCCTGAGGCCCCACTCATCCCTCCCCCCATCATCTCCCTGACCATCCCCCAGTGCAGCATCTGCTTGCCCAACCCCCCCCCACCCCCGACTTCCCCTGGCTGTCCCCCAGTGCTGTGTCCGCTCGCCCAGTTCCCCCAGGGGATCGCATGTGGCAACTGGTCCTGCATCCATGGGGTGCCCACTGCCTCTGGTCCGGCCCCTGCATCCCTTTCCACTGGGGAGGGTCGGGGCGCTGTGCACGGGCACGGGTGTTGGATGCCGCCGCACCTGCCCCCGGGCTTCCCAATCCACCTGTTACCAACCTGGGGCTCTGAAGAACAGATCTGGGGACACCGGTCTCAAGGGAGCCTGGCTGGAGGTGCCAGAGTTGACCCTGATGACGAGGGGGCCTTCGTCCTCTGAGCTGCTCCCTGGCTCTACCGCTCCGGTCCAGACTGATGGTCTTGTCTGGTTGTGCATGTCTGCCTTATAGTCTGTTCTGGGGCACTCTAAGAGATTTTACCAGTAATACATAGATCAGAAATCAAATAATTGTCCACTAGCTTTTGATGGTGAATGTAAAACAAGTTATGCTCCTTTACCAGCCTACCAGCTTCTCTTAATTTCAGTTCTTCCATGCAGGACAAACATCGGGTAATATAAAAAACTATGAAAGGAATGCTGAAAGGAAATAAAGTGTTGTGGAAATTGATAGAAAACTAGTGTAAGTTTAATTGAACTCTGTTTTTGATCCCTGTGATTGAAAACTCTTAAACTTTCATGCAGTGCTGATGATTTAAGTCATTGTTTCGATAAATAGCAGCTTTCAGGCTTATGGTTCATCTGTGGGAGAGTTGAATATAGTTCGTACTTCTTGGCTATATTTTCCAGTCTGTTTGGTCTGTATTTTTGCGAGCCGTTGCACGTCCTTTACTGAAGCCAATGCGTGTCCTTTACGGAAACTAAGGCGTAAAAGTAAGGAAGTATCAATTTATAGAGAAAGTAAAACCAAAGAGAAGGTAATTGGACTTTCTTTTATTGATGCATTAAAACAAGTTACCTATCCACCATGAATGTTCTGGTATTGTTTCTATCTTTTAATAGATGAATAAATAAAATACTTGATTTCTCAGTGTGCTCCAGAAAACAATTCTCCCCTCCCTCCAAAAAAAAACCCAACAACTCTATAGGTAGTTAGTTTCTAGCTAATATTTTTGGTTACTTTAATGTAATGTATAATTGCTCTGATGGAACACATGGTCCTCTGTTCCTAATGCTAAAACCCTTTTTTTCAAATTTGCATTTAATTTGTGTTGACCTGCGTTTACACAAAGACTGGGAAAGGGTTGCCACCTTTCCCCTATATTTCACCATTTCAGAAGAGGTTTGTTTTCAGATGAATTGTTCTTCAAATGTTGCTTTATTTCTTTCAGACCATAGATAGATCTTTTAGCTCACATGAAACAGTGTAAGACATAATGCATTTTTTTTTCGTTTTCCAAAGACAATCATAGAAGAGTAGGACTGGAAGGGACCTCGAGAGGCCATCGAGTCCAGCCCCCTGCCCTCATGGCAGAACCAAGCACTTTCTAGACCATCCCTGAAAGCCATCTATCTAACCTCTTCTTAAATATCTCCAGTGATGGAGATTCTACCACCTCCGTTGGCAATTCGTTCCAGTGTTTGATCACCCTGACAGTTAGGAACTTTTTCCTAATGTCCAACCTGAACCTCCCCTGCTGCAATTTAAGTCCATTGCCTCTTGTTCTATCCTCAGAGGCAAGGAAAAACAAGTTCCCTCCCTCTGCCTTATGACACCCTTTTAGATACCTGAAAACTGCTATCATGTCCCCCCTCAATCTTCTCTTTTCCAAACTAAACAAGCCCAATTCTTTCAGCCTTTCTTCATAGGTCATGTTCTCTAGACCTTTGATCATTCTCGTTGGTCTCCTCTGGACCCTCTCCAATTTCTCCACATCCTTCCTGAACTGCGGTGCCCAGAACTGGACACAATACTCCAGCTGAGGCCTAACCAGTGCAGAGTAGAGCGGGAGAATGACTTCTCGTGTCTTGTTCACAACACACCTGTTAATGCATCCTAGAATCATGTTTGCCTTTTTTGCAACAGCATCACACTGTTGACTCATATTTAGCTTGTGGTCCACTATAACCCCTGGATCCCTTTCTGCTGTACTCATTCCTAGGCAATCCTTTCCCATTCTGTATGTGTGACACTGATTGTTCCTTCCTAAGTGGAGCACTTTGCATTTGTCCTTATTAAACTTCATCCTGTTTACCTCAGCCCATTTCTCCAGTTTATCCAGATCCTTTTGAATTATGACCCTATCCTCCAAAGAAGTTGCAACCCGTCCGAGCTTGGTATCATCTGCAAACTTAAGTGTACTTTTATGTCAATCTCTAAAACGTTAATGAAGAATCCTTCTGCTTAAATTTATTTCAGGAATTAAAGGAAGCTCTTTTGGGCTGCGTCTACACGTGCACGCTACTTCGAAGTAGCGGCGCCAACTTCGAAATAGCGCCTGTCACGGCTACACGTGTTGGGCGCTATTTTGAAGTTGAAATCGACGTTAGGCAGCGAGACATCGAAGTCGCTAACCCCATGAGGGGATGGGAATAGCGCCCTACTTCGAAGTTGAATGTCGAAGTAGGGCACGTGTAGACGATCCGCGTCCCGCAACATCGAAATAGCGGGGTCTGCCATGGTGGCCATCAGCTGAGGGGTTGAGAGACGCTCTCTCTCCAGCCCCTGCGGGGCTCTATGGTCACCGTGTGCAGCAGCCCTTAGCCCAGGGTTTCTGGCTGCTGCTGCTGCAGCTGGGGATCCATGCTGCATGCACAGGGTCTGCAACCAGTTGTCGGCTCTGTGGATCTTGTGGTGTTTAGTGCAACTGTGTCTCGGAGGGACCCTTTAAGGGAGCGGCTTGCTGTTGAGTCCGCCCTGTGACCCTGTCTGCAGCTGTTCCTGGCACCCTTATTTCG
Source organism: Carettochelys insculpta (assembly GCF_033958435.1). Classification (NCBI taxonomy): domain Eukaryota; kingdom Metazoa; phylum Chordata; order Testudines; family Carettochelyidae; genus Carettochelys; species Carettochelys insculpta. The sequence continues at coordinate 6,657,237 of NC_134149.1, read as the reverse complement.
ATGTGTGCTACTTTGGCTTGTAGATGTTCCCTCGCAGCGCCTATTTCGATGTTGTGCTGCCGAACGTCGAAGTTGAACATCGACGTTGCCAGCCCTGGAGGACGTGTAGACGTTATTCATCGAAATAGGCTATTTCGATGTCGCTACATCGAAATAAGCTATTTCGATGTAGTGTGCACGTGTAGACGTAGCCTTGAAGTTACATCACTGAGATGTTAAACAGCTGCATCTACAGCCACGTATGTCTACCATGGAAGTGGATATATGTTGCTTTTATCTCATGGATACAGGCCTCTGGGGTAAATCAAGGAACTCAAGCTTTCCAGCTTTCTGTGCTGAAGCCACAGATAGTTTTCCCGTGCCATAGGCTGAAAGAAAGAGCAACCAGATAGTGACATGATTTAGGCAGTTTAATATCCTGTTTCCCTTTCCTGCACATGCGTATGCATCCAATAAATCTAGTGCATGTTGTCACAAACATTGGGGTTAATTTAAATATATGTAAGGTAAGTCATATATTTCCTTCATAATAAAGCGTAGCAAACTGGTTGGAAAATTTGTTGTGCCTGGTTTATGGACCAGGGCTGAGCAGCTTAGTGGTATCACGAGACAACCTATGTATTGTAGTGGACAGTAACGTTTATGGACCATGCCTCACTTCTGGGTGGCAGTAGTTGAATCCACATGGTGCTCTGAGGTCTAGGTTGACATGGGTTTGGAAGGCATCAGTAAGAGATGCAAGTTCACATTTCTTCCTCTCAGAAGTGGGGATGGGGAATTGAACCCTCATCTTCCACAGCCCAGGTGAATGTCCCAACCACCAGAATAAAAGTTATGATGGGGGCACTATGATCACCCCCTCAGTCATTCTGTGAACTTGGCCTTGCTTCTGCTTTTATGTTAGAAATGTGTCAGCGTGCTGTGCCGCTCAAGGTATGTTGTCGTTTGTCTTTTGATTTGCTGACATTTTTTGGAATATTCAGATTTGATTTGCTCAAATCCCATTTCTTTGCTTTTCCTCTTTCTTTCTTTTTGAACTGCCAGTGAAGTGAAAAGAAAAAAAAATCAGTTGTTCTTATGTTTGTTTTGTGGAAATTTAGGTGCTTAGCTTTGATGACGTATTAGTGCAATTCAGGGGCTCTCCCTCCAGTACCATCTTTCTATAGCTCACATGATGCCTCAGGGTATGTCTTCACTACCGGTAGATCTTCTGGGGTTTGATTTCGCACGCCTGCTGGGTATGTGCAAAATCAACCCCTGTACTCCTCAATTTGGCAAGGAGCAAGGGAGGTCGATGAGAGTTCTTGCACTGACCTCATTCAACAAGGACGGCCAGGTAAGTCGATATAGATAAGTCAGTTGCAGCTACACAATTGCGGTAGCTGCAATTGCATATTTACAATGGATTCTAAGGTCTAGTGCATACCCGGTGTCAAGAACCACAAAACCCAGACCTCTTTGCTTGTTCACTGAGTTTTGAAAGCAGCATGTTCTTGACGCTGATACGTTGGAACTGTGCCTAGGGGTGTGTATCTACACTATGCAGATTGTAGTGACAAGACTTTGTTGCTAGAAGTCAGTGTGTATGAATGTGGTTTGTCAGCATTTTTGTTGACGAAATACTTCCATGCTGCTTCAAGCAGATTTTGTTTTGTTAGCGGGAGAGCTCTCCCATTGACAAGTAGTGTTCGCATTTGTTTTTCCTGCAGCAAAACTTCGTCATTCAGAAAGGGTGGGGTTAAACACCCAGGAACAGTGGAAGTTTTGTTGAGGAAGTGTAGCTTCAGCCTTAGACTTTCTTTCCAGTTCGTTCAGAAGTCCTTTAATCCAATCAGTGTGTTTTCACTGGACAGTACAAAATGGCCTAATTCAGAGGCACCACTGCAGGTGTTATCTGTCCCCTAAAGGAAAGCTTCCACTTAGGTCAATGAGAGTTTCACATGAGTAATGATGGAGAAAACTGAGTAAGGATCTCAGGATCTGGTTCCCACAGGCAATGATACCTACATAACATCAACACACACAGGTTTTTATTTGGTTGTAATGCTTTTTGGGGAGATGCCTATTGGTTTGCTTGTTTGTGAAAGCTACCTGCTCATAGTAAGACTGGAGTGGAGATGCACAACCCTCATGGCAAGCCAGAGGTTCCAAACCCCAGCTCTGCTACTGACTCACCATATGGCATTGGGCAAGTCCCTTTACCTTTGTGTCGCATTTGACCATTTGTAAGGTGGGAATCAGACTTACCAGCCACCTTTCAAGGGTGGTGTGGGGATGAGCTAGTTCATCTCTAAGCTCATAAAATGATCATCATCATTATTAGAAAGTCCAGTAGAGCCTAGGTACATAAGAAAGTGGTAGAAGCTCTTCTTGTGCCCTCCTATATGTCCCTGTAGCAGAGGTTCCCAACCTTTTCAAGACGGTGACCCATTCTGACAGTACAGTAAGGCTTTGTAACCCAAGGCAGTTCAAAACTGGTGGTGGGGAGGTTCTCACCTGGAAACTTTTTTTTTTTTAAATAAATCTCAATTCGCCCCTGCACCCATACTTAAATCCCTCACAGTCCCAACCCCCCCCGCCCCACCTACCTCACGTAAGCTCCACTGCTACCCCCAGTGCTCCTTTGCTGGGCTGCTGCCACCTCCTCCACGCGTTCAGCCCTTCTACTCCCTTCCCCCACCTGCAGCATGGGCAGTTCCCTGCTCTGGCATGCTGAAATTGGGCATGATTTAATTGGTTTCACAGCTGGATTCCTCCTGCTGGCTGTTAAACCAATTAAACTGAGTTCTGTTTCAGTGCGGCAGAGATTGGGAACTGAAGGAGTCAGGTGGCAGTGTCCGGAGCTGCAAATGGCTCCTTAAAGAGCCACATGTGACTCAGAGCTGCCCAGCTGTCAACCCTGAGAAAATCTAATGCTGACCTATGTTTGGGTCCTGATCTATAGATTGGGAATCCCTGGCCTATAGGGTACAGGGCACTACCAAGTCTCAGCTATTCAGAAGTTCTTGTAAGAAGTGGGCTGGCTCAGAGCCACCATTTTCTAATCTCTATTTGGGCTGGGTTTTCAGCCACAACCAAGATATATTCAGTCTACCTAAGTAGCAAGAAATGGTGGGATTTGCCTCTTTGAGAGGAGAGAAATCAAACTGCTATTTCAAAGGCATTGCCCTCTCTTTACGTTCGCTTTTGGGTCAGTGTAAAATCAAGGGGTGTTTGCTCCATCAATGGTCTGAAAGTCCCTTCGGAAATCCACTTGCTTGTATTTTGCTTGACGGGGCAGAGGACGTTACTGATGTGCACGCTTCCTTTCTCTTGTGTGACATTTCATTACCTGATGTTGTAACTCAGGGAGTGCCCAGGGCTCAGTTGTCCCACCCCCCACAGCTCACATGGAGGTTCACAGCCATCTCTGTACTAATGATTCCGCTCTCTGTTAAACCTCCATCCACCAAAGGAAACCCATTGATGCACAGTTGCTTAGGAGCTGTAACCCAAGAACCATGTCATGTGGTGGCACAGGGCATCAGCATGGATGCTGTTGTCCATCTGCAGATCCCCAAAATGGTATGAAATGGGGTGCTCCCTGTGGGCATTTCCTCTGGGGACCCAGCCATGCTCCCTCCATGGGGCAATATGGGTGAGCTCTTAGCAGCAGCAAAATGATTTTGAGAGCCAAATTAAACCTCCCAGTACTTTTAAGATTTCATTTGTTGTGCAGTTGCTTTGATGATTTTGGCATAGTGAGTTCCATGCATATTAGGCTGTGGCTCTGTGCTGTGCATTTGCTTAGCTTCATGCAGACACTGAGAGGTAAAAAACAGAGACATTTGTTCTATCAACATATTAAGAAATCTATTTGCCTTGCCGTATGACAGGCTTTAGTCGAGCATCTCATTTAAAGGAGACCATGTGAGTCTCAGATTTGTACAGTACATGCTGCTATGCAGGTGAATGCAGCACATCCTGATTTATGAACGGGGAAGAACTTGGGTTTTTTATTCTTTTTGTGCTCTCTAAACTCCCAGCACTCATTTACTTGGATTTGTTATGTTTTTAGACACAGCGAAAGCTTATAAAATACACTTCAACCCAGAGAAGGCTTGAGACGTATTATGCTGCTGGGGAAAAACTCTGCGTTGTCAGGTATTATTGCGTTACTCTAATATTAGTGAATCATTTTCAGAGAAAAACTAAAATCAATCCCAGCACTATTTCATCAGACATCTTCATCTGGAAACTTGGAGCGTGTGTAAATTGCACCACAGAGGTCCCATGAAGATTGCGGGTGATTGTATGTGTTTCTCTTGGGTGACTTCTGAGCTCCTCAGAATTTATGAGCACAGAATGGGTAACGAGTCTAAACAAATCAAAACAGAGGTGTGTTGCTCTTGGGCACTTGAAAGCTCCCTTATCTGCTTCCCACCCATTTGTTGGAATACCTTTCGTGTTTCTTTCTGATCAGTGTAGTTACGGTACCGCAGTTATGATGATAGATCTAGTCCTTGGTTCTGACAGGGTGTTTGCCGGTGGCCGGGTTAATGTGCGGTGAGGTACCAACTATGCCCTTGTTACCATCTGAGTCTTTAACTGCTACAGCGCAGGGCTCCTTCGCAGAGGGCAGCCTGGGCCAGGCTGACGGATGCCCCTGGGTCCTAAACACCCGAGTCTTTTACTGCTAGAGCAGGGAGCTCCTAGCACTCACACCTATGGCCAGGCTGTGGTAACCAAACGGTTAAAGTTCTTTTGATAGTGCTGGATGTGTTGCAGTGACAAAGACTAACAGCAGTCAGGCTTAGATCTTAACGAGTTACAAGTTTATTAAGCTACTGTTATAAGAGTGCGGTTACAAAAGGCTATTGTCTGCTTCTTATATGCTAGCAGAGTACAGGTGTTAACAGGTTACATTACAATTCAGTACCACGACGTCTTAGTGCAACAGCATCTATCTATAGAGCTCTAATTCTTTAACTCTGCGCACCAAAAGGAGACCTTAATGTGGGTACATCTTACCCTCCTTGTGTCTCTCGATACCAGCGTAGCCAAGCCAGGATCGGTCACTCAATTCCGCGGAAAGACGAATACGAGGTTGGGCGTCCCCAGTTGCGGACCTCGGGAGGCAATCACCTGACCCGACCAGCAGGTAGTTGGTGAAGATGCACTCAGAGTCAGTGTGCTGCTGGGTCTATCTTTATACCCCTTGGGTCACGTATCCTCTTTCTTATCTATGGTGCCAGATCGTACTGGTCTGTCTTTTGTGACACCAGTTCTTACAAGGACAATTCTTACTTAATTTGCACTTGTAAAACAGGAGATAAAGAATTTGGGAGTACAGGACATTCTTTTGCAAGGGCGTAGATTTCTCTTCTGGGATGGCTGTGTCGGCACATCACTCCATTAATTCCAGCAAAGGGCAGTTCTCTGAGGCCCTTCATTAACGGTTAGCCTGCTAGCACTCTATCTGTGTTTTCTGTTCCTCAGGGTCATGATGAGCCAGCACATCTGGGCCCCTTTAGGAAGGCATCAAAGACTGTGCTGTTTAACTGCTGTTCAGTGCCCTGTGTGCTCTGAGGCACCTTAGAGGGGAGGCAAAGGCTGGTCTGTAGTGGGGAGATTTTGTCTGCCTACAGGGGGTTACTCTTCAATGCTGCTAGTGTGATGGCAGAGTTTGTTCCCATGTATTCTGCATAGATCAGTTTTAACATACTCCAGTTAACTCGGGGATAATGGAGTTTGGTGCTGGGCCATATGGAGGGGTTAATGTCTTTAGCAGATCTCTGTGTGTCAGAGTAAAGCCGATATTCTGAGTAACTTCAAAGGAAAACCCAACCTGGGAAAGTGCTATGCTTAAATAGGCCCAGGGCCAGATGCTGATCTCTGCTGTTCTAGTGTAAATCTGAAGGGTTGTCCTAGTGGTGTATAACGGTGGTATGAGGAGGTCTCATATGCAAATAGTATTCGTCAACTGAGGTGGCTTATACAGCAAAGTCTGTGGACAAAATCTCCATGTCTATAGGTGTTTGATACCAGACAGAAGTCCAGAATTGCACAAGAGAGCTCTGGGTGTGGAGAGGGCAGGTAGGAGAGGGAAGGAAGGACATAGGTCCAGGTTGTACCTTCCTGGTCTAGCACCCTCGAGACCTGACTGGTTTCATCCCAGGGAATGCAGTGGTCTGCAGAGGTCAATGGTTGCCCTTCTGCTGGTGCTGGCTGTGAGCTCTGTTTTTGGTAGCATTGACTGAGTGGAGTCTGGTGGGGGGGACTAATGGGGAGAAGTAGGGTGCATGTGGTGCCCCACAACCTGGGGATTAGGAGCAGAGCCCTGTGGGACTGTACTGAGCCCTGTGGCCTTTGGGCTGCACTCCTGGCCATCCTGCCTGTTCCCTTGAGCAACCCCCCACCCCTGGCTAGAGCTAGAGCACTGCACATGAGCTGTCTGTGACACCCAGGAAGCTCTGGGAAGGAGGGGAAGAAGTTGCTGAGCTCAGGCCTGCCCATGGGGATGCTGGATCACAGATGTTGCCGGATGACGGAAGCCCAGACTGTAGGGGTCCCATCTGTAGTAAAATCTTTGGCCCTAATTAAGCAAAGTACTTAGGCACGTGTGTAACTCTAAGCACCTGCATAGTCCTGCTGAAGTCCATCAGATTATTTTCCTGCTTAACCCAGTGCACACTTAAACAATGAGGGGTGGTGTGGCACCTCAGAGACTAACACGTTTATTTAGGGCATAAGCTTCCCTGGGTAAAACCCACTTCAGCAGATTAATTGGAGGGAAAATTGCAGAGACAGGGAGAGAGAGAGGAGAAAAACAAAAGAAATACTTGTCATGTGTTGGACCCCTGTTAATGATTCTAATCACACCACCGTGGATGTGTCTCATTTGCAGCATTTGTCGTGGAGATGTGACTACCAAGAGAGGGGAAATTGCCTTTGTGATTTGTTAACCAGTTAAGATCCTTGTGCAGCACTAAGTGGACTGTTTTGAACTTGCAGATGAACTCCAGTGCAGCTGTCTCTGTTGGTAATTAGGTGTTAAATTTCTTTTGGAGAAAGATGGCTACTTCTAAATCCATTACTGAAAGTCCAGAGGGGTTACAGTGTTCCCCTACAGGTTTAGGGGTGTTACCTTTTCTGAGGTTTGGTTTGTGTACATTTATCCTTTGATGCTGAGACTGATCACATGCTGAAGTATTGTGCTGAACTGGAGTCTCTGTATGTCTGGCCTTGTCTAGACTAGAGGGTTTTGTCGACAAAACCCGCCAAGCGTTCAGATTCCCAAGGGCGTTCCGTCAACAGAATGCAGCACGTTTGTCGACAGCCATACCAGACTCGCCACGAGGAAGGATGCCTCTGTCGACAGAGATCTCTTGACAAAAAGCCAGTCTGGACATTGTGGGGGTGGTGGGAGCTTCTCTCGACGGGGCGTCTGTGACACCGGGCAAACCTGTCTGCTGTGCTTCAGGTTGGCCATTTTGCTAATAGAGCGACCAGGCAGTCCGGTCACTCGCTGTCGACAGAGCAGATCGCTCTTTCAGTCCATTTCGGTGGTCTGGCTGTGGTCTGTCAGCAGAAGTGGTTTTTTTTCCAAAATATCGTCCAACAAAACTTCTGTCAACAAATCACTCTAGTCTAGACATAAGACACATTACCTAAGGGACACTGCTGCTGCAAGAGAGTTGGGGAGCTAGAGGGAAGAGGGGAAAGGCACAGTTTGCATTATGTGTGGGGTCTGAAGCCTGTATTGATAGGATTACAAATTCTCCAAGGATGTTACTAGATATCTTTTGCCTTACAGAAGATCCTCTGGGATTGCAAAGCCCAGCAGTAAGCTGCACTTGGTGATCTGCTGAATACATAGCTCTCTAAGGGCTCCAGCAGAGGTTTATAAACCATGCTACGACTACAGCACACTTTTAATCTGGGCAGAAAGAACAGCCTAGTGAAGTGACCTGAAGAAAAAACTTCTATAAACTATGGATCCCTCCGTAAACCAAAGACTCTTTGATGATCAGGAAAATTGTTTTGATGCTAGAGAAACAGCAGTGGCTGTTTTTTACATATATTTATCTCTATATAAATATAGATCTCGAAATAAGTATACACTTAAAAGTGCCTCAGAAATAGTTGGCATAACTACTGAATTTTCAAAATGCTTAACACCTAAGACCCAGAGATCTGCACCACCGAGGAGAGGAAAAAAAGTCATGAGCTTTCCAGAGACCCTAAATTTCCTTCTTGAGCAACTGTGAAAACACAATTAATACATTCGGTTGCACATAAGCATCCTGAAAATCCCTAAGGCTCATCTAATTTCAGCAGAGTCAAACTAATCCCCAACCAATATCTAATCCAGAGGCCACAAAGGGTGCTGTCACCCGAAGGGTACTAAATCAGGACAGATTGGTCAAACCTAAGAATTGGGAGCAGAATTTCTAGCCACTCTGGTTTGATCCAAGCTAGAAGTGCAGATGCGTATCAAGGGAAAACAAAGAGTTAGGCATAACCAAAAATATGAGGGAAGTTGTTTCCTTTCTTCCTCCTCATACAAGTTTAATTGTTGATAGAGGGTGTCTCCAACCTTCAGAAGGGCTCTCTAATTGTAGTCTTCTCAGCATGTCACCAATTGCAGTATTTATATTTAGCAAAGTTGGGCACCTAATACTTCTGATTACTAACATTCCAACACCTGGCTTGTGACCAGACAGTTCCTCAGGTGTTAAATCCAGTTGAGATCTGGATTAACTCTGAAGTTCAAAGCCTAACTTCCTTGGCTATAGAACACACGGTTTTAGTCCTAGAGCAAAGGCATAGCACCCAGTGGAGCAAAAATACACTCCTGTGCATGCAACCCCAAAGTAAATGCTTCTGTGGCCCAGTTGAGCAAATACAGCGGACCATTTGCACTGATATAAGATCTACACCTTTATTTGTGCATCTGTATTGCAGATGCATTGAGATGAATGGAGTTAGGTTTTATTTTGTAAATAACGACATTAAAGCTAATGCATGCAATATATGCCCTGAGTCACTGTGCTTTCCAATTCATGTAGGTATTTATATCTGTGAAGCATGGGTTTAAAAAGCTGCCATTCTGATTTGATAGCGCTTTGTCCCCACTTGACACAGGTGCAATGACTTCACAAGGTCAAACACAGGTAAGAATCAGACTGTATGTGCATAAAAAGAAATGGATTGCAAAGTGACTTTTTTAGTTATATTTCCTCGGAAAATTGTTAAGTTTTAAAATTGGGTAATTAGCGTAATGAAGATAATGACTTGATTAAACTGGCATATTGTTTAATGGAGTATTTTCAGCCAGCAGCTCTAAATGTTTTTTTAAACTGAGCTAATCACAAAATAGTACAGCCTAATAACAGTGCATTTTAATAAAACAGCATGAGTACTTTCATATACGAACTATGCCAGAGGCTTATGACAGTCTAATTTTATTGAGAATTATAACACCTGTATTGTCACAAAACAAACCGGCAGTCATGTAGCACTTTAAAGACTAACAAAATAATTTATTAAGGGATGAGCTGAAGAAGTGGGCCTGTCCCACAAAAGCTCATCACCTAATAAATTATTTTGTTAGTCTTTAAAGCGCTACATGACTACTGGTTTGTCCAGTTAGAATACAGACTAACATGGCTACCTCTTTATAATAATAATATGGAGATATAACTATCTCTTAGAACTGGAAGGGACCTTGAGTAGTCATCAAATCCAGTCCCCTGTTGTCCTCACAAGCAGGACCTATCACCATACCTGACAGATTTTTTTTTTTTTTTTTAAATTAAATCTATTTGCCCCAGTCCCTAAGTGGCCCCCTTGAGGGGTGAACTCACAACCCTGGGTTTAACAGGTTAATGCTCAAGCCACTGAGCTGCCGCTCCTCACAAGCTGTATTATCAGTTTAATATTCCTGAAAGAGGCTGGAGAAGCAGACATGGTGACTAAAGTTTTTACTGAGCAAGTATAGCTTCAGCAAACATATTATGCAGTGTCTTCAGTGTCCTTAAAAATAATGTATGTATGCATGGAACGATAATTCAGTCTGTTTCAGTAGAGTTCTTGACCTCTCTCCTGAAACTGTCATCAACGATGCCAAGCTTGGTGGTGATTTTGGAGAGCTAGATAGCTTTCCGCCAGGCACTACACTTTGTGGTATCTCAGTTTTCATTGGCCACTGAGTACCTGATGACAGAAGGTGACAGTATTATAGACAAATTGGCTGGATTAGAACAGGTGACCCTCAAGAGGATGGTTCAGTACCCTGTTAGTTATCCACTGAATCACCCAGTCTTTTGTAATAGTAGTGCTCTTTGATTTTGTTCACCAATGGTTTTAACTGTAGCTTGTTTTAATCCTTCCCCTTCTTCAGGCTGACTTTAAAAGTACTTTCATCCCTGCTGTTCAAGAACAACTTAGTGCAAGTATGTTGCAGGTACAAATCCCCAGGATCTAAATGAGTTTTGTGTGCGTAACTCCCATGCAGTCTCTGATTATTAGTGCCATGTTCCTGTGATGTGCGCCATTCATTCCAAAGTCATATGTTGAGAAACCTTCCACACAGGGTCTGTCTTATTACCCAGCTGGTCTTCCTCACAACACTCAGCATGCTGCAAGCAGGTCTGTTTATTGGCATTCCTCCATGTTCATACTTTATTACAGATGACTTGATGATTATATAATTTTGCATTTTGGTTTATACAGTTAATTTTCTTGCTGTAGGTCTGTTTAGATTAATAATAATAAATTAACGTGGCTGACATTTTATGTCTTGCTTTTCATCCAAAACTCACTCAAATGCAGTCACATCTGGGTTGTAATGCAGCAATTTGACAGTGCACCCACAGACTAATAATGTCTGCAGTTTTAATCTAGGGCTCTCCAAACACTTTAATCCCTGATCATTGTTGCCTCAGTTTTACAGATAAGACAGTGGAAGAGCAAAGTGATGAAATGACTTGTCCACAAATAAACAGCAAGTCAGTGGCAGTGGCGGAAAAAGAACTTCAGTCTAGTGCCCTGAACACTAGAGTTTGCTGTCTCATTGTCCCACAGTGCAGACAGGTAGTGAAGAAAACTAGATTCCGAAGTTCTAACTGAGACTGTTGGGAGAACTTGACATAGAACATAAATTGGGATGATTGAAAGCTGTCTGTAATAGTGGATCAAATAACTATGGTTGTGGGAATGCATGCTGTGGTTTTAAGTTTCAGCCAATATGCATGTTAGACATGTTAGGCTGAATATTTAATCTTTATGGTCAGATCTGAGATTTTATTTTGCCTTCTGATGGGAAAGCACTGTAGTGTTTTCCATGCATTTTAATTAAGCCCTTGAAATAGTAAGACATCCGTAGTCATTCAAAAAGGCAACGTGAGGCCTGAGTAAGTGATCTTTGAGCACTGAAGCACACCTAAACTGTAGCCTAGATTAAGCAAGTTGTTGAATTTCTACAAAATCAGTGGTAGCTGTTGCAATTAATATGTCATTAAAATTTGCACCGGTCTGGGACTGCCTTGCTCTGTGGCCTTTGATTCTTTCATCTTTCACATCACTGAATCTTTGGGAGCTATAAATTAACGTTCTTTTTCTTGTCAGGGATATTTTCCCGTAGTGTGGCTTTGGAATGACTGGCTGAGGTGCTGGCTTTTTTTTGTTTTGTTTTTCCTTTGTTTCTTTGTTGTCCAAGTTAGGTTCTGGAGCTGTGGGCGCGGGAAGCCCTTTCTCTAAATTATGAGCTACTGTGGATTTAGAACAAAGGCAGAGTGCTGAAAAGAATTCGTTGTTAATGAGCCAATAAAAGGTATTAAATGGCAAATTGGCTGAACCTGACTGGCCTGCTTCATTTCTTTCTACAGAAACAAAGCATTTAATGGAAAGACTGCCAAATGACTGATAGCTCGGTCCAATTGTTCTTGCAGAATGAAAGATGTAAAATCCTTAATGTCCATTTTTTTAAATGGGTTCGCCAATAAGGCCCTTTTATGTCTATTGTGGCCATTTCATGTATGCAGAGACACGAGTAAACACCTCTCTTCAGAACCAGTCTGTTGTTTTAATTCCTGCTTTTTTTCCTTCCTCTTTTATGTTGAGCCCCAAGAATACAGAGAGTATGCCTGGAAATACTTGCTCCTCTCTGCCTTGATGGCGGCTTACCTGGGTCCAAGGACCAGCTCCTGCTGCTGTGCTGAGGTCAATCTAGATTTAATTATCTCTTTGTCCCTCACTGCTGTATGTTTGCTGACAAGCACAGTCTCTACTGCTGAGAAGGGATTCTGCTCTAAGAATTAGCCAGCTGCCTGCTCCATGGCCCACGAGAATGCCAGTTTCATGTTGCTGTGACCCTGGCATCTTTTGGTACGGGTGACTGGCAAACGAGGGATGCTTTTTAGATGGAATGCAGGAGGGAACTCTTTTTAGAAAGAACTGAGTGGAGGAGCATAGCCTCGTAGGCAACCTCTGGCAATGTAAAGGCTGCCCTACTGTACAGGGCCCACCAACCTGGTTAGCGATACACTGTAGTGTTGTGTGGCAATAAAGCATAGACTGAAATTGTGACGGGTGTTAATCCTCCCCTGTTCCATGTGTAGTGAATTTAGCAGGAGACTTCAAAAGCCAAAGGAACTGATGACTAGTACACTGACTTCACGTTTGCGGTCAGTCTTGGGGCTTTCACCGCCCTGACTCAAAACAGGTCTAAAAGGTCCAAGTTGTAGCAGCGCGAGAAGATGAGGGCCACCGGCGTTGGTGGACTAATCCTGATGTACAAGCGGGAGAACTGAAAGCGGCGACATCTGCATTACAGCAAGAGTCAGCCAAACATGAGGCTTTGGTGAGGCTATGCAAAATGTTTGGGTCTAGGGTAACCCTGAAGCAGCTATATCAGAGAGGTAGCTGTGTTAGTCTGTAGCTTCGAGAACAAAAAGAAGTCTTGTGGCACCTTATAGACTAACAGATATTTTGGAGCATAAGCTTTCGTGGGCAAAGACCCGAAGCAGCTAAATATTTTTAGGGCCAGGGTTACAAACAATATTGCAGGATTTCCCATACCCTTCTGTTTGGAAGGAGGCTCATAAAGGTGTGTTTTCCCCCCATTCTCCTTGGGAAAGGGTGCCACAGCTAAGTCCCCCTCCCACCTTTGGTCTTGGGCATGAATATGAGAATTTTGCCCATTTGAAGGCCCCTTTGGCGACTTGGCTGGAACCTGAGCTCTGCAGATAACCTTCCTTGACAGAGAAGTTGGCAGGTGTCCCCACTTCTGCAGGACAGGAGGAGCTCACTGTGCTGAGAGCTGGGCTGTACTTTGATAGCAAAACTTACAAAAGATAGGAACTCTCACGGATGGTTTCAGGCTTCATGTTGAAGACTCAGGTGGCTTTTACTTTTCTCTGTCTGCCTCGAAACCTGGGGTGTCGTTCTGTGGGGAGGGGGTCCTTCCAGGACAGCTCTCCTCTTCCAGTGCCTCCACACACATTTTCAGGTAGAATAGTAACAGAGAGGAAGCCATGCTAGTCTATACACTATCAAAACAAGAAGCAGTCAAGTAGCACTTTAAAGACTAGCAAATAGTTTATTAGGTGAGCTTTCATGGGACAGACCCACTGTCCCACGAAAGCTCACCTAATAAACTATTTTGCTAGTCTTTAAAGTGCTACTTGACTGCTTTTTATTTTCAGGTAGCATCTACTTGCTGCTCCCATCTGAACACTTTGGAAGTCAGAGAAGCTAAACCACTTCAGTTTCCCAACAGGTACCAGGGGTCTAGAAATCCTGCAACCCCTCTGTTCAACAGCAACAGGCTTGTCAGCACTCCTGCTGGCCCCATCCCTACTATTATCCATTTCCTTCACCCTATTCTGGGGCCTGAGGTGCTCCAGAGTGCATAGTGTGGATATGGAATTCTGTTAGTTAATGAAAGCAACCCCACTGTAGTGCCCTGAGGGGACAACTACCTGTTGTCCTTCGATGGTGAATGACAATGGAAAAAGTACCAGTGCTAGGCTTTTTTCAAGACTCAGGCTGAAAATGATGGAGGAAAGTGCTGTTCAGCTCTAGCAACATAGGTCTGAAAGATTCAGCAAAACCCAACATTGTTTTGCCTTGTAAGAATTCTTACATATAGCTGTGTGTAAACAGGATCAAGGTCTTATAATAGCAGTTATCTTTTGCCTTCTGAGGATGCATTTGCCATAGCTGAGTTGCTACTATGAGGATAAGGTCAAACTAAAATTTTTGGAACTATCCATAATCTAATAGAAAGAAATAAAAGTGGAACACATAGGTTTGCAGTTGCGAATAAAAGCTGCTCTTCCTGCTGATGTCTCTTGATACTGGCTAGGTTCTAGGGATGAAGCTGAAATGTGCAAATGATCTTCAGACTTCTCTTCCTTTATTGATTGTGGCACATGGAGGAAATACAATTAACAGGTTCAAGAAGCCATCATTTGGGTTTCCTTTTTATAGTAACTCTTTAATATCCAGGAGCCCCAGGACTGGGAGGTTACTGGATATTTAAATATTCTGGGTAATAGAGAGGTATGCCTAGCAATGCATAACACTAACCAAATCAAGATCAGATATTAAGAAAAAACGAAAACATATGCAGAGCACTTTATTTACCAGCAACAGCAGTATTGTGCACTTTAAACTTATACTGTATCTGCTGCATTTATTTGTATTTATTTTCACTACACTGTACTCATGGAAAATGTAACTAAAATTTACTTATGGCTAAAACACCAGTTATGTGAGAGTTCTGGATGATAGAATGCCGGATATGAAAGAGTTTCCTTTATAACTGTCTATTGCATATGACTTATTTGAAATACTATATATAGCTATTGTTTTCTCAGTATAGGCAGATGTATAGATTTGTATAGTAATCAAATAGCATTGACTGAAATGTCTGAAAATTCCTGTTCACTACACGCTTAAGCTGTGAAATTCTGTTTATATACACAGCATACACTTAAGAATATCATACCGTCCCCTCTTGGGTTGATTACTGTTTTTGAAATCACAGTGTGCTTTGTAGTGCAGCTGCCTATCCTGCTATAGTCATTGACAAAGTTACTAGGTTAATAGTGTTTACTTTCTTCTTTGCATTGAAAGTACAGACGATGCTGCAAAGTGATGTCCCATCTTGTGAGCCAAGAAGTGGGAAAACTTGTTATAATCACACCTGCAGTGGCTGTTACTAAATGGTGTTACTTAGCATTTATACTGTGACTGAAACACTGTAAGCTTTAAATGCACTCTTTCCTCTCACATTAGTCAAGACTCTAGCTATGAAAGCAGCATTGGATCTGCCAGCCAAGTGTACCAAGCCAGGTTTAGGAACATACCATTCTTAACTGATGGTTCAGTTGCTAAAATCAGTGTTTGTGGGATGTAAGAGTGTAGAATTTGTGTATACATTTAAATAAGATAGTATCCACCCTGTGCTGGGTTCTTTCCATACAGAGTCAGACACAGTCTCTATCCAGAAGATTGGGTAGTATAGAAATGGTGCAAACACAGTACGACTCTGCTTGTATTATGTGGTGTTAGGTTGCTAGTTTAATGAGATTTGCGGATGGGTTGCTTTGCCTGGAAATGGGTCACTAACAAGAATAAGTCAGGCTCGTTGTCTATTAGCTAGTTGCAGCTCTTCTGCCCGTAGGCAAGTAGTGTTGGGCTATGTGCTGTGGATAGGGGCACAGAGTGAACTGTATGATCACTAGGGCCTAGGCGGCCCATAAGCAGAAAGTCCATTGGAATTAAGAGAAGCTTCGTGCACTGAAGGCCTGATCCAGAGCCTGGTGAAATAATGAGTGTTTTGCCAGTGATTTCAGGGCATTGGATCGTTGCCCAGCTGCGTCTAGGATTGAGTCAATGATCTGTAACACGCTTTGATCTATAATACATAGAGCTTTCTGAATCAAAAGTTAGGTGAAATAGTATGTGTCGTTATTTTTTGGTGCTTTGAGCTAATATGGAGGGATAATGGATAAATATTTCTGAGCACTTTGTACAGTATTTGTACTCAGAAAAATGTAGACTTGGCCAAATTCAGTAATCGCATAATTCATGAACATCTGTTTCCTAATCCCCATACTTACATTGTTCCCTTCGAAATGTTCAGCAATCTAAGCCAATACAGCGCGATGACAGAAAATTCAAACGCTTCCGAGTTGGTAGAGTTTTAAGTAATGTTTCCTGCTCCGGCTGTAACTTGACCACATTGCACGTCTACAGGAAGGCCAAGAGTTGATCACATACAAAGTTATACAAAATAACACCTGTATACTGATAGCGCTGTAGGGTTTTTAGTCTTGGAGGGGGGCCCCATTGCGCAAGATGTCCCACAAATAGAATGAAAATATGATCCTTACCGCCAGAATAATTCCTGAAGGCACAGGGTACTAGTTAGTGATAACTTTGAATTTCCTTAAAACCAATTAGCAGTCAGATTTATTTGGGTCTAAGCTATGGGTGTCCAACCTTTTGGCTTGCCTGGACCACATTGAGTGAAGAGGAATTGTCTTGGGCTGCATATAAAATATATAATATAGTTAATGTATATAAATCACATAATAATGTTAAAAGTTTACGACCTTATGGGGCCGCATTACTAGCTGTCCAGGGCCGCATGCAGGCCGTGGGTTGGACGTGCCTGGTCTAAGCTTTCGTGAGGAAACCCTGTCCCTCCCCCCACCCCATTCTCTTTCATCAGGTGCATGGAGTGGAAGTCACAGAACTCTATGCATCTGATGAAGTGGTTTTTTGCCCATGAAAGCTTATATATACCCAAATAAGTCTTATTCTTTAAGGTGCCACAAGACTCTTCCTTGTTTTTGCGGATACAGGCTAACATGGCTACCCCTCTGATATTTTAATTTCCTGACTCTTGTATTTAAATGTTCACCTGTATTGTTGCAGTAAATCACATTACTGAATTGGACTAGCTGGTCAAAGAACTGAAAGGGACCTCGAGAGGCCATCACATCTAATCCCTGGCACTCATGGTGGGATCAGATCACCCCGACCAGATGTTTGTCTAACTTGCTCTTAAAAATCTCCAGTGATGGAGATTCTGCAACCTCCCTAGGCAATTTATTTCAGTGCTCAACTACCCTGACAGTTAAAAAGTTTTTCCTAATGTCCAACCTAAATCTCCCCCACTTCAATTTAAGCCCATTGCTGCTTGTCCTGTCATAAGAGGTTAAGGAGAATCATTTTTCTCCCTCCTCTTTGTAACAATCTCTTAGATACTTGAAAGCTGTTATCATGTCACCTCTCAGTCTTCTCTTCTCCAGACTAAACAAACCTAGTTCCTTCAGTCTTCTCTCATAGCTCATGTTTTCTAGACCTTTACTCAACTGTCATCTTGCTGTGTCATACTTAGCTTGTGCTCCACTGTGACCTCTAGATTGCTCTCTGCACTACTCCTTCCTAGGCAGTCACATCCCATTTTGCATGTGTGCAATTGATTGTTCCTTCCTGAGTGGAGTAGTTTGCATTTATCTTTATTGAACTTCACCAGATGATGATGAATGGTGGGAGAACAAATTTTACTTTTTATTTTTTGACCAAATGAAAAACTGAACAGTCAGCTTTTTCGAGGCACAGTAGTAGTAGTAGTAGTGGGTAGTTCTCTGACTTTTCGACAGGGTCCCTTGGTTATAACCCCTGAATGGTCACTGTGATTCCTCAGCAGGTCTGACTGGCTTTGACCCTGCAAAGTTTTCCCCTTTGGAGCTTTGTCCAGCAGTAAATATAGCGGCCATCTTGTTTTAAGAAAGCAAAGTATTGTTTAATCTTAACAGTAGGAACAGTAAAGCAGAAGAGGGGAACAGATTTAAAAACCATGAAGGAAAGTCTGCATACATATCTGGCTTGACTAAGGCTTACCAAACCTTGGGAGCTGAAAAAGATCTGATTGCTTCAGATCTTCTTGCAGAAACTGTGTCAGCCTGATCTTCATGAACAGCATCTGACAACTGCCTCTCCCCTTCCGTGTGTCACTTTTTAACAGGAGATCTGTCTGTTCTGAGCCTCAACGAGACAGATGTGTAAAATCCAAGCTGAAGCCAAGGAAGTGGGATATTCACAGCTTAATGACCTTGATGCAGTTGCCAGGAGATTACTTATGTGGTTGTATTGGCTGGCCTTCCAGCTAATTTCCAAATAATCCTGCTATCAAAGTAAATCAACATATGCATGCAGTAAGCATTTCAATAACCCCATACAATCATTCAGTAAACATTGGCATAACCTGATGACATACGTTAGTCATAAATAATACAGAAGAGCGTTTTTAAATTATCACATACCAGGCCCTTGTCCTTCACAGGGGAATTTTTTGCAAAGCTGTTAGAGAAACGAAAGCAAATGTTTTGCTTATGAAAGATATGTTTTTGAAGCCTTTAATTACAGTGTTCAGTATACCATATCACCACCCAAGTGGAATGCTAATAAAGCAAATTGGAGCCCATCTTTAGATCTGGATTAATTTTAACACCAGAGCAATGGGAAAATAAAGTTATTTATTTACATTCACCCATTTTAGCTACTGCACCAGTGGTTTTATGTGAAAGCCTGATCACTAGGTTGCATGGTCAAACTGCTGGTTTTCTGATTCTGGCACGGCAGGTGTATGATGTTGTATGCCCTGGAGCAGTGGTTCCCATACTTTTCACTAGCGTGCATTCCCAATCGTGCCCCACCAACCATTCTCGAACCCCTATCAAAGCCAGTTCTAGCTGCTATGGACACTTCATTCAATGAAAAAGGAAGCATAACTAACATTTAAAATGATGTGCACTAATCTTCGACGTCACAATTGGATTGCACATCTCATCACAACAGATTGCTATGATGATTGGGCCTACATAGCAACAAATAATCTTCTTTTATTTTTTCACAGACTCCTGCAATATCCTCACAGACCCCAGGTTAGGAACCACTGCCCTAGAGTGCAGCACCCTATAAAACATTTTATTGATTGAAGTTTTTGCTTGACACCTACTTGGTTATTTTTCTTTAAAAGACACAACACGTAGGGACTTGGAAATCGACTCAACTCATTTAAGACACTTCCCAAAATTCTGTGCCCAAAGCCAGACTAAATTTAATTAGATACAAACAAGCATGCTAGTAGCCATGATGTTTTGTTCTTTGATTGTTTCAACTTTCTTCTAATCTATAGGAGTATATAAAATGTGTGCTATTCTCAGTAGCCTGTGTTCTGCAACTTCATGAATCATAGGGTTGTAAGACACCTCAGGAGGTCATCACGTCTAACGTCATGCTCCAAGCAGGACCAATCCCAACTAAGTCATCCCAATTTGTGCTGTCTAATTCTTGCCTTTATTGTGTTATTTTGTAGCTGTAATTTAGCTTCAACTGTCTTCTAAGAGCCCAGGAAGCAGTTGAATTGTTGTTAACGCTGCTAGACCAGGGGTCAGCAGTCTTTTCAAGATGGAATTCCAAAATTTGACCTTTTGACCTCTGTACGGTCCAAGTGCCAATGACACTTTTTAAAGTCACAAATAGTCCTACTTACAACAGCTTCATTAATATATAAAATAAGATGCAGAGTTTTACTATTTAGGTGGTGGTTGGTAGCATTAGCTAGTTTTTTGTTAGTCTACAGGCGTCATGGCCTTGAGCAAGCTTCTGGCTATATGAGGGAGGAGGGGTGGGGCTGAGCTCCTGCCTTGTGCCAATGAAAATCAGCTCACGTTCCTGTCTTGGCATGTGTTGCGGGTGTTGCTGACCTCTATGCTAGACAATAATTCATCTCTCATGTTTCAGCAAACTCTCTTATTTGGCACCAGTCAGGTCCCAAGGATACCTCACTGGAAAGATTCAACCTGTGGTTTCTACAGGTGAATGATCCTGCTTGTGGATGTGGAAGTGTTCATTGTTTTTGCATGCAGAACAGTATAACCCAAAATGAGTAGTTCCTCATGCCAAAATAACAATTATTTCTATGTGAGGCGCTTACATTTAAAAAATTGCTCTTCGCCTTCGCTTTATCACAGATTTGTTATTGTGGCTGGAGTTTGCATTGTGCAAGTTGCCTGCTGTGAAAAGGGTTTGGGGTCTCAAGTGCTTATTGCTTTAAGAGCCACAGTTCGCATAAAGCACTGAAGGCTAGAAGGTTGGCAACCATCAGAGGAATGAGATTCTGGAGCACCGGCGTTTGGGCGGGAGGTTGCGGGGGAAGAGAGAACCACACAGCTAGTCTGATCAGATTGCCTATGACAGGAAGGAACTGGACCTGATGAGCCCGGAGGTCCCTTGCAGCTTACGTACTGTGTAAATTCTTTGGCCTGAGACATAAATGTCCTGTTATTTTCAGGGGTGTCTTTGACCTCTCCCTGGGATGCTTTAAATAGAAGATAAAATAGAACAAGTTGGATTAAAATTCCTTTCTGCTTGTTTCAGTTCCAAAAGGTATCCTTGTCCATCCCATCCGCTCTGTCTTATTAGGGGACAAATGGCTCGGAAACGCTATTTCCATACATTTCAAATTCACTACCATCGTTTTGACGCATCATCAGTTATATAGTATGTGACAGGGCTTGAAGTAAAACTTTCTTCTATAAATATCTTCCTGGTTTAATAAAGTGAAGGACGAGTTCTCTGCAGACAATTAGACGGAAAAAGTCACCATGCTGGAACATCCAACTTCAGGGCAATATACATACAGAAGCTTCAAGAGATGGAACAGAATTTTTCCGGCGGCTCGATTGTTAAAAATCCCATTTCCATTTTGTGTTGTGTAGTTATTGTTCAATATGAACCAGTTTGGACCTGATGCCAAAAAGCCACTCACGCGCAAACAATTCACTCACATCAAGGAGTTGTCTCTTGGGAAGAAGCAATGCACACAAAAGCGAGGGGCTGCAAAGTTGGGCTTTTGTTTTGTTGCTTCACTTTTCAGTGCACATTCTCTGTGAAACGCAAAATAGCTCTCCACACGTAAGATATGGGCACACAAGGAGAGCACGGGCACCGGTCTCATGAAACTTGAAAGAATGGAAAATAGAACAAATTCAGCTATATCAATTGGCCTCATCTTTGGCGACCGTGTTGCAGGGCTATTTTAATGTTTAAGAGTTCGTTCTCTTTGCATCTTGCTCTCTGCGCTCTAGTACATTGCATAGAGGTAGGCTCAGATGTCGCCATTCTGATTTCTCATTTCACACATGTGGGAGGGAAGGGAAGACTCAGCCTCCTTCCTTGAATCCAAGATCCTCTTGTCCTCCCTGTTTCCTTATGCTTGCCCTTTGCTTAGCCTTCCTCCTGTTTTACCTTCTGCTGATTGTCTGCCTTCGTGAAGCTGTTGCTGTATGGTTTTGTTGTTCTAGGGATGATTACTGTCTCCACCGGGGAAGCCCACATCCAAGCCTTTTAATCTGACCTGCCGGTGTGGTACTGAGCAGTGCCCCTCAAAGCAGCTGGCTGCTCCCTGTGGTGCTCGGTGGTGGTGGCGGTGAGGCAGGACGAATCCAATAGGAGTCGAGAGATTTTGCTGAGGTCAGGGACAGCATGCTAAGCCCTCCCCACTGCAGCACAGAGAACCACATGGAACAGTCAGCCACTTTGAGTGATCTGGGGCTACTGTCAGGCAGGGAAGCCTGCCTCAGCATGCTGCTGGCTGGGCACCACTTAAGTAAGCGTGTCCTGGCCAGAGCCTGCCTCTGGCACCCCATGCCCTCCTCCATCCCTCTCCCAGGCCAGAATCTTCTCCTGCACCCACACCCCTTTTGGACCCTGCACCTCAATCCCTTGCCCCAGGTCACAACCCCCTCCTTCAGCCAAACTCCCTTGCATGCCCTTACCCTTTCCTGCACCCCCGTCTCCTCCAAGCTCCCTTCTGCATGCACCCTCCATCCCCATACCTGCCGCCCCCCCCCAGAGAAGTGCAGCTATTGACCACTTTCCAAAATCTTGGTGTAGCCCGTTGCAAAAATAATTGCCCACCCATTGCCTACACAGTTCTAGAGAGCTCGGGTCAGAGATTAGCGCAGCATAGTTCCCTTCTGGCCCGCTATGCTAGCAGTTGTAGTGGCTAATCGTTCCCTTTTCTGTCTCACTAGTACAGCTTGGGAGAATCTGACTCAAGGAGATTTTAGTATCAGTCCATTCCTCTGGAAATAGTCGACTGGAAACATGTCTACAGAAAGTTTCTGGGCACCAATCCTTTTGTCTATCTACCTCTCATTCTGGAATTCTTTATAGTCAACCTCCAGTCTAGTTTTTCTCCATTTCTGTTTGGTATGCTGGGCGTGAAGGAGGAAAAGGGTCTGCGAGTGTATTCTGGGAAGTAATTTTGTTCTTAGTCTAAAAGTTGATGGTTGTCACTGTAGTATCTTGGCACACTTCACAAAGCGCTGATTAAAAGCAGAAATGGGGTTCTCAAAATGCACTAGCATTCTCCTTAACCTCCTTGCGTTACTATGGTGATGGGCATCTTCTAATTATTTAAGAACCATTGACTTCCGAGCATAATAAACAGTTAACAAAAACAAATTGCCAAATATTTAAAAGCAATCTTTGGACAAAGGCCTACAGCCAAACTTTTTTCTAGAGGACATTGTTATATGGTGTAGGTCTCCTGTACCCTGGGACACTGTAGACGCCACAAACTGCACTCAACCTGATGTGCAACAAGTGCCACTTATTGGAGAAACAAAGAGGTGCATATCGAATTGACCATTGTATCAGAACTGAGAAAATCCCAGGCTGCTTTTAGCAAGTCACATTTGGAGGCAGAGAAAGAGAAGCCGTTTGTGTTTGGCAGAGCCAGTATTGGTCAAATTCCAGCATATTCAGCATCAGAATATCCAAGATCACAAATAAATTTTTCTGTCGGTTAACAATAATATTGTACTTGTGACCAACAGTGGAAAGAGGGGGCACACTGGAAAGAAAAATGCCTCAAACCAAGATGGAAAAGTACAGAAGTGATTTTGGAAAGGGCAGAGGATACCTAGTCACCCAGAAATGCCTGAGTTGTTCGTGTCTGTCTGAGGTGCCACCTCTTTCCATGTAATGGCACAGCAATTGCTTGTGGCAGAGTCACCCGACCTTGCTAACTCCTGGAGTAATTAGAAGAGGGAAGGGGTTGGATAAAGAACAGGCAGGTCCTGGGATGACAATCAGCGCCCCCTGCCCCCAGTGTATTAAAATATTAATGGAACATCATTTATGTTTTAAAATCATATTTATAATGATGCATAATAAAATTACACACATTAATTTGAAAATAAGAATGACACAACACATTTCTTTTGTTCCATTAAAGCAAATTGTTCAAACAAAAGACAGTTATGGAGCTTGGGGGTCCTTGGGTAACTGACCTTTTTGTCCTTATGTTCATCTGCCACTGGAAGAAGGTTTAGCATCCTTAGCTTGGCAACTGAGTTTCTGTTTTGGCCTGCCAGCACCCAGGACTTGTGTCTTACTGGGGACAGCACAAAGCCAATTTGCTAGCCCAGGTTGCACCTGGAGGGAGCTAGGGAACTAGATGCAGGATAGTAGGAGAATTGTGATGAAAAGTCCACATTGATAGGACTATCCAATGGGAAGCTTTTAAAGGAGGTCTGTTTTATCATTTATTGGCTGTATTTTGAAAGTTTGGTGTGTGTTGATATGTATAATGTGCTTTGAGATAAGCACAAACAGAAATACTGTACATAAATGTCAGGAAGCTAATGAAACAGATTATTCTTTCTAGCCTACGCAACAAAGCACAATGCCAAATGGGAGCTGCATCTTGCATTTTAAATACAATCTGAGACGTCATGAGCCACTCAGGAGACAGCTGTCTTTCTAATAAGATTAGAATAACTATATGAATTAAAATGGTATATTTTAGTAGTATTATTAGCTAATAGAAGAATCCCCATCTCAAGGAAGCGTTGAAAGACAGCCTATACAGTCTCTGGAAACCATTTCAACAGTCACTGAATTTCGAGACACAGGAAGTCTTAACCGGGCAACTGCATCTTGTGCCTTTGCCTACTGGGTTGAAATAAAGGGTGTTGATATTGTGCTCATCAAGTACCATGCATTTCATGGCTTGCATTTCTTACTCAGTGATGCCCAAAATCTAGCTTAACAGCTTCGTCCTGCAAGGTGATGAGCACTCTTGGTTCCCCTGGATGTCAGGGAAAGTTGAAGGCATTTGGCATCATGCAGAATCAAGCTGCAAGTGCTGACTGAGGTTACAAAAAGTATGACTCTCAGCCTAGTTATAAGTTCAGAAAGCAAAAGATAAGCATCTCCTGCACTATGTCATTACATAGCCTATACTTAGAGCCCTCTCTTACTGCTTGGACTCCCTGCCCACCATTACACATCTAAGCAGCTGCTATATGACCACGATGTCCTTCCTTATCTCAGGCAGAAAATGGGCTAGGCCAAGTCCACAATGTAGCTATTCTAATGGAATGGAGAAGAAGGCAGATAAAAATGCCTCTTTCCCATACAACTCCTGGGGCACAGTCGACTACTGCCTGCTTTGCAAACTAACTACAGGAACCCTATGACCCACCACTAAAATGCGACCACTTGTGGGGTGGAAGAGGACAGCTACCTAAGTTGTGTAAAGAATCATTTCTAGGACAGGAAATAAGGGCACATACTGTGTCCAAATTAAACTACAAAGCAGCTGCATCAATATCATAGGCCCCATTTGCAGACAACCCCAGACCTCTGAAAGACGAGAGTTATTCCCGTTGACTTTAACAGGAGCTGTTGTTTTCTTGGTGGAGAGAGAACCTAGTCATTTTTCATTGTGAAAAGCAAATGTAATATTTGATTTTAAATATATTTTTAATATGAGTCCTGCATAGACATGAGAGCCAATGTGATTTATTTCCTTTCCCACTGTGTTCCTCTCGACTGAATTATGTGTAATTGCGCAGACATGGCCACTTTAAATATTTTATAGGCTTGTAGAACGTAAGACAGAGTGCAGCCTGTAAGGCCAGCAAGAAATATTACTGTATAACTTAATTTTATTTCAGCAGTTTAATAATTTATTTTAACGGGATTATGAATAGCATGAGTGCACTTAAT
Organism: Carettochelys insculpta; assembly: GCF_033958435.1. Lineage (NCBI taxonomy): Eukaryota > Metazoa > Chordata > Testudines > Carettochelyidae > Carettochelys > Carettochelys insculpta. The sequence goes on along the minus strand of NC_134149.1, from coordinate 6,632,148 downwards.
TCACATTCCGAGTAGTTTGTTTGAGCATTTTGATAGGTGAAACAGGGAAAGAGGGGCCTCAAAATTAGCCAACCTGAGTTAGCTGCTGAAATGTGTGGGATACGGTTGGGTCTCCTAGTGGAAACGTATCAGGCTTGTTTGCTGCTGTGTGTGTAGGAGAAAAGAGGGGCTGAGTTCCAGTGTCCTCATCAGCTGGAACTGACACAGAAAGGATATATTTGTGTTCACCTAGCTCTGTACAGTAGAGGAAGGGCGGCAGGTAGTGGTGATGGTGTCATCCACTGGGTTTTTGCTCCACTTGAACAGGCTCCTCTGGGAATGTCCTCATTCAGGAAGGCACTTAAGCACATCCACTGACTGGCCCATCACTGTATAGACCATCCCTTAAGCATTTGTAACCCACGTGACTTTGTGGTTCACTGTCCCATGTAGAGGCCCCTAGACCTGTTAGAGAGAGAGAGAATAACTCTTCTCTACAGCCTTACCCGAGAGCTAGCTGGCTTTTAGCTTGCACTGCACAGGTGCCTGCACTAGGCACCAGATGTCCCAGGTTCAGGTCTGCTTGTGAGCAGTTACACATATACTTTAGTCTCATTGGGGGATTTAATGTGAATTTAAGTCCCATTAAAATACATGCGTGTCCTCTGAATAGCCATGATTTCCTGAAGGTGTTCCTGGGCAACAGTGCTTCCTGGCCAGTGCCGTACCTTACTACGCTAAATGCTGGGGGTTCTCTGAACCTCTCAGGCTATGTCTGCACTACAGCGATCTGTCGACAGAAGTCACTGTTGGAAGATATCTTCCGACGACACTTCTGTCAACAGATCCTGGCCACACACAAAAGCGGATTGTTATCTCAACAGAATGGCCAACAGGAAGCAGAGCAGACAGGGCTGCCCAGTGACCCAGAAGCCCTGTCTGTTGACAGAGGACCTCCTGGAGCGCCCACACGGCTTTTTATCAACAGATTCTGTCGAGAAAGGCGTTGTGCCTTGGGGGCCAGTGGCAGAAGGCTGTGGACAACAGAGCTGAGTTCTGGCGACAACGTGTTGCCAGAATGCATTTGTAGCATGGATGCTCCACGGGTTTTGTTGACAAAACCCTCTAGTGTAGATGTTGCCTAAGTTTATTGGAGGCTGCAGCTATTTGTTCTGCTTCTGCCAGCTTAGCCAGCACACCCTGTGGCTGGGAAGCCCGGTACTGGAGCAGTGGGAAAGAGAAGCATTGCTAATTCTGACTGAAGAGTAACCACTGATGTGTCTTGGATGCTCTTTATTTGCAAGGCGATGGGCTGATTGTTCCTTCCTATCTCTCCTTGCCGTGGCTTGACTAGGTACAGTTTTTGCGAATAAACCAGTATGTTCTGTCCTTGGAGTGTTGTTTTCAAAGCTGATGCGAATGAACCAAAAAAGCATTGTGAATGGTACAGGAAGAGCAGGCTGGGGGAGATGCTTCAGTACTAGTGCTGGTTGTTGCAAAATCAAATTTTAAAACTAGTCTGGTGTAATGCTCAACTCTTCGCTTATTATGAGTGACTATTCTGGGCCTGATCCTGCAAAGTGGTAGGTGCTTTCTGTGAACTGATAAGCACTGAGGGTGCTCAGCATCTTTCAAGGAGAGGTTTGTATGCTCGCAATAGTTGATTTCTTAGTGATGGTTATTGTAATAAAGTCGTGAGACAGAGAAGTGCTAATTAGAGACTCATCATTTTTTTTCCTGGCTGCAATAACATGACATGAGTCAGGGTTCCAAAAAGATTAATACAGCTGTCACCCAACAAAGGTCAATATCCAGTGATTCTGTTGGCAACTGCAGGCTGGTTTCTCCATCATATGAGTTAGATGGTGATTAGGTAGCTAATCACAATAGACAGGTTCAAACAATATCTTTGAGGGTAAAGTCTTGATCTGAAGGGTTGTAATTTCTGTTAACTGGCAATACAAGCACAGTTCTAAACCCCAGGAAGCTGTAAGCTACACTCACCCTGTTAAGGTCCATTCCATGTACAACCTATCAATTATCTATTGCAGCTTCTGTGATTATTTGTCTTGCTATTATGTCGTAAGACTCTCACCGGTCACTTAGGAATTCAGGGAAAGTATTACTAGATGATAATAAGATATAGAAGTGATTATCCAGGCACAGTGTTTAGCCATTTTCAAGTTATGGTATATGGATGTATTTGGGAGATAGTAAAAATTATTAGAAGTGAGATGCCACGTTTTTGCTGGTGACTAGTTCAGGTTCTGTAGCTGTTGGTCCATGCTGATGTGACTGTTGATCTGGTCTAATACAATGTGTCACAATTAGAGAAGTAGCAGCGTCATAGGTATAAAATTGCAACACTAATGCTTTTGATTAATTGGAGGATCTGGTTGAGGAGGGTTATTTTAATATGTTGCTACAGTGCTTTTCATAGGCAGTTGCCCATGTGAACAGCACTGATCTCTTCTGAATTTTGTATACTTCAGAGATTCCTAAACCACCTGGAGAGGCTGACATTTGAAGCACAAAGGACAGTATAAGCATAACTGTTTGCTGGCCCTAGATAACCTCTACCAGGACTGGGTAAATAGATTATTGTAAAGGATTTTGGGACAGTCATTGACATTGGGTTTAATTTCATAAGCTGACCTTTTGTGCTTCTTTTGCCTTTCATGATCATATATAACATAGTACAATAGTAGCTGCTGGGTTGATCTAGAATGAGAATGTCATGTACAACCTGTACATTCAGACTGTGTCCTGCATCAATGGCTTGTATCATGAATTATCATAATACAATCTTAATCGAGTCAGATGTTTTTTCCATCATGCTTTGATAAAGCAGACGTCACTTGCATTATTTGGAAATTGAATACTTTACAGCACATTCAGTTCTGAAAATTAGGACTCTCTGGTCTCCAAATTGTCTTCTGCTATGCTAGAAACATTCCTGTATTTCCCAAGAGTGATAAAACTTGATACAATGCAGATTATAGTCTGTTTTATTTAGTGTTGGTGTCCAGTTTACTTCATTTCTCTGAAATGATCAGAGCTGCGTCATGAGAACTGAAGTGTAATAGCTGCAAGCAGACGAACCGCAATTAAAAAAGGAGCGGGAGTTAAGGTGACGTAAACCGGCATGAGTTAGTGTAGCTCAGCTTCCTCTTTTTGGGAGCTCTTTACTTAGAGTAGCCTGAATTGCCGTACTTCACCATCTTCTTGTGCTACGGCTTCTGTTCTGGATTCCTGTGGAAAGTGCCCCCTTGGGGAATGAGACATGCCACTGTTTTGGCCAACAGCAGGGAAAAAACTCCTTTGTGGAGCTGTTTTTTAATCTTTTTTGGCCTTCCACATTAGCCCGTCTATTCTTCTGGATAAGGAGAATCTGAGATCCTGAGTCATTAGTCTCCCTCATCTGTAATACCAGGGTATTATGCTCTAGGCCATTCACCGGAGGCTCTGCCCTTTCTGCCCGAGGGGGGCCCCCCTCCTTCTGTGAGCCCAAAGCCACCATCCCCACCTTGCCCAAGGGCCAAGCAAATCTATTGTCCAGCCTGCTACTGACTTACCTAGTCAGCTTTGTAAGCAATGTATGTTTCTAATATCACATGACAAATGGTATAAGGAAGGCAGTTTTCTAAGAAATTATGCAACTTCTGGTATTAAAAGCAAGATAGAGAAAACTGGAGTAAAGTGAAGGCCAAGAAGGTGATCACTTAATCTGTGGGTTTGAATTTTGCTGATCCTAGGCAGCACATGAGACTTGAGCACAGAAGGAGTTGGTGCAGGGTCTTGTGATATTTCCACATAACTTTGATACATTTTGTAGAGTCAAAGCAAATCAAGATCATAACAATCAGAGGGAAGCTGGTCATGTGATCAGATCAGCAGTCACTCCAGAACTGCCTGTAACAGTGGAGCTATTCAATGAGCTGCTGGAAAGAGACACCATGCTCCATTTTGGCTTCCTAGTCTACTTTGTGGCCAGAGAGATAGCTCAGTGGTTAGCGCACTGGCCTTATAAACCCAGGGTTGTGCGTTCAGGCTTTGAGGGGGCCTTTCAAGGGCATGGGGAAAGTTAGATTTAGGGGGAAGAAAAAAAGTTAGGAATGGTGATAGGTCCTGCTACGAGGGCAGGGGTGTCTTCTCAAGGTCCCTTCCAGTTCTGTAGTGTGCGTGTGCATATACATGTTTCAACAAGTAATCATCAAATAATCCATCCTGTGCTGCCCGTTCATTTTCTGACAAACAGAGAGTGGGGGAATACCTACAGCAGAACTCACCGTTGGCTTGTACCTGTTTTAAATCTTTTGTTCTTGCAACCGCAGATGCCACCAAACTCATTGACTAGAAAACTTGAAGGAAGTGAATACACAAGAAATAAAAGTGCAGCCAAAACCCAATTAAATTGTTATTTGAGCAAATTTTCATGGGTCACATTTTGATGTATTTGCCCCGCTGTACATGGGATTGCAATTTGCTGTGTTATTGAGAACAATCTTAAGAGGTGGGAACACCTATGTCACAATTCCTGCTCTGCCAATAGATGACATGACATAAATCAGTTCCACATCTTGTGCCTCAGTTTCCAAATCTATGAGTGGTATCAAGAATAGAAGCACCATAAATGGGGGATGATCAATTACTGTTTAGCAGCATAGTACTGAACCACTTCCTTTAAGGGAATAGCATCCATGCTGCTGTGTTTTTAGAAAAGGACAGGCGATTGTGAATTCAGCATTTTCCTGTTGACCTCAGGTGTGTTGAGTCGTCATTACCTTATTTAAAAGGACAGGGAGGAAAGGGTATCAAAACCCTGTAACTTATAATTAAATATTTTAAAACTATATATACTAAGTAGTAAACATTGGTGCAGTGTCAGGCCAAAGCTGGAAAGAGTGTGATTTCACTAGCTAGTTTTATCACAAGAAAACCTGCAGTTTGCATATATTTTGCACTGTGTGTAGTTAGAACAGTCTGAACAGCTCAGCGATGATAGCAGCTTTATAATTATATCAACAAGAAGAATGAGTCAGTATTTAGCTGTAGAATTCTTTGCTCTATTTCTAGAAATCTCAAGGCCACAGAAATGCAATAATAGGCACATAACTAAAAGCCTATTAAAGGGTGGGATGTTGCAGTTTCTGTTGCATTGAACTTGCTTAAAGCTTCTTGCGTCCACAGAAAAATTGCAACTGCATAATTGTTTATACATCTGACTACCTATAATAATGCTGCTCACAACTTAGTATTATAAAGTGTCTTATTGTGCTAGAATCTGGGCAGAGCAATAACCTGTTACATAAAAGCCTCTTCTTCAGCTAAATTCCATGAGACAGCAAGGTCGGAAGAAGCTGTTGCACAGACAAATATTTGCCTGATATACCCAAACTTCTCTTAAACAAGAACAGTGGTGGGAGGAGAGTAACTACAGGTCTGGATAATTTTTATGCTAAATTTGTAGTCGTGTTTGGCAGGGTAATTGATAATCTGATATGATGACCAGAAATTAGGGAAGAGAGATTTATGGCAGGTTTGCATTTCAGATCTATCCTCAAGTTGACAGCAAGGGTTGAATCATTAATCCAGGCAAGATATGACTCCACTGCAGCAGATTGCTTTAAAATTGCCATATTCGCAAGAGCCTGCCTTGGGAGCAGTACAGAGCCTCTTCAGCCTGTGGGAGGGGAGCTGCTTTAGGGGAGATTACAGCTAGGCCCGGACAACTACCTTATTTTTCGGTTCTGTCACAGTTTGGGTCAAAACTAGAACTGAAGAGTTCCAAATTTTTCAGTGTGAAATGACAAGTCAATTGAGAGTTGGCCCAACCTAAGAACAGCCACACTCATCAGACCAAAGATCCGTCTAGCCCAGTAGCCTGTCTTCTGACAGTTGCCAATGCCAGGTGCCCCAGAGGGAATGAACCAAATAGGTAATTCCCTGTCACCCATTCCCAGCTTTAGGCAAACAGAGGCTAGGGATACCATTCCTATCCATCCTGGCTAACAGCCATCTGTGGACCTATCCACCCTGTTTTAGCCAGTTCTTTTTTGAACCCTGTTAAAGTCTTGGCCTTCAGAACATCCCCAGGCAAGGAGTGTCACAGGTTGTTTGTGCTTTGTGTGAAGAAATAACATCCTTTTGTTTATTTTAAACCTGCTGCCTATTAATTTCATTTGATAACCCCTAGTTCTTGTGTTACGAGAACGCAACAGATCCATATCCATATATGTGCCCTAGAAAAGGGGGTACACAGCGAGGTGGCAAAATTCATAAATGAAACAAAACTGTTCAAGATAATTAAATCCCAAAACATTTTCAAAGGCCTAGGTTCACAAGGTGGCTGCTCCCTTTAGAGTACGGGTCAGCAACCCCCCAACATGGGTGCTATGAATGGCATGCAAGCAGATTTTCATTGGCATGCAAAGGCGGGAGCCCAGCCCCACCCATCCTCCCTCCATACAGTCAGTAGCTTGCTGATAGCCATGCTGCCATGGATTAAAAAAAGACCAGCTAATGCTACCAACCACCTTTACTAAACAGTAAAGCTGTATGCCTTAATTTATTTATTAATGAAGCTGTTGTAAGTAGGACTATTAGTGACTTTGAAAAGTATAACAGGCACGCAGATTGTACGTAGAGGTCAAAAGGTCAAATTTTGGCACTCTGCCTTGGAAAGGTTGCTGACCGCTGCATTTGAGCTTCTAGCCCAGTAGTCAGGATGCTCACTTCTGTGCAGTAGGAGACCCAACGTCAAATCCCTGCTCCATACCAGGCTGATGGGTGAACTGAATCCTGGGTTGCCCACAACCTGGATGAGTGCCCTGGGCTAAAAACTGTAAATGGTATATTGCCACCTCCTCTGGTTGTTTTGTCCCTCCAGTGTGCCTAGGCTGGATGTTCATATAATTATTTTGGATGCAAAACTATTGGGTAAATGTGTCAGACTGGAGAATAGTTTTGTGGTGACCAAAACTGTGGTTTTCAGTGAATAAATGATTGATCTAAAAATCTCTGCCCAGCTTTAGAGCACACACCACATCCTCTGAGCCCAGGTAGCTTCTCTGGCCAGTTCAAAGGGAAGGACAAACTTGGGAAATGGTGTAAGGGAAATAGGATGGCAGTCAGTAAGGACAAACACAAAGTATTACATTTAGGAAGGAAATGACTGTCGAGGATGGAGGACTGCGGAAAGGGATCTACGGGTCCTAGTAGACCACAAGCTAAATATAAGTCAACAGCGTGACAGAGTGGGGGAGCGGGGAAGCAAACACGATTCTGAGATCTCTTAACAGGAGTGTTGTGAGTAAGACATGAGATGTAATTCTTCTGCCCTGAACTGATGAGGCCTCACCTGGAATACTGTGTCCAGTTCTGGGCACTACATTTCAGGAAAGGTGCGGATAAATTGGAGAGGGTCCAGAGAAGAACAGCAACATTGATTAAAGGTCTAGAAAACATGACCTGTGAGGGAAGACTGAAAAAGCCTGGATTTGTTTAGTCTGGAAAAGAGAAGGCTGAGAGGGGACATAACAGCTTTTAAGTATCTAAAATGTTGTTACAAAGAGGAGGGAGAAAAATTGTTCTCCTTAATCTCTGAGGATGGGACAAGGAGCAATGGGGTTAAACTGCAGAAAGGAAGGTTTAGGTTGAACATTAAGAAAAATTTCCTAACTGTCAGGGTGGTTAAACATAAGAATAAATTGCCTATGGAGGTTGTGGAATCTCCATCACTGGAGACAATTAAGAGCAGGTTAGATGGATATCTATCAAGGATAGTCTAGGTGGTACTTGATTCTAGCATGAAGGCAGGGTATTGGGCAGTTCTAGTATTCTGTGATTCAATGGCCACTGCCTTCCCCTGCTGCCAATTTCCATGTGGAATCATTACCTACTCTGAATTCAGGGTCTTCTGGTGTGCTTGGCCCTGGCATCCAGAGCTGCTGGCAACCTATACCCAAGTAGAGATGGAGCCCAGTCTGGATCATAAGATAAAAATTATAAAACAAGCAGGAGCACACAAATATTTTATTTTCAGCATTGACGTGGGTGGGTATACTGGGGGATTAATAGCTTTAGTCTTTGAATTTCCTTTTCTTTCAGATGCGGCCTTGCCGTAACTATGAAGATCTGCGTATTTACATATTTGGCTCTGCATCTCAAAAATCATTCAGCCATTGCAGCCAAAAGAGAAGGTGGCATTCTCTTGATGAAACCATGCTACTTGTTGAAAGCACATCTGATTAGAGATCTGTGATCCTCATGCACTCCCTGTCAGTATCTGAGTGAAGTTTAACATGTTGGCTTTGATCAATGCTGATGTAAATAATTTGGATTCTAATGAGTTCAAGAATCCCCTCATGCTATTGTGGCAGCTATGGTCGTCCAAGACACTGAAGCCAACATGCTGCTGCGATTATAAGATGGTGAGGCTGATGGCTGTGCATTCTACAGTGTCCATCCATGCCTTTAGAGTTGTGAGTTGATGGCCTTCAAGATGTGTTGTATGAGTCACCTGTGTTTTTTCCTGAATTGGGCACTGAGGGATAGATGGGCAGGAAGCTAGGGTAGACGATGAGTCTCCCATGGATTTAATTCTGATTATTTTTATGGGTTTTGTCTCTTCTTTTTTTGTATATTAGTTTCCACTGGTGATTTTTTTGCGTTTTGAACTATGCTCTGCAGCGTAAGACTAATTTGGAAGATCATAATAAATCAACCTACAATATGACTAGTCTTGAAGTTGGAAAATGTCTTTGCCTATTTGTCAAGCAACATTTCAGAGAGCATTTTGCACTTCAATCCTACAGAAAATAGAGGAACTATATGGAAACAATATGTTTATCAGGAACACCATTCAAAATATGTTTACCTGTTTTTCAATGAAACGTCACAGTCCTGAACTGATTCTCATAAAATAACATCTAAGCGCCCAGATCTGCAGCTTCTAAAATTAATCTCAATATTTCATAGGACTCAGAGAACGTAATTTATTTTTAATCTCGTTCTGGTACTTACGTTGAAAGAAAGATAAGATCAAGGATCTGATGTTGCAATCACTGAGCACCAGTTACTTCTTATGACTCAGACAGGTATTTAAGACCTAAGGTATTACCTAGTTTGCTTACCGCATAACACAAGTCATAGAAATTCACTACGGACTCTTGTGTCAAGCCTGTAATTTCTGGTTTCACTAGAGCAAATCGTTTTAGAAAGACATTGGAATTACTAGAAATTCTGAGTGTGACAGGAATGCAGATCTGGGCATTTTAAAGGGAATGGGGGAATTTGAGGAATGATGGACGAGTTGGGAGATTGTTTAGTTTTGTGAGGAAAAGATTGAAGAGTGATATCATAGAAGTATTTGACCAAACAGTTATACATTTTAATGTGGTCTATTGAGGTCATGAGACAGACTAAAAGCGAGGGGATGAAAAAGGGCAATGAAGTAATAAGCTGAGGAGGTGGACATTTTACAGAGCAGTGAATGTATGAAACACTGATCTTTTATTTTTAAACATATGCATTTTATTTTTAAAATAAAACAGTATGCAGGTGGAAGAGTCAAATAGTATTTAATATTGAATTAAATTAGTTAAAAGGGCAGAGTTCAGTTATTCTTTGGAAATAAGCAAGTGATTATGGAAGCACTTTTCAATGGTTCTTTCCCTCCGGTGTGACTATGGGAGAATTTTGTTTGTTTTCTTGCAGAATTTTAAAAAGAAGGACTTTAATGTTTTTAGTCTCCAAATATTGAAAATACAGATGTCAGTATAGTCACCATACAGGCACAGGCTTATAGATTGCATCCTTCCTATGCAATTTTCAAATATCTCAGAGTAAACATTATTCATGTTTATGGCACAGAAAGGGATATGTAGGTTTGGGCAAACTTCAGAAGAGGTAATATGGATTAAATGTTGGATTCTGACTGGCAGCTCTAGGATCTAATTCTGACTCTTTTCCTGATCAAGTCATTTAACCTTCTGTGTCTCAGCCTCTCCATCTTTATTTGAGGATAATGTTGACTCAGATTCTTGGGCATAGTTAGAATTAGTGTGATATTTGTACAGCACTTGGAATGTATAAAAGGCTTTGTAAATCCTAAGGATTTACTCATTTATTGCAAGGCTTAGAGGAGGAGTTGGCTTTGTAAATTACCAAGTCCTCCTGAGTCTATGAAAATGGATCTGGTTTCTAAAGGATGGCTGGTACTTCTGAATCTAGGAACAAACCCTGCTCATATCATCCCAGGCCTGCACGTGGGAGATGGGGGGTGCGAAGAGTGTGAATGATCCCCTCACTCCATTGTCCAGTTTCTCTTCCTTCTTCCCTGCTGCACTTTGCATGGGGAGCAAACCCAAAGCGCCGTTGGATCTGTAGTTCCTTGGCCAAGTCCCTGCTTCGTTTCTGGCCCTGGAGCGGGGAAGATACATTTTCCAGCAAGCCCTTGGCTGTTAGCAACAGCAAACCAACTGTGAACGTGTCTGACACTACTGTAAACTTACTGTCATGGACAAAAGTTTGCTGTTACCGAAAATCTGTTTCATTACTACTGTCCTGTATATAGTTTTAACGGGAAAACTCTGAAAAAAGAGACTGGAATTGGCATATTGTTTTCACTTATGATAGTATAGCCATATCCTGGAACATAATGTCTATAAAACATTTATGTACATTTTTAGTATGTTATCACGAAATTGTTTTAACAATCCCAGTTTCCACTCAAATTTTTCATTCGCCTCTCTTATGCACACACATTGCATGGCTATTTTGAAGTCCTTTATATTTAAAAAAAACCCACAGTCTACATTTACAAAACGAAAAAATAAAAGGCAACCTCCCACCCTGAAATTCCTGCATACAGGGCCTGGATTCACTCCAGTAGCGCCATTGAGAGCAGCAGGACTTCGTGGGTAAGTAAGCTGGTCTCCACTCAGGCCGTAAATTTTGTAAACAGCACCACCTATAGTTACGGGAGGTTTAGTGACAGCACTAGGCAAAATTAGGGTGGGTGGAAGCTTGATGAAAAATGCCCTGAAATGCTGAGCCCTTCCCTGCAATACATACAAGGCCCTTTTGTCAGTGTCTTAAACCATTATAGTGAGAAATATATTTCTGCCAGCCGTTGGCACTCCTGTGTCTCTTCTTCATTCCACATCCCCCTGCCCCAAACCCCCTCTGCACATGGGGCTGCCAGCTTGTTGCCATCTGTGGTACTGTGAAGTGTTGTTGTTCTTTTGCCTAGGGCAAAGATCTTAACAAGTCATTGTAAGTAGCACTTCCCTTTTACATTAATGGCAGAATGATTTGCCTGGATAGCCACCACTTAGCCTGACTGAAACAAAGTTCTGGTCTTATAATGCCTTAATCTGTCCCTAAAATACCTGCCAACAAGGTACTGTGTAAGATGCGATCTCTCTGAAGAGATATCGCTGTATGAGGTCGGGAATTTTCAGTTAGAATGATTTTTAGGGTGAAAAATGCTGTTTCCCCAGCACTGAACATTTTCCATGGGAAAATCCTGCTTTTGTGGAAGACGTTTGATTCCCACTTTTCAGGGTTAGTTTAGGGCCTCTAAATAGTTAGAAAATTAAAATGTTGTTGGATTCTGTTAAAAATTCTCCCCTTCCTGAATTTTGCCTGTATTTTTATGTGACAGAGCCTTGAGGCAGGGTTGGAGCAGAGTCTCCTCTAATTTTTCCCCATCCATGGGCAGGATAAATTTTTTTATGTGCACCAAGGTATGTGCACCACCAGTAGAAACACGTGCTTCCAGTTGGGGGCACTCTTCTAATCAGCTGGGCAGCACCTGAGTGTCTCCCAGGAGGCCGCCCAAGTGCTCAGCTAACAAGAATCACAGGACGAGATTTACAAATACAAACCACAGCCTGAGCTGCCTCCTGGAGTGGCTTTTTAACAGGGGTTCTCCTGTCCTTTTGTTATCTCTAAAAACAGCAAGAAGCCCTGTGGCATCTTGTAGACTACCACCTATTTTGGAGCATAAGCTTTTGTCGGCAAAGACCGGCTTTGTCAGATGCATGAGTAGGGGTGTTTCAGAGGAGGATTTAAAGAGAGTCTCGGTAAAGGGGAGGGTCAGAGCTGGCAAGGTCTATTCAGTCGAGGTGGATGTGGCCCATTATCGGCAGTTATCTCTCTCCCTCAGAAAAGAATACTCAGCCTCTAATATGTCTGCCAATGAGACCAACCTGCTTGGATTGCTGAGATTGAGTCAGCAGAATGGCTCTGGTTTCCATTCAGATTCCTAAAGCCGGACATCTGATTCCAAGTTGTTAAATATGTGTACATTGTGAAAAGGGGTTTCATGTATTGAAGGGTTAAATATGTGTACATTGTGAAAAGGGGTTTCATGTATTGAAGGGTTAGGCTTTACGTTGTGGGCCGTATTTCTTTTAGACTTACACCCGAGATAACCATCTGTAAGCTAAAACTTAGACTCTAGGATTTGGAGGGTGTGTCTTGAAGGTGAGAGATGATATGTTCCAATGGGTGTAGCTGAAGAAGAATGCTTAGGCCCAGCGTGATCTTATGATGGATTTGGGGTGCAAAATACGTGTCCCTACTAGCAGGCTCTTTACTCAGCTGGCTAAGTAAAATTTATAATAAATAATTAGATCAGTGTGTCAAGTGAGGATTTGAAGGCATTATTTACTGTCCAAATAAAAATAACTGCAGTGAAGAGAGTGGAAATATTTGAGCTGTTTGTGTCTCTTGTGCATACTCTTGAAAACCCACAGGCAGCACTGTTCATGGGTGTGACATTCAGTTTCCCCCATCTTGTCATCCTGATGCACTAACCCAGGGGTTGGGCTGCCACGCTTTATTAACCTGGTTTTTCTATGCATATTACCTCACGTTTTTTTCCTCTTGCTCACCACCCCTTAGCCATGGTTGTTACTCCTCAGGACCATAATTAGGGATCCAGCTGTTTTCCTAGGTGATCTGCGTATGTAACTTTTTACCCCGTTGGTTGGATACATAAATGTGATTTTGCTCTGTGGTTAGCGATATCAGACAGCCCCAGAAGTCTCTTATTGTTCCTTGGTGGTTTACTCGGTGGTCTGTTCCTTGGTGGATTATCACAAAATACATGCTGCTACAGCCTATAACTCAAGATTAAGCACTTACACAAGATGTTCCAGCTTTATACTGGTTGATTAAGCCTTATGCTAACTGCTAGATAGTGTTAGTCCTCAGAGTTCTTGCTAATTCTCCTTCAACTATTTGTATATTTTTATTCTTTCCTACTTGCAGCTTTAATAAGACTTCGTGCATCTGATGAAGTGGGCACTTGCCAATGAAAGCCCATGTCCAAACAGGTTTATTAGTCTTTAATATAGAATATTTAAGGATCTTAACTTTCTCTGACATATGGAGTTTAGCTTAAACATATGCATAAACCTTCCAAGATCAAGTCAAGGGTCAACGCCAAGAAGAAGCCATATGTAACCATATGGAAATGTTTTCTGTTACCCTTCCATAAAAGGACCCCCTGGGAGATTTTACTGAAGGATTTGTGCTGTGCAAGAAGTGGAAGAGAACGCACCAGTTCCTCTGAACTGAAGACAAATTGAATAAAAGTTATATCACCCGGGTTAGCAACCTAGAGACCTCATGCACTGGATCACCATGTGCTAGACCCAAGGGCAACTTCTAAACTGTTGTCTCACCTACTATCAGTTGAGGTGGTCGAGAAGCCTGATGATGATGTTATTTTCCATTTTGTTATCTGGATCCTGCAGCAGACAGACTTATAGAATCCAGCCAGGCTGTACTATCCATTCCCTTTCTCGATGCCAGTCTGCCAGGAGAGGAAGGTAACAAAGTAGAAAAGGGCTGTTCTGAATCTTGAACTGAACTGCACATTGAACTTTTATTATTATAAAATGTACATTTCAGATGTGTTTCAGATAATAAGCAATTGCTGAGACAACAAAATCTCAGTTTTCATAAAAGTGAAGTTTTCTCTGAAGTGATATTTAATATAATTACAAAAGATTTTCAGGATTTTGGCCCGTTTATTTGGCACTCACAAAACACCCACTAAACTCACTTTACAAAGAACAATATTTTCAGGTCCAGGTTTACCAATAGGGAAAATGAGGTTCAGAGAGGTTAAAACTGCCCAAGGTCACAGTGAGTTGGTTGAGAATAGCTTGTGTATCAGTAGAATAAATCCAGCCCCAGATATGAAGACCAGAAACTAAATTTGTGGTCTTGGATTGTTACAAAAGCCATGGACTTTTTTTTTTTTTTTAAAAAAAAGTCTCCCTTCACAAATGCCTCTCTGTTGGTTTTCCATCCCATATTCTAGATGTTCATGTACATGGAAAATTTTATGCATATGGCATCTGCTGCCTGCGATTTTGGAAACTGCTGCAGTTTTGTCAATGGCTTCTTTGTAGTTTGCACAAATTAATGCATCTGCTCATCTGAATAGCCTTTTCAAAGGTAGTTTAGCTACTTTTGCTGAATGATCTTGCTGTCTAATTTTAGCACTTGAGATGTGGCTGCTATCCTCTGACCACCAGTAATCTTTCTTCATGAATTCAGAGTCTAAGGTATTTTCCAGAATCTGATAAGGCAGCCAGTTGAATTCCTTCTGATATTGCTGAAAGTAAACAAGTGGCAGGTGATTCTCCTGCAGTGATGACTGACAGAGCTAGCTTTTCATTTTTTTATACTTTGTCCTGAGTGGAATTGCAGTATAACTTTGCCTGCAGCTAGGCACCAGGACATTAATCTTTAAGGCAAGCACTGAGTGGATCTTGCGCAGATTTTCTTTTGATTTTGGTAAAAGAAGAATGGAGATTTTGGAGCTAGCAAGGTTTTGAATATTTGAAACTAGGAATACAGTAGGAAGAAACCTAAAGATGATGAAAATTCTAGGGGAAGGGAAGAGTGTTAGTTCAAGAGACAGAATTTTGCTGCCTTTCTGATATACCTTTTAGATATAGAACATCACATTAAGGTTTGTTTGTTTTGAGTGTGGAGTACTTCAAGTCTCAGAGACAATTCCTGGGATTTCCAACAGAGGTTAATGGAAATTCAGTGGGAATTGGGTAGGTTACTTCCTTATTTATTTAAAATTCCAAGCAGAAGTGATGGCTTTTCACGCAGTTATGTTATTGAGCCGTTAGATGTCCCCATGTGTAATAGAGTTGTAATCCTAGAACTTCTAGGAGTACTAAATAAGGCGTGATCCATAGTATGCAAAGGGTAGAGAGCTGGAGTTCAAGCGTTTTGGAAGCCCATTTGTAACTTTAATGTTTTCCTTCATAAATGCTTTCTCCTTAAGATAAACTGTAATTCTGTATATTGTAATAGACTGCACCAAGTTTGTGAGGCAGTGGGAGGGAATTATCTTTAAAAATATACTTGTTTGTTTTTAAAAGCTACATAAAAATTAACTGTGTTCAGTTTTTCACCCTGTTGCATGAAAGTACGTGATCATGAATTTAAGAACATATCACCAATTGGCAGCAGACTGATTGTCTAGTTCTTGACGTGTCAGAACGTGACAGGCTCTGCCTCTGGTGTCCAACCAGTTCTGAACTAGCTACATTATTCTGAAAATATATTTATTGTTCAAGCTAACTAGCCACACTCAACCGGCCAAGTAGCCACATGTGGCTTGTGGCTAGTGTGTTGGACACTGCAGCTCTCTATTCTGCTCCTTTCCGTTCCGTGGTCTTGCTCAGAGATGCTAACCAGTGGTGTGTGTACTCTGGTGGTACACAGAGATCTTCTAGGTGATACATCAATTCATCTAGATATTGGGTAGTTTTATAACAGGCTACATAAAACGTGCTTGCAAAGTCAGTACGAACTAAAATTTCATACAGTGCTTGTTTATACAGCTTTCTATGCTATCTATACACTGAAATGTAAGTACAATATTTATATTCCAATTGATTTATTTTATAATTATATGGTAAAAAAGAGGAGGGACAGCCATTTTTTAAGTAACACAGTACTGTAACACTTAGTTATTGTTATGTGAGGTGAAACTTGTCAATATGCTGGACAAATCAGACTCCTGAAAAGGGAACAATAGTCTGGAAAAGTTGAGAGCCATGGGTTTAGAGCCTCTGCTCCTGGAAGGAATGAAAATAAAAGATATTTCCTCGACCATTAACTTTTGTTGTGTCCCTACCTTCCTTACCATTAAGCCGGGATCTATTTCTTCCCTCCCTGCCACATTCCCTGGCATTGCTTGCCTGATTAGAAGGCAGTCCACTGATGATTTAACCTACCTTTCAGCCAGTTGTTTCTCTGGGGAGGTTGCCAACCATCTGCTCCTTTTCTAACCTCAGGGGCTATAAAAATTAAAGATCTAGTGTTACGAGTCAAAGGTTGTTTCGTCAGTAGGAAAAAAATGATGGAAGCTCATTTTGACATATCTCTAATGTCACTGCTCCAGTAGGTCGTGAATACCGCTCATGGAATTATTAGCTTTTCTTTCTGAATGACTATTAGGGCTGTCAGCTCTTCCGGGCAAGGGTCTAGGGGTGTAATTCCCAGCTTGAGGGGCCATGCTGATGATAGCATGCTAAATAAAAGTAGCCATGGCAATTCAAAAGGCTAGCACACTTGTGCACACTTGCTAGCCTAGCATCGCTTCAGCAAACTGTGAGAAAGCTGTATGGAGAGACAACGCAGCAGTGGGAGAGGATGGGAGAATGCGTCTCCATGACATACGTTTGCAAACAGGCAAAGGTAGGAAGTGGCAGGAGGTTAGAAGAAACAAGGGCCTGGGGCTTGGGCTGGGACCTAGAAGAGGGTATGTTGCTGGGTTCCCCGCTGGGTGAAGGAGCGAAGGGCATGGTCTGTTGTGGGAGCTGGACTGAAGAGTGGGTGGAAGGAATCAAGCTGTAGGTTTTAGTTGGACTTCCCTGTTACCTGGAAGAGGGTGGGGCTTTAGGTGAGCCTGTGCTGGAAAAACCAGCCAGATGAGTGTCCCGAACTGTCAGCGAGGGAGGACAGACAGAGGGCTTGTGAGGCTGTGCTCATCCTGGAGGGGGCATTCCAGCTGCTGACCGAACTTCATGCATGTCACTGATGCTGCTTTGAGTACATGTCATGCATATAAAGCTGCCTATGTTAAGTACGGGGACGTAGCAAATGAATTTCCATACATGCCACCAAGCTGTCTTTAAAATTCCTTGCACTGTGCCCATTGGCTGTTCATTAGGGGCATGCTGCAAATCGAAGGAGCCAACATTTCAAAGAAAGCCCCCATTTATGAAAGAAGTCCAGACATCTTCCCTATTCCTTTTTTATCAAAGCAAATCCTCATTTAAGTGGATTTAATTTATGACCAACATTCACAAATTATCTAATGATACCCTAATAGGAGCCGAGCGTCTGTGTGTTCATCTTATAATGTCACAGCACCAGGATTTTATAAGCAGAGAGAGGCCTTGACACTCATTAAAAATAATTATACTTGCAAAATTCATTAACTTCCTCCAGGCATAGGCATTTTCCAAGAACATTGGCCTTGTAGATTCACCCCTTGCTGTGATCCTGTCAGCTTCGGGTAACAAATCAGGATCAGGTCAGGAGAGTAATAACGTGCAAGAGCTGACCTGAGAAGCACTTATATGCAGTCGGAAAAAACATTGTTGGTGCTGTTCTTTTTTCTTCTTTTTTTTTCTGCTCACTGAAAGTGTTCTTGCATGGCACTAAGAAAGGCAGGAGCTGGATGAGGCTTTTAAAATGTCATTAGTGACCCTACAGCATTTTTAAGAGCAGGTCGTTTCATTCTGAGGACCTGGCAGAATTCCAGTTGTGGTAATTGGCATTCAAGCAGTGATACGATCCAAATATCTGAACAAATGCTTCCACAAATATGGCCCCCAGTAACGTTCTACAAAGATCCTTTGTTCCGGGGGAGATTCGGGCATTTGCAAACCCAGGAGGGAAGGTGCTTCAGCTGTGTGCTTATTTTGTTTTTTCATTTACAAAAGAAGATTCTCAGAACAAGAACTCTTGGAAAGAGGTGACCACACTGGGAGGGAAAAATGTGCTCTGTTCAGCGGGGGCGCTGGAACTGCTTTTATCCTGGTGGGTCAGGGCCGTCTTGAGGAGACAAGGTGGGGTTCTGGGAAACATGCCCTGCCCCTTCCTCACTGCGCCTCTACCCTGGTCCCCTTGCCATCAGCCACCATGGCTGGGGGTCACCTGGGGCAGGAAGGGAAGGATGACAGCCTCCCCCAGCCTCCCTCCCCGACTCTGCACTCACCATGCAGGCTCTCTGCTGCCTCCTGGCCAGCTGAGCTGTGCTTCTCCGTGGGCAGCTGCAAATTCCAAATGGAGGCTTTCCAGCCACTGCAGAGAAGCATGGCTCTTCAGGTGGTGGTGGAGCAGAGCAAGCTGCTGCTCGCTCCATGGGGTGAATCGGGGCGGGAAGGAGGACAGGGAGAGGCGACATCCTGCAGCCGCTCTCCCCCTGCCCCAGGTGATTCCTCCTCCAGTTCATAGGATGGCCACTGCAGGGCCTCCAAAAACATGTGGCTTGAGGTGGCTGTCCCACATCTTCCTTTGGATGGGACGGCTTTGGTGGCGGTGTGGAAAGCCCTCAAGCCAAACTATAGCCTTTTGTACAATGGAAAGCTCTTCAAGCTGGGGTGTTCAGCAAACCCCTGGTTCCAGCCCCTCTGCTGTTCAGGGTCTGACACCCAAGCCCACTCAGCTCCAAAGGAGTTTCCCATTCATTCCAGAGGATTTTAAGTTAGGCCAGAGTGCATTTGCTGGGACAGTTTTTGTTCCGACCAGTGATGTTGAGTAGTGATAGTACAACATTTTGTTCAGCATTGTGGGGAAAGGAGAGACCAGAGGAATCTAGGTGGTACTGTAGAAATAACTAAATAATCCTTGAATAAGATTTATTCCTGAAGGTGAGTTATTTGTATTTCCTTGCTCTGTTCTGAGGTAATTGAAATGATCACAGGTATGTCTTCTCTGAAATCGCAAAATTCAGGAATCAAATAAATAAATCACCTCCAAGAGAGGAAAATTTTTAAAAAGAATGTCAGCTCTGCTCAAAAAAGTCTCCGCGAGCTCTATGACAACAGGTGTTGGAGGAATACAGGGCACCATTTTGTCTGGCATGTAACAAAAGAGAGCATAATTATTTTGTTGGTCTTTAAAGTGCTACATGACTGCTTTTTTGTTTTGATAAAATACAGACTAACAGGGCTATCTCTCTGTCATAATTTAGATGTTATTGATGTAACAAAAATAAAGCTTGAAGCAACTCAAGAAAATCCTGAAATTCAGGACGCAAAGGGTGTCATAGAATCATAGAAGAGTAGGACTGGAAGGGACCTCAAGAGGCCATCGAGTCCAGCCCCCCTGCCCTCATGGCAGGACCAAGCACTTTCTAGACCATCCCTGAAAGCCATCTATCTAAGCTCTTCTTAAATATCTCCAGTGATGGAGATTCTACCACCTCCGTTGGCAATTTGTTCCAGTGTTTGATCACCCTGACAGTTAGGAACTTTTTCCTAATGTCCAACCTGAACCTCCCTTGCTGCAATTTAAGTCCATTGCCTCTTGTTCTATCCTCAGAGGCAAGGAAGAACAAGTTCCCTCCCTTTGCCTTATGACACCCTTTTAGATACCTGAAGACTGCTATCATGTCCCCCCTCAATCTTCTCTTTTCCAAACTAAACAAGCCCAATTCTTTCAGCCTTTCTTCATAGGTCATGTTCTCTAGACCTTTGATCATTCTCGTTGCTCTCCTCTGGACCTTCTCCAATTTCTCCACATCCTTCCTGAACTGTGATGCCCAGAACTGGACACAATACTCCAGCTGAGGCCTAACCAGCACAGAGTAGAGCGGGAGAATGACTTCTCGTGTCTTGTTCACAGCACACCTGTTTATGCATCCTAGAATCATGTTTGCTTTTTTTGCAACAGCATCACACTGTTGACTCATATTTAGCTTGTGGTCCACTATAACCCCTAGATCCCTTTCTGCTGTACTCATTCCGAGGCAGTCCTTTCCCATTCTGTATGTGTGACACTGATTGTTCCTTCCTAAGTGGAGCATTTTGCATTTGTCCTTATTAAACTTCATCCTGTTTACCTCAACCCATTTCTCCAGTTTATCCAGATCCTTTTGAATTATGACCCTATCCTCCAAAGAAGTTGCAACCCGTCCGAGCTTGGTATCATCTGCAAACTTAATAAATGTACTTTCTATGTCAATATCTAAATCGTTAATGAAGATATTGAACAGAACCGGTCCTAAAACAGACCCCTGCGGAACCCCACTAGTTATACTTTTCCAGCAGGATTGAAAACCATTAATAACTACTCTCTGGGTACGGTTAGCCAGCCAGTTGTTCACCCACCTTATAGTAGCACCATCTAAGTTGTATTTGCGTAGTTTAGTAGTAGGCATCCTTCAGTCTGCATAGACTATGGATCGCGCCCTTTATAGTTTCAATTGAGGACTTCATTTACAGCGTCTACTGTGACTATGAAGACCCACACGAGAGTGACAGTCCTTGCTGCATCTCTTGCAGATGTAGTGGGTGTCTGGCAAGTCCTTGTTATGCTTTCTGTGCGCTCGCTTCTCCTCTGCTAGCTGTCTGATCTTCATCTCGCCCTTCTGAAGGCCCTTGTGTAACCCCTGCCTCCATCTGCTGCGGTCGTCTGCTAGTTCTTCCCAGTTGTCCAGCTCGATGTCTACCTCTCTGAGCTCTCTCTTGCAGAGGTCTTTGTAGCGCAACTGGGGGCGTCTGGGAGGTCTTTTGCCAGAGGCTAGCTCACCATACAGGATGTCTTTTGGAATCCTTCCATCATTCATCCTGTGGACGTGGCCAAGCCAGCAGAGTCGACGCTGCCTGAGGAGGGTGTGCATGGTTGGGATTCCAGCTTGCTCGAGGACGGCGGTGTTGGTCACTCTGTCCTTCCATGATATTCCAAGGATGCGCCTGAGGCAGCGCAAGTGGAAGACGTTCAGCCTCTTTTCCTGGCGGGCATACAGGGTCCAAGTCTCGTTGCCATAAAGGAGGGTGCTGAGGATGCAGGCTCTGTAGACTTGCATTTTGGTGTGAGTGTACAGCTTGTTGTTATTCCACACTCTCTTGCTGAGTCTGGACAGAGTTATGTCCGCTTTTCCGATCCTCCTATTTAGCTCTGTGTCCAATGACAGGGTGTCAGTGATGGTGGACCAGAGGTAAACAAACTCGTGGACGACCTCTAACGTATAGTTGTCAATGCTGATTGATGGGGATTCAGCAACATCCTGACCGAGTACGTTTGTCTTCTGCGACTCGCAGATTCGGGATCTCTAAAGGAAAAGGACTACACCTTTTTCTGGCAGGGTAAAGCCCAAGAAGAACCCAGAGAGCATGGTGTTGGCTTTGCTGTCAGAAACACCCTTCTACAAATGGTTGATTTAGTCATGGGAGGATCAGAAAGACTTCTTCGGATCACGCTTCAAACTTGCGCTGGTCCTGTCCACCTGATCAGCACTTATGCTCCAACCCTGTACGCCACACCAGAAGTAAAAGACAAGTTCTATGATGTGCTTAGTGCTGCTGTAGCGCAAATACCTGCTCGTGAACAACTGTACATCTTGGGTGACTTCAATGCAAGGGTTGGAGCTGATTGGGCCTCATGGCCTTCCAGCTTAGGACACTTCGGTGTGGGAAAAATGAATGCCAATGGACAGCGTCTCCTTGAACTGTGCATGTACCACAATCTCTGCATCACAAACACGTTCTTCCAAACGAAGCCACAGCACAGAGTGTCGTGGAGACACCCACGCTCGAAGCACTGGCATCAACTAGATGTGGTCATCGCTAGGCGTAATAACCTCAGAAACGTCCTTCTGACACACAGCTATCATAGTGCTGACTGTGACACAGATCACTCGCTAGTTTGCTCCAAGCTCAAGCTGAGACCCAAGAAGCTGTACCGCTCTAAACCTGCTGGAAGGCCCCGCATTGACGCCAGAAAGACGGCAAACTCGGAGAAAGCTGAAAAGTTCAGAGAGACCCTCCAGGGAAATCTGCGCAGAGGCCCTGGGGGCGCCGATGTGACATCCAAATGGCAACATCTGAGGGATACAGTTTACAACACGGCCTTGTCGGTGTTTGGAAGAAGAGCTAGAAACACGAACGACTGGTTCGAAGCTAACTCCGATGAGATGATTCCAGTCATTGAAAAGAAGCGCGCTGCACTCCTGGAGTACAAACGCTCACCGAGCCAGAGTACCCAGGAAGCACTTAGAGAGGCCAGAAGAACAGTACAGCAGACAGCCAGGCACTGTGCCAACAACCACTGGCTCCAGCTATGCAGCAACATCCAGACCTGTGCCGACTTTGGTAATCTCAGAGGAATGTACGAGGGTACGAGGAAGGCATTAGGACCCACCCAGAACAAGATGGCACCTCTGAAATCCAAATCTGGTGAAGTCATTGCTGACAAAGCCAAACAGATGGAGCGCTGGGTTGAGCACTACTCTGAGCTGTACTCACGTGAGAACGTTGTGGTTGATGCAGCCCTCGGTGCCGTTGAGCTCCTACCAGTAATGGACGAACTGGATCAAGAACCGACTGTGGATGAACTGAAGAGAGCCATCAACAGCATTGCAGCAGGAAAGGCCCCTGGTCAGGATGGTATACCACCAGAGGTAATCAAGTGTGCCGCAGACACACTCCTGGAACCCCCTACATGAGCTACTGTGCCTGTGCTGGAAAGAGGGTGAGGTTCCACAGGATATGCACGACGCTAACATTGTAACGTTGTATAAGAACAAAGGAGACAGAAGCAACTGCAACAGCTACCGTGGAATCTCCCTCCTAATTATCACTGGTAAACTGTTCGCTCGCGTCATCCTTGGCAGACTCCAGAAGATTGGTGAGAGGGTGTACCCCGAATCGCAGTGTGGATTCCGCGCAGAGAGGTCTACCATTGACATGGTCTTCTCTCTAAGGCAGCTGCAGGAGAAGTGCAGGGAGCAGAGAAAGCCACTCTACATAGCCTTCATCGACCTGACCAAGGCCTTTGACTTGGTCAGCAGGATGGTCTGTTCAAACTGCTCCACAAGATAGGCTGTCCTCCACGGTTACTCAAGATGATCCAGTTGTTCCGCGAAGACATGAGAGGAACCGTCCAATACGACAGCACATTATCGGTTGCTTTCAGAATCAGGAGTGGCATCAAACAAGGATGCGTGCTTGCTTCGACATTGTTCGGGATCTTCTTCGCACTCCTCCTGAAGCATGCCTTTGGATCTTCAACAGAGGGCATCTTGCTGCACACAAGATCTGAAGGGAAACTGTTTAACCTTGCAAGGCTGAAAGCTAAGTCTAAGATGCGAGAAGTCCTCATCAGAGATATGCTGTTCACAGACGATGCTGCTGTAGTGTCTCCCACAGAAGACCAGCTTCAAAAACTGCTGGATCAGTTGTCCAAAGCATGCAAGGACTTTGGGCTTACCATCAGCCTAAAGAAGACAAACGTACTTGCGTAGTTTATTGATAAGTATATTATGTGAGACTGTGTCAAATGCTTTACTGAAGTCTAGGTATACCACATCCACCGCTTCTCCCTTATCCACAAGGCTCGTTATTCTATCAAAGAAAGCTTTCAGCTTTCAATAGCTGAATCCAGCTCTTCACCTACAAGAGGAGAATTTTGGATTTGTTTGTTCAGAGAATTTAAAAACTTCCTAACTTTGTTAAGAGAATGACAGATAAATTTTGTATTGAATTGTAAGGTAACACTGGGAGACCGTCTAGAGATGAGAATTCTGATGATAAAGCTAGTAATTTTCCCTGCCAAGTATTTATTTTATCTTTGTCAAACTGATTATGTAAATTAGCGTAGCTACCCCTCAAGTGTGTAGAGTTACGTCTGTGTATACCAGATGAAAATCCCTTATCCTTTTCATCTGCAGATCTTACTTTCTCTCTGGTATTCGTTCTTTGACTCTGCAAAAAGTACTGTGGTACAGCTAGGCTATCCAGATGCATTTTGAAAAATATGATTACATATCAAATAGGGTCCTTTGTAATAAAGGAAGCTGAAAAGGTCGACACTTAACTGATAGAACCTCAGCAATACATTTTAAAATACTGAAAATCCAAATATTTATAGGTCTTTATAAAAAAGATTCCTATGAGTTCTATTTTCATGGCAGGCACACTGTTCCCATTTAGTGCTGTGGTTACAGCTTCAGTGCTAATATTCTCTACGGAAAAATCCATGACTTTTATTATCAAGCTGTTTGAATATTTTTATTCTGCCATCTTCTGTATGTGTTTGATCGGTGTCCTTTATAGACTCTAATACATCAATTTTATTTTTGAGACGGTTTTCTCTGGTGAGACATAGGAACCAGACATTGGAACCAGACTCCATTCCAGAGCAGATGCCGCTGAATGAAATTGCAGAGAAAAATGAAGGGAAAGAATGGTTTGACGTTGTTACTCCCAGTTGGGAGTGCAATGTGATCAGCGGTGGGAAATGAATCCCACCACTTCTTGCCTTCTCTCCAGCCTCCTGTAGGTAGTGCATGAGGTGAAAGGGTGAAAGAGAGGCCAAGAAGCTTAGGAACACGTACAGTGTATAAAATTGTAAAACAGAGTGCCCCTCATTATAGAGCCAGAGAAATGTAGGGACACTGAGGGGTTTTCTAGTCTAAGGTCTTGCTTTGAGGAGGGATTAAACACTCCCACATCATTCCTGACAAACGTTTGCCTAACTGGTTCTTAGAAATCTCTAATGTTGGGGATTCCACATCCTCCCCAGGTAACCTGGTCCAGGCAACTATAGTTCTGCGTAGCTCTGACATAATTTAAAACAGAGGTTCCAAACCCTTTCACTACTGTGAACTTCCAGTATGTCCCCTAAACTGTTCGTGGACCCCCATCAAAACCAATTCTAGCCGGTAAGTACAGGTCACTAAAGGAAAAAGTAAATGTAAATAATTCATACTTAAAATGATGCACACGCATGTCCAACGTCACAACACTTCGACCCTTTCGTCGCACAAAGGTGCCACAATATAGATTTTTGAACAACAATTAATATTGCTGGAATATTTTTAATTTAAAAATAACTGATTGGAATTTTGGAATTTATTTGAAACTTATTTTTCTATGATCATTTTTATTTATTTATTTATTTTTCACAGACCCGCCCCCTGCAATACCCTGGGGGTCTGCAGACCCTAGGTTGGGAACCTCTGTTTTAAAGCATACACATGCAGCAATGTAAGGTAAACTCTCTTTCTCTCTCAAACCTTCCTCTGTGCCTATTGATAGAGCCCCACCATCACTCTAAACCACCTGGGGCGAAAATGAGCCTTGCCACAAGTTGGTAGGTGTTTCTATAAAGCATTTATCTGAGATCACATCAAGGGTATCCCATCCCTTTGCAATTCATTTGATAAATGGATTCAGGCCACAGTGTCAGTCATCTGGCAGTATTAAGGATTTGGTGGATTATACTTTAACAATCACTCTCTTACCAAATGGAAGATGCCCTGCCCCTCAGGCTTAGGCCATGTCTACACTAGCAGGTTCTTTCAAATAATCCAGACCTTTTTCAAAAGAATACACGGAGTGTCCACACACAATGCGCTCTTTCGATCCTAAATCAAAAGAATGTGGCTCTTCTTCCAGAAGCCTTCCACCACTCACAGATCAGGAAAAGCACCTCCTTTTGAAAGCTTCTTTTGGGGGGGTGGGGGGAAAGCACATGTAGATGATCTGTAAGCCCTTCGTTTCAGAAGAGCAGTCCTCATGGTGCCGGATTTTTCAGCCCCTGGCCCATTCTTTCGCAAGAGTGAGGGCTGTGCGGATGCTCTCTATCAAAAGAGTGGATTGATCTTTCAATCTGCTTTTCTGTGTGCGAGCACACTCTTTTGAAAGAAGATCTTCCAGAGGAAATCTGGAAGATAATCTTTTGAAAGGTCACTGTAGTGTAGATGCGACCTTCATGTAAAGAGAGACTTGTCTCGAGAGTTCACTTGAAGCTCATTTAATTTTCAAAGCACCTGTTGCTTTCTTATTTCAGTAGAAACATGTAAACAGAAGTCAGGAATTCCTAGTGATTTTTTGGGCTACATGGCATGAGTGGATACAGGTCATGGTGTATCTCACCGAAAGTTAATCTCTTTCTCCAGTTCATTTTAAATGTGTTCATTGTTCTGTGCTGATCAGGTATCATTTTAAACCTAGCATAAGAACAGTTAAAAATGACAAGCTTCTGAAGGAACTTCTCATTTATAATATTAGGCTTTTTTTTAATGTGGAAAAATAATATAGATCCCATTTTTCATCTCTCTTGGGTGCTTTTTGTGTAGTGCTGCTTTTTTAGGAAACTTGGATTGTTCCGTTATTGATGCAGAGTTCAAGGAGGGAACCGGAGAGCCCGCCTAAAGAGAGAACCCCATGAGGTCCCATTTATCTAGCCCAAAACAGACCTGGGAATATGAGCCTTTATTCATGTGAGCGAAGGACATCACTGAGGCTAACCATGGAAGTATGAATTTTGTGGATGTTATAGCTTGGTGAGATTGATCTGAAGGACTTTAAAAGTGTTAGTTTTTTTTATAATGGTGCATGATAGAAGCTAATAGCTTTAGGTATCTTTGTGCTTTGGTGTTAGCTCCACAGTATAGCATATCCATACGAAATCCTGGTGTTTCTCCTGGGCGTACTTGTTAGTGTGTTACCTGCGCAATCACACTGTGCCTCTTTATCCCCTGATAGTGCCTAGGCTGGTAATGGGCAGCCTAGGCTGGTAATGGGCAGCCTAGGCTGGTAATGGGCAGCCTAGGCTAGTGAATGGGCCACATGAGTGGCCCTCCTTCATCTCCATGGGCCACAAGATTGTCGTAACCAAGACAGTTTCCCGGGAGAAGGTAGTTCTGCTAACTGTGCTTTTGTACCTAGTATTTGCCAGGTTTGATCAAAAGTGATAGGTTCAATTTCAGACCATCTGCCAGTCTCACTGAAGGCATTCCCTCCAAAAGCACAGATCAGAGCTTAACACCCCACATTTATAAATACAGAGTGTTATATGTGCCAGCCCTGTGAGTAATTCTGCACGTAACAAGCAGCTAGGGCCCACTGTTATTTGTGTGAACATGTGTTTTTGTGGCCTCTCAGGGTGCACGTGTGCTTTCATGGGTGCATGTCACAGGGGTATCTGCCAGGCTAAGGGCCAGGTGGCCCTGTTGGTTTCAGAGCCAGCTGTGAGGGAGTCAGCTGATGTCTGTAAAGGGCTGAGAGCTCAGCTGGAGGAAATATACAGGAGGGAGGTGGATCGTGTCCAGACCTGTTGCTAGCTCAGAGAGAGAGAGTGGAGTCAGAGTTAAAGACCTCTGCTCCAGTGTTGGCCAGGGGAATAGCTTTGTTTGGTGCTACTTTGAGAGCTTTTTATTTGAAGTAATAAACTCTGTGCTTAGGGAAAGGGCCTGGAAGAGACCTGGTGCTTAATCCTTCTTGGGCTGGAGAAACAGACAGTGCACTTGTCTCTTTCTTTGAAAATAATGTCCCAAAATCCTTGCAACAGACTTACTAGCAGAGGACCTCTTTCACACGAACTACCTGTCCTTGCGGCTATGCTCAGATCACAGGCTATGGGCTACGCTGTGGTTCCTATTTCGGGATACATATGTATCCCGAAATAGCAACTCCGTGGCTAAACACCACGCTCGAAATAGCACTGCAGTTGTGAGTGCAATAGTCTGGTTCCTGTACCATTTGTCACACGAGGGGTAGTGTAAACTTCAAAATAGCCGTTCATTTTGAACATCGATGCCATTTGGCTGGCACCAAGTTCAAAATAAGTTCTTTTGGCTGTTTCTGCACCAAAAATATTTGGGAAGAAGGGGCCTCCGGAAGGAGGACTTCCTTCTGGAACCCCCCCAGGGCCGCACTTCTACATGGCATTTTGGAGTCCGGAAGAACAGTCTTCCGGACTCCAAATCATGTGACGTTATGCTGATGAGGTGTGGGGAATCTGCATCCGCATCTCATTAGTATCTTTTGCTCCCTGTGTTAGCATGCCATGGCCTGTGTAGAAATGGCCTTTGAGTTACAGCTACTGTGTAGCCATAGCCACAGTGCAAATTACCAGTTTCTTGAATAAAAAAGAAAAGAAGTTGCTTTTAAGGACTTGATACTGCATCTTTATATTCAGTGGAAACCTTGTCATAGGCGTCAATGAAAATAGGAGCAGGGTCTAATTGTAATATCATGCTTAAGGATATAATAACAATGAAATGAGACATTAAAAGAGCATGTTCACAATTTGATTCAAAGGGCAGCAATGAAAAAGAGCCATAAATTGCTTTCAAACAACAACAAAATGTAAGCCCTGTAAGCTCAAAGTGTTTTTCATTCAATTTTTAGTATTGAAATTTATTGGACTGTAAAAGACACCGACTGCTTTGCTTGCATTTCTGAAAGTAATTATATGCCACATGCTGTGTTATAAAGTGGATCTGTGTTTTTTTTTTTTTTTTTTTTAAAAGAAAGGTACAAAATTATCAGGTGTAATGCAATAGTTGTATTTTAAAAAATGTAGAAATCTGTTTATGCACACAATTCACCATCCTAGATTAACAAAACAAGAATTTCTAAGTTTGACACAGATATTTCACTTTTGTGCTTGTTCCATGGGTGTGTGGTGGAAGGGCACAGGTGTGGACTATCCATGGTTGTGTTCAGAGAAGGAACCGTCTCTAGGCCATGTCTATGTTACAGTTGTGCCTGTATAGCACTGATCTGTAGATGCTTCCTACATTGAGCAAGTAATTTTTGGGTTTTTTTTGCCACTTGTAAGTAATCCAAGTAATCCAATCCTCTGCAACAGGCAATAACTAGATCAGTGGAAGAATTCTTCCCTGAGTTTTGCTATGGCTGCACTGGAAGTTGGATCCACTGAAGCGCAGTGATCAGGGTACAATTTTTTCCCACAACCCTGAAGAAGGTTGATCGAATTTTTAAGCGTAGACAAGGCCGTGCTTACAAAGCCGTGCTGTGTGGGTGACCTATGACATCTTTTTCATAGGCCAGGCTTCCCTAACCACCAGTGGTCACAGAATTTCCCAGTGGAAGTGGGACTTAGCGAAGGTCTGGGTAGTGTGAGAGTATCTGAAGGTGTTCAAGGGGATTACAGGACAGCCCTGCTTCTTTTAAAGCTCATAAAATGCATTGTGCAATGTTTCCATTTAGGTTATGCAAAAATGCAATTTTGCTGAAGGGGTTTGAGAGGGAGCCTGTAGCAAAGTGTGGAAATGACCGCAACTGAGCAGCTTTCCCATGTTCTTGTCTTGCATTACTGTTGCTCCTCCACTCCAGATTCTGTGTTAGTATCTTGTGTTGGAACCTCATAACTTGGTACACATAGCCACACTGAAGGTATACCTTACCCTGCCTATTAAGCTGCATTGAAGCCTTTTAAGTGAGTAAATGCATACTAACGCTGCTGCTGAAGTTTTATAGGTGACCATACAGAGCTTACCTTTTTACTGCATTTGATCAGGCAGCCCTGCACGATGTTGGTGGCGTTGCATAGCTTTTCTGAGAGACAGGTTTTCTGTGGGCAGGAGACTTGTGCAAGGCAGTGGTGCTAAAGGATGTCTAGTGACGATACCCGTTAGTAACAACAGAGTGTGCCCCTTTTGACCCGAGTGGCTAGACAAAGTTCCAGGCCTTGAAGATCCAGCCAGAGGTAGAAATTGGTGCAATTTGATGCAGTCATGGTTAATTACAAAGATGGTACAAAGTCCTGCTTCTCGGATGCAGACAGAACAAAGAACAAAAGGAGCAGTTTCTTGTTCATAGCCCTTGATCTCTTTAGCTGACCCCAGGCCTGGAAGCATGTGTGCTCTCTCGGCTCTTCCAGTGTCACCTAATACTCAGTGGCTACTGTGTGGCTTTCTTGCTGTTTTCCTCTGCCGTTTTCTGTTTCTCTGTTTGGTTTCTGTCCCCTTCCTCTCCTTCCCAAAACTCAGGAAAAGTTCTCAGCCCCATCAGTCCAAAGTCCTGGGAAGTCACCCTCCCACAATCTCTTTTTGTCTTAGACTTCTGATTAACTCATCCTGATAGGCTTGAATGGTACATTGACACTCAATCTCAAAGTGGTTTGTGATTCACCAGTAGCTCTTGACATAACAATATTGTCACAGGCGGCACATGGGGAGCCTACGCCAAACATGACTTTGAACAGTTGATAGTGGACCAACTACTATGAAGGTAATGTCCATCAGAGACCCACCAGTCCAAGGGGTATATTTTCTAGTATCGGAGCTGTGTTAGTTGGTGTCCATAAAACCAATGGTAAGTCCTTTGGCCCCCTTATACTAACAGATTTATTGGTGCATAAGTTTCTGTGGGTTGCATCTGGCGAAGTAGATCTTTGCCCACGCAAGCTTATGGTCGTAAATATGTTAGTCTGTAAGGTGCCACAGGACTTCTCATTATTTTCTTGGCCTATAAGTTTTGCGAAAAAAAGTCAATGTGTTCTTTCTAATGTATGCAGACAACAGAGAGAGAGAGTCCCACACTCATGTCTATAATTACAGTAAAAACATCTGTTATAGTTGTGTAATTGGAATCAGATGCAAGTAGCACACTGTCCTCTTGACCTTACAACACGGTCGGTGTTGTTTTCAGTTTTTAACATTTTATCACACCAGAAGTGCTCCTGTCTCTAGTTCCATGTTCCCTGATATAATTTGGTTTCACAAAAAATATACAAGGTAAAATACCTATTTCCCTGCAGCAAAATTAATCCACATGGCACACAACTATCAGTTCACTGCCTTACAGGGGCCTGATACAAACACTACTGAAGTCCAGTGAAGCCAACTGGAGTTTTTTCATGGACTTCGGAGGCCTGAGGAAAAAGATGGTCTTTATTTTTTCCTGCTGTTACTAGTCCAAATGACCTGCCTGTCTCTCCAGGTTTTAGCATCTTGGTCCATATTTCCTTCTAGCCTTCTCAGACTTTTTATCTTTTGTCTTTTGAATACCTGAAAGAGCATTGAGAAATGCACATTATTGGACAGGAGTTGAGAAGCTGAGCTGAAATAACATGGATAGGAAGAGGTATTGCCTATTGAACATGAACGCAGTAGTCTAGCGTCTAGAGCAACTACTTTGTACTGTGTGTGGAAGAAAGGGTTGGCTGTGAAGTCTCCTAGTACCTGTTATATACCTGGTTTGACACAAGTAACTTGCCTCACTTCTTAGTCGTGATCGGGAAGGTGAATGGATAGCTAAGTTGCAAAAAGGGGGTTGAAAAACAGTATGCTGGGCTCAGGGTATTTGTGGTAGCACCCTGATATGGGGGCAATAAATATGATCAAGCTGGACTGCAAAGGTCTGGTTGCACCTGCAAGCACATGGTCAGAGCGTGCTGTACATAGACTGGTTCCCTACAAAGTAACCAAGCCCATCAGCAAATTGCAGTGCAATGTAGCTTATGAAGGATGAGCTTTTCTGCATACTTTTGGATGTGCAGTGGTATACCCCCGTAGGCTTAAATCTGATTGAATCAGGGTAGTTTTGCTGTACGTCAAATAAAGGAACCTGAGTGATGAAATCTAGACTCAAACTGAATGTTTCATATCCCAAAAAACTGAACAAATTGTTTTCCCAGAACTCAGCAAGGCATTTTGAATAAGCCAAATAGCACAGGCCTTAGAAGGAATCTTCTACTTGGTTTTCAATTATAAAGCATTAGAATCTTTTCACTGGACAGACTATTAAAATATCCTTGATTTTAGAAGATGTAAGAAGCCCCTACAAATATCCTAATATTTCATGTTCCACTCTTGCAGTCTTCAAATTAAAATGTGCAATGTTGCTTGTATTACAAGAATAGAGAATGTTTTATTTGTATTTGCCTTTCTCTCAGATGTGCTTTTTTAGCAGAAAATGTGCACTATTTTAATTTGTATCTAACATTTTCCATATAGTTAGTTAATTAATTCACTAATAAAGCTGAATTTATATACAGTGATGGTAGCTTGCAGGCGTTCATAAATCCATTTCATTTTCACTGTAAGATAA
Source organism: Carettochelys insculpta (assembly GCF_033958435.1). Lineage (NCBI taxonomy): Eukaryota > Metazoa > Chordata > Testudines > Carettochelyidae > Carettochelys > Carettochelys insculpta. Next base: position 6,600,082 of record NC_134149.1, on the reverse strand, counting down.
AGCCCTATGTTTTTCTTATGTTGCCATGGCTAAATCCCCTCTCTTGTCAATATATCCCTGTATGTAAATCACCTGGCTAATTTTACCTTGCAGTCATTAGACAAAAATAAACTCTAGAAACCTTTTTTTCACACAAACCATCTCGTCTGATGTATTTCAATCAGGCAAATGGATTAGAGTATTTCAAATAATCCTTTTCTTGTTTGTTTAAAACACTAATTTCTGCTGGAAGTGGTCTCCTTGCTATTTTATTTCTCATAGTCTCCTTATCTAATAGAATTAGATAAATTCCCCTGGAAGCTTCAAAGTGCAGCTGATTTATTTTTTTAAAGGCACAGTAGTGGTCAGTGTTCCTTCTCCATTTTTCAATCCATGGGCAGAATACATTTTGTTATGTGCACCAAGGCATGTGTGGATGTGCACCACCAGTGGAAACATGGGCTGCCCATTGTGGGTGCTCTGCTAATTAGCTGGGCAGCACTTGAATCTCTCCTGGGCAGTTGCCCAAGCGCTGAGCTTACAGGGGACACTAGTACGGCTCCATCATCCATTACCCACCAGTGCTGGTGGGATAGGTGTAGGGAATGCGATTGCCATGGATACTGCTGGTGTTCAAGCTCCTCTGGGTTTGGAGGAGCATAAAACATTTCTTTCGATCCCTGACGAGATCCCCTGCACAAGGCTTGTTTACTGACACTTTGCACAAGGGCCTGGATTTAGTCCAGCCGGTGTCGGCCATTGTCCCTTTCCTGTAGTGATTGCAGTGTGGAATAAGAACGCAAAAACCCATATTCAAAAGCTGAGTTAAACACCCGCATGCTGACTTGTGTTTCTCATCTTTGCTCTCCACATCTTAGGTCTGCATTCTGTGCCATGCAGCAGTCACTTGACATGGGCGGTGCAGAGTAACAGGACCCAAAAGCCCATATAGTTGTGATGGGAGGGTGGGCCTGTCTGCTCCTACATCTCCTTCCACCGTGCAAGGGAGGTAGCCAAAGCAAATGAGGCTTATCCATGGCTTCATTAGGCTCTTCATCAGCTCACAGAACCGTGGGCATTCATGAAAGTGCCTGCAACTGCTTCACTGGCGTTTTGATTTTATCCCGCAAAATCTTGTTACGTTTCATGCCTTGCCTTAGTACAAGGTGAGCTGCCCTCCATACATTTCCTCTGGTGCTGGTTGCTGGAGCGATCAGGAGTCCCAGGGGCTCAGGAAGGGGTTTTCCACAAAGATGATTGTGATGCTATTGGAATGCACTTGCATTGGCCCCCGTGAGATCTCACTTTGCTCAACAGCTGGTACTGCTGCATCCTGGATATGTATGTTAAATGTTGCTTCACTGAGGCTGCCTGAGGATTTCTCTCTTAGTTATTTTTCTAAAGCAGGATGTGACACAGGGATGATACAAACTACAGCTTCCTTGTATTTTCAGCAATTTTTAAAAATCTGTCATTCACCAAGATGATCCTTTTTAATACCCCCTTGATCTTATTCTAAATAAAGATAGACTGGTGGAAGGTAATCTCCTGCACATAATCCAACTAAACCCAAAATTTGGGGGTGTCAACATTTACTTGATATTGACGATGTACCAAACATCCAGGAATTAACTCTGCTGCTGTCTGTTCATCAAACATGACAAGGAACTCAATTTATTGTTAAACTGGCTTGGGAGTTTCCAAGGAGTAGATTTAGAATGTAAAGAAGCAAGGAATCCTATGGCTTGAAAATGAAGTCATTTAAAGCTGAGAGTTCCTATTTTGGTGTCTATCACTGTTTAGCCGAGGTCCACTTCAGATTAGCTAAATGGTACCTTGAAATAGTAAAAGTGTGCAGACTGAGAATGCACACTTGAATTCCTCTCTCCCTGCAGTGTTACCCCCCTCTGATATATGAAAAACTGGCAATCAGAAAGAAATGTCTTGGCTTAGCACCTTATTGAGGATGTGAGTGACGTAAGAATAAATTTGAATATTGATTAGGCTAAGTCAGTCACACCAGAGCAATGGACTGGACTAAAACTGAGTCCTTACCAATGCTCCCAGGATTTTACCCCGCGACCCTGCTCGCCGTCTACGGTGGGTCTAATCACAACGGGGTTTCAGGGTGTGTGAACTGCGCTGCTGCGGTGTGTTTACCCAAGGAAGAAATACGGACAAGGTGTTAGGTTCAAACAGGGAGAAAGGGTTTATTTAACAAAGTAGAAGTGTGGATTATGGTAAGCTAGGTGACACAAAATATATGGACCCTTGTTTTTCTGAAATAAGCACAGGATTTGAATACTAATTGGCTTATAGCCTTAAACAATAGGTAACTGCTATAACAGCACTGCTATCTAACCCCTTAGCTACTTACTGCGCTTCCGGGACGGGCTGTGCAGCCTTCAATGCGTGCTGTAAAATGGAAAGGATAACTTCAGAGCTGTATTGTATTTATTTATTCCTGGATCTTCCTGAGGTTCACCAGGTCGCTCAACCCTTGGCCGACTACCGCGGGGAGCAGATCTTACTTAGAATAAGAATTTGCCTGCGCTAAGATAGGTCAATTCTCTAGTTAAGTGGGTTGCCCTGCTGGCCAAGCAGGGGAGAGCCCAGTATATGCGGGGTTTCCTTCTGAGAGGTTATCCCCTTAGTTAAATGGTGGGGTTTTCCTAGTTAAAGGTTATTCCCTCAAAAATGGTACTGCCTATTTTGACCACCTTGTTATGGTAGCCCTTTATTGCAGACCTTCATTACCCTTAAAGGGTTACTAAGAACACCAGGGTTTTCCCTTTATAGGGTTATCCCTGACCGCTCTACCCTCCTAAATAGGGGGGAGCTTATAGCTCTGGATTATAATTATAAAGCAGTTTGCCTAACTACCCTTCTGTGTGCATGTAATAGTTTTAGGCTAGACCAATAGCATTGGCCTCCTGTGCCTTTACAAAGAGACAAGGGATACAAAATTTAAGACACAGATCATGGACTTGGGGAAGTCCCAATCCACTTTCTGTTACAAAACTATATAAAAACATTAACTGCTCACCTAATTACTTATATTGACTTTAAACCCAGACCACAAATACCTCCTTATTCCTGCTCTGTAATCCAGGCGCTGGGCCTGTAGTTCTCTTCGAGCTAGGAAGTTATGACCCTCACGGCGCGCTTGTACGGCAGCCGCATCAGGTCAGATAGTAAAGGAGGAAGAAAAAGAGAGCCAGGAGGAAAAACCGGCTTGGTTAACAAAAACCTCCTGTGTTTTTTAGGAACGACCGTGATATTTCAGACACCGGCCTGAGCTAGAGTCGGTGACTGGAAGGGCAGGGTCGCTGCTGCGGTTTTCTCGTGCAGGGCACCGTTGTTTAGGTGGTGCAGTCTGCCAGGCAAACCCTCCGGATAAAAGAACCGGAGCCTTACTAGTGATTTTTTGCTCTTTGTAGACTGGAGCTCTTCTGGTCTTCTGGCTGGAACTCTTCTGTTCTTCTTCGGCCCACGGCGGCTAGCGAGCGATGACTGACACGCAGGTCAGCTTCGGCTCTTCCGCCAGCGATGTTCGGCTACAGGCTCAGTCCAGCTCTTAGCTCAGTCCTTCTCTGTAGTCTTCTTTCTTCTTCTCCTGCTCTCCTCCGAGGTCTGGTCCGGAATGCCCCAAGCAGCGCTGCTCTCCTGAATATATGCAGCCTGGGTGGACCTGTTTGACAACTTCTGCCTGCTAGGTCCTCCTCAGTGCCACAATGTATCAAAGGGGCATTTGACTACTACATATGTATAAGGATTCTAAATTAACCAATCAGTTTGAAACCTTTCAAACCATAACTTCATACATATTCATAGCCCGCCGAATATTAATTGCAACTGTCATTTTCCAGCGGCCATTTTGTGTATCTAAACACCATTTTGACAGTAAATATACTTTACAATTTATCTAATTTTGATGTGGTTTGTGAGGGAAATATGTCACCACTGCTGGTAAAGCAGATTATAAAATTTAAATGCTTAGCTTAAGGGCTGTTTGGTCAGGATGCAGGGCAACCACACAGACACCACGGCTCATGGACAGGGACATATAAATCACCTCAGAAGAGGATTTTTCTACACACCTAAGTGTAAAGAGTGTGAATGGGATCTTTGTTAGCAAAATCCAATGAATTATCCCTGCCAGTTTCTTACTGAGAGTCCTGTGGTGGTGGTAGTTGCTTGTATTAAAGAGGTAGATCTGACTGATTTGTGGTCACGGAAGACGAAATGCAGTTTCATGTCTGTAATGAGGCATAGGATTATGGTGCAATACGGTATAATCAAGTGGATGGAACACTGGGAGTGGGTGTCAGCTGGGATCTGTTGCCAGTTCTGTTACTGAACTGTTGTATAAGCACAAGAAAGGCACTTCACTTCACCTCTTCCCTCATCTGCAAGACAAGGAGAGCTTCCTTGGCTGATCCTGTAAGCAGGGGTCAGCCACTTTTCTGAGGCAGAATGCTGAAATTTGACCTTTTCACCTCCATGTACAGTCCAAATGCTGGTGATACTTTTTAAAGTCTGTAAGGGCTTGTCTACACTTGCCTCCAACTTTGAAGGGGGCACGTTAATCAGGGCGATGGAAGGTTGCTAATGAAGTACTGTGGTGACTACACAGCACTTCATTAGGCTAATTCTCAGCGGCAACTTCGAAGCATCAAACTTTGATGTGCCTGCATGCATGTAGCAACGGGCACTTCAAAGTGCCTTTACTCCTCAAAATTTTGTAACCCATGTTAGCCATGGGAGGGGAAAATTGAGATATAGTTTAAAATATTATGAATAGTCTGCAGTGTAAACTTTGCACTGAATACAGAAGCATGCTTGATGGAAAATGTGCTCATTCTAAAAACGCTAGGATCTGGAAACATAGCAAAGTTGATCTGCAGTTTATTGAAATCCCTATTCATTTCTGTCTGACCGTGTCTACACGAGCCCTCTCTTTTTGGAAGGGGCATGGTAATGAGAGATTTCGGCGTATGCTAACGAGGCACTGCCATGAACATGCAGCACCTCATTAACGTAGTGGTGGCCACGCATTTCAAAAGTGCCACCTTCAAAACGCCTGTCGTGCATGTAGACAGGGGCCTTTCGAAAGAATCCTCCAGACTTCGAAAGCCCCTTCTTCCTATTTGGTTTTTGGAAGAAGGGACTTCCGAAGTCTGGGGGATTCTTTCAAAAGGCCCCTGTATCCACGTGCGGCGTGCGTTTCGAAAGTGGCACTTTTGAAATGCGTGGCCGCCATTGTGCTAATGAGGTGCTGCATATTCATAAAAGTGCCTCATTAGCATCTGCCAAAATCCCTTATTACCATGCCCCTTCCAAAAGGAGGGGGCTCGTATAGACACGGCTTCTGAGTATGCTGTTGCTAAATTAGCTGCTCAAATATCGTTGACAAGCTCGTTGTCATGGCATTATTTCTCTGTATACAACCTGTACTAAATTATTAATTTTGTTGTCTCAAACATATGTTAAGTTTTTGCAAAATATCTTTCATCTTGTAAGTCTCGTAGACAGAATGGCAAACTCTGGAAATCTTCACCAGAAGAGTAATAATATGCATAATCCACCTGGCTCAAGCCATTAGATTACAAAGCCTGTTATTGTTACATTCTGAGTCCCACTGTTAGAGTTCATTTTGTCACTGTCAAGAAATCTGACTGATCAACAGCTGCAGCAAAACTGGTAGTTGATGCCAGTTAATGATCATTGGCATGGCGGGTCTTCCTTAACATCCTGTCTTGGATGCGCTATCTTGGCAGGTGATTTTGGGCTGGTAGAATCTGGATGCAAAAGAGTAGTTATGCAGTGGCTGTGTCTAGATGGAAGGGGTTGGTTAAAAGCTGCAGAGCTTTTTTGTCATGTGACAAGTGCTGAATACAGTATTGAACATTTCAGGAGTCTGTAGAAGAAGACGCAATGAAATCAGAATTTTTGATAAAATATATCCATGCGATTAACTGCGTTACAGTACTGAGGGAGTTTGGAAAAAGGCCTGGAGGAATGGGGAGAAAACATCTGGATGTACAAAGGCACAAACTATTTTTTTTGAGTGAAATTAAACATTGGACACTAAGTTCCCAAGATAGAGTATTTCTCTGTATTGAATTACTTTACAATTCAGGAGGGGGGAATCTGATAGCAAGCATAATAAAAATTCACCATGTTGAAAATGGAAGAGCAGAACTTAAACAGACTTTCGTAGTCTATCTGTATGTGAAATGGACTTCCTTATGTGATCAGTTCCAATTTTGAACTCAGGTTGGCTTTTTAGCCATAAAAACCCGCTTGAACAAGCAATTGACAAGTATTGAAATGGTGTACTCAGAAGTAATACGGTAGCTAGACTGTGTACATAGTACAGACTGAAACAGATTTTCTTTTCGAGTGACTGGTTGGCCACAGACATGCAGCAAGAAATTTAACTTTATTCCTGGATCATCATCAACAGTTGGTTTGGTGAAGGGTAGGAATTTAAGGGAGAGAACCTTGTAATTTTTCAAAAGTTGTCAATCCACCTTTAGTCCACTTACCGGACTTATAAGGAGTGTGTGTGATTGGTGGGGGTTCATGTGCTTTATGAAAGAACCCTGTGCTGCATGGCTCAAACAGTGTTCCCAGGATAATGATTAGATTTTGAATGCAACTGATGTTACAGACAGACATGGCTACCCCTCTGAGACTTCAAACCATAAAAGCATTCATGAGTTCTACAGCGCAGCCCCTTGGATCTTTTAATGACTGGAACCCTTGATAGGGCTCACTGCATGTCAATGCTCTGCATAGATAATGATAATCACATTACATTTTTATTAGTAGGGAATTTTCTCTTGGGTGGTTAGCTCCCATTTCTAACTTTGTTGTGCAGGGCAATTGTGTGCTTGGCCAGAAGTACACTAGGGGAGAAAATTTAGGTAAAATACGCAACTCCAGATACGTGAGTTGCGTACCTGGTGTCAATGTAGCTTGCGTCAATTTTCTTCACTGTCCCCATAGTGGGAGGTTGATGGGAGAAATTCTCCTCCTATTGACATCCCTTACTCCTTGTGACCGTATGCCTGTAAGTCAGCTGTACCAGAGAGGTAGCTGTGACTGCCACGAGGACAGAGGTCAATGGGGCTGCCTTCAGTGTTCAATTTAGTGCCTCCCTACTAGACCTGCTAACTCAAATCCTGGAAGATTGAACTCTGGACTGTTGACTCTTTGGTACGTATAGACAAGCCCCTTGTTTGTAGCCAGCTGCCCAAGAGATGGTTGACTTTCAGGCATGGCATCTCCAAGGGGTAGCTGTGTTAGTCTGTACGTTCAGAGCTAACAAGTTGTCCTGTGGTACTATAGAGACTAGCAAATATATTAGGTCATGAGCTTTTATGGTTAAAGCCTATTTTCTCAGATATAGTATATGATCCTCCTGGCTTTTAAATGTATGGCAAAACTTTATGGATGTAAATCAGAGTGGTTTTAGGGTGAATGGCACCTTATCCAGCTCCCACTAGATTCAAGGAAAGGCTCATACTTCATTTAGCTTTTTGGAGTGAATGGCAGTATGTACGCATCTACTACTACTTATTACTGCTTAACCCTTGTACTCCGCATGGAGCATAGGTCATCTACAAGTCTCCTCTACTTCACTCTGTCTTGGGACGCAACTTCTAGTTGGCTCCTGGAGTACCCCAGTTGTTCTTCAATCTCAGTTGACTTCATCTTGTCCGAGGTCTTCCTCTTTTGTGTTTTCCTTGTGGGTTCCATGTGAGAGCTTGACAGACTGTGCTGGATGATGGTTTTCTGAGTGTGCGGCCAGAACACTTTGAAGAGCTCTGAACTGCCCTGCCTGCATGGAACCTCCTGAGTTACCACCTGCAAATATACTGCTCAAATTAACAGCGGCAGACCTACAGTATGCATCATGGTGTTTTTTATTATTATGCCATATATCATGATAGTAACCAGGTTTTCCTTCGCTGGAAAGCAATCCAATTAAATGAGCTTCTGTACAGTTCCTGGGCTGTTATCTCCCATAGGACGTGAATCTGAGATTTGTGCATGTCTCTCATTCTTCATAACACTTAGAACGAGAGAGACAACATTAGATTATCAACGTCATCTTCTATCTCCCTGGACCCATCCATTTTAATAATGAATACATGCCAAAAAAACTTATGCCTTCTCACTGCATGTCAGCCAAAGACCACTTACAGCTAGGCCACCAAAGCATCACAGCTGCCTAAGTAAGACTTTCACCACCTTTTTAATTAGACTTGGAAACCTGTGAATTAAATATGAACATTAATAATTTGTTAACGCTAAATAAATAATTATGATGGGGAACGGGGCAATCACTGCGATGTAACCATTTGGGATTTTTTAATTGTTTGGGACTGTGCGTGTGTCTGGTTGTATTATTGTTTTTCATGTCAGACTCTTAATTTTACAGCTGGACACTGCATGGTACCAGATGTACTTTTTCATTTGGCATATTCAATAAGGGGAAGAAAATGAATGCAGAGTGAGAGAATTGTAGAAGCCGTGTTAATTAGAGAGCTGCCAGCAGTTTATTCAGGCTGTTTGCAAGTGCAATCTTTTAGCAGAGAGGAGATGAATGAAGAAGAAAAAGAGACTTGGGGAGGATGGCGTATAATTGTCTGGTGAGGTCATGGCTTTTCTTATCTTTGATCCTGCAGGGTAGTCTCCAGGACGCGTAAGGGGAAGCTTGCAAGTTCCAGAGCATCTTTGGGTAGTGACTGGACACGCTAAGCTCTCACTGACGTGGTGGGAGTGAATGGGCATTTAGAGCCCTTGGCACCTTGCTGGGTTGGATCCTGTGTTGGTAACAAGACAGTTTAGCTGCAGACATTTAGGTGCGGACAAAGGAAGAGAGTTTTCTTGTCAGAAAGGCGGAGGGGAAATCTGCACAATGATCTACTCCACAATCCCTTACTTAGGTGCCTGATAGGGGGCCTGCTGGTTTGTGATGCTGTGCGGTTTAGCGATTGCTGTGCCTTTGCCCTCTGTTAAATCTCAGGTGCAATCCAGTGCTCATAATTCAGTGAGGCACTGGGAAGCTGTGGGGCAAAGAATCTTGTAGTCATGCCTCCCTTCTGCTGGAGTGACATGACCTCTGAGCCCTCCGCTGCCTTGGGGGAAAGGGACTGGAGTATCTTCATACCAGTGGCTCTGTTGGCCGGGCCCTAACCCCACGCAGCTACTGTGTGGAAGGCAGCATTAAGGCAATCCAAGGTGTTTCATTATGTTGCAAACAGCCTGTGACTCTAAACCTAAAGGTCCCACTCTCACCCCATGGCCAAGTGCCCTATTTAGAGTGGCTAAAAAGGAGCCCCTACCTTATTGGGGAGGCTATGAGCAATGACTTGGGTCTCCTTTGAGAGCAGCAACGTAGAATCTCTTCCCAATGCTGGAGAGGAATTTGTGCACACCGGGGCCTTACTAGTGTTTACCCCAGCAGTCAGTGTGAGTTCCCCCTCCCCTGGCATTCTCTGCTTGGTGGGGTGAGGGTATTTATGGGAGGGTGACGGAAACAGGCTGGAATGGATGACCCCTGAAACATGGTGGTGATGCGACATAGGGTTTCCCACCTTAAAAAAAATACTTGGCTAGCAAGGGATGGGGATATTTATTAGAAATGACTGTGGGAGCCATGAATTTATCATAGCCCAGAATAGCAAATTTGGCATTCAGGGATATGTCAACACTTACTAAAAACTTCGAAATGGCCATGCTAATGAGCTGATAGGAATAAGGGGATTTCAGTGTTGGAAGGGTCCTTTCGAAAAGGACCCCTGTGTAGACAAGCTGTGGGCAAGCAAACCGAGGCACTTTCATTTCATTTCAGCGCCTCATTAGTAATACTAATTAGTATTAGTATTCATTAGTATGGCCATTTCGAAGTTTTTAGTAAGTATAGACAGAGCCCAGAAGAAGCAAATCGTACGAAGAGATACTCAGGCCATATTTTGAATCTACATTGCCTATTCCTAGAGCTGATCACACCATTTTCATCAAAATTGTTCTTAGTGGAAAACAGCGTTTTAAATTACATATGATTTTTATTCATTTTGCAGAAAATCACCTGCTTTTGTGGCAGAATGTAGCCTTTTCTTCAAAGACCAAAATCTGAGAGGTTTGGGCTTTCAGATTTTCTCTGTGTGTGTGTGTGTGTGTGTGTGTGTGTGTGTGTGAGAGAGAGAGAGAGAGAGAGAGAGAGAGAGACAGGGGGGAGGAAAATGTTGAAGGTTTCCACTGAACATTTCAACAAACTGTTTTTGTGGGTTTTTTTCTGTTTTTTCACTGAACTTGTCTGCCACCCACACCCACAATTTTCTGACCAATTCTTCTAATACCACTGTGTGAACAACAAAGAATTGGTAGTAAAAGATGTGTTCTGGTGCCTATGAAGATGTTTTTAATACAACATATTGCCGGAAAAAAGGCTCTAAAAATGAATGAGAGCACCCTTTTTAATCAGCTGTAGGTGCAGATTACTCTCCAGTTATTTTGTGACCCATAGCTCTTCCAAACCTTGCTGGTGAAGTGCATCTCCGTGTCTCTGAAGCTGAGGGCCATTGCCTGCTTTCCTCCATGGGTTGTGTATATTGAAAGCTTCAGCACAATCTTTGTGGGTTGTTTTATTCCACTCTGATCCATAAAATTCAACAATTCTGAGGTATCGGGGTAGCCAAGTTAGTCTGTATCTTGAAAAGCAACAAAAGCTTCCTCTCTGCTGTCACATCAGCATTCAAGCAACAAGACCACCTGTGGCTCCTTGTAGACTAACATATTTTGAAGCATGAACTTTCGTGGGCATGCATCTGATGAAGCAGGTCTTTGCCCACAAAAGCTTATGCTTCAAAATATCTGTTAGTCTTTAGGGTGCTACAGGACTTCTTGTTACTTTTGAGATATTTTTTCAAGAGTACACAAGCCTCAGGAGATGGGGGTGGGAAAGCTATTTAAGCAAATATCTCAGGTACAGTCCTAAACAAGCTACTGAAAGTATCCACCTTTGCTGCAACTGACTCAACAGAAACTAGATTTAGACTGACATCCTCTTAAAAGGAATATCTGGGAGAGGAATGCATTTGTTACATTCCTAAAAATCTTAATGTATTGAAAGGATGATAGATTAGGGGAAAGAGGGTTTTCTTCTATTTTAAAGATGCTACATACATAATACAGCCATGCCCCAAGTTCCAACAATTCCATCTGAAATTACTTCTTTCAAGAGGACCACCTGAAAGCCAGTTTAACAGAATATGTTGGTTGAAAGAGACATCTGTGTTTAAAGCAGCTGAAATTGTGTTCAACTATTTAACTAAAACCCTCTGAAATTTACTTGTTCAGGTTTCCGTTCTAAGGACTGGTAATGCCATTCAGAGTCTTTTACCAGTGTGACAAAATCCCATTGCCACTGAAATCCGACCTAGGTCAGTATTGACCAACATCCCTTATCAGACATTTGAGTAGGCAGAGGGATATCATTCTGCCTTTTCACTTCCAGATCTTGTTCCTCCAGAGCAAAGTTAAAGTGGGTTGTTGGGACATTGTGTGAAAGCTTGTACTGCCATTAATTCTGCTGTGAGTGGGTCTGTTGAAGAGATGTCTCCTCCCTGTTCAGCCATTTTGGCTGGTTTCTCAAGCCCTAAATTGGCTCACTTTCTCTGATGCATATATTTATTTTCCCTTCCTCTATTCCCCCTTCTCTAATGCACAGTCTGTCTTCTACACAAATTGCAGTGTAAACATTCACAGCCCGAAATCCTGGAAACTGTGATGTGCCAGCCAAGTGGTTAATTAAAAATGAAAGAAAACCCCTTATCCAAAGGATTCAGATTCCTGTGTGACCATGCTTCAGTTAGCTCTGTCACTGTGCATTTTCCTTGGCTTTCAGCATGCACAATGTTCAACTCTTGTGCATTGTTCTTGACCCCAAAATTTGTTTTTGTTAAGCATTAAAAGGGGGTCAGAAATGATAGAGAAGGAAACACTTCCTTAATCTTAATATTAAAGCGCTTACATATAGGCACTCAATCCAAAGATAGCATTGGTTTTCCTTGTCCTCAAACAATTGAACTCCTGGTCTCTGGTTAGAGGACACAGCACTCAGTGCAGTTTGTGTGCTGTTTACTGATCAGATAGCTTCTGTAATCAGTTTTGTTCTCTCCTTTGGTGTTTTCCATCAGTTAGTTCATGTGGGTCTGACCCAAACACCAGCAGTAAGATGAATGATGCAATGTTTTATACACTTTATGAATGTTGGGCTGTAGTTGAGGTATAGTCAAGCTCCAGAGAACCCCCAATTAAAAAATAACAGAAAAGCTAATAAGTAAATGTAAAAAATCAGGGCTTGTTCTAAAGCCTCTGGCAGTTGAGATTTGGTCTGTTGTCCACCTATTGATTACACCTGTCCTATGCTATACAGCCTTCACAGCGGAGATCAGCTTTTCTCATATCGGGGTGGGGGATAGGGAAGTATTATCACCCCCACTTTAGAGAAGTTGAAGCTCAGAAATGTTAGTGGATTTGCACAAAGTCATGAAGGAGGTGAGTGGTAGAGCCAAGAACAGAACTCCAGCTTCTTGCAGGCTTCCTCTCTGCTGTCCCATCAGCATGCTCTGGAGTAGACAAACAAAGGGGTATGAAGGAGCACATTTATTTCAAGGCCTGTGATGATCACCACAAAATTGAAATAGGCCGAATATAGCTCTCCAAAGGACTATCAGATGCAACTATAGTACTGAGATGCATTGGGTTTTACTTGTAACCCATGTATGTAATGGAAAATGCACTAATGGTCTTACTGGGGCATATAGTTGATAGCCTGCCTTTGAAGTGCCAGGATTCCTTGGAATGCGGCTTCTCTAGGGAGTGCTGGCAGCACACAGGATTTGCAGAGGTGGTTAATTCTTGAAAAAGTCTCTGTGTGGTAGCCATGTTAGTCTGTAGCTTCACAAATAACAAGCAGTCCGATAGTACTGAAAAGACTAGCAAAGGTAACGAGTTTTCATAGGCGGGGCTCACTTCCTCAGATTAATCCAATTAATACATTTGTCTTTAAGGTGCGACAGGATTGCTTGTTACTTTAAAAGGATCGTCCTGGAGAGGTGAAAGCTCTATATGCGGTGACTGTTCCCCGTCCAGTTTCTGTTCTGTAGCCCTTTGCTGGCATGGTTGAAATAAGTGGTTAATTGTGACAAGTCTTCCAGTTGCTCTTTCTGATCACCCTCAGGTCAACATTGGATGTTGTTTTTGCACCATGCTGTTGTCTTCTTTCATTCTTGTCCCTCATACCTCCTCTCTTCTCCCCCCACCCTCCCCCAGGAAACGTGCCGTTGAGACTGTGCCTGGAAGGTAGTCAGGGTCCATCAAGCAAGGTGCTGTGCAGAGCCATGGTCTGCACTGACAGTTCTCTTCCTGGTTCTTCAAGGACCGTTTTTTTTCAGACATTTGGCAGCATCTGACACTATAAACTGTGCCTAATGGAAGAGAGGCTGCGAAGAAGAGGACAGGTAGTGAAGTAAGCAACATTCTTTCCTGGTTCTCCTACTTCTTTTGTCATTCTGTTTGTGTCTTCTCTAACGAGCCCCTTCTTTGTCCCACTCCCATTTCTTTTAGCATGGCACAGGCGTCTCTCCTTTGCTACCATCTCTCTCTCTCTGTCTCTCTTTGTGCCCTTGCAATGGGTGATCTTATCTGCTCACTGTGACTTCAGCTATCATCTCTACACCAGTGACTCTGGGCTCCTTCCTCTTCATGCCCTGAAAATCTGGACAGGAGCTACAATGGGTTCTCCTCAGCTAACTGTGTCGATACACTTACAAGTATATGAATGTATTACACCATACCCTTCGTGCAAGCTTGCTGTGGAGAGTGCTTGCACGGTACTTGGAATTCATGGAACATAGGAACAGCCACACTAGGTCAGACTAAAGGTTCATCTAGCCCAGTATCCTGTCTTCCAACAGTGGCCAATGCCAGATGCCCCAGAGGGAATGAACAGGTAATCATCAGGTGATCCATCCCATCTCCCATGCCCATAGAATTGCTCACAGCCAATAGAAGACAAGCATATTACTGTCATGGCACAGCGTATACATGGACCTGCTTGGGAAAGGAGGGAACCTGGATCAGTTTTTGTAGTGGGAAAGCTGAGAGTCATTTGACTGAACTGTAAACACTGTATATGATGGAAACCCCTTGCCGGTGGCCCTAGTTCTACCACCTGTGGTGAGAACGGGCATTATTCCTGTTTCTTAGGGTACACCTACACTCGGGCAGAAAGTCAATTTCCAATATGCAATTCTAGCTACTCCATTAGCGTAACTAGAATCGATGTGTCAGAATCGACTTTCTTACCCTTTGTAGACCAGGGTCTTCAGGCTCACGCCAATGTTTCTGACTCCACTCAACAGCATGGAGTACTAGGCTTGATGACTGAGCCCAAAGATATTGATTTTGCTGCGTCTTAAAACATGCAGCAAAACTGAACTCCATAAGTTTGACCATGGTGCAGCTCATCAGCCAGTAATTATAGATTCACCCTTAGCATCTGCCAGAATTTGGTCCATACAGCGTACAGAGTGGTGCATATGAGTATGCACCATACATAAAATATGTATATATATATGTGTGTGTGTGTGTGTGTGTATACATGTATATGGTGTGATACGCCTTCTAAATTTTTCAGTATTCTACAGATGATGCTAATCTCTGTAGTGTTGTGTAGTATTTGTCTTTAAATGCTGTAGTTTTTGCCAAAAGCACACCGCACCTTTTTCTGATTCCTGCTGCAGAAATGTGAACTGAAGCATTAGGAAATCTCAGAGAGCCTAGTCATGTTCTGCAGTAGGGATTTTTTTTTTTGAACTACTTGAATTGTAATTGGATGCATTACCTCTCAACCCTTTCCCCCATGCACTTGTCGTTTTTGTTACTGAAGGCGAGCTTGCACGTATCTGTCTTGAAGGAATTTGACTGTTTGCTGTGTGCCTGGTGCCTTGTTTACAGCCATATTAGGGTTGAACATGTGGCTGACATTGCGTGACTGAAGGTCCCAGCCAGCTAACCTTTAGTCAGCTTTCTAAAAATAAATCCTTTCCAATGCTGGCTCTTTCAGCAGCATGTGGGACAGTGCAATGGGTCTTCGTTACCTCTTGGCATTTTCTCAGTGAAGCATGAAAAGAACTAGAAGTTATTTCAAAAATCTATTGTATAATGATGTTCTCTTTGTTAGTGAAAATGGGTCCCACGGGCTGCATTTTATCCTGAATCTTTTTTGTAAAGAACTAAGTATATTTAAACAAACAAACAAACAAAAAATCAGTGCTATAACTTAAAAGACAGAGACTATTTAATACTAGTCAGCCTGAACTTTGAATTTATTGACTTGTGCCATGTTAATATGAGTTTACTACAATATTTTAGAACAAAATATTTTAATATAATGGATGGTTATAGGTATTATATAGTTATATAATTTAATGATGAGATTGAATCCACTCTTTTTGAATTAACTCTTGGATTAATTTACTTAATGAGCAGGTTTAAAAACCAAGGTAAGTATGACAGAGATTGAAAACGATGTTCTGATCCAATCTCTAATAGGTGCAGATTGCATTTAGAAATACATAAATGTTCAATAATGTGCTTTAAAGTCTTTGTCACTGCAAATACATCCAGTTCTTTTTATGCTCATCTTTGAAAAAAGCTTGCAGATTTAGAGCTTTGAAATGCAGAAATCATACTGTTTTAAACTATTGAAATGTTGTATTAAAACTATTAAGACAGTTTTGGAGACCAGTGGCCTGCAAATAATGCTTCTTTGAAAGTGGAGAAGAATCTCAGGCTAGTAAATTGATTTCCTTCCTCAGTTTTACTGAGAAATGTCTTTTTTTTTTCCAAATGTGTGTATTCATTTTTTTAGGGTCAAACATGTTTTATGGATGATTTTAGATGTTTTGGGAAAAGGATGTGTAATTGCTGGCAAACTTTAGCTGTCCTACTGCTTTAGCTGTACAGCTAGCACAGCTATAATTAGTATAAGTCTTTTAAATGAATATAGTGCTTAAAGAAAAGAATTCAGATTCACTTTATGCTCAATGTAACATTGTTCGTTTGCTTCAAGTATGTTGAGGGTTTTGAAGAGGTGATGTTATAATAGGATGTAAGGTGAGAATGTCCGGAATCTAATCAGTCAGATGCCATTTTAGCAGATGGATTTGTAATTCCCACACAAGTTTTACTGAGACTGAAACCAAAAAGGTTAGGGTACATAGCGAGGCTCTGGCATAAACTGGGAGTTACTCTAGGTGTACTCTCATGTATGGCAGAAAACAAGTAGTGAAGATGTGGTTCTGCCAGCAAAACTCTCCTCTGTTGCCAGCCCCTTATCCCTGATTTTTTTTCAGGCATAAGGGGCTGGTGACAAAGCGGGATTTTGCCAGCAGAACCATGACTTCACAGCTTGTTTTCTGCTCTGAATATGCAAATAAGCCACTTGAATATGCGAATGAGCAGCCATTTTCTATTTTCAAGATTGCTCATTTGCCTCAAACTGCCGGCACTAGCGGTGAGTGTAGCACTAACCATAGCGGATTCTGAATTAGTAGTAAACACGTGCTGTGCAGAAGAAATCAATGGTGTGCATTAGAGAGGAGAGCTTTGCTATTATATTGTGCAGTCCATAACTAAGGTAGTTCCTTTTAGTGTACAGTAGACCCTCAACTTACACAATTTTGACTTATGTGTTTCTTGCAATAACGTGAGTCTAAATCATGAGTTGGCAGATTGGCTCCCGGCTCCCCTGTGCTTGTGGGAGCTGGGAAACTGATCAGCACTGCTGTGCCTCACTCCCAGCTGTCCACCACTCCTGGGAGCAGGGAAACTGACCTGCTCTGCTGTGCCTGGCTCTGGGCTCCCCACCGTTCCCTGGAGCAGGGAGCCAGACACAGCCAGGACCAGGGGACCCAAAGGTGGCAGGGCCCCTCCCCCACCCAGTCCTGACTTAGGTAAAAGTTGGCTTAAGCATGGTTGTCCAGGAATGCAACCTACGTGTAAGTCAGGGTCTACTGTAACCACCTTTGTAACTTATAAAATCACATTTGGCCTAATTGTGTGCACACAGCTCTTACCGACTTCAACGAGAACTCTGTCTGTACAACTGCAGGGTTGATCTTTTATAGACGCGGAACGATTCACCAGAAACTACTTTTAACCATTTCTGTCATTGTGTTCCACAGTATCATTCACGGTCTCTAGATATTCCATAAAGTTCACATAAATACTGAACATTGGTGATGTATTGATGCTCACAGTAGCTGCACTTGGGCGTAGGGTTGATGTGACCCTGCTAGGTGATGACTCCACAGATTTCTTGAATTTAGTAACAGAGAGGGAGCCGTGCTAGTCTATATACTATCAAAACAAAAAAAGCAGTCAAGTAGCACTTTAAAGACTAACAAAATAATTTATTAGGTGATCTGTCCCACAAAAGCTCACCTAATAGATTATTTTGTTAGTCTTTAAAGTGCTACTTGACTGCTTTTTTTTCTTGGTTTTAGGTATTTTAAGTCCAATTTATATATACTATTTAGGGATGGGTCTAGCAGGCAGTTTAGGTTTCTGAGTAGGTGTGTACTAGTGTTTGAATCTGAAGTCGAATGAGAGCTAGAATTTTGATTCAGATTTGATGGCTCCAGCAGCTTAGGAACGCTTCCTGTAAAATCTTTGTTTCAATGGCAGAAGTAACACGATTAGCAGAGTTGTGGAAGTCAGAGGCTCTCATGAGGTTTTGGCTAGGCTGAGTCAAAATCTTGTGAGAACTGGTCAGCCACCTCCCAGTGAGAAAGCAGTGAACCGATATTTCCAGTTTTCCATTTCCTCAGGAATGAAGTAGGTGGCATCAGTCTGGGAATGGGGATTTTAAATATGAATGTCTCCAAAATGTGAAGGAACCTAGCATTAAGATTTGACACATGTATAGTATCAACTTTAGTCACATTTTTAGGTATGCACAACTATTGGTGCTGATGGAATGTGTTTTTTAGAAAAGGTATGGGGAGTATTATAGCAAATTGGAGCCACGATAAATAAGCATAGAACAATTGGGACTAAAATCTAGAGATCAGAGTGGATTGAAGTCCTTGTGACTGATTACGAGTTCAGCCCATCTGCTTTTTATATATTGCAAGTCAATGAGGCAAAGTATGAAGCCAACAGAAAATATAAATATAATCAGAATAGGTGCATTTTAATACACACAATTATGTAGTGTGAATTTCAGATCTTCAGAAAAACAGGTTAGTCTGCATAAATATTTTATCAGTTACCTAATTTGTTGTACACTAGCTTTTCCCCCTACTTCTAAATATAAATAAGCTATGGAAGAAGAGTAAAACAAGCCAGCTACTCAAATAATAGAAATGTAGTAAAGTAGGAGGCTGTATAGCAGGGGTGGCCAACATAAGGCCCACGGGCCAGAATCTGGCCCGTGGAGCCTTTTCATCTGGCTCATGAAGCCAGCAGCTAACTGTGGGGTGGGCGATCTGCAGCTCTGGGAGCTGCCTGTGGCTCTTGAAGAAGCCATTTATGGCTCTGGGCGCTGCCACTGCGGACTCCTCCTCTGGCTGCCTGTCCTGCTGCTGCTGAAACAGCAGAATTAAATTTAATTGGTTTTACGGCCAGCAGGGAGGTGGGAGGGATCTGGACAATAAACCAATTAAATTGAATTCCATTATTTCAATGCTGCAGGGCAGGGGTCCACCCACCCTGTAGGTGGGGGAAGGGAGTAGGAGAGCTGTGGGGGAGGCACGCAGCCTCACTGAGGAGGAGATGGAGGTGGTGGGGGTGGCTGCAGCAGGGGGGCAGCAGCGTGCTGAGCTCATGTCTTAGGCAGGTTAATCCTGGGTTTGGGGCTGAGAGGGGCTAAGCCTGGTGCTGGGGAGGGGGTGTTTTGGGGCTATTTTGCGTTCAGACCCCGGAACATGTAAAAAATTGTCATGTGGCCTCCAGTGAAGAAAGGTTGGACACCCCTGCTCTGTGGGATCATCCCTATTCTAAAGTAGTTCTCATTCAAATTGCTTTTTACGTTAACAAGACCAAGGTCATGCAGTTAACTAATGGTGGGTGAATTTCACTGCCTTTATCTTTATGATTATGATAGGAAAACTTTGGGTTGGAAATGACTGCTTCCCACTTCAAAGAAAGCATTAAAAGAACATTGTCAAAACTCTGTTTTAAGTAGCTGGTGATGGTTTCCTCTGTGTTTTCATTTCTGCGGCGTTGAGCTGCTGTAGCAATGAAAGGAATGGGCCAGTGCTTTCATGGCATGTTGTTTTTCAGGCTGATTTGAATTTGTATAAGCTTGCCCTCCCTGAGTGTAGGAAAAAAAATCACAATCTTAAAATAAACTGCAGTTGGTAGAAGAGCTTTAATAAGTAGAAGTAAATTAATATGCAGCAGTTAGTGAAGACATGGGTAACTTCCGGCTAGAAAAACTGCTTTGTCAGAGAGTGTACAGAGTGCAGAATTAATTACTAGGAAAACCTTAAATATTTCAGTGCATGGCGAAGGAAGTTTATACATCCATATATAAATTTTTACATCAAAAGTGCTTGTTGCTCAGGCAGTTTGAGTACCATACCTGGTGACACAATTTAAACATCTAGGCTACGTCTACACGTGCACCCAACTTCGAAATAGCTTATTTCGATGTTGCGACTAACGTCTACACGTCCTCCAGGGCTGGCAACGTCGATGTTCAACTTCGACGTTGCTCAGCCCAACATTGAAATAGGCACAGCGAGGGAACGTCTACACGCCAAAGTAGCACACATCGAAATAAGGGAGCCAGGCACAGCTGCAGACAGGGTCACGGGGCGGACTCAACAGCAAGTCGCTCCCTTAAAGGGCCCCTCCCAGACACACTTTCATTAAACAGTGCAAGATACACAGAGCCAACAACTAGTTGCAGACCCTGTATATGCAGCACGGACCCCCAGCTGCAGCAGCAGCAGCCAGAAGCCCTGGGCTAAGGGCTGCTGCCCACGGTGACCACAGAGCCCCGCAAGGGCTGGAGAGAGAGTATCTCTCAACCCCCCAGCTGATGGCCGCCATGGAGGACCCCGCTATTTCGATGTTGCGGGACGCGGATCGTCTACACGTCCCTACTTCGATGTTGAACGTCGAAGTAGGGCGCTATTCCCATCCCCTCATGGGGTTAGCGACTTCGACGTCTCGCCGCCTAACGTCGATTTCAACTTCGAAATAGCGCCCAACACGTGTAGACGTGACGGGCGCTATTTCGAAGTTACTGCCGCTACTTCGAAGTAGCGTGCACGTGTAGACGCAGCTCTATTGTAATAATGTGGTAATTGACACATTGGATCAGACTAATTGTTTCCAGCATGTGAAATAGTCTATCGCCGACAGTAACCAGTACCCAAAGCTAATGAGAGCTAAACTCTCATGTTGGACAGTTAGGCAATCTCATGCCTGTTGGTGGTGGTAATTTTTAACCCCAAGCAGTTATTGGTTGGGTGACTAAATGTGCTGACCCTTGAAACTTGATATCCAGGTACTTTTTTTTATCCTAGTTGGAGTAATTGAGGATTAGAGTCTTATTGTTGATATATGGCCATTTTTTAAAATTCCACTCAACTGTGTCCCTCAATTGTGTCTTGCCTTGCAAAGAAAACATGTTTACTTTTACCAGTTCTGACTTAGATGGATTTATTGATTTATTTATTTTATTTTGTTGCCCCCTCCCTTTGAATAGGCAGGGTGAAATCTGAAAGGAAAGATGACTGATGTCCAAAGAATTGCTCAGAAACATCCCAGAAATTCAAAATTTAAAAAAAGAAAAAAGAAATGGCACCTAGAGTGTGAGTTGACTCCATTTCCACAAGGGAGCCAGAAGGTCAGGCCAAGAAGCACTCTGCTCCCGCCCCACAAGGGAGATGGTGCCACTATATTAACACTGGCTCATTGCATGGGTGGACATGGACCACTAACAGTTGGGAGCAGTAATGGGACTTCATCTTCTGACAAGCTTTCCTGCTTGCAGCTTGCCCCAGCAGAGCAGGCTTGCTTGGGGATTCCAGACTTCAATGACCAGCAAGATTTTATTTTGTTAGCATAGATTTAGGACAGGTTAATACCACTCTAGTCTGGCAACATCTGTCATACGGCATGAGTTATTTAACTGACTGGCCACTTATCAGGGTGTGGCCAAGTTTCCCACAGTCCGATAAAGTTTGTTTGCAGCCACCAGTCCTGGCTCAATGTCCTGTGCTGTTATTTAGCTCTAATTTATCCCTAAATGTCTTCGAAGAGCCCCATAAGCAGTGGAAGTGTTGGTAATGCTGCTAGAGCAGTAGTGCTCAGATTGGAGATCTCTGGGGGTTGTGTCTCTGGAGCCGCATGTGGCTCTTTAAAGACCCACTTGTGGCTCCAAGCACTGATGCTGCTGACTCCACTTGTGGCTGCCACTTAAACTTTAAGCAGAGGCATCCTCCAGAGCTGCAAGTGGAGTTAGCGGCAGCAGGGAGCCCAGGAAGAGGAAGCTAGCAGGGCAGGGAGCTAAGGCCCCAGGAGAGCTGGGGGGAGGGGTGGCTGAGCCTGCCCTGCCAGAGCAGTGCTGAGAAGGAGGCAGTGGGGGGAGAGCAGCGGGGGGAGGCAGCAGCCGTTGAGATCAGTGCGAGAAGCTCACCTCTTTAGTCGGGTGAAACCTGGGGGTTGCGGGGAGGAATTGGGGCTGATGGGGTTAATCCTGGAGATGGGGTGGTTGGGGCTAACAGGTTAAGCTTCGGAGGGTTGCAACACAAGTGCAATAAATTACGGGAGTGGTGGTTGAAAGAGGGGTGAGCACCACCGTGCCAGACAATATTGATCTCCTCTGGTCCGTCAGATTCGTTCGGCACCGTTCAGGTCCCAAAGGTGCTGGACCGGAGAGCTTCAGTCTGTACAATTGAGTTTTCCTGTCTGGGGCAGATCTGAAGGCTAAAATCCTTTGTTTAATCTTCAGGCTAGGCAGAAGCAGAACTGTTTCCCTAAGCCAGTGGGTCTCAGCTAGAGGTCTGGGGATTTCCTAGGAGGCTGTGAGCAAGTTTCAGGAGGGCCATCAAGCAGGGCCAGCATTAGACTCATTGGGGCTCTTGGCAGAAAGCCAAAGTTGTGCTACAAGGGGATGAAGCCTGAGGCCCCGAGCAGAGGAAACTAGTTCAGGGATTCCAGGGGTGCACTGGCCCTGAGCCCTGCCACGCAGGGCTGTGGTCAAAGCCTGAGCAGTGTGCCTTCATGAAGGCCGCGTTAGCCTGTTTGCTACCTCCTAACTTCAGCCTTGGGTTTTATGTGCACAAAACCAGTTGTTGTGGTGCTGCTGGGCTGTGGAGTTTCTCTAGGATGTTGGGCAGGCCTCACAAAGATTGAAGCCTCCAGTCTTATGTTACCTCCCCAAGACGCCTGGACTTTAGCTGGGACGGACCACTTCGGGAGATGAAATGGCATTTCAGACTCTGGTGACCATTCAGTTCGTGGCCTTTTGTTTAAGGGTGCCAACGAAGAGTCCAATGGAGCATTGGTGCTGGATTCTGTGATATGGATGTCAGTCTGATAGGTCCTGGACTGACACCCAGGACCAGTGTTCCCTGTAAGCGGAGCATGTGGACAGCCACCCTGGAGAGATGCGGGTGCTGCCCAGCTGATTAGCAGAGCACCCACAGCCACATACAGCTCGCGTTTCTACTGGTGGTGCACGTCCTCTTGTGGCTTGGTGCACATAACACAATTTATTCCACCTGTGGATGGAGAAAAATAGAAGGACCACTGCCCAGCAGGCCATATTTTTTCCTGAAATAGGCCAGTCTCTTGGGAAGTAGGGATCCAGAGTCTGTTGAGACTTACATGACTCAGAGGCTGCAGATATTTTATGCTTGATCAAGCCTTTATGCTTATATGCTGCCCTTCACGCAGGAATCTAAGATAGCTCGGAAATTTATCCCTTTATCACATGTAATTTTTAATAGTAATTTGTGATCCCTGTTCAAACAAATAACCTTTGTGTTTGGATTTTGTGATCCCAGTTGTTTCAATCTTTAATTGGCTATATGTTTGAAAACCAGAAAGGAAATTGATTTGAGAGAGCCTTGCAGCATCATGACTCCAGCTGATGTGAGCTGAAGGAGGGGAAGAAGCCTAGTATTTCCTAGGCACAGCGACTAACACTAGATGTCCCTTGTTGGAAACTAATGAAAGGATTTCATACTTGTCGGTAGATGTGAGATGTCATGTGCTTAATACAGAACACGGGGTTGAATATTTTTATATGTGGCCAACAACTTGTCAAAGAAATGAGCAGGTGAGCTGCAGTGATCAGTGTTTGTGTTCATCAAAGCACATATACCTATACATCAGCAATGGCCCATGAACAAACACACATGCCCTCTTGAATACTGTCTTTACTGGACATTTGGTTTTCTAAGATCTTTTTGGTTGCCCAAAACATGATCCATGCTACAGAAAGTGAAGCTGGGGAACAGAGGAAATATACAATTAGATCATTTTCATAAAACACTTCAGTGTAATAATGTGCTTCATTTTTTGCTCTTAATGTTGAATTTTTCCAACCAGCTGTCTCTGCAACTGCGTTTGGTTCTCTCTTTCTCCCTGGCCCCCACCCTGTCCCACTTTGCTTTGAGCATTTATGCAGCCGATTTTGTTTACAGAAATGTTGTTGGGGGTATTTTCCTGCAAATAAGCATTTTCATGACTTTTGATAAATTGCACAGTTAATTGCTAGACCTCTAGTTTGTTACACAATACATGCAAGAGACCAAATAACTTACATCAGGCAGGCTTATTGCTATATAATACAGGGAAATAGTTTTCTATGGTACCAGTCTCTGTTACGTAGTCTTGTGCATTTATGTTACATTCACTTTCTGTGTACGGTGGGCTCTCCAAAGTTACATGCTCCAGCTGGTATTATTGATATCATGATTTTATAAGTTACTCATCTCTTCCCATGATGCAAAAAGCCAACCCATTTGTCCCAATTGCTTAACTTGTTCTTTCTTTTGTATTTGGATACTAGCATTTCATGTACTGCTAAGTGAAGGTATGTTCCTAACTTGTACTAAAATGTAGAACAAATTTATACTGATTTTTAACAAACTTCCTCTCTGCTTATGCCAATGCTTACTTGAGCTAATGCAGGGTATTATGGGGTCCTTAGTGTAAGAGAACAGGAATGTAGGAAAGGTGTCGGGCAATTTACTTGGGCAGGCTGTAACATGAGAAAATTAAATGTAAAGACTGTTAAATAGGCAATGGCTCCAGCTTACACCTTTCTCTCCCTTTCGTCAGAAAATCTCAGCTATTTTAAAATTTATGGTCTTTTGGTATCCAGCTAATGATCTTTATAACAGAAAGAGGACAGGAATTATTCAACACACCCTAAAATTTTGTAGGCATTCTTATCTCCTGGTGTCTTGTGAAAATGTTTCCGTACTCTCCACCAGGGTTTTAACTCTCTAATGGCAAGGCTTCTGTTTATGGTACAGGTTCAACCTCCCTGATCTGGCACCCTCGGGATCTGAGCAGTCCTAGACAAGGAGAGGTCAATTCTGCCCCCCGTTGGCCTTCATCCCCTGCTCCTGGGCTCTCCTTCCCGCTGTTGCCCATGGCTTCCTGACTCTTCTACCCCACTGCAGGCTCCATGGCCACTGGCTCTTGGCTGCAGCTTTCTGCTGGGCTCTGGGATGAACTCCATGAGCTGCTGCCCCCGGCCTGGGACTTTTGTCCATCCCTGGCTGTGGCCTCCCGCCCGGCCAGCCCTGGCCACTGCTTCTGTCCCAGGGCAAGGGTCTTTCATTGCAGCTCCAGGTCCTGGCATCCATGACTGCAGCTGGTTCCCCCCACTACCGCCAGACCAGATGTGTCTGCCTGGCTGGCCCATCCTCCTCCCAGTCCCAGGACTCTCTGGTCTTGCAAGATCTGTGGTTGACAGAGGTTGTCAGAAGAGAGAATGACGGATTTGGGAGTTTCAACCTGTAGTAGGACCCTCCAGTCAGGGAACAGAAACCATACCATGTGACCTTAGTGACTAAGTCCCTTGACTGAATTCCAGATATTCAAAGGAGTCCTGCAGAGCAAACAGTTCATGAAAGTCCAGAGGCCCAAATATGTTGGTTAAGATTCTTTTTCTTGTTCCAAAAAAGTCATAAATTCCTGGCAGGTTAAAAGAAGGGTAAATCCTAGTGAGTGAATAGTTTAACCAGCTCTAGATCTTAGTATGGCCGTCTCTGTAGAGACTCAGCAATTGGATATTAGGTTCATCTATATGTATTTTTTCTTCTGATCAGAAGAAATTTGAAATTGCACCGAGGTTCCCTTTTTATGCTTGATTAACTGCTGCTTATCAGATCCCTGTTAACCAATTCTACATGACTATATGTGCAGTCATTGTACTGAGGTCTGACCCAAAGAGACTATTCTTCTTACATTTGAATATATTCTAGACACACAACCCTGCTGTCTGTTTCCCATGTCTAGCCACTGATTCCTTAGCTGCTTCAGTGCTGCCTAATGTACTGAGTATGTGCGGGAGGGAAAAATCACAGCTGCAGTGTAGCCTCATAGACATGGTATGTCTGTATTGAAGTGCCAGCACTGATATTTATTTATTTATTTTTTAAAGATAGCTGCTTTGGTGGGTTTCAGCTATGTACATGGGCATATCACCTCCACAGCTCATGTCTCTGAAAGGTTGGGGTTTTGCACCAGTGAGGGATAGCTCAAGGGTTTAAGCACTGGCCTGCTAAACCCAGGGTTGTGAGTTTACTCCTTGAGGAGGCTATTTAGGAGTCTGAGGCAAATAGATTAAAAAAAAAAACAGAAATCTGTCAGGGATGGTGCTTGTTCCTGCCACTAGAGTAGGGGACTGGACTTGATGACCTCCTGAGGTCCCTTCCAGATCAACAAGATGTGATGATCTGGCCAACATGGAGAAATTAATTGTTATCCCAGTCCCTAGGGATTAAAGGAGCAATAGACAGGCTGATGTCCTGTGGATAGTTAACAAAAACCAGTGGGTGCAAGAGTGTATTTAAAATACATAAAAATCCTATTTTTTTTTTCCCTGCCAGAGATGGGTGATGTTTTCCTTCCTTTCCTGAAATCCTTATTTGTCCTTCATCATGATTTCTGCTAGACCAGGCATCAGCAACCCCCAGACAGGGGCCAAGAGGGGCAAGTGAACCAATCTTCATCAGCATGCAAGGCAGGAGCTTAACTCTGCCCCTCCTCTCCCCTGCAATCGGGAGCTTGCTCAAAGCCATGCTGCCCCTAGATTAACAAAAGACCAGCTAATGCTTCCAGCCACCACCGAAGTGGTGAAACTCTGCATCTTAATTTATTAATGTAACTGTTGTAAGTAGGACTATTGGTCACTTTGAACAGTGTCACCTGCCCTCGGACTGTACATAGAGGTCCAGAGGTCAAATTTCAGCACTCCACTTTGGAAAGGTTGCTGAAATGTGGTCTAGATGGTCTGAAAAATCTTCACAGTAGCTGGGACTCTTAAACATTAGCTCCTGGGTTCATGGAGGCCTCTAAGAAAACTCATTTCTGGAAAGAAACAGACTTCACAGAAGCCTCTGGTCCCTGATTCTGAAGGGAATGCAGTCAGTGAGACTGGCAGAAGGTCTGAAATTGAACCTACTAGTTTTATTTTGATCTGTGTGCCCAAATATGCAAGTTACTGTCCTTTGTCCCCTTCGTATTTACGCACAAAGCGTAGGGACATTGTCATGTGCATGTGTTTCCGTTCACCTTTGAATTCACGTCCAATGCCGAACACTACCTGTAGAAAGAAAGCCAAACCGATAGTCTTTCGGTTGGATGGCGCTAGCCAAGGGGAACAGTTGAGAAGTAATCATGTTGTAATCCTCCATTTTACGTAGTGATGTATTGTGTTTAGAAAGGTTGTGGGGATTGTGCCGAATTGGGTGAGCATTAAAATACGTAACTTTTAAGTTCTGTTATTGAGTTAAATTTGGGCTTCTCAAGCTTGACTGTGCTGCTTCAGGACACATGCTCTCTGCTAAATGAAAGATTTGGCAGGGAAGAGCATATTTGTAAGCTCTTTAATTGTATACAGTAAGAAGTTTAATAAGTGGGCATTTTGGTACATGTAGGACATCTACCACTGGGTGGAGAAATGTATTAGGTCACGTCAACTTTACCCAGAAGATCAACTCGCTCAGGGTCAATCTTCCTGATTCAATTTTGCATGTTTGGTGGAGACACGTCAGATGGACTTATCAGGGATTGGCAGTCCACCTTCCTTAATGAGGATGACCCAGGTAAGTTGATTGCAGATAAGTCAATTCTACCTCTGCAATTGCTGCAGCTAGAATTGCTTATCTGCAATCAACTTACCTTCCTAGTGCAGACCAAGCCTAAGTCCGTTCCTAAGCCAGAAGAGACCACTGTGATCACCTAGTCTGAGCTCCTGTATCACACCTGGCAATGGGCTGAAATGCTGTCCAGTTATGATGGTTATTTTCCTGTGCTAATGTTATACACTTCAGAAAGGCTCAAAACACAGAGGCGGTGCACCGGATATTCTGTGTTTGGTGGTGATAGGTTGGTTTGTACACCTCTAATGCATAAGCCTGCATAACAATGCAGAGAGATGTCATATGAATCAAATATCATTAGGCATTAAGAAGATTGTGTATTTTTCCCAAACATATTGACATTTGTAAATTCTCCGAGTTGTAAAATTTTGCAAATGATGATGGGTGTATTACAGGTATTCTTAAAATGAATATCCACATGGTAAAGCATGCAATGTGGGTAGAGGAAAAAAATACTCCCATTCCACACTTGCAGTGCTGAACTGCCAATGTTTGAATACCAAAAAATTTGCCATAACCTAGGATAAATGTTGTGTATTAGATGTCTGTCTTCAGAAAGAAAAGGTGAAGAACTAGACACCTATCCATTGTCTTTCCCTGCTTAAAGAAATCATGCTTTTTGCTCAAAGGGTAACACCAGAGGGCAGCATTTTGGAAATATTTCCATTTTGCTGCATAACAGACAAGAGAAAAAAAACCCAACACCTGTATCTTGAAGATATAATACAGTGCTCAGTGTATTATCATTTCATCTGGGGCAAGAGGAGAGAAGAAGTGGAGATATTTTATGTGGAACATGCAAGGACATGAGATGTTGTGGGATTTTGGTGTGTGAGGGAGAGGTGAAAATATTTTGCATTTTGCATTCTGTTCCATTCGGCGAGCAGAACATTTTACTCTTCAGAACTAATTAAATAAGCTCTAGGGACAAACCCGTTATAGAAGGGATGAGGTAACAGAAGGGTTTTTTTATTATTATTTTTTCTTTCCATTAGGAGGCAAGGAAATCATCCCAACCTTATTTCAATTTGGTTGCAGAATTTTAACTAGGGTCTCAGGGAGTTCAAAGAACCTCCCACCTGCCAGCACTGCTTAGCTTACAGGGTATATTCAAGTACGAAATCAAGAGTTTTGTAGGGGTTATTGCTGTACACTCCTTCTGCTAGTTGTAGCATTTGCAGGTAACACATGTAACTTTTGTAACTTCATAATAGATATCAAGATATGTAGTTTCTTGGTTAGTTGGACTGAAGTGCTGTTACTTTAGCTGTCCCACAGATTCTCCCTTTTTCTTTTCATTAGATGCTAATTGAACACATGGTAAAGCTGAAGCGCTTTCAGTAACAGTAGGAGACATTTAATTGAAAACACAGTGCAATTCTTTTACGTTGAGGCGGGATGCACTCACTGTGACTTGGGAGGTAAAGGAATTCCACACATCTCCTAGAACTTTAAGGGACCTCGAGAGGTCATTAAGTCCAGTCCTTGCACTCAAGCTACCCCCGAGAATAGTGGTAAAATTTTCAACAGGAAATCTGAGACAGCAAAGACCAGCGGTTGTGTCTAACTTACTTCACTTCTGGAGTTGGCTCAGAAGAGAACCTTTGTTGGTATTTATTGTCACAGGTGGAACTTAGAGCATTTTATAAATATGCATATTAGTCATTGTCCCCTTTCAATTATGGAGTATTGCAATGTGCCAGTTATGTGGACATGATACTAGAAATCATGTTTCAGATTAACCTCAGGTTCTTGTGAGTGTGTGGTGAAATGCCTGGGAGAGAAGGTTGTTCTCTGCCTGTTGAGGAAAAATGGATGTTATTTTCATGCATTATCTGTAGCCATACCATGGAAAAGCTGGTATGGAGAAGCAAGTTGATCACAGAGAATAGGTTGCTGGCCATTCATTTCTGTGCACTTCTCACTGAAGCAATAAAGGGAAATTCAAAGGGGAAAGTTGATAGGCAGAAATAGCCCCATACACTATGTGAGGGAAAAGGCCGCTGTGGCAAGAAAGCCAGTTAGAAGCCCAGCAATGTGACTGTCTTAGAGCACTGCGTTCTGAGAGCATATCCCTTGCCTGTGGGTTCCTGTGGTTGGAAATCTGCTTACTTCACAGAGGCACAAAGGGCTGGCCTGAAGCTGGCAGGCACCAGCTAAGAAAGGGGTGAGGATAGCGGACAAAGTAGACTCTCTCAACCTGTTATCCAGGGATCTTCTGCCAATGGGGTTATTAGGAAGCTGAAAGAGGTGTAAGGTGACTATGGTACTGCTTTCTGTATTTATTCCCTTTGATCAAACACTCTGCTGATGTAGCTGCCCTGAAAGAGAGGGCAGCAGTTTGTGCCCGTCATGTTCCCATGGGAGTGAATCCAGGCCAGTATTTTCTGCCAGAAGAACAGAAGCCATGATACATCTAATGCGTATGTCAGGTCTGAAATATGCATGAATGAGAAGCAGATGGAGCCGTTAATTCTTACTGTGGGCATGGGGCTCCACAAAATCATATAGATATCTCCTGCTTATGAGCTTTTATTCATGCACAGATACCTTTAAAGGGCCGGGTGGTGGTGGTGGTGAGGAGACAAAATCACATCACATCACATCACATCAACTTGTTCAAACTTAGTAGGGTTGTCAGTCGGTGTTCCGGCTAATTTTTTTTCCACCCATGTGTGGAATAAATTTTATTACATGCACCAAAGCACATGCAGGTGTGCACCACCAGTGGAAATACAGGCTGGTGCTACGGGCACTCTGATAATCACCTGGGCAGCATTTGAATCTCTCCTGGGTGGCCACACAAGTGCTCAGTGTACAGGGAATACCGGCTTCAGTAGCTACTGAACTACAGATAAACCTATGAGGGGTAGCCCTGTTAGTCTGTAGGTTCACAAATAATATCAGTCCTGCAGCATCTTAGAGACTAAGACGATGTCTACAACTAGCCCGGAAGATCGACCCTCTTAGGGTTGATCTCCTGGGGTTTGATTTTGTGCGTCTAGTATGGACACGCGGAGTCAGCCTGTCAGGGGTCCCAGCTGAACTCTGTACTCCTTGTGAGATGCAAGGCGTAAGGGAGGTTGATGGGAGAAACTTTCTCGTTGACCTTCTTCGGTGAGGATGCTCAGGTAAGTCAATTGCGGATACTTTGAACTAGCTACACAATTGACATAGCTAGAATTGCGTCTCTGCTTTCAACTTACTTTCACTAGTTTAGCCTAACAAATGTATTAGGTCATGAGCTCAGATGAAAGAAGTGGGTTTTACCCATGAAAAATCATGACCTAATGCTGGGCCGCAGGGCTGCTTGTTGTTTACAAATAAACATGTGGCTTTGAACCTCTTTTAAAAGGAAGGTCTACTTTTAATTCTTGTGAAAGGTGACCTTTCATTTACCCCCAGAACAGCTATTGCAGCTCCCCCTGCTACCCAGTGAATGTACTTCACCATGGAAGGGTTATGGTTAGGTCTGAGAAGCCAGTTCAATCCCCAGACTTCTTACAAGTCTTAGTCACATGGTTTAAGGCACTATTGGAAGGTGCGCAACTGCTGTAGTTTCGCATAGTGTTCTGTTTCACAGCATAAAACAGGTATGTTGGACAAAGTTTAAAACACTTTTTGCAGCGTAGCCATACATGAGCTTTTAAAATTAAGAAGGATAACATTCTCTGAGGGGTTGGTGAGGAGAGGGAAGATGTAAGAATGGCTGATGAGGCAGCTCCCAAGCGGGGAGTAGCTGGCAGTGTTCCCTGTAAGTTGAGCTCTTGAGAAACCACCCAAGAGACAGTCAGGTGCTGTCCTGCTGATTGGCCGAGCCCCTCCAGCGTGTGTTTCTGCAGGTGGTGCACATTGCCACATCCCTTAGTGCGTGTAACAAAATTTATTCTGCCCAGGGATAGAAAAACAAGAGGGAATGCTGGCGGCTGGCTCTCTTCCCTACTGTTCTGAGACCTGGGAAGATGAAATCTGGTTTCCTTTGGAGCTCTTAAAATTCAGCTGTGGTTTCCCAGGGTGAGTCTGGAATTCCTTCCCCGGAGGAAATATTGACGAAGCTGATGAGTTGGAGGGAACAGCTGGATTGAGCCCAATTGATTTAGATGGACCACGGCCTTATTTACTTGCTTGTAGTCTGGCTAAAGACAGTGAACAGGCAGACAGCTCTCGTTCTTACACTTGTCTAAATTTTACCCTTTTACTTGTGTGCTATTACAGCTCGTTCACGTTGCGATATTCCTTCTGTGAGTTTCTTTGCAATCCCACTGCTTCGCAGCAATAATGTGCCAACTCCCGTTATTGTTAATGAGTTGATAATTGAGGACTTAGTTACATCTTTTTAAAAATTGCCACAGAAGGAGGATTTTGATCGAGTGGTTCATGTTAGCGACGCTTGGGGTTGAACACCATGTGTTTCATTACGTTTTTTAGTGAATGTAATACTCAGTAATCAACCTTTCAGGAGTCTAATGACGCTGCATCTGTACCATGATTCAGAGTACAGTAGACGCTCGAGTTACGCGAGGGTTCCGTTCCGGGCGCCCTTGCTTAACCTGGATTTCAGGTATGTGTGGGTCCGGCTTTTTCCCTAGCAGAACACACATTCTGCAGCTGGGGAAGCAGCAGAAAGGTACGTCCTGGGGTGGGGGGGCAGTTGGGGAGGGTTAAGTGGGATGGTGGGTTGGGGCCGTGGGAGACGGGCAGGAGGGGTTAAGCCTGGGGTGGGTTAGGGCTGCAGGGGGCAAGGGGTGGAGTTGAACCAGAGCTGTGTGCGGGTGTGCTGAGCTGGAGCCCTGCTCGTGTGGTGAGCCGGGCCTTGGGGTTTGAACTAGGGCCACAAGCTGGGGGGGCAGGGGGGGGGTTGAACTGGAGCATGGGGGGGCGTTGAACCAGGGTGGTGGGTGTGTGTTGAACTGTAGCAGCTCCTGGGGGGGTGTAAACTGGGGTAGGAGGATGGAACTGGGGCTGCACGTGAGGCATTTAACCTGGGGGGTGGCTTGAACTGGAGCTGCATGCGGGGGCTTGAACTGGGGTGGGAGGATGGAACCAGGGCCACACGCGGGGGATTTGAACCAGGGCAGGGTAGGGGGTGGGGCCTGAACCAGAGCCGCATGCGGGTGGTGAGCCAGCGGGGAGGTTGAACCGGGGCCGGAGGGTTTTGAGCGAGAGTCGTATCTGAGGGGTGGTGAGCTGGAGCCAGAGGCAGGGGTGGGATGTGAGCAGAAGCTATGCGCAGGTGGTGAGCGGAGCTGAGGGGAGGTGAGCTGGGACCGTGCAGAGCCGGGGGGAGGGTTAAGCCAGGGCCAGCGGGTTGGAGTAGGGGAGAGATTGTTACGTGCAACTGAAAATCGCGCATTTCCTGGGTTTACTGTAGCAGTCGGGGGACCGCTGCGTAAGAGCAGGGTCGTGTACGCTGGGTTCGTGTACTCTCAGACATTGCTGTAATGCTAATTTCTTCATTGTTGGTGCAAAGTAAAAGGAGATCAGAGGCAAGCCCTTCATCTGGAAATAGCCTATTACCTCATTGCCTTAAGTGCTTTTTGAATGGGTAAGATACACAGATATGATGATTGTATTTTAAAACAATTCTAGCTCTTAGACTGGTCTGATCAGAGTGTTCTCTGTTTTTTAATGACTCTCCTTTGCCTTTTTAAATCGGGTATCTGATAATGAGGTGTACAGTCTGTTTGGGCAGGGATTTGTTTATTTCAAAGCTGTTTTTATGGTACCATCTATCTGCTTCCGTTCTCCACCTTGCAAAAGGTTACAGGCTTGCACTTAATTATTCTGACAGTTTCCAAATGTCATGGTAACCAATTCTGATGTCAGAAGAAGAGACTGTAAAAAGGGGTTAGAGGAGGAGGTGGTGTAAGAAGAGAGAATTATCAGTTTGAACATGTTTTTTTTCTATTTCATTAGCTGAACCCTCCTCATTTGAGCTTTAAGAAGAAATTTAGCCTGAGTGACAAACTCAGTGTTTGGGCCTCAAACAGCAATAATAAACAAAGCAAGAGATTTTGCACACTGTGCCCATTGACAGAGGATCTGCATTACATTTAAGATCTGGGCTCAAGAGAGAGTGGACCTTCCCCTTCATGGACAAATTCCCAGAAGATCCATTGCTCAGTCAAGTTTTCCACCATTTTGGTTTAATCTTAAACTAGGAACAAACACCTTCAAATTCTGGGTCCTTTAGGGTACCAAAACTGGTGGGATGTGTCTGATTTCAGGGCGTTCAGGTTCAGGGTTAGGGGGGTTGTGTGCCGGTTTGTAAATCTGCCGTAGCGTTATTCACTCGCTGAGAAGTTTTGAGCTTACAGTGAACCTTTGAGTATACAGGGGTTGTGTTCCTGCAACCTCTGTGTAACTCAAATTTTCGTGCAAGTCAGAGGAAAGACGGGAACCAGGCTGCAGCCTGGGCCCTGGCTGCCCTAGGCTTGCAGGAGCTGGGAAACTGACCAGCCCACTAGATCAGTGGGGAATAGGGAAACGGGGCAGCCTGGTTCCAGTCTCCCTGCAGCTTGCAGTACCCGGGAAACAGACCAGTACGTGGCTGATCCCATAAGCAGTGGGGAGCTGAGAACCAGGGGCAGCCTGGTTCCTGGCTCCCTGCTACTTGCAGGACCCAGGAAACTGACCAGCACATGGATGGTTGATTTTCCAGGTCCCACGAACAGTGGGGAGATGGGAACCAGGCAGCAGAACCACCCCTTCCCTTTCAGAGCTGGGAAACTAAGGAGGACAGCAGTGTTGATCAGTTTCCTGGCTCCAGCCAGTGGAGGCGAGCCTGGCTCCTTGTTCTCCTCCACTCCTTGGAGCCAAAAAATGGACCATCCCACCAGCCTGGTCAGTTTCCTGGCTGCTTCTCCTTGCCTTCCCCCAGCTGTGTGGTTGTCAGCTGTGCATCTGGGGGAAGGCAGGGAGAAGGGGCTCTCAGCTAGCCACAGAGCAGCTTCAAGTTGTGCTTAACTCCCATTAAAGCAAATTACACACAACTTGAAGCTGCGTATTTCGAGGGTTAACTGTATATGAAATTGAGGTTATGGTTCTTTTGTTACCTGGTTTCATTTTCCATTTTACATGAAATTTCTCTCTTCCTGCCTTTGTCCCTGAAGTGCAGATAGTTCTGAAAAGGAGTATTGCATTCATCAGGAAGAGTCCTGGGCAATGTTCCTTGTAAGCTGTGTTAGCCAAGTCTAGTTAAATAACCTGCGTTAAGAACACACTTTTTATATTCATTGTAGACACTGCTTAAGACCGACCAGTGGAGAGTTTCATTATATATATAAATCCCATTATAGATATGGGAAGGGAATAAGGATGATTGTTCAAATGAAAGCCTTGTTTCAAACTTCAAACTCTTTGACTATACAGAAAAAAAAATAATGAAAATCGAAAAGCAGGATTATAATGGGAGTAAACCAACAACAACTTGACACAAAACCCTGGATTCACACTAATGTACTTAACACTGTGAACAAGGAGCTTGTTAATATCTTATCAAGCCCAAGATCAGTGTTTCCTTTAATTTTTTTCCATCCTTGGGTAGAATAAATTTTATTTTCTCCAAGGCATATGGGAGTGTGTATCACCAATGCAAACACATACCGTGGGCACTCTGCTAATCTGTCGGGCAGTACATGAATCTCTCCTGAGTAGCCAGTTTACAGGGAACACTGGACTCATCTCAAACTGGTCATTATTCTCTCATTATATCATACCAAGCCAGTAACAAAAGTAAATGTCTCTCTGATCACGTAAGTTAGTGGGAAGTCAGAGGTTCAGTCTCTTTAGGGATTTCAGCCCTGATCTCACCACCCAGACACTGGAGTCTGTTGAGTGATTATTGAAAATCAATTTAAGCACATATCGGCTACGTCTACACGTGCCCCAAACTTCAAAATGGCCATGCAAATGGCCATTTCGAAGTTTACTAATGAAGCGCTGAAATGCATATTCAGCGCTTCATTAGCATGTGGGCGGCAGCTGCGCTTCGAAATTGACGCTCCTTGCCGCCGCGCGTCGCGTCCAGACGGGGCTCCTTTTCAAAAGGACGCCGCCTGCTTCGAAGTCCCCTTATTCCCATAAGCTCATGGGAATAAGGGGACTTTGAAGTAGGCGGGGTCCTTTCGAAAAGGAGCCCCGTCTGGACGCGCCGCACGGCGGCAACAAGCGTCAATTTCGAAGCGCAGCTGCCGCCCGCATGCTAATGAAGCGCTGAATATTCATTTCAGCGCTTCATTAGTAAACTTTGAAATGGCCATTTGCATGGCCATTTCGAAGTTTGGGGCACGTGTAGACACAGCCATCGTGTCCTTCCAATCTCGAGAGATCAGTCACATAGCCATGTCAATATATAACTTACATCTTGCCCAGTAATCACACTGCTTCCAGTTCTTTAGCAACTAAAATCTAAAGGTTTATTAATAAAGACAAGAAGAATTAAATGATTAATAAATCACATACATACAATAGTTGCAGTGGTCTTGTATAATGTTTATAGCAGTGATGGTATATAGACTGCTGGATTGTAAAGTCTCTCTGGTAACTTCCAAAAGATTGGAAAGTCTTCAGTCTATAACTCAGTATTTTATGATTAATTGTAAAGGCTCAGTTCAGAGAATCAGGGCAGGAAGGAGTCAAAATGCAGTCACCTCAAAGGTTTTTTATTCCCTTTTACTACGTGCCTGGAAATTTTTCTGTTTCAAACAAAGCTGAGAGCCCTGTTTGTGGAAAGTTACTGGCACAAGAGGACTCCAGGGTCAGAAGGGAGTCCTTCCATGGCTTGATGACTCATGGCCCATTGGTGACTGAGCCAGCCATAGGAAGATCCATCTGGGAACAATAAATATCTGCTATGGTCCATTGTTTGTTAGAGTGAGGTGTCCGTAATGTGTCATCAAACCTAGATAGCCTGTTCGCAGTGAGCTGGCTAGACTGGCTGTGTGATCCCAAGAACAAACACATTTGAGATACAGATATGGAGCCAGTACTCATGACTTCAGGTTTCATGATGGTGTATGGATCTAAACAAGTTAATCTCGTTTAGCAAATCATAACTTTCATTGACCTCTTACATGATACACTTTGTACACAATTTGTTGCAGTTGTCTCAAAGTGGCAAAATCATTGATAGGGTCAGAACTCTAGAACTGGTAGGGACCTCAAGAGGTCAAAGGATTGGTCAGTTGCTTCAGTCATACAGCATCACAGCAACAAAGAGGCAGTGACTGAGCTCTTAACTACATTAGCAACTCAAGTTAAAATCTACAATGATGCTTCCACCTCTGGTGTTGCCTCTTGTTTGTAGTCTCGCTTCTGGGGAAACACGTTCACAGCTCACTGTCTCGTCAGTCACTTGGAGGCCTGGCACACTTGTACACTGGGTTGTCTAGGGGATTGCTTTTAGCTGCCTCACTGGTCACAGCACTACTGCAAGAGATGGAGCTACTTTAGTTGGCCAAGCCACATTCTTATTGGGGAGGGAGAGAAGGGAAGAGGTGGGAAAAGGAGACATAAAGGGTAGAAGGAAAAGCAGACATGAGGGAGAGGCCGAGAAGGGGAAGCCAAGTCTCACGGTCCAGATGGTGTTGAGGATGTAGCTGAAGTCAGCATCAATATCATAAATGCTCTTACTCTGTCCTGGTTTGAACAAGACTCCTTTCAGGAGCAGGACGATAAAACTACAGTGATACAGTGGGTCCCAGAAGGCAAAGTGAGGTGACGTCTTGTGCCATGAACATAATTTTAGAATTAAACCTGAGCATGGCAGCATGGTTTGGCTTAACAGATACCTCCCTTCGAGGCCTGCTTCCTAGGTGCCTTGTCCTTTCTCAACAGCCTTTGGTTGTATAGAAGCTTGTCTTCTAAGTGTAGAGAAGAGACCTCTATATTGATACAAAAATGATATTAATATTATTAAGTATCGGAGGGGTAGCCGTGTTAGTCTGGATCTGTAACAGCAACAAAGGGTCCTGTGGCACCTTATAGACTAACAGAAAAGTTTTGAGCATGAGCTTTCGTGAGTGCAGACTCTGATGAAGTGAGTCTGTGCTCACGAAAGCTCATTCTCAAGACTTTTCTGTTAGTCTATAAGGTGCCACAGGACCCTTCGTTGCTATTAATATTATTGTAACTTTTATTAGTCCCTGCAAACTTTTTGTGCCTTTATTTAGTATTCAGATTTAGACATTAGTATGTTGTAGTCAGGATTCTGACCAAACATCCCCCCCTTGGCCCAAACACACACACATCCTCAGCCCATCACCTCCCTTTCCCCTGCTTGGCCTGAACCCGCACTCCAGCCCACCCTCAGATGACCCCAAGATGCCCTGCACAACCTGGGGTGGATTACCTGGGACTGAGCCTGGGTGGCAGATGGCAGCAACAGTTGCAGGTGATCACCTCCCCTGCTTGCCAGCACTGCCCACCTGGTGCTCTGACTCGGCCTGCTGGCCTGCTTCTCTCCAGCTGCCTGTGGAGATATGGGGTTCAGCAGGCCCGGAGGACATAGAGCACTGTGAGGTGAGCACAGTAGTCCCTCAGGATACATGAGTGTTGGGTTCCACACAACTTTTGCGTATCCGGAAATTCCAGTAAGTGGGGGGGTTAAGCCCTTTTGTATCAATCTCCCCTGCAAGGGAGGCAGGAGGTTGGAGTTGAGCCAGGGCATGTGTGGGTTGGAGCAGGGTCTGCGGAGGTGGTGGGCAAGGGGGCTGGAGCCCGAGCCCTGTGTGGTGCTGTAGTGCACTGGGGTCTGAGTGCACCGGGGGCTGGGAGCTCTGTGCATGCGTTGTGGCTGAGCTGGGGGGACGGAGGGGGAGCCGATCCTGGCGGGGAGCAAGGGGGTTTTAGCCTGCCTGACTGCATGTAGCGGCAGGCAGCTAGATGGGCTAAAAGCTGTCCCCTTACCTTCCCAGAGCGGTGCCTAGTACTGCTCTGGAAAGGCAGAGGAAGGGGCTCTTTGCCTGCCTAGCTGCCTGCTGCTGCGGGAAGCTGGGCAGTCTGACAGCTACGTGTCTTCCAGTTGTGTAAAACTCGTGTTAAAGCGAGTTTCGTGCAACCTGAAGACGTGTAAAGCTGAGGTTTACTGTACAGAGAGTGAGAGATGTCACGGGGAAGTGATCCCCAGCAGCTGGCCCCCGCCCCAGGTAGTCCCAGGTGGGCTGGTCAGGAATCGGGCTGGGGTCAGGGTGGAGGCGGAGCAGAGAAGGCACGGGGCAACCCATTGATGGGGTACAAGTCCCCCTGGCACACCCCGCATACAGGCAGAATTATAGACACTCCTACCGAAGCACTGCTATGTTCAGATTGCCATTTTACTGAGTGATTCCTACCGTTCTCTTTGAACAGGCTGTGTAAATTTTATGATCCGTCTCCCTTCGGAACAGTTTGTTAATCATATTACAAAGAGATTGTCATAATAAAGGTGGTCATGAGTGGCACGAGCATCTTCCGTCGCAGAGGGGGGAAGATGGATTTGAAGAGCTTTACAGTGGTACGTGTTTCTTCTTTGCTATGCAGCAGAATAGCGATAAATATCTAGCAAGGCACATGAGTAAATCAGCAGTTCTCAGCCAGGGGTTCAAGGCCCCATAGGGCTATGAGTGGGTTTCTGGGAGTCTGCCAAGAAGGACCAGTGTTAGAATCGCTGGGGCCCAGGGTATAAAGCCAAAGTCGTGCTAGAGCTCGGGGCCCTGAGCCCTACCAGCCCCCCTCCCCTCCCAGCTTGAGCTACTTAGCTGCACAAAGCTGCATTTTGGCAGGGACGCCTGCTTTCTACCCCCAATGCTGGCGTTAGCATTCATAGACAAACAGCTGTTGTAGAACAGCTGGGCCCTGGAAGTTTTATAGCATGGTAGGGGGCTCAGCAAGTAAAAGGCTGACGACATCTGGAACTGGGAATACTGTATGTGGTAAAGGGTGAAGAGGACAGGATTGAGGGGTTTAATTTTGTTTGCTAAATGTCATTGCCTGTGTTAAATCATGTGTTTTGGGGCCCTCTTGGTACCCACTTGGAGTGAGCCTTGGTGTAGACATGGATATTGGGGTGATAGGAAAGTAAAACCGAGCAGTCAGTTGTGTGAACACTATTCTGGAATCTGTGTACTAAGGCATGTTCAGTGGCTCCTGATTGCACAGCCTCACTAATACCTCTACTAAACAGTAACAGGGAGAAAGCCGTGCTCAACAGGAGTGTGATCAAAGTTTACCAGCAAAGGAAAGGACATTGGTAAAATAGAGAATTTAAAAAAAAAAAAAAAAAAAAAAGGGAGGGAGAGGAATTGCTGAAATGATTAAGAGGTTAGGAGACACGTCCACTACGCAAACCCCAGCGAAGAAGATTTAGAAAGGAGGTTACAGGAAGGAGAGCGGTGGAGTCAAACTGAACACGGCTCAGTCACATGAATCATAGTGGCCTAAAGTTAGAAAACTGTCTTGTGTTTGCAAATCTTTTCATTCCATGGGCTGTTTTTTCGATTAATTTGTGAGGAAAGCTTCAAAGCGAGGCACAGTCCTGTCTTATGGCACTTCATTCAGTTACAATCTTGGCAAAATTAGAGTTCACACAACTTCATCAAATGCTGCTAAATGTGCATTCTGAGCACCTGATCTTTAATGACCCATGACCTTAGGTATCAGTGCAGCAAACGATGGGCACGTATAAAGATGTTTCCCTTTTCTGGGCTATGGAACAGATGGATTTTCTGAGTATTTTGCAGAAAAGCGGGTTAGTGCCCCTCGCCTCCCTTTCCATTTGTTAGTTGGGAAGTTTTGTGCTTAAATTAAAGGTACTTGAGGAAAACGTGAGCAACTTTTTGAGGAGCGCATGTACCTTCTCTGAAAGAAGACTGTTGCTCGAGGCCTTGTGCTTCAGCTCTAGCTACTTCTGTTTCAAGAACTTGAGTTTAATTATTCACAAGTCTATGACTGGAACACATGTAAAGTTTTTCCAATTAAAAGCACAATGCGGTCCTGATAAATGCTAGAAGAGTTTTCTCTTCACCTCAGGGTATTAGAGTTCTACTGTCTCCCTTTCTTTTTAACAGTGACAACTGGTCTGGACTTTACTCCATCAAAATTTAGTTTAGCACAACTTAGTATTTAGAATGCAAGTCTGTAATTTTTTTCTGGTGTAGTCTCTTGTGTTTGCTTTTAAACTATGTCTGTGAT
Organism: Carettochelys insculpta; assembly: GCF_033958435.1. Taxonomy (NCBI): domain Eukaryota; kingdom Metazoa; phylum Chordata; order Testudines; family Carettochelyidae; genus Carettochelys; species Carettochelys insculpta. The sequence goes on along the minus strand of NC_134149.1, from coordinate 6,559,484 downwards.
GTGGTAAATAAGGTAGTTTATCCATTTCATCTCTTTGCTTATGAATTGATGTCCCACACAGCCATCATTTGCAGAACAATTTGTGTCTGAACAGAATTTCTTCTTATCTGTTGAAATAACCTTTGTATGAGGAAAATATACAAGAAGAAACATGCTTTAATGCTCTTTTGGTCAAATGTTTTTAAGTCCTGAAAGAATCAAAGCTTTTTATTTCCTTTATCTTCCTTTTGTGAAGTTGGTCCCCTCACCTCCTCTCTCCCTGACCAATGTAAGAATCAGGCTCCACAGGTCATTTCTGATCGTGTGTGACAAAAGCAGCCATGCAACCTTCAAAGGAATATTGATGGTGTATGTACTAACGAGAGCACAGTTTACATTAGATTAGTCTAATGATTCAGTGCAGCTGTGTTAAGCTCATTATATTTCTGAAATAATGATTTAGGAGGAAGCTTGTTGTGTTTCAAATAACAACCTGCTTACAATGTGGAAAGGTACCATGACATATTGGAATGTGAATCAGTTTCACATTGTTCTGCACCATCCCATCTAACAATGAAACAGTCTGCTAGCAGCAGGCAGATGTGAACATAAATCCCAATAGCTAATGTACCTGATCAGAACACACAGTTAACGCAATTGTTTTAGGTTATTTGTTTGCCTATTTCCTTTTTTATAGGAATAGTATGAAGCCATTGAACAAATGTAGCTCAGGCCTCATAGCTTTGTTGGAGCTGGAGTTTGGGCCCGTTTTTCTGTCCCATGGGCTACATTCCCCAGAGGACTGCATCTCCCATGATGCAATTTGAAGTTCCAGCCATTCAAGCTGCATGGTGCATCATGAGTCACATGACACGGGGTGCATTAGGGGAAATGTTAGGTCAGGAAGCTAGGCCAATGAGGGGAAATGGGAGCACCAGGTTCCCAAACTAAAACCTCTGTCAGACCATGCACTGCTATGGGAAAATGTGGTTTATAATGGGGCCGACTCAAAATGGAGCATTTCAGGTCTGTTCGCTTAATCAAAATGAAAAGCTTTGGCTTGGAAATGTCAACATATTTCATTTTGATCAAAAAGGTCAAAATATTTCAGCATTTCCACATGGGTGTTTTTCAGAACTTTATATTCTGCAAACAAAGCACAACTTTTCATCCTGATCAGTGGGAAAAATAAATGCCGAAATGTCAGAATTTCCTGGAGGAAGGAAATTTTGATTTTTGCTCAGGTCAGTTCAAAAGCAAATCAGACTGAAGCTAAACTTCATAGTTCTTGGGATACATTGGTACTGCAGTTAAATCAGTGTTGTTGGCAATGCTTTCATCCATACTGCATCCTCCTTCACAACGGTAGTCAGAGGATTTGCCAAATGTTAATTCTCGGGTTACTGTGCAGGATTGAAATTGAAAAGCATATAGTTAACTGCATAGCTTTTTTTGTCACGGTCAGCAGAGATGGGGCATTTTTGTTTACAGATAACGTAGTTATTAATTTACACCACCTTACATAAGAGCGTATAGGAACATGCGCTCTTGTTTCTGGTGGCTCTTGGAGTAGCAGTGTTGAATCAGAATTTGTGTTAGCAAATTTACTGCACGTCTTTTGCTAGGTCTGCAGCAGCTGTCCTCCTTATCAGCCCAATTAGTTATTCTTTTAACTTGATGTAGAAAAGCACTTTTGCTATTGCTCTCTTTGTATTTAAACGTTATAAAAAAGAGAATTTAATTGCTTTCATTCAAAAGCCAGTTTCTGATTCCCTCCCCTGAACACACACACACACACACACACACACACACACATGCACACTCTCTCTCTCTCTCTCAGTTTGGCTGTATTTAAGCTTATTTACAAAGGCTTTTAATTTCATGTTCTATATTTTGTTATAAATGTTTCACACATTTCTGTTTGGCTTCAACATTGGTGTTTTTGCTTTCTTAAAATGTTTCAACATAAGGTTTTAAGAAATCAGTTAAAAATCAGTCTTCTTCCTTTTGAAAATTCCCCTGAAAAGCTCAGGTCAAATATTTATATTAATTATACACACCAATCAGTTAAAGAGAATTGATCATTCCAAAGCCACGCTGCAATCAATTAATGTGAATCGATAATTCCAAAGCCCTCATTATTACTATTGTCACTCCTATTACTATTTTTATATTGTATGGCAGATAATATATCTGCTAGAAACACTTCATAAACTTCTGAGACATTTGCCAAGAAAAATAAATTGTGAAGCTGAGGTGGAAACCCACTTGCAGAAAGGTTCATTTTGCAGCTCATTCCATCATCTAACAACCTATATTGAAACTGGGACTACTTACCTCAGTTGTCCTAAAACTCAGAACATAATTTGATCCACGAACGCAGACTTTTTGATCCATATTTTAAAAAGCATGAGTTAATGGGAATGGAGGGAATGCCTTAGGGTAGCATCAGCACGCTAGGCAACAAGTTGTTTACACAGGTGCTTTTGCTGGTGTCTGAGGATTTAGGTCGCTGGAAGATGTTTCGCAAAACATGTAACAGCAACGAAGGGTCCTGTGGCACCTTATTGACTAACAGAAAGGTTTTGAGCATGAGCTTTCTTCTGTTGGAAAGTAGCAGGTGTGAAATGTGTACTGTCCTGGTGGGGGAGCTCTACTTTTCTTTGCCATTCCACACATTCGCTAAGAACTGGCTCCAGTTAAGAAACATGGCAAGTTGGCCCTGCTTCCTGCTTCCGAGCTGCACAGCTGAGCCCAGGGCAGGGATCTGCAACCTGTGGCTCTTTAGTTCTTTGTGGCTCCTGACGCTATGATTGCAAAGTTTAAAAAAAAAATACCCCCAAACAACCCTCTTGATGAACAACTCATATCAAAATAGCAAACCATACGTGATCCTGAAAACATTGAATAACTCCCCTTTTAATACGTGCAGTGCATTGTGGGATACGATAATGTATCTCTGTTTTGATTATATGGCTAATAAAGTCCTCATTTTGAAAAGGAAAAGGAAGCTTGCAGCATTCCTGCTGTGAAGGCCAACACGCATTTTAAGAAAGAAAACTGAAATTAAACATGAAGTAAAACCGGCAGAATTAAGGTGGCATTGGGAGTGAAAGTCAGGAAGACGGTGGTACAATCACACACATGTAAAGTGAGAGGAAATAGAGTATGAAAAAGGTTTGTGTGTGTCCTGCAGTAAACTTGTCATATTGCAAATCATTGTGTGTGCGCTGTTCTTAAAACGGGGTTACAAAAAGTACAGGATGACATTATTTATTAAGGACCATCTTATATTCACAGGCATTGTGGCTCTTGAAGTATTGAGTTTTCGCCAAATTCGAAAAAAAAGGCTGATGTTGCTATTTTGGTTGCTGACCCCTGCCCTAGGGACTTGGGAAGGATGTACTCTGGGACTGGGAGGACCTTGCTCTCAAAGAGGCACAGAGTCAGAGCAAGGAAAGTTGGCAGAAGGGCTTGTGTGTGATGCCTTCCCCCACTGCTTCTGCATGGCCCATGTGCAGTTGCAGTTCCTGCATTCAAGGTGGGAGATAATTAGCTCAACACAGAGGGGGAAAGAGACAGGCCCTTATTGCATCCAGGGCTGACGAGGGTCAGGGGCCGTCTGCAGCACACCATAACTGGGAGAAGTTTCAAACCTTCTCCCCGTGTTCTTCGCAGGCTTCCCATGTTCCACTGCCAGTGCAAGGCTATGCCTTTATTCTGGTTTGAGACGAGAGCAGAAAAGAACAGGGCAGATCTCAGCCCTTGCTGATAGGGGTCGGAGCAGGGGCGAAGACTTTTCTTCCAGCTATGGTAATTTTAGCATAATGAGCTCTTTGTTTCAAGGAAATCCATGCTGGTAATTTGTCGTTGTTGCCATGGTGTTTCTCTATGTTTTTGTTTTTTCAAGACAAATTATTCCGTAGAAACCTCATCAACCTCAGCATTTGGGCGCCCTTTGCTGGAGGCCTCCCCACGCATACAAAGAATACACAGCTGTGTCGGGCACCCGAAAATTTGGGGCACCACTGGGGCAGCAGGTAAGCATGGGTCAGCTTCTGCATAGCCAACTTACTCTTACCTGCTGTGCTACTGGTGCCCCAAATTATGGCAGTCTGAGCATGCTGGGGTGGGGGGTTACCTAGTTACTGCTGCCACTGGCTGTACCTGTCCAGAGACCATTTGAGCCAGGATACTGAAGCAGCTCTGACTCCCAGTGAGCCACAAAGCTGAGTGGCAGCATCCAGGCATTTAACCTCCACCCTGATGGACTCTATGAGGTCAGGTGCAATGGGGAGGGGATGGGGAGAGCATGGAAAGGCAGAACAAGTCACATGGGAGTGGAATTTCCGTAGGGCCCTGTAAACTCTTAGGATGGCTTGACCTTTCCCATGGGCAGCACAGCACAGCAAATTGGCTCTGTCTCATATGAAATCTTACTCAGTTTCTTAATAAAAGAAAAGAGCACACAAAGGGATGAGATGCACCACTCACCTCTATGGACATCTTATGCTTGTCACAGTAGTTGAGTCATTTTCACCAATGTGATTACCTCTGCCAGTGTCAAGAAGGCCAGGAGAATCTCGTATACAGACTATCATCTGTGTTCTAAAAATGGCATTGGTGTAGGCAAAAGCTAAAATTTGGTTAGTCGCAAAACATTTAAACAACCCTTAGAATCTAACAATATAACAGCATAGTTATCGGGAGATGTTGGTGCATGTATTAAATGTACGGGGCACAAATAAAAGGCAATCTTAAATTCTCCTTTTTATCTCTCTTCCACATTAACCTGTCAGTCAGGTTCCCATCAACAGACCATAAATATTCAGTTCTTCCAACAGTAGCTTTTACCCAGTATTTTCTTTCTTTCCATTCTAGCAGCAGCAGATGCTCTTGGCTGGAGCTGTGAATTGGGGTGCACAAGCCCAAGATAACACGAAAATTATTGAATAGCGCAGACTCCTGTAAAATGGTTGGTTTGCTTTTGTTTCCCTGGTAGGTATTGACTAATATTCACCAGTCCAAAGTTAGAAGTTAATTGAAATTTAGTTATTGATCCTTGTATTCCTATACCAGCTTCTGACATTTTTATTTATTTTAGCATTTTGATTTCTCTTTTAGGAACATTAAGAAAATTGACCAAAGAGTTTTAGGAATAATAACCTTTTCAGGAATTAAGCCTCTGAAAATTAATTTTCTGTTCAGCTTAATTTCACGGATGCACAATTTTCATTATGTTTTGGCTGACTGTTTCAACAAGTGCTTAAAAATGCACGACGGTTAATCCTTTAAGTGGATGATTATTTGTAACCGCTTGTCTTTGCGGTAAGAAAGATGTAACACGAAACAGTTAATTAAAAATGAAAATGAGAATGAATTAAGAAGACTGAGACAAAAAGAAGTAAAGGAAGAGCAGGCAAGCTGTGTTTGGCCTTGAATGGTGTGGGAACTGATCAGTCACACAAGAGGAATAACAATTAGAATTCCAAGCTCCTATAGAAAAAGGTAGCTGAACAGATAGGCTCCAAGTGACTGGTTTCAGTACTTTCTATCATCCTGGCATCTGCAGTTCACTGGGGGCATCTCCATTGAGCTTGTGGGACGTAGTACAGTTGGACCTTTATAGCTGGGACTTCCATTGTTGGGCATCATCAGTGGCTTGGCATCCTTATTGGTGCTCCTGGGCTAGAGCACTCGGTGAGGGGAGAAGTGAGGTATGAGGGGAAGCCAGGCCCCATGCTCAGCAACTGGTGGCTGTAAACAAACTTTATGAGAACATGGGAAACTTGGCCAACCCCACGACAAGTGAAATCATGCCAGATTACGGATGTTGCTGGACGAGAGTGTGCTGGATTTGAGAGGTTGAACCTGTACTAATGGAGATGTATTTGAGTAGTTAAGCATTATCCATTCTTGTGTCCTCCAGTGCTCATGAAATATACTGGGCTGCTTCCTGTACAGGTACGGAGAGGGAAAGGGTTTCTGGGCTGTGATTCCCCAGCACAGTTGTGACTGGTTCCAGAGTAGCTACGATCAATTGTGCTTCGAATGTTTTAGATGATGAGCTTCTGAGATTTAAATGAAGGTGTGTGGAAATGCTTGTGAGGTTGTAGCAGGTTTAAAATATCTTGTATCTAACCATATCATCATCATCCCCCTCTCCAACACTCACACAGTGTTTGTCACTCAGGCACAGACAGCAAACTGCAAGACTGCATTGACGGTGGCCAAATGTCTTTCTGCATTTCCTTTGCTCCGCTTTGCCAAAAACAATTCTGATGGATCATCAACACAAACAACTGCCAATTCAAATTATTTACAACTGGGCTGAAAGCCCTTTTTCGTTCTCTGTGCAGCCAACGCTATTTAAAACTCTAGTCAAGTCTTCAAAGGGCGCATCTAATTTTTTTACGTGTTTTGTGTATACACATGATTTCTTAGTGCACAGAGATGATTGTATGCACCAAAGTATTTTCCTTTACTCATTGGGCGTATGTCTGCATATCAGCCTTATTCTGAAATAAGCTATTCTGGAACAGCTATATTCCAAAATATTTTATTTTGAAATTATGCTGCTACACAGAAAAATGCATTTTGAAGTACATCATCTAAACACATGGAGCCTATTTTGAAATACACTCATCCCTCGCTATACGAGCACAATTGGTTCCCAACTTTCTGCTCGTTGGTGAACACTCATAAAAGGGACACTAAATGACCATTAAAATACATGCGAAAGTCTCTGATTGGTTCTTAGTGCTCCTAACGGGGGAAGGAGTGGCAGCAAGCAGCTTGAAAAGTAAGTGAAACTTGTCAGGGTGGGGGTTGGAAAAGGTGCAGTACCTGTTGTGGGGGTGCAATGGGCTGGCGGGTATTGGGCCTGGGTGGGTGTTGGGAGCAGGCGAGGTTGGGGGATGCGTGGGGAGTTGTGGGCTGGGGAGTTGGGAGTAGGCTGGGTGGGGCTGCTGGTTTTCCCATGCCTTGACCAGGGACGCCACGGCTGGCTCTGCTCCAGCCACGGGGCTGCAGGTCTTCCCGCACTGCAGCCAGGGACCCCGCAGCTAGAGCAGAGCCCACCTCAGGGCTGAGGGTCTCCCCTGTGCCCCAGTCAGGGACCCCGCAGCTGCCTCCACTCCAGTCGCAGGGCTGTGGGTCTTCCTGCACCCTGGCCAGGGACCCAGGGACTGGAGCAGAGCCAGCCATGGGGCTTCGGGTTTCCCTGAACCCTGGCCAAGGACCCAATGGCTGGCTCGTATAAGCGGGGGAAGTTCACTCTTTTAGTGAACAAAGGAACTATTTATGTCCCTCATTTTGGCGAGTACTCGTAAGTCGAGTGCTCGTTAAATGAGGGATGAGTGTGGAGCCATTAGGCTCACAATGGCTTATTTTGAAGCAGGTGCTATTTCTTGTCTTAACAGCGCCTGTTTTGAAGTTGCTGCTTTGAAATAGGTGCTGTTCCTCCTGGACGGAGGTTTGCCTATTTCGAAATCAGCCAACCACTAGTTTGAGATTATTTTGAAATAGCGCGTTACGTTGTGTAGACTCTGGTAAAGTTATCTCAAAATAAGGTCTGTTATTTCAAAATAACTTTGCTGTGTAACCCGGTGTGGTTAGGGGGTCCAGCAGGCCATACCATCAGCCAGAAGAGTTTGTGAGCTGGGAGCAAGAATAAGTTTTCATGTGCAAATTTGGATTTTCCACACCCATGATTAAATGTGTGCATACACAACATAGTACACCTGGGTAAAGAATTAAATTAGTAGAATGGCATTAATCAAGCTTTTAGTATTGTGGGTGGCATTTGGCATTTAAAGTTAAGGCCAGAACCAATGCCCTTGGGTCATAGAGTCCAAAGTCGGGGTCCTTGGGAAAGACTGTCTTGGTTGTTAACAAGACATTCACTTTCTCATGGTATTCTTGTTTAATCCCAGTATAACTTTTCATGCGTAGCTGAGCTAAGTCACTTTCTGTTTTAAGACAATGGAGGAACGAGGCTGCCTTTCAGTATTTCTGAGATATAGCGTACAGGGATGATGATATTGTCAAAGCTAGACTCTCATGAGTAGTCCCCATGTGGACCATGGTGACTCCCATTGAATAAAGGAACAGTATCATGGGAAGTAGGAGGATGGTGGAAGAAAGAAATCAGAACAGGGAGATATAAGGTAGGTGCTAATGAGTGAATGAGGAGATGGTTGTGCCTTTCCCTGTGACTAGAGAGGTGTTTGGGTTGTACTGGGTGAACTGTTGAGCAGTAAGAGAAGCCCAGTTTGAAAGGCTTGAGGAAGAGCTCTGTGCTGAGAGGAGACCCCTGACTCAACATTAAGGAAACACTAGAAGGGATCACTACAGTTGATAGTGCAATGAAGTTCTGCTCAGTTTTTCCAATGAGCATCCTATTCAGAGTGTGTTTAATTTTCAAAATACGCCCTCCTCTTGTATACGACTGGCTTGCCTGGTTAGCATCTGACAAAATTAATCAAGTCGTTACGTGACGGTTGTCAAAGGGTATTGATCTGTTATCTGCAGCACAGCACTATCCATTTCTTTCTTCCTCTTTTTAATTAACATGGAATCTTTTGTCTTTGGTTTCACAATGCATTGGATAGTCTGTTCAGCATACAAGAATTGGGAGCAGCTAATTGAAAGTCAGCCTTTCTAACAAGGGTGTTGTAATTACAGTGAAGTTGCTTTGAAAGTACAGAATGATTATGCTATTTGGCATCTGGAAATACCACTAATTCAGAAGTAGAAAGATTGTTCCTCATGTGGCGTAATTACAGTGTAAATATCACACCATTAATATATCTGGCTTCTGAAAGCCTATGTATTAAGATGAACTCCCAAGTAAATCAGTCACATTGTTACTCCTCAGCATATATGGTTTAGTGCTAATGGTATTGATTGTTACAAGCAAAACCACAGCATGCTAGTATTATAATTTCCGTATAACTGCACGATGTACCTTGTAATCAGTGTGATTTAAAAACTTTTGGAAACTGTTTAAAAATATATAGGGGAAAAACTGTTGTGAGGTACACCTGCTAATGGAAATGGGGGAGGATGTCTGAAGTTTCCTTTTCTTATTGCATGGCGCTAAGCAAAGAGAGAGTATTATGTGTCACCTGATCATAAACTCCTCTAAAGTTAGAGCCAGGCAGAGATACAAAATTTAAATCTACATTTGCCTCTAGCGGCGAAATGAGCTGCGGATATCCTTATTGAGATATGTGGATGCAGATACCTGTGTACATAAAGTGGGATATTTGCGGTGTTCTAAATACAAAATTTGTATCTACATCCATAGCTGCAAAAATGAGCAGCGGATATCCACATCTATGGATACAGATGCCCCTGGATATAAAGCAGACACTGCAGATTTGCAGGAAGTGACTTCTGATATCTGATCTAATGTCCGCACTTCATAGGCTAGAGCAGGGGACCATCAAACAAAATAGGAAGAGAAGCCATTTTTTCCAGCTCAGTAAAAACTCAATAATCCAAAGGCTGCGATGTACGTGAATATGAGATGACCCTTAATAAATAACATAAAATCATACTTACTGTAACTGCAGCTTTACGAGCAGTGTAAACACAATGATTTGTAATGCAATACATGCTTACTGCAGGGCGTTCACACGCTTTTTGCATATTCTGTTTCCTCACACTTTACGTGTGTGTTTGTATCACTGTTTTCCTGATTTTTCACTCCCGAATCACTTCTCTCTCTGGAGGATGTTAGAAGGAGTTATCCAACTTTTTGAGATCACATATCGTTTGCTATTTAGATATGAGTTTTTCATTTCTGGGCTTTTAGACGTTCATTGTTTATCGAACATAATCAGAAGGGTGGGATTTTTCTTAACTTTGCAATTATAGCATGGGGAGCCACAGAGAAGTCCTTAAAGAGAAGTAGGTGGCTCCAGAGCCGCAGGTTGCAGACCCCTGGGCTAGAGTTAAGGAAAAACGTAGGATAGCTTATTTGAAGTGTACTGGTTAGCTATAACACTGACAAGCTTAATTGCTACACTGGTCAAGGGAAGCTGTCTGCAGTGTATTGTGGTGTACAGAGTGCTAATGCCTGCAGATGGCATTAGGTACAGAATTATTTGGTTATACAAATGATTCACTTTTAAGATTCTTGTCAGAAGCACATGTAGGCTTTTAATTGCCTTGCCAATGAGAGTAACAGACACTTGCTGCTTTTCAGTGCTTGGGTAGCACACATCCATCGCTCCTTTGTGGAGTTTACTGATATTTGGCTTCTGCTGATAAGCCCTTTGTGCTTTCTTACGAAGAAAGCTTTCCCAAGGCCACTCCTCCTGACAACACTTTCTGGGCTGGCACTGAATCAAGCAATTGGGCTTATTGTTTTCCTCCTTTGTGTGAATCCATGCTAAGAAATGTGAACATGGAGGTGTGCACTTACCTGTTCTCCAAAAAGTGTTTCGAGTCTCTTCCCCTTCACTGAAGTTGATCTGACACGTCTGTAACAGCAGGCAAAGCAATGAAGATCCTCTCTGAAATCCAGTCTTTGATTAGTCCCATGTGTCCCCAGAGATTAAACAAGTACTTCCTTCCAAATTCCAGGACAGATGCGATTCTACTTGACAGCTTCGTCAGCTTACACAGCCTTGCTTGTTTGTTTGTTCTTTTTGTTTTACATCTGCTGCCTTGGAATGACTCTGACTTCCTTTGCTTCTCTTTCTCCCCTTCCTATAAGATATTGTCATATCCTTGGCAGCTTTTGTGTTGTCAATAGATGTGCTGCAAGAAAATATTTACTGGCAATCAAATTTCTCTCATTCTCATGACTTCCCATTCAGTTTGAAGCCTGTCTTTTAGCTTCACAACAGGGCTATATAGGTACTGAAATTCCTGTTAACGTTACATGGTGCTAGAGTGGTGTAATAAGTTAATTTACTACGGGTTGAACCTCTCTCGTCCAGAACTCTCATCTGGCAACATCTGTAATCTGGAATGATTTTAGTTAGACAGATGACCACTTATCATGGAGTGGCCAAGTTTCCCATCTTCCCACGCAATTTTTTCCAGACACCAGTCCTGGCTCTCAGTGGTCTGTGCTCCTAAATGTCTTCTAAGAGTCCCGTAAGCAGTGGAAGTATTGGTAAAGCTGCTAGGCAGTATTGACGTCCTGTGGTCTGGCACCCTTAGGACCCTGACTAGTGCCGGACAAGAGAGGTTCAACCTGTATTGCATTGTGACACACACTTCATTCCCAGGTCTGAGTCTTGCCTTCAGTATTCCTGCCGTCTTTCTCTGCTGTCCTGATTTACCCAAGCTACAGTTGCCTTTTTCCCCCAAAAGTTTCTCCATTGCAAGTCAATGGTCCTATTTTGTGCTGCACTGAAACGTTCTCTGAACTGGCCTTGCCACACCAGGTTTTTGGTCTCCCTTATCATCCTCTTTGCTGCTCTGGTCTTTCTCACTGACTTCAATCTCTTCCAACAAGCAGCCGGTTGGTCTCCAATAGAGAAATCCTCAGTCTTCTAGCAAAAGTCATTGTCTGGGTCAGCCAAAATGGCGGCAGCCAAGCCATGGTGTTATGTCTTGTAAAGGATGCAGTAACATTGCATTGGGGGCACATGGCCTGATTAGGATGCCTGATTGACTTGCCTATCCCAGGCTGCTTCCTGTAACCCTGATTCACAATGAAAAGTTTGGCCTCAAGCCTCGTTGCTTTTCCCAGTCATGTGAGCTGACGAGCAGTGAAACTAATGCCGGCATGTGTAGTGCTGCTGCTTTTGATGGCAGGAAGGATTCAACCTGAGGATTTCATGGCTTTGTGGTGGTGTAATCAGACTGTGACTGGTCAGAGTGGGTTTGCATGCCCCTGAAACTCCTGTTTATCCACACTTGTCTGTCAAATGCCAGTAACGCTCCAGCAAGTTTGTAGCCTCCGAATCTATTGGCTCCAGCAGGCACATGACTCTTAACAGCCTGCCCTAAAGAAATGTCTAGGAGACCATAAAGAAATCCATCACCTGCGACAGTGTTTAAATTACCCAGGCTGCGTGGAAGTGGCAGGGTGGAGCTCTACTCTCCAGATGGAGGCTGTGGAAGCCCATGTCAAGCAGATAGGGTAGTAGCAGTTTCTCGTTAAGTAGCAAGTGGGGCATGTCTGTCGGACTCTGCTGATCAGACTGCAGCAGTGAATGCGAGTGGTAACACAGACCACATAGCACGACTGAGGAGAACCGTGGTGTACAAGATGGGAAAGGTTGCTGCTGTACATTTAGAAAGAGATTCCATCCCAGAGTTGAGACAGAACCAAATGATAGAGATTCCCTGCTCCCGTAAGGAACTTCTGTTCATCTGAAAGCTCGTTGGCAGTGTGGGCTGAAGTGTGCTGTGTAGGGGCTGGAAGTTAAGGAGCAGTTCTGCAGAGAACTGACCTAAAGCTGGTCCAGATAAGAAAAGAAAGGTAGGTTTGGGAAAGGAAATAGAATTGCATGACTCTGGTCAAACTGTGCTCTCCTGGATGGTCACAGTAAGGTCACATTGATGCTGCATGAAGGTACAGATTTCAGTTAACCAAAAATAGTTTGGTTATAGATGAATGCCTTCGATGTCCACAAAATCAGGTTCTGTTCAGAATCATGAGCATAAATGATGTCCCAGCTGGGGAAGGAAAAGTGTCCGTTGCTGCGTTTGTGGACAAAATAAGGATGGTGGATGTGAAGGACAGTTTTTGTTATGTGAAGAGGGATCTCCTATATCCCCACAAGGAAAGCTAACGCGCAGGCTGGAAACATTGCTGTTTCATATAATTTTCTTCGACTGAGGGAATAGGTATAGCATCGCACTGTCAAAAAAGAGCCCTCATTGCTGGGTTTTTTGTCCAGATCGTAGCTTTAGAACACACTTAGCAATGCTTAAAAAGAGGATTGCAAGCAAATGAGTTGAACCCTCCGGATGCTATCGGAATAAACTCAAAATTCTCTCTGTTCTGTGATCAGGCACCACTGTTCAGATTATCTAATACAGGACCACATTCCAGAGAAGGATTCTGAAACAGAAGGAAAATATTAATGAGTGAAAAATAGTTTGCTCTGTGAAGTTGGTCTCTCGTTTTTTCCCCCATCCTAGTAAAGGCGTATTTTGTGTGACAAGTGTTTCATTGCCCTCAGGCTGGGCATTAAGAGGATAACAGCCAACTACTGCTGCCAACTAATGGAGTGACTCCTTTAGTTCAAGTGATGGAGGTCTTTGCTGAGGTGTTCTCTGTCCTAGATTCAAAATGCCAATGGTAGGGCTCATTGTGGGTGAGTACCAAGTGTGGAGAGTTGGTCAACTCTGCAGTAACCTATATGCTGTTTTAGATAACTGGAATGGCAACAATTCACCTGAGGTCTAAAGAGACCTGGGAGGCTGGTAGTCTAACTACTTAGGATTCCAGACTTGTAAAAGGAGTGGAATTTTATGATTAAGTTTTCAAATTCTGCTGTTTCCATGGGTTGTGGCTTTCTGGGAGACAGGGAAGTGGTCCGAGTGCTTTCCCTCAGGTAAGGCAAACTGGGACAGGAGACGTTTCTGCTTAGCAGATATTCAGGAACATTGCTTTAGGGACCCACAAGACCTAGTTAGGATTAGGCTTCAGCACAGCTTTTTATGAATTATTTGGGAGCAATTACTAGCATCCTGAGTAGTCACTGGTGATTTTCAAACATCTCTACAGTAGAACTTGGCATCTACTCAACTGCAGAAATTGAAGCCCCCCGAGTTCCAGCACCACTGGCACCAGCTAACATCTAGAATTAGCTCCTACCATATTTAACTACCTCAAGCAGAATCAGATGTAAAGTTGTGGAGAATTAAGTACAGTCATGTCACATTTCAGGCAGTTGGTCATCAGTTGCTTGCTCCATCTTAATCAGACGTTTCCATGTGTAAGGAGAGCTGGAGTCCATGAGGATTTGAATTTTGGTGGAGGGAGGGGACCTCAGCTTGAATCTCATAAAAATTTTCACAAGATTTTTTTTCCCATTTCTTTTCAACTAATTTTCAAGTGAAATGATTTTCAACCATATTTGATTGCGGTGGTATCACAGGAGCGGTGAGCCACTGCATGTCGGTAATAAAGATTAAGGAATATCGCCCTTTGTCATTTGCATGACATCTTCCGCCCTTCCTAGAAATCAAACTTGTGCATGGGTAAATCCGACATGTAGGACAACAAGAAATCCTGTTTGTAATATCGCAGTGGCAGTCCTCCTGCACAGGAGCATGTCAGGAAGGAGGACACAGGCAAAGCCATGTAGAGAAAATTGCACAGATGGATCTTGTTATTAAGAGGATTTGAGTGTGTGGCAGCTCCTGAACAGCTTTTCAAAGAAAATGAGCTGTCAGTGTTTTGTAATACAGGGAACACAAATGGGCTGATTATGCTGTCCAGATGGCTAACAAAATGCACACCAGCCACTGGAATGAATTGTGGAAAACAAAGCAGCTAATGAAATGAAGCACCAGGGATAGTTTCCGAACAGAGCCTTGTAGCTATCAAACACAGAGAAAGGGCAAAATGTCATCAGAGTACGCAAAGTCACTTGAAATAAATGGTTATGCGGTCCCCTGTACTCGGTTGATGCCCACTCACTGTGAACATGAAGTAGTGTTAAGGCCCATCACATCATCCCTTGGTACCTGCTGTATTTTTTTGCCAGATTTGCCTGACTCAACTGCTTCACATTTAAGTCTTGGAAAGTTTTCATTTGATGCAGACAACCTGAGTCAGTATATGTTCTGAACACTTCCTTTTGCTGCACTATTCTGAAGTTCCCAAAGGACTGCACACAGTATGAGTTCAGTGAGAAATAGCAACGTACAGGGCCCAGTACCTTCAATGAGCTTTGGATCAGGCCTATAGGAGGACATACTTTCAATAGCCTTACTTCTAGAGCCCACAATCTGCATGTGTGAAGTGTCATGTAAGAAGGATTAATGTTTTTACATAAGAACAGGGTCAGACCAGTCATCCAGCTAGTCCAGTATCTCGTCTTCCAACAATGGTTGATGCCAGAGGTTTTAAAGGGAATGAACAGAACAGGCAGTCAAATGATTCAATCCCCGTCTTGCAATCTGAGCCTCTGGCAGACAGAGCATGAGAATTGCATCCTTTGCCACCTTGGCTAATAGACCTATCCTCTGTGAAATTATCTATCAATAGGTAATTCTTTTTGGAACCCATATATAGCTTTTGCATTGACAGCTTCCCCATCCTCAAGTTTTACAGCTGTGTAGTGTCTGAAGAAATGATTCCTTCTCCTTTCATTGTGTGGCCCCGGTTCCTGTGTTATATGAAGGAGTCAGTTATGCTTTTTCTCTACACCATTGATGACTTCCAGAGCTCTACCATAGTCCTGCTTACTAGTTTCTATTCCAGTCTGAACAGCTCTGGTCTTTTCTTAGCTTCTGCTCATATGGAAGCTCTCCCAGACCATTAATCATTTTTGTTGCTTTTCTCTGTACTGTTTCCTTTCTACCCTATCTTCTTTTGAGATGGGGTGACCACAACACAACTGCACGTAGTATTCCAGGTGGGGGGCTTATTATGGATTTATATAATGGCATTATATTTATGGGGGTACAAGCTATCCCTTTCCTAATGGCTCCTGATGTTCTATTGGCTTTTTAACTTGGGCTAGCCCTGACCAGGAATAATAAATGTAGCTCGAACAACGAGCAAGGAGGTGTCACCATCTTGTGAATTATTGCATTCAAAGCTGCTGACGGCAGCCAAAAGAAAGAGAACTTCCTGAAGGAGATAATCCATACGTCAAATCACCTATGCAGGCATGAAACAGGCCCTAGAGTTATGGTGGACAGCTGCTGTTTCCCCACTGAAGCTTTCTTCTCAAATTTATCAGGCACAGAATTAGAGAAGAGTCGGTCAGAATCATAGCCAGGACTTTGAAAATGATGGAAAGATTCATAGTCATAATTTTAGGTGAGACTATGTTGACTCAGGAGTAATGGGACATATGTAAAAAAATGCCTGAGTTTTTAGCTAGTGCATTGTTGAATGCTGACGAGTTTTGAGCGACTCTCTAGAAGGATTGTGATGGAAGCATGATTTGTCCCTGGTGGCTTTAGTTTCACTCCAGGGATGAGGAAAGAGAGAAACTTTTCTTACTGGCTTTTTACCATCTTTTTTTAAATAAAAGCTGCTAAGTGATGTGGCACCAAGTCATTTACCGACCTGAATGTTTTAGCTTGGGAAATAGGTACCTGCAGCTGTTTTATTCTAACTGCTTAATAAATGGCTTTTATGGTATTCTCTTTATCCACGGTTACTGCATTCCTTTTGTGCAATTCCATTAACTTTGGCCAGTATTAACCAGCCTATCCCACACAGCATTTCTTTACCACCTTGGTCCTGAGGATCTCCGAGCACTTGACGAACGTTAATGTAGCCTTGCCATAGCCTTGGGAGGTGTGTAAGATACGAAGGGCTTGTCCTTGTTTTATAGATGGGAAAACTGAGGCAAAGATGGGTCACATGACTTCCCTTGGACATAAAACAAGTCAAGGAAAATAGTTGTGGAACTGTAACAGCACAGTGCCTACTCAGACACCCTAGGCTGGAGCACGTAGTCAGCTTTAGAACCATAACAAGAGGCAGAGTAGAGCTGTATTGCGCTGGGGCTTGGGAACACTGGGAGGCGTTCCATCTCTGTGATCTGCAATGAGTTTAATCCGTTTAATTTTTCTAGTGTGATGACTAGACACTTCAGTAGTAGATCTGTCGTCAGACTTCACCAACAGCTGGAAATTCTGTGAAGACCTAGGTTCTCTCACCTCCTCAGCTTAGGACACAGCATGTGTTTTGGATAAAATGAACTGCAGGTTGAACTTCTCTAGTCTGGCATCCTCTGGTCTGGCTACATCTGTGGTCCAGCATGATTTTAGTTAGCCAGATGTCCACTTATGCTTCGTGTGGCCAAGTTCTCCGCAGTCTCATACTGTTTGTTTACAGCCACCAGTCCTGGCTCTTGGTGTTCTGTGCTGGTATTTAGCTCTAATTTACCCTAAATGTCTTCAAAGAGTCCAGTAAGAAGTGGAAGTGTTGGTAATGCTGCTAGACAATACTGACCTCCCATGGTTTAGTAAATTCTCTGGTTCGGCACCAGTCAGGTCCATAGGTTGCTGGACTAGAGGCGTTCATCCAGTACCACGACATATGCACAACATAACATACACTCTGTGTTAGGGGGTCTCCTGGTTGCCTTTGCTCAGGATGCATCTCCCCTATTTTCTTCCAGATGTATTGTGCCCTCTGAGTGACTGTCAGTCCTTTCTAGAAGTTAATCACACTCGTTGTGTTATTCTTATAGCTATGCTATGCTATATGTTGTTCTCTTTGGGAGCCTTTTATGTTTCTCATGGTCAGCCTAAAGATTTGTCAGCTGTGTTTTTGCTTTTCAGTGTAGGAACACTTCAGATGTTAAAGTGGTTGTAATTTAATACTGCCATAAGGATTCTACAAGTAAGAAAAAGCTTGATATGTGTTTGTACAAGAATGCAGTAGATAGGAATCAGAGAGTATTGCTTTAAATTGTTTCTGGGCATTGGCATCTTATGTGTTTCAAAACCCTGCCAGTGCAGCAAAGTTGCAGGCATGATTAGGCCTTACTTTTTGAGTATATTTAGTAATCACAGTTACTTGCCTCTGTGGCTTCTTCATATTGGGTTTTATTGTATTAAGAGCAAAAGACGCATCAAGCAGTTACTCCTTCATTTGGACCAAATATTATAGACTGGTTTTTCTGAAGCTTTTTTCCCGCATAAAGTACCCCCTTTTTTAATACCCCAAGTACCTATAAGTTTCAGACACATGCAAGTTTTTCTGCCATTGTGCACATTTGTTTAAACAATTTAATTGTAACTGGTTGGTTGGAAGAAATTGCCTATTGGCAATAAACTTGCCCTCGCACTTACGAATGCAGAAAGGATGAAATAAAAAAATTAGATGAAATTAATATAATTTTTTAATTCATAAAAAAGGTTGAGAAACGCTGAGTTGAGGTATCCTCTGGAAGACCTCTGCATACCCCCTAGGGGGTAGGTGTAGCCCTGGTTGAGAACCACTGTTGTAGACAATCCGTTAGTGACTAGTGTGGATTCAGCGATAATGAAGATGCCTAGATGTATTTTTGTATGGACTGTAGATCTTTGTGTGACAATTCAGTCCCCGTTATTCTTTACATTCACGGGTACGTGTGGTTGGTATGGTATGGCAGATTGCTTTGTGAATGTCACTGAACTGGATTCTGGCATGTTCTATGCTTTTTGGCCCCTCCCTATTTCCCAGGATGCACTTGTTGGGTTTAGCTAGTATTTTCTAGTGGGCGCTTCCTATTTATGAACTTATTTTGAGGTTTTGTGGCTTTGCGATTTTCCATTCATGCTTATATCCTTCACAACCTGCACTGAGCAGTCACTACAATGTGGTTCTATTCTATATTTAGCTCTTCATCAAACAGTGAATCTGATCAGTTTCGACAAGCTCATTGCTTTAGACTCCGCTGTTAAAGTTTCACATTAATTGGAGCAGCTGGGTTGCTATTGAGGTCCTTTACTTGTGTCTATATCTTTTCTTTCTGTAGCTCCCATTGGTTGTAGGGCTGTCATTACATCATGCAGTAGGAGACAGTAATGTTTTTCTGGGTCTATAATAAATTCTGTGTCTGACCTTAGGCCATTCATCATGTTAAAAATGGTTTAACTGCTGCTTTCAAAATGATGATATTGATTATGTCACTCGTACTTCATTTAGCATTAAAATTTTACTGACTTGTTCTAAGACGGACCCCAGATGTTAATGATCAAATGCTTCCTACAGGATGGAGCATGGCCAAGTCCAATTAGCTCTTTATCATCCAGTGCCTTTCTCATTATGGCATTATGAACCTTCCTTCAGTGACATCAGTGCATGGAAGCCAAGTGCCACCAGCTGTGGATTCGGACCCTGATTTCTCTACTTAAATTTAAATTGACTGAGCATAAATGTCTTTTGGAGAAGACAAATTGAAAGATTTAAGGGATTGATGGTTACTGCACTCTTAGTTCCTCGGGTCTGTGGTTCACATTGTGATGAGTTTGGACTGATAAACTAACAAATGTGTTGTGTTTTCTGTAAGAATTACTAGGTGGATCATCCCAGTCCCTGGGGTGAATTGACATGTCCATTGGTAATTAACTAGCACCTTTGTTTGGTCTTCTTAGAGGTCATGCCCAAACTGGTGCTGGATACAGAGGGGCAATGACACCTGCTGCTACTGCTTATACTGCAGCTGTTCTCTGGGTCATAATTTTAAAATGTATGGAAAGCTGATTGGCTGGTGTGTTTTGTTGTGTTTCTGGGAGTATCCCAAGCCTTTAAAACAAAAGTCCTGCACTTAACCAAGTAGCCAGACCCATGCAGTGGGAAGAATAAATCCTCCTCGTTTCCACAGCTTTGTTGCCAGAGTACCTCTGCTCTGCTACATTGCAAGCGCCTGGCTCCCCACTCCCCTTGCAGTTTGCAAATCTTCTTGTTCGCTTATTTAAAGCCATGTAAGCTATTCTCCTGTCCTAGTCTCCTGTGCAGCCAGCAGACCCTCTCTCCTCGGTCGCCTTGCAAGCAGCAGAACTTCCTCCTGGTCAGTGCTTCTGTCTACCAATAGCTAGTTGGTATTTAGCTGCAGGTGTCAGGCTTGTTTCCTCTCTGTGCAACTCTCGGGCCTGACACTGCAGGACGTGAAGCACCATGCATGATATGTTGAACTCCCTTATCGTATCTGGAAGCTCAGGGACACATCTGTACGTAGGAGAAGATCACGCTCTGAAGGTGGATCTTTTGGGGTTTGATTTAGTGTGTCTAGTAGGGACGCAATAAACAGAATGTTGAGGGCACTCCTATTGACTCCGGTATTCCTTACCATCACGAGGAATAAGAAAAGCTGACAGGAGAATCCCACAGTGGGGCAACACCAGAAATTCAGCTTAAGTTACACTGACTCTGTCTCTGCAATTTTTGTAGCTGGACTTGTGTATTTTAAGTCAGAGGGTGTAGATCTACCCTAAGAGCTTTTTGTGCCCTACCAAAGAGGCTCAGCACCTTGCAGGATCAGGCTCACTCCATATCTCCTGACCCAGCCCACGATATGTAAGCAAGGTATGTATTGCTGCTGATCAGCTGGCTGGCTGTTTGCTGGTAGCACACGAAACTCGCTTCCCTCCTGGCTAATAATGTTCAACAGCCACACATCGTAGCTTGTATTTTTGTAAATGTCAGAGGGATCGTCGTCAGGTCACTGCACCATTGACGTCAGTAGCATCCCAGGCAGATTGCTTGCTGCCTTACAGACAGTTGTTTTTCTAGTAGTAAAATTTTAGCAGTAGCGATTTCTGCACAGTATTTTCTGCAGAGCAACAGCCAGCTGGAGTTTTTGGTCCTTGACACTTCTTCGCTTCCCAGTTCCTCCAAGCCAGTGCTAACTCCCCAGATTGCCCCACAGCTCCAGTGCTGTCAGAGTGGTCCCTTTAATGCACACAAAGCCCCCTTTAAATAAAGCCAAACCACGGCAAGGATTATTGAGAGTGTTACTCAGAAATCCAGACAGGGTGCGTCAATGACCCCATTGCTCTTTTCAAATCAGTTATATTTTCCTAATAAGTTTATGAATAATTTTAATAGTAATCTGTCTGGATTGTTAGTTCATGTTACTGATACTGACTTGTACCTAATGCAGCAATAGCAGTCTTGGTGCATGGTCTTTTCTGGGGATTAATGAAAATTTGAAAGGATGTGATTGCTCATAGTGAAACCAAAGGCCACCAGCCATAACCTGGTTACATAGCCCCAAGCAATGGGTACAGGTTGAACCTCTTTAGTCCAGCACCCTTGGTACCTGACCAATGCCGAACAAGGGAATTAGCCAGACCACGGGAGGTCAATACTGTCTAGCATTATTACCGGCACTTCTATTGCTTCCTGGGCTCTTAGAGGACATTTAGGAGTAAATTATAGGTAAATAACAGCGTAGAACACTGAAAGCCAGGACTGGTGGCTGTAACCTACATTTCCGGGACCACAGGAAACTTGGCCACACCCATGGTAAGTGGTCATCCAGCTAATTAAAATTATGGTGGAGTAGGGGTGTTGCCAGAAGAGAGTGACGGACTAGAGAGGTTCAGCCTGTAGCACTGAACTCATGGCTTTCATTTATGGCTTAAGAGGTCAACAGTAAGGCAAGTGGGTTATTTTATTGGGTGATGTGATTCCACTTGGTATCTTTAAGACACTAATGACAAGTGAAAGCACATTAGCAAGGCAGTATATAATGTCATGTATTGCTTTTGCATTTGCCCTTTTTATTCAGCGTAATAGGTATGCTGTTAATTTTTTTGTTCAGGGATTTTTTTTTCTTTCAGATATATTTTGGAAAGTAGAAACTCATTCCATTTTCAGCTGAGATTTTATGCTTCTCTAGTTAGTCACAAATATATATTTTTAGAATGGCAAACACTCTTAAAAATTAGATAGGTATTGCTCCTGGCAAAGGTCTGCCTTTCAAGCCCAAAATCCAAATGTCTAGGTGGAGAGTGAAGCTGGCTTCTTTAGCAAATAGAACAGCATTTTGACCTTCTAGCTGTGTAATATTGCCAATGATTTGCAAGCCAGTTATTTCTGTATGGCAGGTTTTACTGCTTCATGTAATGATTCGATTTGAGACAACAATTCCGTATATATGCCATCGGTAGTACTGATGGGAATATTGATTTAAAAGAACTACTGGAAAAGCCATAACAAAATTAACATGCACTCTCCGTGCGTTTGCCTTTTATCCATTTGAAGGCGATAGTCCATTCAGGCATCATTGGATTATCATTCTGGCTGTGAGGAATTGCCTGATCCTTTCAGCGATCTTTTCTTTTGTACGGTGGGGAATAGAGAGGTGTTGATGCTGCATTGCCCACAGATACGGCAGTGTGGCTTGCTGATGTAATAAACTCAAGTACAGAATATAAAAGCTGCAGGTTAGAATATCGCATGCTCTCTTTCCATTTTCCTTAATTTGCATGCAGAATCCAGCATGTATTGCAGGAGTCCACAGGGGATACCGAATAGCTAACCTGTGTTACTCTCTGCAACAGCCTGCTATGATGGTTCTTTTCCTTAGGGTGAAGGTTGCATGAAGCGAGATAAAGGACGAATGTTTATAAAAAGTGTTGTTTGTAAAAGTAACCTCTCCCCACCCCTCTTCTCCACCACCGCCACAAAACTTTTTTTAATGCTTTTACGTTTCTTTTCTTCACGACCAATGTTTCGCCCCCTTTTCCTTCCCCACCTCAATGCAATATAGTTGATATACGTCTCTAGATTTCTTTCGTTAAACTCTAACTTGAGTTCATTTTGTTATGTGGTGACAACAGTTATGGATGACGCTCCCCCTGGCACACAGGAGTACATTATGTTACGGCAAGATTCCATCCAATCTGCGGAATTAAAGAAAAAAGAGTCCCCTTTTCGTGCTAAGTGTCACGAAATCTTCTGCTGCCCACTGAAGCAGGTGCACCTCAAAGAGAACACAGAGCCGGAAGGTTTGTGCACTACGGATCCATGTTTTGTTTGTTATGATTACCTTTATTATTAATGTACGTGTCCCTCTAGCGTGCTGTGTGTTTTTTTTCCCAGCCTGTGTCAATATAATGCAGCTGACACAGGAAGCGTTATGCGCTTCATGTCCCCCTTTGCTTGCCTGTTAATGTCTGATACGGTCTATCGTGGGACACTGTATAACATCAGCCATATACAGTATTATAGACAAGAAGTAAGATGATGCTGCTTTTCTCAAATAAAGTTTACTTCAGCTCTCATCATTACACTGCCCTTTTTTGGCTGCCAAAAGTTTGCTTGCTACTCAAAACAGCATTGATCCCGAGTCAGTTTCTCGCCCCCACATTTCCAAAGCTGCACACTGCTGAAACTAATAGCACTCTGAACCAGATTCCTCTAGTCCCGAGTCCTTCCACGCCATAAGGCTTCTGCGTATTGCTGCAGGAATGCTCATACCAGCTGTATTTCAGTGAAGCAGAATAAAACATTGTATGTACTGCACGCCCAGTTGCATTTTGAGAAATGCATGCATAGAGGAAATTGAGTCAAATGTTTTCCTTTTCAGATAAAGTAAAGGTATGGCCGAATCTACTTGTTGATCACTAATGTAAAACGATGAATAAGTTATTTGTCTCTTTGATATGCTTCAGGAGAATGTAAGACGAAGCTATCTTTTAAAGATGTACTTATTCTCAATTATATTTAACGTTTTCCTCTTGTTGTTCTGTATGTGTTTTTCATTAATGCCGCCTACCTGGTAAGCCTCCTACTTTTTGTATAAGCTTCGGTATATAGAACTAACTGTCATTATGAATAGTGTCACTCCTACTTGACATCATATTTCAAGATGAAATACTTAGGGTTGGGTCCTGTTTTGGTTGAGTTTCACAAACAATGTAAAAACAAACAGATCTGAGCCCTCAGTCAAATCTGATGTGTTATCCTGTATTGAATGACAGCCACTGCTGGGGCAATTGTTGATCTGCAATGAATAGCAACCAAACATTACACTCAGCCGTATATCCTGCTAACATTTATTGCAGGAATAATGTTTGCACTGGTGTTAGAAGAACACTTAGCTCCTTCATTAAGTGCTGTTCTACCAGGAGCGACTGTCTTACAAAAGATGCATCGCAGGCCTTTCAAAAATGTACTACATGAAACAAAAACTGACGTAAAGGCGGGAGAGATTATTTCTCTCAGGCTGTGACTGTCTAAACATCTGATTTAGAACTACTGAATTCAGTTCTCCATTGAAACCAGTGTTACATTTCTTCTTTGTCCATACTCAAATCTCCTGCTGAGAATTTTGAGAGTTTAGAAGGTGAAAGGATCTGGCTACTTGACTGAAATTTCTAGAGGGAACTTGAGCTCCTGGGAGTAATTGGTTCACAGTTGTGAGCGTTTGTAGTGAGTAAATCAATAGTTTACACGCTGAGAGAGAGGAAGAGAGAAAACATGAGGATGGCAGTGGTCTGCCTGGAGGACTGTCTGCTACCAGGGGCTGAGCTCTATGGAACCCTCATGTCAGTAGAGATCAAGGCACTCCACACCTGCCAAAGGAGATATGTAGTTTCAGGTGAGATGTGAAGACCCAAAGAGTGAAAATTGTGTTTTGTTTTTGACTGAAAGTGAACATTTGTTAGTACCAAGTTCTCCACCATTGGAGATATTACTTCTCTCTTAAAACACCTGTGCTAGTCCTTTTCTACAGCATATGGTATCATTAGATTATTCTTCTTGAAAAAGTGAAGTATGAAAAGAGAAAAACTTGTCATCTTCTGTTGCATTATAAATGGATTAATGTCATTTTTTATTCCTTCTTGCTCTGAGTTCTGCGTTCAGAATTATCATCCAAGGTACAACCGTATTGGCTAGCCCACGACCATGAGGCTCTGGGTAACACATCCATGGATTTTGGGGAGGTCATGTCTGTTTTTATGTGGCTTTCATGTTTTTTATGAAAAATATATCCTGGATCAGTGTGTAGAATACATTTTCAAGATTTCTCTTGGTCTCTTCTGCCTTGAGAATAGCCCAGGGCAACACTTGTAGAATGTAATTTCTCTTTACAAGCTATGAATTGGCTGGCACTTAGAGCCATTTCAGGGCTCATTATGTCATCATCAGTGCTTTCTTGGCATAGAGCTGAAGAACCATGAGCATAAAGTGATGAAGTTGTGTTCTTGGTGCCATCTTAGAATAGAGTAAGTTGAGCATCTGAAGCAAACTTTAGCCCAAGTAACACAGGTCCTACCGTTAGCATGTCAGATCTGCTCTCAGGTTGTCTGAAAATAAAGAATTACACATACTGAGCTGTAAATAATGTACATTTTCATAAAGGCACTGGAAAATTCCATTGATTTGTTAGCGTGAGGGGCTTCACAGAGCAGAGACATCATAATCTATGCAGTAGATTCTATGGGATGATAATATTGTAGTCTTTAAAGGGAAATTCAGATATGGAATTAACTAAATCACTACTGAAAAATCTCTCTAACTGGAAAGTCAGACAGTGAGTTGCATATGAAACGCTGCATGGATTTGAAAGACTCTGAAAAGGATATAAGATGTACTTACATTTTTGTTTAACGATTGCCAAGGGATTGTCTAGAAAGTCATTACTCTTGCTCTCCATTTCTTCTCCCCACTTTGTACCTCATTCTTGGACCAGTATTTGGAATTAGTCAACCAACTTATGCCTTAGATTATTGGCTTAATGATTTGGTATTTGAGCTGGTTTTCTCACCACCTCTGCAGATGGTCACAATGGGGTTCAGCATGCCAGGCAAAAGACAATTGCAGGCAAGAGGCAGGAGAGTTGAACAGGTAAGGAATATCTGTGGCTCCTTGCTGAAACTACAAGCTTGTCTATTCTATGGGGAAGATGGACCCATTCAGGGTCGATCTTCCGGAGTTCAATTTTATGCGTCTGGGTACAGACACACAAAATCGATCTATCTGGGATCAGCAGTAGACCACTGAACTCCTTTTTATTGCAAGGCGTAAAGGAGGTCAACCTCCCTCTGTGTGGCTGGCCAGACAAGCTGATTGGAGAAAAGTTGATTGTGTAGCTGGAATTGTGTATCTGCAATTGACTTACCTGTCTAATATAGCCCAAGCCAATATCAACTATATTGAATTCCCTTCAGGCAGTTTTGCCACTGATCTTGGATCCTCTCCTCAGATAAATCCAGGTGTAACATATAATTGATCCCAGTTTCCTTCCTATACACTAGATGCTGTCTTTAAAGAGCTGATTCTCAGCTGAGACCTAACTACTAGTGTCTGTTGAAAAATAAAAGCTCATACCCCCTCTTCAAAGTAAAAGATGTACTTTCCTATTCCCAGGGAAAATCAATGTCCCTTTTCTGCCCCGACGGATCAGAACACAAAACATTCCACAGAGTTACCTGTATCCCTATCTCTTTCCCCTGCCTCTTCCAACCACTGTGAAACTAGAGTTTTGCTTAGAGCTCACGTCAGGTGCAAGTGAGTTGCAGCCTTTCTAGATAGTTTTGAAGAGTCCCTGTCTTTTTATCGAAGGCTTTAAATGCCATTTGATTGACAGACAAAGTTTGTTGCTTTAAAACTTCACCTAACTCAGTTGCTTATGTGTCTTTGGATGCTACAACCATCAACTTGTGACATCAGTAGTGAGTCAGCAGGCAGGTGAGGCTTGTGGTGTCATGTGAGAATTGATCAGAAAAGAAGAACACCCTCTACTTCTGGAAGTATGCTGTGATTTGAGTTTGCAACACCATTAAGCTAACAGACACAAGAAAGACCTAGATCTAGAGGTCCTGGGCAGTGTTCCCTCTATTTTTTTTCCATCCTGAGGTGGAATAAGTGTTATGTGCACCAAGATGTGTTTATGTGTCGACCAAGAGAAACATGCGGCCCACTTTGGGCAGTCTGCTGAACACCTGAGCAGCACCCAGATTTCTTCCGGCTGGTCACCCAAGCCAGTAATGTCCCTATATGAGTCTGTGTGGGAGGTCAGAAAGCTTCAGCACCCCTAAAGGATGGCTGTGGGGTGGGAGGCTCAGGGCTGAGGGAGTCCTGGATTGAGAGGGGACACAGCCCCTTACACATGCCTGGTCATTCAGGCCGTGTCTACACTAGCTTTTCTGTCCCACAAAAGCTCACCTAATAAACTATTTTGCTAGTCTTTAAAGTGCTACTTGACTGCTTTTTGTTTTGATAGTGTATAGACTAGCATGGCTTCCTCTCTGTTACTATAAAATAGCAGTCGTGTGGCACTTTAAAACTAACAAAATGATTTATTCAGTGATGAGCTTTTGTGGTTCAGACTCACTTGAACAGACAGACACATTCTCTAAAACATGTAGTAGATTGGGCCAGCAGCAAAATCTAGGTGCAAACCCAACCTTCCCAGAACTCAGATTGTGTGGGTTTTTGTGAATTCTTCTATGCTATTATCAAGCAATGGCGAAATACAGAGCAATTTGGTAGCTTCAATCAAACCAGGAATATGCAGGTAACATCGGAAAGGCCATCTGAGGTTCCTCTTTCAACTATTTGTTCTCTTAAATAGCTCAATGTAAGCTGATGTTATCTTTACAAAACATGGTCACATAAGGAGTCTGCTTCTGGAAAACTAATTTCGGTTGTGTTGTGCATTCAGGGCAGAAGCTATAATGAGAGATTAAAAAAAAAAAAACACCATTGGTTAGTCACAGCCCTGTCAACATGAGTTTTGGCCTCTTGCCCACAGTTCTGTTTTCATGTGATTTCCCCATGCCCCCCCCCCCTTAACATTCAGCCTCCCTGAAGGCATACATAACCTTTTTACATGAAAAAGCAGACAAGCCAGGCAAAGTCTGGACTGGAAGAAAAAAAAAAATCAGTGATAGCAGCTCATAATGAGGGCTGGCAGCTCTCGTCAGCCAACAGGAGACTGATTAGGTAGAAAAAGTTAAGGAAATGAACATACAACAAGCGCTCTCCATGCTAGCCCTTGGTACAGGGTGAGTTCCATTGTGCCTAGAAATAGAATGACTGACCCCACAACTGTTGTCATGGTGGCAGGGGAAGAGGAAGTTAGGACATTTGGACAACTTGTGACACGGACAGGCTGTTTGTCACCACAGCCAATTTTTGTTACACGCAGTGTCTCTCTGGAAGCTCCCAGTGCTGTGTGACTATTCATGGTCCTGGTAAGTTTGTAATTAAAGCTGCCAGCTTTCTTCTCAGACAAATCTGTCCTGTTAATATTGCTCTCCTGGTTTAAGTGTATTCATACCCATATATCTTAGTGGAGAATAAGGAAGGGGAAAGAGGGAGGGACAGATGTTTTGGAGATTGTGGAATGTTTTGGCAGCCTTTAAACTAGCAGCTACATAAAGCTATAAAAGCCATGAAAACAGTTCCTCAATAACTGGCTGTGTTCGCTCTGGTTTAATAATGGAGATGGGCCCAAGCTGCAAAATGTGGATTGGGCCCAGATCTCCTCAGTCACCCCAAAACTGTTTGGATGTAGGGTTTGATTCCTCCCAGTGCAGGAGCCCAGCTGTGGAGTGTGGACCCTCAGCTGAAGGACGTTCAGCATTGGGGGTTTGGTTCCAGCCCCTTTCTCAAAAATAAGCACAATTCATAAACTCCCTGGACAATTTAGAGGTTTAAAAAGACATGAATGAAAGGCGGTGGAGGCAGGCAGCTTTACTAAAACTCTCGTAGGCAGATTGAACTGAGTGCTGGTTGCAGCAGCTAAGTGGTCTGTGCTGCAGATTCAGCTTGTGAGCTGGTGTACAGTGTTTCCCCCATTATCTCTGTCAGGGGGCCAGACCACGAAATGTTGCTTAAATCCCTTCAAGGAGCAATTGGTGCTGGTTTCTTTGGTCATAGCTTTTCCCCACTTCCTAGGATAGGGGATGTTCCAGCTGCTGTTGGTGTTTGTTTGGTTTCCCAATTTCAATCTTGCTTTGCACGCTCACACAGTTGATGAGGAAGCATAGCCCAACGGTTAGGGCATCCACCTAAGAGCTGGTAGAGTTTCAAGTCCCTGCTCTGCCACAGACTTCCTGTGTGACCTTGAGTGAGTCACTTAGCTTCTGTGTACCTCAGTTTTCCATCTGTATAATGGGGATAATAGCACTTCCCTGCCTCACTGGAATATTGTGAGGCTAAAAGTATCAAAACTGTGCCGTGCTCAGATACGGCATCGACGTGGTCCCTACATGTACCTTCCATAGATAAGAGTATGATCTAAAAGTGCTGGCACAAACTAGAAGGGCTGACACAGTGAAACCTACAGCTGATAATGGCTTTTTTTCTTGCACAGAAATACTCGACTGATTAAATTACCGTCTCTAACCTTATATTTCAGAGGTTTTGTGTGTGTGTGTGTGTGTGTGTGTGTGTGTGTCATTCATATTAGTACTGAGAATTTTTAAAAAGAAAACAAAACCGCAAAGCAAGAACAGCACCAGCAGCTCAGTCCTGCTAGGTGCTCAACTCCTCTTCCCTGAACAAGGTTCTTAAACGTGATTAATGTGACACAGAGGGATGCTCCCACGTGGCTCGGGGATGCATGAGCTCTTAACTGAATGCCTATGAAAACAGCCTGGGCCAGGCTCTGATCCCAGGGCAAACCCAGAGAAACTCAGCTGAAGTCAGGAGAGTTGCTCATTACATTTTCCCCAGCTATTTCCTATAAATAAGATCACAATTTCCCTGAGTCCTTTGGAGGTATATTTCATGGCCTCATTACCTCAGTACAGGTTGTACCTCTGTGATCCAGCACCCTCTAGATCTGAACCCATGAATTTGCTAGACAGGGGAGGTCAGTTCTGGCTCCTCTGCTGCTGCTGTCTGTGTGGAGTCCACTCCTGGGGCAGCTGACTGACTCAACTAAACAGGCTTCTTGGGAAAAGAAGCAGGGTGGCTGCAGAGCCCTACTGCCAATGGGCTCCACTTCCTGCTCCCACAGCAGACTGCAGGGCTCCGCCTCCCCTTTCCACTGCAGGCCTCAGGGATGGTGCCCCCAGCTGCAGGAGCCTGCAGCCACCCTGCCTCTTTCCTTAAGCATCCCCATTTCTGCTCCTCCACCTTTCCCATGCTGAGCTTGAATTGTTTGCCTCGCTCTCAGGAGGCAGGGGACTTGCTGAGCGTGGACCCGGCTTTTCCCCAGGAGTGCTCTCACCAACAGAGATGCTGGAGCACAGATTGCCAAGTGACAGAAGCCCAGACTATAGAAGGTTGCTGTACCTCACAAACTTTAATGTACCCATTGCTATGCGGTATGTGAGATGTTGGGGTTATTGATGGGAACTAAAGCATAGGGAGATCAAGTTATCTAGCCAGACCCAGGAAGAGGAGGGATTTGAATCCACATTCCCCCAAATCCTAGATTAATGCCTTAACCACTGGACCATCCTTCTGCTGACGTTTTGTAAGATGTTAACAACTCACCAGGAAAAAAATGACATCTGTGGGGCACACAGTGCTGTTTCCCTGTGCCTGGTTGTCTGCCTCTCTGAACAGTATGTGGCTTAACATGTTTTAGGGTGTGAAATATCAAACTACAGGTTGAACCTCTGTAGTCCAGCATCTTAGGGACCTGAGCCAATTCAAACTAGAAAATGTGCTGAACCACTGGAGGTCAATATTGTCTCTCAGCATTACCAACAATTTCACTGCTTACTGGGCTCTTAGAAAACACTTAAGTGTCAATTAAAGCTAAATAACAGCACCGAGCACTGAGGGCCGGGACTGGTGGCTGTTAACAAACTTTATGGGACTGCAGATAACTTGGCCACACGCATGATAATTGATCATCCAGCTAACTGAAGTCATGCCGGACCATGGGTGTTATCAGAGTGGATTGTGCCGGACTAGAGCGGTTCAACCTGTAAATCTTTCATTACAGCAGTATCTGGGAACTAGCCATGTTTAACGTGGGAGTGGGGATGAGATAGGGAACGAGCTGGTTGTATTGCTGGCACAACAATTTTCACGTCCCTTAAGAACATTGGTAACTCTGTGTGAGGTTATAGGTCTGTTACAGGAGTGGGTGGGTGACGCTGAAATGCACAGGAGGTCAGAGTGGATCACGATGGTCGCTTCTGGCCTTAGAGACTATGAAGCTCTAAAATATTCCCAACAACAAGCACTCTGGACCAGCGGGAGGAAAGCCATTTAAGATGTTGTGGTCAGGTCTCTCTGCACATTTCAGTGCCTGGATCTACACTCCTCATACATGACAGCTGGGATCTGCAAGGTCACTTGGGAACTGCATTTGCTCAGCTTTTCAGAGGCTCCAAGTGCCCCGTTAATGGGATGGGCTGTATGTACTTTGCTAACTGCTGCTGGCTGACAGCTCTGTCACCATATTGCTCTCTGTCTAAACAATCAGCTTTGTGCAGTGTTATCAGCTCAGAATGGAACCCTGCTAGTTTCCAGCAGCTGAGACATGACCTATAAAGCATGGGAAATTGTTTTTAACTGGAAAAAATCTCTCTCATTCTTACTTTCAACAGTGAGAAACTTCTTTTTTCTGAGTTAGATCTCTGCTATAAGGCTCCAACAAGTCAAGGCACGAGATAAATCACAGCCATCTCCTATGGGTTGCCTCCTGGTGTGCCTCTAACACCCTCCTTGCTCTCTGGGACTCCCCACCACCCTGGGCTAGATCCTCTGATCTTCCCCAGACTCGGTACAACATCAGGGTAACCACCCCCTCTTCAGAGCAACAGAGGCAATGCACCAGTTCAGCTCTGGGAGGAATCAGCTCTCATGTCTCAGCACCCAGGAATGAACCCCCCACACGCCCCAAACACACACAAAGGGCATCCATCACGTCATTTAAAAATTTTACACAGAGAAAACCCCTTATCAATGAGAGAGAAAGAGATAGACAGGTTGCTCCACACCTGCGCGCGCACACGGTAAGAGTGATTTACACTGAGCTTGGTAGTAAACACGTGTTTTTATTAAGCATTAAAAATAGGATTTCAGTGGTTGCAAGTGAAAACCAGTCGAAACAAGTTACTACATTAACATGACCAAAAACCACTTAGGTAATTCTAACCCAATAAGAAACTTGTTACATGCAAATTTTACCCTAAGCAGTAGTTCTAAATATCTCTTTCACAAGTGAAGCAGCCTTCTAAATAGGGCCCAATCCTTCCCCCGGACGGTCTTATTTGGTCTTAGTAGGCATCTTGGGTGGTACGGGGAGGTGTCTCCTAGTGCCTGGCAACTGCCCCTATTGTTTGGCTGCCCCCTTCCTTAAATCCCTTTGCCAAAGACAGGGCTTCTTTGTGTTAAACTTTTCCCACCTTGAGTGGAAAAGTACTAGATCCAAAATGGATTCCAGCATCAGGAAGCCTGGCCGCGTGTCTTTCTAGGACCAACCACCATTTAGGCTTACAGAACAAGCAAGGCTATTCACAAATCTTTGTTTAGCAAGCCAGCCAGATTCCGGGGCCTCAATAGTGGGCCGTATTAGCACGTTAAAAATTATAAACAGCTTCACACTTCATATTTCTAACTTCACACACAAAGAATGACACATGCACAAAAATAGGGTATACAGATTCAGCAGACTGTAACTGTAAAATTGGTATGTTTTTGCATCAAGCATCTTGGAGTTATACATATTCATAAGCCAGTTTTCATAAAGCACATTGGGGACTGTGACAGCAAGAAATCCAAGGAACAAAGTAGCTTTGGCAGAATCTTCGCACAATAGAACCGGACATCATGCTGTCTCTCATGGACCACCAATTATGGTTCTCCCGCTGGCCTGCTTTTACCAGGGCTATCCTGAGGTGGGGTCAGAGGTCTCTGGCAACCCTCCCCAACAGTGCCAAAGGTGCAGGGCTTGAGGCAACCCACCCAGGGCTCAGGTCCCACTCTGTCCCCATCCTGCCCCATTACCTGCTCCACCAGGGAACAGAGTCCAGGGATTACTTGGGGCAGAGGGCCAGCCATGGAGCAGGGAGCAGGGCTTGCCTGCCCTCCTGCTCCCACCACACGGTAGGGGTGTCAGGGGTTACCTGTGTAATATATTTGGACAGTTCACACTCGTAGGCATTTTAGCGAGCAAAAATGTGTAATGATATTAGCAGCCTTATGGTCTTTCTCAAAAGAGGGTGTATTTTAATTCCCCAGCCCCTGGTATTGCCAGATAATGGCTGCTTTACATACGCTTCTTCCCTCTGTATTCAGTTCACAGACAGTTCTTTTAGCTTCTCTGTCCTTTGTTGCTGTGTGGTGTTGTCTTGGAATAACGATTCGTTGCAGAGCCACGGCCATACACTTTGCACATCTGAAGGAGAATGTTTTGAGCAAATGATTCACGTTGACAGCCCTCTTACTCCTCTCATCTTTTAGAAACGGTTTCGGCTGCCAACAGCCCCCTTTCAATGGAGGAAAGTGCTCTGGTCTGCTTCATTGCTCCATCCTTCCATAATCCTCCTGCGAAGGTGTCAGTCTTGGCTCTTAATGCCCGTGGCTTTAAAACCAGAGAGGAAATTCTTTATGAATAATGAACATTCTTCTTTGTATCCTATTCAGCGACATGACCAAATACCATCAATACATAGCCTTTGAATAAGCAATAGCTTCTTTAGTGTTAATATGTAAATATCGCCCTTTGTGTTAAGAGCTCACCATGAGATTCTGTGTGGGGATAGCTTGGAAGATAAGGGGTTGTTTGATGACTCACCAGTTTGTTATAAATTCATTGTATTTAATAGCTCATATGTTTCTGAGGCTTTTCCTTTCAAAGGCTTTCAGACATCTGTATTAAAATTATAGCATGGAGAGATTCATCAGAGAATTCAACTATTTAACTTTTGAAGTCACCTAACAAAGAAGAGGAGAGTATCTGGAATGTGTTTACAAGGAAGCTAGAACAAGTGTAGTGTTAACAAGGAAGCCATGGGAGGTGTATTGTTCGTCAGCTAACAGAACAGGTAAAAGGGGTCAACCAAAATAATCACTCTCCTAGTACATGGAGTGAGGAAGCTAATGATACTCAACAACAAAGAAGAGGTCAAAGAGAAACTCAAGACAGGCAGGTATGGCATACCTTGTGTGTGTACTAAGCAACATTTAATAACTCTGAAAGGATTCAAATTAAGTGCTGCCCCATGTTATCATGTGATCAAGGTACATTCCATATGCATCATACATTCTGGATAGAGAGCGAAAATTCTGCTTCGGACAACCTCGCAAGCTCTGGAGAGGTCACATTACTGGTGGAGAGTCTAAGGTGAATTCTAGCTGAGCCAGCTGTCATTTCTCCAGAAGAGTCTCCTCTATAGAAGCAATAGGTTTCCACACTGCAGTAGGTGCCTATAACCGCTGCATGCCCAGGCATAACATGATCCTGAGAAAGGAAGGAGTCATGACTTTGCCCTCCCCTCAATCACAGAGGCTCTGGGAGGGAACAGAGACTGTTCTCCCTCAGGGGATTCTGTCCAGTCCTGGGACATGAGGCGCCCAAGCTGTAATCTGGTCCATAGATGGTAAATGCAAGTTTCATCTGTCCTAGGATACATCCTGTTACCTGAAAAAACATAGAGCCAAGACTACAGTTAACAAGAGAGAGTTACTGTATCTCTTCATTCATTTGGATATCATCTAATGTTGTTTAGATACTCACCATGTTTAACATGCAATCTCATAACCCCTGATTAATGGCCTAATTCCATGGTGTCTGAGGGCAGGTCTATACTAAAACTTACACTCAATTGTAGATTCACAGTTCTGGCTACAGCAATTGCGTTGCTAGAATCAACTTATCTGCTGCAATCGACTTACCTGGTCATCTTCGCAGAGGAAGGTCGATGGGAGAAACTCTCCTGTCAACCTCCCTTACTCCTCACAATATCGAGGAGTCCGGGGGTCAACTGCCGGTCCCAGACACTTCAGTTCTGTGCAGCTTTACCAGGCACACAAAATGGAACCCTGGAAGATCGACCACGACTGGGTCAATCTTCCGCATAGTATAACTGAGACTGGAAATCAGACATAAAGTCATGGCAGTGAGAGTAGTTAACCACAGGAACAATTTATCGGGGGGCTGAGGCAGATTCTCCATCACTGACAAGATTAAAATGATGATTGGCTGTTTTTCTAAAAGATCTGCCCCTGGAATTATTTTGGGGAAGTTCTATGGCAGGCTTCCTGCTTGGATGTACTTAAACATAGGTTGCCGTTAGTTTGTGTCTTTAGCATGTTGCTTATCAATTTGTTTCTCACCCTGCCTTTATCCAATGACTTATTTGTCAGATTCTGTGTTCCTTCCTATCTACCTTATTAGGATTCTACTTCCAAATTTTGAAGGATTCTTTTTGCCTATAAGAGCCTCTGTTTAAAAAGTGGCACTCTTTTGTTCTTCCTACTGTCTATACATTTACCTTTATTATGGGTAAATAGAAGGCATTTTAACCTTGCTGGATGGGGCAGCTGCCCCCAGGTCTGGCATTTCAGAGAGCCCAGAGCTCCTGCCAACACCTCTCATACTTTAGCAGTGGCAGCACCTGGAGCTACAGGCCCCTTTGAATTGCTTCAACAGCTGGAGCTCAGTGCACAGCCTGGTCAGCACTGAGAGACAAGCGCTCTACAACTTGCCCCTTCCACCGCTGGCCAGGTCCCCCTCTTGACTTGCCCCAGTGCCCATGGAGGTTCTCGGTGCTGCTGGTTACTGTGATGGGTTTTGATATTTCTCCCCTTGAAAGGACGTTAAATTTAATTACACTGTGGTCACCAGTACCCACTAGTTTAACTATACAGGATGCACTCGTCTAATTCAGCACCCTCGGGACCTGACCATTGCCAAACCAGAGAATTTGCCACACCACAGGAGATCTGTATTGTCTAGCAGCATTACCAACACTTCCACTGCTTACTGGGCTCTTTGAAAACATTTAGGAGTAAATTACAGCTAAATAACAGCACAGAACACTGAAAGCCAGGACTGGTGGCTGTAAACAAACTTATGGGACTGTGGGAAACTTGGCCACACCCAAGACAAGTGGTGGTCCATCTATCTAAAATCTTGCCAGATGAGAGAATGCCAGACTAAAGAGATGCACCCTGTAGTTGCATCCTGGGCCAGGTCCTGAGTGCCGTGTAGAAATAAATCAAGAATTCACTCTTCCAGCTGGGGTTCCAGGATCAGCTGCTCAAAGATGCAGTGATTAATAGCATCTGCGACTCTTATCTCTGCATCAAGCCCTGGGGTGAAATCTACCTAGACAATATGAGGCTAGTTGAATCCTTCCTATAGTGTCCAATATCTGATGCCCCAGAGGGAGTGAACAGAAGAGATAGTCAGGAAAGTGATGCCTCTCCTGACATCCATATCCAAGCTCTGACAAACAGAGGCTAGGAACATCATTTCTCCCTATCCTGGCTAAGAACCATTGATGGACCTAACCACCATGAATGTATCTAATTCTTTTTTGAACCCTGTTAAAGTCCTGATCTTCACAACCTCATGTGGCAAGAACAACAAGAAGTCCTGTGGCACCCTGTAGAGTAGCAGATATTTTGGAGCATAAGCTTTTGTGACTCATGCATCTGACGAAGCGGGTCTTTGCCCCCAAAAGCTTGTGCTCCAAAATATCTGCTACTCTGTAAGGTGCCACAGGACTTCTTGTTGCTTTCGAAGATAGAAACTAACACGGCTACCTCTCTGATACTTGTCATCTGGCAAGGAGTTCCACAGACCTACTGTGCGCTGTGTGAAGAAAAATTTCCTTTTGTTAGTTTTGAACCTGCTCCCCGTTATCCACCTGCTATCCGCTGCTGGATACTCTCTGATGAACACAAGCTAACTCCTGTCTGCCTGATTTTTCAGCTGCATTAAATAAGACCGGCACATTTATTTAGTGAAAGGGAAACCAGAGTATACACAAAACCTGTTTATACAGAGCAACAAGATGCTGGGTAGCTGATATCTTTTAGACTCAATCTGTTCACATTATGCGACAGTCAGTTATTTCTACGAAGACTTGCTGGTGTAGCTTTATAAAATTGTGCAGAGCAAAACAAGAGGGGCGAAGTTTACCTCTCACAGCAATATCAAAATCCAGTGGCCACTCACTGGATTTGTACAAGAATGACTAGAGCAGAATTTAACTCCAGGAGCTAGAGCTGAGGTAAATCAGAATAGCTCAAATGGTGTCCATAGTGAAGAGTGTTCAGCTGTACCAAGGTGCCGAATGATCTCAGCTGCATGGGGGTGGGTGCAATATGAAAAAAACTGAACAGAACAATAATAAATAGAAACAAAAAAGCCACCCTTGCTGGGCCTGGTTTATTAATGAAAGAAAATTCCTCTATACTATTATATGAGACACCAGCCTCACCATCTTTTCTGACTACTCATCCCTTGTGCTTACATGACCGCAGTACATATCTATTCTACAGGCTTGGCTATTCTTTAAATAAGTTCCTTTGCTCAGGAGTCTATCTGCCCCAAACCCTAATTCTGTCCATCCCTCCACTTTTTAGTTGCATGGCATTGTTAAGAAGCTGGCTGGGTCAGAGTCTCAACACTACACTCTTATCAGTCAGATCAATAGTTGATCACAGGGGAACGTTACTCATCTGCATAGTCACCAAAGTGGTAATTAATCTATCTGCAGTATCCCTGGAGGATGTATCCACTGATATGCAAATCTGTAGTTCCAGCAAATCAGGGCATGTCAAATAATGGTTTTTCCACTAAAGCCATCCAATTTTGGATCTCATGAATTGTGCTTTGCTTCTTACAGAGATGGAGCTCCAGAGTTAGAGAAGGTCCCAGTAACATGAATGGGAAAGGAGTCTGTGATTTCACTGAATTAGCACTCTTAAATATTCAGTCATTTTGAAAAAGTCACTAATAACGTGAGTCAAATTCATGACCACTGTCAGTTCCTCTTTTAAATCTAGCTTTCATGTCACCATCAATATGCTCTTTCTGGTTCTACAGTAGATGATGTCAAATATCATGACACTAAAATGAACTGTATTTATTAATTTTTATGTAAATTTAGTCATGCCACTGTGATTAGCAAATGAACTAAGCAAAAATTATTTGAGTGGATGGTTGAAGATTCTGTTTGCTGTGTAAGCGGCCTTCACTACGTGAGTACAATTGATATCCTATTCCAGAGTGGTGATGGATGTAGATCTTAATATAATTGGTGTGCCTCGAACGTTATTAGTATGTGTTAGAGTCAGACACTTGTTAGATTCATTTTAAATGTCTGAAACGTCTGTATTAACATACTGCAATGCATAGAACTGATTTCTAGTTTAAAGTGACAAGCAGCAATAAATTTGGACAGCTAGGTATTTAGAAAAAAGATTCTTCTCTAATGCATGGTTACAAAACTTAGTGAAGCTAATTACCAAGAACTTGATGATTGGG
Source organism: Carettochelys insculpta (assembly GCF_033958435.1). Taxonomy (NCBI): domain Eukaryota; kingdom Metazoa; phylum Chordata; order Testudines; family Carettochelyidae; genus Carettochelys; species Carettochelys insculpta. Next base: position 6,521,484 of record NC_134149.1, on the reverse strand, counting down.
AATGGAATCAGCATTAATACGCTGATGTTTTTGTTTCTGTATCCACAGTACTAAGACTGAATGAAAATTGTTCATTTAAAAGTTTAAAATGACATTTTAGAAAATATGTATATTTAAATATGAATATATGTTCAGTGGTCAATCAGTGCTGAATAGAAGAAAATGCACAGTGCCACACAGAAAGAGCTTTCATGCTACTGGTAGGTTTTGCACCAATGACAGCTTTCTTCTAATAGTTGTTGGACCGGGGCAAAAGATATTTGTTGAATATTTAGCTGTTGGAAACTCGGCACCTGGACATTTGACAAAGGGGGATTTATCTCATACTCTGTTTTCAGACTGAGACAAATAATTTTATAGTGAGTAACTTGATTCAACAAAGGGGTAGCTGTGTTAGTCCATAGCTTCACAAATAACAAGCAGTCCTGTAGCACTTTAGAATAACAAATTTATTAGGTCGTGAGCGTTCTTCATCTGAAGAAGTGGGTCTTACCCACAAAAGCTCATGACTTAATAAATGTGTTAGTCTCTCAGGTTCTATAGGACTGTTTGCTCAACAAATTTCTCCTCTTGTTCTGATCACGTGTGCCTTGTATGATTTCTACCAATCATTTGTCGAACCATGCTGTGATGATTTGTCATTAAAAGCTTGAGCACCTTTGGCTAATTATTATTGGACCTCTATGGGTGAGAGAGCATGTTTTCTGTTCTCTGATTGGATGAATAGATCATTTTTCTGGGGTGCAATATTCACATTCCCAAATTGAAAGAATGCTTCTTATCAGACAGCAAACATAGTTTTGAATAGTTTTCAGTGAATTTTCCTAGTAGTAAAATCATTTGCTAGAACTTCTTCAGAAATTGAACATAAAAAGGGGCATGGACACAGTCAAAATAAATTACTATTAAAACTCAAACGAATATTCATAGGTAATATATTGCAGAATGTTCCCAATTTGGTTCGTTATCTATGCAGTAATGCAAGACGCTCTTTTTCTGAAAAGGTGCTTTCTCTCAATTCTAGACATGCATAAAGAAGAAAATGGGCTTCCGAAATGTTTTTATTGAAAATGTTCTTGGTGATTAAAATACGGTGTTCACGTAAAAATGGGTCCTCTGCCATTGTGGTAGCCTCTGATTTATGTTGTAACATGCATAATACAACATAATACATCAAGTGGGCTTAAATTTTAAGTTATACTTTTGAAACATAACTCCTGAAGTTAGACATTAAAATCCCCTTTAGTGGCCTGTTTTATTGCCATATCTCCTGTTGACAGTGGGAATGGCTGACGAAAAGTAGGCCTGTGTGCTCTGTATCTTGTTGCAGTCAGCAACGGAAATTGGTCCAATAAAAGATGTTACCTCTCCCACCTTCTCTGTGTGGTTAAACAACCCTGGTTTGGCAACTTTTGCTTCCAGCAGCCATGGTTACTCTTAGCTAAGTGACCCCCAACATGTCCCCAGTTCCAATTTGCCTATAGCTGTCTTGCCCTGAAATGCCAAGGCCTCTTCTGGAACATTTAGAGAAGTCATAGGGTCACTTTGCTCCCGGAAGAGACAAAAACCACTGTAGTTCTGCACTTGAACTGGAGTTAATAGCCCAGTTCAAACACAGCACTGGGCTGGTTTAGATTAAATGTAAAATGTTTGCTAACAAAAGGAGAGGGAGTTTTTAGCGAGTTCAGGTGGTGTTCAACCTGAAGGCATGCTTTGTGACCTCTACGAAACGTAATGACATTGTGGCCGGTGAGGACCACTTTATGTTAACAAAGTCTCCTCCATTGCCATTGCTGTACATAAGACGTATGCCTGCTTGAGCCGAAAGACAACCGGCTTTACTGCCAAAATTTCACTGGCTTTTGGTATGTCAGCACTTTTAAAGTGTAGGAGGTCCTAAAGAAGTCCAACTGTGTGAGCAGAAACAGCAAAGGTTGCTCCATTGTTCAGACCTCAGGGAACAGCAGCATTAGTTTTTACAGCCCTGTCCTTTGTGGGATGCTGTAACAATGCACATTTACCCTGCTCTGGCAATGGGTTAGGAGACAGGAGAGCACTGATGAAATTGGGTACTCTTCCAGCAAAGCACTTCAGCTTGTGTTCTTCTTTAAGCATGCTACTGTAGGGCTTGCTCAAGCAGCACCTTAATTCCCACTTCCAAGATTTTTTTGAATAAAACTGGAGTTCCGAGCTGCGTGTTGAGCAGTCTCCAAGGAAAGAATGGCTTGCGCTGGGTGGAGAGGAGAGAGGGCATGTAAGAAGCTGCTGAAAAGGAAGAGCTTTGCTTGCGTTAATAGGAGCTTTGCCAGCAGATCTAGGGAAGTCATTATTCCCCTTTATTCGGGACTGGTGAGGCCATACCTGGAGTGTTGAATCCAGTTCTGGTCCCCCACTACAGAAAGGATGTGGATGCATTGGAGAGAGTCCCGAAGTATATTTTAGGGCAGCAGAAATTTTTAGGGGGCTGGAGCACATGACTTTTGAGGAGAGGCTGAAGGATTTGGGGCTTATTTAGTCTACAGAAGAGAAGAGTTAGGCGAGGGATTTGATAGCAGCCTTCACCTACCTGATGTGGGTTCCAAAGAAGATGGAGAGGGGCTGTTCTTAGTGGTGACAGATGACAATGGGGAACAATGGTCTCAAATTGCAGTAGGGCAGGTCTAGTTTGGATATCAGGAAAAAATTATTTCATGAGGAGGGTGGGGAAGCACTGGAATGTGTTACCTATGGAGGTGGTGGAATCTCCGTTCTTAGAGGACTTTAAGTCCCAGCTTGACAAGCCCTGGCTGGGATGATTTAGTTGGGATTGACCCTGCTTTCAGCAGGGCATTGGACTCTGTCACCTCCTGAGATCTCTTCTGCACCTATGATTCTGTGATTCTAGCTCAGTTTGTGGAATCAGCATCTGGAGGTGGAATGGAATGAAGGCATTGGCTGGAGGAAGCCTCTGGAGTGGTGCGGTAGAAGCTAGAGGTGGTAGGGTGTCTTGGATGGAACTGTGGATGGCATAGTGGGTGGGGATCAGATGGAGCAGCTCATCGCTTGGGGAAATGGTCAGCCCCAAGAGAGTATCAGGCCTGAGAACTAGAGAAGACCCAAGATTAGAAATGAATTGGTGGAATGGGAGGAATCCTTATGCTGACGGAAGATTTGGGAGACCTGCTGGGAGATGATCCTAAGAGGCCAGAGAGCTTCAAGTAGGAGCAGGAGGTTGGGCTGTGGGGAGTAGTGAGTCAGACTGAGGGGAAGCAGTGCCCATGAAAGCACTGAAAGATTGTATCCAGAACAGCCCCTTGGCATGATAGATTTAAACCATGAAATCAGTTCTTATTGAATCTAAAAGGGGCCATTTGAGATTCTGGGTCTGGGTAAGTGTTGGCTGAATTTAAATGATTCAGAAATGATGTTTGCGAGAATCCATTTAACTGCAAACGCCTTGTTGAGCTGGCAGTGTTTCTGCTCCTTTTCATTCACTGTTCACAAACATTTATGCAAATGGGTTCGTGTTCGTACACAAATCTGGAGAAAGGCTGTTCTCTTACAAATTAATGTGTGAATAAGAGAATGTGTAGGAGCAGGAGTAGTTGCTATCTGCTGTTCAGTATGGTTTTTTCTTTATTGTCTTACTTGAGAAAAAAATTGAGTCACAGAGGCAAAAACATTGTTACATGACTCACGTTACCAGTCATGCAGACAGCGAATGGCTGAAGTGAACAGTCATCAAATATGTTGGCTTTTGGCATGCTACATTGTGGATGCCTTGGAATGACAAATACATTCACAGAGATCATGATGGGTCAGCAGGTGATTTGTGAACAGAATCAAGGGCTAAATTGTCCAATGGTTTAGTCTGAACAAATAGTTTGAGTTATTCACTATTAGTTTCTTCACTTGAAGTACCTTACATGGAGCCACCTTCTTTATGGTGATAAAATTGCCAGAGAGGTACGACATACATTTGTCTGTCCAGGTTCATATTCAACTCCCATCATTCCATTGTGCAACCCAAAATATTGAAACTGAGGGTCACATCTTCCACTTGGGTACATTGTCACAACCCAGCTGATTTTAATGAACCTAAGACAATTTGCACCAGATAAGATCTGGCCTTTAGTTTGTATGATGAACTTTGCCAAACAAATACGCAAAAAGGTGTCACTTTGTTCTCTCCTGTCACACTCAAAATTCTGTGCACAGGGTCATCTGCATGAAATAATTACAGCAAAAATTATACCAAGGAGCACATTGGCACAATGTGACCTGTAATTTCTCACACTCAGTCTGTTGTGCATATAAGTCTGCATGCTCTGTCATTAGCATGTGCAAACCAGAGAATCTTCACATGAAGTAGCAAGTCAGATTCTCACAGGATGCAAATCAGTTGTCTGGAATGGAGCTACATTTATTTACACCAGCTGAGGATTTGTACTGCTCCTTGTACAGGGAGATTTCACCAGATTTATGTGCTAATGAGTGTGTAGAGAATTACATGAACAAGGGACCAAGTGTGCAAAATTATAGGCCATATTCTGACATGTTCCTGAGTATAATTCTTCCTTTTATCCAGCTGAATTTATACTGCCTAAACAGAATTTGTAAAGTGCCTTTTAAAAACAAAGCTTTCAAGTGGACACCCATTTTTTAAGATCAAACCTGATTAATTAAAAAAAATAGTCTATTGTCGACATTTAAAGTCAGCTTGTTTCCAGTAGAGCTATGTTGAAATGGATGCTTGCCCATGTTTTTCATTGCAAGTCCTTGGTAGTCATTTGTACATAAAATTGGAACTTGTTCAGCCAGGGTTCGTGGCAGTGATCCTTGCTGGCTTTATCTCAGCTCTACCTTTGGTGCTCTGTAATACAGCTGCTTAGAGTTCACTGTATGACTTTGAAAGGCTTTGCTGACTTGACTTTGTGTTACAGGACAATTCTAACTTTAGCTCCACTGCATTCAGGTGCCAAACTCTCAATCTTCATTCCTTGTTTCATGCCCAGAAATCTTTGTATGTATCCTTTGTTTCCTGAGTTCATCTATTTTCATCTTTTGAGGATGTCTCTAAATGAATCTATTTGTGCTTTAGGAAGCTCATCTTCTTTGTTTAGGCACTATGTAGGGCATCAGGCTTTTTGGCTGGTAGTAAGAATCTTTCAGCCTTGCAGGCTCCTGACATCTGTGGAGAACACTTACCATCAGAGAGACAGGAAACTTGTTATTTGTAAATCGTTTTGTTTGAAAAAGATACGTTGTTGAAATCTGAATTCATCTATCACGTGTCCCCAAAGAGTTCTCTTAGTGTAGGTAGTTGGCTAAAGATAAAAGACTTAATGCTGTCTTTATCTAAGATGGAATTGGAGGAAAGGTTCAATTTCTTATGTTCTTGGTACTCACTAAGGGAAGACACAAGTAGTCCAGATCTGCATTGTTCCCTGAAAGTCAAGTGATGATGATTGACAGCTTTGTGTATGTTTGCACTGCAGTAAAAAAGACCAACAACATCAGCCTGACTTGAGCTTAGGCTGCACAGCTAAAAATTGGTGTAGATATTTAGGCTCAAGGTGGAGTCCTGGTTAGAAAATCATACGCATCTCATCGAGCTGGAAGGGACCTCAGGAGGTCATCAAGTCCAGTCAGCTCCCCTCCCGGGAGGGCCAAGCACCATCTTTTTTTTTTGTTTGTTTGTAATCTATTTGCCCCAGATCCCTAAATGGCCCCCTCAAGGATTGAGCTCACAACCCTAGATTTACCAGGCCAATGCTCAAACCACCAAGCTATATGATGAAATGGGGAAGGGTCTGAGAGTTCAGGTTCCAGCCCAAACCCAGGCATCTACTTTGCAATATTCAGCTCCATGAGCCTACATGAGCTGACCTAAGCACTGAGACTCAGCACAACAGGTTGCTCATTGTACCATGGATGTAACCTTTGAGTATGGGAATTTCCAAGTGTTTGTCTGTTCTATATCCCATTGTTGTAATAAGAAGACTGGATTCTCAGATAGCATAAGCAGGCATTGCTTGAAGCTGTGAAGTAAATGGACTGACACTGATTTATATCACGTGAGGATCTAACCCCAATATTCCCCTTAACTCACCTGGTTACTAAATATTTCAAGTTGATTTTTCTCTCTGATGTTGCCAGCTGTGTCAGGAGTTATATTCCATTCCCTTAATTATAATTGTGATGATAGTCCATAAGGGAGCAAGTCATAATTTGTGGTGTGGGTTCATCTGTTACTCATAGAATGATTTCTACATACTCAATTAGAAAAAAAAAAAAGCGTGCTCACCAAAACCAGAGAGGAATCGACACGTACATCGCTGGGAGACCTCTACATCAGTGATGGCCCCAAAGAGCATCACTAATATGACCCATGAAACTGGTGCAGACAAAGGTAAAAAGTTTGTTATGAAAGGAATAATACCTCTGACTGAAAAGAGATTTTCACTGTACAATTGCATGAGTCAAAAATTAGCCATTTTGTTCTTCTTGAAATCAATATATCCATTCCAGGATGAAACCTTTTCTCTCTCTCTCCTTCGATTCTTTTTTCAGTAGCCCAGTCCCCTCACACCAGTTAGGTAACTAAGTTGTGCAAATAGTTCATGTAATAGCGCAAAGCCACCTGATTTTAGCTTGTGTCTGGAATGCACTGCTGTTCTCTCCCACCAAGTGAAATTAATGGGCAGCAGACTGAAAACAAGTGAAGTATTCACACAACACACAGTGAACCTGTGGAACTCTTCACCAAAGGATATTGTGAAGCCCAAGACTCTAACGGGGATAAATTCGTGGAGGTTTGGTCCATCAGTGGATAATAGCCAGGAAGGGCAGGGATGGTGTCCTTAGCCTCTGTTTGCCAGAAGCTGGGTGGATGGGTCTCTTGATGATTACCTGGTTGGTTCATCACCAACCAGGGCACCTGGCATTGGCCACTGTCAGCAGACCAAATATGGGGCTAGATGGGCCTATGGTCTGACTCAGTGTGGCCGTTCTTATGTTCTTACCCTGCCACATTCTCAAATGGTTCCTGGACATGGGATGATCTTTGCATGCAGCAGGACCTGCATTTCCAAACCTTTTCCCCACAAAAACAATTATTTATTCCCCTAATTACATCATGGACCCACCTATCCCTTTTCAACTTAACTTCTGTTTTATTTCACTGATGGCTGTCTAAGAGAACATCGGGCCTGCAAAGGACTTGACTCTGACTCCAACCATCAGAAGTGCTTATAAGGATGGTGGGAGGGGGAAATATGCATGTATCCCTCCGTAATGCAGGGAGATTCTACTACCTCCATAAGTCTGCCGTAATTTGTGGGGGAGTGTTTCTATCACATGGTAACAAGGCTTCCCTAGTTACTGATCGTCAGCCATCTCTTACCTCCTGCTTATTTCCCAGGCTGGCTGTAGCATACATAGGGATATTTTTCCTGTTCCTTTTGCAAAAGGGAGGAAAAACAAAAGGCTCTTCTCACCCCAAAAGACCATCAGCCTATCTTACAGGTTAGCCCCAACCTCTTCAAGAAGATAGATTGAGCAAGATAGGGGGGAGAAACATTCCCATGCTCTGGCACAGGAAGAGGGGAAGTTGCTGCCATAAGGGACACTGCGAGGTGGGAGAAGGTTAGGAACTCATAGAACCTCCATCTCCAAGTGCCCAAGGAAGGGAGGTTTGGCTGCTAATCCCTCTGCAGTTGGATACACTGAAATGTGGTGTGTTCATACAGCCTTCTTGGGGAAACCCTTTGACACCGCTCACCTTGTTGGACGGGGTGGCAGTGGAATACAGTGAAATGCAATACATGCATCCATGGATACGTCACAGAGCACTCCATCCATTAATTCATTCAGGAGCTAATATTAATGACTTGTTATTCCCTTTGAGTCCAGTGGCTATTCGCCAAGCCGCATCTTGTAGTGCATTGTATCTGAAAGACAACGTGAATCAAACACCAGGGGAGGCCCAAACTCAGACAGAGAACAGAAAATTCATCCATCATAGGCCCCTTTTTTTGCCATAACATTGAATTATCCTGGAATGTTCAACACTATTCAACAAGTCTGATGAAACGAGGAGGGTGGGTCAAAAGTTTGGCCATGTTTGGCTTTGGCTTATCAGTAGGGAGGATTTAGAGTAACAAATCAGAGTAGTAGAATTAATGGTGTTCAATTGAACGTAGAGAAATATACATCATTGTGAGGTTGCATAGTGATTGTACAAATCTCTGTGCTGAAGAGCATTTTTAGCCAATCAGATTTGCAAGCTGACTGTTGAGAATGCATTGTACGATTACACAAATTTTAGTCACACTCTCCAGTTAATCAAAGACGAGAACTTCAGTACATGAGCAATGGGGTAGGGCTTGGTATCATTTATAGTGCCAACAGGTGGAACCAAATGTGGGAACTCTCGTGCTTAATGCATGAGCCTCTACCACTTGAACTAAAAGCACAGTCGCTTCTCAGCTAAGGCTGTGGTGTAGCAGAGACTCTCCCTCTCTGTAAGGCTATATCTACACTGCAGTTTTTTTCAGATATAACTTATTTTGATGTTCCAATGTTGAAATAAGTTATTTCTGAAAAGAGCATTCCCACTGCAAGAGCATTTTGAAATTGTGCATTCACACTAGACAGCCCAATTTCAAAATAAGAGCAATGATGGGATGCCTCCTGAAGGGCAATTAAAACGTAATTACCTCTGCTTAGTACACTGAGTCAGGTTCAAAATTGAAAGTGTGAGGGGGGTCAGCAAAAGTCATTTGTTTTGATGGAGTTACTATTTCAAGTTAATGCCCTGTTGTTCCAAAATAACAAGCTTTGCAGTGTGGACGCAAAGTTTTTTTTTTCCCGGGCTCTTGGCGGGGGGCGGGGGGGAGAGAAAAGAGGGTTCCACAAAAAAATCCCAAAACAAAACAAACAAAAAACAGTGTAGACAAGCTGTGGGTAGTCTAAGTGCCACTACATGAGACATTGAACCATGCCTAATAGGTGTGTGCATTACAATGTGTATCTGTCGTAGCTGGGTAAACCAACTACCTATTAAACAAAGCAATGGGATACTGGTTATTTCTGCTGAGATTTGCCAAATATAGGGTCTGTCTACATTAGCCAAAAACTTTGAAATGGCCATGCAAATGGCCATTTCGAAGTTTACTAATGAAGCGCTGAAATACATCTTCAGCGCCTCATTAGCATGCAGGCGGCTGCGGCACTTCGAAATTGATGCGGCTTGCCGCCGCATGGCTCATCCAGACAGGGCTTCTTTTCGAAAGGACCCCAGCTACTTCGAAGTCCCCTTATTCCTATGAGCAGATAGGAATAAGGGAACTTCGAAGTAGCCGGGGTCCTTTTGAAAAGGAGCTCCATCTGGATGAGCCGCGCGGCGGCGAGCCGCGTCAATTTCAAAGTGCTGTGGCTGTCCGCGTGCTAATGAGACGCTGAATGTGTATTTCAGCGCTTCATTAGTAAACTTCGAAATGGCCATTTGCGTGGCCATTTTGAAGTTTTTGGCTAATGTAGACGTAGCCATAAACTCCCTAAAATGATCACTTAAATCCTGCCAGACCTGGCATACCACATGGATTGAAGAAACATAAATAAAATGCTACATCAAACTGGTTGCAAACTGAGAGCTGAAGAGAGAAAATAGAGACACCTACAGTTTGGCATGCAGTGGAAATACTACTAGAACAGAACCAGAGAATTCAGTCTTGGGACGTGCTGGCTTTGTTGTCACATAAAAATGTTTTGATTAATAGCTTGGAAAAGTAGTTTTTACAAATGGTCCTGAATTGAGAGTCAAGCAGATAATAAAAAACAATGTAAACTGGTACATGAAAAGGGTTGATTTGACTACCCGGTTTGTGGCTGGAACATAATAAGCCTTGTAGTAAAGTACTGCTTAGTAAGGGACTGAACAGAAAGATGGTGCAGCAAGATGACATCGGGCAGTTGGAGGAAGTTACTGGAGAAAACTTGCATCTTGACCAATGGAGTTGGAGGCAGGAAACGCTTGCGTGCTGCTCCTGCCAAAGGGAAAAATCAAAGGACTGAAAAGATTGTGGTTGCATCCCCAGGTGAAAGTCAGCAGGTGTGCAGCTCTGATAAGAGCTGGCTGAACTGCGGCAAAAGCCAGCAGGGAGCAATTGAAAGAGCTGGCCGGGACCCGGATTGCAATGGGACAGTACCTGTAAGAAATTTTGAGTTACTTTTATCCCTGGTTGTATGGTGGCTATGTGCCATAATGTAGCTGCAGCTGGCAAGAAGATGGTGGGATGCATGAAGTTACATTTTGATATGGATTGGATTTCAGTGCCTGGTTCAGGAGTGTCAAATACCCAGCCCTGAGACTATGGTCACCTTCTTTCAGGGAGCACGTTGATTATGAATGCTTTAGACCAGGGTTCTCAACCAGAGATCAAGACCAACCTAGGGAGTCATCACAACTACCCTGCCTTCCCTAGGATCCAAAAAAAGATGGTGTGGGGGCAGGGCAGAAGGAAGCATTGTTTTAAATGGTGAACTCTTTGTGAGAAGATCAATTTCCTTCATTCTTTTGGGCTAGGAAAGCTTCTACCGCTGTAGGGGGCGGGGTGAAGGGAAGAAACCAATAATACTGAAATGCAAGTTGTGGCTTCAGTCACAAACTGCCAGCATAGCACGAGCTATGTGAAAAGTTGACTAAGGGTCATAAATCTTTGGCGCAAGCCTGACAGCATCTTTGAGGGCATCTGGGTCCCAGTGGTTGTGTGCTGAACTCATACCAAACAGGCAGCTTCTCATTGGGGTAATGTTAAACAAGGTAAAAGAGACTCACTTCATTTGGAGACCGGGGCTCGTGTGTGAAGTATATTGAAAGCAAAAATTGAAAGCTCAAAAGCAAAGGTCACTTCCCACAAACAGCAAAACAAATTGCCAAGTTTGGTAGAACTGCACTGATATGTATATGAGTAGTTTTTAGAGTGACACGTGAAAAGGCCAGTGCTTGGGATAGTAGGAAATAAGAAGCAGTGTGCAGTGCTCAGAGCAGAGAGAAATGGAGACACATGTATGGTTTGTTGTTTGACCAAGCTCTGTTAATTGTAGCCTAATGAATAATCCCAGTGACTTCTGTGCTCAGGCCTTTTACATGTTAGTCTGTTACATCTCTATTTTCACTGTTGTCATTTAAGCGTGTATTTGTGCGGTAACTTCGATCACTTGGGGCGTTCTAATACATTTTTGGGCATTTTTAACCGAGCGGTGTCTGCTAAGTTTGGTTTCCATATTCTCGGTGGTTTACCGCAGGTGGGGACTAGGTTTCTGTGTCCTTTGCTTGGGCAGAGCAGCTGAATTTTTCAGCAACAGCCTGGGGTACCAGAAAGAGTCCTGTTTTCATTTCTCTTTCTAGTGTTAGCAATAATTAGCGGAAGTTTCACTGCAGGCTGGCAGTCTTTGGTAGGTGGCCCAGTTAGCACATTCAGCTGCGTGGGAGATGTATTGGCTAAGCCAAGTGGACACGCTTTTGCTCTTAACTAAGGCAAGGTCTACACTTTGTGGAAAAATCAGTTTAAGATCCGCACCTGCAGCTACATGAATTGCATAGCTGGAGTCGATGTATCCTAAATCAATATTTTCTGCCATCCCCACAACGGGAGGTCGACAGGAGAAATTCTTCCACTGACTTCGTGAGGAGTAGTAGGGTCAATGGTAGAGCCCTGATTGTTCGATTTAGTACAACCCCATTAGGTGCACTAAATCGATCCCTGGAAGACTGACCACCGTTGCATCGATCTTCTGGTAAGTTTAGATGTACCCTTAGGCAAAGTAGATTCTAAACTATGAGGTAGAGCAGAAGATGGCAGCATTGTGCGTGATGATTGTTGTTACTGGACATATTGCAGGAGCACCTACATCAGGGCTTCATCATACTAAGGTGTGTGCACTGGGATAACAGAAGATTGGCAGGTGTTCTGGGCAGGAACAATCTAATTTGATGGAACATTGGTGTCAGACACTGCTGCACTGTCAGACAAAAATAAAGCGACAAAAGGGTTAATAATATCAAATACACGTCTGTTAATCCTCATGCTGTTGGATGTGGACCAGTAACCCCGGAAAAAGTTGAGAGCATTGTAGGTGCCACTTCTCAGCTCTGAGCTTGGCTTCCCAAGGTGTTCCTCTCGCTGTCTCCCTGCAGTCTGTAGCCCTTGAAACATCCATGAAGGTACTTGAAAATTTTAAGCGGGTGTTTAAAAAAGGTTCCCTTGAGTGTCGTAAAATAAAATATCAAAGGGAAAAGAGACAGAGGTAGTGAGGAAGTGCTAGCCGCTAGGGAGGCTGCATGGTTCCTGCTTGACAGCATTATTAATTAAAAGGTAAAGTGATTACCAAGTATTTGTTAATTAAAAAGCTGTAGTTTCAGCAACTACTCAGCTCTTTCTCCTAGCGTAACCTAAAAGTGATTGAAAGTTAATGCCTAGCAGGTCGCACAGAGTGCCTGGGCAACGCTGACAGCTCTTGCAGAAACTCACCAATTCAATACACGAGGAGACGCTGGCACTTAAATCCCTCCCTAGCTAGGCGGTGGGGAAGGCTGGGCAGCAGTGGCTGTGCACGAAAGCAATGAGCTTGAGGAAATCACAGTGCTTCCAAGATCTCTTGGGGAGTGTGAGACAGGGCAGTTCCAGTTGCTGCCTAGGTGTCGGCCCAGCCGATGGCATGTAATGGTAGGTCATGGCTCTTCCTATTCCTCGTCCTTCCCTGCTCTCTTAGGGCTGCCCTCTCTGTTTCGCTGCCTGGTCCCTGCAGACATGGAACGAAAGAGCCAGGATTGTCTTTGTTTCTCATCCACAGTGCTGGCTAGGCCTGGAAAGGGCCTTCCTTAGCTGGGGCCCCATAGCTACTACCTTGGCCTCACCTCACTTGTATGTCTCCTGAGGACTCACCTTCAGTGGAGCGATTGCAGGAAGAAAGATGACTGGGCTGGTTGTCTATTCAGGTTTCTCGATTGCTTGTCTATTCAAAGGAGGGGGTTGCTGGAGTTGCAGAAGGGCTGAACAGGGAGCAAGGAGAAGTGAAGGGAGTGTACTGGATTTAAAACATGGTGAAAACCTGTACATCGTACAGGCCTAATTCACAGAGCATAAAGAAGCCCCAGATGGCTGTGAACTTAAAAAAAAATATTGGATAACAGCCTCTGACTCCCAGTGGTGATTCAACCTGTTCATCTTCTGAACCAAGAGAGCTCTGAGCCATGAGCGTAGCTGTTCCCTTCACTTCACACTCACTCAACAGACCGTCGAGACTTCACTGAGACATGCAGAGAATCTTCTTACAGATACAAGAGCCCAACTACTAAACAAGCCACTAGCAGAAGAACTAATGAGGACCATGGCAGCCATCACACAGATCACCTGGTTTTACAGGGTATTCCTCCTTGCCCTCCATCCCGTGTGGGGCATGCAGGCCCAGAGCTCTTTAAAACAGGTGAGTCCCTCTGGTTTGAGCGGAGAGAGCACATGGCTAAAGTAAGAAAAGCTCTGAGTAGCCTGGGGAAGTTCCATAACTCACGCAAAGGGCGGAGGGGGGAAAAAACCTCACTTTTTCTTTGCAAGTGGGTCCCTGCTTGGCTCTGGTGGAATGTTGTGTATACATTTGAATCTGCACATCCAAAAATGTGTCATCCAGGATATATACAGAGTGCAGGGGTCACAGCACAAGAGTTGGGCTAGATCGGTAGTTTTCAGCTGAAGATCTGTGGACCTCAGGAGATCTGCCAACTATTTAAGATTTCCAAAGGGGTCTGTACCAACATTCATTAAAAAAGGTTGAAAATCACTGATCTAGTTTGTGAATAAATGAGTTGAAGAAATTGGATTTTCCTCCTAACTGGCACTGAAATAGTGTGTTTAAATTTATGTACATAAACACACAGTAGAGGGAATAAGCAGAAACTGCCCATGTGTATTTTAAATATTACTTTGACTTGAAAGCTGAGTTTTCACTGGTGGTCTTTTGTGACCGGTGCAGAATTGATTGATATGGGAGAGGCGTGCTTCAAACAGAAAGCTCCCACTGGCCAAGAACCAGCCAATGGGATTGTGCTGGGGGCAGCATATGAAGCCTCTCTTCCCACACACCCCTCCAGGCTTGCAGCTATTGAAAAACAGGGCCTTGAAGCTGCTGTTCTGAGCGGTGAGCATGGGGCAGAACAGGCAGGGAGCCTGCCTGAGACTCTGTGCTAGGTCCGTAGGCTGTATCCAGTGACTCGGTGGGCCAGCATTTTGCCAGCCCTTTTACAGTGTGTCACAAAGGGTTTTATGGGCCACATTTAGGAGAAGATCCATTGGCACCAATGCACCAGGTCTGAGTTTAACCCTAGAGCTCCAAATACATAATAACTACTCACCCAGCTGCATGTAATATAGATGCAAACTACTTTTTCCTCATGGGCATTTTTTTAGAAACTGTTTTTATCCTGACGTAAGGAAGACTGTTTCTTTGGTCCAGTGTTCCCCTTCTCAACTGCACCAGTTCAGGCACTCTGTCTCTGAGCTTACTGACCCTTTGACTTAGGCTACGTCTACACTAAGGAAAGCAAGTTGATTGCAGCTATGCAATTCTAGCTATGGCGATTGCGTAGCTAGGAGAGACGTATCTGCCATGGACTTACATGGCTGTTCGGACAAGAGAGTATCTGCTGTTGACATTCCTTAGTCCTTGAGAGATGGGAGACGGGTCATCTGCCAACCCCTGATAGGTCAATTTCATGTGTCCCTACCAGATGCGTGAAATTGAGCCTGAAAGATCAACCCTGAGCAGGCTGGTCTCCCGGGGTAGTGTAGACATTGTCTTAGTTAGCGGAAGCGTTCCCTCTTTGGCTTGCTAAGCTATTTATCTGCCTCTCTTCCAAACAATGAGTCCTCCCCCACATTGAGCTAGCAATTACTTGTGTCCAGGCAGACTTACAAGCAGAAGGTACTGAACCTCCAAGGGGGAGGAGACCTGGAAGATGTTGAGAAGCTCGAAGAGACCCACCGTAGACATTTGTAGTGGAGACTAGACTAGGAGAGCAAGCCCGAGAGCTGTGAGCGAGAGGAAAAAGTTGCAGCAACAGGCTTCTCTCGGTGCATCTTCCACCAGGTCTATTTGGTATATTTCCACCCTCCATCCACTGAGTTTCTGTTGGACTATCCTGGCCGCCAGCACACAGCTTATTAGGTTCATTATTGTCCGTCTGCCATAAGCCCTGTGGAAATGTTTGTAAACCACTGCTAATGCTCCCCCATTGAATTTTTATCAGTCTGTTTTTCTAAACTTTGTTTTAAAATTAATCAGGTCAAAAAGGCTGTTTAAATAACAGAATATTCAAGAGTTACTAACCTTTCCTTTAGCAGATTGGAGTGCAAGACTGAACCTGAACTGTTATCTTTTCCAGCTACACTTAGAGAACGAAAAATTGAATTGCAAAAAGGCCTTTAAAAATAGCTTGTGCATATTAAAGCAGACTGAGTCAAACTGACAAAGCAGAAAAAGAATGTGAACTGGAGATCCTCTTGTGCGATGGATCATGTTAACGATTCCGTTTTCTAAACCAGTAATGTTTCAATAATATATGACGTTTCCAAACAAATGTATATTAAAACATATACAAACTGAGAAAAATGTCGCAGGGTGTGGAAGGACCAGGGGAGAGGGAAACACAATTAATTAGTAGATATCTGCAGATTCCACTGGGGATCATTTGTAAGAGTTGCAGCTGTAAATTTTACATCTGGATTCAGTCACACATGTCTAAGATCATCACATTACATGACAAATATCTATTGCAAGAGGAAAAAAGTGTGCAAGTAAAGTGCATAGACTCCCCCCACCCTCTGTTAAAAGATTTTGTACTCTAGCTTTCACTGAGGTTAAAGAGAATAGCCATGCGAGGGTGAGGAATATTGGATTTTTTTTTTTTTTTGGTTCAGTACTTTCAGTATGAAGAGCATTTGCCGTTTGGATTCTGCAATGTTGTTTTACTGCATGGGAGCTAGGAATATTTTAATATTAGTGGAGAAGCTACTCGCATCCTGCAGAGGCCAGCGTGTGATACACTGACTGTAAATGTAATATACGCCTGTCTGCATGGGGCCAGCCAGATCGGCAGCTGCTGTCTAGAAGCCAGACATTTTATGCCATTGAATCCTGCAGCCAAAAGAGGTTCCTGGTTTGCATGCAGCCAGGAGCAAAGCTAAGAGTTCATTGCATCCGGAGGAGCTATGCCGACAGCCAGCCTGTGTTAACCACAGCAAATGGTTGTGATGCCATTTTGTCTTGTCGAGCCTGATGCCCATTTGTTGCAGGAAGCTGGGATGCTCCACTGCCAGGGTGACGCACTCATTCTTTACATCTGCATTCGATCCCATATGATATGCCAGAGAATGCCATGAGACCCCCCATTGGCTAATCAGTCGTATCCTCCTGACAGTTGTTAAATATGAATTTAGCTGCGTGACTGAGAGGTACTTTTCTGGCATATTTCAAATGAAGGGATTTCAGTAAAGGAGGGGCCTCAAGGTAGACACCGACATCGTCCATTCTGTGATGTCAACCCAGATGCCCTTCATTTTTAGGAGCAGTTGTTGTGCAGGTGTCCTTGATTGTTGTTGAGCCATGGAATTGTTTGTAATGCTGCTAGACAATACTGACTTCCCGTTGTCCGGCAAATTCTCTGATTTGGCGCTGGTCAGGTCCCAAGGGTGCCAGACAAAAGAGGTTCAACCTCTTCTTAATTTCTTACATCTTTTGTCTGCGCATTTTGGTTATTTAGCCCACAAGGGCTTCAGGGCAAAGGATTGTCTATAGGTAGAGCACGTAGTAAAATGGGACTCTGGTTTCGGTTGGAGACGCTGGGCATTATAATATATATAATATTGCAAATAATAGGGAAGTACACTTTTGCTTACAGAGCAAATGTATTCAATAGACATATATTTTCATTCTCTTTTCCTTGTGTGTGAAAAATTGTCATGGACGAGGGTATAACCGTTTCCACATTTCAATTATTTGCCACCAGTAGAAGAACTTTTGTTCCAGGAACTGTGAAATTCATGGCCATCGTAAGTCACTGAGACAAAAAAACAATTAGCAATGTTCAGCAAAGGATTGGAGATTCATCAAGATCCTAAGAATATCTGGAGATCTCATAGTTAAGCCAAACAAGAGTTCTGGGAGGGAAATTTAAACCTTGTGCTCCAGAACTTAAGCCAATTTCTAACGATTAAGGAGAAGGATGAGATTTATGTGGGAGGAAGACTGTCCCACAGCTATGTGCTGAAGGACTCTTACATTTTTCTCTGAACCACCTGATCCAGTCTGGCAACTCCTCTGTTCCTTTCTTTCCCATGGTTTTTCAGATCCTGAAGTTTCCTATGGATTGTTCTATTTCGGGTGCTAGGGATCCTCTTCTGCTCTCAGGTGATCGCACTCCTGGCCTGACGTCCACATTGATACTGGGGATCTTTGCCAAAGAGTTTTGGCGTGAAGCTGAGTTCCTCTGCACAGCTCCTCAGCCTGAACTCCAGCTAGCATGGCTTCCAGAAATCATTACATTCTGCATGAGTCCCATCAGACAGTGCAGCCTTGCTGATTTGTGAGAGGGAGGATGGCTCAATGATTATGGTGCTGAGGTGGGACTAGAGAGGTCAGGGGTTCAGTCCTCTGCTGTGCTACAGCCTTCCTGTGTGGCCATAGGCAAGTCCCTCTTCCTCTCTCTGCCTCAGTTCTCCATGTGTGGAGTGGTATGATGGGAGTGTCAGGAGGATAAATACATTAATGATGATGAGGTGCTGAGATGTTTCTCAATGAGGAACAGGTAAGTGATTGAGACAGAGTCTGCTGCACAGCTGGAATTCTAGACAGCCATGATCCAGGTCCCTGGATTTGAGCTATAATGCCTAGAGTCCCACTGAAGCAATGCTCACCAGAAAAAGCAGAAGAGACTTCCCATAACTAACATAGGTATCGCATCCCTGTAATTCATCACGTTTGTTAAAGGTCACTCTGAGCATCGTTTTGCGAACCTACGATAGCTGTAAGAACATACTTGAATACGGCCCTATATTACATTTAGTGCTCCAGAAACTGGTGCTAATTTTACTTTGTAACCAGGGCAGTGCCTCTGTGTATGGCATGGCACAGATTAAGATGCACGATGACAAGCAAGCAAAAGGAAATAAACACCCTGGATGTTTGGATAGATGCTACTGGCTGCGGAGCGGCGGAGAGAATACCAGACACAAGAGCCCAAGCCAGCTTCCACTAAAATCAATGAGTGTTTCCATTGCCTGTAACGGGAGGTGAGTCAGGCCTATATTTAGTCTGCCTAAATCCACTTCCACATACACTAAAACCAGCTATTTCAAACTAATTTAGACTTAGAGAAATATGAGGGTATGAATGGGCCATGGGTAAATTTAAGCTGGAAATCAGAAGATTTCTAACCATTCCAGGAGGGAGGTTCTGGAGCAACTTTCCAGAAGGATTCACCAGGACAAGAAACTTTAAGATGGAGCTTTATGCCTTCATGAATGGAATCACCTGCCGAGGTGGTGTGTGACCATAGGGGACTGGACACAAATTATCCCTTCCATTTCTGTTCCTGACTGTGGCAGCCTTCCAAAATCCCCCACGTGGCCTGGGCCGCATAGTGTGTTTTAGCCAGGAAGTAAACTCTCCTTTGTTTTCCATTGTTATCCTGGTGAAGGGCAGGCAAATAGATTGGTTTCCTGGACTGGTAATTGTTTTTGCATACATGGCAGAGTATCAGCATGCAATCTAATATGTGATATTTCATAAGCAATAGCTGGAGACAGGGCACTCTAAAATAATTGTTATGGTACAGGTTGAACCTTTATAATCTGGAACTCTCTCATCTGGCAATATCCATAATCTGGCATGACTTCAGTTCGCTGGACAGCCACTTACCAAGGGTGTGGCCAAATTTCCTGCGGTCCCATAAAGTTGTTTCCAGACACCAGTCCTGGCTTTCAGCATTCTGTGCTGTTATTTAGCTGTAATTTACCCCTCAATGTCTTCTAAGAGCCAATTAAGCATAGCAGTGTTGGTAATGTGCTAGAAAATATTGACCTCCTATCGTCCAGCAAATTCTCTCATTCAGCACTGGTCAGGTCCCAGTGATGCTGAACAAGCATTGGTCTGCAAGCCAGGTTGTTGAGCTCTCTCTGTTGGAAGTTGTTATTGTTTCACAGAATTTTTCCATTGAGAAAATACAAAAGCCAGGGTAGTACATTGGCAAAATACAAAGCGTCAGAGGAGTCTGTTGGTTCGGGCAACTGCAGATGCTCTGTTGCTTGTGGTGGGAGTTATTTATAAGTCAGCTTTGGGGGTGGGTGGGAAAGCATCTTTGAAAATGGGACTTTAATGTAGAATCTAGTAAATCAAAGGTGGTGCTTGATCAGAGATATGATGAATAGACTTCCCTCTTACTCCCTGCAAAATATGAAATAAAATAGATTGCTACAAATACAATGGGTTGTTTACATCATCTAGATTCCTGCTCTTTCCTATACCAAAGGAAGAGTCTTTTAATTTT
This sequence comes from Carettochelys insculpta, assembly GCF_033958435.1. Lineage (NCBI taxonomy): Eukaryota > Metazoa > Chordata > Testudines > Carettochelyidae > Carettochelys > Carettochelys insculpta. The sequence continues at coordinate 6,501,902 of NC_134149.1, read as the reverse complement.
ATTTAACATGTTGCTTAGCAGCTGAGACATGGGTCCTGTTATGTAGAAATGCAAATCCAATGCACCCTAGAAAGGAAAGCTCTATTTGTCATCTTGATAAATGTAATTTGCAGTAGTTCTGTAAAGGATGTGACAGATTAGCTGAAGGAGAGATCTGGGGATACGCAGTAACACGTGAAATTTAATCCTGAATGATTTGATGTCCCTGTGCAAATGAAGCATGATCTTACGTGAAGTAGTAATTGCAAATACACTGTCCATGGCTTTGTGTATTCTTGACATCCTCCTTGCTGGTTAGAAGTAATGTCGCCATAGTACCAGAACCATGAATTTTCTCACTACCTCTTCCCATGTTCTATTGATCCCTCCTCACCCCAGTAAAAATGACGCTTCCTCCTCATTAGTTAAAAAAGTCCATTTTCTAGATCTCTGGCATGTCCACAGCTTTTGTGACAGCTCACACTTCATTGCTATTTTGGGCCTGTCTGCAGTGGCAGAAATGAGACTCCTAATTTTCTGATGACAAAAATGTCAGAGATGTTTCTGTTCAACTTCCACTGTTGCCACCACCAGCTGGGCTATCCTGCTGGAATGATGTTGAATGGCAGGTCCCATTCTTGCCAGCATGCATGCAGCCTTAGAGAGGAGTCAGGTTTGTATACTCAGAAGTTCAGAGCTTATTCTTTCCTTGTGGACATTGTTAACCAGTGCATTTTACTTCTCCCGCATCCCAGGCACCAGGCCTTGCTTTAGAAGTGAGATTAGAAGTTGGTTGAGACAGGTTTGGAACTGTTTAGGCCACGGGGCAATGCTGTGCTAATTGATGAATGCCTTAGGGGCAAACTGCCATTTGAAATGGACACTCATCATTGATAAGGGGTTGGATCTGCTGCCTTCTGCTGCCCTGGTTGCCTCTCTGCCACCCTAATGCCCTTTGGCCTTGTCTCAGGCCCTGCAGCCTGGGGCTTGCCTGGACAGAATTCCCCTGGCTCACCCTGCCTTTCCTCAGCACTGCTCTGTCTGTAGTACCCAACTCTGGCAGGCAGCTAGATCCCTCTCCTAGCAGGGCTGGAGCAAGAATGTGGTCACCCTGGCCAGCTATCTCCTTTATACTGCCCTCCTGAGCTCTTATTGGTTGCCATGATCCTTGCCCCTGATTGGCTTCCAAGACAGCCATCTCCCAGGGCTCTTTTAACCCTTTAAATATTGGTTCAGGGCAACCATGCTGTTACAGCTGTTTTGGTAAGGCTAACCATGCACAGCTTCCCAACAGCTACAAACAATTACAAATTCCCTCTAGAGAGAGGGGAGAGGCAGTTGTCAGGGGCTATTCCCGAAGAGCAGGCTCACCCAGACACAGGCTGTGTGGAGCTCTGCAACAGTGGGGGCTCCCTAAACTTCCAAAGGTTGGTGAGCCTTAGGTAAGATAAATGGGTACAGACTGTTTTATCATTGTAAATTGTAGCCAATTAGTTCATTTTATTTTCCATTTATCACTGTGATATGTGGCATTACAGGAAATTCAAATGCAATTTCATATGCAGCGTATCCTAAATAGGTTAGGCTTACGAATGCTTGATGTGTGCGGGAGAGCTAGGAAAAAGCTAAGCTAGTAAAGTCTCAAGATTACTGCAAACGATGTGCCAATGGGCAGTATAATAAAAATTATTTTGCAATAAACTGCATGATATTGTCATCAGACACGTGATTGTAACAGCATGCAACATCTCGCTCTGAACACGGAGCATGTTGCTTGTAAAAGTTAATGAGACTAGGAGAGGTTAAGAAACAACCTATGGAAAATGGGAGACCCCACTGTTCATGATTGTGGCAGTGCAGATAGCGAACAGAAGGTTAAAACCCATATGCATGAGGTGTTAGGCATGGTCCGAATGAGAATATAAAAGAAGTTCCCTGGTTGGGTAAAAGTGGGAAGACCCACATGGGACAACTACTTGGGAAACCTGAGCAGGAACCATCTTCCTATTGATGGTCATTTATTGAGAGGTGTTACAGGACACTGTAATATGAGGATGTGCATATGACTGCAGTCTTTATCATTGCACATGTTTTTGTAGGATTTCTCTATGCATGTTATTGTAACTTACGTACTGTGTAAACAAAACTTGTAGTCCAGATAAGACTTTGTACTTGCAATTGCATCAGTGGTCCTTACCCTTGGACTTTTTGTTTTCTAAGTATCTCCAAATTTGAGAAAAAAAACAGAAATCATTTTCACTCCGAGTGTGGGAAACTGTAGCAACAGGAACTGAACCTGTTCTAGTTTCATACAAAAATATTTAATTTAACTCATGCATCTCTTGTGCTTTCCTGTTCCTATGGCTAGGATTAAAAAAATCTTTTGTTTGCGGGAAGGCCATCTAGTCACTGTATCAACTGCTAGTCACAGCTCCCAAAGGTCAAACGTGTTGGGGCCAATCCCCGTCAGACTTGGGAAGGGCAGCTGGTATACGGGGTTGGAGCCTAAGACGTGGTATGGAAGTAGGAGAATCATAAGATAGGAAGATAAAGGTGTGAGGCCTACAGATGAAGTGGGTACCCTCAGGAAGGCATTAAGAAGGCTCAGAAGTACAGTACAGCTGAATCTGTAACTGTGAAGGGAACCATCTCTGGTTTTGAACATAGGTATTATCCGCAGGGATTAGGGTCATTTATAGGGATCTTTTAAAAAGCAGAGAATGGAAAGTTGTTGAAGATGTCTGCCACAGTCAACGGAAAAGAATGTTTATCCTTATGGGAGGCACATTCTCTCATTATAGAAAAACATTTTTAAGTAGAGGCACATTACTTACAGTTGTTCTTTCATGGCAATGAAACTAACACATAGAGAGAATCAATATTAGCTGATTCAATTTTCTGCTATATGGGACCATATTCTGCTCTCTCTTTCACCACAGAAATCCCTACTTGTGTTTCCATAATAGGAGTAAATATGTGACCATATGAGCAGTCATGTAAGGAAATGGTTACTAGTAATTTGGTTGGGTCTGAATGATCACATTTTGCAGGTTTTATTTAAGAAAGGGGGGTATAAAATGCCAAAATCCAAGTAGATTAAGAATTATCAGATGCAGAGCAAAGCAAAAAAGATGATCTCTTGTTACAGTGCACTGATTCTAATGCTGTGAAATTCATTTGTGTCCTAGGGTAAAGCTGAGAAAATGCTGATGATTAAAGAGTGAATCTTTTTAATTGTATTTAGCTGTTTAAGCATTATAGATCTTAACTTCCCTTGCTGAATTATCTTAGTGTTTTCCTTCTCATTTTACCCGCAAAGTGCAATTAACATTATTAGTGACAGAACCGGAATAGATGTTCATCTTACATTTTGCTCTGTGTGGAATTCATGCTGGTGTCATGTAGATGTTTTATCTAGTGGTTAGCTGGTGTTTTGCAGAATAACGTTCCCTGTGGGAGGTTATATTTACCACATTTCCTGTAGGTTTAATTGCAGTTACAGACAAAAACAACTTACGAAGGCTTTCCAGTTCAATGAAAAATGTAGCAAAACATGGAATGGAATTGAAAAAGAATAATTTTCTGACCTATCCTAAATGACATTTAATACTAGCCCCAGCATTAAAATATTGTAATAACAGCAGAGAGAGTGATGAGCAGTATAACACATTGGAATTACACAGTATTCCATAGATTGATACATTTGCCTAATTCACATTAACATATCTTACTGGCAGCTTGGAGACATTAGTTAATAATGCTCCCAAGGTGCTACTAGGCCATGGATTTTGAAGCCAGATGCAATGCAGGGAGTGGAGTTCTGCTGAGAGTCTGAGGAGAGAGATTCATGCAGCTTTAACATCCTCTTTTGGCCAGTAAAGGTATTACTCAGCTATGAAATAACTATCCTTCTTTCCATTTATTTTCGGACATTTTTTCCATTGCTGTTCTAGATAAGAGTTTGGGTTTCTTTTAAAATGTACTGGTTATACAGCAGCAATCAAGAGATTCAGCTAGCAATTGGTTCTCTGTAGTAAACTAAACATTAACCAATGGCTCCTTGGGCTGAGATCTCAGCAAGTATGCTTCTGAACATTGCAGTATATGTCAAGCAAACCAAGAGCAGTTTACACTTAGGGAGAGCGTCAACTTAAGATACACAACTCTAGCTATGGGAATAGGGTAGCTGGAGCTGATGCACCTTATATTAAATTTCTTTGGCATTTCCACAGTGGGTGGTTGTCCAAAGAAACACTTCCATTGACTTCCCTTATTTCTAATGATCCTGAAGAGTACAGGAGTCAATGGAGAGTGATGAGTGGTTGATTAACTAATCCCTGCTAGACCCACTAAATCAGTCCCTGGGAGACTGATCTCAGGAGCATTGGTCTACACTAGACCTTAAAGTTTAATTATTAATTGGAGATACACATCTCCTAGAACTAGAAGAGACCTTGGGAGATCATCTAGTCCAGTCCCCTGCCCTCTTAGCAGGGCCAAGAACCATCCCTGACATCTATTTCCCTAATCCCTAAGTGGCCTCCTCAAGGATTGAACTCACAACCCTGGGTTTAAGCAGGCCAGTGCTCAAACCACTGAGTTAGCCCTCCCCCGCCCCCAAATCAAATCAAATCAAATCAAATCAAATCAAATCAAATCACTGAGCAAGCCCTCTTCCATATAACATTGATCATAGCTACACAATGCCAGGTACAGCAATTGTGTAGCAGGAATCTACGTATCTATAATTGACTTATCAGGCTATCCTCACTGTGGGAGGTTGACGGGAGAAACTCTCCCATTGTCCTCCCTTACTGCATGTGAGAATGTGGAATATGGGGGGGTTGACTGTCAGCCCCTTATAGTTTGATTTCACACATCCCCATTAGGTGCATAAAATCAAACCCTGGAAGATCGACCCTTTTCCAGTTCTAACTAACATAATCAAAGAGTCAGTGTTGGCAGATGCTGTACAATCATCTACATCTATAAGTTGACCTTTATTTCTTTTCTCATTGAGTCTGTGAATGAGAAGCGGAGCAGTGAAAATGCTGACAGAGCTGCTTGCATGGGGCTGGGGTTTGGCCAGATAGCATCCGAGGTGAGCGAGAATTAAGTGCAGCTGGTCAGGAATTTTTCCAATAAACTTTTGTTGTTGGAAAATGCCAGTTTGTTACAATTAAAACTGTTGGCCAAAATGCATCTGTTTCAACAATACTTTAGTCCAGAAGGGCTTCTCTGGTCCAGGATGGAATTTCTGGGAAGGAGAGTAGGATGCAGAGAAAAGGCTTTCACGTGGGATGTAGGGCAGCTGGTTTCAAGTCTCTTCTCTGCCTAATGGAGAACAGGAACTTGGACCTGGGCCTTATGAATGTGCAGTTGTCTGTTCTGAGGTGCGCTCCTCTCTCTGTTTCTCTCTCTCTGGTTTTCACAGTTTCTAAAGGTCTCGTTTTCATTCTAATGCAGGGCAGAAAACAAATGCCAAAATGTCAACAGTTTTCAACAAACTGGAAAAATTCTTTTTTTCCCCCAGCCATCCTTAAAATTTAACATTTTCTTGCTCATTTCTGGTCTCCCTGTACTAGTCACCTTCGCGCCCCCCACAAAGAAATGGGGACAAATCGGAGACCAATGGTACCGAACCATGTTTGGAGCTATAAGCAGCTGCTATAGTTGCCTGCTGCTGTTTATAGCTGGATGGCCAAAAAAGGAGTGACTATTACTGCATACCAGTTGGTGTGCTCAAGTGGCCAGCTTATGTGAGTATCAATTCAATAGAGGCACACGCACTATTATCAGTGTCATGCCTAACTGCCCCATGTGTCCTCATATCAGAATTTTGTTCTGCTTTGGGAGTTTTTTCCTGCCCATAGAGTGTCTATCACCTCTTTAGGTCTGCGCATTCCTAAAAATAATGGGAAGTACATACCCCAGTCAATCTAGATCATCTATCATTGGCACTGCGAGAACTTGCCCACACATGCATGTACCAAAAGCATAAGATTGTACCTCCCCATAGGCATAGCTGGAGAGCCAGAGAGAAACTGCAACATACCCTCCAAAGTTAACAGACTTGGGCTCTGACAGACGATAGAAAGAAGCACAGTGTAGGCTCCAGGGCCTTGCATCATGAACACCCTATACCTAGTGGTCTGCGTCTAAAGAAAGCCAACTCAAGTGCCTTAGCTGACCTCAACTGCTTTATAAGGGCATATCAGGACTGGATTCTCATTCACCACTGGAAGGGGCATCTTTTGCACCTTCTTGGCACTGGTAGAAATGAGTACGCCGTGTGCTAGGCATTGGAGAATCAGAGGGCTGGATCCAAACCATAAAGAACTTTTTCAGTCAAAAGCAACACCCTGAATTACCGTTGGAATGGAGGCGGAAGCTATCAGTGGAGGAGTGAGCTAGTGTGTGCCATACGTGATACGCCAAAAGCTGTAATCATCACTCCTAGATGTTGAACAATGGTCTTTCGGGTTAGGCAGGCCACACTGCAGCCCAGGTGAGGAGGTGCATCAGTGGTTCTCAGCCCCCTGATCCTGGGCTGGATTGGCTATTCCCTTGGGCCAGCCGTGGCTTAGGAATCAGCAGCTCTGCTCTGTTTGGAGGTTCCTTTTGGAGGGGGCTTTCACGTGACTGATGAAGCCAGTTTCATCTAAGCAGCTGTGAGATACTGGAGCGTCAGGTCCATTCTGGCAGGAATGTAAGGAGCTCACTCAGATGAAAGCCCTGGAAGCATTAGTTACAATAGGCTCCACTAAATACTGGTGCTGGAGCAAAAAAACTGGTTTTTGTTTGTTTGTTTGTTTGTTTGTTTTAAAATATTATTGGAAGGAGCATTGGCAGAAGGGCGTTGCAAATATTTGAAACATGTCAACGGTTTTCTGAAGAGTGCTCTTGTTAATCAAACAGAAACATGGCAATGTTAATTAACCTACCACTTCTAATTCTGACATTGTGTTCCTAATGTGGGCTCTTTCTTGCCTTTTTTCCAGACACGTGAATGTCCTGTCTCAGGTCTCCCATTTAGAAATTTGTCCACTGGGAAGTTTAACTGCTGTAAGTCATGAGAGGACATTGTCAGGTTAATGCATTTCAAAACGTCAGTTCTTTTTCTTTTGGGTTTGAGGTGCACTTACATTGAGAGCAATATCCATCCAAGAACTCTTGGGGAATGAAAATGTCACCCAAGTAAAGTATGAACACATAGAAATCTAGTGACATCAACTTCTTTCTCATTGAGCTGGTTGTATTGCCTGTTGAGTAAAATGTACCTGACACTGAATCTCTGGCCCCATTAAATATACTCTGCCAGATTTTTTGCAAAGCGGTCAAAGATCTCTCAAGATCTTGAGGATTTCTCAAGATACATTACAAGTTGAACCTCTCTAGCCCAGCACCCTGGGGACCTGCCTGGTGCCAAACCAGAGAATTTGCTAAACCACTGGAGGTCAATATTGTCTGGCAACATTACCAACCCTTCCACTGCTTACTGGACTCTTAGAAGAAAATTTAGGTGTCAGTTACAGCTAAGTAACAGCAGAGAACACTGAGAACCAGGAACGGTGACTGTAAACAAACTTTATGGGCCCACAGGAAACTTAGCCACACCCATGATAATTGGACATCCAGCTAACGAAAATCATGGTGGACCACAGATATTGTTGACCAGAGCGTGTCAGATTAGAGAGGTTCAACTTGTAATATAATAAAATTAAGGACCAGATTCTGCCTGGGCTATATGTGATTGCCAAATCAGGAAGGGGAAAGAAGAAAGCAAGAAAGGTCGAATGTTGCCAGTTGTCCTACGGACAGGCTGTGGAGAAGCCCAATCTTTACTTCATACTCCAGGAAGGGAGTATGACCATATCTCTGTCCCCATTGTCCATTTGGCAGGCTGACTGGTTCCTTCTGCATCCACAGCTGCTGTTTGCTCTGTCTAGCTCAGTAATTCCTTCTGCAGCTAATTCACAAGAAATACAATTTACCTACTTTATGGTTATTTTCAGACCACACTGATTAACTGAACAGAAGGGACCATAACGAGTTTAAGGAAGGTGCCTCACATGAATCTTTTGTGGTGTAGGCATCTCCTCGGGAAGGGACATTGTGGTTTAAAACTTGAAGAGATCACCTGAATTAAAATCTTTTCACTAATGAATGTCTTAGGTTTAGCTATATATTCAGCCGTCTGTGAAGCCTCCAAAACACTGACACCAAAAATAGCAAAACCTATAAAAGTTAATTGCTGTGGAATAAGGACAACCAAGATGAGAACTGGCTTGAACTTCATTAAACAATGTAAAAGGGGTACTCACCTCTCCATACTTATATGCATTGTGATTTTCTTCAAGAGTTATAGAATGCTGTAACCCTATGTTCATCAAGAAACTCACCTTCAAGCTAACGTGTGTTGTCTGTTATAATGAAATGAAAGCATGATCAATTTACGTTGCTTGACTTTCAAAAGACCTCAGCAGCATCCCCACGCTCCCCCTCCCCGATCCCTTGCTCCACAGCTTAATACTGTGAACAGAACAGGCCACCACACTTTTCTCAAGCCAGACAGATATTCAATGGGAGGCAAACATCAAGCTAAAGTAGTCGCCCTTTTTGTTTCTCCATGGCTTGACTCTTGCTTTTCTGGGTCACTTTCTCTTGTCATGCTTCAACCCTGCAGTGGCGAGAGCATTCTCTGGCCACAGCTCTGTCAAGGTCTATAGCTAGAGCAGCGAGGTGCTCATGAGTTCAGGGGAAATTCTGCCCTCAAGTCTGCAACTGTCTGAAAGAAACCTGTCATGTCTTGCCTAGAGCTGGTCCCAAGCCCTTTGTTTTGGTTTAAGAAACCAGAGTGGATCTCCAAGACATGTGAAGCAGCTATTTTCACACAACCATTTGTGCCCATAGATTCAGGGTAATATTTTTATGACTATCTGGTAATCCATCCCAGCCTCCTCCTGTTGTTTTGGTACTGAGCACTTCATGCTACCTTGGCTTTCTCAGCAGATCTGAACTTTAAAAAAAAGGGGAGGTGCTTCGAATTTAAATAATAACTAGGAGCACATGTAATGCACCCATGGGTCCTTAAACCTACTTGTCCCAGCCCAAGCCTTGGGTTCAAGACCTGTGACTCTCAACCTCCTGAGCAGGAAGACACAATCCTCTGGACATAGGCTGAAGTCAGGTCTGCCGACGTAGAGGCAAAGGGGGCAGTTACCTCTGAGACCCTTTAAAGTGCTGCAGCATTGTTGTTCTATGGCTGCACATGGCTATCAGGCAGCAGGGGGTGGAGCCAGCTGCACAGTCCAGGTGGCACAAAGGGCTGACCACCCTAGGCCCTGCCGCTTCTGCCATTGGCCCCTCCCCTTCCCGAGTCATGGAACTGCCTCCCCCCCGACCTTGCCCTAGTGTCTGCAGCCTGAAGTCACCTGCAATGAGAGGAAGCTGGCAAACCTCTGTCCTGAGTGAGTCTGGCATGATCCTCCTGGCAGGTCCCTGTGTGTATGTAAAGTAAAAGGAACAAGATGTCTTCTGGGTGAGAGGGTAGAGGGTGAGTGAGGTGGTACCTTAAAGCATAATACTCAAGTGCACAGCAGAGCCCTCTGTCTACCTCTCCTGGGGTTTCTCGCTCTGTTCTTCCCCAGAATGTCGAAGCACTGGGAAGTGGGTGAGAGCTCTCTCTGGAACCCATCAATGTAGTATCCAAGCACTTAGGTCCTCTGTGATCTCTCTTGAATATCGAACTGAATCTGCAGGTATTTGTTGCTCCAACCCCAGTGACCGTCAGAGCAGAGCTGCCGCTAGCCCAGATGTTAATGTCTGCGATGAGCATGGCTGCGTTTTGCAACGCTGCCTGTCCCAGACCTGCCACCGAGCAAGGTTTGTTTCTTACTGGTTTCCGCTGCAGGGTAACAGACTGCCTGGTTCAGCTGTGCTCTCTCCCAGCTTCCGTCTTGGTCTCTGTACAGTTCATTGAACAGGGAGAGTGCTCCTCCCAGTGCTGAGTTGTGGGATAGCTGCTGGAAATGTTGCACTTCAAATAGCTACTGACTTCAGTAAAAATTGCCATTAAATTAATTGACTGTTGTACCACTGCTGGCTTTCCCAGGGAGGGGAGAGTGGGAACGTTCAATGGCGCAGAGCAGCACAGTGTGGGATTTTCAGTTGGAAAAAAGTGAAGAGAGCTCAGAGGAGAGCGCTGGTCTGTGGTCTCTTGAGTTCTACCCCTGAAGGCAGCCTCTGTTGTTCCGGCCAGGAGCCCTGAGGTTCCATGTTTAGGAGCAGTACTGCAGCACAGCAGGCCCAGAGCCTGAAGCATGGTTACCTATCAGGTTTGCGGAAGTGCAGCTGCATTCTTTCTGTGCCAGTGGTGGGCAACCTGCACTGCTCCTGTCCCCCACACGCCTCTCACACACGGGGGCATCAGAGCCCCACACTTCCTAAGCCACCTGCCTCCCTCTCTTCCAGCACTCTTGGAGCAGTTGTGAATCACCAGATTCACATTCTGTCTCCGTTACTCGCTTCCGTCCCAGAGCTGGAACACTACACAGCTGTTCATGGCATTCTAGCTCCGGCAGGGAGGGGAGGGGTAGGAACAGTGCTTGAATCAGGTGATTTACGTGCTCCAAAATTGCTGGGAGCAGGTAAGTGTGGGGCTCTTGTGTGTGAGAGGCATGGGGGGGGGAAGGCACACAGGGGGCTGCAGGTTGAACCCCCATGGACTGCAGTCTGCTGTGGCCTAGGGTGGTGAAGGACGACCACTCATGTGGCCCACCCACTGTCGTTGATTGCCCATCCCTGGTCTGTACACTTTCCTAAGATGTTGCTTTTCTGTAGTAGCATGGTTCGTCGGGTAATCTGCAAGCCCTTTACAACTGTTATGAACAGAACCTCAGCCCAGTCCTGTGAGGTTTGGAAGTTCTGACACAGTTGGGCGACTGTGAAAGGTTCACAGTGTGTGTTTGTAAGTGCTTGTGTGGGAGTTTTCCAATTAAAGACAGTATGCATTATTCCTGATATCCTACACCTGGGAAAAAAGGCTTGGAGAGGTTAAATTACTTGCTCAGGATCATGTGGAGCTCATGGAGCAGACACCTACAGCTAGATTTACTTCTGCATTATAATGACTACTCACAACTCAAGGATTCACTCACAGGGTAGCCAAGGTTGCAGTCAGATGATCTCCCAGGGGATTTTCACTGGGGCAGACACCTCTCTACTGCAGTCATCACCCTTTGTCAGCTGTTGAGGAGTGGCACATGTAATGATGATCCTGGGTGGGACATCTACCGAGGATGAATTTGACAGGCTCTGGAAGTGAAAGCATGAGGTCCTACAGGTTAAACAGGCAGAAAACAGACTCCTAAACCTCTTATGTGACTCAGCCACCAGAGGAGGACAAAGTGCACATGGCTACTGCATTACACAACGTGCTAGTGTGGCACACTTCACAAAGCATCAGATTCACGCACTAAAATAGGGGGCATTTCCCACTATACGTGCGGCTACTGTTACATGAGCAAGTTATGCCGACAAAACCCTGGTCATGTCACCAGAGCTCAGCACTTTCGCCAGCACTATTCTGCCTCTCACCCATGAGGCATAATGCTGCCCTTGACAGATTGTGTAGATAAAAAATCTGTGTGGATGCTCTGGGAGGCTTTCTGTCAACAGACAGGGCATCCAGAACCATGAGCAGCCCCCTCCGCTCTGCTTCCGGCTGCCTGTTTTGTCGAGAGAGCAGCCAGGCCGAAGTTTTGTCGGGAAAATCTCTTCCAACAGTGAGTTCTGCGACTTCCATCAGTGCTGGTCCGTTTCCTGGTTCCCAGAGTGGCAGGAATCCAGGAACCCGGGCGGCAGCATGGTTCCCATCTCCCCACCACTTGCAGGACCTGGGAAACTGACCAGGGCAGAAGCCTTATTAAGGACAAAACAAAAAGCAGTCAAGTAGCACTTTAAAGACTAGCAAAATAGTTTATTAGGTGAGTTTTTGTGGGACAGACCCACGTCGCACGAAAGCTCACCTAATAAACTATTTTGCTAGTCTTTAAAGTGCTACTTGACTGCTTTTTGTTTTGATAGTGTATAGACTAGCACGGCTTACTCTCTGTTACTCATTAAGGACAAGTGTTCCCTGTAAGGTGAGCACTTGAGGGTCTGCCCAGGAGATGTTCAGGTGCTGCCCAGCTGATTAGCAGAGCGCCTGCAGCAGGCACAACTGGTACCATATGTTTCTATTGGTGCACATCACAAAATGTATTCAACCCAATGATGGAAAAAATTACTGAGAACTCTGGTGGCAAGCCTAGCTCTGGGGCTCGCATCAAGCTCTCTGGATTAGTATTAGTACCTTGGATCAATTAAAACAATTCTGGTGTGATCAGAGCATCACTCACTGAGGATGCTGAGCCAGAATTGCCTCTCATTTAAACCAGTGTGAATATGGAATGACTTCACTGGTGCAGAATTTCTCTGGAAATACCTGTGTGCAGACAGCATCTGCCCACCCACTGCTCTGACTGCAGAACTTTTGCCTCTGTCACTGGAGACAGAAAATTGAGGCTGACTGTAAAATACAAACATCCAGAATGGTAAGAGGTGGGAGATTAGATGTATCCCTGAATTTGTGTCAAATTAAATAATTTTCTGCTCAGTATTTTCCTCAAGTAAATAATGGAATTGTCCTTTTATTAGTGCTAATTTATTTAATTAACAAATGAAATGACTATTTGATGAGTCTCATGTTTCTACTGATGTAGGCTTTAAATTCTCACAGGCTGCTGAGAGAATAGCTTTCCTTACAACATTGTAAATGCAGCCACAGGGGAGATGAAGCTGGATCAGACTTAATGAGGCAACACTATCATTTCCAAACCATCTGTTCTTTACTACATGCCATGTTCATTGGGTGCAGGCTGCCTGCCATGGCCTCTTCCTCCAGGGATTTTTCTGGTTACTCTTAACTCAGTTGGAATCACAGCCTTTCAGTTTTCCTCCTGGGGTCATTAGGAGAGCTGCCCATTCAGCTTCAACATTCACCATTCCTTCAGCCTCACCTCTTGTTAGGAAGATGGGAAGAAGGATGGCATTGACCAATGTTCATTTGTCCTAGAGAGCTGCTAGGAACCACCAAGTATATTCTTACTTTTGCGTCCATCCCCCCACCAGCACATAAGGGAGTGAGATGCATACATCCTGATGAAATTCAGTACAATTTATACTCTTAGCTCCCTTGATATCTTTTGAAAATCTCATCCTGCACGTTCAGCAATCTGTCATCCTCTTGCCTGGGCACTATGGTTTCCGGTTTTGCTTGGAGGTTTCACATGACATAAACTTTAATTAACAAATCATCTTCAATTCTCGGAGACTCTGGGAAAGCATTGTCTCATTTTTTTCCGTCCATGGGGAGGATACATTTTGTCAGATGCTCCAAGGCGTGGGCGGATGTACACCACAATAGAAACATATGCTGTCAGCTCTGGGCAGCTGTGGGTGCTCTGCCAATCAACTGGGTGGCACCTGAATCTCTCCTGAGTGGCCACCCAAGCTCTCAGCTTACAGGGAACACTGGTCTAGGACAATCCTAGAGCCAGGCCTGCCAAAGGGGAAAATGGGGCAATTGCCCATGGGCCTCTTTGAAATGCCACAGAGCCCTGTACCACCACTCCACATGTGGGTGGGTGGGTGGGGGCAGGGTGGACTTCTCTAAGCCCCACCCCTTCCACCCTTGGCCCCACCCCTTACCAGGACAGGGAATCAAGCCCCTCTCCCACTTACCCCCCAGGCTTATGGCGGCTGTTGGTGCCACTGGCCAGAGTCTTGGTGACCCCACGGGTCACTCAGAGCAGGCTTGGCCTTGTGTTTGCTCCAGTATATAAAATAATTCTCTCCTCGCAAGAGTCCAGTACCTGCCGTTGCCTCTCTGTTGCATTACTTCCACTCTAGAGCAAAGAATTCTGGGTGCATGCAAGCCAGCCCTGATTTTAAAGGGACCAAGAGGAGCAATGGAGAAAAGCATTCCCATAAGTACCCCAGTGTTCATGCTTGCTGCAGAGCAGGTGTATGGAAAAGGTGCTGAAAAGCTGTGCAGGGAAGAAAGCACTAGGAAGATGATCCTTTTGGGCTGTCTAATTGGAACTGCCTAGTACCGGCCAGGTCAGAAGGAGGCATGGTCTATGCACGACCTCACATTACTGCACCGAAATCCTAGGGCTGTTGCACAATTGGGTGCAAATGATCAGTCCCTTCCACACAAAAGTTTTCATTGTGGCAGACAGAACTCACGTAGCCAATCTGTTAAACCGCTTTTCTGAGCCAAGTATCTGCGGCAGCTTCGCAGTTTCCTGTCATTAATGCAGTCCACAAAACTAGCCGCCAAATTCCGTGTGTTTGTGATCCATCCACAAAGTTAAAAGTGTACTTGTGATTGGTCAGGCAAGTCATGTGGGGTGTGTGTCACGTTCGCTAAAGCTGTGTCTACACGTGAACTTCCTTTTGAAAACAGGCCCTCTTTCGAAAGAACGCAGGGAGCCTCGACGTGTACATCGAAACAAAGAGAATGGCCAGCAGCCTCCCGCCTCATGAGCTCCAGGGCCCCACCTCAGAGTCCTCCAAGGAGGCACAGGCTGAGAAAATAAAAGGGTCCCCTCCTGGACAGAGCCTGAACTCCAAGACCTCCTCAGACTCTGGAAGGAGGAGGAGGTCGTCCAGCAGATGGGGGTGAAGCACCGGAATGCTGCAGTCTTCACCTGTATGGCCCAGGGACTGATGACCCCAGGACACCCTGAGCAAACCCCAGATAAAGTACAGAGTAAAGTTAAAGAGCTCTGGCAGGGCTGTGCCCAGGCCCGGGATGAGTCTGGGAACTCAGGGGCAGGTCCCTCCACCTGCCCCTACTACTGGGAACTCTGCTCCACCCTGGGGCCCCAGAATAGCTCCCTGCCACCCGCTGACCTGGACACAGCTGTGGACCAGCCTGAGCCAGAGGCCCAGGAGGAACCGAGACCAAGGAGCCAGGGGCCGGACACCACCCTGGAGTGGTCCAGTGATGCGGGCACACTCATCATTGATATGCCCTCGCGGTAGTCCATCAGGGTGACCGGGAGCCAGACATCACTGGAGTTCGGAGAGGGACCCTCTGGTAAGTCCACAGCGGGGTGCACACCCTGGCTAGTGGGACGGGGGTGACACAGCTGCCAGCGGGCCATACACAGGCCTAGCGGTCCAGACCCTGCCACATCCCGGCTGTCTGTGACCCCCAGCCTGCCATGAGGCCTGCTGGTGACAGCTAGCACCTGCTCCTGTGGACAGCTCCGTGTGCCGCACATGTGGCAAGAGGTAGGCGAGGTTGGACCACACCCGGGGGACAGTCCCACATGGGCAGGGAACTCCTGTGTATCCCCCGATACCCTGTGGACGCTGGGCCCATGTTGTCCCCTGGGGGAGAGTGTTGTCCTGTGGGGGAGAGGTGTTGTCCCTAGGGGCACGGCCCCGAGGTTCCTGATCAGGGGCTGAAACACCATCCTTCTTTCCTTGCAGCTGTGCCATTTGAGGGCTGGCAGATTCCTGTGCCTTCCGTGGTCCTGGAGAGCCCCCTGGAGGCAGCAGACAAGGCCCAGGCACATCCATCAGCCCCACCACTCTAGGCCTGCGGCCAGAGACTGCAGCGGTATTCAGGGGTGGACACCACCAGCCTCTGCCGTGCTGAGGTGGCAGAGTGATGCATCCAGCCAGAGGAGGCCAACCTGGCCTGGGGGAGGGTGGCCTGTGAGTGCCAACTGTCCTGCCTGGAGAGCAAACACAGGACCCTGCAGCAGCACGTGGCCACCATGGCCTGCCTCTTGGCCCACTGTGCTGCACACCCAGCCAATCCTTTTGCCACACACCCCCTCCACGCCCCCGCCAAGCCCCCCACCGGGCCACCCGCCGAAGCACCCCCAATGGCCCTATGTGGTGAGGATTCCTGCCCCAGCCAGCCCTGCTGTAGACCCTGAACTCAGGGAGGGAGGGGATCCTTGGGCTGATGGGGCTCTCAGCCTCCAACCCCTGCTCCTGAGTGACCTTCTGTGGTTCAGGTCCCCCCTGCCCCCCATACACGTAGGCTGCCCCCCCTCCCCATTGTAAATAGTTTGTGGTTGAAAGGTTTATTACATAAAGAGTTAACAGTAAAGGTTCTATTTCCCAAAGATCCCCATGTCCCATGTTCTTTTAGGGGGTGGATGTATGGGGTGGATGGGGGTCAGTGAGGCCCAAGAGCAAAGCTCTCATGGAAGGCCTCTTTGATGCATGCCTGTCCCAGTTGGCCTGGTGACTGGTGGCAGCAGCCAGCTGCTCATACCCAAGGCCGGACTCGGCTGCCCACCCCTGGATGAAGGCATCCCCCTTGCCCTCCACAATGTTGTGGAGGTCACAGCAGGCATTCTGTACCCCAACCTCCAGACGCGAGAGGAGGCACCACCACTGCCCAAAGTCCCATTCCACGTTGTCGCGGGCCTGGTTGAGGTGGGTGTTGAAGGCCTCCTGAGTGGGGTCAAGGTGGCCGATATAGGGCTGCATCAGCCATGGGTGTAGGGGTAGGCGACATCGGCCACTATGCACAGTGGCGTGGTGATGTCCCCGACTGGGAGCTCCCGCTGGGGGATGTAGCTCCCAGCTTCCATAAGCTGGCACGGGCTGGAATTCTGGAACACCCAGGCATCATGTGTTTGACGTGCCCAACCCACGTACGTCTCCATGAACTGGCCTTTGGGATCCACCTGGGCCTTGCAGTTGATCTAGTGGCCAGCAATGGATGGGAATGTGTGTCCCATCGAGGGCGCTGAAGCAGTTTGAGAACCCAAGTGCTGTGAATCCCCTGACTGCAGCGTCCAGGTCCCCTACGTGGATGACTCTGTGGAGGAGCATTGCGTTTATCGCACAGACAGTCTGCGCAGGATGGAGGACGTGCGCTCTCCTGAGGGCGTGGCGGGGATTTCTCAGCCCCAGCACCTCCACCCCCTCCCAGGCCCCTTCCGCCAAGGGTCCCTGTGCCCAGGAATCCCCCCCTCCACTCCCCATGGCGGGGGTGTGACCTGGGGCCGGCTTACCTCCATGAGGGCAGCCCCTACAGGGGCCTTGTCCACCTCGAACTGATGCCCCACAGAGCTGTAGCTGTCTGGGGTGGCCAGTTTCCATGTAGCGATTGCGACCCGCTTCTCAAGGGAGAGGGTGGGCAGCAAGGTGGTGTCCTGATGCCTCAGTGCGGGGACGAGCCAGTGGCAGAGCTCCTGGAAAGTCTCCCTGCTCTTGTGGAAGTTTCGCAGACATCTGGCATCGTCCCATTGCCCCAGCACCAGCAGCTCCCACCACTCTGAGCTGCTGGGGTGGCTCCAGAGGTACTTGGGCACCCAAGGGTGGGATCCAGACTTGGGGAGCTCCACATCCCCGGGGGTGGGGGGCACTCGGCCTCCTGAGGAGGAGGGAGGCGGCTGCAACTGTGCACAGCAGCTGTAGCACAGTGTCCACAATATTGGTGTGTAAAGCCAGGAGCAGGTGCTCGTCGTCCATTCTACCGCGTGCTGGGCTCTGCTTGGCGTCGTGTAACTCCACAGGCCTCGGCTCCTGCAGGGCGGGGGTGTTGGGAGGGGCCTTTTAAGGAAGCAGCTGGTTGCAGGCCCCGGAGGGGCTTGGCAGCCATGTGAGCCTGTCCGCGGCATCTCCGGCTCCGCTTTTTCGAACGAGTGCACACAGCTGCGTGGACGCTCCCTTTCAAGAGAACAGAGTGGTCTTTCGAAACAGGATCGAACCTTCGATCCGCTTTTGGTGTGTAGTCGTGCACTTTGGAAAGGCTGGAAGTCGACTGTTATATTCGAACTTTAGCTTTCCGAAAGAGAGCTCCCGTGTAGACTCAGTGTAAGTGCGCAAGAACATCCGTGGCTAAGAATTGTGTACGTCAACATAAAAGAAGCGCTCAGCTTGGCTTTCCCTCGTATGCAAGGGCCTGGAGAGCTGCCTTAGGAAAACAAGTACAGTCATGTTGCAATTTAAAGACTAACAAAATAATTTGTTCAGAGATGAGCTTTCATGGAGCACACCCACTACTAGGAAAGCTCATCACCAAATAAATTATTTTATTAGTCTTTAAAGTGCTACATGACTGCTGCTTTGTTTTGCTAGATAGACTAACAACGGCTACGTCTCCCTTAGGAAGTGTTTGCGGAATGGGAACACCCAGCGTGCATACTTCAATTTTGAGTGAATGCCTTGTTTTTTTGTTCACGTACAAGAGAATATTGAAAGCATTACTTATCACTGTTCAGCCTGCCAGGGATGACCAGACCAAGCCATGGTTTTAAAGCAGGAACTAACCACTGAACAAGTTTTAATAGCCAGGACAGAGTAGAGTCCCTGCAAAGAGTTGCAGGGCAGTTCAAAGACTCAGTAATTGTTGGTTAATATTGCCACCTCCAGGTGTCCAGACAAAATGTAGGTGTGCTGCAGCGTCAGCAATTGTTACAGTTGGGTTTAGTTGTATACAGAGGCTTACTTCTTTCCCCAGTGGGCAAGGGCCCTGGTCGTTTGACTAGCTTGAGCAAGGAGGAAGCCAGAGTTCAGATTTGTGGAGAAAACACTGATGAGTCATTCTAAAATGCTGCTAAACAAGGCTCCAGAGCAATGTTGTGACTGCCTGGTAGGTCTGCCAAGGACTCTGATCTTTCTCCTAGTATTATTCATTATACAGTTATTAGTATTACTTAATGTTTCATTACAGTATTGCCCAGAAGCCCCAGTTTGGATCGATGCCCTCCTGTGCTGGGCCTTGAAATAGATATGGTTGCTAAAATCTTGCAACGTTTTCTGGCCTGGAGGAAGCAGAGCCAGGTGATTAAAGCACAGAGTGGAAAGTTGGAAAATAAGAGCTTTGTTCAGACTCAAATGAGCCTGGGCTAGTCCCTTGATACCTTTTTGACTCAGTTTCCTCATCCGTACAATGGACAGATTACAGATGGCATCCTGGGCTAAATTGCTTTACTTAGAAAAGCAAACCCCTGGTGCAGAGAACTGTCCCACAGTGTATCTCCTTTTTCTTTCCTGGCACTAAGAAGGCAGCAAGTTGCAGTTTGTACCACTCTGTCCTGGCTTGCCTCTGGGCATAGGATAAAGTAGCAGTGGAATGACTGTATGGCTATGTCTACACATGCAGCCTCTGTTGACAGAAATCTTGGCAAATACCTCTGTCGACAGATCCCATCTACACACAGAAGTGGCTCAAAAGAGCAAGCCACGCTGTCGACAGAGAGCAGCCACACTGCCCTGCCCTTTGTCGACAAAACGGCTGACTGGAAGCTCTGCAAACAGGGCTGCCCAAGGAACCAGAAGCCCTCTCTGTCGACAACTGTACTAGCCACTCTGTCAACGAAACACTGCTGAGAGAGGTGCTATTCCTGACTGGGGAGAGGCATAGCGCTGCCGGCTGAACAGCTGAGTTTTGTCGACAGACTCTTGACAGAGTGCTTTAACTGTGTACGTGCTCGGCGAGTTTTGTCGACAGAGGCTGCCTGTGTAGACGTATCCTACCTGGGCCCTTGACATCAGACTGCCTTGCATGTGGAAAGTCAGCAAGGTCTAGTTATGCTTTGCTTGGCAAGTGTAGGACCCATTCCTATAATTCGTGACTTTCAGGTCTAGTGGTTACACAAACTTTCATAGAATAGGAAGACAAAAAGGATGTGAGCATCTCTGGAACACAGCAATTAAAAATCTGTCAGATATTTATGTATTTTCCCTTCTCCAATTACATATTTTCCCTCCTCTGTTATTGTCAAGACACAACGTAGTGATGATGCAAAGTTGTACCCAATAAGTTGGAGGGGTGTAAATATCTTGGAAGTGTATAGGGATTATCTTGGAAAATGAGGGAAGTTTGGGACAGTGCCCAACAACTTGAGGTTTATAGCAATATTTTAAATTTAGAAAAATCTTTGATTAAAAAAATAGTCAGTGCTATGAAACACATGCTGAGCCTAAAATTAGTTGTCAGTATTCCCTTGAATTGTCTATCTGTCTTTAGATGACCTTATAATTTTATTCAGTAAATATATTGTACTTGTTTTATCTAACTTATAACAAAACAAGTACCATATTGTATTGTACCAAGAGACTGATCAAAGGCAACCTAGGGAATGAAGGACCAAATATGCACAGTTCCAACTGCCACAGTAACTGAGATCACCTGAAATCAGAATCAAAATTCAAGCAGTTGGGCAAACTCACTTACACAAAAAGCTACTACACTTACCTGCCAGGCTGCCTTGAAAATCTCTCTGTTCCAGTCAGATAACCATGTGTTTTAATTGCTGCATTGTTTTCAAATGCCGCATTGTCATTTTAAGCATCTCATTTGTGTGCTATGTGCACACATAAAGCACTGTGACTTTACGATTCAGGTTTAGAACTCGGGGCTAGACATCAGGAATCACACAGTAGACTTTGCCCAGCAGTACTCCTCATCTGCAGTGTAATGTTAAGGCCACATTCTACCTTCTGATTTTATTTCAAAATATCCCAGAATTCCTTGCGACCACCTGAAACTCTGTGTGTGCCTAACCTTCTAAAAATGTGGCCTTCAGCTGTACACCATTACACCACCAGAGGGCATGTGGAAACAAGGAAAGGAAATAGTAACAGAGAGGTAGTGGAGTTAGTCTGTGTTCTATCAAAACAGAACAGCAATCATGTAGCACTTTAAAAACTAACAAAATAATGTATTAGGTGATGAGCTTTCGTGGGACAGACCCACTTCTTCAGATCTATAGCTTTATCAAAACAGACTCAATATAGAAAGCACAGAGGTCCAAAAATTGTTGTCAAGGTTAACAAGTCAGAAAAATTGTTATCAAGGTTGGCAAATCAGATGGAAGAGCAAATCTCCAAATACAAATACACAACCCGGTCAGCCAGCACTTTAATGGAGTGGGCCATTCTGTTAAAGACCTGAGAGTTTGTGTTCCGGAGAAAAGAGACTTTAACAACCATCTACAGAGAGAATGTTCAGATATAACATTCATATTCAAATTTGACACATTAACACTTGGTTTGAAGAGGGGCAGCAATTACCTGACCCATTATAAGGACTCTGTCACATACTTCGGTAGTAACAAAGAGGAAGCCGTGCTATGTTTGACCAAACACTTAACTTCTCCCACCCTCACCCCCCCTTCTGCTATTCTGTCTGATTTGCCAGCCTTGATAACAACTTTTCTGATGTGTCAACCTTGATAACAATTTTTGGACCTCTGTTCTTTATATATTGTGTCTGTTCTGGTACAGCTATAGATCTGAAGAAGTGGCTCTGTCCCATGAAAGCTCATCACCTAATAAATTACTTTGTTAGTCTTTGAAGTGCAATATGACTGCTGGTGTGTTTCAAAGGAAAGGAAATGTTAAGATCAATTAACTCCAGTCCTGAACAGAATAGA
Organism: Carettochelys insculpta; assembly: GCF_033958435.1. Classification (NCBI taxonomy): domain Eukaryota; kingdom Metazoa; phylum Chordata; order Testudines; family Carettochelyidae; genus Carettochelys; species Carettochelys insculpta. The sequence goes on along the minus strand of NC_134149.1, from coordinate 6,480,459 downwards.
AGTTTAAAGCCTACTCATGACCACTGAATCATCTTGGAACAGAAACAATATTTGCAACCTTGTGTTATTAAATTTCTTTACTCTTATGGTCTTACTTCTTCTTTTTGGTTGCCTGAAAGCCAGGCCCCAACAAAGATACCAGCACAGAATAATAGATATTCCCAGTTCAGTGCTGCTAAATGAGTTCAGGACAAAGTTTGAGACTTTATTATATGAGATACAATTCAATGTATTTCAAGATCCCCCAAAATACAATTAGATGTAGGTGTAAATACCAGTAAAGCCCTAACTATCATAGTGTTTAATCATTGCTCTTCTGGCTGGGTGATGGTGCTGTCTATTAACGCAGAACCTTGATATTATGTATCCTAACTTGCTGGCAGCCTTCAGTCGCATTAGCAGTTTGACCAAGAGAATGCCGTGGCAGCAGTTCTGCTGTCACTTGTAGTACAGTAAACCCCCGATTTAACAGACCCTGGTTTAACAGGCTTTGGAAATAACAGATGCTGTCTGCCAAGTCTCCCCCCCACCCCGCCATAAAATGTCAGAGACTCACCAGAGCGGTTGGAGCCAGAGCCGCCACTGTGGCTGGAGCTGGAGGAACCACCAGGGCCGGAGAAGCTCCCTAGTGCGCCTTGCAAAGTGCCTCCAGTCCTGCAGATTTACATTTAATGGACTTTTGGCATTAACAGACACCCCTTCCCCCCATTACTCTGTTAAATCGAGCGTTTACAGTACTTCGCTTGTGGCTCTCTGGAATCATGTAACAGCATGAAAAACCATATTTGGGATTATGGGCCCAATCCTACACCAGAGAAGCCAGAGAGACTTTGCGGATTGATTTCTTTGGAGCAAGAGGCTAATCCACGACAATTAAGGGAACAAGGGATCAAACACATCACACACACAATTCCAATTGTCACAGTAACTGAAATCACCTGAAATCAGAATCAAAATTCAAGCAGTCCAGCAAACTCACTCACGCAGAAAGCTAATACGCTCTCCTGGCAGCCTATTCAGTGGCAGGGTTTCTTGCTCTCTGTCTTAAACTCACCTGTCTGCAACCCTCTGTCTGCTTTGAAGCCTATGAGAGTTAGGCGCACATCTCTGAATTCAGCCATTCGGCAGCACCCAATGATTACATCATTGAGAACTGTCATTTCCTGTAGTGAAGCATAGTGGTTGCCCACTGACCTGGAAGGAGAACAGCCCCTCCCTGAGCCTTGGTGGGTGGGGTCTTGCCCTTAAATGAGTGACAATTGCCTTTAAATACACAGTGACCTTTTCGCCGCCAGACCTATGCAGACACACTTAGGTGCTGCTGCTACAAACTGACACTCATTTGGACACAATCATAGAATACTAGGACTGGAAGGATCGAGTCCAGCCACCTGCCCCAATGGCAGGACCAATGGACCAATTATACAATGGAATGTATAATTTAGTAGCACTGCTGATATTGGGCCGGATCATAAATAGTGTCAATCAAGACAACCCGTTGCCCTTGGTGGAGCTGTTCTCATTTACACCAGCTGATCTGTGATCTGCTAGATGTACTTGCTGTGATCAGCAAAAGCAAAGAGGTCAAAACAAGAGTAAACAATGGAAGGGAAATCTATTTTTCTCTTATTAAAAAAACAGCAAACCATGTTGCTATGCAATGAAGCACATTAGGGTGCAGTAAAGAACAGCTGAGCAAAGGTTATGTTGATAATAGGCCATGCAAAATTATTTATTATAAACACCTCACATATTGTTTGTGGCTCTTTTAAACCATTTTGGGCAGAGGCTGTGGGGGGTAGGGTCTAAACTTTAAATTTTAATGAGAATTGGTTACATTTCAAGGAAGCAGCTGTTACACATATCTGTGGACCTTCAATAAAGTGAGAAGTATTGCCTGGTATATGCGGGAAAGAATTGTTTTACAAATTATATTTACACTTGCAGTTGTTGCAGAGGGGTAGACGATGCCTTTCTAGAGGACTGGCAGGGTTAGGGTAATTGGTATACCAGGACACAACCTTTCATCAGTAGATGTCTGCTTCGAAATCAGTGCAGGCCAAAAGTCTGGTCACAAGTATTCATGTCGAGAGTTGTTTGTTCACACATTTCTAAAAAAGACATTTTTATCAACATTCAGTTGTTTTGCTGTGTCAGATGTTTGTCATGCTGTCAAGGAGGTGAACCAATAGGAAGTGATATGTCACACATCTCATGTATAATGAGCAGTGGCCAGTTGAAAGGTGCTTGCAGACCACTCATGGACTGAATTTTTAACAGATTTTTTTTTCATGTAAAGAAGGATGTGGATAAGTTGGAGAGGGTTTAGAGAAGAGCTACAATTATATTGTTTGGACTGGTGAGCCTGAGAGGCAAAGGACATTGCTCAATCCATTTGAGCTGGGAGGGTTACTTGGGAATTGGTTATGAGCTCTGGTGCTGTGTCTACACTACAAAAATAACTTTGAAGTTATCAAAACAAAAAGCAGTCAAGTAGCACTTTAAAGACATATGGCTATGGTCTGAAGAAGTGGGCCTGTCCCACAAAAGCTCACCTAGTAAATTATTTTGCTAGTCTTTAAAGTGCTACTTGACTGCTTTTTGTTTTGATAGCGTATAGACTAGCACGCCTCCCTCTCTGTTACTATTCAACGTTGAAGGTGCTTACTTTGAAGTGCAACTTTGAAGTAGAGCATCTCCTTCACCCTACTTTGAAGTTACACTTTGAAGTAGGGCACTACTCCATTCACGGGAATGGAGTAAGGACTTTGAAACTGGGCTCCCTAATTAACTTTGAATGAAGGGAAAATGTGTGTAGACTGTCTGCTGGCTACTTCAAAGTAGTGCCTAACTTCAAAGTTAACTTTGAAATTAGTTGCTAGTGTAGTTGCACCCTGAGTGTGGTATTTTCTCGAGCTTATGCCATGTGACTTCTCTGCCCCTTTCATTAAATGTTTCTTTTCTATGCTTAGACTCTGTGCTTGTGAAGGGGGAAGCATTGCCTCTGAGGCGCCGAGGGCTGTGTGAATTTCCCACACTATTATAAACACCTCACAAATTGTTTGTGGCCCTTTTAAACCATTTTGGGCAGGGGCTATGGGGGACAGGGTCTAAACTTTAAATTTTAATGAGAACTGGTTACATTTCAAGGGAGTAGGTGTTCTGTGTCAAGCCAGTTCTGTGTGAGATGGTTAGAAAGGAACCCCTAGCTATTAAACCCGGCCTTGAATGCCCTTGGGTGGTAGACTGCTCTAGGAATTATTGTGAGGAGGTGCTGCTCTCTGGGCAAGTGTGCTGGGGGGTCACAGGCAGAAGGGGCAGGGCCACATGCAGAAGGGGCGGGGTTGGAGACAGCCAGTCCTTTGTGCTACCCGGACCATTCTGTGCCCTCCCTCCCGCACCCCTTAGCTCTGGACAGACTGCCCTGTGTGGGGCTCAGGTGATGATTTAAAGTGCCCAGAGCTCTGAATTGCCAAACCCCAGGGCAGTTGCCCCTTTGCTCCCCACCCCCCATTGCTGGGCTTGAACCAACCAGGTCTCTAAATAGAAGTGAGGATACCTCCACGTAGGCTTGCATAAGCCTGCCTGATCCCCCGGATACGTCCTTGCTTGCGCTGCTGGTACAGGTGATTGCCACCGGGTAGTCGCTTCTGTTTTTAGGAAGCTACCCAGATTACAGCTAGCCCAGAAAGTCTGTCTGAGCTGCCAGTCCCACTCCTGGCTGCCGTGGAGACGTACCCGAGGACACTTCGTAGCCAAATCTCATTAAAAGTCAATTTTCACTTTGGCAAAGGGGGACTCCAGCCTCTGTTTGTCAGAAGCTGAGAATGGGAGACGGGAGGGATCAGTCGATGATCACTTGTTCCATTCACTCCCGCTGGGCCTTCCGGCATTGGCCACAGTCAGAAGACAGGTTACTGGGCTAAATGGACCTTTAATCTGACCTATTTTTAGATTTTTGTGCCCTCTTCAGAACCAGCTTCTACGGATGTGTTCCAGTTTTTGCCACAGCATTCTGAAGATTCTGTTTGTGGACACAACTAGAAATTTTCACTCAGTTTTAAAGAAAAATAAAAAAGTTTCTGGATTTGTAAAGATTAAGCTAAAATGTCAAGTGGTATAAGTACACAATAATTATCACAGGATAGTTAGCAAATATTATTCTTGTAAATGCTCTCTACACTTGTAGCATTTACAGTTCATCAATAATTCATCTTTAAAAAGAAAAAGAAGAATATATTTTCAACATCACAAAAGCTATTGTGGAGCTATTCATGTTGTGAACTGCCTTGCAATAAAAGGCATGAGCCAAACCAAGGAGCAGGCTCCTCTGGCTGTCATAATGCACTACAGCATCCTCTTACAGTTGTTTTTTTTTTTTTTTGTAATTCTAGAAGACAGAAAATAAAATTTTACACTCGAAAATAATGCGTTTAGGTAAATAGCCTAGAGGAGCCATGTGTTTGTCCAAGAAATGGTTAGACTTTGCCAGAACAATACTGCTACATTATGAATCTTTCATGAGCTCTCAAAGTCATAATGGTCTGTCACTAATGCCCATTAATGATCTCTTTATACCGCGAATATGGGCTTGATGTTTCTGGCTGGTACCTTAGAGAATACTTTAAATATGCCTTAAACTTTCCCTGGTCTACTCTCTCTGTGCCTGCTCCAAATGTAGACGGCAACTGTCTGGGTAGGATCTGCTTGTAAGTCGTCATGGCTTTGGGATTAAGAAAGTCTTATTCAGGTAAGACGTATTTAAGCAATATTTTTTAGAAGAATAAACTGGAAGGCTTTTTTTTCCTGGCAAGTAATCCTTTTGCGACAGTGATAAGACAGTGGATGGGTGAGGTGGCTGTTTAAGGACTAATTTATATCCAAATCATTCAGCTGTTTTTCTCCTCTCCTGTTTTGTTTTAACTACCTAAACATGCTTTTACAAGATGAAGAAAGCAACCATTTGGTTAATCCATACTGATTGGAGTAGCATACAGTATCTCTGCTTATTGCTAAAACAGCAAGTCATTGCTGTTTGAACAACACTATTTAAATAAATGTAGCATGAGGAGATTTACTGGCCTTTAAACATCGTAAAGGAACTTCTTGAGAGGTCTAAGGAAATTTTTTTCTTTAAAGTATGTAAAATATGGGTACCAGTTCAGAGTCCATTTTAATTCCTAGTACATGTGAATGCTGCATCAAATGTCAACAAAGGGAAAGAATGCAATGCAGTTAAGCCTATTTTTAAATTAAATATCAAAATGTAGGCAACAGTGCATTTCAACATAGTCATTCTGTTGGAAATGTTTTACGTAAAGACTAATTCATGATGCTATAACTAATATTTCTTAATTTTGAAAATGCGTCCTCCTCTTTCGCCATGTGAAATGATCAAATTATTGACTGAACCAGCACCTACAGCTGCTAGAGAAAAACAGACCCAAGGAGTCCCGAAAAAAACCTCCAGGATCAAGCAATTACTAGAACCACAAGCAATATGTATGTTTTTGAACTGTACTGTTTTCCTGGGTGGCTGTACATTCTTTCAGAATCCTATTGGTGAATGGCATGCAACCCTCACATTATTGCTCGATGAACTTAACATTAATTTGGAGAGGAAACAAAGCAATTTGAAATGACTGATCAGAATCTAGAAAAATATTATCAAATATTCTCTTTCACCATTCTGATTCAAGTATTAAATTACTAATGTGTACATTTCATTGAATTTAAAAGAAAATTATAAAATACAAAGCTTTCTAAACAATTGAAGTGATTTCCAAATCTCTGTTTTTCTTTAAGATGTTGCTTGGCCATAATAGGCATGAAATAAATGTGAGCGGTAAGTTGTAAAGCCAGTCATTTTTAAATCCATGCTGGTTCAAAGCTACAAACTAATTTTTTTGGGGTTGGTACTCCCCCAGTAGTTCCTGTGTGCCTTATGTTTGATTAAGGTTAGCAGGATTCGGTCCATAGAACCTGATTCAAAGCCCACTGAAATCCATGTAAAAGCCGTTGATTTCAACTGGCCTTGGAGCTGGACCATATAATTTCACGCCTGACTGTAGAAAAACCAGTTAGTGCCATGTATAGAGGATAAAACCCTTCTAAATCCTTTAGTAGATATGATACTGATGATTAATTTCATTAGATAACATGATTTAATTGGAGCTGATAAGTATTTCTATTTGCAGGCAGCAATTTTTATTCGGATCAGGTTGTCACTATATTCTTGATGGAAATATTTTATAGATCCACTGATCTGAAGTTAAGGCTAATGTGATAGTGTCTGGATTAAGAAAAGTCTACAATGCATTTGAGTTAAATATAAAAAACCCAACACCTTTTGTTTCTGTTTGAACGGTGCACTTTCAAGGTCACACAGCTTTGCTGTTGATTATATCATTAGATGCTATGAAGAGTGTTGCAATTAACTATTGCTAGGAACACACATTAAAATAAAATAGTAAATTGCAACAACCTTCTTGTGGCAGTGCGAAGTACGAACTCTAGGTGTCCCTCTGGTTTCTAGTTTTGTCAGTAACTTCATGCATCTGGTCTTTCACTGAAGGTGGTGGGCATTTTTCTGATTTGTTTATTTCCGAACTGTTTACATCTTACTGTTATGTAGGATGAGATGTGGTGATGAGAAACTGTGGGTTTCATTCAAAGCCCACTGAAATCAGTGAAAAGATTTTTGGATAAGCACCCTTTAGTAAGATTCGGATTTAAAGTAGTAATCGCCAATAAATTCAGAATTAAGGGTCACAGCCTCAGCTGAACATGCTGCAGATGACATCACCGTGAAAAAAGGAGAGAGAAAAAGAAGGCCTGGATGAGACTGACGGTTCTTCAAGGAATTACAGCCTCCACTCTGGATTTCATGCCATTTGTACTGCTCCATCATAGCCTCAGTGTGGCTGACCCATATTCTTTGCATGTCTAGATTGCATCTGAAGTCTAAATGCAGAGCAAGGAAGAAGAACAGGTCTAGCTTATGTTTAAATTGTCCCATGATTAAGAAGTTTGAGACTTACTTTCATAGGGATTGGGCAGCTTCAGTGCCAGCAGTAAGGCTGCTGATGTGCTCAGAGTGCTATCTGTCAGGCTGACCACTCTTATCTCGTTGTTTCCTTGTGTTGCCTCATCTGCCTGTAGTCATTTGTTATCTGTCACCTTATACTTAGACTGTAAATTGTTTGGGGCTGAGACTGGTTCTTTGTTGTGGGTTTGTACAGTAGGGTCCTACTTTAGGAGGGTGATGATAAGAAGAGTGATATTAGGATACTCTTGAACATCCCTAATCCGGGTGTCTGTGATCCAGCCTAGACACTGATGTGACGATGGTTCGAAATTTTCTTCTCACCCAGAAGTATGCAGAGGAATTGACGAGGCAAGTAAAAGAAGGTCCTGGCCCTGAAAGGAGGATAAGTGAGAGGAACAGACAGAAAGCAGAAAAGGAGTCAGATATGGACTGCAGTGATGAGATCAAAGGGTTTATCTGTTAAGTCACAAGCAGGTGCTAATGGCTCCATTCTACTGATTGTTTTAGATCAGTGCTTGTAGGTGATATGAGGAAGGTAAATGGTGAGATGGGAACTGGGCCATGCATGTGTGCTGTGTATCTAATTCAAAGCATAATAACATAGTTATATAATCTTTTCACTTAACTTAGTAGCTGTATGGTATTTTGTAGACCTAGGTGCAAACACATGTTAGGGACCCTGGAGAGTTACTTAGTTTGGCCATAGGTTATCCAGTCACCTTATGATATTGAGTGCTTCAGTTCTGGTTCAAGTGATGTTCAGTGCATGAAAAATGGTGCTTCCCTGGTGAATTGTTACCAACATGATCTAAATCCAAATGGTCTGAAGAAGTGGGTCTGTCCCACGAAAGCTCACCTAATAAACTATTTTGCTAGTCTTTAAAGTGCTACTTGACTGCTTTTTGTTTTGATGATCTAAATCCCTGTGTCTTTATCTAGCCATAACCTGCTCCGTGGCTTTCTGGTGGGGTTTGCTTCCCTGGAAATGCATCCAGCATGCTAATGCAACATTTCAGTAGGAATGGTAATAGATGTGCTTGTCAGCCTCCTTCTCTGTCTTTTCCTTATTTGCTGGTGCAGAAGGATGTGTGCATGAAATTGTTCTTGCCTCTGTGCTTAGAACATGTGTCAACTTGTTACAAGTAGACTCTTTGGTTCTAACTCTTAATGTCATTTTGCTCCTGTTTGGGTTAATTCTTGTGAACTGTCCACGAGAGAGAGTGTTAATGAACCATAGGCACAAACTTTTCCTTTATATACTTACATTTTATACACTTATATCTCTCTGGAGATATTTAACAACAGGTTAGATAAATGTCTATCAGGGATGGTCGAGACAGTATCCAATCCTGCCATGAGGGCGGGGGGCTGGATTCAATGACCTCTCGAGGTCCCTTGTTGTCCTAGTATTGTATGATTCTACATTTTACTTTTTCACCTAAGGATCATCAGGTTAGTCACTGTTATTCATGAGTAGTGCTTCATGGCGCCCCAGTTGGTGAGGATTATTATATTCTTAATAATCCATAAGATTCAATAAGATGAGGAAGTGAAGTCCAGAGAGGCTAAGGCTGGACTGAGGCTCAGAAGCATTGTTTCATGCCCGTACAGGTTGAACCTCTCTAATGAGGAACTCTCTCATCCGGCAACATCTGTAATCCGGTCTGATTTCAGTGAGCCGAATGACCACTTATCGTGGGTGTGGCCAGCTTTCCCATTAGCCCATAAAGTTTGTTTCCAGCCCCTAGTCCTGGCTCTCTCTGTCACTTAGCTGTAGTTTACCCCATGTGTCTTCTCAGACAGTGCTCAGCAACCTCCATCACCTCATGGCACCCTTCAGCACTCATAATTTCACAATACATCCGATCTTTTATAACACAGTCCCCTCCCCCAGAGCCAGGCACCCCAGCTCCCCCTCCTGCTCTAACCCAATCTCTCTCCCCTCCTCCAGCATCAGGTACCTCCAGCTCCCCACTATAACCAAATCCTGCACCTCTCCCCTCCTCCCACTCTAACTCGATGCCAGCGACTCACCAGAGCTGCCGCCACTACCACGTGCTTCTCCCAAGAAGTTGTGCAGTGTGTGTGTAGAGTGGCAGATAACACTCCCAGCGCGCAGCTCTGAGGCACACCAAACACCTAAGCTGGGGCAGTGTTGGCAATGCTGGTAGTTAATAGGACCTCCCATGGTCCAGCAAATTCTCTTGTTCGGCACCGGTCAGGTCCCGAGGGTGCCAAATGGAAGAGGTTGAAGCTGTAGTATCTGCCCCGACCCTGGCCATTCAGAAATGCCCTGGAGGAGAGGGTACCAACGTTGAATGGCTGATATTTTGGGAATGCAGGATGTTTGACCAGTGGTGCTTACCAAAGCCAAAATGCTTTCTCTGCCCCACCCCCGGCGTGCCTTCGTTTTCCAAAAATGGCAGGTCTCTCCCAGCGCACAGCCAGCTGACGTCCATTTTTGGACTGAGAGGGTATCTCCAGTGGCAGGTAGTTCTGGGGGAAAAAGCAGAGTGAGGCTTTGGGAAGGTTGCCGAGGGGAATCTGCACGTGGACGGTCCGAGCCAGCAATGCACTGAAGCATAGGCCACTGTTAAATGTGGGAGCAGTCTGGCTGAAATTAAGCAGCTGCTTATGTGCCTTGATGGATGAAGGCCACTCTCTGCATACCCAGAGCTGTGTCCTGCAGGGGGAGAAGAAACAGGGCCAGAGGCTGCCAATGAGCTGTACCCCCCAATCTGGGAAGGAGAAGGAATCCTTTTAACCTCCTACCCCAGAACCTGGGGACAGCCCCATTATGCAGCTTACTCACTGTGGAGGTGGGGGTTGAATGGGGGATTAGTGAACAGAATTAGGGAAACCTTCCACAAAGTGTCTGCAAATAATATTACATTGGTGCTACAGAATTACTTGTATCTGTTATTCAGTGATGCGTCTGTATCAGTCAAAAATAAAAAAGTTGTGGCAGGAGGGTAATACTATACAGTAAACTTTGTTTTAACCAGTTTTCAATCAATCGATACTTTCAAATAACCGGCATTAATAATAACTACCTCCAGGCACTATCCTGGCACCTAGGTTTCTTCTTCTGGGGGTCTGTGCTGCTCACAGGCTGCGAAGGGATCCGTCCCGCCTGAGTCGTCAATGCTGCTTCCCCTTCTTAAGAAGGGCCTGGCTCTGAGATGCGGGTGGGGAGCTGAGACGAGGCTGCTGTATGTGCAGCTGTCCCTGCCTCCGTGGGCCTGGGCTGCCAAGGCTCCAGGGCTGCTCAGCAACTGCCACTGATGGGGCGGGGGAGGAGAGAGCAGCCCTCCGCTGCGTGCCAGCCCTCCACCCCCCCGCAGCAGCTGGGGCCGGGGCCTGAGCCACTGAGAGCTGCTTAACCCCTGCAGGGAGCCCGGAGCGGGCTGCGGGGGCAGAGCTGGTACTCCAAGAACGAGGCTGCCGAGGGTTTCGGGGAGGCAAGCACAGCTGTAGTGCAGCCCCTGCAGTCAGAGAAGTGGTGGCAAAGGGATCCCTCTCTACTATCCATAATATTTTAACATCCGGCAACCTCCCAGTCCTGGAGCTGCCGGATATGGAAGAGTTTAGTGTACAGGGGCACCCGCAATGGCAGAGTCCATTTCACAATTTACAAGTGTCCTGTCAGAACTGGAGAACATCGCCCAAGACGGTGTAGGCGATGTAGGCGTGGAATACTGCTGCAACACTGGCTGACAGAAAATGGCTACGTCTACACTAGCCCCAAACTTCGAAATGGCCACGCAAATGGCCATTTCGAAGTTTACTAATGAAGCGCTGAAACGCATATTCAGCGCTTCATTAGCATGCGGGCGGCAGCGGCACTTTGAAATTGACGCGCCTCGCCGCCGCGTGGCTCGTCCTGACGGGGCTGCTTTTCGAAAGGACCCCGCCTACTTCGAAGTCCTCTTATTCCCATGAGCTGATGGGAATAAGGAGACTTCGAAGTAGGCGGGGTCCTTTTGAAAAGGAGCCCCGTCGGGACGAGCCACGCGGCGGCGAGGCGTGTCAATTTCGAAGTGCCGCGGCCGCCCGCATGCTAATGAAGCGCTGAATATGCGTTTCAGCTCTTCATTAGTAAACTTTGAAATGGCCATATGCGTGGCAATTTCGAAGTTTGGGGCTACTGTAGACATGGCCAATCTGTGGTAAACTGAAATGCTGGGTTTAGCTGATTATTAAAGTGACCTGGACCTTCAAGGCCAAGGTCCTGAGTCAGGACCAGCACAAAGTAAAATCAGCGTGTTGCCTAAAATGATATCGAAGTCTAACCCACATGGTTGGTGCATTTGGTGAAACTTGCTGAGTCACATGAAGATACTGCCCCATGGAAACAAAGCAGTTTCCTTTTGTATTGAACCTCTCTCGTCCAGCACCGTCAGGGACTTCAGTATTGTGTAGCACATTCCCAATACTTGCACTGCTTCCTGGGCTCTTAGAAGACATTTAGGGGTAAATTACAGCTAAATAACAGCACGGAGCACTGAGAGCCAGGACTGGTAGCTGGAAACAAACTTCATGGGACCATGCGAGGTGCGGCCACACCCAGAATGGGTGAACAGGCATGGCAGGAGGGATAGCTCAGTGGTTTGAGCATTGGCCTGTTAAACCCAAGGTTGTGAGGGCAGTCCTTGAGGAGGCCACTTAGGGATTGCAGCAGGTAAAGCTAGGGATGGTGCACATCTTAGCCAAGAGAGCAGGGGACTGGATTAGAAGACCTCCTAAGGTCCCTTCCAGTTCCAGGAGATGCATGTCTCTAATCATGTATTTTTTTAACATTCATTTAACTAAAATCATGCCGAATTATGGATGCTGCTGGACGAGAGAGTTGCGGATTAGAGAGGTTCAACCTATAGTTGGGTCTAGTCAGAGAAAAAGCAGGGGTCCCCTCATTGCCATCAGTTATACCTCAGAGGCCTGTACTCTTGTTGCTGGAGACTGGTTTAGATGATCCTGCACTAATGCCTTCATCTTGGGGACAACTTTTTTCCACCCTGCACATCAAAACTGACCTCCAGAGGAGTCTCCATTTGCCGAAATCTTTTTCCAAACAGGGAAGGGTAACAGGTCTTTGTGCATAATTGAGTCACTCGGTCAGGGGGCCAGGAAGAGGTTCTTATCATGCAACAGGAGAGAGGTGGTTTTACTCCTCAGGGCTTGCTTGAGCCGTAAGCATCCAAAGCATTGTGCTTCCCGTTGCGTCCAGCTGTAGGGCTGGTGGCATTTTCATAGGCCCCATCACCAGGAGGCAAACCTGTGCAGCGATCTTGTCAGTCAGTCTTTCTACCCTCTGGCCAACTCCAGTCCTGTTTGCTTAGAGGAAAAAACAAATCACTTGGAGCCCAATTTGCCCAGGCCTGTGACTGCCTGGTACCTCACTGTGTGAGTAGTGCTATTGGCAGATCTGTGAATTCAGGGCAGCACTCAAGGAAGAAAGTTCTAATCTCTGGGATTAACGGAGGCAGCGCTGGGCCCTTAATTTGCCTTCTGAAGCTCTCTTGTTGTCAGTCAGGTTTTCGCCATAAGACTGATGGCCTATGGTCTTGGCCAGGCAAGGGAAATTTGTGATGGGCTGCTGAATGGACATTCCCAACTGGAATTTGAGCCTCCCATGGCAGCAGGTTCAGATCTCTGCTTCTACCAAGGAATTCCATTTCCTGCAGGGGTGTAAACTGGATTTCTACCCAAGTCAGTGCGAACAGAACAGGGGCAGCTGTAGCCTGGCAAGTCAGCAGGGCACCATCCTAAGCTCAGCTGTAACTGTGGTGTGAAACAAAACAGAACACTCCATACAAAGAACACAATGTGACAAAAGTCCCAGGGAGGGGTGGGGGGAGGAGAGGAGACCAGTGAGGGCCTTGGAGCTGGACCCACTCTGCTCCAGGTGGGAGCCCCAGAGCTGGTCCTTGTTACTCATGGTGTTGTGGGATGCAGCTCCACCCGGCGTCCAGACTCTGCTGCTCAAGGCAGGGGGAAGCCTGCCACGAGCCCAGTGCCCTGCCCTCCACATCTCCGCTGCTTAGAGACCAGGACACGCGAGGTGGCCCTGGCACTTCTGGCAGATTTTGCCCCTCGGGCCTCCATAGCAGGGCACAGCTCTGTCATCGCACAGTGATATGGCTGGGATGGTGCCAGGTCCAGACTATGAAGCCGCGTGTGGTTTCTTGGGCAAACGAATGAATGCGACTCTGTCCCCTCAACCCCACAGGGCATTTGCACCCCCGGGCTTTCATGTTTGCTGACGGTGCCGCTGGGAACCTCTGCTAAAGCAGCACATGGATCAGAATTCAGCTTGTGGGCTCTGACTGGTTCACATGCCCACCTAGCAGGCATTAGCTCAGTATCTGTTCACTCAGCTAATACGCACCATAAATCAGTGGCACATGTTTTGTTACCTTTTCTGAGCATCGGCAATGCACAGGTCAGGGAGAAAGCCCTGCCCCAAGGAGCTTGTCGTCTGAAAGTCAGATCTACTGGTGCCTTGCCATAAATCAGCCCTCAAATGCATGTCCCCCATGCAAAAGAAAATAGCTTCTGTGAAGTTTGGTTATAGACTGCAACCCTGCCAGGCTGGGGGAATGGGACCGCCGGAGCAAGCTCCTATTCTTGGAAATAAATGCCAGTAAACTCTTCCATGCTTACACAGAAAACTGCTTCTCTCCCTGGAAGTCAGGCACATGTATCAGTCAAAAATTCCCTTTAATAGGCAGCCTGGGCATTCCATCTCCCCAGCCACCATGCCTTCCACTGACAGCAGTATTACCCTGTTGCCATGTTACAGCAGCTCCCATCCCTTGACATTCATGTGCCAGAGCAGAGTACCTGATCGGAAGGGGAAAAAGGAAGCCACTCCATTCACTAATGGCCCAAGGACTACCACTGGCAACCCAGTAAGCTACAAAGGCTGTGCAGGTTGTCAGATTTTACAGTATGTTTCATGACAGCCCTGCCCACAGGCACTCAGTGGAAATTCAGACTCCGGAGAAACCCTGATGCTGTGGGACCTACCACAGCACAGCTGCTTTGCAGGGAGAGGGAGCATAAAACGTGCAGTTGGCACTTCCCTGAAACTGGGGACAGAGCTCCAGCACCTGCCCCTGGATTGGTACCACAGTAGTTGAGGCCTTTTCCTGTATAAGAAATGCAGCTTGGGCATATTGGTTCTCCTTAGGCACCCAGCCCTGGTTGGAAGGCAGCTGGACACAACATGCCCAAGCCTCTTGACTAATGTCTAGTAATCTCTAAACGGGAATTGAGCATGTTTTGATCATCTGAAACCAAAGACTAGAAATGCTGCTGAGCAGACACCGACCAGGTACTTGCAATAAGAAGGAAGAAACAGAACAATAAAAAAATAAATAATGAAAAAGGTAGGTGAAATCGTTGGCCTCCTGAAATTAACGAGACTTTGGCCATTATGTCGAAATTGTTACATCGGATCAGATCCAGGATCCATCTAGCTCAGGAACGCATCTCTCCCAGCGGCCAGCCCCACATGCTCCAGAGGAGGATGTAAGAACCTGGAATAAGCTCTCCTTTTGGTCTGTAGCACTCAGTGACTGGCTTGAGCATTGACTTTGGAAGGATGGGCAGTGTTTCTCCCTTGTTTTTTTAAGGATGAATAGTTGGCTTAGTGTTGTACATCTAAAGAGGACGCTTGCTGCAAGAGGTAGTAGCTGTCTTCATATAGAAGTTACTTGGAATATATCAGGAAAACAGCTTCAGGCGACCAAAGGACGAGAGTATTTTATTGTATTTTCAGCATGCTTTTCATGGGGAAAGGGGAAGAATGTGTTCATCATTGTGGCTGAAAAAATAAAACAAGGCTGATATATACTCATCATATTAAACACTTCAAGCAATCTGCTCAACAAAGATTTGACCCGTGGGCAGAGGAATTCATCCTCCCTTAGGGACTCATTGTCATGTGATCTTTATGAGCACAAAGAAGACATACGTGTAGAAGGGTCCACGACAGAGACCGCTCACGTGAAAACAGTTGATGTCTGTTATGTATCAGAGGTAGCCGTGTTAGTCTGTATCTTCAAAAACACAAGAAGTCCCGTAACACCTTATAGACTAACAGATATTTCAGAGCATAAAGGTTTCATGGGCAAAGACATGCTTCGTCGGATGTCTGTTGAAACTTAAATCAGAATGTGTATAGTCTGGTTTTGTTCCTCATTTTATATTATTGGTCCAGGAACGTTTGTGCAGCTGAGGGTTTTTTAGCATGAATGCAGATATTAAGGTTGTATGCTAGAATGATCATTAAAACCAAGAGTAAAATTTCTTTGCACAAGCATTTTCAATAGTAACTGGATTGTAAGAACAAAAAAGCAGTCAAGTAGCACTTTAAAGACTAACAAAATAATGTATTAGGTGAGCTTTCATGGGACAGACCCACTTCTTCAGACCATAGCCATACCAGAACAGACTCAATATTTAAGGTACAGAGAACCAACATTAGTATCAAGGTTGACAGTTCAGAAAAAAATTACCAAGGTAAGCAAATCAGAGAGTAGAGGGGCAGAAGGGTGAGGGGGTAGTCAAGAATTAGATTAAGCCAAGTATGCAAAAGAGCCCCTATAATAACCCAGAAAATCCCATCCCAGTTCAAACCACATGTTAATGTGTCAAATTTGAATATAAACAAGAGTTCAGCAGCCTCTCTTTCAAGAGTGTTGTGAAAATTCCTCTTTAGTAAGATGCAAACTTTTAAGTCATTAAGAGAGTGACCCACTCCATTAAAACACTTGCTGACAGGTTTGTGGATCAAGAGTGTTTTTTATGTCTGTTTTGTGCCCCTTAACTGTATGTCTAAGAGAGTTTGAAGTCTGTCCAATATACAAAGCACCTGGGCATTGTTGGCACATGATGGCACATATAATGTTAGTTAAGGAACATGAGAATGTGCCTGTGATTCTGTCAATAATCTGGTTAGGCCCAGTGATGGTATCTCCAGAATAGATATGTGGACAAAGCTGGCAGTGGGCTTTGTTGCAACGAAAAATTCCAGGACTGGTGTTCCTGCTGTTATAGACTGTGGTTGTGGGTGAGAATCCTCATAAGGTTGGGAGGAGGCTGTCTGTAGGAGAGAACAGGCCTGTCACCTAGGGCCTTCTGGAGTGTGGCATCCTGATTAAGGATAGGTTGTAGGTCTTTAATAATGCATTGCAGTGGTTTGAGTTGGGAGCTGTAGGTAATGGATTGTAAGAGTTCTGCTCAGCCATTCAGGAATGTGAAATGCTATCATGTGACTTAATGACCAATCACAGTTAAGCCGCACAAATTATAAATACTAGGTAGGGAATACCATGTGGTACAGTAAACAAACTTAATGAAAAAGGTTGCAAAATTACAAATAAATTTGAGAAAATCCTGTTCCCCTGCTGGATATTTTACAAAGGATGAACAGGACAAAATTCACAATCCATTATTTGGAATAAGGGCACCTCTTACTAATATTACATAATCAACTGGCTTTACTGGTTCTGATCTCCAATATCTGAAGTTAGCTGGTAGGTGAGTGTGAAGGTGCAACTTGTGAACAGCCAGTTTATTTTTGTAAGTGGGTATTGCTCCATTGAAGATTTTGTCAGGGTTTTTAAATGCTTTTAAATACAATTAGAGATGCCTCCAGCATCTAAATAAGATCTAAATACCACAGAGATAGGAGTCTGATAAAAGGACGTCGAGTCTTGGTGACTGGACTGATCGATCGTAGGGCTATGGATGGGATGCATTTTTGCAATAAAACGGGGCCTCGGGCTGCGTGGCATTTACTTCCATTCAGACATATTAAATACTAAACTGAGCAGCTGAAAAATTGTTGCCAGGGGATGGGCATGTCTGTCAATGAGACCTTGCTCCTGCTGTGCTTGGCTGCAGCAGAAATTGTTCTCTGCCCTGGCACAAGCTTTTTCTAGTCAAGGAAACAAGTGGACAGTTGCAAAGTTACGGTGAATTGCGGGTGTGGTATCATTCTGTCTACTTCAGAGTGGTGTTGTAGCAAAAACTCTCTAGCGCCCACTAACGTGGCCCAAAGAGCAGGTAACCTGGCTTCCACATAAGCAGATTGAGAAAGGAGGAAGGGTGACATACACCATGAGCTCAAAGAGTCTGAAATGAGAGAGAGGGCAAAGTGTAGGAGAGCCCCTTGACTTCACTCTGAACAAATGCCCCAAGCTCAGAGCTCCTGTTTGGACTCTGGACGTGTTGTGCCTGGAGAGGTGGGGAAGAGAAGGCTACAAGCCCAAGGAAACACAGGAGTTCAACATTGCAGAAGTGTTTGCTTTTGCCTTTGGGAGAGCTTGGTAGGCTGTTCTGGCTTAGTGTGCCTGTAAATTCAGGCTCCCTGGGAGTCTCTGACTGTCCAGAGCATGTCCAGTTGGGTTTATTAAAACTGGTTTTATTCTGCCCTCGATACTGGTGCGCTCAGTAAAGAGGGCACTCACCTCTTGAGCACCTCCTACTGGCTGGGTTTGGTATGACAGCTCTTTTCTCACTGCTGGTGCCCCCTGCAGTTTGCAAGCTGCTTTCTTCAGTGGTTTGGCCCTCCAACTGAGTCACAAAGTTCAAACAAACCTTTTCAGGATAGCAATAAGCCCAACAAATAATCCGTCTGTTTTTCCCTGTTGGGTCCTTTCAGTTCAGCCCTTTGCTCAGGCTCCCAAATAGGTGCAGTTGCTTATGCACAGATTTTGTGACCAGAAGGGAACATCTAGGATGGTTCCCTCCCTAGCACAGGTCATAGAATTCTGCATCCTGTATATCCTGGATCCTTCCTGAAATTTCTGGCTGAGCTATCGTGTACCTTTTGGAAGACAAAAAAATAATCTCACTTTAGCAACTCTGCCAGTGGTGATGAATCCGTCATGGCCCTAGCTAAATTGTCTCAGTGGTTAATCAGCCTGTGTGTCCCACTCTGTGCCTCATTTCCACTTACAATTTGCCTCACTTTAGCGCTAAGCTGTCGGCTTTTCATCCATGCGGGTGAAGTGACTTGACCAGGGCCACGCAGCAAATTGGTGGCGGAGTGGCACATTAGCTGATGAGCCTGCTTCACTCACTGTCCCCACTCAACCACCCTTCCAGCTGCTGCTATTCAGATACCAGCTGAGACTGCTGTGGCCACCGTGCAGAGCATTAAGTATGAGATGATCAGAGCTCCTAGCACTAGGTTCTGCCACTTGTCTGCTGCCTGATTGTGATGCTCACTCCTACAGCCTTCACCAGCAGCGCCTCTTTTCTGCGCCCCTTCTTCTCCCTCCAAGCCAGCAATCCTTCTCCAGCCCTCACAGCCTGCCCTAAGGTCCACCCCCTTCCTTTCTCCCCACTTCCATAGGGCCCTGCTCCCTTTCCTCCATCCTGGCCACCCCAGCCCTCCCAGTCTCACACCCCCTTGAGTTAAACCCCGCACCCAGCCACCCCTAGACTGACCAGGGCCCTTGCTACCCATCAGGGGAGAGATGAGCGAGTGGAGGAGGATGAGGTGGCCTCAGAGCAAGGATCAGGGGGTGTACGGCGAGCAGGGAAATGAGAGGAAGAAGGAAAAATCTGGGCAAACTCCCCTCCTCCTCGAGGGTTTTCTGAGCTCCGGGAATGGCCAGGAATGAGGAAATGCTCGAACCAGGTGTGGTAGAAAACAATGTCAAAGGGAGCTGAAAGGCTGGAGGGGGCAAGGAACCAATCCCCTCCCCCCAGCTTTCAAAACCTGCCCCACTGGAGCCCCTGCCCCACATGCCCCTGAAAGACAAATCGCGCCCCCTTTCCTTCCACCGGTGGCCTGGTTGTTTGCAGAGCGTCTCATCACCCTGGCCAGGCCGCTGGGGAATTACTCATCCCGGTCACGTTTGTTTGGGTGTCTGTCTCTCCCCAGGAGGCGGCTCCAGTCTTGGGAGCAGGTGTTCTCTGTGCAGCCCCTCAGCTCCTGCAACCTGCCTCGTAGCTGCTCCGTGAGCACCACACAAAGAGGCGCAGAGGCAGGTCCCCCGGGCTGCTGCCTTCACCGAGGAACCGGGGAGCGGGCGGGGGTGGGCTGATAAGGGGCTGGCTGCGTCGTGCGATTTCTGCATCCAGTGCACAGCTCCTGGTGCCTGTGTGAAAGAGGAAGAGAGCGCGGTGGCTGCCTGGAGGCTGCTGCTGCTGCTGCTGCAGTATCAGCACCGGTGCGGCTCGCAACCACGCATCAGCGGAGCTGCTGGCTGAGTGGTTACAAGTGTTGCAGAGCAACATACAAGAGCATCAGCGGAGGAGAGGCTGCATCTGAAGCTCCCCTAGTAAAATCTTGGGAGGGGGTGGAATTCAGAAGAAGCCAGCCGGGGCTCCGGGCAGCAGTTCAGCAGGGTGCCTTCATCGCTGCTTGCTTCCTATTCCTTCTCCAGGAAGAAAGAGGAAGGGAGGAGAAGGAACCCGGAAAACCTTGCCAGAGCCAGACCCTGACGGAGGCTAACAGGTGTTTGCTGGGATCTGAATGGGGAGGAGAAGGTGGGAGGAAAGTTCACCAGGAAAACCAAGCTGAGCAAAGCTGCGTTGACGTTGTGCCAAGCGAATGTGCCTGAGAACGGTGTGTCTGGACTCAGCATCGAGGGATGTCTTGCCAGTGACCTGTGTGATCTCCCTAGAGACTCGGAGCCCTGCCTGCCAACTTTGCCCTGCCAGGCTTTGGGAGGGATAACGGGCCCAGGAACAAAGGGGGTCTCCTCTCGGGACAGAACCCTTTGTGCTAACCTGTTGCGTCCTGGGTGGAAGCATCCGGCTTGCCCCTCTGCTGTTCCAGAACTGGTCGTGGGGAGGGCTCGTGCTGCGGCATCAGCAGCAGGATCCAGTGCCCCTGATTTTGGGGCCTGGAAGAGCAGCATGCTGGCTGCTGCCCTGGCAGCCAGAGCCCAGAGCCCCTGTATCTGACCCCCGGGTGGTGTCGGGGCGGTGGCGGCCATGGCTGCAGCAATCGCCAGCTCCCTGATCCGCCAGAAGAGACAAGCCAGGGAGCGGGAGAAATCCAATGCCTGCAAGTGTGTCAGCAGCCCCAGCAAGAGCAAGGGCAGCTGCGAGAAGAACAAGCTGAATGTGTTTTCCAGGGTCAAACTCTTCAGCTCCAAGAAACGACGGCGAAGGCGACCAGGTTGGCGAGGGTTACGTGTTTTGGGTTTGTTCTGCCTGACTCCAGCCCTCATGTGCATCCTCCTGGGGAAGGGGAACCGGTGAAATTAACATGTAGGCATTGCAGTCGCCAAGAGACAGGGGGAGACAGGCACGCACCCTCACACAGCCTCTCCTCACTCATTTGTGACACTCGCACCATTGGTTTCTCTTCTTGCTCACATGCAAGTTCATGTGTACCCATGGATCAGTGATGTATTTGTATGTGTCTCGATCTCTTTCACACACACCCTTCAATCCTGTGTTCATCTGTCTGCATGTTCAATAATCTATTTTCCCTCCTTCAGCTCTCTAGAATGTCTGTCCCTTGTGCTGTTACTTGCTAATTATACGAGAACAGGCTATTTACTTCAGCCATCAGCTTCGTAACCTTTCATCCCTCCTGCGCCTTTCTGGGAATACCTTATCAAAGTATACGCACACACAATCCGGTATGTAACGGAGGTTTAAATGATCAGGTGTGAAGTACCAATCTTCTGATCCGGTGTGTTTGTGTACACAGGCAGAGCAGAAACCTGTCAATAACGTTGCTGGTGATTTTCTTTTCTAAAATCGATCTGCTTGTAGCCAGTGAACTTGTCAGCATTTTTCATGCAGCCAAATGATAGGTGGCTAGTTGGAAAAGGGAACTTGAATTTGCTAAGAGATTTTTGAACATCGTTAATGCAAGAAAATGCTGTTGTTTGGTTTAGTTGCTTATTAAATGAGATGGTGTATATGAATGATGCATACACTTATTAAAGGTTGCTAATAGGAAGTAATATACTTTTGCAAACTATTACAGGGCTTTGCTTCAAAGCCCATCCAAAATATGTATAACAGCAAATCAAGTTCAATCTTTTTCCATTTAAGATCAAAAAGATTTGCCCAGATGTGTGAACTTTGACTTGAAAATGGCAATGGAGATTTTCATATTATTTATCTGCAAATCAGCTAAGGTTTTGGAGCAGGCTGCTAAAATGCTTCACTGTCCGATGAGAATAGTTGTGTGGCAATTCCTACAATGCAGATGTCATTGGGATTCAGTGGCAGTATTACATTGCAATTACTCTTGATGCATTACAGACATTTTTCCCTTAAATGAATAGACTTTCTGACAAATCCTGTTGCTTTTTACTTCACCAAGGCCAGAATGATCTTAACTTGTTTTGGCTCTTTCATTTTTGAACATTGAATGTGAAGATAGTTAGGAATCAGATTTATAGCCAAATTCTGTGGGTTTCTATTTCTTTCTAATCTGTGAAATAGCATCTTTTAGGTAATATCCTATTACAGTGCAACATGTGGCTGAGTTTAAAGGGGCTTTCCTTCCTCTATTTTACCTCTGTTCTTTGAGTAATTTATCACTTCTGGTTCTGAATGTCCTCAGATCAACAAACAGTGCTAGATGGTTTATTGGCATGGCAGCATTTCTTATGGTAAACATTAGCTGTTGTATGGGTAAGCTGTTGATCTGGTATACAGCTTTCATTCTTATTCATTTCGTTTTCATTATCTTTGTAGTTCCCATTGTTCCCCCCACGCCTTTTGAGAAATCACACCTTATTAGAAGCCAGAGTATACTCTTTGCCAGCACTTTTTTAATCTTAAATGAGATACAGCTCCCTAAGCCAAAGGACTCCCTGTTAGGATTTTTATTCCCTGGAAGCAGATTTGAATGTTACCTACATTACAGCAGAAAGTGGCATTTCATTATTTGGCAATTGATTTTATAGTCACTGATTTGGTCTTTGCCCACATGAGAATAGTTGTCAAGCTGCCAATCATAGTGGTTTTCATATATGCTCTCAGAAAGCAAAAATGAAGCTTTGTTTGAGCCCAGAGAGCACAAAGCGGCACCTCCAGATTTCATAAACTAACCTTGTTCTTGATTTCTTACAGAGCCACAGCTTAAAGGAATAGTAACAAAACTATACAGCAGGCAAGGCTACCACTTGCAGTTGCAAGCAGATGGAACAATCGATGGGACAAAAGAGGAGGAAAGTACTTATAGTAAGTAGCATCAGAACGCCTCAGATAATCTTGTGTGTTTTGGAATTGTGGGGTAATGTTCTCTTCCACCTCAATCCATTTACAAATGAATGTTCTAAGATGACCAAATGAAACTGTTCGTACTTGCCGTTCAGTGTGAAGGAGAACTACTACAGAAACGCTTAAGTAAACTTGAGGAGGTAATGGTGACATATATGAAAAACAACCCAAATGTTATCTCCATGGTAATCTAGAGAAGTTCATCGCTGTCCTTTGGATTTATTAGATTTTTTTTTTCAACAGAGAAAATTTGTTCGCCTACGCAATGTGCCTGAAATAGACTAACGTTATCTCCAGACTTAAGCAGGGGTCTCACTCGAACACAGCTGAGTTATTTCACATAATGAAAATTCATCATCATTGTAAGGTTGGCTTTCCTTGTCTCCCCTTTCCCAGTGTGGAAAGTCTCAGCTTCATTATGATTTCAGCAACGAAACAATTTTCCTTGGGCGTTTCTGTGAAACAGTTTTGAATTTTGTTTTGTTTTGTTTTTTCAAATCTAGGGGATGTATGGAAAAGAGCACAAGGGGGACTCAAAAAGGTGACGTTGACACAAATACAAATAATCACATAATTGTTTTGTTTCAACTAATTTTGCGTCTTGAAAAAAAGTTGAAATGAAACGAGATGGTGTTTCGGCAATTGCGAATATGTATAGTGTTGTTGAGACAGCAAAATGGAAACTGAAATTCACTCTTCCTCTTCTACAAAGCAAATATCTTCTAAGTTTATTTCATTTAAGTTACTCTCTCAAATGTCAACTGAGGGAAGTTGGCTAGGAACAGAAATCCAGCAGTTTTATGACAGTTGATCAATCATGTCGCTTTTCATCCCATCCATGTATGTTTCTACTCTTCTCCCTCTCTAACATTTAACCAGGTTATTTTTCATTGACATGACAGAACCGGGGATTTTAAAAAAAACAAAACAAAACAAAAAAAGGAGAACTCCTGTGCCACCTTCTAGACTAACAGATTTCTTTGGAGCATAAGCGTAAGTTTTCGTGGGCAAAGACCCACTTTGTCAGATGGATCTGGCGATGCGGATCTTTGCCCATGAAAGCTTATGCTCCAAAAAATCTGTTAGTCTAGAAGGCACCCCAGTACTCGCTACCCCTCTGATACTTAGAACCAGGGATGTGGCTGTGTATTTACCACATGCAGTCGTTGCAGGTACTGAGAGTAATGCCTTCTGCAGGCCAGGTCGACAAAGGTCAACTTAGGCCTAAGGTTCTAAGCTGCTTTCAAACCTGAGTCCCCTGTAGTGGAGTAGGTAACACTCCTTTAGAATGCAGCCAATTTTTCCAGCTCTCTCTCTAGTGCAATTGGAAATTCTCTATCTAGTTGAAGCCTTCAGCTAACGCCTCTTGATACGTGTGTAGTATTGGAAGGCACTCAGATGCTACGGTGATGAGCATGGTATACAAACCTGTGTGGAACGGAATAAAAGCTGATCATCATGCATCATAAGACGCTCCTCTCCTTTACAACAATGGCTGTGGTCTGTTTGGTATTCTGTAGACTTGTTCAGAATGTTGTCAGAACTCTGCACTTGATCGTTTTAAAATGAATGAATTAGTTAAGAACTTAATAGGCAAATGTAATAATTTCAGTTGTGTTAGACACTCGCCATGTAGCATGCTGTATTCTCTGAATTGCATGTTCTTTCCCTGGGGCAGTTTCACCCAGTTACTTTATTTTGACTTGTTTTAATAGGGTTCTGCCATTCTAGACAAGGGAGCTATGAGGGCTTTTCATGGTCACCTAGATGTGTCTGATTCTAACATATCTTTGTTTTCATTATGCATTTTAAATTTAGCACCTCGAGAGATTACCAGGCTATGTGTAAATCATGTGGGCCCTGTGGAGTCAAAAAGCGGCCTTCATAAATAATGAATGTTCTATTGCAAAAGAGGATGCTGTGGATATATCCTGGAAATTAATCTAAGTGGCCTGCAGTTTCACAACATGGAAGATATTTATCATGGAAAAGCGTTTTCATTTCTCCTATAGAAAGGAAGTGAATTAATTGAATTGTAGAAAACCTATGGTATTTAATGATAATAATACCTAGCTTCTTTCCTTGGGAGATCTCAAAGGACTTTACAGTCTCCCCATTTTACAGATGGGAAAACTGAGGCATAGAGTAACAACATGACTTATATGATGTCAGTCAGAAGCCAGTGGTAGAGCCAGAAATAGAACCCCATTTTCCTGAGTCCTGGTTCAGTGTTTTACCCTCTAGGCAATATTTTCTATTTACTTTGGTCCTGAATCTGCTCTACGGACAACGGTCCTATTAGCATGAGCAGAACAGAATTAAATATTTATATACAGTTGGCCTAATCCTGCAAGTGTCACTTATGTTAATGAGGGTTTGGAGGTACCACCCTGGAGAACTACTTCTTCCATTCGTCAACAAAGATGAACCTTATTTGGCTTTGCCTAAGGTCAAGGTTAATCTTCTAGGGTACAATTTCACATGCCTGGTGGGGATGTGCAAAATCAAACTCTCTGGGATTGGTAGTCGAACCTTGTACTCCTCAATCTCGCCAGGAGTAAGGGAGAGTTTCGCCCATCGACCTCCTTCTGTGAGGTCGGCCAGGTAAGTCGATCGCAGATAAGTCGATTCCAGCTATGCAATTGCCATAGCTAGAATGACGTATCTACAATTGACTTTAATGCCTAGTGTAGACTTATCCCTGCTGGGTAAGGCCCAACCCCCCCTTCCCCCCCCGAATTAAAAGTCCACCCAGCAGTGGCTGAGCTCCACCCTGTGGTTCTGATCACAATACAATTCTTGTCGCTGCGCTCTTTCTTTCCCAGTTATTTTTGTTCCCATTTGCAGAGCTGCTGTGTTCTACACGTTTGCATTGCTTAACATTAACAGCTGGTTTAAAATTATGTTTCGCATATGAAGGAGGATTTTGCTATGTTTTTCTCTGAGACACTGAAAAGCTCATTAGTAATATTTTTTTAATATTTCCATGTTCAAATCATTCCATCTTTGGACAGCCCTTTTTGTTTCCCACTGCTGCTATAAAGCTGCTGCCAAGATCCCATGTGCTCTCTGGCCTAATGGAACAAAATTCTGCTGCAAGCATCCTGACACTCCGTGGCAATGACCATTCATTCTATCTCCACGAGATATTCCTGTTTCCTCCCCTCCCCGTCCAGCATCTAGACACAAACACAACTAGTGCTCAGAGTTGAAAATACTCTTAAAATTGACCCAAAATTAGTTTAGAAGATGAAATTTGTCTCCAAACTCTCCATTTCGTTTGTCAGGCCACCTTTATCATCATCGTCAACAACAACCATGGGCTCAGTGCCCAGTGCCTTCCTTGCTATTTCCTCCTATCTTTCCCCATCCAGTGTGGAGAGGTTTAGTTTCTGTAGACTAGCTCTGCACCAACCTACTATGTTATCAACCCATTCTCTGTGGGGTCTGCCTCTCCTATTCCAACCATCCATTATGCCAAGTACCAGGGTCTTGACTTTCCACCTGGCCTCTCATAAAATCACCCATGCAGCCCAGCTCAAAATCATCTCCCCCCATTTTTGCTGGGGAAGTGGAGAGCTTGGCTTCAGCATCAGCAACTTATCATACAAGCTCCCTGGGCCTTGATGGCTGCAGCTTAGATGCCCACTCTCCATTTCTGGCTTCTCCCACTTGTTGGCGGCAAGCTGGACTTCTGCTCCGGCTACTCTAACCTCTCCTGCCTGACTTTGTACATTCGTATGGCTCCTTGTCCAGAAAGCTGGGCAGAAACTGTCAGCTACAGGTAGGTCACTGGCAGGCGGGAAGACCAAAACCAAATGCCAGGTGCTCAAATGCAAACAAGGGTGAATTCTGCATTTGAACCCAGCATCCAGAGTCCCCAGTGAGATGAATAGGACAGCTAGCACCTCTCCAGGCTAATCTTTCAGGCTCTTTGCAGACTCAGAAGAAGAAATTCCACGTGGCTCACATTTTCATGATCATATCTGCAGCCATAGGGGCTAGGAAACATTATCATTTTGAAAGAAATCAAAGATTTCAGAGCACAGTTCTATGGGTAAGGGTGGACCACAGGATACACAGGGTGTTGTCTTTGGCCAGAGAGAATCTTTACAGTTTGGGGAAGAATTTCTGGGGACAGGAGTTTTCCTGGCTTTAATTTTGCATCATCAAATACAGGGTTGTTGCAGTGTAAATCCAGGCAGATTTTGTTCCCTAATTTCTGTGGCGAGAGATTTGATGGCTTGTCAGTTAGAATCATAGACTTGGAAGAGACCTCAGGAGATCACTGAGTCCAACCCCCTGATGAAGGCAGAACCAATCCTAACTAAATCATCCCAGCCAGGCCTTTGTCAAACCAGGACTTAAAGACCTCTAGGGAAGGAGATTCTAGCACCTCCCTAGGTAACCCATCCCAGTGCTTCACCAACGTTCTAGCGAAATAGGTTTTTTTGTAATATCCGACTTAGACCTGTTCCACCATAACTTGAGACCCTTACTCCTCTTTCTGTTATCTCTCATCACCGAGAACAGTCTCTCTCCATCCTCGTTGGAACTCCCTTCAGGTAATTGAAGGCTGCTATTAAATCTTCCCTCAGTCTTCTCTTCTGCAGACTAAATAAGCCCAAATCCCTCAGCCTCTCCTCATAAGTCAGATAGATACAAAGGAACGTATCTTCAGAACAGTTTGTGTTCTTTAAGCCTAGCATGGCCTATAATTATCAGTAACTTAAACAGTAACACACGCACAGTTGCAGGCTAGAGCGTCCTTAGCATTACATCAATTGTTTAGTGTCAGTTTGTGTTGCATAACGGCCACAGCAAATAGCCTGTCTCCCTTAAGCATTACTTAGTTATTTCATTAGAGCAGGTATTATGTCCTATCCTCAGGCAGTGTAAAATCACATAGAAATGCTGGTCATGACATTTGGCATTCTCTTGTGCAAACACAAACGGACAATAATTGGGCATAATGGAAAAGAATTAAGTCTGGGTTGGCTGCAGCGGGCTTTTTCCATCAGCCCAGTCTAGGTAAGGGAGTCATTTGTCACTGTGTGCAAATGACATCTTAGGCACTGTATCCGTGGCATCACTGGTGTGCATTTCATTAACACTGAGCTTCTGTGGTTCTGCCTGTTGGTGTTAAATACACCAGAGGCTCTTGTGTGTCTTTCCATGCTGATCACTCACACAGCTGTGTAACCTGGACACACAGTCTGCAAGCAGCTCATCGGAGGGGAAGGCTAATTTAGGGAATAAAGGTTGTATAACATAAGAGTAAGGAGAGCTCCGTAGCGCATGAGAGCCTAGAACTTGCAATGTAGTCCTTTGCGCAGCTTTACCCCAAGCAGGTGTGGTTGGTGGCCAACACGCCCCTCTGGCCTCAGAAGGGTGTATGCGTATGCTGCCAATCCTTGCCCATTCACGCTGGACATGTGTGCTCTGTGACTCAGTGAAGCAGCAGATTGTACCTTAGCGTGAGCTGCCCAAGCTGCCCTGCAGTGCCTGGCTTTCTCCGGTAATATGCGCTCAGCCTGGCACTCCGCCCACTCCTCCTTTGCCACGCACGGCAGGATGACTGACTTTGATATCCATCCCGCTCTCCTTTAAACCAGTGAACTAGCTCATCCTAGGCAGGTTTGTCCTGCGCCAGGAGACGTGCCCTGAGCAGAGCCGTTTGCAGAGTGCATATACACAGCTTCACGATGAAAATCCCTGTGCCGTCGACAGGCTGACAGCGCTACAAAGAGCAGGATGGAGGGAAGAGCGAGTTTCAGAATGGGAGTTGTTCCGGTTCTAGTAGCAGAGCAGAGCTGAGGGGAGACACTGGGGAAGGAAAACCAGTGGCTCTTCACTCCTCTCTCGGGTCCATCTAAAATTGCGGAGTTCCAGCAATACCTGCTGCGCACTGCAACCTTACGTGGACATGCTCTGCCAGCACAACTTACAACAGTGCTGCATTTTGCACTTACGAACCACCTTTTATTAGAAATTCTCAAAGTGCTTTAGAGCTGTGAAAATCTAACAATGCTGCTTCTCCTGGAATAGAAGGATTGGGCAAGTCTAGCTCGGTGAGGTCTTTTTGAAAACCTGGAGACAAGTCAGGAATCTTCCTAACGCCCTTGTAAAGCAACTGTTAGAACCATGTGGGAAATTATTTCCATTTTCTCTCCTCCAGGCCAGTTTTTAAAATGTCCCTGGTTTGCGGAGGGCTAAGCCCAGTGCTTTTTTTTGTACTGGTACTTGCCGGTACTGAGTGATGGCACCTCAGCAGCCCCAGGCATGGGATTGCCTGTGGGGTGGAGTCGAGGGGGGATTGGATGAGTACCAGCACCTCTTTTTCTTCTTTTTTTTTTTTTTTAAAAAAAAGCACTACCTGAAACTAAAAACTTTTGTTTGCTGAAGAGGAAATGTTTTCAGTTCCTTGAAAATGTGAAAAAAATCTGAAAATCCAAATATTTTTGTGGAAAAATAAATTTCGCATTACAAATTATGTTTTTGATAGAAATCCCATTTATTTTTGAAAAATCTTTTTATCCTAAAAAGTTCCACTAGCACTAGTATTTATTCAGGTGTGGAACTCTGAAATTAATGTTTCAAGATCAGAGCACCTGTGACAAAGGCAGGACTAAAACCCAGATTCTTATTCTTATAAATAGGGGACACGGCTTTACCTTTAAAGGTGTTGTGCCCATTTATACCAGCAAAGATTTTGGTCCTGGGTCACCAATGCCTTTTTCAAAAAACTGTAGGCACTCCCTCCTTGGAGTAGGACATTTTAAAATTTGTTGTTTTTTTCCAGGTTTTATTGATACACTCTCAGAATTCAGGGTCCTTATTAAACACTAGTTGGATACAAATTTTCTTTTAACTAAACATGTCCATTTTAGGTTGTCAGGCTGAAAGGGAATTTTAAAACTTCCCTCTCTCTTTTTTTATTTTTGCTTGGACCTTTGTAAATAAATCATTAATTTATTTCGGATTAACTGGTTATAAATTTAACCACGGACAATGATCATAAATATTATATTCAGCCTCGAGCTGATTGCCGTTTTACAGCCACATAAAAGAAAAACTGTTAAAAAAAAAAAAATTCTGTCTGGCATTATGTGGTTCTCACTCTGTGTTTATGCCACGTCTAGAGAGACTGTGGAATATGGTATCTGCTCCTCTCATTTTTCACAAACCTTCTTTTAATCTTGCCGTGGGAATTCCCGATGTGAAATACTTGGTTCAAACAGTGGTAAAACTCCTCTGCCAAACAATAGCAAAAATTTGGGCCAAAGCTGAGATGTTCATTTATTAAGCATGCACTCCTCTGTACCAAGCTCAACAGTATTAAAATATGGGTTTCTGTGCCTATAATTGTTGAAAATATTAATCATTCTGAGGAGAAATTTTAGCAGAGAATTAAAAGCAATTTTAGTTTTGAAAGTGCAGTGTTTGAGCCTGATCTTAGGGACACTAATTACTAACTGCAGGGTCGCTGTTGTGAGTCATGCTATTGAGGACAATACATAGTTCATCTACTGAAGCCAATGGAATGACTGCTATAATGGGAAGCTGTGTGGCCTAGTGGATAGAGTAATGTATTGCTACTTAGGAGATCTTTGATTCTGTTCATTGGCTCTGTCTCTGGTCATCTGGATGAGCTGGGGCAGGTCACCTCTCTTCTCAAGGCCTCAGTTTCTCTATCTGCAAAGTGGGGATCATGATACTGATTTGCTTTGCAATGTGCTTTCAGATCTGCTGATGGCAGGTACTAGATATGAGCAAGGTATTAGAATGACTCCTGAAAGTAAGTGTTTGCAGGATCAGAGCCTCTGTGAATAGGTTATATTCACTCAACTAATTACGTGAAAAGGTTAACTTTGCTATTTGTTTCCTTTTCTCTCCTAGCTTTGTTTAACCTCATACCCGTGGGCTTACGAGTGGTGGCTATTCAGGGGGTGCAAACAAAATTGTATTTGGCAATGAACAGTGAAGGATACCTATACACATCAGTAAGTAACCATCTTCATTTTTTTCTGGTTTAAAATTCGGTGACCCCCTATTCTAATCCATATTGCTGGGAGTGTCTGCATGGTTTGTAATGAAATATGCAGGTGTTGTCTTGGATTTAGTTCATTACACTTTTCTACTATGAATGTAAAACAGAGTACTGAATAACATCTCTGTGTCTTTTAGAAGAACAAAGGCCACGTCTACACGTGCACGCTACTTCGAAGTAGCGGCGCCAACTTTGAAATAGCGCCCGTCATGGCTACACGTGTTGGGCGCTATTTCGAAGTTGAAATCGACGTTAGGCGGCGAGACGTCGAAGTCGCTAACCCCAGGAGGGGATGGGAATAGCGCCCTACTTCGAAGTTGAACGTCGAAGTAGGGCACGTGTAGCCGATCCGCATCCCGCAACATCGAAATAGCGGGGTCCTCCATGGCGGCCATGAGCTGAGGGGTTGAGAGACGCTCTCTCTCCAGCCCCTGTGGGGCTCTATGGTCACCATGTGCAGCAGCCCTTAGCCCAGGGCTTCTGGCTGCTGCTGCTGCAGCTGGTGATCCCTGCTGCATGCACAGGGTCTGCAACCAGTTGTGGGCTCTGTGGATCTTGTGTTGTTTGGTGCAACTGTGTCTAGGAGGAGCCCTTTAAGGGAGCGGCTTGCTGTTGAGTCTGCCCTGTGACCCTGTCTGCAGCTGTTCCTGGCTGTTTATTTCGATGTGTGCTACTTTGGTGTGTAGACGTTCCCTCGCAGCGCCTATTTCGATGTGGTGCTGCCCAACGTCGAAGTTGAACGTCGACGTTGCCAGCCCTGGAGGACGTGTAGACATTATTCATCGAAATAACCTATTTCGATGTCACTACATCAAAATAAGCTATTTCGATGTAGCGTGCATGTGTAGACGTAGCCAATATGACCATCCCATCCCTCCACACTGTAAGGAAATAAGGCTGTTGAGATCACATTTAACTATTGCTTTGTGCGTGGCAGTAAGCCAAACCTTTCCTTTCTGTTTGCTGTGAGAAGGTATCGCTTTGCCCCTTGTCTGTTGGATGACGGGAGTCTGAATAACTAACTCCTTTAGGGGTGGACATCACAATGAGAGGCAGGCTAGAAGCATAGCCATGATCCTGCTGGTGGTTCATACCCTTGTGAAATTAGCTATGTCAATTTTTTTTTTTTCAATTAGTTGTTACACTGATGACCCCCTCTGTTAGATTATTATACATGTGAATCCCAGCTGGGCCACCCCTCTTGCTGGTACAGGTAGAACCTCCCTAATCCAGCATTCTCTGATCCGGCAATGTCTGTAGTCCAGCATGATTTTTGTTAGCTAGATGTCCACTTATCATGGCTGCATCCAAGGTGTCCATGGTCCCATAAAGTTTGTTTACATCCACCAGTCCTGGTTCTCAGTGTTCTGTGCTGTAATTTATCTCTAATTTACCCTTAAATGTCTTCCAAGAGCCCAGTAAGCAGTGGAAGTATTTTTAATGCTGCTGGACAAAACTGACATTCTGTGGTCTGGCAAATTCTTTCATGCAGCACCAGTCAGGTCCTCAGGGTGCTGGACTAGACAGGTTCAACCTGTAGTAGTAGTATGCTGTGAATTCATTATTTTAAAATACAAAGTCATAGATGTCTAGCTGCTGCTTAACACTGCTGTACTTTGCCACTGAGAATTTCCACACTCATTCTCAATGTGTCTGCTTTTGTATCTGACTGTTATTTTACTATAAATGATTGACACTTTCTTTCCTTGAAAGAAAAGGCAAGGACTTAATCATGTCCCCGTCCATACAGTCCTAGAGCAGCTGGAAGGAAGTCAGGGGCCTCCTTGCTTGACCTGCCAGCTCCTGCCTATGATTATAAGTGTCTTCCCGGGTGTTTGCCGTGTTTCCTTCAGCAAGGGACAGGCAGATGGATGACTTGGGAAGCCGTGAAAACTCTCCTCTTTGGGCTGGGTTGTCAGTGAGTGAAAATGGGCACAGCTCCTCTGAGTTCAACGGAGCTGCCATGATTTAGACCAGCTGAGGAGCTACCCCAAAGGCCTGTCAAATTCCCAAAGAAAACCGAAGTTTTCTGGTCCCTAGTTTCTTTTCATTGGCATCACCAGTCCCTATAGTGGATACCCCAGATTTAGAAGGAAATAGCATTAGCTTATGGGGGAAGGCTCTGCTCCAGGTCCCCCTGGAAGGGGCAGAGTCTTAAGCAGAAGGGGTGGGGTTGACACTAGCTTTCCCCAGCCATCCCTCAGTGCAACCAGCACCACACCACCCAGGGCTCTGGCAGCAATTTAAAGGGACAGCACTCTGGGTGCTGCTTCTGCCACTGCCGTGGTAGCAGCAGTGACTACCTGGAGCTCCAGGCCCTTTTAAATTGCTAGCCCAGGGTGACTTCCCCTTTTGCTCTCCCTCCCCCAATAACAGCCCTTATCAATGACACCACTGATTATTGAAGGAGAAGATGGTGGCCTCAGTCACGAGCTCCTTTTTCTAGCTTTCCTGCAACATAAACAACCTCCGATATTGCAGAAGTCCAATTTAAACTGCATTGGCACAGCTTACAGACACTGGTTTGGAAAGCAGTAGTCCACAAACTAAACAACCAGCCCGTTACCTTGTTCAACCAGTTTCTCATCCCTGGCACTGCCCTCTGTGGAGAACAGTTACTAATAATTTATTCATCAGGACTGGCACTTCCTAGGACCTTTCAGCTGCATTGTACAGAGCACTTTATAAACATTGGGCCTGATCCCAAGCCCATTAAATGGAAGGCAATGGATAGACTTCCATTTACTTCAATGGGTGTTGGATCAGTCCCGTTCATATTTACTCCACCAAGAGGTAGGTAAACATCATCAATGTTTTATAAAGAGATTCAAATGAAGTAAGACTCAGCAATGTAATGTTTTTTTTCCAAGATCACACAGGGCCACTCTGACATTGGGGCATCCAAACGAGAAGTCCTGTGGCTCCTAAGCCACCTTGCATTAACCACTCCCCAAAACAACCCCACCCCTTGGTGTCTGTTCAGCTGTTGACTGAAATTCTGCGCATGTTGTATGTGAGTTCTGGGTGATATATGCTGTACGGTTGAGTTCTGTGGCAATAGAGCTGATGGGGTTTTTTTCTGAATATCTCATATTTTAAGAAAGTATGTTAGAGCCGTTATTGTCAGGATTAATGAGAAGTTGTTTCTTGTTCCATTTTGATGGTTTGTTTAACAGCATCTCTGGTCTGTTGCATAACAATTAGTGGATCTAGGTTTCATTCTGATGAGGTTTCAGGACTATGATCTCTAACTGAGACAACCGAATGATTAGCTTCAGAGTCGCTGATTTGAAATCATGACTGAGGTGGATTTGCACAATGAGGGAATCTGCCATGTCTGATAATTGCGTAGGTAGCGAGTATCCACGGTTGAATATTAGACTTTCCTAGATGATTTGTCATGTCGGTAGGTTGTAGGAAAAAAGATGCCTCTAATATAATTATAAAAGCTCTTTGGGGACAAGAGAAACACTCTACTTAAAAGAATGATGGATGGTTGATTGGTTGGAGTGTGTGTGTGTGAGAGAGATATTTGGTTGGTTGGTTGGGGGGTGTGATATTCATGCATATACGCAAAAGGCTGGCTAGTGAGAGAAAAAGTGATAAATACAGAAAAAAGCTCTCACTCAACTTTACTTCGTGCATTTCTGATCTCACAGCTCACCCCATCCTTATTCAGACATATTAGTCAGTTCACACTGGATAGACTTTTTTGCCATATCACAGGAAGGTGCTGGCTTTCAAATCCCTTGTTCTCTCTCTGGTTTCCCTAAGTCAGAGACAAGGGAGTGAGTGCATTTCCAAGGATGATCACACCCTTAAAATTTTATTTTGTGAGACCACAGCACAATGTATTTAAAAATGCAGCAGCAACTCCAAACTAGAGCTGTGGGCTTGATTCACCTTGTGTTACACCCATGTTCTGGAGGTGTAATTTGATTTCAGTGACCTTACACTAGTGTGCTCCTGATGTAACAGCCTGGTGAATCAAGACCAGCCTTTTCTGGTGTAGTAGCAGAGTTTGATTTTTTTCCCCCACTGTGACTGCTCACAGCATGTACCAAACTCCATTTCTTTAAGCCTCTTTGTCCTGTGGATTTCTTGCATGCTTTTGGTGTCTTCTTGAATGAAAGGGTGAAAATACTTTGTGAGCATATATCAGAAGTTGAGTCTTGAGGTGTTCCTTTCCCCTCCGAAAGCGACATGGTTCACAGTGACACACAGCAGCAGCTTGAGTGAGGTCTGTAAAAGGGGGCCTGTGTATTTGTTCAGCTCAAGCATATTGCATGGTTAGTGTTATCCCTCTACCCACTGCCTGAGCACCCCAAATTCAAAATTGTAATTTAGCTGCCATGGATTTTAATTCAGCTGCTATGGATTTTCAGTGAGCCAGGACACGGCTGTTGCAAAAGTCATTTTGTAGAGGACAGTAAAAAGCATCTTTCCCTCTCATTTCAAGTAGCAGTCAGAATCCTGGTCTGCAGTTCTTCGTGTGGCTGGGATTTATGGAAGAGTGTTGCATTGTTGACAATATAGAGAAACCCGCGGTCTGCCTCACCATCCTGTTAACTTGCAGTACGTAATACACCTTATGAATTTAAATAGTTTGTGAGTCTTTATTCTTTTTTTCTAGTGTCTTTAGTTCGCTGGTACTGTGAAGTATGTTGAAGTTTTGTGAAGAACCGTTTCTGTTTATCACAGCGTCTGTGAACACATTCCTTATGCATGCGAAGTAAGGATTTCTTGCTCCAGGAGCCTGTGTTTTCAATGACAGCCATGGGTTGGTGCAAAGGTCCCCCAGAGTTCCTGATGAAGGCTCCAGCTGCTCCTCTTGTCTCTCAAAAAATTCTAGCCCTGCAGATCTAGGAGGGACCATGCCCATGTACAAGCAGGTCATTCAGTGTGAGTGTTTTCTGTGAAAGGGTTTGAGGCCACCTGGGTTATGCACATCCCAGGTCCCTAAATCACCTCCTCTGAGATATTGGGTACCCTCAGCCCTTGTTGTGTGTCCTGGCATGAGAGGCTCAGCACCTTGATGGATGGCTGGTAACATGTATGGTAGAAGATAGGTTATAATATTCTTCACCTTTGTTTTGAGCATTTCTATTTGATTATAACAGCACATCCTTAATGTAGCGTTAACATGGGCTTCTGTTAGTGCATATAATAGAAATGCTTTGAAATAACACACAGCACTCCTCTTTATGCATGACTTCCCTGTACATATTATCTATCTACCATATCCTGCATGTTTTGCATAGACCATGACGCGCATAGGTACGGTAATGGTACTACGGGTAAATACAATCTAATGCGGTCATGTTGATGATGGCCAGCAGTAATGAAATGTGATTACATTCGTAGAATGATTTTTTTAAATTGGTTTTGGTATACGGGAGAAAAGAGACATTTGCACACAGCGAATTCCTTGCCAAGAGCATTCTTCCACCTCAGGGAAATAGTATGAACCTGGAGAGAAGAGAAATAATCAAAACCTTCATCTTGTTAAATTTGCATGTCAATATAAATCATGTTCCACCAATAATCCTCAAGTACAGAATAGGCTGTAACATAGAAGCTTCTCTTAAATGATAGTATCTGCAAGACTGCAGCAGTGAATTTTCCTTTTCATGGCACCTTATTCTTCGCTAGAGAGATGAGCAACTTCCTGACTGTTATTACTGCTTCTGTAGATTCAAAGGGTCTGGCCGCACAGCTCCCTGGTCAGCTGTCTCGTGCTACCCGCGATTGAATCTCTTTGGAATTAATTGTCTGGTACAGGGTTGCACTGGACTGGATTCTAACCGTGCGGGCAGAGCTGTGCTACTTGGCTGGCAGGTGCACAGGCCCAGCTTCTTCCTCTCACTCCAGGGGTAAAAGGGAGCCATGATGGAGGCAGAAATTGCCATTGGGGTGTTAGCCAACATAAGAAGGTTCCTAAACAGCATTACCGCTAATTTTTCCATCCATGTGTGGAATGAATTTTGTTATGTGCACCGCCAGTAGAAAAAATGCTGCCAGCTGCGAGTGCTGTGCTAAGCAGCTGGGCAACATTTTAACCTCTCCTTGCTGGCTGCCCAAGCACTCAGCTCACAGGGCATGCTGCTCTAAGTTGCCTCAGAACAAGCATGTACAGACGAATGTTTTCCAGCTCCTCAGGATGCTCGTAGCCCTGAGGCTGCTCCAACTTATGCCAGGGTAGGACCAAGAATGTGGAAGACACCAAAAAGCTTTAGAAAACCTTAGCCCCCTCCCCATACACACCCTGTTGCTGCACTCCTCAGGGGAATGGATCATGTGGGTGTGGCTCAGTGCTTGCCATAAATTGTGAAGTTCCCACTCCATGAGGTAGCACCAGAGGTGAAAGGAGACAGGTGCACCTTGGTGTGCAGCTCCAACAAGAGCTGGCTGAGCTGTGGCAAAAGCCATCAGGGGCCTTTTTAAAGAGCTGCAATAGGACAGTACCTGTAAGACATTGTGGGTGGGACAGTCCCTGGAGCAGGGTTACTGCAAGGAGTGGAGCAGTCCCCAGCAGCATGTCTCCTGACTGAGAATGGATACCAGGCAGGAGAGTTCTGCTCACAGCTACTTTCCCCTGGTGGATTCAGAGTCTGTAGCTATAGAAAGACAGATGCCCTTGCATTTCCGTGGGGAGGGTAGGTGAACCCTGCAGTCCACAGGAAGAATCATGAGAAACCTCTGCAGACTGAAACTCCCAGAGCTTTGCTGCTTTCCTGAGCTGGTTCTCAAAGGGGGAACCTGAGGAGCAGCTGAACACCCTCTCTCATACTGCAGACCCTGGGAGATGCACACCCTGAGAGCCTTGGAGCATCAGGCTCTTCAACAGGATGCCCGTGTCACTGGGCATGATGAGAAAATGGCTGTGTAATGAACTCTTGGCTGGAGAACGGGCCCTGCTGGAATCTACTACCTTACAGCTGCTTCAGTCACAGAACATGTGAATACTAGCCTCTTACAGTGATGTCTGTTCACAGAGATGAAGGGAAGGTTCACGAGTTAGAGAGTCCAACTGGCTCAGTACTGTGTTACTGGAGCTACACTGGAGAAGAATCCATCAGAGAGAGATTGTTGGAGGGGTATATTTAAAACAACTTCTTGCAACATTGATTCGGTAACTAAATTCTTTAAAGTAAATAAGAGAAGGAGATGGACGAGACCACAGTTAAAAATCACTAGAAGGAGAAAGGATCAGATCACGGGAAAAGAAGATCAGCTAAACAATGTAGGTTTAATGGAAGAATTCAAAATTTAGAACAGGTCAGTGAGTTTATTGTACCTGTAGCTTATAATACTAGCAAAATAGCTTTTTTTCTCCTAGCAGAACAGATGGCTGATGTAAGTAAACATATGGGACTTTTAATTTTGTGTGCTCTGTGGAGGTTACATTGCTACACTGCTGCTTTCCTCAATGGTCCCCTACCTTCTCAGTTCTGTACTTCTGTCCAAAGTATTGGTGTAAGCTGAATGCTTGGGTGGCCACCCAGGAGAGAGTCAAATGCTGCCCAGCTAATTAGCAGAGCATCCCCAGTGCCCACAGCCAGCAGCATGTTTCTACTCCTGATGCACATGCCGTGAGACACATAACAAAATTTATTCTGCTCCCAGATGGGAAAAATGAGAGGCAACATTGATGGTGATGTTTGAGCTTTGCGAGCCCTCTGCCTCATCTCAGTCTATTGGGTAATTAAATAAATAATAATTGGCTCAATAATTGGTGGAGTTCAGCTCTGTTTATCTAAAAATCAGGGAGAAATGGAGATGCAGGTGAATAGCAATAAAAGGGCTGTGTTTTATAAGTCTGATTCTTTCACTGACTCTGGTGTAACCCTGTTGATTCCAATAGATAGTCCTGATTCATACCAAAGTGTGAACCAATTCAGGCCCTGCATCTTCACTCCCAAAGAAAAAATGGTTGGCACTTGTAACAGTGCAGAAACCTCACTAGACCTGCCCTGTAGTGTCATCACTCAGTATGAACCTTGGTGCTGTGAATGCAGTGGTGGGTGAATTTCAAACGTTTGACAAGTTTGGTTCAAATCAGCTCCTTAGAGCTTTATCCAAACCACATCTGAGCTCTCTAATAAGTCTTCCAAATTGAGATAGCAAACTCAAAGAAAAAAATAAAATAAAAGGCTTCTTTTAAGCCTTCCATCATTTACAGCAGGGATCAGCAACCCCTGGCCCGGGTGCCAATGGTGGCATATGAGCCAATTTTCCTTGGCACGAGAGGCAGGAGCTCAGCCCCAACTTTCCTTCCCCATGCAGCCGGGAGCTTGCTCAAAGTCATGCCTCCTGTGGACTAACAAAAGATCAGCTAATGCTACCAACCACCACCTAAACAGTAAAGCTCTGGATCTTTATTTATTAATGAAGCTGTTGTAAGTAGGACTATTAGTGACTTTAAAAAAGTATCACTGGCACCCGGACCGTGCACAGAGGTCAACATTTCAGCACGCCGGCTCAACTGACCCCTGACTTACAGCATCAAGTGAGCTCGGAAAAGCCTACCATATTTCACAGCTTCAATTTCTTGTCCAGATGGAGCCAGTAAATATAGAGGAAAATCAGTCTTAAAAATGCTTTTTCTAAAATGTTCATTCTATTGACTTTTAAAAATCTTAGTTCTGGTTCAGGCCAAGTTAGGGTCAAAGGTTCACATCAGTTCTTATTACTTCACACCAATCTGCCCAAACAGAATGAGGACTTGGATTCCTATCCTCCTGTCCTAGAGGAGTATCTGCCACCAACTAAGCCATATGGATGCTAACAGAAGCTTGGAATAAATAAGTGAATGATCAGAAAAGGGAAAGGGCCAAAGAAACTCCAGTAAGATTTCCTAGAGAAGAGATTTGCCCTTTAGAATTGTAATGGTAGTGGTCTGCCACACATCACTGAGGACAGTAATTGACCATAACTCTTTCTTGTATATACTCCACTCCATAATATTTGCATTTAGGCAAATCCTGCACCCACAGACTAATCCTTCCCAAGGCAAGCAATCCCACTGGCTGTTTGCTCTAGCAAAAATATACGAGGAAGGAGAACTGGATAGAAATCCTCAACAACCATTGGCTCAATTAATTTAATATAATGTCTGCATGTGTCTTAATAAATTTGAAAATTTACCACGTGTTTGGGAGGCTGATGAAGCTCATTGAATAGAAAGAAGGGAGGTAATATTCTGAAAGGTAGAAAATGGGAAAGCCAAAGCAAGTGAAATAAATCAGCTCCTCTGATGAAGACAAGGCTGCACTCCAGCAAACCCATCTGATCTGATTCTCCCAGCCACCATGTGCTAATACATCATGCATCTCTGTTAGCAGACATGTTTAAAGAGTCATATTTGAGCAATAGAGGAGAAGCAGGTGCTTTGCTTTTTGTACACACATCAAGACTTCCACTGGGAAAGTTTCCAGTGCTTGGTTCAAGCCACTTAAGCCACACCTGTTAGCACCAATGCAAATCATTAGATACCCATGGTTTGATTTTCCTCCCATGCTCCTATTAACTTCAGCTGGAGTTTTGGGTGATCAAGACTAGTAAAAAAAAGATTAAGCTCTCTGTATAATGTTTTTGCAAATAATAGCTGCAACAAATTCCCTTAATCCTTACTCTCGATACCTGTTAATAGAATCCGCGGTATCTTTAAAAGCTACATTAAAATGATCAAGGACTGAGTTGTTTACCAAAATCAAGTTAATACATAAGACTAGAAAAGTACAGTAGAAAGTGCATCACCATAATCTTTTTACTCGGACCTGCAAGCCTGTATCAGATTGCATAGAAGCCTAGCAGAAATCTACCACTGCAAAATTTTCCTCCATTGTCTCTTCCTTTTGTTCCTGATGAGCTTCTTTCATCCTTAACCCCTCCTTTGATTTCCTGAAAACATGTTATCCTCTAACATTATAATATGATCACAATATACAATAAGAAAACTGCTAGGCCACTGTTAAGTTCAGAAACTCCTCCAGTGCAGTCCTGTCTGACACCATGGGTCAAACAATCTCTGGTGTAACTTCAAACCATTGGATGGTTTCAAATCTAAACATCACAAAAGACCAATTTTAAAAAAACAGCTCCTGTTAGGATACCCACAGTTCAGTGAGGCAGGTCTCCATGCCAGCCAGGGCACAAAACTGAATGTATTTTAGGTCAGAGCAATCTGGGTCTGATTCTTATCTAGAAGAAAGTCCATCTAATCTGAATTCAAGACACTTCGTCCCATATGGAGTTCACAAATAATAGCTGTGAAGACAAAACTGTGGCTCTTCAACACAAATGTGACGAGTGTGCTCTTGTATGGATGTGAGACCTGGCATGCTAAAGTCTTCAAATCACAAGCTACAGTCATTCGTAAGCAGATCCTTCATATGAAATGGAAGACTTGGTCACAAATGAGGAGCTTGAAGTTCAAATCAAGAGAAGAACATGGGCATGGGTAGTCTACACTCTCAGAAAACCATCATCTAGCACAGTCCATCAAGCTCTCAAATGGAACCTGCAAGGAAAACGCAGAAGAGGAAGACCTCAGACAACGTGGAGAAGATCTACTGAGACTGAAGGACAACAGCTGGGGTACTTCTGGAGTCAGTTAGAAATTTTGTCCTGAGAGAGTGAAGTGGAGGAAACTTGGAGATGATCTGTGCTCCACACAGGTTTAAGTCAAGTAAGTAGAAGTCTCTCTACACTGCCTTGGAAGTAAATTCCAGTTAAATTCATTTAATGCATCTTTACCTGGCCATATCAACGTAAATAAGACTCAAGCCCTACTTTGGTTAGAATAACTCCTAAGAACCTCAGTCCAGAATCGCAGCCCCTTTGCAGTAAATGTGTGTGAACAAAAGACCCCACTAAAGAGAGTTCACAATCTAAAGGACAGACAGGATGGAACAGGCAGACAAAACACACGACTGGGTGTGGTGGTGAATTGTATGTGGGTGATGATAAAGCAAACCGAATTTAGCAATAATGCAGAAGCTGCGACTGAAATCTAAGATGAAAATAAACCATTCAAGGCCCTGATCTTTCAGATGGAGCCACACACGTGCAGATATCTCTCCGTACCTACTGTGACTGTTGGATCAGGGCCTAGATTTAAAATCTGGGCCAATTCTGCTCCAACTGAAATGAAGGGGACAGTTGGGTCTGAGGGACGTGACTGGTACCTTCAGGATTATAGCAAACTTCCAGCCATCACAAATGGCCTATTAAAACACTCATTAGAGCAGTGTTTCTTAATTTTTTGGGACTATGGAACACCAAACAATAATATCTTTGACACATAATGCGTATGACAATTTTCTCCAAAAATATTGTTGTCAAACCACCCCCCCTCCAAAAAAACCCAGTAATGTATATGCCAAAAACAAAACGAAGTAATTTAATCAGGTACCATAGCAATGAAGAAGTAACATTGTATCTGGTTTTAATAACAGAAAATATCCACCATCAGTGTCTGATATCAAAAAAGTGCCAGACGCTCACAGCACAATGGCAAGTTGTTCACAGAACACCAGTGTTCTGCGGAATGTGGTTTAAGAAACACTGCATTAGAGAGTCAAGTTTGAGATATGATCTTTTCTTGGACCAGGTGAAAAAGACAAGCTTTCAAGCTACACACTGCCACAGATACTAAAAAAAGAGGGAACAGATCATTTAGCATAAGGAGTTACAGGGTTGTAAGATCAAAACAAAAAAGCAGTTAAGTAGCACTTTAAAGACTAATAAAATAATTTATTAGGTGAGCTTTCATGGGACAGACCTACTTCTTCAGACCATTGCCATACCAAAACAGATAAGAGCAGAACAGAACGGGTTGTAAGAGTTCGTTCAGCATGAAAAGGACATTAGATACCTCTACAGTCATAGGAGAAACAGGCCTGTGACACTGAGTACCTTCCCAGACCTAAAGAATAGCACCATGTGAGCACCAAAGCTTGTCTGTCTCACCAGCAGAAGTCAGTTCTAGAAAAGATATTACCACATCCACCTTGTCTCTCAAATATCCTGGGATCAATACGTCTACAACAACACTGCAAAGAAAACACTCATTAACTTGCATGTAACGTATTGTTGATGGCAGAAGGCAAACAATACTGAAAGCAAATTGCAGGCCCTTCTCAGATGAAAACAATTTATGAGAGTAGAAACAGCCAAACTGTTTACAAAAATAAGAGGCAGATGTTTCTGAAACCACCATACCAAAAGCGACATTTATTAGTTTGAATGCAACATTCCTGGAGAGCTGATGCTTTGTCATGACAACCAAGTATCGGTGAAAATAGTGTCTTGCTCTGTTACATTAATGTAGCACAAAATAATTTATTAGGTGATGAGCTTTCGTGGGGCAGACCCACTTCTTATCTGCTTAAATAAAAACGCCATCTGCTGAAGTTAATGGACAGGATTCACTTTGAAATATACGGTTGCTAACAAGGCTCATGCTTTCCCGTGAGGTGGTTCAATGCAAACAGCACCGTGCAAGATGTTACGTGTTTCATGAGACATTCTTTCTTGGCGATATGTGTTCTTTGACAGTTCCTCTCTTGGAATTCTAGTTGTTCTGTTGTAGGGAAAACTTCGGTATTTGAGACTATGGGTTACATTAGCAACAAGCTTTCAGTGCATTGCAGAGTAACAAGAATGGGACGGTAAACTACCACTTGTCACTATTCTCTAAAAGGCAATAGCTTTTGGTTGTGATGGACAGGCAAGGTGATTGGATACATACTATGTGCTGCCTCTTGTGGGTGAAGGTGGTAACTCCTACCCATCTTCCATGTTTTAGAAGGCCCAGAATACAATTTGATGGGAAAATTTAGCTCAAATGCACTGATTTTAGTGGGTTGCACAGGATGTGAATCAGAACAGATTTTGGCTTTGTCACTATAAAAGAATAGCCAGGCAATGGGGAGAAGGCAGCAAGGGCGTTTATAGGTAATTATTCAAGAGTACACTTTGTACATATCTACCAGGGATGGTTTAGGAATAATTAAATACATGCTGCGGGAACTAGACCCTCTAGAAGTCCCTTCTGGCCAAAACCATTTTCTGATTGTGGTTATTCCTGGATGCAATCAGATCTATTCAGTTGGTTCCTGTCTACAGTAGGACGATTATCCAGTGTTAGATGCCGAATCTGTTCTGCCATTTGTACAGAAATAGGCTAAGATTTTCAAAACTGGATGCTTAAAGTTAGATTATTAAATCCCTGTTTAGGGAACTAAAATCAGAGACCTGATTCACAAGTATGCTGAGCATGCAGCAGCTTTAGTGGGTTCTCAGCACTTTTGAAAGTCAGGCCAACTGTTTAAATGGGTTTGTACACTTCAGTGTGGACTTTGAAACCTGATTTTGTATATTCAGTTTTAGTAGGTAACAGGCTTAAAAAAGCAAAAGGAGGTA
The DNA here is from genome assembly GCF_033958435.1 of Carettochelys insculpta. Classification (NCBI taxonomy): domain Eukaryota; kingdom Metazoa; phylum Chordata; order Testudines; family Carettochelyidae; genus Carettochelys; species Carettochelys insculpta. The sequence goes on along the minus strand of NC_134149.1, from coordinate 6,436,717 downwards.
TTTCTTCATGCAAAACACAGCTTGTGGAACTCTTTGCCTGAGGATGTTGTGACAGCCAGGACTCTTACGGGGTTCAAAAAGAGTTTGATAAATTCGTGGCGGTTAGGTCCATCAATGGCTATTAGCCAGGATGGTAGGAATGGTGTCCCAAGTCTCTGTTTGTCAGAAGCTGGGAATGGGTGACAGGGGAGGGATCGTGTGATGATTACCTGTTCTGTTCATCCATCAGGGACACCTGTCATTGGCCACTGTGGAAAGACAGAACACTGGGCTAGATGGATCTTTGGTTTGACCCAGTGTTCCCTGTAAGCTGAGCACTTGGGTGGCGGCTCATGAGAGGTTCAGGTGCCACCGAGCTGATTAGCAGAGCTCCCACAGCTGGTGGAATGTGTTTCTAGTGGTGATTCACAATCCACACATGCCTTGGTGCACATAAGAGCATTTGTGCCTCCCAAGGACGGTAAATATTAACAGGACCATTGGTGTGACCCACTGTGGCTGTGCTTATGGTTTTATGAAAATCTTGGCTTTAAACTACACTGATGCTTTTTCTGTATTAAATTATTTCAGTATACAGTAAAGTGAAGGAATGGAACCTTGCTCCATTTGCAGTCTTGTTTATTATATACTTCCAAAACTTGTTCTAGAGATCGAGATTCTTTCAGCTGTAACTCAGAAGACCTGAAAGTATTCTATGCAAGTTGTGAATTTCTAGCACATTAGTTAATTACTTCCCAAATTTGCATTCCTAGTCAAACTGAGAAGCAAGCTAACACTGCTATTTCTTTGCGGAAAATTACCGGTCGTTCATATCTCATTTAATTCTTTTAGCGTGTCTATAAAAAAATGTACCAGAACCCTGAGCACTAGTACTGAAAAGCCTGCAGAGTGCTAATTCAGCCTGTCCTATGATCCTGTATTAGCCCATGAACTTGAAGGAAAACAGAAGTAAAAGAATCAGAAGCCCGCACACACACAATGCTTGACGAAGTGCAGCTCAGAAAAGCCTTGCAATGTGATATGAAGCTTGGCAAGCTCTGGCTTGGGTGAAGTCAAGAGGAAGTCAGTTTCAACAGGAGGAAGGCAGAGCTTTGGGTTCCCAGAACAGACACACCTATATAGACCTCAGCTGTTATGGTAGGATGTAGGCAAGGAAATCTCTCTTCTATAAGTACATTTCTGGACTGAGCAGGACTATAAAGGATGCTACTAATGCTTTGAAGTACACCCAACCACTAAGCCCTGCTCTTGCAACTTTCTGCACATGGTGGCTACGTCTACACTAGCCTCAAACTTCGAAATGGCCACGCAAATGGCCATTTTGAAGTTTACTAATGAAGCGCTGAAATGCATATTCAGCATTTCATTAGCATGCGGGCGGCCGCGGCACTTCGAAATTGACGCGCCTCGCCGCCGCGCGGCTCGTCCCGACGGGGCTCCTTTTCGAAAGGACCCCACCTACTTCAAAGTCCCCTTATTCCCATGAGCAGATGGGAATAAGGGGACTTAGAAGTAGGCAGGGTCCTTTCAAAAAGGAGCCCCGTCGGGACGAGCCGCGTGGCGGCGAGGCGCGTCAATTTCGAAGTGCCGCGGCCGCCCGCATGCTAATGAAGTGCTGAATATGCATTTCAGCGCTTCATTAGTAAACTTCGAAATGGCCATTTGCGTGGCCATTTCGAAGTTTGGGGCTAACGTAGACACGGCCGGTGAGACACTTCCCCTGCATAACTCTGCAACAGCCCATTGGTTGACCTGCCCAGTCAGTTGCAGGATCAGGGCCTGAATCTGCATGAGGTCTGACACACTTCAGCACTTTGGTCAGGAATCTGGAGGTAAATAGAGAGTGACTGTGGTGCAGATTTATGGCTGACACAGATCCGTGGAGGACCAGACAGTCGCGCAGAGCAGTCTGGATTTTCTGTTTATCTGGCCTTATTCAAACCAAACGCATTTTAATTCAGCCAAATGCAGTTATGCATCTAGGAATGAAGACTGCAGGGCAGGCCTACAAAAGCAGGGACTGTGTCCTGGAAAGTAGTGAGTCTGAAGAGGATTTAAAAGTCAGCGGATAAGCAACTCCATGTGCGCCACAATGTGATACTGTAACAAAAAAGGGCGAATGTGATCTTTGGATATGTGACCAGGCATATTAAGGAGGAGCATGGAGGTAGTTTTGCCTCTGTGTAGGGGAGTGGTGAGACCAACATGGGACGACGTCTGCCAGTTCTGTTGTTCATATTGCATAAAATACGATGAAAAATTGGTGTAGAAGGCAGCCATAAAAAACTGTTCCTGGGTTATAGGAAAGGCCTCCCAGGGACTGACTTAGAGCTCGGTCTGTTTAGTGTAAGACGCTTGAAGAAGACTGAGAGGTGTCTTGATTTCAGTACACAAATTCCATCTGGGTACTGAAGGGTTCCTTAGTCTGGTGGAAAACGCAGACTGAGAACCAGTGCCTGGAAGCTGAACCAGACAAATTCATCATACAGACTGGGTATGAGTTTTTCACGGTGGTGCTGAGTAAACATTGGAACAAACTACCAAAGGGGGAAATGGTGGATTCTCCATCTCTTGGTGTCATCAGATCAAGACTGGGATGCCTGTACTTGCTTTAGCCTAACACGAGTTACTTGGCTCAGCATGGGAGTACTGGGGGAAATGTAATGGCCATGAGGGCTGACAGACTTGCCAGGCTCCTGGGCAATGTGTGTATAGCGGGGGTGGGGAGGCAGAGGGGTGGCTCCGTGCTCCCAGAAGGGGCGCAGCTCTGGCACAAGGGGCGGGGATGAGATAGCCAGCCCTCAGAGCTGCTTGGAGCACATAGCTTGACACTCAGACAGTGATTTAAAGGCTGACGGTGGCAGTGGCAGCATCTCGGAGTCCTGGGCCCTTTTGAATCACCAGGCTCCAGGGCAGCTGCCCTGCCCAACCCAGTCAGCAGGCCTCACAATGGCCTGTGATATGTGCAAGGTCAGATTAATGACCTAATGGTCTCTCCTGGCCTTAACCACTATGAATCTGTGAATAATTAGCCAGGATAGAGGATGGAGAGCTGACTTTCTATGCCCCGGTCAACCCACCTCAACCTTTCTCTGCCTGCTGAAGAATCTGGAGGCTTCCCAGCATCCCACATCCTGGCAGAAAGATTCCTCGTTCCTCAGGCCGCATAGTGACGGCCTGGTCCCACTCTCCTGGACCCAGGAGGGTGGCAGCAGGACAGTGCCCAGGAAGCGATAGCTACACTTATACAAGCAAGCGCTTCTCCCAAATATGCCTGTTCTCCATCCCAAGGCAGCTGGAGGCCTTACGCCTAGTGAAAGGGGAATCCGCTGGAGGTCCTCACCCAACACATGCACTCTAAACACTCAACACATACATATTGGCCCTAAAAATAGGCTACCAAAACGGCTGGCATTAGAGGCTTATATATAATGGTAGAAAAGTTGAAGGAAACATGCATGTGTTCCTACACTTAAAAAGAAAGCTTCTTTGGAGTTCCCAAGTAAGTCTACATTGACAGTATGTCTAGGCTTGCAGTGAATCAGCAGATGAACCTTCAGCTTCCCCGCTGGTAGTGACCCAAAAGCCAAACCCCTGCATACTCACAGCCCATAATTTCATAATCGCAAGAATGACCATCAGGGTAGATGAGTAATTTTTGCCTCGTTTAATACTAGGCTTTTTTTTGTCAAGTTGTTTAGTTTTTCCTGTACGGCAGTCTTCTAAACATTTTTTGTTTCTCTTTTGAAACAATTTGGATTTAATGTGGGTTATTGTTCTCAGGGTTGTGTTAGTTAGAGTCTTTGCTTTTTCCAACAGTAATTATCCAATCCAATCCAATCCTCTTTTTCAACTCAGCAAAGCATTCTTCCCTCAGTCCCTAGCCAAAGGAGACTCCTGTTATCTGAAAAAGAATCTTTGAGGGAGCAAGGATTATAGCTTTGGGCTTCTGCTTCTCATAGCCAAGCTTGGGGCCAAATTTTGTCCCCTCTTACTCGTCTGCAGCTCCAGCAAGGGCAGTGGGATGGCACAGGCATAGCCAAGTGTGGAGATGCAGCCTTAGGGAAGTGTTCCCTCCATTTTTTTCTACCCTAGAGCATAATGAATTTGATGTGGAAGTGACCTGTGACGCATCCCCATCATACTGGGGCACACAACAAAATTCACATGGCCAGGGCAGGGCCAAGGAGCTCTGGGTGTAGGAGGGGGCTCGGGGTTGGGGCTGAGGGTTAGGGTACACGAGTATGAGGGGTTCAGCTGAAGGCGAGGGCTCTAGGGGTGTCTGGGATTGAGGGGCTCTGGTGCAGTGGGTTGGGGTGCAGGGGCTGTGACTAGGTGGTACAAGCTTTGTATCAGGCTGGGGATGAGGGGTTTGAGGTGCAGGAAGAAGACTCCAGGTTTGGGGAGAGGCTGGGGGTTGGGGTTCAGGAGAAAGTCCCAGCTCTGGGCTGGGAGTGGGGTCGGGGCTGAGGGCTTTGTGGTGGAGGAGGGTGCTCAGAGCTGGGGGTTCAGCTTACCTGGAGGGGGGGAAGGAGGGTGGGGGGTGGCCTGACCTGGGGATGACAAGGAGGAGACCCTTTCGCCAGCTGTGGCCACTCTGTGCTGGGACCAGCAGAGATGTACTTCTCCCTGCTGCCTCTGCAGCTTCAGGGCTTGGGGAGAAATATGTCTCTCCACTGCAGCCCTGAGCCCCTGCGTGGGGCAAAATTAGTCCCTGCGGGGCTTCATGGAAAACTGCACAGCTTAGGGTAACTCGGCATAGGGTCCCCTGGTGAGATTTTTTCTGGCCCGTTTAAAAACATATGCGCCAGGCGTCGTGATCTGTTTGTGACTCGGTGCCTGTTCGCAGGAGTGGTACATTTTGAGGTCGTGACAGGAATTACTCTTAAACAAAACTTCAGCTCTGAATAAACTCTGAACTCTGGGAAACTACTTAACCTGGATTCAAACCTGGCTCTTAGGCCATCCAGCCCCACCCCTAAATATGGCTGTAAGAACAACCCGACTTTGGGTAAGTTTGGGTGCAAAATCCATGGTCCATCTCTTGCCTTGTGAAAAGGCGTGTTTTACCACTCTGGTTTTTGTATGGGGCGTGTTGCTCATTAGGAGAGAAGGTGTAGGGAAGCGGGTGTATAATCAGAGCAAGTTATCTGAAAAAGGAGCAAATACATTTCCCCTCTAGCCTTCCTCATCTCTCTTATTCCTCTTCCACATGGCCTGATGAAGGGGTTTACAGAGCAGAAGACAAATTTGCTCATTTATTTGTAAATTGCCTCATTTCTCTTTAATCCCAGAGACCCAAAAGGCTTGATCCAATCTGACTTGCTTTTAATAACAAGCAAAACACTCTCTGCAGAAATTATTGCTTTGACTACCTCCCATTATGATACCTCAGGAAGGTAGTATTTGGGTGACCATCAGTCCCATATTAGGCGGGATGGTCCCGTATTTGGGACGCCAAAAAGGCATCCTTACTTATTCTTTAAAAGAGAGCAATTGTCCTGTTTTTGGGCCTGTTCCCTCCTGACCTTTTCCTCCAACAGCTGTGCCTGTGCAGCTGCTGGCAGGAGTCACTTCCCTGAGCCTTGGAGAAGTGGGGGGAGCATGGGCAGCTGCCACTTCCCTGGGGCTTCTGGGGAGCGCCGGTGGCTGCCATCTCCTTCCCTGCTCCCTGGGGCTTGGTGGAGCCGGGAGGAGCCAGCCCTCCCCCCATATCTCCCTGTCCCATGTTTGGGACAAAGCAATATGGTTGCTCTAGGTAGTATTAACAAAGGTTTAAGTAATATGTGTTAAATGCTATGCTATATAATCCTCTAAGTGAGAAATTGAAGATGGGCAAATCCAAACCCTTTTATCAGAGGCCCACAACTTGTGGAAAGTCGTGTATAGTGGGACCTCGACAAAAACTCCAACTGAGGTTCTGTAGAAGCCATTTTATTGTTCCGATGTCTGCTTGAAACGGAAATGAGCCAAAACTGCAACCAAACTTCTGTCATTGTAAACTGAGGCGTGTGTCTAACACTTGATGTGGACACAGGGCAAATATGTTTCCAAGCCCACGCGGGGCCATATCTGTGTTTTAACTCAGTAAGACAAACTGCAACAGGCAAAGAAATTTGAGTTCAAGACTGCTGAACTAATTCTACTCTTTTTTTAAAAAAAAAAAAAAGGCAGTCCTGTAGCACCTTAAACACTATCAATTTTATTTACTAGGTCATGAGCTTTCATGGGTCCCACCCATGACCGAATAAATAAAATTGTTAGTCTTTAAAGTGCTACAGGGCTGCTTGGTTTGTTTCCTTGTTTGTGAAGCTACAGACTAACACGGCTACTCCTCTTAGAATATTTATCATTCTACTCTAGTTTGATTTCCACAGTTTGTGTTAAGATTAACATGGACCCTCATCCATGAAGCTGCTGTCAGCCGATCGGATCAGTGAAACTGCTGGACATGTGTGGTAAGGACTGTTGTGACAAAGGGAGAAAGCTTGGCTGGTTTTCCATAACGCCTGTTTTGGGTTAAGAGGCATCCCATATTTCTGCTTAGAAAACCCAACCCCTTTGTGAGTTACAGGCCGAAATATCATTAACTCCAGGCTCCAAAAGCTGTCAACACCACCCAAGGCTAAGGACCTGCTTGCCAAGTTTCAACCAGCAGCGTGTGTTTGTGGCCAAGCAGTAAACCCCCTGAAAAAAAAAAACAGCGGATGGGAGTAGAAATGTGGCCAGCTGGGCATTCAGCAGTCCATATGGCGTGTCTCTAATAATGGAAATACTGAGAGATCCCCTCATTAGAGCCTTGCTGTGGGTCGCCGCCTCAGCGGAGGAGGCCGATAGTCTAAGCTTTGCGTGGAGCCATCAGAGGATAGTTTGACACAACATATTTGAAGAGGTCAGTTATCCACTCCAAGTGAGTGAGTGTTTGGATCACTGTGGTTTCTCTCCTCACAGTTCCTGTCAACAGGTATCATTATTCACCTCGCATGGCTAGTTAAGACTGGTTTTATCAGTGCACAGCCTTGTGTGGCATCGTATAATGCAGAAGACACAACATGAAGGGCGCAGGGCAGAGGGGCAGTGAAATGCAAGAGAAAACACCTGCTTTTCTTTGTGGTTGGTATCTGGGAATAGTTTGGATGTTGCGTAGATGCTCTTAAGTGTTTGAGCCAGGAACTGGGTGGCGGTTCTAATCGAAGAGCTCCTCGGGTTTTGATACAGTGCCTCAGCTGACTAGTGTCCATGCAGGCAGGAGTTAGGGAGAAAGACAGGTCTGCACCAGCTTTACAGACCCTGGATTCTCAGAAGAGCTGAGGACCAGTTTGGCCTTGGCACAACATGAAATAGGCTGTTCCAAATTATGCCTGAATGTCTGTGGCTTCCCAGCCGTGGACCCTGTAAGCTGGACGCTTATGCGGCTGCTCGGGAGATATTCCAGTTCTGCTCTGCTGAGAGTGCGCACAGCTAGGTTTTCAATTTCTACTGGTGGGGCACACGCACATGCCTTGGTGCTCATAGAAGTTTATTCCACACATGGATGGAAAAACATCTGTACATGGAAGGAAAAGATTAGCGGGAACATCGGAAGCAATGTCCATTCTTGCAGCTAGAAACAGCCCGAGTACAGTAGGGCTCAAGCTGTACCTTATATCCTTATGTCAGAGGTTGTGGGGTTTTGCCTATGTGCTCCCTTTTGGCCTGTCCTCCTGGCTTACCAGCCCCTGTGTGCCAGCAGGGACAAACAGGGGCAGCCTCTTTAACAGGCTCTCCAGAGACTGCTGTCTTCAAGCACTGTAGGAAAAAAAAATCTGTTCACACTATTACCCTCCGGATCAGTTATTGGGTACTATGCGATGATAAATGCCTGCACTGCACCAGGCCAGCCTCTTTCCTGCATTTTACTGTGCCTGCCATCAGAATCTGAAACAGAGAGACATGGCATCACGTGGCCTTCAGGGAAACCAAAGACAAAAATCATTTTGAAATCTCCATTGTAGGTGAGAGCCACCAAGAAAGGCAGGAATGAGTTTGATGTTTAAGGGCTAGATTACTTATATTTCTTTATACTATTGTACGGATGCCATTATCTAACTGTAGTGATTTATGGTGTCAGTTCTTGATCCTTCGCCCACTGAAGTCAGGGAGAGTTTACTGCTTGGAGCAAGAGCAGGTTCTCAATATGATGAGATGCAAGAAAAGTTTCCCTCATCCCCAGTTTAAGCAGCAAGCTTTTAAAGTAATAATGTGAAGCTTTATGTAACACAGCATAGACCAACCAGAAATCCCAGATCTCAGCAGATGGAAATGGAGATAGAGATGGTGAAGGAAAGAATTGAACATGGCATCTGGAACCAACTATTACAACTGGGCATGACCTGTATGAAGGTGGGTGCTAGGAAGGCAGGGATCACCTTCCAAACCAATGACATAAATGTGTTCAGAATCTGTGGGCCAAAATTGCTCTTGATGCAGTCTGCTAAATCTGGAATTGCTGGAGATAGAAATTCTCGAAAAATAGCAGTGCATTTACTGTCAGGGATTGTACCCTTTATGAAAACAGGGGAGGGGCTGTTGCTTGCTTGATGTTTCTTTTGCTTTTCTCTTTTGCATTTTGCCATTATCAGAAGATGAGTTCTTTTGACCCTGGTGACATTTAAAAGTGAAATCATGCCATTAATGAATTCAATGGAAAAACTCCTGCTGACTTCAGTGAGGCCAGGAATTCGCTCTAAAACTTAATTTTGCAAGGATGATTTGTAAAGCTTCAGGTCATGCCTGTGTTAGACCTTAAAGTCGATCATAGATACGCAATTCCAGCTATGGCAATTGCATAGCGAGAATCTACTTATCTACAGTCGGCTTACCTGGCCAACCTCAATGAGGGAGGTCAATGGGAAACATTCTCCCATCGACCTCCCTTATCCTCGTGAGATTGAAGAGTACAGGGGTCAACTGTTGGCCTCTGATAGTTTGATTTTGCACATCCCACTAGGTGCGCAAACTCAAACCCTGGAAGATTGAGGCTGACCATGTTGATCTTTTGGGTAGTTAAGAGAGATCTTAGTAGGATTCAATGTGTACATTTTCTGCCTCACTTCCACCCACTCCTTCTTCCTGTCCTTTGATTCCCGCCTCTCCTAACATAGCTCTGTGAACATCTGATGCCACCTGAGGTTGGCAGAAGGCCTTTTAACCTCTCAAAAGTCCCATGAGTGGTCAAACTTGATCCTTCCTTGGATGGCAATAACTCTTTTTGTTCTTAGCATGCTCCTCTTTGTTCTTAGCACTCTTTCTCTCTCTCTCTCTCTTTCAACAGGCAAACACCTGAACACCCCAATATAGTCACATAGAACTTAGCAAAAATGAAAACGCCTCTATGGGGGCCCAGTGACTAGCACTGGTGCTCACTGTGGGGTCATCACCTCCACTCGAGTGAGCAATACACGGCTCACAGGGTCTTTTTGCTAAATTGCAGCTGAAGCCCACCTTTACAAAAGCAAAGTACATAGGCTATGTCTACACTAGCCTGGAAGATCAAGCCACTCAGAGTTGATTTTTCCAGGGTTCAGTTTTGTACATCTGGTAGGGATGCGCAAAATTGACCTATCAGGGGTTGCAGTCGACCCCTGTACTCCATGCGAGACATGAGGAGTAAGGGAAATCAGTGGAAGTAACTCCCCCATCGACCTTCTTCGGTAAGGACAGCCAAGTAAGCCAAGCGCAGATAGGTTAATTCTGGGTTTGCAGTTGCTATAGCTAGAACTGCATATCTGCAGTTGACTTACTTTACCTAGTGTAGACATAGCCATACTGCTTCTGCTCTCTGGTCAGATGCCTGGTTCACAGCCAAATTCTTTTGCTCAAAATACCGTCTTGCACTTCACTCAGAGCTTTGAAGCATCTTCCTCTGCTTATTCTGAGCCCCTGGCTTATGCAAACCCCAAATATCTTTAATGTGCTGAGGTGCAGAGGATCAGAATCTGGACCCATTGAAGCCCATAGCAGCCTTTCCATTGCTTCCATGGCAGTAGCTCAGACACGTGAAAAATCTGTTGGGCTACATCCTACTCTTATTTACAGTGCTGCAGCTCCACAGACGTGTGGAAAGCAAAAAGGGCACGTGTCCGTCTGATCCCCATTTGAGTTGCTGATAAAATGTTTCTGGGTCCTTTCTTTTTTCAAATGAGTTCTAGGTAGGAATGATGTTTGCTTGTGATGAACTCCAAATTTAGGGAGTGAATCAATGCTGGCCAAAAGGAATTGGACAAAAATTGATGTTAATCCCTTCCTTACTTTTGTGCTTCACATGACAAATGATGGAAAGCAAATTAGGTGTCTGTGGACAGCACTGCACTCCAGAAACTCTAGGCTCGTCAATCAGATTTCAAAATTAAAATGTGAAGGGTGAAAGGAGCTCTGCAAACAGGGAGAAACTGACGTCAATGCGGAGAAATGGCATGAAGTTTTGTGCACAGTCTTTATGTTGAGTTAGAGTGAATGCCACCTCTGACGCCTACGCGTATTTTCATCACTTGTCTTTGAAACAGTGTGTGTTTGTTTTGGGCATTGGTCCTTCAATGGTATGCTTCAACTGGTCTGAATTCTTTTATCAACACAGCCTAAATTAGAATTATTTTGACTATGGTTTAATAGTAAGAGCGTAATTCTTGGGCCCTGTGAGAGCGTGGTGTGTGCATGAATTAGTCTGGTGTGGCATCAGCAGTGATTTACAAACCAGGACGAGTCAACATGTGGCTTGTTTAAATGCAGAATTATCTGTGTTTAGAATCAGATCCTTAGTCTTTTCACCAGATGCAAAGTTTGCCAAGCCAGTCTCTAGCAGCCTCACCAGACCCCTTAGACCACTGCCAGATCTGGTCAGTGACATTGGCTGTCTCTGGTCACCACTGAAGGCTGGGTTCCTCTCATTGTTCCCAAGAGTGAGGCAAGCTTCACATTGACTCTGGCCCATTCAAAATCAGTTCAGAGGAGTCCAGGAGCAGTGTGGCAAGTCAAAGCCAAGTACGTGCATGGCTGGGGATAGGAAACTGGTTTCTGAGAAGAATGTTCTCTGCACCATATGGATACTTCAGAGAAATCTGGTCAGGGCAAGTCAGCTCACAACAGGTGCCTTGACAGCTAGGGTACTCTCGAGTGGTCAAAGACATCTGTGTATAGTGACAGGCTCATGTGCCCTGATCTTCACAGCTGGAGGATGGCCCTGTGTGCCCCTTGTCATCGGGTGCAAGTTACAGCAGTCATAATCAAATTGGGTAACCTTGCTTCCTTAACTAGATCATCATCTTCTTCAGCATGTTAACTGGCTTAAATGTTTCTAAGTTCCTTGTGGCTTTGACTGACATTTGTGACACAGATCGCAATTAATGTCACTTACTATGCTTCCATCAATGGCATTTTCCATCTTCAGTAATTAAACCCACTTCATTTTAAAAAAATTGTGGGGGTTTTGGTGAGTTTGATATTGGTGATTTCTTCATGCCCTCTGACTGTTGAGCCCTGGTGAATTTTCCAGATAGAACATTGCATAAAGAAATAGCATCAATAAAATTCAGGCATAATGACATATTGAATCAACAATTCCCCTTCTTTCATCTCCAATGTGAAGTGGGAAAGTGATGGAGCCAGAATTGGGGTGAGAAGCTGACTACAGGCTGTCGAAAGAGAAAAAGTTGGGAAAAAAAAAGGCATTTTTCACAAAACTTCCTCTGTTATTTATTTTGATAATTGGCTCATTATGGTACATTCTATGTCATTGAAATCGCAGTTGACAGCAGTATCTCTTATGGAACAGCAGTTTTACAAGATTTCCATAATGAGCTTATGGAAAGTTCAGATTCCTGAAAGGCTGTCTTAAATAGTGAATTTGTCTAGTGTCTAGGAGAGTAGTAAATCAGCGTTCTTTGCTCTATTAGGCTACTCGGATAAGACTTACAAAACAATCTGAAGCCAGCCTGCTGATGCTTCTGAAAGTCATTCCGTTCTTTAGGGGTATAACATGCCAATGCTGTGTTTAGTTGAGTTTTTATTTGTAATGGGTAATAAGCAGAAGAAAGAATAGTAGTTTGGGCAGTGTATATAATATACCTTTTAGGAAAGAGTACTTGTTAGCAACATCCTGTGTTTAGCAAGAAGGCAAAAAGCAAATAACACAAGCTGACATTAACGTGCAGGTTTGTTACAAAACAATCCGGCACTTCAGTCACAAATTCACTCCTTAGTCAATATTGATTTGTGTATTTTATTTTCCTATGACATGTAGACAATCACTGTCGATGTGTAAGGCTTCTATTTCCAGGAACGAGACCTCAAAATATTAGTGTATATATGCATGTCCTATACTTTTACCTACCTTGCTTAAAAGCATCTTCCCTTCTTTGTATGAGGACAGGCATTCTAATTAACATTCTTCCCCCATGTGTAGGTTAATGTATTATACTTAAAATTTTATGTGAAAAATCCTTTCATCATTTCATACGTGATAGAATTAAATATCTGACAGTTGGCTCAGTACATACATTTTATGGGAATTTGGCTGGTGCTATTATTGCTTTAGAATTGTTTGACATGTATTTTCATTGCTGTAGGCTCATAACCGAATATATGATTTTGTTAGTCTCTAAAGTGCTACATTTCTGCTGCTTTGTTTTGTTGGAGTACAGAGTAAGATGACTACCTCTCTGTTATTATCTGATATAATTTAGTTAGAGCAGTCTTCAACTGCCCAGTAGGAATATATCCATAATAAACCCCCACCCAATACCCCAGATAAAATTCTGCACCTTCATTTGTTCTCCTCCATTTTGCCACCTGTGCACTCCACACCTGGTCTGCTCAGACAAAGCGTGGCAGCGGAGATAGACTTTGAAGAGGGCCTTAAACTCAAACAACGGCAACCGAGGAAGTGGGCGACACCTGTTTCCAAACCATGGTCATCTCAGGAAGGTGCCCTCCTTCTCATTCAACATAAAGTGATCAGTCGTTGCAGCTCAGCTGACCTCAGCTACCATGGAATGATATAATCGGCATGGTGATCTGTCAGGTAACCGGTGCCCAAAGCGTTTAGGCTATGTCTACACTAGAAGCATCAGTCAACGGAAATTACTGTCGACAGGGAAACGTCGACAGTATTCTACCAATGGATTGCATCTACATGCAACTTGCTCTGTCAACAGAGAACTGCCAGGTTGCACTGCCCTCTGGTGCCAAAAAACGGAATGGCAACTCTACAAAGAAGGCTGCCTAGCAACTGGAAGCCCTCTTTGTCGACAGAAGTGTCTACATTGCACTTTTGTCGACCGTATTCTGTCTAGAGATTTTTACGTCTCAAATTTTTGAGGAATAATACTGTCGAGGAAATGCAGAGTTCTTGTCAAGAGAATGCTTTAAGTGTGTGGACGTTCCCTGAGTTATGTCGACAGGAGGCCCCTTCTGTTGACAAAACTCTGTAGTATAGACCTAGCCTTAGTGTTTTATTGGTCAAAAGCAGCATCCTGGAACTGTATCTGAAAAGTCAGGCATTGGAACACATCTGTAGCATTGAGGTTCTCCAGCTAGAGGAGTTGAAGTCATGGATGAAAGTGGGGAGTTCCACAATGAGGTAAAAATTTGCAATCCTTTTGCTGAATGTACAGGAGAATAAAGTGTTCCTCTCGGCTGCTACTGTTTGGGTGTGCCTAACAGCAAAAGCCTCAGGTTCTCTACCTGAAAAACAAAAAACAGATAGTTCCCTTGTGTTGAAGGGTCAGAAATAATCTTCGCTCTCTCCCATGAAGCTTCCTCCAGCTAGCCTTATCCTGGTAGTAACCAATGAGTTCCCAGCCCTCAATTTAGGTTGTCAGTGGCTACTGAGCGACACAGTCTAATGTGTGCATCTATGCTGACATTAGGTGAATTGACCTGTAACTGGTTAACTGGTAAGCCTCATTCTAGACAGATGAGCCTTTCCAGTTACAGTTAACTGGTAAGGGCTGAACAGCCCCTCCCTGCCCCCAACTGACCACCATGGGTGGGGCGCTCCAGCCAGGCCAGAACAGCCGCTGTCTGCCGCAGGGGGCCCGCTCTAGCCTGGGTGGGATGAAGAAGCCTCCTCAGCTACTCCCCACACACCTGTGTAATCAGTTAAAACCTAGCATTTAACTAGTTTGCCAACGAAACCGGATTTAATATCCCTAGCTGACATAGTGCCCTTTGCTGGGATGATATATCATGGCCCCATCAAAGGAAGTGGCCATGGGTGAGTTATTGGCATAAAAGTATAGATCAGATAAAAGAACATTTTCATCGAAATATCTGGATCTAGGCTCTTTATCTCTCGTTTCTAATTTTTTTTCCAGGTGTTTTCTGCTCCAAATGCAAACTTCCAGACCAGCCCTACACTTTTGCGTGCATGCATATTCAGACTGGTAAATGTAAGGAGCGTGACAGTTTTGCATTTAGTAACTTTACGCCCACACACCTCTTTTCTTTCTGTTGCTGACACTTCAGCCTTTGAAATGGTTCCCAAGAGCCATGCTCAGCTGCAGACAAGTGAGATCTAAAGAGGGAATCTAGATCTGCTTCTGCTTGCTCATGGCACCTGGAAACTGCTTTGAAGGAGGGCACTTACTCTAGATGAGTACTGTAGATATTGTTTTTTATTAATTCAGGGGAGAGCCAGAAAACGTTTAAAAGAGGAGATTATGTTGCAGGTGGGAGAGGTGTTCTGAGATTAAGACTGGAGGAAGAAACTGAAATGTTTTTAAGTGACATGAAAAGAGAATTGAAAAGCTAATGCTCCAGCCCTGTGCAGACTTTGCATTGACTTCAGTGGGGCATCACGTGTGGGCTGACCACTGTGTTCTCTTCAGGCTCAGAGCCTAATTTAATAACGTCCGAGGCCCTAGAGTACGGTGTTGTCTTTGCTTTTGTCTGCCAGTTTCCTTCCCTGCCCTGTTTGTTTGTCTCACTCCAGACTCTGGGAGTGTTGCCTAAGACAAGTCGATGGCTGCACGGTTAGGTCCTCATCGTGGAAAGAGAATCTACAGGTGAGAGCTAAACCTGCCTGGAGACCCAGTGGAATCAGGATTGGGACCCTAGATTGTACAGGTTCAACCTCCCTCTAGGATCCTCTGGACCTGAATGGTCCTGGACCAGGGAAGGTTAATTCTGCCCCCGCCCTTGGCCTCCAGCCCCTGCTTCTGGGCTCTCCTCCCTGCTGTTGCTCATGGCTTCCCAACCTCCCCTACACACACCCTCCTGCCGGGCAGGTTCCCCAGCAACCAGCTCGTGGTCCCAGCTACCCCTCCCCAGTCACGGCTTCCCCAGGCTGCAGCTTCCTGCCCAGCCCAAGCAGTGACCCACTGCTCCCCAGCCCTCTGGCTTTCCACCCAGCCCCAGCTGTGACTTCCCACCCGGCCTGTCCTCACCACTGCTCCTGAGGCGAGGGACTCTCACGGCCCAGACTCCCTGCGTGCTGCTGAGCCCCCTTGCTGCCAGACCAGCTGCGGCTGCCCTGCCCTGGGCTCCTGCCACTGGTCTAGCTGGCTCCTCCTTATCCCAGCCCCGGGACTCTCTGGTCCTGGAAGGTCCATTGTCCTGCCTGACGAGAGAATGACGGATTTGGGAGTTTCAACCTGTATTTGCAGTTCTTTGTCTCTCAGTATCTCCCTTCCCACTTCCCCTTTTCCTCTTTCAACTGGAGCCTCCTTTCGTTGGGCCTTTTTGTGTTTCACCATCTCTTTGGCTTGGACAGGTCGTGCTCTTCCACTGCCCTTCCCCCCACCTGCCTGCATTTTCTCTTCCCTCTCCCTGTACACTTCCGTTTCAGCCTCTCAGTCTTCATTCTGGTTTTATTTGCACTGTATTTTTCATCTTTGCCGCAGAAAAGGCAGGCCCCTTCCCCTATTTACCCCCTAAATGATAAGGGGAGCAGGCCAGTGCCAAGACACCTATTGATTTCTGTGTACTTTGTATCATGCCCTAGCAAAGGAAATGTGATATAACAAGATACCTTGTATATTTCAAAACAGAGTGAATTTGCTGAGAGCCCGCTCCTGCTCCATGTATGTCACACGAGTTTCCTGAGAGGCAAGAGGTTTTCTTATATAAACCTCCCCCGAGTCCAGGAACGAGTATGAGTATGTGACAATGTAGAAAGCCTTGTACAGATTGGGAGGGAAGGTGGTAAGAGGACACAGTTAGCTTCAACCTCTGGTATTAGGAGTACCAGGTAATTGCTGTAGGTGGGAAGTACAATGAGGTTTTAGCCATAATGATCCTTAGCAGATCACAATGGCGTACACAATTATATAGCCTCTGTTTGAATTAGATTGATGGGGGAGAGAGAGGGTCACCTCCTGGCAATAATAGTCTTCGTGTCTCAGGTAAAAGGAACCTGCCTGAGTTCCCTTTGCAGAGCCTTCCTGTGGATGAGCTCAAGCCTGAAAATCTGTCTGGTAAAGGAAATATTTCCATTCCATGTCGTCAGCTCATCCCAAAGTGAGCGTGGAAATAATTTCATGCAGGAGTGAACTGCTCTTGCCTGATTCTGAAAACTTGCAAGCCTTGTGCGAAACCATACATGGGCTCTGAAAGTCTGGGCTGATCCATGGACGTTGCTGAGTTTGTCTTTTTGTTTAAAGGCAGTGAACCGATAAACAAGGGGAAAATTCACAGAGGGAGGGAGGGGAATCTAAGGGTGGAAAAGGGAGCAGAGAGAAAGCGGGAACACAGAGCAAGAAACAGAGAAAAAAAAGTTGTTTGTATCATAGACAGTGCATCTTCTTGCCAGCATTTGTGAGGTTATGTTATTCCTAATAGATTGTACAGGCTTTATCTTTATCTTAGAGATGTATACACACACACTTTATCACTCCATAGGGAAATTAAAAGATGGGAGGGAGATGTTAATTACAAAGGGGAAATATTTGTACTCAAAATAGACTACGTGGACTGATGTATGTGTGTGTGAGTGAGCCAGGTAAATGCAAATTTAATTATTAACAATAATCATTTATATAGTGCTATAAATTTCCCATCTTCCCTCTTCCTTGGTTTAGAACATTCAATCATTTCCTAGCCCTGCTTTCCCTTTTCTCTCTATATTTCCTGCGATCCGCATTCTGCATTCTTTTGTCTCAGAAGTTCACAAATGTACTTGGAGCCTTTGAGGAATTCACTCAACTGGTTGTGTAACAGATACTTGTTCACTTTGGTGTCAGAGATTCCTACCACAAGGTCAAGCTTAAAAAATGTAAAGCTGCCAAGATTTGAATCAAGTGCCAGAAATATAAAAACCAGGGCATTTGCAAAATGCTTTTAAGCAATACAGCAAATCCAGATGGCATTTGAGCTGTGGCCTAATATTTTGCTAGTTGCTTACACTCAGCTTTTTGAGTGAGTTCTCTGGATCACGCTGTAGGCTCCAGAGATGGTGTCAGTCTCAAGGTTCTGCCAGTTAAGCCCGGACATTTTGTGCAATAACACTGCATCAGACTTCAGCTCATCTCTCAAGCAGGTTGTACTTGCTGTGGTACATCCCGGGGAATTAGACAGCTTGGAGTTTGTGCCACTGAGCCGAAACAGACCACTGGAACAAGAGTATTCCTTCCTTATTTATTTATAAAATCGTTTAAGATGACAGTTGTGCAGCAGCGTTCATGTTTCCCAGCAAACCCTGGAGGTTAAACAAGAGCTACCAGCATAACTGCACAGGAGTATAGCAGCAAAACAACAGGGGAAGGTCCTTTGGGACAGCCATATGGTACTCTCAGTAGGTTTTCCACTGCCCTGGTGAAATGAAACAGACTGTGTAGGCAGGTGTTACATTGGATATTTGTTGTGCATTTCACTGAGAATTTTCTAAACTATCTACTCATCCATCTTGTCTGAGAAGAAAACTCCTGTGCTAACCTGATCATCTTGGGGTGAGCAGAAGCCTTGGGAATGTGTTTGATACTACTTCAGTAGCACCCGAATGCCACAGTAAGCACACCTACCTACCAGAGTGATTGGGCCCTTTCTAAATAGATTAGTTTAGAAACATCAGGCTGCATTACAGGGTGGATAAAAATCGATTAAAAATTTTTTAATTGGAGTTTATAAAATATTATCAAATATGTGCTTTATTTAATATTTATTACATTTTAAATAAATTGGATTTATTGTAAGTCAGATTTTTAAAAAAGCATCACTAACGTACTAATTCTCATATAAGAATAACAGTTACAATTAAATCTCATCCTAAACATTTCATACATACACTTAGTCTTATAGAAAACGTTCCTAGTGAATGGATCTAGTCTGTCCAGCCTAACTACTAGCTCTTACTTCTTGAAAGTTCTGGGCTTTCAATTTCTGCTTCTCAGTAAACTAACATGCCAAGAAAGACACGGGCTGGATAGGATTGATTTTGTTCTGTGCTTCTAAGGTGGTGTATGTTTGCCAAGCACGGCGGAGGACTTATTTGAGACATAGACGCAATATACAAGAAAGGACAGAAGCAGCCTAGAAAGGAACAGAAGAGTGGACTGGGAGGAAAAAAAGAGAAGGCATAATTCAGCAGACACACAACTTCCTATCTTCCCCTGTACTTTTGCCACCGAAAAACTGTCATGGCTTCTGGGCATAAGAGAGATCCTAGCTGGGAATAGTTCTAAGAAATTGGTTCCCTGAATTAAAAGAAAGGAAGATGTGTCAAGGGTAAGCAGTGCCAGAAGATGATTCAAGGCTTGGTTGTAAGAATGAACCAGCCAAAGGAAAACTGCTTATTGGGAGGAAATAATGTGGATAAAGGTGAGTGGATCAATTGGTTAGTAACTTAAATAATTCACTTTTGCAATGCATCAGTCTTCAGGGCTCTCTCTGCCTTTTAGTGTAAGTGTGATTTGACAAGTAAATTCCCAAGCTGTTTGCTGTGTCGGATGTTGCTAGGAAAAAAAAAAAAGTTTAGCTTAGCTAATCCTTATGGCTTGTTTAATTAGTTAACTAGCTTTAGCATCTGTCCCTCAAGTATGCAACATGTAAGGCTGCAGTAAGAGAAATCTAGAGTTGTCAGTTGCCACTGAGGGTCATTTTCTTCTTTTATATTATATAATACATGCCCTTTATTCTGGACCATCACAGCCACAGACCATAATGGTGATGCTGTAAGTCTGTTCCCTGCTTTATTTCAGCATAACTCAGCTTTCCCAAGGGAAAACCATTCTGTGCTTGTTTTTTCAAAAAACAGAAGTGCCAGTGAGTTCAATGGGGCTTACTCTGAAAATTAAGTGCACTCTAAGCATGGTCAGTCTTTGATTATTTTTTGGTAACCTGATTTAAATCAATGATTTTTGGTATTTTCAATTGTCATTTGATGCAGTGCTTCATTAGGATCTTACCACGTGGCATAGACCATGCTCAGTCATTTATCACTCTTTTAGCTTTAACATTTTTTCCAGAAAAGCCTACATTGAGGCTGACATCATTCATGGAAAAATACCGGTCCCAAAGGAGAATGTTTTAGAAACTTAGGGGGTGTGAAATCAGTGGCAGATCACAGAAGTTGTTTTTTCAACTGAAGTGTATTAGGTGCTACAAAACTATGATAAGGTCACAAAGTTGGATCACATTTAATTGTAAGGTTCTGTTCTTCTGTCTCAGGTAGCATGTGACCAGGATTCAGTACTGAATTTGGTCAGCTGGTTGGCTTCCAAGCCAGAGCCGGGTACTGACAGGGAATGGGATCTGAATGCTGTTCCATGCCCCCACGAGGTCCCATTTATAAAGGGGTACTGAGTAGTTAGCAAACCTGGTTGAAATTTTTTCTAAACTTTTTGAATAAACGATGACTTTACAACCAGACAATGTTCCCTCTATTTTTGTCTGTTCATGTGCGGAATAATTTTTATGTGCACTGAAGCATGTGTGGATGTGCACCCCCTGTAGAAACACATGCTGCTGGCTGTGGGTGTTATGGGTGCTCCGACCAGCTAAATAGCAGGGCAGTATTTGACTTTCTCCTGGGTGGCTGGCCAAGCGTTCAGCTTACAGGGAACATTGCAACCAAAGTATAATTTTTTTTCAGGCAACATTTTCATTTTGGTCAATTTTTTCCCCCGCCCAATGGATTTTTTTTTCAGTTTTTGTAATAAAAATATTCTTTAGGTTTAATTTTTTTCCCTTTTTTCTTTTCAAACAACAATTTTTTTATTTCAGGGGGCTTTTTGGTTGGAAAAATGAAAAATATTTGTGGCACTTTTAAGCAAAAGAATATTAAAATATCTTCAAAAGTAATTGATATTTTTAACTACTCATGTTGATTAGTAGGTACTTTAATAGATGGCTAATCATTTAATTAACATAGTGTTATATAATCGAACTGGTTAATGGATGGTTTATAACCATGACTTACAATTACTTGTAATACCCTCTACTGGTGCTTATCAGCATCTAGAGTACGTAATACTTTGTCTGTAAAATGCTTAAACCATCCACTAATTATTTGTTATCATTTTAAAAAACTTATAAATATCATTTGAATGTAAAACATGCCCCCGAGTCGTGCAGGGAAATAACACAGCTTGTTTTTATTGTGGTGAGTATCATGACACATCCCTTTCCTCAGCCGTAGCTTGGCATGTCTTGTTATTTATGAAGTGGGAGGGAGCTAGCAATCACAGCAGCCGTCCCTCTGCATTCTAGGGATGCCTGTCTGTGCTCCCTATCCTCTTTCACAGATCTGCATCCAGATTAATTAATTAAACTCAAGTGCAGGCTGGAATGCTAGTGGGCACTTTGGCTGCCAGCTTAGTCCATGCGGCTGTGCTGTGAGTTAATGAACCTTGTAGAAACTGGTTTAGCTACCGCACTGGGCAAAGCGGACATGCTCCCACGCTGCTCCCTACACCCAAGCTTTCCATGCTCCATCTCTATCACACATTGAGCCCAATGTTGTCTGCACGATATAGGGGCTAAAGATTGCAGGAGTAGCCCAAGAACCTGTGCTGCCCCCAACCCTCACCTGGCTACAAAGTGTTGCATGTCCAGGATTAGTGGATGCTCCCCAAATGTGGTGGGAGGGAAAACATCCATGGAGAGTAGGGCAAGGGCTGAATTTCCTTGCATGCAGGAGGGAGGTGTCCCGTGACTCGAGCCTGCAGCATTTGCTAGAGCCCGTCACACGTGCTTGTTTGTGTTTTGGTGTTTGCCCAATAGCTGATATTCTGCTATGACTTTCCACACGTCCTCCCTCTCCCAGATCCATGCTTGGGGTGGACCGTGTGATAAAGTGACCTAAACGCTCAACTCTGCTGACTTCTTTGCTATTGCCTCTAGTTGCGTCAGTAACGGGGAGGGCATCACTCCCTGAATATACAGCTCATTCCAGTTCTTTGGGCCTTTATCGGGTGACTTAGAAATGTGGCTTGGCTGTGGCATATTTAATGTGCTTCTTGGCAGGCCTTCTGTGTCTGGTGTTGACAGCTAGACTCTTCAGAGATACTTTGGGAATCTGATACTCCCTGAAATATGACTTTCTGTTATACCATCTCCTGGTGCTCTGCTGCCGTTCATCCTTCTTGGGCATTGTATAGGGGGCAGTGAATGGAGCTGACCATAGCATTGCGGAACAGCTGCTCTGCCATCACTGGGAGGGAATAGTACCCACTGCAGGTGTATCTTCACTGCAGTGTTTGCTTGAGCTTAACCGGTCGGTTAACTGGACTTAAGTTTTGCCCCAGCTCATCCCGCATCCACACACAAGTCTTTAGCGGAAGTTAAGCTGTGTTTATGTAACCCACACACCTACTGGGTTTGGTTGACTATCCCAGGTAGTGGCGCCTAGACCACTTGTAGAGAGACTGAAGAAGTCCCTTCTATAGCCTTAGCTGAGAACCGGCTGGCTTTTAGCTTAAACGGGATGTGGTGACCAGGCGTCTGGACTTGATGACCTCCTGAGGTCCCTGCCTGCCCCAGGATTCTGTGTAGAGGCTCCTGTGTTAAGCTCCAGAGGTCCCAGGTTCTAGTTCACCTGGCCAGAGTTACACTTTACAGTAGAGCTAGCTCTCCTGCTGAGGGTGGGGGGGAGGGTGTAGGTTGAAACTCAAGACCATGCTAGTAATGCCATGTGGACACAGTAGCTCCATATTCAACTACTCATCAATGTCTGGTCCAATCACACTGCATAGCTTGGGTGTGCTTGCCAAGTTCGGTAGCTCTCACTCCCCCTTAGCTCCAAAGAAGCAGCATGTGTGTACTAATGCAAAGTAACTGCTGCTGAGAGGACAAGCCCTTGAACTCCACAGCTGCTGCCTCATGAAGTAGGGCTACCAGAGCCATTGTATTTGCAGTTCCCATGGCCCCATCTCCAGGTAGGCAAAAACCGTCCAGGCACTCCAAGGTCTCGTCTGACACATTAGCCACTGTGCGGTCTTCTCTAGCACAGCTGTAACATTCGTGTAATGATGCCTGTGCCTGTCAACCCTTTCCAGAAAAGGTAGCTGCTGTGTTAATTTGCGCGGTGTTCCTGTCAACATGTATGGGATTACAGAGTCTACGAGCATACATAGTGCAAATACTACCTCACCTCCTGCGAGAAAGTGCACTGGTTGCTACCCATCTGGCCTGCTTCCCAGCACACCACTGCATGTGGGTGGAATTGGCACGTACCTGCAGAATTTGCGTTGATTTCAGAGTTGAGAATGTTCTGTTATCTGAGCAAACCTACTTAGTCTAATACACCAAAATATATTTATAGCTGCTAAATCGAGAAAGGGAAAGATGAGTCTGTAGATTCAATATGGATCTTCTCTGTGTGGGCTCTAATTACTGTTGTTTGGATACCAAAAAGTACTTTTCTCCATATGCCATGTTCTCTTGAATCTGTGCTTTTTATACGCAGATAGGCACAGAATTTCTAAATCCTGATTGTTCAGAATTGGAGGGATCTTGAATGTCATTTCTGAAATGACCCTGTTTCTATCTCTGAAATGACTGTAGCACCATGAAACTCATTTATCTGAAACTCTGATTTAATGAGTGCTTCAGTAAGACCATGCTCTACCCATGGCTTAAATATTAAGATTATATTAACATATCATTAAGCATTTCTCTGAGACTGATCCTAGACTCTGATATCCCCAGTATTCAGCACAATACTGTGTTTATTCTCCCAGTGTTTAATTGTGCACATTCTGGGGGGAAATTAAATCAGCTCAGTATAAGTTAAAGAAGGCAGTAATTTAATAACAGTGATTTTCTCGCTTAATTTGGAAAGCCAATTTTGTTCCCTGTAAATTCCACCTTGTTCGCTTTTTGTTTGTGTGTATATCCTGCTCTTTAATAAGCTTATTTGCATTCCAATAGCGATTGCTATAGCATCACATTTAAATTACCATTCCAGCTTTCAGCGTGGCTTTAAATTTTGCTTTGAGACCAGGATGTTTCTGAGGCTGAATGAAGTTTATCTTTTGTCGTAATTCAGTGGATGAATTAGCTGACAGTGATTAAGCCAGAATGAGGTGTGTTGGCATGGCTTTGTGGGGGAGTTTGGTACCAGCAGCTTCTCTCAATTCCTGGTTCTTGCTTCCTCATTTCCCATGAGAACTAAATTACCTCGAGACATTAAACAGAAGCAACTTACGACTTCCTTTTCTTTGGAACCATTAGAACTGTTAGAATTATAGCCTGGCACCTGCGTGTATGTAAATTTTCTGCATGGCAATGATGGTTAGCAGCAGAGATGGAAAAAGTCCCCCCCAGACATTACTTGAGTAAAAATGCAGCTTCTTTGGAGTGGTGTACACCAGTGTCCCTCTCGAAAACTACTTGAGTAAAAGTACACACGCATGTGTGCATACATGAACCAACACACACACACGTCACATCTTTATTGTGCTCAAGTATCCAGGAGGGAAAGCACCTGCACTTTTACCCAAGTAACTTTCCACACCTCTGGTTAGGAAGAAATGTACCTATGCCGTGCTTGGTCTTGGGCAGCGGTTGGCAACGTGCAGCTCCGCAGCCGCATCAGCTCTTTAAGGAGCCACTTGCAGCTCTGGGTGCTGCTGCTGACTCCTCTTGCAGCTCCCTGAGCTGCCCCTGGTGAAGTAATGGAACTAAATGTAATTGGGTTCACAGCCGGCATTAAACCAATTCAATCTAGTTGCATTATTTCAGCAGGGGCAGGGCAGGAAGCCGCCCATGCTGCACTTGGGGGAAGGGAGCAGGGGGAGGGATGTCCGTGCTTCCCCTTGCTGGAGCTGCTCAGTCGTGCTAAGGAGGAAGAAGTGAAGGGGAGGCCTCCTGCGATCGCAGCTGTCCTCCTCATGGGACCAGCACCTCCTCCTGGGCAGCACAGCAACCCCCAGCTCCTCCTCCTCACTCTGCAGCAGCCGCTGGAGCCTGGAGCTGCGTCCGGCGGTGCAAGCTCAGCTGCCCTGGGACCTGGTGCACCCGGCGCTGGTGCCACTGGGTGGAGAGCATCTGGAAAAGTCGCAGGCACTTTCTGGCCTGAGAAGTTTTGGTGGGACCCACAGCGGGGCGGAGAGGGGACTCAGAGCGCATGTGCGGGGAGAGCAGATGGTGGGCAAGTAAGATCCAGATTCAGTGGGCAGGTTGGGGCAGGGCGGCTGAGGTGGGTTAAACCTGGGGATGGCAGGTGATTTGGCACTGATAGGGGTCAAGCCTGGGAATGGAGGCGTGGGATGGGGAGGTAAAGCTTGGGGACGGGGGTGGATTTGGGGGCTGGGGTGGGTAAAGCCTAGAGATGGGGATAACTTAACTTTCTAACTGGTACAAATCATCGTGTTCACACTGTTCTTAAAACGGGGTGACAAAAAGTAGGGCTTGAAGTTATTTATTAGGGATCATCTCATATTCACGTGCACTGCAGCTCTTGAAGGGTCGATTTTGTAACTGAATTGGACAAAGTGGCTCTTCTCGCTACTTTGGTTGCAGACCCCTGGTCTCAGGCATATTGTTGTAACACATTTCCCAGCGGCCCCGGCTAGAATTCTGAAGCTGTTAACAACTGAGCTGAGAGTTGTACTGGAGCTGAAGCCTCCAGGAGGGACAATTTGTAAGAGACTTGAATGCATCTAGTTCTTCATTCTCAGATGACTGGGTGTGGGTGGGCAGGAAATGTGTTCCCCGCTCCAGAAACTATAGGCTACTGCTGCATTGCATCCAGAAGCATCTGGGCTACTTTCAGTGTAGGGCAGGCCAGGTAGAAAACAAGATGACCTTTTTCCACACCACTGGCTCCTATTACCAAGGACTGGCTCCCTTCAGGAGAGCTGGCAAAGGCTTGTCTATGCTATAGGGGAGGTTGACCTGTTCAATGTCGATCTTCCAGAGTGTGATTTTGTGTGCCTGGTAGAGACATGCGAAATCGACTTATCTGGGGTCGGCAGTTGCAAGGTGTAAGGGAGGTGAATGGGTGAGTGAAGACCAGGTAAGTCAGTTGCAGAGGAGGAGAGTGGGTTATGGTAGGACCTTCTTAGGTTTGGGCAGGCACCCAGACTGGAGGATGCTCTGTCTTCACCTCCTGACCTCAGCCTATCGCTGGTTCCAGGGGTTCTTTGAGGGCATTGGAGGTGGGCTTTGCACACCCTTGTACCTTTGAATAAAGTTGTGCTCCTACCCATCATCAACACATCCAATGCAATGTCACAACGTAGGACTCAGCATGCGGGATTTGCTCGATTTCTGATGTGGTCGGAAGAGGGGGTTTTAATAACAGCCTGAAATCTCTCAGTTTTGACACCTGGCTGTAGAAGACTCTCTGGTGAAAGAAATAGCTTGAAGTCCATCTGATGGGGCATAGTTCTCTCACAGCAGGAGGTGGGAGTGGGGCTCTATTAGCCCCTCTGTTCCCCATTCCTCTGATGTCACTGGACCCTAGGGGAGGTCCAGGTGGAAGCCTTTCACTGCCTCGGAAGGGGGGTGCTAGCAGTAAACATCGAACAAGCCTCTTGCCCTTCCTGTGTGTTTATTGCTGACCAGAGAAGGCTATTTCAGCTCCAAACAGAAATGCAAAAATGTGTGTCTGAACAAAGCTCCCAGGCAAAGAGAGCCCTTTCCAGCAGAACTCATCACTGGAAGTTTCCAAAAAAAAAAAAAAACCCCTTTGCCCCGGAAGTAAAAAATGTTAAAAAAAATTAAACTACTGCTGCACGTTTTCAAGTGCTGACACTGTCCTGTTCTGGAAGGTGGGTCCCTTTGCATACAAAATCACTAGTTGCTTCTGGAAGTATAGGCCAGGGGCTGTATTTACTACAGACTGAACCTCTCTAATCCGGAAATCTCTCATACAGCAACATCCGTAATGCGGCGTGCTTTGTTAGTCAGACGAAAACATGTCATGGATGTGGTCGAGTTTCCTGTGATCCCATCAAGTTTGTTTCCAGCCACCAGTCCTGGCTCTCTGTGTTCTGTGCTGTTATGTAGCTGTAATTTGGGCAGGCAAATGTC
Source organism: Carettochelys insculpta (assembly GCF_033958435.1). Classification (NCBI taxonomy): domain Eukaryota; kingdom Metazoa; phylum Chordata; order Testudines; family Carettochelyidae; genus Carettochelys; species Carettochelys insculpta. The sequence goes on along the minus strand of NC_134149.1, from coordinate 6,410,269 downwards.
TTCTAAGAGCCCGCTAAGCAGCAGAGATGTTGATTATTCTGCTCGACAATATTGACCTCCCGGGGTCTGTCAAATTCTCTTGTCTGGCACCAGTCAGGTCCTGAGAGTGGCAGATGAGAGAGGTTCAACCTGTACTAGAACATACAAAAAGTACATTACTGAATTGTTCACTGGGTCTGTTGGCTTTCGGTAGCAGTTTGGAGCCTAATTGACTTTGGATGTTTGTGTAACCCTATCTCTATTATTAGGTGCATAATTACCTTGGTAAATCTCCCCTCTACTAATAAAGAGAGGTGGTTCAGTTCATATGCATTTATTCTTTTAACAAGGATGTCAGCCTGTCTTTGTTGTGCAAGTGGGCTCTTTGGTTGGATAGCAGGAAATCTCAACTGAGAACGGCCTCATCTAGTAAATCTTTGCCTCAAATCAGATTCACCTTAAATCAATTTTTGTAATAAAAACCCAGTTGTCTAAATCCTAGAGAAGATGCAGTGGAAGCCTAGCAATTGAGTTACAGTAGCTGTGGTAGATCTCTTGCTTTACTGGAAAGGGAGCTGCTCTGAGCTTAATTGGAAAATGTTTTCCCAGTGCAGAGGGGCAACATTTCCAGCTTTCTTGGTTTTGAGTAGCTTCAATGGATGTCATTAAATAAAACAGAGGTTTTCCATCTGACAGTCGATCAAAGGATGGAACATTAGAACCTTTAATGGAGCTTAATGAGACACTTAGCAGTCCATTTCCTATTGTGCCTGGCTTTTACTTATAGAATCTTCACATCACAGACACAGGAATCTCACCAGTGTGAAAGCAAAGGTCATTTAGCCTGCCCTGTACATGCTGGTAATTTGAGCTCCAAATCTATGGGAGTTATCATTCTCGTTACATGTTAAAAGGATCTTGTCTGCTAATTGTTTTTAACGATTCCTCATATTGCTACGTTCCATAGCCCTTCATCCTGTAGGTGCATTGGCCATGGAGTCTCTGCAGGAATTGCCCAATTATCTGCAAAAGCCTTCTGAGTTAAGATAGAAGGTGCCATATCTGTGGTTGGTGAAACTCAGCAGAAGTCCATTGTCTTCACTGGAGTGGTGCTGAGCTACACCAGCTCAGAATTTGGCCCAGACTTCTTTACTTGAGACTTCTGTCCTCTTCCTTAGAGCAAACATTGATTTTCCTTCCAAGGCTCTTGATGCAACAGAGACAGAACTGACCGGTGTTCACTTTCCAGGCTGAGCACGAGTTACTATTGATTTGCAAAAAGGGACTGTGAAGGGCTGATGGCTGTGGAGTTGTCAGGGGAGTTTGGGCATTTCATTTTGTGTGCTTCACTAACGTACCACCCTGGCTTCAAAATGTCAGCGCTTGCGCTATGGATGCAGCTGGAAGTGCTGCAAAGCTGTGGAAATTGTGTGTTCAATGGAACAAAAGCAAAACACAGAGAGAAATCCCATTCAGGCTGCTCACAAAAAAGGCCAGCTCTTGAACTGAACATTTCCATGTTAAGCTCCATCATAATGTTGCAGTAACTATTTGCCTCAGTTTATTGTTTAGTAATACCATACACACAGATGTTTAATCAGGAATCAGTTTCAGCTTCTGGAACCTCAAAACTCATGGACTGCACTAAGATATCTCTCACAGAGGGTGAAATGTTGCTCTGCACAGAAAGCCACTGCAGGGTCTAGGTACCATGAAGTCCTACTTAAGCCCCACATTAAAGGCTTTAGTGGTGCACAGGTCTTGTGTGGGCACTCTGCATTGAGTGAATGTCATCCCACAGCTGACCTGCTTATCATTGCCTGGAAATGATAAACTGAACAGTTTTGATAAACTGAACAAGGAGGAACATTAAATACAATGGGAGAGGCTGACACGTACTGCTGCAACGATGGAAAGGGACCTAGGGGTTATGGTGTATGAAAGTCTGGATGTGAGTAAACAGTGTGCCCTTGTAGCCAAGAAAGCTAATGGCATACTGGGGTGCATTAAGAGGAGCATTTCGAGCAGATCTAGAGGAGTAGTTATTCCTCTTTATTCGGCACTGGTGAGGCCACATCTGGAATATTGTGTCCAGTTTTGGGCCCCCTAGTGTAAAAAGGATGTGGATTTGCTGGAGCAGGTTCAGCGAAGGGCAACAAAAATGATTAAGGGTCTGGAGCACAAGACCTATGAGGATAGGCTGATGGATTTGGGCTTGTTTAGTTTACAGAAGAGAAGACTTAGAGGTGATTTAATAGCAGCCTTCAACTTCCTGAAGGGGAGCTCTAAAAAGGAGGGTGAGAAACTGTTCTCAGTGGTGTCAGATGGCAGAACAAGGAGTAATGGTCAGAAGTTGAAGAGGGAGAGGTATAGGTTAGATATTAGGAAAAACTACTTCACCAGGAGGGTGGTGAAGCACTGGAATGCGTTGGCTAGAGAGGTGGTGGATTCTCCATCCCTTGAGGTTTTTAAGTCCCGGCTGGACAAGGTCCTGGCTGGGATGACTTAGTAGGGGTTGATCCTGCTTGAAGCAGGGGGCTGGACTAGATGACTTCCTGAGGTCCCTTCCAGCCCTGTGATTCTGTGATTCTGTGACATGAAGAAGCCTGAATGCCAATTGTTACAGCCAGGTAGATGTTGGAAAATATATCTGTGATTATTCAGTAGATTTTAAAAATAAGTGGGCTTTTCCATGTTCTCAACCCCTTTGGTGTTCATTTTCCATCCTGAGGACAAATGTTCTTGGAAGGCTAATTCTTAGGTTCTATGCTGCACTGTTTGTGTGATCCTGTGTGCTCTTTCTAATACAACGATAAAGGGATCCACCCAGTTTTGAGCACCCTCTGTGGCCAAGGGGTGCTGCGAAAGGTAACCTGGCAGGGTTCTGGGGCTAGGATCTCACTAGCTCTGTCTGTGGAGCTGGTGGTTTGTTTTGGGCCTGTGGCCAGTCTCCAGCCATTGGACCTTGGCTTTATGCAGGTCTAAGTTCAGCCCACATTTGGAGCTGTCCATAGTGCTGCTGGTCCTCGAAGCAGGTTGTAGACCTGCCTGGGTTGAGCCCCTGTGAGAAACTGACTGGCCCTAGCCCAGCAGCTTCTTGTCTATAAGCCTTCTGTGTCATGATTGGCTGCTGTAGAGACAGCCACTCTGAACTGCTGGGAGGACTTCTCTTCTGCTCCTCTCACTGTGATGGGGTGTGGCAAGGCCCTTGGCTTCCCATAGGTTCATTGGGGCTTAGTCCACCCCCTCACAACCACAGATACAGAATTTGAATGGCGTGTGGATACGTGAAGTATTTGGTGCACGTGCATTCTTCTGGGATATTGTTATTGAAAGCTGTTGCCCCAGAAATCAATGCTAACAAGGGTGGTATTTCTTCCAGAAGTGTTGGTTTAATGAGCAGTACAATGCATTTCCTAACATTGATTTCTAGCAAGATGACACAGTGCGAAATCGGTAGTTAAGTACTTCACTGACCAGCGAATTAGTGGAATCATCCACGTTCCAGAAGCAGGATCAGTGGTTTCCTGAAATCAGTCAGATTTGTAGAATCAGTGGGATTCTGAAATCAGTAGGTTTGCTCCCATTGACCAACTAACTCTGTCCTGACAGCTTTTTAAGATGGGATCATTTCAGACTCTTGGGTTGATAACTGTAGTTGGATAGGGGTTTCTTCAAGGGCTGTGCTCTCAAGTATAGAGCATGAAGTCTAAAAAAAGACATGAGAAAGGGTTAGTGATATGACTGTGAATGCGCACGTGTGATGAGGCTACAATGAGTAGGATGTTTGAGTCTGTTAATGAGACATGAAAAGGGGACTCAATTGAGGGATGCAAAAATAATGACGGGAAGAGCTTTCGTTATGCACCCTTTTAGTCTGCCTCATAGTGCACGGCTGAATGGTGAAAAGCAAAAATCATTTTCAGCAGACTGAGCACAAGATTAGCAAAGAGGAATTCCTGGGTTCTAATCCATTTGGGGAAAAAGCTCCCTTTTGTCTTTGGGCAAAACTCTTAACCTCTCCATTTCAGATTCTTTCTCAGTAAAATAGATGGTTATTCACCGTAGCTACGCCACAGGTTTGTAACGAAGGGTTAATAATGGGAAATGTTTTCCAAAATGTCTAAGTGATGGAATAACCTAAATCCCATTTTATGGTATTTAGAGTCCTAAATCAATTAGATGCTTCTGCAAATTTTATCCTGTGTGTCAAGTCACTTTTGAAAATGATGCTTTGGTTCCTAAGTCAATTAGGTGTTTTTTGAAAATTTGCCAATATACCTCTTAAAGTCTCTTCTTCCTCTACTGCGGATAGCAAAGCAAGTTGTCTTGTATAAACTTTCTCCATTTGTTGTTCCTCTTTCCTTTACCTCAATGGCTAGTCAGCGTATCTTTAGAATGTGAGTTCCCTGGGGCAGACACACACAGAGTCCCTTCTTGAATGCTGAAACGTGCTTAGCATGTTGTGGTCCTTACTATATCACATGATGAAAAATAATAACAGCATTGCAAAGGGCTTTGATGTTGAAAAGCACGACTTATTATGCTGCACACAGCTATAATAAGGTTCTTGACCGAAGGATTAAAGATTATGAAGGGCATAATAAAAACTTATGTCTCCTCTCTTTTGTATGTTGTCTCGTAATACGAGAACAGGGCATCTCTGGTGAAACTGAAGGGCAGTGCTGGTAGAACAAATACAAGGAACTGCTTCTTTATGCAATGTACAGTCACCCTGTGAAATTCACTGCTGTAAGGAGGTTATCAAGACAAATAATTTAGTAGGGTTTTTTTAATGCATGGATAAGTGTGCAAGAATTAAGCTGAATGAGTAAACTAGAGAGATGCGAGAAAAGTGATACATTAGTTTTGGGAGCAAGTCCATGGGAATCAGGAAGCAATCTTTGCAGCAGTATGGGTGCAGCATAGAGGCTGCTGCTAAATGTCAGGTGCTGGCCACTGCCGTAGAGAGGACCAGCGCAGCAGGATCAAGCGCCTGATTGAGCATAATTATTTTTGTAACCCTAGGAGAACACAGATGCCTATTGGGAAATAGAAGGGACTTCCTAATACTCAGATCTGAAACTAAGGCAAACCTCTCTCAGGGATGGGCTAGATGATACTTGGCCCTACTGGGAGGGCAGGGGACTGGATTCAATGACCTCTAAAGGTCTATTCCAGTTCTAGCATTCTAGGATTCTATGATCTATACAGGATGACACTCCATCCTTTGTGAAGGTCAAAACAGGAAGGAGAAGATGCAGATTGCATAATGCTGTTCCTCCACAGCTGTTACCAGCTAATCTCCACGTTTTGAAATTACATATTAAATACTAATTTTATGCTTATAGATTTTTGGTCTGTTTCATTCCATCTGAGACATTACTTCAAAGAAGTTAAGAATACAAAGTGCTGTCTGTATCATTTTAGAGGTTTTACATGCAGGAGGTTCTCTAACCTAGCCAGATTCTTTGCCATCATTCATCTAGTCTGGGAAATTAGTCTGGGATAAATAATTTAGCTTCTTTCTATTAGATTCAATTCCATTATCCTTGTCTGTGATGCTGTGAAAAGTCTTTAAAAATAATCAATTCCAAAGTGCTGGGTTTTTTCTTCTTCTTTTCAGTGAAAGCTAACCCTAGAGATTTTCAGACCTGCAGTACTTTGTATCTGGGCCCATGTTGAGAAAATAGAATTTTTAGCAAATCACTGAATTATAAATACTTGTATTTTGGATGAATCATATTAAAATATTGCATGATGAGCCAATGCATTATTTGATTGCAGGCTGTCATGATGCATTCTACATAAAGAAATTCTTCATCCCTGTGTATTCTTGCCTAGTATTATTTTTTGGAACTGGTACATCAATTAAAAATGTGCAGCAATTATTATCACTCCCATTTTATGGAGCAGAAAATTGAGGTTAGTGGCCTGTTTATCAGAAGAACTAAAAACTGCACCTCTAATAAGTGACTTGTCCAAGGCCACAAGCTGAATTGGTGGCAGGGCTAGGATTAGAACTCAGCGTTAAAACATGCTAAAATTTTTGAGGGAAAGTCTTGCCCTCAGAAAGACACAGGCAAGTCCCTGCAAAGGGTTAGAATCAGAGGCTCCTACCCCTGAAATCAGAATCTGCATTGGTGCTTGGTACGTCTTGTAAAAGATGGTTATGAGGTGTTCAAGGAGGCAGCAGTGTATGAGCAATAGGTTCTGTCTAGAAGACAGAGCATCTCATTTTCTGCACAATTATTTCCCAGTCTAGACAGGTCCTTATAAATTTCAGACACTTTGGCATAAGCAGGAGTTTGGTATAATCTGGATACAGGAAGGCTCCATGTATTTGCTCAGAGAGAGGCTTTGCTGAGGCTATGAGCTTGCTTTAGAAAGTAGCACCCATTGATTTAAAGCACTATTGTAATGTCCTACTGCTATGGGCACACTTATTTCAGTGTTCTTATGAGGCTTCATTCTATAATTAGAAAAGGGTTTTTGAGAACATAAGAAAAGATGTGTGGGGTCAGCCCAACAATTAGCCCAGTATCCTGTCTTCTGAGAGTGGGAGTGAACAGGACAGGTAATCATCAAGTGAAGGTCTCGCCAATATCACTACAGGTTGAATCTCTCTGGTCCAAAAACATCCTCGGTCCAGCGTGATTTTAGTTAGCCAGATGGCCACTTATCCTGGGTGTGGCCAAGTTTCCCATGGTCCCATAAAGTTTGTTTACAGCCTTCAGTCCTGGCTGTCACTGTTCTGTGCTGTTATTTAGCTCTAATTTACCCATGAATGTCTTCAAAGAGCCCGGTAAGCAGTGGAAGTGTTGCTAATGCTGCTAGACAATATTGACCTTACGTGGTTTAGCAAATTCACTGGTTCAACACTGGCCAGGTCCCAAGGGTGCTGGACTAAAGAAGTTCAACCTGTATATTCATGCAAAGTATTAATTTACTCAATGGGTTACTAGTGATGTTTTGTTGTCGAAAGCTAGGTAGACTTTTATTAGCGCATTGATCTTCAAACAAATATATTTTTCTCAGTATGTTTGACTATTTAGTTCCTTCACCATGCAGTTGTGTAACTGACATCTGCAAAAACAAAACAAGTGTATTCTGTGTCATGCAACAGCAGCGCCAGATTAAGGCTGCCCCATTCTTCCTAATACAAGATACTGATTTCAGCTGCTTATAACTTTTCCAAACTCGAATGATTTGGGATGAACTTTTCTGCGCTGCATGGGTGACTCGAGCTTTTGGAGAGTTTCAGCTGAAAGAGTGCAGCCATTTCTAAAAACGAAGCTAGAGGAACCACACATTTTACACGATTAAAAAAATTATTGAAACCATTGTATGGAGAAGTTCTCGGTATCCTGGATCCAGAGACTGGATCTTTTTCCAAGGTGCCTAATTCCTATTAATTCCAAATGGGAATTGTGTCCAATTCCCTTAGGAGACTTCAGAAATCTCAGCTTGTATCTGTGTCCTACATTGTGTTTGTGTATTCCGATTGTAAACTCTGCTCATTAACCAGTACTTCCTGGCACTCTCACATCAGCAGCAACTGGTGATGGTGCTTCCAGGCAGGGCACTAGCCGTATGCCCCTGTTCCACCCCTCTCTTCCATCCTTGCCCCACACCTGCTCCACCCCATCCCATGCTCTGCCCCCACCCACCTCTTTCTCCGGACACGCCACGCTGCTTCAGTTGAGTGCAGTATGAGTCTCCTCCATCCCCCAGAAGCTCACTGGGAAGTTCACACCGCTCTAGGGCCGCACCTGGGGGAGGGCCTGGACCACCCATGTACTCACCAGAAGCAACATGATGCTGACGGTGAGCGCATGGTGGCGGGGAAGGATCAGAGCCTGGGAGTATGTGACCACCTGTGTGTGCCCCCCTTCGCACCCCTCTGACACCATGTTATTTGCCATGGATGTTTTTCCCCCAAGATTTCACATGACCCTGCTTTGCAAGTGAGTGACGCTCCCCTGGTTATAAGTGTCGAAAGGCATTTAAAACAAAGACAAATATGGGAGGAGGCATGATTATTACTGGAAGAGCAGAAACAAAGATTTCCAAGAACAATGGTGTATTTTACCTCCGTTCACAATGTGAATATTTCAGGCGCCGGCTCCTCTGTGCGCTGTCGAGTTAAGCTTTCAGAAGATGCCGATTTTCAACCACAGTTGCAAGAGCTTGATGGTAAAAGAACAAAGTGGGAATTTATAATGTGCATATAATTGTAAAGAGAAAGGTTTTATTAAATGAGGGAGATCAGTGGTAGAGAAGAATAACCATTGTAAAGGGTGACTCTCCAGAGTTAGTTGTTATTTTGTTTAAGTCCTTTGAAATCGTTTCTCTGCTATATAATTATCGTTAGTTTTAAGTGCTTCCTGCAGTGATAATGTGTCCAGTTGTGTATTCTGATGTGATTGCTTTAACAAGTGCCAGTGTTAAATTGCGAAAAAGTCACTCAAAACAAGGCATTGGTTTTGCAAAATCCAGGGGAAAAGAATCTTTTAAAAATAATTTTCAGTTGATATTCTTTAGTTGCCCTTGCTTGCTCTGTGCCTCACTTCCCCAGCTGTAATTTGCTTGTGCTGTCCCTCTGGATGGTAAACTCTTCAGGGTAGGGATTATCTTCTATTGTGTGGCTGTACAGTGCATAGCAGAATAGAACTGTCCTTGGTGCAGCCGCTAAGGGCTTGAAACAGAACCACAGGGATTCAGCTTTCATCGATACTGGACCAGATTCTGATTTAGTTGACCTCTGATTTTCCAGATCTCCCTGTCTTTTTATGTACGCCTACAGGAGATGCCATTTTGTTTGCCCGCTTTATTCACATGAGCAGCACCAATGAAAGCCCCCAAGCCAGTATCACTGAAATCTGGGAAAGAACTGCTCACATGATCTAATTAGATCTGGGCACTGTTCTGTGAAAACCTGTGGTTATATTTACACATGCAAAATCAGTGCCCAAAGTAGCATTAGACTGACTCTGGTATTTAGACACTGTCCCTGCAAATGCAGTCAGTGGGTTGAGAGGTATATCAACAAGTAATTAAAAAAGCTGATGTTTCTGATGTCACTGAAACAGATGTTTTGCAACAGAAAGAAAAAGCAAAGCTAGTCTTTTCTTTCATTGCCCAGTGAGTGATAGAAGAGATGTGCTTTCACTGTAAAACCAGAAATGGGGAAGCTCGTAATTAAACGAGGTGGCAGTTCTGTCTATTCTGCAGAAAAGATTATCCAAAAGATACTATGTCTCACTTTAGCCATGGGCTTGGGATTTTCAAAGCAAACTGTGTGATTAAGGCACATACCTTCCATTAGTCTCAGAGGTATTTATGTGCCTAAATCACCTAGACCACAGGAACACTCTCAGGCTAAATTATTTGCACATCAGTTGCTTTTAATACTTCAGAGCACCGTGATGAAGGACTAAATCAGGCAAAAATTCTAGTTAATAGGAGTAAGAACTTAAGCACTGAGGCCATTCCACCAAACGAAGTGTGGTTGATACTGCAGCGCAAGAAGAGTGGCTCAGATGTAACTGAGAACTGGTAATTATTTTAAGTTTTCTTTCAGTATCACTTGTCCGATCTGATGCTGTAGCAAATTGAGGTTCAGCTGCATGAGACTTCCATTCACTTGGATGGGAGCAGGACGAGGTTTCTGTTCTTGAATAGCTATCGGTGCTTCTGGGCCATCAGTTCTCATGGGAACACATCTAGGTGACCATGACGGGAGAGAACTGGTGCCCTCACACTGGCCGTTCCTACGCATGCCACATTCTCCAAAAGTGGCATGCTCATTAATGGCCCGAAATATGCTAATGAGGTGCAGATGTAAATCCCCTGTGCCTCATTAGCATAAGGTCACATGATTTGGAGTCCGGAAGATGCTCTTCCAGACTCCAAAACAGCGTGTAGAGGCGCGGCCCCAGGGGAGGTCTTCCAGAAGAAGAAGGGGCCTCTTGGGGGGGTCTTCCAAATGGGAAGAAGGGACCTCGGGAAGGAGGACTTCCTTCTGGAAGACCCCCCGGGGGCTGTGCTTCTACACGCTGTTTTGGAGTCCAGAAGAGCATCTTCTGGACTCCAAATCATGTGACCTTATGCTAATGAGGTGCAGAGAATGTACATCTGTGCCTCATTAGCATATTTCAGGCCATTTATTAGCAGTGGCATGTGTAGAAACAGCCATTGGCAGGAGGGACCTGGGGACCTGACACAGAGCTGGGCTTCCCCAGGGCGTGGTGCATTCCAGTGTCTGATCAAATCCCACCTGTGGGCTCCAGCAAAATCCAGAGGCCAGGCCTGTGGTTGAGGGTGGCCTACAGAAGCTCCAGCACATTTAGTATTTAAGAGGTCCTGTGCTGTTGGGAAAGGGGCTTGCAGGTTTGGAAGCCATTTTAGTTGTGTGGTAAAATGAATGTCTTGCTTGTTTGATCTCTTTATTTCTGTGTCCATTCCCTCACTGAGTCTGTCCGTCTGCTCATTCCCCCTGGGTTCTTTCTTCTGTTCACTTGCTCCAGCCCCCTCCCTGGCCCTTGTGATCCCTGTCCCTGCCTCTGTGCTTCTGCTCCCCTTCTCCCTATCTTTGTGCAAGACAGAGCACTTTTCCTTGGCCCACAGCCTCATGAAACTGCTGCCCGCCAAAGCACAGGGGCAAAGGAAGAGCACATCACAGAGCAGTACGGAGTGTGGCATTGTTAGCTGCCATATGCAGGAGGGACTGCTCCTCTTCCAGCTGTGATCGCGCGTTCTTGCAACAACTGTGCTCCGGGAGACCATTTGTTGAACAGCAGGGATCTACCTGCTGATTAGCATTGTACTAAATCTAGTCCTGGGGCACAAGGGCGGAAGCTGTACCACTGCACAGTGCACAATTTGCACAGAATTACTGTTCTTTGCAGGCTTCCACTCCACCCCTGCACCCACAGTTAGTGCTGCAGAGCTGCTGGTCACCAGTCATGAATGCTGGATCTGGCAGAGCCTGGCTCTCCAGCTTGCAAATAGAATAACACTGCTGGAGCGAGAGGGGAAGGAGGAACTGGAGGTTTCCCAGCCTCCGCAGTTCCCAGATCAGCTTGAAGGGAACTTTTGCAATGCTAAAAAAAACAGCACCCTCCTCCTCGGCAAGCCAAGCCAACCACAGCCCCACTCCCCAACCACCACGGAAAAATGCACCCCCCTCCCGCTGCCTGCCACAGCCACTTATAGTATCTAGGGAGAGAACACAGAGATGAGACTGATAACAAATGGGTGTTTGGTCTGTCAGCACATTTTGCCAGACAGCCTTTGCCCTCTGTTTTGTTGAGCGAGTTGTCATTGAAGAGGCAGTTTCTGATGCATGCTTTTTTCCCTCGGGGTGTAGTAGGATCCCGCAGACCATCATCCCGATTTTTGAATATTCAGCATGCCCCTGGATTTCTTACTCTTGCACAGCTCAAACACACACACACACACACACACACAGAGCATGCACTTGCAGCGGTGGTGAGCAGACAGCTGCCAGAGCTTCAGCAGTTTCGATCTTTCACTTAAACCTCAGAATTGGGGGAAATGCAGCTTCTTTAGCTGGACACAGACTTTTAAATGAGCAGACAGGGTATAGGTAGGTTGTGCGGGTGGGAGGCGTGGGTCTATGGGCTGGTGGATGTCCCATGGCTGGGTTCTGGAGATGCAGGTGTCTAGGGTGGGAAGGCGGGATGGCTGGTCTGTGTGGGAGAGGGGGCAGAAAATAGGAATTGGGTCGTTATAAGGGGTTCCTTTAGCACTACTCTTGGGGGGAAATTTTATATATCTGTATTGTTGCAGACATAGTTGCTGAAAGTTATATTGAAATAAAATACCAAAATAATGCTATTTAAACAAATTAAATATGCAGAATGTTGCATAATTTTAAAATACTGTGCACTGAATTTTTATTTTTGGTGCAGAATTTTCCCAGGAGTTGATAACCATAAGCTCTCCATGCGGCTAACTCAGTCACCAAGATCTCTTCTTGGTGTTGTGAGCAAGACATGAGAAGTCATTCTTCAGCTCTACTCTGCACTGATTAGGCCTCAGTTGGAGTGATGTGTCCAGTTCTGGGCACCACATTTCAAGAAATATGGGGAGAGATTGGAGAAGGTCCAAAGAAAAGCAACAAGAATGATTAAAGATCTAGTGAACATGAGCTGTGAGGGAAGACTGAAAGAATTGGGTTTGTTCAGTTTAGCAGAGAGAAGACTTAAAGGGGACATGATAGCTGTTTTCAAGTACCTGAAAGAGGGTTAGAAGGAGGAGAGAGAAAAATTGTTCTCCTTGGCCTCTGAAGATAGGACAAGGCACAATGGGCTTCCACTGCAGCAAGGGAGGTTTAGATTAGACATTAGGAAAAACTTCCTAACTGTCAGGGTGGTTAAACACTGGAATCAATTGCTTAGGGACGTCGTGGAATCTCCATCACTGGAGATATTTCAGAGCAGTTAGATAGACTTTTATCAGGGATGGGCGAGACAGTGCTTGGTCCTGCCAAGAGCACAGTGGGCTGGACTTGATGACCTCTTGAGGTCCCTTCCGGTTCTAGTGTTCTATGATTCTGTGATTAAATGGTATTCACAGCCCTTATATTTGGAGTTGCAGCAAGTTGCTTGTTCTAGCTATCAAAAAATGGGATTAAAAAAAGGCCTAATGGAGCCACACTCCTGCTGTCTAAAAGTACCAGCATTCTCTTTCAGTAGCAGGTGAATTGAAGCCTCGCTAAGGTGTTATTACTCGAAGTGGCAATGTGAAGAATTAGAACTTAAAATAACAGAGAGATGATCTCTTTGAACCAAATCACACTCATGGGCTGGCTCTGCCAGTTCAGAACATGTGCTTTCAGGAAGTGCATCAAACATTGTCTAGCCACCTAGAAAAAAGAAAAGACAGAGTAAAAATCTGTGGGGATTTCTTCATCTGTTACTGATTAAGAAACTAAATTGCTGGTGAATTGCCTCCAAAGAGGAAGGTTGACCTTGTGTTTGTGAGGATTGGGAGAGCTCGTTTCAGTTCCAAACTCTGCTGCAGACTTCCGTATGACCTTGGCAAGTCACAAACTCCATGTGGCTCAGTTTCCCCACTGAAAAATATAGTTAATAGCACTTCCTTTGTCTGTCTTGTCTGTGTGGATGGAAAGCTCCAGGACTGTCTTTCAATATGTTTTTGTACCGATCATATGTAACCCACACACCTATGATGTGTGCTTAACCGTCCCGCATAGAGTAACCTAGACCACTTCACAGAGAGAGAATAAGTGTCCTCTACAGCCTGAGCTGGAGGCAGCTGGCCTTTAGCTCAAGCTGTAGAGGCACTGCACTGAGGTCCCAACTTCAAGCATGCCTGAGGGCAGGTGTTACGTATAGCGCAGACAGGCCCTGATGTCAATGAGGTCTCTAGCCACTCTGTTACTATATATATATATATATATATATAATGTTATGATGATTCAAGTATTAATTAGTGGAGATTTAATGTAATTATCTCTGATTAATGGGCCCTCCTGTTACACATTGTCCAGTGTGCATTAAATTCACCTTAGTGCAAACCCTGTCCCCATCGCTTAAACACTGTGTAAGGGACACGGGGGGGCTACTGCCAGAGTGAGTGCCACCCTTTATTTGTTATGTCCAAGGAATTTCTCACAGAAATACAACTCGGTGCCTGGTTTTGCTACAAGACTCTCTGGGAAGGTCTACGTTCCCTTTAAGAACAAAGAGATACAACTCTGCAAGGGTGACTGGTGCCTCCCAGGGAGGGCAGTGGGGCTGACAGCCACCATGATCCCCAGTGATATTTTCCCCCCTTGCTTGGGATACAAGCTGCAGATAGTTTCTGCAATTTTTACTTACAATCATTCCCAGCCTGCTCCATAATAAGATCCTTAAAATCTAACTTAGTCATTTATCTTACTTGTTTTTTCAAATTGCCCTTTTAAAATCAAGGATCCTAGTTTTTATCCTTCCATTGAGTTTATACAGAGTGAGCTCGTGATCACTCAAACCACCTCTACCAGTAGAGGTCACGGAATCATAGAAGATGAAGGTTGGAATGGGTCTCATCTCTCTTGAGTAGCCTTTGGTTGGGTTTGATGTGCTTTTTAAATGTTTTCTCCTTCATGAAAGCTCTGAGAGGCTTCGTAGTTAGTACCTACCCATCAGCCTTGAAAAATCTCTCTCTTCCCCTCTTAACAGCAGGTCAGCATTGACATCCTCTCAGTGGCAATGCTCAATCGGATAATTTAGGGAATAGATGGGGGGGAGTAATTCCCCAGAGTATCATTGTTCCACACTGAGCAGATAGCTTTGACCTACATTAATGTCTTGTCATTGTCAAGTTGTAGAGGTATACCTGACATTCATGAATAAATGGATTCCAGCAGATACGCCCACTCTAGACATTTTTCATTTGCTCGTCAGTCTGTGAATATCTCCTGTGATGCTGATCTGGGAAATCTGGAGCCAAGCAAAGCCTTTTAAACTGTGGAAAGTTTCAATTATTCCCATGTTTTGTTTGCTTTTCCTTATGCTTCATAAGTCATTGTGGTGGGTTTATTTTTAGAAAGGAAGTTAGGCCAAACATTTCGTATCTTAAATCAAGACTTACATATGGGATTTCTATACTGCATGTGTGCGCATTCAGGGTGTCATCCAAACACGTGAAAGTCAATAGAGTGACATTGTGTACCATGTTCTGAAAGAACTACGGCCTTAATCCAGCCAAACACAGAAGCACGTGCTTAACTTTAAGCGAGGGAGTAATCCATGGGATTTCCCACATTCTTAAGTGTATGTTGAAGTGTCTGGAGTTTGTCAGCAGGTAGATGCTGTATTTGAAGTATGTAATGTTCCAAGGCTAAATGGTATTTAATATGTGTACCTGGGTTGATGTGCCCTTATCAGCAACACCTCCAGTTGCCAACATTCCTAGATTGGCCCAGAGCCTCCCAGAAGGCTGCTGAAATTAATCCAGGAGATTTTAGGCCCCTGAAAATCCAGCAGCACAGCAGGGCTAAGGCAGGCTCCCTGCCTGCGCTGGCCCTGCACAGCTCCTGGCTAGTAACCCGCATGTCAGGCTCCTAGGGCAGCCAATGAGAGCTGCAGGGGTGTTGCCTACAGGCAGGGGCATCACACAGAGTCACCCCTGAGACTAGGAGTCAATCCAGTATCCAGGAGCTAACTAAGGTAATTGCCACCTGGCTGGAGAATGCACCCTGAGCCCACTCCTGTCCCAGCCAGTGAAAGTGTGTGAGGGTGGGGGAGAGTGAGTGACAGAGGGAGGGGGTGGAGTGAGCCAGAGGCAGGTGCTCGGAAAAGGGGTGGGCGAGGGTGTGGTCTTATGGAGGAAGTGGTGGTGAGGGAGTTGTACGAAGAGACAGTAGACAACTCTAGACATACCTCAGAAATGTTGGTTAGCTGCTGCTCAACAAATGAGGTTCTGCTAGGAAAGCGATTGACTAGGGACATGTCTGTACTTCCAGGAAGATTGACCTGTTCAGGGTCGATCTTCCAGCAGATGCACAGAATTGATCTCTGGGGTCAGCGGTTGACCCCTGTACTCCTGACTATCGTGAGGAGTAAGGGAGGTCAATGGGAGAAACTCTTCCATCGAACTTCTTAGTGAGGACGGTCAGGTAAGTCAATTTCCAATACATCAATTCTAGATGTGCAATTGCTGTATCTGTAACTGCATATCTGAAATCGACTCATTTTCCTAGTATAGACCAAGCCTGATATGCACTGCGGAGGTGGTGGCACGGCAAGAAAACAGCGACACTTTTAGCTCACAGCTGCCTGCAGGAGAGATGTGAGAGCATAGAAAATAAATGCTGAGGGTTATAACCTAAAAGGATGATATTGAATGTCGACCTCTTGGATAATCCATAGTACCATAAGTGCGCGTCCACATTAATAAAACATGGAAGCCAAGTGGCGAGACCGACCTCGCTTCTGGACAGTGTGCTGTGCTGACAGGAAAGTGAGGATGATAATTGAGGTAGTGTTGCCTTACTTCTTTTCTGCAGCTTATTCGTATTACTTCTCTTCCATTCCTGAGCAAAGGCAATAACTCATGGCCCAGAAAGGGTCTCCCTGAGCAGCGTTTGTCTGGAAACCTTTCCTCACTCTCTTCTCCAACCTTCCTTATAAATTATCATGGTTATCTATCATACTGCCCCAGCTGAGATCAGGGCTTACCACACCACACAGTAAGACAGCCCCTGCCCCAAAGAGTTTACAGTTTAAATGGACAAAACAGACACAAAGTGGGAGGAAGAAAGTATCATTGCCACTCATTTGTAGAAGGGAAACTGCGACACAAGGCTGTTTCCCAAAGTGACTCTGCTGAGTTAAGACATTTGTAGCAGAGGCAATGTTTGAAACAACACTCAGGGTACTTAGTGCCTTTCGTGCCGCCTCCGCCTCCTCCTTTTTTTGGCTACAGGCACTGGCCAGCTGGGTGACCGTCAGCAAGTCACATCACTGCTCTGTGCCTCTGTTTCTCCATCTGTAAAATGAGGACAGCGCTACTGGCCACTTTTGTAAAGTGCAGACCAGAGTGAAGCCTTATTATTATACTCGAAAAGGAAAGAGCCTAGTGATTGCTCTAACTGCTACCCCTGATTCAGAAGTCCGAAAACCATTTCAAGTGATTTCCTGGAGCACTGACTGGGTTGAATGTTAGGTGTTTTCTTTGCCATAGTAAAAGTGTTGAGTCTCTGCTTATAATTATAAGTAAGAACCAAGAGTGTAATGGATATGCTAATTTTGAGCATGCTTTTAACTCAGCAGCCTTTAGACACATTCCCATCAGATGCTAGATTAGCACGCCGACGCCTACAGTGTAGTAATTGGTTCTGGGCTTGTGATAGTGTCTATGCTGAGTGAGGGAAGGGGGAGTCTTTGCCGAGTGGCTGGGTCAAGGTAGTAGCAGTGCCCACTAGAGAGGCAGGGGTTCCTCCTCATTAACAAAGCTAAACATAGAATTTATTATCTGAGTTAGTCCCCTTATTCTAGGGAATTGCCGGCGCCGCCATCTCAGGCTTGCCTGATTAGCTCTCAAACTTTCAGTCTAAAAGATTGTCAGCGGTGTGCATGCGGAATGAGAGGCGGCACTGTTCCTAACAATGAGCGGTTGTAATTGGACATGCTGGGCTCTGCAAATTTACTCCTGCGTGGGTGGTTTTCATGGTGCTTCTGTTGTGACTACAGAGAGAAAGTGGTGGGTTTCACTAGTATGTTAATAATTCCCTGCCTCCTCCCCCCATCAGACCTGTGCAGATCCTCGGTGCTTGGAGCTCGGCTGCCAGAAGATCTGGCCCTAATGCTGTTGCCTCTGGTGATAGGAGAACCCCAGCAGAGGGAGAACTTCCCATGGTGTCGAGATGGCACAGTTGTTCCTCTTCCACTCCCCTTTTTCCAGCTGGTGTTAGAGTTCTGACTGGGTTACTGACTGTAGGTACCAGAGCCTCCCCTGGAGCCAGTGCCAGCCAGCATAACCAAGAGCAGCCTTTTCTGGGGCTGCTGTAAGTTGTGCCTTGAACAGGGAAGGTGCAGAATGGGTTTCAGGACTGGAAGAGTGTGAAAGCAACACAGCCCCAGGCCTGCTGCAGTAGTGAATGCTGTGGCAGATGGTGGTCAAGCCCTCTGGTTCAGTGCAGACTAACCCCCAAATGCAGCCTTGTGCAGCACCAATCGCAGTGCTGCTGAATTTCTCTCACTACTGCAAGAATAGAGGCAGTTGTTGGGAAAAAGGCTGGGGGGAGAAGAGTGCTGCTTTCTTTCCCTAGGCTCATTACTCCACAGCCACCTCCATGAGCGGGGCGGGGGTCTGCTAAAACAGATTCTCTTTGTACCACAATTGTCCTCTTGATTTATTTACATTTCCCTGCTTCGCAGCCGTGGCACTGGATTGAATTCACCGTGCCTTTAAAGCAGCGGTAGGCAACTTGCAGCCTGCAGACTGCCTGGCTGCCCCTCTTCTGCATGAGCCCCAGGGCACCAGAGCCCGGCATGACCTTGCTCCTTCCCCTCCCTCCCAGCGCTTTTGGAACACCGTGAATTACCTGGTTTTGCTCTCCATCCCCGCTCCCTCCCACAGGCAGGATGCTGCAGATCTGCTGTTTGTGGCATTCCAGCTCTGGGAGGCAGAAGCAGGAGGAGGGAAGGACTGGGAATCGGAAGATTTGCACACTCCAAACGTGCTGGGAGGTAGGGGAAGGAGCAAGGAAGTGCAGGCCTCTGATGTCCCAGTGCATGAGAGGTACTTGGTGGGGGACGGGCTGCAGGGACGCAGGTAGAATCCCCATGGGCTGTGGGCTGCTGCAGCCCACTGAGGGCCTCTCATGATTAGTAGTTGCCCAGTGCTGTTTTAAAGCCTGATCTTTCACCATCCCACTGGGAAGCCCAGAAGGCAAGTGTGCTGCTTCTAGCACTGCCTGGCCCTCACTGTACCACAGCCGGCAGCAGCGGACGGGAATGCTCTCTGTGCCAGCAAGGTGCCTGTCCCTGTGATTCAGGTCAAGGAGGTGTGATGCAGGTTCTGGGGTCCGCAAGCACTGCACCCCGTCACAGGCAGGAGTGACTCTCACTCAGCAGGTAGAACAGGAAGTTTATTAGGCAACAGAGGCCCAGCTCAGCACAGAGGCGTCAGTACAGCCGGCAGAGACAGTCATTCCATCCTGTCCTGGGGAGAGGAGCCCAAGGGGAGCCCCTCTGGGGTGTAGCTTCCTCCCTCACCAGGCTGGCTGCCTTTCCACTCTCTCTCTCCTCAGCTTCTAACTGCCCCTTCTGATTCAAACCCAGCTCGGCTCCTCCCTGCTCTTCGTTCAGGTCAAAGGTGTTACCTGCCAGCTTAGGTTACAGCCCCAGGGGGTCGTCCTTAGCTGCTGGGAGCTGCTCTGCCTGTCACACACACATCCAGCCTGAGTCTCACATGCAACCCACCCCACCACTCCATCACAGGAGGTCAAAGAGTTATTACTTCTGCCTAAGGCAAAGTACCTACCGGGGGTTCCAGAGACAGAGGAGAAGCTCTGCCCTGGGCCCTACATTGGGCCCTGCCTTCACTGGGCCATCAGAGCCTGGCCCACAGCAGCTACACTACGCAGAAACTGGTGATAGCTACACATGAGAATGCAGAAGAATTGGCATTCTTTAGCCGAAAGGGCAGCCGTAGACCTAAAACTGAGAGCAAAACGTGGTCGCGGCTTCTCACCCTGCTCCCTGGCTCATGTGTGCTGTAGCCGATGACAAAGACAATTTCTGTGACATATCCCCCCCCCCCTCCCCACGGTCATCAGTTCAATTATAGTTCTGCCCAAGGTGCTGCCCCTTTTGGGGTCATGGAGCCACCTCTCCACTCCACCCCCCACACTCTTTGCCCCTGGGCCCATGGTGGCTGTCGGTCCTGCTGTCTGCAACACAGACCTCTCGAAAGAGCCATGAAAAAAGCTGCTTCATGGGTCAAGCAACGCTATAGACAATTGGGGCTATCTTTATTATTATTTCACATTCAGACTCTAGTGGCATCTGAACACCAGCCAGGATGGGGAATCACCATGCTAGAGGCTGTATAGGCTTTCAGTGAATTAAAAACTCTGCCCTAAGGAGTTTACAGTCCAAAATGAGCTAAACTCCTTCTTAGGTTCTCAGGAGCTGACTTAGCTAAATAGGGACTCAGCTCACTTTCTCTGTACATGTTCACCTTGGCCATTAGACCAGCTAATGCCTTTCTAATGAGGCTGTTAGTGTTTTTCATAGGAATCCTGCACCAAACTCTGCTCCCAGCTAAACACATATGCACGTGCACTGGCAGTTAATGGGGCTTGTATGTGTGTTTAATTTGGAGCAGAAAGTGTTAGCTTAGGGGTCAACTTGTATTTCATTTTAACCTGAAGCTTTCGAAGGGCTGTGCAAAAATGTGCGATTTAGAGATTTGACAGCAGAAGGCTTTTGATTTTAAACTGCTTGAAATCTGATTGCAATTTGTGGCCAGATAACATTGATGGAATGGTGCAGGTTGCTTAGTACGCTCAGCTGTGTGTGGCCACTTGGTAAAATTTCTTTCATTGGCCTTCTGAGTCCTTACGCTTCATCTCTTTGGTTTGGGCACACTGGCTGAGCAAAAGTTCAGAAATACCCTAGCACTTAAATAGATGTATTTTAGTGAGACACACAGCCCCGAAAAGATACCAGTGTTTCTGTGAATGCATAGTGTGGCACAAGAAAGCAAATGTAATGTTGCACTAGCGGAAGAAAGTGTTGGAGATACAGTGGAAGTATTACAACCCCTCTGTGAAGGGGTGGGACTCATTTGCCATGAGCTTTGCATCTGCTGCTCTAAATGGTACAGAAAAAATAGAGAGGGTTCAGTGAAAGGAGCTGAAAACATTTAGGCTGTGTCTACTCTAGCATTCGTATTTCAAAAGAGGTATGCAAATGAGGGAAATCAAAAATGCAAATGAGACACAGATTTACGTGTCTGACACCTCATTCGCATATTCTTTATAAAGAAGAAAAGCAGTGTAGACACGGCTCTTTTGAAAGTAATCCCCATCTTCGAAAGAACCCTGAAAAAAAAGGAAGAAGGGTTCTTTTGAAGATGGGGATTACTTTTGAAAGAGCCGTGTCTACACTGTTTTTCTTCTTTTGAAAGATATGCAAATAAGGTGCCAGATATTTAAATCTGCACCTCATTTGCATTGTCAGTTTCTCTCATTTGCATGCCTCTTTCTAAAGAAGAATGCTATTGTAGACGTAGCCTTAGAGGACAGACCTAAGACAATGGAAACTGATGAGTTTTGAGTGGAGATGCCTAAGGAGAGCCTCAGGAATTTGGCATAGAGAAGGTAACCCAGGTGCTCTTATTTGGTCAGTCTGATAAAGGAAAACATACAAGTGCAGTTAAAGGGTGTCAGATTTAACAACAACCAGAGGAAATATATTAACTATGTTTTCCACTGTGCATAATAAGCCTCTGGAACTCTCTGCCACAAGAAAATGAAGCAAAGAACTTCATAGGGTTCCAATAAGAACTAGATGTTATAGGGGATATCCTGAACTCACTGAAGTCAATGGGAGTTTTATCATGGGTTTCAATGGCATCAGGATGTTAGCCTTCAGCCTTAACCCTAACGCCCTAAGTGGGAGTCCGTTACTCTGAGGGCATTAGATCAGACCCAGTGTTAATACGAACCTCTCGAGTTACAGCAGGCAGGTGGAAATTATGCAGGATGTGAACGTTCAGGGCATTAGCCAACCATTAACTGCCTGAGGTTAGGAAACAATTTCTCCCATGGCTGTGTTATTGAATAGCTGTCCCTCCTGGCAATTTTATTTCTTTCTCTGGAGCATGGGTACTGGCCCTTACTGGAGACAACACACTAGCCTAGAGAGTCCCCATGAAAGTGCAGTAAGTGCCAACTCTTATGTGTGGTGTGTCCCTGCTGATAGGACATCATCTTTGTTAAGTCAACTAATGTGTAGCACAGTGGTGTACCATTCTTCCCCAGAGGCGCATGGCCATGTGCTGCCTCAGGCAAGGAGGCTGGGTGAGCCACATGACTGTATGAGACCTTTCTATTACAGAGTGTCTGGGAGGGTGATGGTGGACTTCCCAGGGTGATATTGGCTAGAGATGGGTCCACAGAGAGAGTGTACAAGAGGTAGGAAGGTGCTGGATGCACGTCACTCGAAGCAAGTAGACATTGAACCTCTCTAGTCTGGCAACATCCATGGTCCAGCACGATTTTAGTTAGCCGGACAACCACTTATCATGGGCATGCCCACTTTTCCCGTGGTCCCATAGTTTGTTTCCAGCCACCAGTCCTGGTTCTCAGTGCTCTGTGCTGTTAGTTAGCTCTAATTTACCCCTAAATATCTTCTAAGAGCCCAGTAGGCAGTGGAAGAGTCGGTAATGCTGCTAGACAATATTGACCTCCTGTGAGCCGGCAAAGTCTCTGGTTTGGCACCGATCAGGTCCTGAGGATGCCAGACGAGAGAGGTTCAATCTGTACGCAACTTTAAGTTTGGTGCCCAGGTCACTGGGAGACCACTGAAGCGGTTCTGCCCTACTACTCTGCACTGGTCTCCCAAGCCAGGAGGCAGAGTGGACACGCAGTCCAAGAGAGCAATCAGATGTCTTCATCAAGTGCTGCTCAGCCATCTGTGAGGAGGGTTCTGCTAGCTGATCTAGGAAAGCAAAATGGCAGAGAGAATTGCCAAAAGAAGAAGAGGTTTTATCCAATAGCTGGCATGTGTTGCTTCAAGAAAGCCACGTTCTCCCATCCCTCCCCTTTAGAGTGCTTCATGTGTTCACAAGAGAAAGGGACGAGAGCTATTCTGTCTTCTGCACCCTCTCTGGATGGCTTCTAACCTGCTATATCCAGGGCACATTTTTCTCAGGAAGTTCTGTAGCTCTTTTGCTGTGAGGAGGCCTCAGCTGGAGTACTGCTCCGGGCTTTTGGAGAGATGGGGGCAAACTAAAGGAAGTCCCGAGAAGAGCAATAAGAAGGAGAAAAAGGGTTGGAAATGGAAAGCCTGGGGGAAAAAAGTGGGCAGGTTTAGTTATGAGAAAAGAAGACTGCAGAGGGAACAGAGAACAATCTTCAAAGAAGTCAAGTGCTGTTATAAAGAGGATGGATGTTGATCAGGCGTTCTCCATGTCCACTAAAGTTCGTGCAAGACAAAATTAGCTTAATTTGCAGGAAGGAAGAAGTGGGTTAGATCAGCGATGGGCAACCTGGGCTAGCGAATGGGTCTCGTGAGTGGTCGTCCTTCATCTCAGTGGGTCACAAGATTGTGCAAGATGTTCTCCTGAGAGAGGGTAGTTTTGCTAACTGCACTTATACACTTAGCATCTGTGGGCTGTACCAACTAAACTGTAGCAGTGCTTTGATTGGACACAGACAGCACCCTCAGTCAAGGGCGTGTGCAAGCACTATGCCCCTCGCTTCACGTGCCTTTGCGTTATGTGCATGTTATATTAGTAATACTGGTAAGAAAATAAATACATGGATGGAAACCAGCAGAATCTGGGAAACAATAAACAAAATGACTAGCAGGCCACGCATAGAACCCCAATGGGCCATTGCAGCCTGCAGGTTGAGTTAGATATTAGGAAAAGCTTCCTAACTGGAAGGCTAGTCTCTGCCCTTAGCAGGCTACAGTCTGTTGAACTGAGCAATGTACAAAAGGTGAGGGGGCGACACACTAATTATAAATAGGTTCCATTGCAGCTTTGCCAGTGTTTATTTTTTGTTTGTTGTATAACGACATAAGCAAGTAAGTCTTTCCCCAACTTCCCAGCATGCCTGCCTCTGCCATCCCTTGCTGCTGCAGCACTGGCTGGTTTCTTGTCTGTGTTACAGCAGAAGTGGGTCCAGAGAATGTTTCTTTACCATCCTGCTGAACTGCTTTTAAAATCTGCACATGGCACCAGCCTGGCAGGGGTTGGAAGTACTTCTGTGGACAGGATTAGAATCTAAAAGAACCTTGACGGATTGGAGGATTGGTGTGGAATATATTCAAGAAAGACAAGTGCAGAATGCAACACTATGAAACAGAGAAATTGGCTGGATGGTTGAAACTACTGAATCTGGGTCTCTAATGGATCACTAATAGGACATGGGACAGCAGTGTGATATGATTGTGGAAAAGGCTAATATTCTGGGTTGTATTAACAGGAGTGTCACTTGTATGACATAGGCGATTACTCTCCTGCTCCACTTGGCACTGGTGCGGCTCAGCTGGAATATGGCGTCCAAATCTGGGTACCACACTTTAAGAAAGATGTAGGGAAACTGGAGAGTCCAGAGGGGAGAGGGAAAAAGGAAAAAGGGCTTAGAAAATCTTACCTGTATGGAAAGGTTTAAAATGGGCCATGCTTACTTGTGAGAAGAGAAAATTGAGAGGGATCTGATAACAGTTTTCAAAAATGTTAAGGGCTGTTATGAAGAGGAGGTGGTTAGTTGTTCTCCATATCTGCTGAAGGTAGGATAAGAAGCGATGAGCATAATTTGCAGCGAGGAAGATTCATGTTAGAAAAACTGAACGATAAGGATAGTTAAATCCTGGAACAAGCTCCCAAGTACGGTTGTGGAATCCCCATACTCAGAAGTTTATAACAACAGAATGGAAAAACTCCTCTCGGGTATGACCTAGGTTTACTTGGCCCTGTTCCAGTGCAGGGGGCTGGACTAGGTGAGCCTTTCAAGGTCCTTTCCAGCCCCGTATTTCTATGATCTCACCTGTCCACCTGCTTTCATAGTAATTTTAAACTTTCTATATGCAGACCGTCCTTTCAGCAATCCCAGCTTTTGCTACACCCTGAGAGCCAGATCTTACTTGCTGTAGAGTCATTGGTCTAGTGCACCATGAGAAAGAAGAATCCTTTGGTTATTGTTGTGTGGCTTAACCTGTTGGAAAGATCCCCAGGAAGTTAACCTATATGACGACATCCCAGACTCATAACTACTCCATGTGGAGATCTATTGTTAGAGTCTTACAAGAATATCCTTGAGAGCCTTTGAAAACAATAATGTTACACCTTTAAACATGAAATCAGAATTAGAGCAAGCTACTGGTCAGCTAATTCTTTCCCTGTCAATATCCATGCAGCAAATACTTTTAGTTTTTTCTCTACCTCAGGCCGCATTTTCCTTTGGCCATTTGAAATCATCCTTAATTGCTTAAGTTAAGCAGTTAAGCTTAGTTGCTTAATGAACCTATTCGGAGGTTTACAAAACATGCCGGGCTTTAGAGTCTTCCTTTTATCTCAAAAGGATATTACATTTTCACTCCAATTTTCAAGTGAGACTGGAACTCTTTATTGCCCTGAAGCCATAGACATCAAACAGGAGAGAGATGTGTATGTTAGGAGGGCATGATAATTCTTATAGCTGCTAGACCATTCAAGAAATGTTAAAGATTCCTCTCCTATCTCTCCCCCCAGAAAATGGGGAGGCTTATATCTGAAAAAAATACAAGGTGGAACAAAAATCTCCCTTTCTTATTCATTGTGAGTAAATGGCAGCATGGCAACTCTGAATTAGGGAAGGGGCCCATGTCTGCCATCTGCAAGGTGATCTCTTGGGAATTGTGCGGAACATTTAAATCCCATTGCACGTCCTCTCTAACAGAATTTATTTACTCTGCAGTTATGACAGAAGCATTTCCCTTTCTAATGCCCTGTATGCTAATTCGCTCACCTCCAATTAGGCATGGCTTTTGTAAAGCAACACATTTAGTGTGATGAATAAACTAAAGGCAATGGAACAATAACAACAGGACATGCACAATATCTACCATAGATAAATTTCAAAGCTGTTTAAAAATAATGTAATCCTCATGATGTTTCTATGAGAATTGTATTGTATGAGTTGTATGCTATGAGTATTGTACCCATTTCACAGATGCAAAAAAAGACAAGCAAAGAAATGAGGAGCCAATTTTTTAAAGGTAGGTAGATTTCCAGCTCCCTGTGAAATCAATAGGAGTCGGTAGCCTAGATGCTGTTCAAAATCTTGCCCAAAGTTACTTGCAGTGTTCCCTCTAACTTTTTCCATCCACATGCAGATTTTCATTTATTTGTAGAAGAAAATTTTATGTGCACCTAGGCATGTGCCAATGTGCACCACCAGTAGAAACGTAAAACCTAGCTGTGGGCACGCTGCTAATTTGCTGTGTGACAATGGAAGCTCTCCTGAGCGGCTGCACAGAAGGGGATTCCCGAACTTACACATCTCACAGGGTACACTAGCTACTGGCCCGAATTTTGACAAGTGAGTCAGTGTCAAGGCTGCAACTAGACCCAAGGATTCTTAGAGCTGTGCAGAGCGCTGCAGTTTTGACTGATATACTTCGTTTTTGCTCATGTAACCACCAACACACCTACTGGGTGTGAGCTCACCGTCACTCTTTGAATATTTTTTTGTGGTGGGATGATTGAATATTTGACTTATGTAGAAAGCAATGCACAAGGGCATTCTTATAGATCAAAGGATGCCTAACACAAACATAAACTTTCACTGCCACAGCACAGGTATTTCTTTAATAGCTCTGATAACACATTTTTATCTTTCCCAGCCCCCACTCGAATGGATTTACATACTCTGATTTATTGCTTTATTTGCAAATTTCTGCATTTCACCATATTACTGGATGTTTATTATGCAAACAAAAAGATCTGCATACTATAAAAGAAGCTTTTTTTAAAGAAATTCTGACAATTAATTCTGTGCCCAATTTCTGCTTATTTATTAATTAAAAATTATAGGTAGTTTCAGATAATCTCCAGTACATCCTTCTCATGGAACAGCATTACTTTTTTATTTCTTACCATCAGAGGTGAAATCACTTTCATCTTCTCTTACAACCTGTCCGCAGCATCATTTTGGTTATTTCCCATTGCCTTTTTCCACGCTTCTCATCTACACCCTTCCTATAGCAAGGCAATAGAGCCATATATGGTATTTTAAGAGTGGATTTGCGGAAGCACTCAATATAGGTCTTGCTCTGTTCCCGTGAAATCAACAGGAGTCTTACCATTTCATTTAATGTTGTTTGCATGGTGGTTAGTCAGTTTCACATTTGCCCTGTTATCTCTGAGGTGTGAAAAGAACGCAGTCATCCACCCTCTGCTGTTTTTCAGCAGTCTTTGCTATATGCTCAGTTAGGGAATCCCTCTCTGGCCCCAAGCCTGCAAAGAATGAGGACAGGTTTACACCAAAGGGAAAGGTCAAATTAAGGTACGCAGCTCCAGCTATGTTCAGGACGTTAATTACGTAGCAGGAGTCCACGCACCTTAACTCAGGCTTCTGTACCATCTCCACTGTGGGAAGTTGATGGAACTGCTCATTGCCATCCACTTTCCTAACTCCTAATAGGGGCAGGAGTACCAATGCAGATGCGGGCACCGTGTGTGAGTTCAATTTAGTGCGGCCTTGCCTGGTGCACTAAATCAAACTCCAGACGATGAACTGTGGCAGTGTCGATCTTCCCGGAAATGAAGATATAGCCTGATACAGACACTTAACTTCATGCCCTGTGAGTGGCTCCACTGAAATCACTGAAGCAATTTAAAGTAAGTAAAATAAAGTGGGGCGCGTAAATCTTTGCAGGATTGGGACCTGACAGAGACAATGGTGGCTTCCCAGAGTCTAGAAATTTCTCCAAAGACTTTTTTCATGCTGATGATCCAGAAGCTGTTACTATTTCTGAGACCTTCCAAGTTGTGAAGTCTTCACATTTTGTGCTGTTGATGTTATTTCACACGCTACTGGGTGATGATGCGGCGAATACATTCTGGGAAGGCCACTTGCCAAAGATGAAGAAAATCAATCTCTGTTAATAAAAGGCAGAACTGCTGGGGCAGAAAAATCACCCAAGGAGCAGCAGCATAGCTTGCAAGGGGATCTTCAGAAATTCATGGCGATACAATGAAAGCCCCATTTACATCAAAGTAGTGAAAGAAATTGGGAAGCGGAGGAATGCAAACCTGGGATTTTGTTAAGTGGATAAAATAAAGGATGCATCCCGTACCCACAGTGTTGTCCTCATGGAATCTGTAATTTTGCACCCCACGCTGATGAGCATTTCCTAATCTGTTCATCAGAATCAACATACTTTAATTAGCTGTTTCCATGTCACTGTGTTTTTTCAACCCAGTTTCTGACCCTTCTGATCAACTGCTCTCCAGAATATCATGTAACTACAGCCCAAGTTTGCTTAACAGATACCAACCTTGAGTCTGTTAGATTTGAGTGAGCCATACTTTTCGCTCCTTAAATTTGTTGGGTCAGCTCCTCTGCTGGTGGACTAAGGCAAAGCGCATGGTGACAACAACCACGTGATAAATTCCATCATTGATGGCCGTATTTGCACTCTGTTAACCTTTCTCACCTGCAGTCTTGTGTAAGAGACCCATATTTAAGTAGCTTGACACAGACACCTTAAAAAGGTGGGGTTCCCTTTTGCTGCCCGCATGTGAGTAGAATTACCTATCCCTTAAATTATCTGTGGTGGAGAGGCAGGGTGGTTAATGTGTAAGTCCTGGATTGGTGATTGGGTAGAAGATCTGAATACACCAGAAGGTATCTCAGCTGGAAGCAGGAGCTTTTCCACCAATAAGCAGGAAGACTCCCAGTTTTGCATTGATTTAGGAACTTCCACATCCAGTAGAGATAATAAAAAACTGGACCTTAAAATATGGTATGGTGTAAAAATCATTTCAGATTTTCTTGTAACTCATTGCTTTTCTCTCCCTTGGTGATCTGTTCAGTTATCTTCTTGCAATCATGCGTACATTCCAACTTCATACTACTGAAATCTTCATACCAAATTATCCATTGAGTCCATACATATATATATTTTGAATGCAAATGTAATTCTTTTTATGCAAGAACATTTCAGGAGTTCAGCTGATTAGATCAAAACCAAGCAGAAGTTCTTGTCACTTTATCTTCTTGCTTAATTAAGCAAGTCTTGAGTTTTGACAAGAATTAATCAGTTTCCTTAAAGCTATTTTATCTTTTTGTGGGGTACAGATTCTTTGTGTATATATAGACCCTATTTACTATTAACTTCAAGGCAAACCAGTGGGCTATATCACATAAATATCCTTTTTGTTTGTATCATGTATTATTGTAAATACACAATTCGTGACTGCAAACCATTTTCACATTCTCTTGTGGGCTTCCTTCCAGAAAAGGTGAAAGGGAAATACAGGATATCATCCACACTTACATTATGTCAAAGCGCAAGGCTTAATCTGGGAACACTTTATTTCCTAGGATGAGTCATTAATAGGATCTCTCAGATGAGTAAGGACATGCAGTGTCGGGACCTCAGTTTGTTACTGTCGGAAAGAGACAAATTCTATAATATCTGCAACTTTTTGAATTCCCAGGCCCATCCTCATTCTGCAAGTTCTGCAGACTGTTTTCAGCTGCTACTCTTTGGATAACAGCAAGACACTTTCTGTCATCCTCACTGGTAAATACATGTGTGGTTAGCAACTGGAATATTTATCTCCCAGTACACCCTGATGCTTAGAAGGTTTTGAACTTTTGTAGGTTTTCAGTGATGTTTCTGCGTCAGATTTTTCACTTGGCCTTTTGTCTCATTGTTGGGAGATGGAAACAGAGGCCTAAAAATTACAGTTTCAATCATATTATAAAGAATACAATGAATGTGTACTCTTCAAGGTTCTAACTTCAAGAGGCACTTATTTGTTAAAGGCCCGTTAGTGGGTTACCATTTGGCAATTCATTCTGTCCACCTTTCTTTGCAATATAATCCCATCACCTCTCTACTCTGTCTCAGACACCCATAGCGCTACATGCCTGTGGAAGAAGCAGCTGCCCCAGATGTGCAAAGCAACATACAACCAGCCAGTTTGTGATGTGAAAATTTGATGCCAGCCATGGTTCGCCTATCTCATAAAATGTTTTGCCCACCTGGCACCATTTAAGTTGGCTGTCTCCTGTGGTCATTAGGTATTTCCCTTGTAGCTAAGGGGCTGCAGCCCTAAAATCTTTATGGGACTGGACTCCTTAGATCATGGGCACATTGACCAAGAAAGCTAGGATCCAGACACTACACTCCTACAGAAACTATAGGACCATCACACACCCCACCAGCTCCACTACAAGTACAAGGTGAGCTGCTTTGATCTGCTTTCTTGAACATTAATGTACAACAGTGAGTTGGGTGTTTTTAAAATGAAAAAAAAAATCATTCCCTCAACCAACACAAAACACTGAATGGCACTTACGATTCTGGAGAGGGGATGGGAGAGAAAACAAACCACACGTGACACAAACTTCGATCATGTGTGAGTGGTGCTCAGATACAGCAGTGAGGAAAGCAGTTCAAGAATCTATATGGAAAAGAATTCCCTCTCTTCCTTCTACTGTTACAGGCAGATGACCCCTCTCTTCTGGATGGTGCGTGTGAAATGGTCAGCCATGGTCCTGTTCCTGTATGCGTTTAATGTACAGAACACGCAGTCTAGTGCACTGTTCCGGTCAGAGTCACTTTTTGCTACATTTCCAGCAGCAATTAATTATCAAAAAGAGTGAAGGAAGAGGAGTGTTTTATCATCATTTATCCCATGTATTTCCTGCCTGATGTGCTAAAACTTTACCAACGCCTCCTGACTGAGGTCAATGACAAACCTTTTGATTTCCATAGGAAAAGGACTACTCTGAATGTAGGAATTTCATCTGAATTCTTTGTAGCACTTTCACTTGCACTTCTTCTTTGAAGTACAAAAAAAACCCCATTGTGTACCAGCTACCCTGAGATGTGTAGTGATGGGTATATTTGTAAAGGGCCCCATCTTTTATTACAATAAGACAGGTTTTAGATTCATTGGCGTTAAGGTCAGAAGGGACCATTGTAATCATTTAGTCTGCACAGGGCAGAACCTCACCCACCCACTTCTGAAACCCACTGTGTAACCTCTGGTTGAGTTACTGAAGTCCTCAAATCATGAACTAAAGCCTTTAAGTTACAGAGATTTCACCATTTACAGTAAGTTGAATCTGCAAGGGATTGTGTCCCAAGCTGCAGAGGAAGGTGAAAACCCCTCGGGGTCTCTGCCAATCTGATTTGGGGGAATATTCTTTCACAACATGAAATATGATGATTTGTTCGACTCTGAGCGTGTAGGCAAGAACCGCCAAGCAGTACCAGGGAAGGGTTTGTTGAAGGCTAGGTGACTGGCTAGATTGGAGTGTTAGACGCTAAATTAATGGTTTTCACCAGTGTGGGTATTTTCTTTAGTTGCTCTATTGCTGAATATTTCAAATCTGGTGTTGTACCAATAATAATACCTGTTTGTAAGATGCACAGCCATTTAGCATTTCTACTTCAAAGCCTCTGCCTTTCATTTTAAAAATAGGCAGGTAAGGGGTAGATGTTACTAATTAATAAACTGAAGGGAACTCGGGAACACAAATACTTATGAAAAACAAACTGTGGTAAACACACCACACATTTCCAGCATCACAGACACCTTATAAGGGATAAGATAAAAGTTTAAAAAGACAAAGCATGTCTTGCCTCTTAGCAGCTAAAGCCCCACGATAGGAAAGAGCAGCGTGACTGAATGCCAAACCAGCCAATTAAATGAGGTGCCATTTTTATTTGGAGCTAGGGGAAAACACTGAAAAGAGAACTGATTTGGTAGTCCAGCACGTGAAGGAGAAGATTAAACAGGGGGATAGTTCTAGAAGGACCACATTTGAATTGCGTGAGATGCTGTTTACCTTCAAAACACATCCCACCCATGTCGATGACCACTGAATCTCCAGAGGAGCCAGGAAAAGGGATTGCCTGCTGTGAGAGGGGAAGGAATTACCAGGGCATTATGCCATCAGGCCAGCATGCAGTGTCAAAGGGATGTCTGGCATTAACAGAGCTCTCTGCTGCATCTTAGCGCCAAGCAGAGTTTGTTACTCAAAGCAACAAAGCCAAGAAAAATCAGGGGTGAAACAGGCTTTTTAGAACGTTGGCCTTGCCGTTGCCCCACCACCACCTGTGTCGCACCGAGCCAAGTGTTTCTAGTCTTTACTAGATCCCATGGTGAGAATATCACATGCTTACTTCAGCAGGAATAGTCATAGAATCGTAGGGCTGGAAGGGGCCTCAGGAGGTCATCTAGTCCAGCCGCTGCCTAAAGCAGGATCAACCCCAGCTAAATCATCCCAGCCATGACTATGTCAAGCCAGGACTTCAAAACCTCTTGAAATACCTGTTTTCTGGCTACTGCCAATAAGCATGCTGTAAAATCAACTGGCTTCTTGAGGGGGCGAGACAACTGTTTTGGTTCAGTTCCTGATCTGCGTCTCAGTCAGAGAATACAGCAAACCTTCTGTAAACAGCTGCACATTACTGTACATAGGCCATAATCCTTCAGAGGCTCAGCACAGTTTTTTGTTTTATTGCTCTTAATTGGATGATACACCCACGGTACTCCTTATTAACACAGCAAGCTATGGATGGAGTAATGCAGTAGAGGGGGTTTATTTAGAAATCGTAAAAATACGGGGATTGGCCCACGTTGACAGTGATTGAAACTGACTGTCAATTAACTGAATAGTTACCAATTAACATGAAAGAACAGGGATAGAATTGCTCATTGTGCACTTTGTGCTAAAGCAACTGCTAATCAACTGGGGTTTGAATTCTGGTCTTTCACCAGCACAAAGACGTAATTGGAAAAGGATGTAGTACAAGTCTGTAAAGGGATGTTAGAATAGCACCTTTTTCTCTGAAAGGAACAGTCAGGAAACTGGGTCCACCTCTGACACATTTAACTTAAGCTTCTTACTTCCTAGGATTTTTCAGAAAAAACAAAATTACTCTCAAGATACTTTCACAATTTCTTTCCTTTTTTGTTTACTGTAGTACAGGCATAATTCAGAGTCAAATCCTTTTGCACATGAATAAATCTGTTGCACCCAACAAGACTACATATATAAAGAAGGCACTCAAGCTTAAACTCAGAAATTTAATGGAAAATACAGTGGCATTTCACAATAGCTACAACTACTGTAGTTAAAATCGCATTAGTGTTTCTTCTATTATAAACCCATTCTGTAAGGGATTTATACCTCCAGTGCAAACACCTCGTGGGTTGAGACTTATCAGTTTGCTGCTTTAAGGCAGTCCTGAAAAAGCATTGCCATAGAGGGTTTCATTACAAATGTAATTATCCTGGGTGCCTTTTATTACTGCATGCATCATTTACAGTTCTTACTCAAAATTCTCACTGATTTCATTAGAACCTTATAAATGATTTTGTCTTTTAAACCGAAATGCCATAGGTCATCAATATATCCACCCATGCTAGACACTAATGGGCCATGAGGATATTTTGAGCTGTGATGTAAAAAAATAAAACAAACAAACAAGCCCATTATTTCATAGGGTGAAATACTGGCCCTACTGAAGTCAATGGGAGTTTTCCCATTGATTTCAGAAGGTCCAGGATTTCATCCACAGTGTCTACGCCCTGAAATGTCAGGGAAGTTATTTTCCCCTTTAAAATTCTTTGTTCAGAATACTGTTAAAAAAAAAACACAAAGGAATGCACAAAAATGTGACAATTGAAAAAAGGATTTACATTTTAAAGGAAGACCAATATTTTTGTACAATCTGGATGAAAAGAACTTGTATCTAGATGTGACACATTCATGCACGAAGAGATGAAAAAAAAAAAACGCTGTTGCTTTTCCGTCACCATGCAAATTACTCACAACAACCAATCTTTGATTTTGGAGGATGACAAATCAGTGACTTGTTTCTGTAAAAATCTCCAAGGGGCCCATGCCAGGTTTGCAGAGGAAGTGGCCTATAAACCTGGAAAAGACAATGGGAAACTTTACTTTTTTGTTTTCAAACTTACTGTTGATCTTGACATACATATTGTGAAAAGTCTACCATTAATGTTAACCTTAGGTATCAGAGGAGTAGCCAAGTTAGTCTGTATCTTCAAAAACAAGAAGTCATCCTGTGGCGCCTTATAGACTCATAGATATTTTGGAGCATAAGCTTTCGTGGGCAAAGACCTGCTTCATCAGATGTGTGAGTGGGGGGTTCCAGAGGAGGGTCTAAATTTATAGGCTCATGAGAATAAGGGGACTTCGAAGTAGGCAGGGTCCTTTCGAAAAGGAGCCCTGTCGGGACGAGCCACGTGGTGGCAAGGCGCGTCAATTTCGAAGTGCCGCAGCCGCCCGCATGCTAATGAAGCGCTGAATATATATTTCAGCTCTTCATTAGTAAACTTCGAAATGGCCATTTGCATGGCCATTTCGAAGTCTGGGGCTAGTGTAGACATGGCCTATTAGAGCTGGTTGAAAAAATGTTGTATATATTGCACAAAGTGTTGACATTTTTTACTGTTTTGAAATTTCACATTTTTCAACAACAAATAAAAAACCTAAAAAAAAGTTTTTTCTTTCCTCCTCCCCCCCTTTCTCTGTCTACATATCTCTCCCCTTCTGCCTCCCCCCTTTCATTTCACCATGGAAAAAGGGAGGGAAAGGAAGGGGAGAGATGCATGCATTGTTTTCATAGAATCATAGAACACTAGGACTGGAAGGGACCTTGAGAGGCCATCGAGACCAGACCCTTGCCCCAATGGCAGGACCAAGTACTATCTAAACCATCCCTGATAGACATCTGTCAAACCTGCTCTTTAATATCTCCAGTGATGGAGATTCCACAACCTCCCTTGGCAATTTATTCCACTGTTTGACCGCCCTGACAGTTAGGAACTTTTTCCTAATGTCCAACCTAAACCTCCCTTGCTGCAGTTTAAGCCCGTTGCCTCTTGTTCTATCCTCAGAGGCCAAGAAGAACAAGTTTTCTCCTTCCTCCTTATGACTCCCTTTTAGATACCTGAAAACCGCTATCATGTCTCCCCTCAATCTTCTTTTTTCCAAACTAAACAAGTCCAATTCTTTCAACCTTTTTTCATAGGTCATATTCTCTAGATCTTTAATCATTCTTGTCGCTCTTTTCTGGACCCTCTCTAGTTTTCAGTGGTTGTGATGGAGTGCAATCACAGAAGTCCCTTTGCAGCTGTTCCCTAGAGTGCTAATCATGCCACTGACACCCACCTTCTTGCTGGCTGAGGTTCCCCACCACTCTGTCCTATTGGGCCAGATCCCCTGATCTCCCCCAGCCAAAGCACAGAGTTGCGGTTACCACCACCCCTTGCCAAGCAACGCAGATTCTGAACCACTTCAGCTCTGGGAGGACTCAGTTCTAAGGGGTTGCCACCCAGGAAACCGACCCCCCAAATGGGACCACAAAACTCCAACCAATCTTTCTCACCCTGTGTAAAACTTTTACACAGGGAAGATTCAAAAGGTCAGCTCCCTTTGTCAATGAGAGACACAATGTACAGTGGTTGCGCCCTCTCCCAGGTAACAATTATTTACACCGGGTCCAATACAAAAGTGTTTTTATTAAGAACGAAAAGGAGAATTCAAGTGGTGGTTAGTGGAAACAGATCAAAATAACTAACTAACTAACTCTAATCCATTACGAAGCTTCTTACATGCATTTTTTTTACCCAGTTATCCACCCTTATCTCAGATGGATGGCCCTGGGTCTCCAGCTTTTGACAATTCTTTGGATTCTCTTAAGGTTGGTCAGGTAGTTTCAAAAGCCAGCTGAAGACAAAAGGCTGATTGCTTCTTGTTGCGTACTAGACTTTCCCTAGCATAGGAACCCTTTGTTTTTCATCTCCCATCCCCATGGATAACTACCAAGTTCAAAATGGATTCCAGTAGCGGGTGGTATGGCCACATGTCTTTTTAGGACCAAACATGGTTCAGGTTTACAGGAGGAATATGACTGTTTACAGGTCATTGGTTTGATCACTGAGTCATTAAGTTCCCTGGGCATCATTGATGTCTCTTACTAGCACATTTAATATTATAAACAGATCCACATGTCACATTTCTAACATCACATATAAGAAAGATATATGCATGAAAATAGGATATACACATCCAGCAGATTGTAACTATAAAACTGATGTGTTACATGACCTGTTTTGTGTAAAGCATCTTTGCGTTATACATAATCTTAAGCCAGTTCTCCTAAGGCATGGAGGGGGCCCGTCATCGTGGGGGGAGGGGGATTAGTAAACAACATTAAAGAAGTTGAAAAAGACATTTTCCACAGAAGTATTTGAAAAATTATCCATTTTGAAAAAGTATTTGAAAAATGATAAAATAAAAGTTTTGAACCAAAAACCGTGGCCAGCTCTGCTTGGCCGACACACAGGACAGCACAGCCTCTCTTTGCTCCGCGCCCTCTCTGTGAAAGAGGCTGGCTGCTGTGGAATGGTGCTGCTGTGAAGTTCCTGGTGAACTGATATCTGACTAAAGGTTTATTATTATTTGCTGACCTTCCGAGGCAGTTACGGGTGTCCAGTGTGCTGCAGAGGCAGAGCTCGGTTCTGGCCATCCGTCTGCTCAGGACTTCAGCGTGCATGACGAGTGCTCTGCCCCGAAGCAAGGAGCAGGCCTAGGACACAGCAACCTTGTGGGTGCAAACAGTGCATTTATCTTAGAAAGCTCAGCTGTGTCTCCAGGGCAATTCCTCCTTGCTAATCTTTGGGATCCAGTGCCAAAAAGAGGTTAACTGACTCAGCCGGAATTACAGGGTGATCGTCAGTCACTCAGCTGGGATTACAAACTAGGCAACTCTGTATCGGAGGGGTAGCCCTGTTAGTCTGGATCTGTAACAGCAACAAAGGGTTTCTTTCTCCATTACTTTAACCATTATCCCATTCCCTTCCAAGCAATGTAGGTCAATGCTTCATCTTTAACCCTCACCACTGTACTTAGGTTCTCAGGTCATAGCCTGATCTGGTTTTCCCAATAGCTATCACAAGCTTCAAGGACACAGAACTTGTCATATTCTGGTGCTCATCCAAGGGTATAAATAATTTACAATTAATGAGGTAGCTGCTATAAGCTAATTTAACATCAAGTGCTTGGTAAGAGACCAATTTACTCACCGCATCCTTGTTTGGAATTTAAACTGGACATTTCTCTGAGAGTTCACTGTTGATTTATATTGTCATTGTGCATGCCCAGTATCCAATGCAGAGAACTCACTTCGAGTTTACTCATTGGTCAGCAAGATTGTATTACCTAACTGTTTTGAGTTGCTCCCTGAACCGTTTCAAATTGTATTACTCCGTTGTTAATATTTGAAGACCAGTGTTCCATAATTGGAGGGTGAAGGGCTCGGGGTGTGTTGTGTAGCCATCTGGAAGGCGATGAATATCAAAACCGCGTGTATTAACTGATCTGTAGTTCAGCACCACTGGTACTGACCGGTTACTTTCTTACAGGAACATTTCACACCTGAATGCAAGTTCAAAGAGTCAGTATTTGAAAACTACTATGTGACATATTCTTCAATGATCTACAGACAGCAACAGTCCGGCAGGGGTTGGTATCTGGGCCTTAACAAAGAGGGAGAAATAATGAAAGGAAACCACGTGAAGAAAAACAAACCGGCAGCACACTTTCTGCCAAAACCCTTAAAAGGTAATTGATTTTGTTCACTCAGCTACTATGAAATCGTGTGACATTGTCAGAAATATTGTATTGCAAAAAAATACACATTTTAAGTTTAAAGTCGTTTGCATCATGAAACTGTAACATCTTGCAACACACCTTGAATAATACTAGAGCTTTTTCAGATGTGACAACATCCTGCAATATATTGTGTGCTTCATGCATTCAAATGCACTTGGTCGCCCATTTGTACTGGTCGTTGCCAGTGTGGCCACCACAGTCTGTGAAGATTTTGCCTGGATAGCACAACTGGTAACCAACATGTTGCACTTTGTTTCATGCTTCAGGAATATTTATTAAACTAGTCTCTAATCTTGGCTAAGATTTGATGTAATATTCAGATGGTAACATTTTCTCTCTGCTACACAATTATTAAACAATATGGTACCAGCACCCGAACATTAAAAACCAATGCGTGTGAGAGACAGATGAAGCCTTGCCTTAGATCCTAGGCTTATTTGAGTAACAGCTTATAACAAATGCCACTTTGGAATCATAGCGATTATCTCCAAGCTGCACAACTAGATAGATGGGCCAGATAGGCCAGATCAGCCTATGCCCAGTCTAGCTTTACAGTCTGCACTTTTAGGGACAGATGCTCCGGGAAATGGAGTGCATCCACAAAACTGGTGCATTTCTCTATGAAATGGAGGAAATAGAGGAATTAAAGGTCCATTTTTGTGGTCATTTATCTGGATCGTG
Source organism: Carettochelys insculpta (assembly GCF_033958435.1). Classification (NCBI taxonomy): domain Eukaryota; kingdom Metazoa; phylum Chordata; order Testudines; family Carettochelyidae; genus Carettochelys; species Carettochelys insculpta. The sequence continues at coordinate 6,372,459 of NC_134149.1, read as the reverse complement.
TCTTCAAATGTTGGGTGGGCAAAATCAGCCCTGGGGGCCAGATTTGGCCCAGCAGGCGTTTCTCTCTGGCCTGCGCCGCTGATGAGCAGAGCATGCACACTGACAGCCAGCAGCATGCTTGCAGCTGCCCCTCCCTCTACCTTGTTCCATCTGCAGCCAAGCTGCTCCTAGGAGTCTCCCGCTAGCTGTGCAAAGCAGGAGGGGAGAGAGTAGTGCTGAGATCGGGGTGTTCCCCTGCACCCCATCTCTGAACAGCAGGGATCAGGGAGAGGGAGACACGTAATGGTGCTGCTGCAGTCTGACGTATGCGTAAGTGACTCGCTCAGGAGTGCAGAGCAGGGGCGTAGGGAGACGAGAGGACAGACTTCCCTTAAAGAGACAGAGGTGGCTTCTCTCGGAAACTTTCCCATCAGCAGCCACCACACATACTCTGTGCAGCTGTTGTGCACATGCAGCCTGTGCCACACACACAGTCACTGTCTAGGGTCTAGCTGGTGGGACGATCCCATATTTGGGATGCCAAAAGTCATCCCGACTTATTTTTTAAAAGGGACCAATTGTCCTGTATTTTGGCCCTCCCACCGCTGACCTTTTCCACCAGCTCTCAAGCGTCGGGGAAGCGGGAGGAGCGTGGGCAGGTGCCACTTCCCTTGGGTCCTGCAGAGCGCTGGTGGCTGCTGTTTCCCCGGGGCTCAGGGAGGGCCGGTGGGTGCCGCCTCCTTCCCATATTTGGGACAGGAAAATATTGTTGCCCTATCACTGTCACATACACACTGCGGCACACACTCAGTCCGTGTCGCAGAATCTTGTCTCTCACACACTCCCTCTCTCTCGGTAGTACCCAGCCGCCCCACCCCTTGTGCCTGAGGCCCAGCCCCTTTGAGGGGGGGCAGAGCCAGCCCATGACGAGTACCAAAATTCATGGAGTGGCCCTTTTGCAAAAATTACTGCCCCCCCGGGTTAGAGCCTCACCTGGCACAAATCAGCATAGTGCCATGGAAGTCAATGGAGCTGTGCTGACTTACACCCCATGCAGAGCTACTCCACAGAAGTTTGCAGAGAGAAAGTGCTTATGTGCATATTTTAGCTAGTGCCTCTGATATTTAAATACAAACCTTTGAACTTCTCTTTTCTTGAGCGTTTGCATGTAGAGAAAGTATAATTTCCTAATGTTCTTCTCAATGTAGAGAACACATTTCTTTTACTGCTCCCATGTTACTTATTTACTTATTATTGAATGAAAACTTCTAACTAGCCCTTGAACCCACAGTGAAGAACAGAGGCAAAAGAAGTGGCATGTGAAATGTGCTGATGTGCTGCTATTTCTTTCTGATTTTCAGTGGCCATGTACAAAGAACCTTCTCTTCATGATCTCACAGAATTTTCAAGATCTGGAAGTGGGACCCCGACAAAAAGCAGAAGTGTTTCAGGAGTGTTAAATGGGGGGAAATCCATGAGTCAAAATGAATCGACGTAGCCAGGTTAAGGCAAGCCAAGTGCTCTGTAAATGGAACCTTACCTCCAGATGCAGTTGAATTCTTACGAGCAGTCTTTCATCCAAACAGTCAAATTGTTCCGGACAAGCCACCGAACTTGCATAAGTTACTCGTTTATCAGCCATTAGTTCTTCTGGTTGTCACAGGATATATCCCAGTAACATAGAATATGCGCATGCATATCACAAGGCACCTGGATAGCCAGCAAAACATAACTGTGGAATAAATCTCCAAGAAGAAATATCCAGCTCCTTTTCCTCTCTCTCTCTCTGTCTCTCTCTCTCTTTCTTTTTCTCTCCTGTGCTTTGTGGAAAACGAAACAAAAACATTTCACAGCATTTGCTGCTGCTAAGAATTTGCTTTCCAACCAAGAAATGAAAAGACCACTTTTGCTCTTCAAAGGAAATTTTAACGCTTATATGTTTTATAGGGGCAAACAACAAATAATGTAAACTCTGTTGTTCTCTTGGCTTACTGTTTTATATCTAAGGCTTGATTACAGAGGTATCCTTTAATTTGGATTAGTGCAATTTTTTGATTTCTCAACTCCAACGGGCCTTTAAAGCTGTGTCTTTTAAAAAAAAACAATAAATTCAGGGTTGGAACTGAGCATCAGTGTCTCAGGCTCAAGCAAACAGTGTTCTTGTGATTTTAAACACACTGAAATGTAAATTTTTATAGATTTGTAGCATTCTGGTAAAGTTCTTGTGCTGATCCCAGTCTGTAGGAATTGAGTTGTTTTGTTAACCCGAGTCAGTGGAAGATAACATAAAGGGATAAAATTATCCTCCAGTGTAGATTTATCTTAATTCCATTTTGTGTATCATGTTAAACTATTGTTGTGGCGTCTTTTCTAAAGACAGAAACTGTGGAATTAAGGTGACTTAATTTTTTATAAGAAATGTCTTATTTGTAAACGTCCCTCTTTTCCTGTAATGGGTACGTGATTCTTGTGTAGGAGGAAACATTAGGCAGGTTACCCCTAAACAACATATACTCATACATGCTTTTGGAAAAATGGTTTAACAAATTAGTTAGGTTCCCCTTTAGGTCCTCATATCCGTTGCATGGGAGAAAGTTGGAATACTGGCATAGAGTTGCATGATGTGTAAGATTTTGTGCATTAACCATCATTGGATTCTGTGCGCCAAAACTGACCTAGTTCTGTACAAGCAGTTGTCTGCCTTGTACGAAAGAGTTGTTTATTATTTGTTGTATACACAACCATGCACTGAATAAACTATTTATATTAAGATGTACTTTTTTTAAAAAAAATGCTTGCTGATTTTCACATGGAGACACAGTACCGACAGTCAGATAAATGCAAACTGTGTGTTACTAACATTACATATAAACTCAGATCTATATGGAACAGTTTACATCCCTGGAATACCTCCCATTCATAGTACAAATGAAAACTTGCACATCCTTATTGTGGCCTTCTTAAATACCCAGCAGAGACTGCAAACACTATGCTAATTAATTGTTTGATTTTCTGTAACAGACCTTTTATGAAAAGGAGGGACATGGGGAAAACATAACTGGCCCAGCCTTTAGATCTCAAAGCTACCAAAGTTGGTGCTTTGAGGGGGAGTGGAGAACCCCTGGCCTGTGGTCTGGAGCTGGCCGTGGCTTGTCTGGACCCGGGCTAGGAGGCTTAGGGCTCCCCTTCACTGCATCTGGCCTGCAGCAGGGTGGAGGATTTGAAACCCTGAGCCTCATGGGCCAGATCAGGCAAGTTGGGGCTGGATCCAGACTGTAGACCGTGGGAGGCCGGGGGACAGGAAGTGGCTCCAGGGTCTGCTGCTAGTTGCTGCTGTTCCCCCAGCCAAGGGAAATGAGGGTGAGCAGCAGCGCCCTCATCAGCCTTCCTGGGGGCTTCATACTGCTTCTCTGGTTGGCTAGAATTGCAGCCAATCAGAGCAGCGAAAGGTGGTGCCTGGGATCAGAGAGGAGGGGACACAGAGCCGTGTACATCCAGGGGTGCTACAAAGGTACGTGCACCCTGTATCACCCAGCCCTTGCACCCCTTGACTGCTCCTGCGCCTCCTAACCCCCACCCTGCCCCTGGCCTTCAGAACCTGCATCCCAAACCCTCCACCCCACCCTGGCCAGACCCCACACCCCTCCTGCCCAGACTCCTCACCACCCCCTCCTTCTGCCCCTCTCTCTCTCTCCCACACCCTCACCCATACCCTGATCCCTCCCTCACTCCTAAACCCTCTTGCACCCTTCCTCCCACCCAGACTCACCTCCCCAGCCTCCTCCTTGCACTCCCTCACTCCAAGATCCCCACCCCCTCCTACAACCCTCCCATCCAGGTCCCCCACCCTCAGCTTGTTCCTGCACCTTCCCTCCTGCCCCAACCCCATGGCACTGACCCTCATATGGCAGCTCACTTGTGGCCCCCAACTGATTTGTCTATGGGTCAGTGGCCCTCAACCTGAGAGAGGCTCCCCCAGTCCTCCTGTAGGGGGCAGTATTTTTATCATGGCTCTGATTCCTTTATCACATGTATTCACTTTACAAGAAAAACGTATGTTGGTTCGCTAAGTTCCAGTCCTAGGCATTCATCTTTCGCTTGGCTGTAGTTTGCCCTGTCAACATAACCAAGGTTTGTCAGGCCACATGGTATTTTTTCAGCACCTGTGCAAATCCCCTGGGCACGGCAGTCTAGACTTTTTTCCCCAAAATGTCCCATCATATTATCTACTGGTGTCACAAACAGTGGAAAAGAACATGTGGATTAGATTTGGTGAAAAGGCAAATTTGGAGGTAGAGAAAGAACAGAGAAGGAAGGGAGACTTTTAACATTAGCTATTCAGTTTAGGTAGAAGGTGCCGTGATATATTGAATTATCAGGTCTAGTCTTGAAAGGCAAGATTTGTTTCCTGCTAAGTGGTTTGACCTTCCCCACTGAAGGTCAGATTTTCAAAGGCAGTTAAACGCTTACCTTGCTTAGGCACTTTTAAAAATCCCACTACAGGTTGAACTTCTCTAATTCGGCATCCTCAGGATCTGGCTGGTGTGGGATGAGCGAATTTGCTGGACCGTGGGAGGTCAGTATTGTCTAGCAGCATTACCAACACTTCCACTGCTTGCTGGGCTCTTAGAAGCGACTTAAAGGTAAATTACAACTAAATAACAGTGCAGAACACTGAAAGCCAGGACTGGTGGCTGTCAACAAACATTATGGGACTGTGGAACAATTTAGCCACACACCCTGAAAAGTGGTCATCTGGCTAACTAAAATCATGCTGGATTATGGATGTTGTTGGATGAGAGCATTCTGGATTAGAGAGGTTCAACCTGCAGGAGTCTATCTGCAAATTCAGGGGCCTCAATGCCTTTGAAAATATGGCCTAAAACACCAAGCAGTGTATTGGCCTTTTAGGGAAGGAAGAAAGCTCCTTGCTCGACAGCTTTTACAATCTAAGGTCCCGATCTTATAAGCTGTGGTGACAGCACATGCCTAGGGTGGGCTGCCCCAAAAGTACAATGACAGATCTTCCCCAGCTGGCCCTTAAATGCACAGCCAAGCCCTACATATGACACCGATATGCTCACAACTCCCACTGACACAAATAGTGTGACCGTAACGGAGACGGTGCACGTGCTTTGAAAGTCACAGCCCCTTTCCTGTGTTTAGTTCCTAACTTTTTTGCTAGGGCTAGAAATCCCTACAGTAACAAATATTAAGGTGAGCAATACATCCTATAGTACGAGCAAAGCGCACAGCCAGCTTCCGTCTGGTCTTGAATGTTACTATAGCCCCAGTGCACCACCGAGCATTTAAAAAGTTAATCAAAAATAAAGCTAAAAGATGATGCCAAGTCAGGGGGCTAGCAGCAGGGAACAGCTCTAGGTATCATCAGCTACCCCACCCACACCTGAAAAGGGTGAGTCAAGCTCCAGTTTCTGGCACTTGTACACTTTTTTAGCAGTAAATCTGCCCTCTGCGTGCAGTCGAGAGGGCTCAGCCCCCACCGTTAACACTGGTGTTACAAAAAAGCACAGCTGTCCCGGGGGCGGGGGGATTTAAACAAGGCGTCTGCTTTTCCTAAGGCACTTTGGAATGGCTGGCCTCTCCTGCATAGCAGGTGCAGAACACCTGCAATGTCTGGCCCTGGGCCCATTTGCAAATGCCAGCCCTCCGGAGGGCTCCAGCCCACCTGCCTCTGTGACTTGGGCGCACAAGGCTTCCGGCAAGTCAGTAGCATCCAGCAAGATGCTGGTTTTCCCCACTGACCAGATGTGCAAGTGGCTTATTTTCAGCTCATTAAACTCTCTGAATGGGTAACAATGCCAAAAAGCCACACAACACCGTCCACGCAGTGTTTGCTGTGTTCCTATGCTAACCGGCAGGCCTAGTGTTCCGGGGGACTCAGGCGGGCCCAACGGGGCGAATGGCCGCTTCTTGTTCCCCATGGCAGGAAGCATCTGCAGTTGTCATGTTACATTTACCAGGAGGTTTGTCTTCCTTTATGCCCTGTATAACGCCAGGCTGGCTCCTCACAAAGGGGGCTGACAAACGGTAGCCAGGCTATGAGGTGCACAAAATGTGTTAATGCCATTACCTGCCAGCAGACATTGGCTCTCATCCCTGTGGCTGGAATTTTTTTAAAGCAGGCTCGGGCTGTGAGATGCCTGAGCCCCGTCAGTGGGCCCAGTAAGCTGCGCACGTGGGTGGCCACCAGGAAAGGCCACCCCACCAATTAGGCAACTGCTGCCCAGCTGATTACCAGCATGCCTACTGTGCTCACAGCTGGCAAGGTGCGTTTTGGCTGGTTGTGCACCTTGACACGTGCCATGGTGTGCATAATAAAATTTATTCCACATATAGAGCAGAGACTTCACTCGCCCCAATATGAGGTCTTAGTGCCTCTGGGACTTCATACTAGGGCGAGTGACGTCTCTGCTCTACACACATAAGGCTGGAAGAAAATTACAGGGACCACTAACTCCAGTTGCACTGAACTGGCGTAGCTAGCATTTATTGCCCCCACCCCCACCCGCAGGGCAGGCAGCCAACACGTTCCATGCACCCTCCTGACCCCAGCAAAGGAATACAGGTCATAGCACGCCCACGACCCATGCTAATTTGCCCAGCTCAGACATTTTGTTATGTGCTGCCTCTCATCCCCCACTCCGGTTTTTCAGCCGTGCAGCAAGCAGCTGGGTTTTTCCATGGGGCGGGGGGTGGGGATAGGTATTTCCCCAGGACAGGGCATAGCCCAAAAATCTGCCTGTGTGAAGGACTTCACCACCTCCCCCCCCCCCCCCCCCCCCCCCCCCCCCCGTCCCCCCCTGCGACACACACACACAAAACGCTCTTCCTGGGTACCACTGGGGGCAGGGTCATCAACTGTACCTGTGCCTTAGGTGCCTAAATCCTACTGCCACCTATGCCTGGCAGGGCTGTGCTACGGGACACAGCGTGGGTTTCGCTTGTCTGCGGCCGGAGAGGCTGTACACCTTCCTGTATGGTCGCAAAGTCAGCTGAAGTGCTGCGTCTTGAGGTCACAGACAAGCCTTACTAGCTGTACATGGTGCTGTACATTGTGGCCAAATATGGGGGAAAAAAAATTACCCCCCCCCCCCACCAACACACACACACACGTGCGCTCTCATGCTCTGTGCCTGGGCTGCATGCATAAGGTGCAAACAGGCACTGCCACAGATGTGTGATGTCAGTGTTGCCCACAGGTCAGGTTGTAACCAGCTCCTCAGCCATGTCTCACGAGAGACTGTCTTTAAACCCAGTTCCCTAGTGCTTTGGCTACACTAGGGACATGCGCTGGTGAGTTTCGCAGCCAGTGCTGTCAGAAGGCCTGATGGCGTAGCCTACCCTTGGGTGCTGGCAGCGCACTGGGCCTGTGCAGACCCTCTCTGGAGCACACGATGGGCAAAGCACAGTTTTGGTAACTGAAGCACCTCTGCCCAGGCCAGTTCCTGACTGACTGGTTTTTCACTCCAGTCGCCTGACTGCGGAAGTGGGCGATGAGTCACAACGGGGCTCAGGCCAGCACAGAAGCCATTGTCAAGTTTTCTGATTTAGAGCCAGCTGCCAGTCTCCACAGTCCTCTGTCATTCGCGACTATTTGGGGCGTTGGGCTACCTTTCCCCGAGCCAGGACCTCCCCGACAGCCGCTATTTCACCAACATGCACCACCAATAAATGCACCGGCACTCACTGCTGATGGACAGGAAAACTGCAGCTGGCTGCGGGGTGGGGGCGGGGGGAGGGTGTGTGTGTGCGTGCGTGCGTGCGTGCGTGCGTGCATTCTCCTCAGGCTGGAAATGAATGTATGAATGGCCAACAGCGCTGCAGACATGGTTTATAAGCCCTAATATGGCTCTGGCCCCTCACTGCACCTGGGACCACTCCCTAGCTGAAGGCATTTGAGGAGCCCAGGTTTGTCTTACGGAGGTTTTTTTCATGCTTTTTTACTTTTAACTCATTGGCGCCCTCCATTTCCTCACAGAGGCAGAGGCGGGCAGCTTGCCGATCTTTTCCAACCCAGAAGCCCTAAACTATGTGCTTTATGTAACACTGGCACGTGACACATAGCCAACAAGTCCTTGAACTGGGGAACTTATAGGTCCTCATGTACAAGGCCCAGCTGAGAGCAGCTGTGCTGGGAGAGCCAGAAGAGAGGACGAGTTGCAAGGGCTTGGGGAGTGGCATCCAAGCCCTCGAACGGGTTGGGCAAAGTGGGCTGTTGTCCTGAGGCCTGGCCTTTCCTGGCATGCAAGCCACTGCTGCTGCTACTTCAGCAGCACCACTCTGAGGAGGTGGGATGGGCCAGCAAGTGGCGTGAAGGGCTCACAGTCCTTAGCTCCGCCCCGTCCACCTTTAGCCCCGCCCTTTCTGAGGGAGCAGACCCAGGCTCCTCACCCACCTTTTCCTGGGGTCTGCAGTGGCTGTCGGCATCAGGTATGCGCCATTCACCCTCATGGCAGAGGCGTGTGTCTCCCAGAAGAAGCGACCCATCAAGGGACTTGACTGTAGCAGAGGCAATTGCCTGCTGTACGGCGACTGGAAGCTGTTAATGTGTGGGTGCAGCTTGGAAAAAGGCATGGCCAGGGGGAGACAGGCGGGGCTCAGATCAGTGTCAGTAGCGACAGAAAGGGCACTGGATAAACTCCCGCGTACAGGCTGGGGTGGACCAAAGTAGAGTGTTGAAGGCAAGGCCAAAAGGTTAAACTTCTTACACCCGATAAGGAGGAGACAGACTCAAAGGACACTAATGTTAGCCACTAGAGGAGAACAGTATGGGGCATAGCCAGAGAATGACTGTTCTAGTCCAATTGAAGCAATGACCAAGGCATGAATGGCCTCAGAGACAGCAGTGGAGCAGCAGGTTTTGGTGTCAAGCTACAAGGCAATGAGGAGTAAAGACAGTGTGTGGGAGGAGCTGGCGGGGGGTGTGGGGAGCATGCGGAGGCCTGCCTGACCACAATGCAGACAATCTTGTCAGCCACATTGGAGTGAGAAGGACGTGCAAGGTTCAGGAGGGAGCCTATGAAGCTGGTCTTGGGCCTTGTTTAGCTTGTCTGTGTCTTATTTTCCTGTCCCAAAATGCAGGAAGGATGTGAGACTAAATTCTTTAATGGTTGTGAGGTCTGTGGTGACCTCATGTGACTACCGCTGAATAAACACAGCTGGTCTCTACCTCATGGTCAGCTAGCTAGAGGGGTAACTATTAGAGCCTGGAGGACAATTTTGGCTTTCCATTAAAAAAACTGATCACTTGTTTTTAAAGAAACATCAGACATTTCTGTGGCATGATGATTCAGGCCAAACCCCGTTAGCCAGCAACAAACCCTTTCTGATGGGAAAGTTTTCAACCACCTTTCATCACTCTCAGTTGTGGCTGCACGTTCAAGTCTGTGAACTAGGCGGCCCCTTGTAATGCTCATGTTTTTGTGCCTCATACTCAGATTGTGGCACCATAGCATGACTCTCCTTTACACCACCACACCCACCTTCATATGAATGTGGGTGTTTGTGTAACCCCCCACATTGTCCAGGTGTGGTTCACTGTCCCAAGGAGTGGCGCTTGGCCCACTCAGACAACAAAAGACTGTCTCCTCTTCAGCCTTCACTGATAAGGTGCTGGCCTTTAGCACAAGGGGTAGCAGCTCATGCACAGAAGTCCTAGATTCAGTTCCACCTGCTAGTGGTTACATTTGTAGGGGCTTGCAAACCAGGGCACAGTGAGAGAAATTTCCAGTTTGACTGCTTCTGAAGAAATGCCTTCATTTATGGCTGATAGACCTTTACAGGTGTACTGGGCTGGTAAGGAGAAATACAGCAAAGAGTCAATTTCTAATAGTGGGAAGAAGGCCTTGGCTCTGCGAGAAAGAGTTTACTGGTATAAGTATCCTGGCAAACAGGCAGCTTACACTAGCAAAAAGAGTGCTTTGTTAATACACTTCATACCAGTTCTCCATGTGAAATTAGCTATGCTGGCTAAGGGCCTTTTGCTCCCGAGAATGATGTAGCTAGACTGGAGCTTTTGGTGGTATAAAAATGTTGAGGGGTGGGGAGCGAAGAAAAGGGAGAATCCCACCTGTTAGTGACATGCTAGCAAAAATTGCTAGTGTAATCCGGGCCAGGTATAATGATAGCTCCTTGGCTGTGTCTACACTGAGCCCTAGTGCTGACAGTTTAAGGCAAATAAGCATTCTCAAAAATACAAAATGGCCACTCATTTGCATATTTATTAGGCTAATTTGCATTTTGCCAGCAAAAACCCACTTTGTCAGAAGCCCCTTATGCCTGCCAAAATCAGGCATACGAGGCTGCTCACAAAGGGGGTGTTTGCTGGCAGAACCATGTCTACACCACTTGATTTCTGCTGTAAAAATGCAAATTAGCCTAATGAATATGCACAGTAGCTGTGTGAATATGTAAATGAGTGACCATTTTGCATCAAACTGTCAGTGCTGCGGCTCTGTGCAGACACAGCCCATGTCTGGGTCTACAAGGAGCTGCTCTCCTGGCAGCCCTGTACTAATGAGCAGTCTCGCAATTGCAAATAACTTTTTATTAGCATAGTGCTGTGGCTCATTAGCATAGCCACGTGAGAGCTCGCTCTCAGAGTACGGGGGTGCCAGCAGTAAAGGGGCCGTGTGAGCCTGCCTGGAAAAAATTTCCTCTGTTGCTAGCTCCTTATGTCTGTATTTTTTCAAGTATGACAGGCTAGTGAGAGGGGGATTTCCAGGCAGAGGTAGGTCCACATGGTGCCTTTACCGCCAACACCCTTGCTTGGCCAAGACTGAGGTCTTGTGTGGCTATGCTGATGATGTACCATTTGCATTTGTATGGAGCAGCAGGGAGAGCAGCTCCAGGTAGATCCAGCCCTTGTGTTTGAAAACTGACTCGCAGACTGGAACAGAAAAGGTACAAATACTGTGGATGCCTATGGCTGTTACATCAATTATTTCTACTCTAATCATTGTGCCATAGTCAGAAACTCAATGGACAACACGGGAGCTGAAGCCAAATATTAAATGGATGCAAAATCAGTATTCATTAGCGTTCTAATAGTTCCTCAACCAAGAGAAGAATAAGAAGCAGATAAACCTCAACTTACATCTGCTGACAAGAGAGTAAAGCCCTGTGGTGTGGATTGAAAGTGAAATGAACTATGTGTATAACATAGGGAAAGATGTATGCACAGGTTGAATCTCTCTAGTCCAGCACCCTTGGCACCCTCGGGTGCCAAAAAAAGAGAACTTGCCAGACCACAGGAGGTCAGCTTTACCAACACTTCCACTGCTTCCACTGGTCACAGCTCTTAGAAGACATTTAGGGGCAAATTACAGATAAACAACACAGAACACTGGTGGCTGAACACAAACTTTATGGGCCCACGGGAAGCTTGGTAAGTGGTCATCTGCTTAACTAAAATCATGCCGGATTATGGATGTTGTCGGATGAGAGAGGTTTAACTGGTATACACATCTTCCCCTATGTTATACAATGACATTTAGCTCATGTCTCTTCCAATCCACAACCACCAAAGCTCAACCGAAGGCTTGGTCTCAGATGCCTTCATTGGGAAACGAAGGGTCCTGTGGCACCTTATAGACTAACAGAAAAGTTTACAGCATGAGCTTTCGTGAGTTAACTCACTTCTTCAGATGCTGGTCTGAAGAAGTGAGTTAACTCACGAAAGCTCATGCGCTAAACTTTTCTGTTAGTCTATAAGGTGCCACAGGACCCTTCGTTGCTCTACAGATCCAGACTAACACGGCTACCCCTCTGATACTTCATTGGGAAAAGCAACAGAAGCAGCAACATTAATTTCATCCAAAGTTTTTGCTCTTATACCCACATCTGCCATTCACTGGACTGTTTTGCACCTTCTTAAGCCACAGCAGTTTAAGAAACATTTTCTTGCTGTCCCCCTTGATGATTCCCCTCCAACCTTATAAAGCTCCCACTCCTCTTTCTGTAGTAATATGATATGGCTGAGGTTTATGCTTAAATTGGTCTGTGCAGTTTGGGTTTAAGTCCAGCGTCGGTGCTTACAGAATCAGAAACAAAGTTTAAAGCAATATCAGTGGCTGCATTCACACGACAGACACAAACATGTCTCCTTTTGCCGACAAGGAAGTGGCACAAAAATCTCAGCTAACCCACTAACCCCTCTCCTCTGCTTAGCAGAAACAAAATCTGCTTCTTCAGAGGCACAGATTTGAAAGCTTCTGCCCCCCCGCCCCCGCCCCAGTTCTTCATCACCTCTGCTTAAAGCCTTTTTAATGGATCTTCTGATGGCAGCTTTCTCTTCAACACCCTCCATTTCACAGCCCCGTTACAACAGAACATGCTTGGAAACATGAACTGACGGATGGCCAAAAAATAACTAATTTTGCTCCAGCATAACACTCACTGCTGCATTGACATGGGAAGTGTTCCAGCACTAACAGGTGGAAGCCTGGGAATGAGAAAAATCATGTCTGTGACAAAACACAAGAAGAACTACAGCAGATGCTATTGGACAGCCACCAAAACTCAACAGAAGGATTGCTGTCAGATGCCTTCATTAGGACAAGAAATGGAAGCAGCCACACAAGCATTTCATCCAATGTTTTTGCTCTTATACCCACATCTTCCATTTCCTGGACTGATTTTCACCTTCATAACCCATAGCAGTTTAAGAAACATTTTCTTGCCATCCCTCTTGATTTCCTCCAACCTGTATAAAGCCTCCCCCTCTCTTTTTCCATTGCCCCCTTCCCAGGACCATCCACAGTACTCATGTTTCTCAGTTCATCACTCATGTTTTCTCAGCAGAAGACTGCTATTTGAACCCTGCACTGAGTTCAATGTATTTGGTAGAAGGCACTTCATTTATCTAGCCAATAATACCACTGGCCACACATCTGGTAGCCCAGTCTCAGCCCTTCCTCTCAGTCTGTGTGTGCACTGTCCAGGCAGCTGCTAGAAAGAGTGGAAGTCAGCAAGTCACCCATGACAATGGGCTTTGCCTCAGGCTCTCAGTTGGCAGGTGAAAAACAGGCCTGAATGAACGTTTGGATTCCCTGTGCAGTGCCTCCTCTCTGCCCAAACTCTTGGAAGCCTTGAGGAAGGTGGAAAGGTAGTATTTGCCAAGCTGAGATAAAAATACATCAGCCACGAAGCTGGAAGGAGCTTTGCTAGATGCGCTGCCCTTATAAGACATAATTAACTGCCTTCTTGATCCGCCTGCTGGTGCTGCTTTCTCAAAGGCCTTTATTGAGAACCAGACATTAGCTCCTTAGCCCACCTTTAAAGAAAGTCACTACTTTGTCTTGCACTACAGAAGTCTTTTTTCACAATACTGGTGGCAGCCACCACTTGAGAGCCCTCCACCCTCCTTGTCCCTCCATCCATTGTATACGTGTATCCACCTTTCATAGACTGATCTGTGGTTATTCTTGGATGACCTCCCCATATCGCCTCCCCTTGCAGTTCAGCTCTCTTCTGTCTCATCTGCAGAAAACAAGCAGTCCTGTAGCACTTCAAAGACCTCTTCTGCAGAGCAAGCCAAATTCACCCTCAGTGAAGTTCTGCTGAACTCTCTCAGAGTGAGTCTACACCTATGTCAGAGATGCAGCTGCAGAGCTCTGCAGCACCATGCCTCCGCTGCTGTTGCATCCAAACCCAGTGGCTCTGGGAGCTGTAGCGCCATCTTCTTTCTCCTTGGCTGAGCAGCATTCTGACAGACAGCCCAACTGTACCTAACCAACAGCTTCTTTTCTCAAACTATATAATAACTTCCCCAGCACACACACACACACACACACACACCCTCTTTCCTGAAATTTGCTGTTGCTAACTTGCAGGCATTTAAGAAATCTCTGAGCCCAGTTAGTTCCAATTTCTCATTTTTGGGCTTTATTTAAAAATGCCATGGTCGCACCATAGGGGTTCATAACAGCATTCTATTTTTCAGTGTCTTGTTGCATAGCTCAGAGAGCAAAGTGCAAGCCCAAACTAACCCGTGCCCCAAAAACGCTTAATTGGTGTGAATCAGTGTAGTTTCTGTGACATCACAGAAGGTAGGATGGTCTACACTAGCTTGAGGAAGGGGCAACCACACTTCAAATGATGCGTCAGCTCTTTGGACGGGTAAATATTGTTACTGAAAAATCAATAACCCATAGCATGTTACTGTTTTCTAACAATGGGCGTTAGACAATTCTCAGGTAGGGTTTGGTGCTAATAAATATCCTTCAAATCTGGGTATTTATTCAGAGCTTATTCAACCCCCTTAGGCCTGCTCAGCATGGCTGACAATTTCACAAGAAAATGGGCCCTCTCGTGAAGTATCTAGTCCTTCCTGCCCCGAAGTGGTCAGGACAAGAACATGAACATTGCAGCCCTTCTAGCTCCAGATGGAATCCAGAAATGGAATGTCTCATAAAACACAGCACCTCATCCTTCTCTCATTTACTCAGCTGAAATTCTGTTCGCTTCAGTTGAGGTTCCCTTCCTTAGACTTTCCCAAAGAGGAAAAATAAGTACCTTGGAGCGAGACTTCTAGGAGTGAAGAGGTCAGTGGATGGACGAGTTATTATCAGTTCACATAACCCTCATGCGTTGTTCATTTTCCAAACACGGGGATTTGAGCCACAGTACAAAATGCATGCTAGGAGGCAGTGCCTTATTTTTAACAAAACTTCAACAATCAGACCTAATGTAGAAAGATGATTCACTGCTAGAAAACACGGTTTGCACTTAGTGTCAATCTGTTAGCAACTAATTTCTCTGACCACCACCCACCTCACACACCCACACAGAGATGCTAATGAAAATCTTGGCATTGGCCACTCTGTTTGGCGTTACACAAGGAATAAGGGAAATGGGAACCACTGATCACTCACAGGACCAGGTGCAGATCTGGGGGCTGCATCTGGAACCCACACTCATACCGGGTGTGGGTCACTGTCCCATGTAGTGACACCTGGATCACTTTCACAGTGAAAGAATGAGTCTCTTTCCCAGCCTTAGATGAGAGCCAGCTGGGTTTTAGCTCAGGCACTAGAGGTTACTGCCTTAAGCTCCAGAGGTCCCCAATTCCGTTCCACCTAACAGCATTATCCACACTAAATTGGCTTTGCACCCCCTCCCTTCCCTGAGCCTGAGGCTATTGTGTGCAGGGTTAGTGCTCCTTTTTTCATATGACAGTGGGTAAATTACACCAGGCTCCAAAGAGCCACAAAGGGCCAATACGCACCTGAAGATTTGCATGGCACAGGGATGCCAGGTCTCAGGTTCTGTTTCCTACTCCTTGTTACTTGCTATGCTGGCACAAGAGTTAGCAATTGGGGACAGGCTGCTACAAGATCAATTGGGCAATCTTCATTTGGGGCTAGATTATGCCTGTGGTACAGTGTGTTACTGCCACACTGCACAAAAGAAGCTGGCCTGTAACGTTTGCTTATGTCCAGCACAGTACCTCCTCACAATGGCAGGAAGAGAAAGTGATTGACCTGCTTCCAGCTCAGCTCTGTTCACAAGCCATGCCATTCCAGCAGGACTTTTTTTAGCAGCAGACAGTAGCAGTGGTTAGGGGAGTTAAACCACAAATGCTCATCTTTGGCTCGCCTCACTAAGACATTTTATAGGACAATCAAAAGTGTGAAACATTTGTCACACTAACCAGCAAAAACCACAATAAATGCCTCCACCTCTTGCATAGCTCAGACAAAGTGCACAGAGTCCCATTCAAAACCTGCTCTGATCAGCAAGGAGATTTTTTAGCTACCATACAAAGATTGCCTTCTCCTTATCCAAACATGAAGCCGCTAATAGTCTCATTATTCATCTATGTTTGGATGTCTTGTGCCAAAATTCAACTAGCAAGAACATGATTCTGCCATGTGCTAAGTGCTCTTGGGTCCCTCTGAAGTCAATGAGAGTTAAGACGACTTAGAGTCTGATCCAAAGCCTACTGAAGTCAATGAAAGGCTTTCCATTGACTTCAAGAGGCATTGGATTAGGCCTTAGCCTTTTGTTAGCTCAGGCTCTGAATTAATCTTGGTTTCTTCAAAGTATAAGTTAATTACGCACCACAACAAATTCTGTTATGAGCCAACATGAATGGTGTGTGAGATTTCTGTGGCATGATGCCAATGAAATTGCAGATATATTACTACTTAGCATCAACTACTATTTATTAGTAGCACACTAGCCTCCTGTGTTCATTTTCAGGATTCTGGGCAGATATGTTAGTTATTATTTTTACCTGAAAATCTTACAGGATTGAAAATCTTGACCTCAACTTTTTGGAAAACCTAATGAGGAGTTTCTAAGGGGAGCCACATATTTATTTGTGCTGGGATAATTTTGTTGATGAGTTTTGAAGTTTCCCAGAAATGAATACACCCTAAATGATTGATTATGCCCATGGCACAAAATGAGCACATGAAGCTCTTTCATGTTCTCTGCAGTGTACGGAAATGTATTTATTACTCTCTTAAAGGCAGCATTGCTAGTGGTTGCCATTTTTATCACTAGCCTGGCTGTAGCGGAGGTTTTCTTTTCCCCCCCGGGGTCTGCATGAGACTCACAGGTGTCTTTATTTTGTTAAACACGTGCAGGCCCACTGACAGGAAGTGGGCAGTTGTCCTGGGCCCAGCATTTCAGAGGGGCCCAAAGCTGCAGCCACCACTGCTGACACAGGAGCAGAGGCCGCGGTCAGAGCTCTGGGGCCCTTTGACACGCCACAGAGTGCTGTGCTGCCACGCCACATGCAGTGCTGAGGGAGTATGGAGGGACGCCAGGACTCACTGATGTAAGCCACGCCCATAGGGCCTTGGCTCACCCCAGACCCCCCCTCCCACTTTGCCCCAGGGCCCACGGCAGCTGTTAGCACCACTGAACACCCTAACTGCCCAGGCATCATGGCTGCCAAATAAGTCTTGCAAGCATGAATGGTAAAGCCTCAAAAGCCACGAGGCAAACCAAATGAGACCCACAACAGGTCTTATTTTTAAGATCGATTTCTGGTAATCTGCCTCATGCTTTTTTGAACGTGTGGAGTTCACAACTCTAGTTATAGCTATACTTCAACTAGGCAGCACGGACTAGCTGTACGCATACAATCCCACCCAGGACATCCTCAAGTGGTTACTCTGAGCCACTGTTACTGCGGCTACCGTGCTATTTTTGCAAGCTAATTCAGTCACAGTTAGTATGCCTACTTGTGCTGTCCCAATTCCAAGATAGCGTGCATCTTGTGTCCTCCAACTAAATCTGGGGACAAATCTTCAGCTGGCATCAAATGCCATCACGCCAAAGGCGTGATGACCGTTGACACCAGGTAAGGCTCTGGCCCGAGTGGCCAAGCAGCCAAGCAAAGCCATTATGGAGACATATACACAAAGAACTGAGATCATGTTGGCTTTCTCCTTGTTCTTGTACCTCACCTCTCAGGTTATTGTAGGTGCTTATGTTCAGCTGCCATCTGAGGAAATGGCATGTATAAAGCACCCTGCAAATCCATGAATATCCATGGGTATCCACATTTGCCAATATGGATGCAGATAGCTGCAGCTCATTTTTGCAGATATAGATGTGGCTGCAGATACAAATTTTCAATCTGCACACGGCTCTATTTTGCAAGCCACACTGTAAAGTGTTTCTTTACTAGATGATGAATGCATTACTACACTGTGAATTGCTGCTCTGGAATAAATAGTTCAATATATTTTATATCCATCAGGCGTCATTTTTATTAGCATCTTAAAAAACACTAACCCTCTAAGTGAGTTATATGTGGCATGGTATTCTGGGGAGCAAATGGGCACTGAACGAAGAAGCTAAAATTCAGTGCTGGATGGCGTAAAAGAGCTTTTTTTCCCCCACGATGATCTAAAGTGAAGCAACAAAGAGGTTTTAAAATCTGCCAAAGCTCTGAGTTATGCTATTACTGTGCTTGCGGACATAATCTCATTTTAGCCCTTTATTCTCTTATGGTTTTTTTATTACTGCTATGCACAGGGTACTCCAGCAAACTATGTATTAATTATTTTATTTCTCTCCACCAAGTCAAAATGCTCCTAAAGAATTCCTCCAGACTTCTTCTATCTATGATGGGCCAATGCCAGTCCCTAGCTTCACATGGCTACAAAGGACTGGTGCTAGCACTTTGGCAAATGTTTATTTTCCAATTTCAAAGCCAGAACTAAATAACCCCTGTTTTTATGCGTTTGAGTCAGACCCTGGTCTAGTATGTTAACGACATTCTTTGGTAGCTGAATCTGACTCAAAGTGATTAATAATGCCAAGTGTAGGTGAGGACAATTACCACTGGGGATGTTTTCCAGGTATACGTTCAAATAAGCTGTTTAAAATACATGGTGAGTAAAAGCTTAATTTTATGAAACTGCGAGTGACACTTGCCAGCAGAAACAGAGATCGTGTCACATTTTGCTGACAAAGATGACTCAGTCTGATTTTCATTTCCTGACAAGGCAAGACCAGCCATTATTTCATCCTTAGCACAGGCCTAAATGCCAGTCTACTCCATCTTTTCATGGCGTTCAGTGAAATGGGCCATTCTGTAATACGTCCTCAGACAGGCTGCTTCAGTGATCAGTCAGGCTCAGCTCCTCAAAGGTATATAAGTTGTTGGGGAAAAGAATTGGGAAAAATCAGGTAGAGCGAGAAACACAGCTAGACTCTTAATTTCCACTGAAATCAATGCAGGGCGGAGGCTAAACAGCTTTGAAGCTCAGCTGTTGTTGACAGAGAACTGCATTGTGTCTGATCCCAGCTGGCTATGCATAACAAGGAGAGCTTCGCAGCATCCTGGCCAGGCTCTCAGCCCTTAAAGAGGAGGTGGGGAACCCTGGCCCAAGACACGTTCTGGGCTGTGGCTTGTCTGGATCTGGACCCGGAGACTCAGGGCTCCCCCCATAGCATCTGGCCTGTGGCAGGGTGGAGGGTTTGAAGCCCCGAGCCTTGCGGGTCAGATCAGGCAAGTCAAGGCTGGATTCAGCCTGGGGGCTGGGCGAGGAGCAGAAATTGGCTTCGGATACTGCTGCTGGTCGCTGCTGTTCCCCCAGCCAGCAGAAGGGAGGAGGAGCCTGCCTGGAGGCTTCCTACCACCGCTCTGATTGGCTGGAATTCTGGCCAGTCAGAACAGTGGAGGGCAGTGCCTGGGAGCGGGGGGAAGGGGGAGCTGTGTGTGTCTGGAGGTGCTGCAAAGGTAAGTGCACCCCTGTTGGCCAGACCCCACACCCCCAAGACAGCTCCTGTGGCCCCTCCCATCCAGACACCACTCTCCCACCTTTTTCCTGCACACTCCCTCTCAGACCTCTCACCACCCTGACCCCTCACTCTCAAACCCCACACCCCAAACTCTCCCCCCTGCTGCCCAGACTCCCCCACACCCTCTCCTGCACCTCCTCCCACGCAGACCACACACTCTGCTTCTGCCTCTTCCCTCCCAGCCCCCTCACCCTGATCCCTCCCTTTCAGACCCCACACCCAAGCCCTCCTGGAACCTTCCTCCCACCTAGCCCCATACCCCAGCCTGCTCCTACCCCCTCTCTCCCACCCAGACCTCATAGCCCTGGCTCCCATATAGTCAAGGACCATTTGTCTGTGGGTTAGTACCACCCAACCCATAAAAGATGCTTGGTAAACCCTTTGAGATCTACAAGTGTCATAGAAGAACTAACTATTACTGTCTTGGCAATTCTGTCATGGGTGGATGTGGAATAATACATAGGTCAGTGTATATTCTGGAGTCACAGAGACATATTTAGGAAGAGGTAGCAGAGCAAGAGCTAAGTGAATCAGTAAATCTATCTTTGTTCCTACTGGGAGCTAACTTGAAATATTCCCCAGGATGAATTCAGTGGACTAGAGAAAAGAACGCAGCAAAGAACGTTTGTGCTTAGACACTGAACTGGTAAAGTGCTTCTCACAGTGGCCAAATGGTCAGTTCTGGGAGGCCGAATTGTCACAAAGGACTCCTTAGAGAACAGAGCACGAGTGTTGTAAAAAAGTCTTTTTGTTTTTGTTTTTGTTTTTGTTTTTGTTTTTGAAAGAACCCATTTGGCTTGGAGAAGCACCGTTGGCCCCCGACTCATATTTCTGCCTGTCACATGAGCATTTGAATCTAACCTTGGGACTGTTCTCCAGGGCACTGATCTGTGCTTGAACCTCTGATATTTTACTGGATGACATCTGAACCCCTCAAAACAAGGCAGGAAGAACAAAGTGTCTTTTCATGCAGGATGTGGAAGAAGTTCCTTGAGCCTTTTCAAACACAAAAACACACACACGCTTAAAACAGACCCAGTATTAGGAGTGAAAGGAAGGTGTCAGGATGAGGCCTGATGCAAAGCCCCCACAGTCAATTGAAAGATACTTCACCTCGGTGGACTTTGGCTCAGACTTTTAGCAACCAAAACTTGTTACCCCAGGATAGCCCAGACCAGTATCCAGTGGAAAAGTGGTTCCATCCCTGGCAGTCCCTGCACCGTTGCTTAAACAGAGTCCATTGCTGTAAGCATGGACTGGACGACAGAACACAGGCCAGAGCCGTGTCTACATGTGCACGCTACTTCGAAGTAGCGGCACTAACTTCGAAATAGCGCCCATCACAGCTACACACGCCGGGCGCTATTTCGAAGTTAACTTCGACGTTAGGCGGCGAGACGTCGAAGTCGCTAACCCCATGAGGGGATAGGAATAGCGCCCTACTTCAACAGACAACGTCGAAGTAGGGACCATGTAGTTGTTGTGCGTCCCGCAACTTCGAAATAGCGGGGTCCGCCATGGCGGCCATCAGCTGAGGGGTTGAGAGACGCTCTCTCTCCAGCCCCTGCGGGGCTCTATGGTCACCGTGGGCAGCAGCCCTTAGCCCAGGGCTTCTGGCTGCTGCTGCGGCACCTGGGGATCCATGCTGCAGGCACAGGGTCTGCAACCAGTTGTAGGCTCTGTGTATCTTGTGTTGTTTAGTGCAACTGTGTCTGGGAGGGGCCCTTTAAGGGAGCGGCTTGCTGTTGAGTCCGCCCTGTGACCCTGTCTGCAGCTGTGCCTGGCACCCTTATTTCGATGTGTGCTACTTTGGCGTGTAGACGTTCCCTCGCAGCGCCTATTTCGATGTGGTGCCGTGCAACGTCGAAGTTGAACATTGACGTTGCCAGCCCTGCAGGACGTGTAGACGTTACTCATCGAAGTAGCCTATTTCGATGTTGCTACATCGAAATAAGCTATTTCGATGTTGGCTTCACGTGTAGACGTAGCCCAGGGGAGTGTTCAGATCTGGATTCAAACCCTGTCCCTGCTAACCTGCTGTGGGACCCCAAGCAAGTCACCGCCCTTTGCCTTTTTCCCTCTTGGTCTGGTTAGAGTGCAAGGACTTTGAGATGGAAGCTTTGGACTTTCTTAGTGACTACAACAATGGGGCACCATGCAGGGGTCTAGGTGCTACAGTCATACAATGTGAATAATGACAAGTATCAGAAGTAGCCGAGTTAGTATCTTCAAAACCAATAATGAATAACGAATGAATAATGTAAACCTGGGTCTGATGCTCTGGCGGGTGAGGAGCGAACTCCTATAGGCTGATGGTAATCCGGGGGGAGAGCAGACAAGAGCTGCAAGGGAAGGCACTTTCTGCCACTGTTCCTCATGGGTGAACAGGGGAAAAGATGGCTAGCGTGAGCTCATTTGCATAAGCTTTCTGCCAAGACCTCCTGCAAGACATCTGAGGGTGGTGTCAACAGAACGCTACTCAGTCTCCAAACTGGTAAGGTGGTAGGACTGAAGTAAGACGGGGAGGGAGGGGAAAAGGGCCTATCCCTGATAGCAAGGGCCTTGTTCAAGTGCCCCACATACCATTGTTCCTTCCCACCCGGAGGCTATCTGAAGCAAGGGCGGCAACATGGCTGAGACTGCAGCAAGAAGGAAAACAGCTGAGGAAACCCAGTTGTAGTTCCCCCCTCTCCCCATTAAAACTGAAATCACAAGAGCTGGATTAGGTGGCCGACCTGAGGAGTGGACCAAGGACTTTGCCTAAGGGATGGAGCTGGCCTAGCTGAGCGCACGCCTGGACTCTGGGCCTATGCTGCGCACTGACACCAGGCTGTGAGTGTGATGCAGTGCAGGAGTGGAGGGACGATGGGGTCACGGGGTGCTGACTTGCTGGCTGGTAACTGAAGTAAAGGACTAGTCCGAAAGTTGCTGTGGGGGGTGAATGCATTACTTAGCCACACAGCTGTAGTGTTAGTTTGATGTTTCTGTGTTGCCACAATGTTCATTTGTCCCTGATAAAGTTCTCTCTGGTTTGATACAGGCTCAACGCTAGGCAGCAGTGAAGTACTGCCAGTTAAAGGTGTTTCCCAGGTTTCGGGGAGGGGGCTTGCACCAGTGTGTTTGTTTATTTTAAGAGGGACCTCAGGCCATCTGAACCTGGCTCTTGTTGCTGTCAACAACAGTTGGCAGAAGTGTTACCATAACAACAGGAAACTGCCGACTTCAATAGGGTTTGGATCACAAGTGCTTCAGTGAAATCATCAGCTGGAACCAATTAAAGAACCTCAGTCTTAAAGCAATAACCCCAGATTGTGATCTCATTTGCAGAGTAACTCCCTGCAGTTCTCTGCTCAGTGTCCCTGCTGAACTCCTGAGTTTATACCACTGCCCTGCATGCCCATCCCTGCCCTTTCATTTGTGGTCCGCCTAAATTATTTGATATCTGCGTTCGGTGACGGAGCAATGGGGAGAACTTTTAGATGAAGGCACAAATAAACTTGCCCATCCCCTGAGCTTCGGTAGGTTCAGAGTGAGTCCATTGACTCCAATAAAACTGAGGTCAATGTTGGCTTTAGAATAGCTTCACCGACCACAGAAATATTCACTCTGTGGCTGGAGTACCCCAGCCATTACCTCATGCATTAGCATGTCACAGCGGCTAATCTGTGAAATATTTGTAGATAATCAACTGAACCAGTTCAAAATTTAATTAATCCTGTTCTCATCCCAGATGAATTCTCAGAACAGTATTGGAAATTATTTTACCTTTTCCCATGGTCTACCACATCCATGGACTTTTCCTTCTGAGCCTCTTACTACTTGAATTGTCTGATCACTGAACCATCCCATATGATAATTAAGGAATTAATAATGCAGAGCAATTTTAACAAAAATTAGATTCTGTTCCTTTTCTAGCAAAAGCCTGGCATTTCCTGATGGTGTTATTTTCATTGGGTTAATTCAGAAAATCAATTAATGTCTTCTGAGCTAGTGGCATAATGTATATATGGAGATATACCTATCTCATAGAACTGCAAGGGACCTTCAGAGGCCATTGAGACCAGTCCCCTACCCTGTTGGCAGACCAAGCACTGTCCTTTACATTTTTTTTTAAATTGGTTTGCCCCAGACTCCTAAATGACTTGAGGACTGAGCTCACAATCCTGGCCAATTAGCAGGCCAATGCTCAAACCACTGACCTATCCCTCCTCCACTGAGGTGCTTCTCCCTCAGCATTCACCTGGAGCCCAAGAAGCTGATCATGCTATTTTATAATAAAGTAATTGCAATAAGACTGTGCTCCTCTATAGCACTTCTCAGTGCTTTACAGAGGCAGTCATTAGCATCATCATCATTCCCATTTTAGAGATGGGGAAACTGAGGCACAGAATGGGGGCTTTGCCTTCCCAAGGGTCACTCAACTTCTTGCATGTGTGATAGGTGCATTGCGCCAGGGTTCAGGATAATTAGCGCACTGGTGTGTCTGTGGTCCCCTGCTCGTGGCAGCTATGCTGTCGTCTCATTCATGACACTTGCATGGCTTTTTCCTCATCTTCCCCTAACGTTGGCTGTCATTTTCTGACAGTCCCTTTTCAGTGTGGTCCAAGTCTCTTCTCTAAGCATGCAAAGTTCAGACCAGCAAACCATGCAGGAAAGAGAAAGATTTGACATGGGAGCAGATGGAGACTTTGCAGGTGATCTCTGCCAGCCGATTTCTTACTGAGCTCAGCCCTCAATCATTGTCCACAGACAAAGAAAACAGTACTCAATCCCTGCGATACTAGGTGGCCAAAGGCAGGCTCATTTACAGAGTTAAACACTGTGCCTTAAAGCAAGTACCTGCTCTCTTTTCCCAACTGTATCTTGACAATTTATTGTCAATTTTTTAAAAAAATCATCTCGTTCATTAGTCCTTTATGACATGAGACAAACTACCTGTACAGCCTGAGGATCTGAAAACAACAGAGGAGCTTGGGAGCAGCAGCAATTAAAAAATACTCAAATGCAACACTGCAAGGGAGGAGATCATGGGTCACAGCAAATTCCAGAGTGAATGGCCCCCAGAGCCAAACATTTTTCCTAAGTGTGCACTGAAACTTCAGCAAACACGAAGAAAAGCTCGGCCCACTTGGTGACAGAATATGCTTCCTGCAAAACAACCAAGGCGCTATTTGTCAGAATACCCACTGCCATGAAAAGGAGCCCCTAGTACAGGGGCTTGCTCATGAGGAAATCTTCATGGCTACCAGCAAAATGAAGGAAACAACGGACACTGAGCATATTTAGCCCAGATGAGGCAATTCCCAGGCCAGTTTGAGAGTATGGGCTTCAATTAAGGGCTTACTTATAAAAGAAGACAAATAATGAGCTTGAGCTAAAACTATATTGTTTTATAACTAGAAAGAGACCACTCTCATTTGTGAGCTGAATAAATATCTCCTGAGGACTTTCCTAAGTAGTGCATAGCAATTCTGTGCCAAATACTAATATGTTTATCTGTGCATAAAAACACTACTCCAGCAGTTATGGTGAACCTACAACGATAATACACAGCAAACCAATAACACATCAGCCAGCAAATATGTTCTACTTACTTGTAAACAGCCCTGCAAAACAGAGAATGTCTCATTTTGATTAAGACCATGTTAAAGGATCATTTCTAACACTTATTTAGAAAGAACCATATAATGTTTGATTCGGCAGTAACGAGGAAAAATGGTTCTTTAAAAGTAATGTTTTAAATTCCTTGCCAGGGATCAAGGCAGCAATTCATAAACAAATCCAAATCGAATCTGCAAATCAAATCATGGAGCGTCTGTGAGGGAACCTTTCATACAAACTCCCAGAGAAAGTAAGTGACATTCAAGCCTGTCAGTGCAGATCTTTACAATGGCAAGAGGAGCAGTATAGGTTCTAGCTTTCTGGCAAGTGTGCTCTGTTTAGTACAGGTTGCACCTCCCTTATCTGGCATGCTCAGGACCTGATAGGTCCCAAACAAGACAATTTGCCAGAGGAGGGGAGGTCTGGAGCTTCTGCAGCCAGACAGCCCTGCACTCCAGGGCTGCTACAGCCCTGGCTTCCAACCTCCCTCACCTGAGACTCTGGCCCCAGCCCAGGCTCCCAGGGACTGCCACAGGGCTCCAGCTAGCCCCTGCCCCACCAAGCTGCCACAGGGCAGGCAGGGACTCTAGCTCTCAGCCCACGCTACTGCGGGGCAGGCAGAGGCTGAGTTCCCAGGCCCATGGAAGCCTCACAGATGCTGCCGGACAAGGGAGTACCGGATTTGAGAGGTGCAACCTATATAAAAATGAGAAGAGAAATATGCTGTTGTGTGTGATTGCAGGTCTGAGAAGTTACTGAACATTTTGTTATTAGGAAAGCCCTTCTCCCTGTACAGATCTAAATTCAAAATGGGTTAGGGTCCCTGAACTGTGGCCTTTGGGGAGCTATCTGGCTACATCATCCTAGCCTTCCGTCATTCCAGTTTTAGAGTGTGAACAGTAGGAGGGGAAGGTGAAATGAGGAGCAAAGGGAGACTGTGGGGATAGAGCTGTCCCCACAAGGGCCAAACACTGGCAATAACAATAAACAGTTGCTTTACTAGCATCATTTTTTTCAAGTATGCAACTCCTTAATCATCTGGCTAGTTCCAGGGAAAGGAACTGGGTGTTTAGCTACCAGCCACCAGGCCAGGTCAGGGCTCCTGAAAGAGACAGAGACCTTACACCAAACTTGAAGGCTACTGACATAAGCAGCTGACACTGTTTGTTATGCCTAATTCTGGACAGGGGTATTTGTTGTTCATTATTTATAAAAATAACACTCAGATTCAGCCCAGAAGACAATGTTTCCAGGGCTACAGAGGTTTGTTAGAAAATCTGGAAGAGCTTATACTCAGCTAGTCACTTACTTCGTATCAGTGACCAGCATTAGTCAGAGGGGCCAATCTGGTAAATACTGATGAACTTTGCTCTAGTTTTACTCAGGTAAGTTTACTCAGGGGAATCCAAGTTTGTAGGATGTTGGCCTTGGCAAAGGTAGCCTTGTATGATACTGTGTCTTATCCACAGAGCTACAATTAGGGTTGTTGATCCTCTAGGAGTCTCCAGGAATACGTCCAACTAACATTGGCATCTCTAGTTACAAACCAGCATGAGGTCTGTAGCGTGTAATCTCCGATAAAGGAGGTAGCCCTCAACTGCAACATCTGAAAATCTATCTTGGTAAGGTCTTGGATTACTAATTACAAGATCCTGATTACTGTGGGGGGCTGGCTGTCAAACCACTCAGAAAGCCATGGTTGATAAGTAGCCAAGACACTTTGAATCGTCTGACCTTTAAAACAGGATAACCATCCAATTAAGTATCAGCCTTGCTGGAATAAATGACTTCCAAAGTTCCTTACATCTGATTTTTTTTAAACCTAATTCCACAATGTATAGCTGTTTAAATAGGAATGAAAAGAGAAGGCTTATCATAGTAATAGAATAGTGACTCTGGTTATGTATTTTTTTAGTGAATTCAGTGTATTTGTACACGGATTAATGATTGGCCCCCAAGATACTGCAGTAATGCCAATACATTGGTAATCTTAAAAGAAAAGCTTGAATACTCCTGGAAATAGGTCAGCCAAAAGTTTTGCAGCTCTCCACACAGCTTTTACTGGGGATTACCGGTGATCCTGAGAAAGGCTAGAACGCTGACTATAACCTCAGGGTCAGATGCTGCAGCAAGCACTAACCAGCACTAACACGCTGACAGTCTTGCCAGTCCCCTGGGGTGGGGGGGTGAGGGGGCTGCTCTGTGCCTTCTGGAGGGGGTAGGGCCTCGGGGCAGAGCTGGGGGCAGCCAGCCCTCAGCACCGCCCACCCTGAGCACCATGTTGTGCTCCAGCGACAGTGTGAAAGGCTGGGGGCTCTGGCTGCCTCAGCAACAGCAGCAAGGAGCTCTGGGCCCTTTTGTATCACCAGGCCCCCGGGCAACTGCCCCTCTGCCCCCTCCCGAGTGTAGGCTTGTTAACACTCCATGTTCTGAAAAGGAGGCTCTCCAAGCCAATTAGCACGCACGCTGTCTGCCCTCCGCACTGCCTCTAGCCAAGAGACAGAGTAGGCAGGACCCACACCAGCTCAGAGAAACAAAGAATTATACCCAGCCCCCCTGAGCCCTGTTTGTTAGAACTCCACAGTTCAAGCCCTTTACCACATTGAAAATATTACCACAAGCCTATGTACAGAACTGAACATTTTGTGTTGTCTAAGACCAAAGAACATGCCCACAAGTTAACTCACACATGCCAACAATCTCACCGGAGTCTCATTCATGGGTATAAATCATTACAAGATGGCACCTTTAGTTTTGAGTTGATCTGGAGGTGATTTCTTCTTTTCCCTCCCACAAATTTTGGAGGAAAATTTTTTTTTTCATTTTCATGAAACATTTTACTTGAATTTGGGTGAGGTTTCCTCAGAAATAAATCTTTTTCTTTTTTTGACGGGCAATCTTAATTTGGGTATGTTTGACCCTCTCTAATCCAGAACACTCTCATCTGGCAACATCTGTAATCCGGCATGATTTTAATCAGACAGACGACCATTTAGCATGGGTGAAGCTAAGATTCTTAAGGTCCCATAAAGTTTGTTTACAGCCACCAGTGGTGTCTCCTTGTTGGCTGACCCAAGCCAGCCCTCATCTTCTGAAAAAGGGGACCCAGTCCTCCACGTACACTGTGGACCAAATTCATTCAAGTCAATCTGAGTTCTTCTCTAAATGCCTGTGCCTTTGGAACAGGCCCTCAATCAGCAGCTGAAGAGGGCCGCATCACTGACACTGCCTCCTGTACCATCACTTCTGATGGCCATGTAAGCAGGGAATGGTCTGAAACACGCACAGCTGGCTGCCTGGCACGGCCTCTGCTTGGAACAAGAGATGGAGACACAAAGGCGACCTCAGCAGTGACTGTGCAAGGGACAGGAAGTGAATGAATGGTTCAGCCAAGAGAACTACGTCAGCCCTGCCCTGAAAAGGCAGATGTGCAATCAGCACCGCGGTTGCTCCACACAGATGTGCTGCTTAGCATACAGCACAGCCTCACGCACCCTTATGTGTGAGTCCATGGTCCTGCCATGCAGGCCAGCTGGAACCTGTACTCCATGCTTTAGCTCCAGACGAGTTCTGCTCTGACATTGGAATACCACTGCACTGCAGAGAGCTCTGATCACGACAGCTGCTTTCCCCACGCAGGCTTGCGCTGCACAAGCATATCACTCCCCTGCCGCCCCCCACAAGATGGTGCTTGGTCCTGCTGCGAGGGCAGGAGAATGGGCTTGATGACCTTTCGAGGTCCCTTCCAGTTCTAGTGTTCTATGAGTCTACGGTGCCTGGGCTTCTCCTGTGTCAGGGCTGGGTCTCTTTCCTGGCTCAGCCTGCCACCCTCACCTGAGCTGTGCCTGGGGCAGCAGGTGGCTGTGCCGGGCCCCCAGCACTCTCTTCCCCTGATGCTGCTGCTGCAGCCTGGCTGTAAGTGAGCGAGGCAGAGTCAGACTGACTGCGGCATCTGCAGAGGGAGGAGGCACATGGTAGCCCCTGGCAGGCAATTTGGAGGGGACTCCTTGTGGAGCTTGGTGGAGTGCCACAGGGGGGCAAGTGGAGCCCTCCTCTCTGGCCCCAGCCCTGGGACATCCCTGCCTACTGCACCCCAATGTGTGAGCTCCTCATCACTGACTCACTTCCAAGCCCACACAACTGCACTGCCACCCAGTGACCCAGCCCTGAGCCCCTCTCACACCACCCCCCGCCATAACCGAGCCCTCTGCCCTAGTTCTAAGTGCCTCCCACACCTCAGATCCCTCATTCAGCTCTGAGCA
Organism: Carettochelys insculpta; assembly: GCF_033958435.1. Classification (NCBI taxonomy): domain Eukaryota; kingdom Metazoa; phylum Chordata; order Testudines; family Carettochelyidae; genus Carettochelys; species Carettochelys insculpta. Next base: position 6,343,327 of record NC_134149.1, on the reverse strand, counting down.
CTACCTAACACTATACAAACCAGCTGTCCCCCTCATAAGCTACTCTGTTTGTGATGGGAACTCTGACTTCACAGCACCACCTTAGTCATTTCAAGTGGTCCGCAGTGTGTACCGTGTTTACGGAAGGGTGGGAGAGGTATGGAAACAATGTTGAACTCCTATTAAAAGCTCGTTGGACCTCAAAATGCCAGACTGATGTAGCTCCTACACTTGAGGTAGTTTTACAGCCTCAGAAGAGATGAAATAAAAAGCAAACCTTATTGAACATCTTGCTGACATCCCACATCAAAGCGTGAGGAAAGGAAAGGTTATTATTTAGATCTATCAGCTTTCATGGATACAGAAGAGGAGAAAGCATGCATGACCTACTTGCGGAATTATCAAGCAAGCAGGATTTTGGGATCCAGGAGCAAATCTGACCTCAAAAGCCAAATCTCCACATATCTCTGCAAAAACCTGTCCCGTCTGGTGACCACTGGTTAAAATACTGCACGGTGATTTCAGTTAAAATTGCTCTTCTCCCCAACCTGCTGTCTGCTTGCTTTCCTGGGGTTAGCTATTGCCCAGTCACTTTCCTTGGCTTCCAAAAAGCAGGGGCTACGGTTTAAGGTCATCTAGAGCCTCCTGCAGACTGATTGGAGGGAGACACTGGCTATTCCTTCTCCAAGTAGCACTGCACAGAACAACAGCCACAGCAGCAGGCCACGCAAGTGTGAGGTCCTGCTGGACTGGGACAAGGGAAGTCCAATCCGTGCAGACAAATACTCTTTTAACTGTCTCGCTGCAGTTGCACAACAAAAGACAAGCATCAGCTTTTGAGATGCATGAAGCTGTAAACACTGCAAACCTTGTCTTTGCAAAGTTTTGGAGTGTGCATACTAAGAACCTTGGTTAAGATGCCTTAGAAAACTTGGCCTTCACCAAAAAATTTAAACAAAGAAGCAAACCAGAGAAGAGAAATGAAACAAGAGTCTTCTGTGTGCCCTTACATATTTCAGGGAAGGTTGATCTCTGGGCCCGAAAATAAGCCCTTTGAAATCCATGGGAGTTTTCCCCACAGACTTAAGTGGACTTTGGATCAGTCAGAAGGATTTCCTTTTGTCTTCATCCTCCAAACATTTCTGCATGGTCCTCAGGGACAGAGCATGTTTTATAGCGTGGAATCCTTGCTTTTCTTGATAACATTTTCTTTTCTTCCACAAGACAACAAATAAAAATGAAGGTACCTCCTATGCAATTCACTATATTCTCTAAGGCATTCTCCCTTCTCACTGCTGTCCCAAAATGAATCCCATATATATTTGTAAAGTATGCTTTATGTATTTCTGTTTAAAATGTTAAAGTCTGTTTTCCTTTATGTCAGTTCCCTACACCAAGCTGTGATCCATGCTGAATGAGGGACAGACCTGGAAAGTGGTTTCCTTAGCAACAGGAGATGTGTGAAGAGGGGTAAAAATTGAATGGCTTTTTCACTGTAAACAGGCGTCCCTGCATTTTAGCAACCTTCCTGAAAATCAGCACACAGAAGCTACTGACATCTTTGATCATTTAAGAAAGATGTCTGATTTGGTTAGGTGTTTGCAGTTATGCTGGGGAGGAGGTGTAATTTTTATTTTTATGTATATTTCAAAGCAGCAAATAGTACAATTTTAAAATAAAATCTGAAATGTGTTCCTATATCTGGCAACAAAGAAAAATGTGTGGGTTTTTTTTAATCAGTAACACATACACGCGAAAGTTCTTATCCCAACAAATCCACAGTATTGAAAAGCTCTTTTTGATTATACATCAGAACTGAATTATGAATCTTATACAGCTCAGAAAGGGAAAATATAGCGGATGTCATATACCGTTAGGAAAAACCCCCCTTTCCAGACCTGGACGACTCTAGATTCTAAAGAATTTAATATGGTCCTGCAAGTTTTTTATTTTATTTTTCATCTCATCTTTCCCCTGAAATGTTTTCTAGTGAAGAAAACCACGAGGGAAACCCCTTTCTGTGTGCATTAGAATCAGTACCTTCTCCTCCATCAGTTCTCCCTACGCTAGCTAAAAATAGAAAAGGGGAAACCCGCGTGTGATCAAAAAGGTTCATTTACAAAGCAGTACACGAAGATGGCCGCAATTCTCATTCCCATCACGTCTGCAGTTGTTGGATGGAAAGAAACAAACCATTACTTTAAAATGCAGGGATGGATTTTCTGCCTATCCCCCAGACTGAATAACAGCTACGGGTGCATTCTGCTGGAGCAAAATTAAAAATTAATAGCAGCAAATAACGTATTCAGCGAAGGTAATCCTTATTTTTCTAGATGGGGGAGAATTTTCTCCTCAGCGAGTACTGGCTGAAAAAATGCATCAAGGAGCTGGGAAGCTTGGTGTAGGGTTAGACGTGAGTGACATGACCAATGGCAGAACCCTCTGCACCCATTGTGTGCAGAGCAGTGACAAAATGAGCGTCACCCCACCTCCAAAATCCCAGCCACGCGAGTCACCAAGAATGCAAAAACACTAAATATATGACATTAGAAATGGGGGGAGGGACAGAGCTTCACCACTGCTCCAGCCCATTTCTACCCTAAAAGAATGGTGACTAGACCCATTTTTGGCTCCAGCACAGGCACAGGAGGTGTAAGAAGCAGTAAGACAGGTAAAACAGGTGCTGACTCCGTGAGGACAGCACAAAAGGGGAGTATTATTGTCTCTCCTTGTTTTACCACAAATCTGAAGGATTTGCTCTTTTGCCCCGAAGCCCCAGCTGCTGAAATGAACAGGTTGTGTGAGCATCTTGGCTTTTATTGGTTGAAAAAGGTACCTGGCTCCAGGGTCGGATTAAACCTTTAGGCAGCTGTTAGAGTTGGGGGGGGCCCAGGCTCTGGGATGAGGCCAAAAATGAGGGGTTTGGATAGCAGGAGAGGATTGCAGGTTGAGTCCGGAGGCTGGGTTCAGGAGGGGGTAGAGGTTCTGACTTGGGGGTGTGGGCTCTGAGCTGGGCATGGGATGAGGTGGTTTGGGTGAAGGAGAGGGCCATGGAGTTTGCAGTGAGGGAAAGATTCAGGGTTGGGTTGCAGGGTTACGGTACAGGATGAAGCTCATGACTGGAGGGAGTTGGGGTGCAGGAAAGAGTTCAGGCCTGGGGCAGGGTACTGGCTTGTGGGGCACTTACCTGGAGCTGCTCCCCTTTGGTGGTGGTGGAAGCATGGGAAAGCAGATGGTTCAGCATGGTCTGTGTGGCCTTGCAGTCACCTGAAGACACTGCCCATGACGTTCCCATTAGCTGCCATTCCCAGCCAATGGGTGCTCCAGGGGCGGAGCCTACAAGTGAGGAGACGGAGTTTCTTGTCATAACGCAGCTCTGGCCCAGCAAGGGAAATGGTGCCCCACCATGCTGGGCTAGACAGCCTGCTGAGGCTTTAGTAGCTGCAGCCCAGAGCCCTGGCTAAGGGGACCCCAAAACACCTGCACTTTTGGTGACGTGGCAATCTTTTCATGGGGCCACCTAGCTCAGGGCCCTGGTCTGCAGCCTCTAAACCCCTTTCTTAATCTGCCCTGCCTGGCCCGTATGGATACGGTTAAATTGCTTGATAAAAGAGCTTGATAAATTTTTGCAGGTTAGGTCCATAAATGGCTATTAGCCAGGGATAAAGTATGGTGCCCTAGCCTTCAGAACAAGGGCAGGAGATGGATGGCAGGAGATAAATCACTTGATCATTGTCGTCTGTTCTCCTTCTCTGGGGCACCTGGCATTGGCCACCGTCGGCAGATGGGATGCTGGGCTGGATGGACCTTTGGTCTGACCCAGTATGGTCATTCTTATGTTCTTATGTAATAATTTGGGAATAAATAATCCTAAAGGCTCCAAAATGAGAAAAACGCTCCAAATTACTTCTTCAGATTAACAACTCAACAAGTGTCATGGTTTTTGAATGCCTGACATTGGCAATACTGTTATTCAGCCACACTACGCACCTAAGCTCATGTAAGGAAAAATCTGTGACCAGGAAATGAATCTGTGTGCCAGACGAGTCCTTTACCCACAAGACCCCCTGCCGTGTTGCTCTAAATCCAACTTAGGACAGAGCTAAATGGCTAAAAGTAAGTGATACGATTTGACAGCTGCACATAAAATGATTTACTGGTCTCCTATGAATTCCACATCTGGCTTCCTTGCTGGTAGACAGAAAAGAAGGCATGAAATTAATGGGCCAGCAAAATGGAGTTATGCTAGCAGAGCTGGGGTCTGCATCTAAGGTTGGGTGGGTGATCAAAAGGAGGCTTTACATTACCAGTACTATAGATAATGAACGGATGGCATTTTCAAGGGCTGCCAGGCTGGCATCTTCACAAGTACAATAAGCGAGTCTTATTTTGCTTTACACCAGGGTAAGCCAGGAATAATTCCACTGACATCAATAGTATTGTTTGTAAATCTGGGTCTGATTCTCAGTGGCACAGTTCCTAAATTTGGGTCCGTAAGAATAATTTTCCCCTATATTTCAGGGCTGTGCAGCAGACTAACCAGCCTCTGGTGTAAGTTAGAGCAGCCTCAGGGCTGCTCCCCTACACTCTGCTCCCTTGAGCAGAGGAGTAAATTTTGAGGAGTAAAGGGACTTTGAAGTAGTGCAGGCACTTCGAAGTGCCCGTGGCTACCCGCATGCCAGCTCTTCGAAGTTTGACACTTTAAAGTTGCCGCGGGGGAAAAGTAGCCTAAAGAAGTGCTGCGTATTCACTACAGCACTTCATTAGTAATCTCCCATTGCCCTGATTAGCATGCCCTCTTCAAAGTTGGGGGCAAGAGTAGACAAGCCCCAGAGGCCCTGGACATCTCTGACTTAGAAGCCTAAATTTAACCTCAAATACCCTTCTATCCAGGGAGAGAAGGGATAGAATGAGACACATCCTACTTAATTTGCTTCATTAACTGGTCCTACTAGTGACAGGTACATCCCTCTCCCCCTGCTGCTCAATAAACCCTGAATTCTGTTTTTCCTCTTTATTTTCATCTGATGATATGGGTCTTACCCACAAAAGCTCACGACCTAATAAATTTGTGAGTCTCTAAGGTGCCACAGGACTGCTTGTTGTTTGTCAGGTATATTAGGTTAATCAGACACATGCTATTTAAAAAAATATAAACACATTGAGTGGCTTTTGTTTCAACTCACAATGATTGTAATTTGCTTTGGTTATTGGTCTGAAGAAGTGGGTCTGTCCCTCTAAAGCTCACCTAGTAAATTATTTTGCTAGCCTTTAAAGTGCTACTTGAGTACTCTTTGGTTTTAACACGCTCAGCTCAGCTAGTCCTTGGTTGAATGCGATGATCTTTGTAGCTCTGTGAAGGAGCTTATGCCACATCCAGCTGCCATCAGAGCACCCATCCGCAAACCCAAACAACTATGATGTTCAGCATCTTTACCTCAGATTCTAGGAGAACAACCTAGTATCTGCTGTTAATAGATTTTGGCTGTCTGTGTGTTCCTTCTGCAGGCTTTCCCAGCTCTATGCAGACAGCAGAGAGAGAAGACTTTCATTGAACTAACCAAAAATCCACAGACAGTTTTCAACAAAGGAACTTGGAAGGCTTGCCAGTTCAGTCGGACCTGCACTTATCGCCGCAATGGCATCTGGTCTGTTGGGTCCAACTGAATTAGCAACCCTAGAACTTGGTGAGGTTTATTGCTGCTGAGGCACAGTGGTAATGCGCCAGCTCAATGGTTACAGGTTCCCTAACCCAGGTATGCTTATGACAATGATCTGACTCAGTAATAGCAGTACTTTCCTTTCTTCCCTCCCACCAGGCAAAAGCAATCCCTCTGAGAAACATCTGTATACATGGATACAAACAAGCCATGTGTTCTCCCTTGGCTATGGTTAGTTACTACCCCCTGTTGTACCTAGATCCTACCCTCTGAGGTGGCTAACTACCACTTATGACCTTGTACCAGTTAGGTCAGTGAAAACATCTCCATCAGTCAGCCTGGTCTTGTCTTTAAGATGGGTCAGCAGGTTCCTGTTATCTTTTGGGGGACGTGTGGAATCAGTTCCAGGATTCCCTCTTATTTTTTCCTTCCATGGAGGGAATAAATTTTATTATGTCCGCCAAGGCACGTACAGATGTGCACCACCATAGAAACACATGCTGCTGGCTGTGAGCAGGTGTGGGTGCCCTGCTAATCAGCTGAGCGGCACCTGGATCGCTCCTGGGTGCCCAGGTGCTCAGCTTACAAAGAACACTGATCAAGACTCTTCAAGCCCTCTTCTTACTATATCTGCAAAACTGACAAATGTCACAAAATCCAGTCTACTATAGCCCCATTTCTATGCAATGCCAGTACAGTGTTACTGAAAATAAGGAGTCCTGCAGCATCTTGAAAGACTAACCAATTTATTTATTAGTTAATGAGCTTTTTAATGAGCTTTCATGGGTAAGACCCACAAAAGCTCATTACCTGATAAATAAATCGGTTAGTCTTTTAAGATGCTACAGGACTGCCTGCATTTTTTTTTTGTAAAGCTACAAACTAACACATCTACCCCACTGAGGGTTACTGAGGGTAAGAGTCTAATTTAATTGATATACCAGAATCTCATTACAAAAAAGGAACAATATCATACTGCCCAAAATATAAGTCTCAGCTGCTCAATGTGTGTTAATAATATTAATTCTTATTTAAAATGCTAAATGGTTTCACTCTAATTAATCAAACTACATTAGTTTGAGGATTTTGTTTATATTTTGCCAGAAGTCCCCACCTACATTAAAAGCCTTAGGAAAGGGCTCTGTGGGATGAAATATCTGGGATATAGGTACTTTGGTCTACATGCACATGTTGGTCTCTTACTCCTTGGAATATGGGTAGCGCCCCAGGGGAGAAGTTAAAGAGCTCTTCTGCTAAAGTTTCACAATAACTTATGGGAAAAGCTTGTGAGGTGACTGCTGCCCATGCAAGGCTCAGGGGTGGAAAGCAAAGTTGTACAGAATGCAACTGACCCCTTTGGCAAATTGGCCAATGAGGTTAGTCTAGGGGAGGGACTTTGAGAGAGAAAAAGCATTGCACATTTATTTGTTGAGGACTCCTATCTGGGCTGGAATGACAAGGCAGCTTTGACACGAATAAGAAGATAGGCATTGACTGATTATATCTCTGACAAAACAGTTCTTCCAAATTCTCACAGCTATAGAAATAATTCTGTTAGCCCTTCTGAGCATGTTCCTGTTATTGTTTGAGCAGTTTTATTTTCAGGATGGTTTTGCTGATTTACACACTGGGAACATTTAAGAGTCTAAGAGACAGTTTGCTGCTGTGCCTGCAATTTTTTAAAAGTGAGCTGTATGATCATCTTTTACTTTACTTTCATTTTCTCTGGAAAATAAGGCTACGACTACACAGCAGTGTTACTCCTAGAAATAATTGGAGATACACATCTCCTAGAGCCGGAAGGGGCCTCAGGAGGTCATCTAGTCCAGTCCCCTGCCCTCTTGGCAGAACCAAGCACCATCCCTGACATCTATTTTCCCCAATCTGTAAATGGCCTCCACAAGGACTGAATGCACAATGCTGGGTTTAGCAGACCAATGCTCAAACCACTGAGCTACCCTTCTCCCCATATCCCCTCCTGAATAAACTAGTCTGGAAAAGGTATTCTGAAATAGTTTATGTCAAAATAGTGCAGCTACACATAAAATGCATTTCAAAATCAGGCACAGCTATTTTGAAATAGAGCATCTACACACAATAGAGCCAATTTCAAAACAGAGACATTGGATGCATTTTGAAATAGCTCTATTCTCTGTCTACACAGTCCCTATTTTGAAATACCTATTTTAAATAGGCACTATTCTTCACACAGTGGCTATGTCTACAAATGAGCATGTGGGTGGATCTACAATGTTGCAAATGAGTGAGATCAAAAATGCAAATGAAGTGTGGATTTACATATCAGACACATAATTTGCATATTCCCACACAACCGTACTTCCGGTAGCGACTTTTCCAGAAGCGGACGCATAAAATATGCAAATGAGGCACCAGATATGTAAAGTCATGCTTCATTTGCATTTTTAATCTCACTCATTTACTTTCCACTTATAAAAGTGGAATGCAATGTAGACAAAAAACAGTGAGGTTTACCAATTTCAAAATGAGGCATGTGCTATTTTGAAATTATTTCAAAATAGTGGTTGCATTGTGTAGATGCTCACATAATTATTTCAAAATAACAGCTGTATAGACGTACCCTAAGGACTTGTCTATGCAAGCCCCCGCCTTCGAAGGGGGCATGTAAACAAGCCGGAGCGGTGAATTGCAATGAGGTGCTGCGCTGCATATGCAGCACCTCATTAGGAGAATTGTCGCCATGCGAATGTCAAAGTTGCTAACTTTGAAGCACAGGTAAGCAATCTAGCCACAGGCACTTCGAAGTACCTGCAGTACTTCAAAGTTGCCTTAAGATGTGTTCAAGCACAAGACTTCTCTGAGTTTAGGCGGCTAACATTCATCTTTATTGAATTCAATAAGGCAACAGATGAGCCAAACTGGACACTAGTAAAACCAGGTCCAGCAAGGCTGCTTGATGCAGTTAACTCTAGTATTTTATACCCTTACACAAACAAGCCCAGTGTCAGAGGCAATTAGTTAGAGAATCATAAATCACTTTCCAAAGAGAAACCGTTATCAGCCAGGAAAAACAGGTACAAGGGAGCTGGATCCCCAACTCCAAACAGTTCATTAACACATTCCATAGAGCTCATCCTCCCAGCCATTCCCAAACAGGTCAAGGAAAGGACAGGCTCTTGTGTGCGTGCAGAAGTAAGGGATGTGAAATGGCTTCTATACAAGATAGCTTCCACAGATGTGTGAGTACTTCGAAGTGTCCGCAGCTAGACTGCTTGCTGCAGCTTTGAAGTCTGCAACTTCGAAGTTCGCAGGGAGAGAATTATGCTAATGAGGTGCTGCATATGCAGCACAACACCTCATTGCTATTCACCACTTGGGCTCATTTGCATGCCCCCTTTGGAGGAGAGGGCAAGTGTAGACGAGCCCTAAGAGTGACATTCAAAATAATGAAATACAAGTTTGAAGTTTGATTGATTGGTATACTGACAAGGCTTTGTAATTACACCATTTATAAAACGCTTTAGAGAGGGTTGTTAATTCACCCAGGCAATTGTTGAAAGCATTTGAAGCAGTTTTAAGGTTGGTGAAGAGGGTGGCATTTACTTGTTTCATTTATATTAGTACCTCAAATGTTTCATATTTTTATGTCACCAATAGGCAGATTGTAATTACTGTAGGTCACAGCAATCATTAATAATTGTATTTTCTAATGATTTTAGCTCGGATAAACACGTTTTAAATATGGACCAAATGGGGTATCAGACAGCAGAGCTAGAAAATGGTAGAAAAGAATGGTAGAAAACCAAGAAGAAGAATGGCAGAAGAATGGTAGAAAATCAAACTCTACCGCCGAAAAACAAGCAGTGCTGCAGCATCTGAAAGATTAACAATTTTATTCTTTGGGTAGTGAGCGTTTGCCGGGTAAGCCTCACTCGCCCACAAAAGCTCATTACCTAATAAATAAAATAGTTAGTCTTTAAGATGCTACAGGACTGCTTGCTTTGTATTGTTTTGTGAAGCTACAGACTAACATGGCTACCCCTCTGAAACTGTACCACAGTTCATTACATGATATGACACAAAAAAGTGATATTTTGGCATCATTACATGTAGTGGGTGTATTGACTCTGTTCCTTGCATCAGACTCAGCTGTGCCCTGTCCAGACCTGGAAAGAACAGTTATGGGAATGCTCCTTCCTGCAATGGGTGCTGTTTGTGTAGGCAGAGGTTAGGCAAGGACAACAGAGTGGGCTACTCCCACTCTACACTATCCAGATATTCCACTTCATCAGGAGAATACCTTGCTGTCCATCTAGGATATCTTCATACCCCTCTTGTGCACCCACATGGTGCAATAGAGACACATTAGGAATGAAGATCTAATCCATAAAGTTTTACTCCACCCTGTCACATGGTATGGTCAGAAGTCTCCTCCATCTACTGTGCTTTGCTCATTTAGATTCAACAGTTCTTGCCACTGCAAAGGAAATTCTTGATGGCTCACGGGTCAGATTTTCAGTTAGCACACATCAACAATGTTCCACTGATTATGTTACCTGGTAAGTAAAGGAATGGAGCTGTGCTGCTTTACCCACCTGGGGATCTCACCCAATGGTTATGTCTACACTAGCAACCCCCTTTTGAAAGGGGGATGCTAATGAGACACTTTGGGATATGCTAATGAGGTGATGCAATGAAGATGCAGTGCCTCATTAGCATAATGGCGACCGCGGCACTTCAAAAGTGCTGCTTTTGATTGCGCACGGCTCATCTACACGGGGGTCCTTTTCAAAAGGACCTTGCACATTTTGAAATCCCCTTATTCCTACAACCAAGTGTGCCAATGAACAGTAATTAAAAATGCCAGAAAATTCCAATCAACTGAAATTAAAATGTCATTAGATTAGAAATACATACTTTATTTGCAATAAGAAAAGAAATGTATGGCATATAATTACTTTGTTTACTGGACTAATACTAATCACATGGTTGGTGCATAAAATCTAGAAATCAGTGGAGTTTGTCAATAGGTATCAACAGAAAAAAACAGTATGCAGTTATTCTGCAGATACAATATTCTGATTTAAGTGTAATTTATGTCTGCTCATTGAGACTGCAGTTATTCCAAATACCAGATGGTTTCTAACTTCTCTAATCTTACATAAAAATGGTGATTTGTGCACATTATATTTGTTTTGTGACTCTAGAGGAAACGTAATCCATCTGAAGTAAAATTCTCATGGCAATGCAACAGGAATTCGCTACCTACACAAGGGAGTGAAAGAAAGATCTATTCTGTTCCAACATCCTAGTTTATTGCTGACATTTATTATGCTACCTTTCAAAAATGAGAGGTAAAGGTGCAGCAAAAATCAATGGTAATAAGAACTAAACTACATTCATATTGAACAAGAACAGAGGGGTTATTCTGCCTCTGATTAAGGCATTACTAAATAGCATATGAAATGTTATTGTCTTACATTGTTCATAAACAATACTGCATGGGGAGTATGCGGACAGTGAAATATATTGTCACTCACAACCTGTTTTTTTGTAAATGTGTAATTAAGACATATAAGTCATTACTGACAGGGTTCTGGGACTTCATTAGTGAAACACTTGGATTGTCCTAGCTACACTGTTGAAGGTGGATTATCTACATCAAAGAAAAAAACTCCTTCTGACAATATGGGAAGTATCTATGCTTTGATTCTACAGCAGCATAATTGTGTCTATACTGCTGTGGTATTGATATGTCCAGTCTCCAGACTCTTCAGTAGCAAGTTAAAATCCTCAGCCTCAGAGAAATTCCTGTACCTTCCACAATATATTTTAAGGGTTTCAAAAGTTGATGCAACATGTCTGAAAATGTCCTCTAATCTCCAAAAAGAGCCCTTCTAACAATCTTCCCCTTGTCATACAAGATCTGTTTATGTTAGCAAGATTTTTCAAAAGCACCTAACTTTCAACATGGGTCCAAGTCCAAACTCCTCTTCAGACCTATGCCTCACTGCTATCATTCCTCATGAGGAATGAATGGATAATGCCAAAGCAGAGAGTCGGATCAAATTACAAAAACAGTGGAGAGGCAAATACCACTGCCCCTCTGTAATACAGTCATATTAAGGATGGGAACACACAGTAAGATAAAGACTGGGATGGGAAAGCTCTTGTCCTCCATTATTCAGACAATGCATGGAACACTTCTGTTTTAAATAAGGTCTCAGCTAAAGCAACGTATTCAAACTCATGTTTAAAATTAAGAATCTACTTAAGTCCCATTGAAGTCAATGGAGTTTAAGCACGCCTGTAAAGCCAAGCATGTGCTAATGTACTGTGTGAAGCAAGGACGGATTGTCGAGGGATCTAAGATCCAAGCCTGCAAGTGACCCCATGATGGGGCGGTTGTCTCTGCACTGAAATAGAAAGGGCTAAATGGGAGAGGGCTGAAACTAGGAGGCACTCACTCTTGCTCTGGCTCTGGAAGGAGAGGAGTGTAGCTGCCTGTTTGGGAGGGTACTGTCGACAGATCAGTGCTGAGGAAAGGCAGAGCTCAGGCTTGGATAGAACAGCAGGCTGAGACCCAGTGTAGGAGATGCGAGGGCTGCAGAGGAGCAGTCAGGGCAGGAGCAGTCAGCAAGTTCAACCAAGCAAATCCTTGCCAGTGATGAAGCAGCCAGTTCAGAGCACAGTTGGCTCCTGAGGGAAAGGGCTAGATGACGAATGGCAGTGGGTTACTGAGGCAAGTGGGGACTTATGAGTAATGAGTTTCCCTGGCAGGAGAGAACCTCAGAGTTCAGCGCTGCCACAGGGCAGTACACTGAGGGAAGGGCATCATGGTCTGAGAAGGACATAGGTCTAACCAGTGGTGAGGAATGGACAAAGACAGGTCACAGCAGCAGACATCCCACCGGGAGAGGGCACTTTGAGGCCGGACTGAGCTAATTCCTAGCGTGACCAGCCGGAGGCGCCAAGTGATGAGTCAGGAATTGCTACAAACCACCAGCAGGCAGATCTCTGCAATGTAGTCAACAGGCCTTAGAGGTGCAGGGGTTTGCTGATGTGGTCACATGCAGGCTTGTATCAGATTCTTTATGTTGTTGTCCAGTGCAGTGCTGGATCTAGCCATCCTCTCACATACATGTGTCATGCCCAATCATTTAGGTTATGCATGAGGCCAGAAGAGCGAAAGATTAGAATTCATATAGCAACAAACTGAGAAATCAGACATTGGCCCAGTGCTAGCCTTTTGGTGCTAAAGAGTATCGTTATATCAGCAGAGCTTTCATCTTGTAGGGAAACTGAATCCGTTCTTGAGTCTCTTCTGTCTGGGAATGAACCACCGAACCACAGATTGTCCGGGTGAGTTGTCACATTTGAGATAAATCTGTAATATGACTTGACAAATAACTGCACTGATGAGGCACTGCTGAAAGAATCCCATGAATATCTCATATGAATATTCAATATCTCATGAAGAAAATCAGCCAAGCACATTGTATTAAAAGGTAGCTTCTTGCCAACTTGGTAGAATGCATGCACAATTGGCATTCATATTTCCGTCTGGGGTATGCAAATCCAGAATCAGTGACGCTGGTGAAGACTGGCCAGGGCTGCAATAGAACTAGCAGGGTCAGTGCTCTGAAAGGGAGATTCCAATCCTCTGCTGCTGTAGAGGAATTTATGCAGGCAACATTACTAGTATATAAATACTACTAATTTGTGTCAGGCCTGGTCTCTGCACTCTGTCTGGGTGATCAGCTGGGAGCAGAGAAATTGTTCAAGTTATAGTCTTCTGGCATAGTCCCTTGGGCTGTGGGCTGTGTTAGCAGCCATGGTTCGTTAAGTAGCTTCTGGTCATGGCTGGAGGCCTGTGGACCCAGCTATTTGTTCATTCACGGACCATAATCCTGCCCCTTTCCTGTTACGCCCCTTCCCTAACTGCCAGGGCTGGAGCAAATCTATGTTGCTTGATGCAGTGGAGGTACAAAACCCTCCTGTCCCTATCTAGTGGCAAAACAATGCAGGCCTTCTTCAACCCCAGTTTGAAAGCTGTGGTCTCTGAGCTGCTCCATCCATGGTACACCGACAAAACAGCAAGGGGGCCAAGCTGCCTGTCTCCTTTAATGAGGATATTGCCACATGACACAGAATCACAGAACAGGAAGGAACTTCAGGAGGACATCACATCTAGTCCCCTGTACTCATGGCAGGACCAAGCAGAAATTTAAATCCATTGTTGCTTGGTCTTATCATCAGAAGTTAAGGACAATAATTTTACTCCCTCCTTCTCGTAACAACCTCTAAGATACTTGGAAGCTGTTATGTCTAGTCTCAGACTTCTCTTTTCCAAACTAACCCTAAACAAACCCAAATCTTTTAATTTTCCCTCATAGGTCATGGTTTCTAGACATTTCATCATTTTGGTTGTTTTTCTGTAGACCTTCTCCAATTTGTCCACATCGTTCCTGAAATGTGCTGCCCAGACCTGAACATACTACTCCACCTGAGGCCTAGTCAGTGCAGAGTAGAGCGGAAGAATTATTTCTAGTGCCTTGCTTACAACACAGAGTCACACTGTTGGCTCATATTTAGCTTGTGATCCACTATGCCCCCTAGATCCCTTTATGCAGTATTCCTTCCTAGGCAGTCATTTCCCATTTTGTATATGTGCTGCTGTTTGTTTCTGCCTAAGTGGAGTACTTTGCATTTAGCCTTGTTGAACTGGTCCCAGAACTGGCCCTTGTAGAACCCTCTCAGTATGTCCTTCCAGTATGCCTGTGAACCATTAATAAGAACCCTCTGAGAATGCTTATCCAACCTGTTATGCACCTACCTTATAGTAGCCCTATCTAGTTTATATTTTGCTGATTTATTAGTGAGAAGGGCATGTGAGACTGTACCAAATGCTTTACTAAAGTCTAGATAAACTACATTTACCACTTCACCCATATCCACCTATCTTGTTATCCTATCGAAGAAAACTTTCAGGTTGGCATGACATGCAGGAGTCCCTGCCAGACATGGAGCCGAGCCCTAAGCAGTCACTCCCCATTCAGCTGGAGAGATTTGTCAGGGTGTGGCTAGATCATGCTGAGCACCGACTATTTCTCTTAGGGACACTGCTGGAGTTTGGTTCAGCTTCCCAAAACTACTCTGAAGATAGGGCTAAAGCAAAAGCGGACAGAGAAACAGGGGGCTGTACCCAGTGATCCTTCCTTCCTGTTGTGCGATCCAAGCTCTGTCACAGCAGACTACAAGTCTAGGTAAACTACTGTACACATGGATTCTGCTGTAAAGTGCTCGTTCAGCCTATGTGCTGTAATGCAGCATGAGTTCAGAAGGTGTTGGGTTATTCTCTTTATTTAAGGGGTAAAATCAAATGACTAACTTATAGTTTGGGAGGAGGAACGTAAATATGCTGCTTCTCTTGGGGGGCAGAGTACAGGACAATCCTTTCCATGTGACTGGAGTGTAAGACCATGCATGTAAATTTTCCTTCTAAAATGTATGGTCAACTAGTTTGAAAATAAAACTCTCAAGGAGAATTTGGCAATGCATCCAGGAGGTCAAAACGGCCACGATAATAAAACACTGATGAGAATTTGCTGTGTTTTCCTAAGCAGAGAATTCAAATTATAGCTAAAGTGCTAGACTGGCAACAAAGGACTAAAAACTATAGAATAAGCCACAAATCTGATCCTGGTTTCTGGTACTGGTACTGGTTTGATTATACGTTGCTCAAATTGCAACTGCTTTGCATACTGCACATTGGAAATCATGCATTTTGTGTGGTAGCCTGACCAGACAAGGGTGGGTTCAAAGGCCAATGAAATCAATGGAAAGGGCTTTGAACCAGGGACTCTGAGCAGTCAGACTTCAACCACCAAAAAGACCTTTTTATTTTTTAACCTAAGCAGAATTCCTAATAGCCGTTTTCTGCTTTTGCCATTTGACGATCCCTTATTAGGCTACTTGGACTGCAGTCAAGTGCGGATTCTCAGTTTCCACGGCTGTGTCTCTTAATATTAACACCAGATTCTCAGGAGGTGTCAAAATTGCATGTCCAATTATAACTCCATGACAATCGTGCAGAGGAACTGGCAGATGGCTATCATATGCTTAAAGTATCATTTCTAAAGTAAAAAGACCCATTTGTTTTCCCCCATCAAATTAAATGTTTTCCTGTTTGATTTCATATTTCAGGAACAAGTTAGGCAAACCTGCCTGTGATACAGAAACATTCTGTCTTACACAGGCACTGTAGACCTTACAGCTCTTTTCTTGGAGCTCTAAGATGTCCCATATGGCAAGATGTTTCTTAGCAGTCCCTGCCTCTTCGGCATGCTCTCTAGGCAGCTGAGTTAGCAGGTTCAGCATTGCCAGAGGGTAGTTATGTTTTAATTGTGTGAGAGACATTACCTGGACCTTCTGCATGACATGTCTCTGATTTACCATTCTGTGAGGAGGTATTTGTTTCTCAGGTATCATGGCTCACAAAGTTGCAGCATTTTAAATCCACCAGGGAATCTTTAAATCAAATCATAGTGAATACCTCTGCGTGACTGGCACTAAAATTGTTGGGTCATTCTAAACCAAGGTCATCTGTGGGTTCTGAACAGTTCTTCTCTCTCTATAACCCTATTGAGAGCAACGTGACATTCGAGAGGTTTGGCTACAAATCAAAATTTGAAAATATTCGATTTTTAAAAACACACATTGTTCTGGGAAAAATATTCTTGGTTTTCAACCAACTCAGATTTTTTGAACCACCATAACTTGTAAAAATGGAAATGTACTTTCTTGCTTATTTTTATGAATCAACTATATGCAAACATCAATAATTGTCTCCCTATGATCAGTCACAGCATGGTCTAGTGCAGCACCTCCCACACTGTGAGCCACGGTTGTCTTGGGAAGACAAAATGGTTCATGGGGAAGCCAGAGCTGTTTGGCGAGGAATTGAGTCAAAATGGCTGCTTTGTTTATTTCTAATTAAGATGCTACTAAGCAAGGCTTAAAATTACCTGTGTCTTAATATATGTTTATATCTTATGCTGAAACTAGGGCTGGGAGCCTCTCTCTGCCCTGCTCTCCTGGAAAGAGGCTTCAGCAGAAAGACTCCACACGCTGGAAGAAGCATTCAGCAGGAAGTTATTCAACTGAAAGATCCCTTCTGCTGCAGAAGTCCAAGCAACACTTCCACAGCCAGTAACTTTGGCCCTGCACATGTTGCAAGGGGGTTGAGGAAGAGACAAGTGCATCTTCTCTTTATCATGAAAAGATGTTGATCAAGTGCCAAAACTGCACAGAGCAAACATTCAGCTGGAGATGATTAAATTGGATTCCTGTTCTGCATTCTCAGTAACAGCAGACGCCAGTTAACCCATAAGTATCTCAGCTCAAGAACATTTCTGAGGCCATGTCTACACTTACCTTTTCCATTGGTCTGCTTCAGCTATGCAATTTGCGTAGCTGAATTCATCGTACCTACCGAGGTGTCTTCCATGCGGCAAAGTCAATGAGGCCTGCTCTCCCCTCAAGGACGGCTACTCTTCCCATTTAGCTGAAGCACTGGCATGAATAGGAGCACACCTGGGAATCAATATATTGCATTTTCAATGACGCAAAAAATCGCCGCCTGGTGGATTGATCCCTGACGAGTCAGTCCCCAGCATAGTGAAGACATATCTTTAGAGGAAACAAAGGGGGGAAACCAAGTTTTCAAGTCTAACAAACCAGGAATCCTGAATTTCTCTTAAAGGAGAGCACAAGAACTCAGTAATGAAGCTATTGAAGGGCTGCTTTCATTCATTTTATTTTATTTTCATTTTTTTAATTCACTTCTACTCTTGGTTTTCAGTGAAAACTAAACCCAGAAATTATTTAAACTTGGAAAATAAGCTACATCTGATGTTACAAGAGATTCAGTCACACACTCTGTTACCACAGGACTACATAGTTTTAGAACCTAGATTAGATCAAATTACATAATTAAACAAATAATTTCTTGTTGAATAAATGCACAAAACAATATTATTGGCCTTATTAATCTGGTGTCTAGAGTTAGTTGAAAATGGTATTTGTTTGGGGGGTGCCTCTAATTTTAAAAATATCTCTAAGGGAGCCTCTTTACCAAAAGGCCTGGGAGCTATGGGTTAATGGGCAGCACGTTAGACAGAGACAGAAGACTACCAAGTCACCTCACTTCCATTTCCCCTCTTGTTCTTTGTCTGGTTTGCCTAATTAGAGTCCAGCCTCATCAGTGCGGGGATGCTCTCATGATGAATTTGTACAATACCTACTGCAATGATCTCAGCAGAAAAGTGTAAATTCTATCGCATTGCTATTAGTGATCGTCCCATTTTTTCCCTAAAATATAATGGATACCTGCTGCCCACTTTCTGGATAACTGTTATCAACATTACTATTAACAGTATCAAACACCATCGGCTATGTCCTCTCCTGCTTTGGGGAGAGCACAGTTTGAGGACAGACAAGATGATACAGGGAACAGAAGAAAGGGAACGTGTGAACAAGAATAGGTAAATCATATACAAGTCAAGTTGTTTTGCTGTAAGCAGTACGCTTGTGAAAAACACAATACGTGTTGACAAGTATCAGAGAGGTAGCCATGTTAGTCTGTAGCTTTGAGAACAGCAAGAAGCCTTGTGGCACCTTATAGACTAACAGATATTTTGGAGCATAAGCTTTGGTGGGCAAAGACCCGCTTCATCACATGCATGACTCTGATGAAGCGGGTCTTTGCCCACAAAAGCTTATGCTCCAAAATATCTGTTAGTTTATAAGGTGCCACAAGACTTCTTGTTGTTTTCAATACATGTTGAACCTCTCTCATCTGGCAACCTCTGTAACCCGGCATGATTTTACTTAACTGGAGGACCACTTATCATGGGTGCGGCCAAATTTCCTGTGGCCTCATAAAGTTTGTTTACAGCCACCAGTACTGGCTGTCAGTGCTCTGCAATGTTATTTAGCTCTGATTTACCCCTAAGTGTCTTCTAAGAGCCCAATAAACAGTGGAAGTGTTGGTCATGCTGCTAGATAATATTGACCTCCTGTGACCCAGCAAATTCTCTCAACCAGTGCGGGTCAGGTCCCGAGGGTGCCGGTTTAGAGAGGTTCAACCTGTATTACAAATCAACCCAGAACTCTGTAGGGTACATTAGACTTTTCTAACATTTTCATTTTGAAATGCATATACGTGTTGCTTTCATAGCCCTGAATATGGTAAAAAACTATACTGCTCAGGCATCTGCTATATGGTTCAAAGACATTAGCAAGCAAGCTGACCTATTAAGCAAACACATATTGAACATTTTTAGGAAGTGCCGGCTTAGATGAATGTCCTTACAATAAACTATTTAATCATTTTATCTTTCATATATCTATTCAATTGGCACTGTAGTCCAAACAGAAACCATTTTGCTGTACTTCCGAGTAATCTGGTTTTAATGAGTCTCTGGAGATACAACCGCAGATTTTGCTGCCAATTACCAGTCAGCTGTACACTGCCATGGAAACACTGAACTACAGGAGTTTGAGGTTCCTGCTTTGCTGTGCTGCGATGGTAGTTTACATACAACATAGGGAGAATACACCAAATAGCACCTTGCACAAGGAAAGTAAATCCAAAAGAGGGATCATCAGAGCGGATTTTCAAAGGCAACACCAACTGTTTTAGTGCTTAAATTATAGTCATTTTATAGTTCTCCCCAGTGTAAAATAATGAGTAAGGGAAAATTATGGTGCCCTTACTCCTGCTGAGTATTATTATACGCCCATTAAAGCCCAGAGGGCTATTCACAGAGCAAGTTACTATCAAAGGGATCAACCTAAATAATTTCCATTCTTCTTTCACCTCAATACTAATTTCCACTTTCACTAGCAAGTCTCACACTCTCTCTCCCAGGGTGTGTCTGCACCACAGTCAGGAAGCAGTTGCAGCAGCTTCACTGCTACTGGATCCTGAGCTAGCTTTCATATAGTAGTTAGACAAAAACGTGATCAAAGCTAGGTCAGGCAAGTCTAGAGGTACTGCAATAATTCCTCCTGACTGCAGTGTAGACATATCCTAACTTGGTATTCCTGGTTTTTAAGTAGTGAGTACCAAAACAACAGAAGTTTGATGTACTGGAGCACTTCTTCTGAAGGGAGCTTTTGTGTTTGAGACAGAGGATTTGGAGCTGGGAATTATGGGGACTACTGAATTTTCATCATTAGTAATTTACATAGCAGTTGTGCAGAAAGGTCCCAATCTAGGTGAGGGATTTGCTGTCTTAGGTGCTGTACGTATTAATAGTAAGACACAGTCTCTGCCCCCCAAAAAGTTATAGACCAAATAGATGAGACCAAAGATTATTATTCCCATTTTACAGATTGGGAAGTAAGGCCCAGCAATTAAGTGACTTGCCCTGAGTCAAAAAGGAAACAGAGCAGAGCCTAGAAGTAAATCAAGGTCTCCCAAATCTCAGCCCACTGCCATAGAACTGTCAGCCAGAAGGGACCACCACATCATCTAGTCTGACTCCTCTAATGGTGATCACTCATTGCCCAGTATGATCATCTTCCGTGGCAGTTGTGGATCCTCAGGTGGCCGATAAGGCCTCTTCTTGAACCACAAGTTCTATTACTGTGAGGTCAGCTGTTTCCAAGCTACGGCAGGAGGCTGTTGAGTGTAAATGAAAGCCAGTCTCACCTTCCTCCTGCACCTCTTGTCCTCTTCAGTTTGTCAGTGGGCGAGTTCAAAATGCGGGGGACCACTGTGTGTTACTTCTCTCCATTCTGAGTGATCCTGGATGAGTGGCTCCCAAGCATCCATGTCGATATTGCACTTTTTAAAGTTATCCTTCAGCAAGGGTCCAGGGGCCTAATGGGTAAGGCAGTGGTGCCCTCATCCAGGAGTTGTGGGTTCAAGTCCCACCTGGGGTGAAGTCTGTCTTCTCTACTGTTGGGAGGATGGATATCTCAGTGGTTTGAGCATTAGCCTGCTAAACCCAGGGTTGTGAGCCTCAATCCCTGAGGAGGCTGTTTAGGGATTGGGACAAATTGAAGTCAGGGATGGTGCTGGGTCCTGCCAAGAGGGCAGGGGATTGGACTAGATGACCTCCAAAGGTCCCTTCCAGTCCTAGGAGATGTGTATCTCCATTAAAGGAAAAAAAAAAAAAAGATCTTCCCTTAGCTTCCTACATTACAGTACCCCTCTTTCAGTGATGACCTCCTATATATCACAAGCTAACATCACCGTCCAGCAAACACACACTAAACCCATCAATTAGACCAAAGTATCACAATCCTCAGAAGTCTAGACTATGTTATGCCACAAGCAAACAATAGGAGGGAAAAGGTGTATCACTGCCTAAGACTCCTGCAATGATAGGGAAATTATTACCCTGACAACCCTGGCAAATGACCTGCACCCATATGAAAAGAAGAGCAAAAATACCCCCCAGTCTCTAAGCTCCTGTCAATCTGACCTTGGAGAAATTCCGTGCTCTTTGAAACCATGTTTAGGCATAAGTTAGATGGTGTGGAGTTTACTAAATGAAGACACCATGTTTTCAAGAGCCCAGCAAACTTAACTGAGTGGACCACCCAACTTTGTAGAAAATTTGGCTTTGAGCCTGTCTGTTGAAGGAAGCATCTCAAAGACTGATGTGAACACAGGTCATTGAATTAAACAAGGGAAGCCTCTGACACTGTAATCAGAATAAGATACAGGATGGACCTCTCTAATTCGGAATGCTCTCGTCCAGCAACATCCGTAATCCAATATGATATTAGTTAGCCAGATGACCACTTATCCTGGGTGTGGCCATGTGTCCCGTGGTCCCATAAAGTTTGTTTACAGTCACCAGTCCTGGCTCTCAGTGTTCTGTCCTCTTATTTAGCTGTAATTCACCCCAAAATGTCATCCAAAAAAGAGTGCAATAAGCTGTGGAAGTGATGGCACTGCTGCTAGACAATACTGACCTTCTGTTTTCCAGCAAATTCTCTCATTCAGCATCGGTCAGGTCCCAAGAGTGCTGGATGTGAGAGGTTCAGCCTGTACTAACAATTTTATGTTGCAATAATTAATTAACTTAGAGCAGCTGAGATTTCACAACCATTCAGCAGTTTGAACACAGCATTAGACACCTTCAAAAATTTTTTCTGTAGGAAAATCCTCTGATGTTTTCATGTCCGACCCCCTACAGGGTCGGATGAAAGAGGCAGAGAAGAAGAGATTGAAAAGCAGTATTTTTTTTTGAGTGTATTCTTCAGTTTTGGCAGTCATTCAGAGATCACCTTCAAGTTACATGCAGGGCAGATTTTCTTTCTTGCTTTGTTTTTACCCTGTGAAGACTGACTCGGGAATGAACTTTAGGAATCATAGAATCATAGAACTGGAAGGGACCTCAAGAAGTCATCGAGTCCAGTTCCCTGCCCTCTTGGCAGGACCAAATGCCACCTAGACCACCCCTGCAGGTATCTGTCTAACCTGCTCTTAAATATCTCCAGTGATGGAGATTCCACAAGGTCCCTAGGCAATTTATTCCAGTGGTTAACCACCCTGACACTTAGGAAGTTTGTCCTAATGTCTAATCTAAACCTCCCTTGCTGCAGGTGAAGCCCATTGTTCCTTGTCCTATCCTCAGAGACCAAGGAGAACAATTTTTCTCCCTCTTCTTTGTAACCCTCTTTGAGGTACCTGCTAACATGTCCCCGTTAAGTCTTTTCTAAACTAAACAAGCTCAGTTCTTTCAGTCTTCCCTCATAGCTCTTGTTCTCTAGACCTTTAATTATTCTTGTTGCTCTTCTCTGGACCTTTTCCCATTTCTCCCCCACTTTCTTGAAATGCGGTGCTCAGAACTGGACACAGTACTCCAACTGAGTCCTAATGAGTGCTAAGTAGAGTGGAAGAATGACTTCTCGTGTCTTGCTCGCAACACTCCTGTCAATGCATCCCATGGAATGTGGGAAGTGACTCGTAAGTAAAAAGCAGTAGGCTGCTGTTAACTTTGTCCACCCTAGACAACACATTCCACTGTCAGCCCAGTTGGGAGAGCTGCTAGAAATATCTAAAGCCATGGACTGCTGCACAAAAACATTTGCTACTGAGGAGCCATGGACCTCAGCATATAGAATACCAAGGCAAGGGCTGAGATCCTCAACACACTTACTTTAGTCCCTTTGTACTCAGTAAAGGGACAGTGAGACCCCCCTGACAGGATAGGGAACAGTTCTCCAGCACAGATACAGTAAGAGACAATCATAAAGCTGCCCCCAACCCTGATTTCACAGAACCCGACATGGGGGGGTAGTGTCAGGACATTGTCACACAAGTCAGTACTGTGGAGATTCCAAGCATTGTTGTGGAGGCTGCTACAAAACAGGCTCCCAGCGGGTTTAAAGGGAGGGCAGTACACTTGCCGACCCTTGTAACAGTCTGGATCTAGAGGGGAACAAACGTGGCTTGACGCTGGAGCTGTAAACTTAACCAGGAGTTTACATCTTCAGAAGAGTGTTAGCCAGCGAAGTCACTTGTTACCAGAGCCCTGATATTTTGGTTTCCTCTGGTGAAATACAGAATATTAAACAAGGTCCATAATGACTGAGAATTGGGCGTGTTCCCTGAGAAAAATGCACTGTTCCCATGTGCATAAGAATTCATCCCCATGGAGGGTGGAATGTGGCGGGCTCCTCACCCAACCTGAATCCAAGGCCAAATTCTACGTCTTCAAAGTGAGCAGCATAACTCCCATTGACACCTGCAGGAGTGAGCGTTAAGTCAATGGAGAATTTTCATACCAAAGGCAGGACTCACAACAACTGGTGATGTTTGCATGTGGCAGTGCATGAACACCTCTGCAGTGGGACTTTTTCTTCTCCTTATAAGGTCCCAGTGCAGCAAAGCACTTATGCAAACATTTAGCTTCAAGATACGGGATAAGAAATTAACACCAAGTAATACAGTAATTAAGTGATGGTCTAGAGACCAAGTCCCTAACAAGAAATTAAAGACTAAAGGCAAAATTATCCAAGTATTTTCCCAGCTGACTCTATACATTAGATATAATTATCTGCTGACCTTGATGGACATCAATGGAAATGGAAAGTGATTAGAAAGAAGAGACTTGTGAATAATAAGCGAAAAGTCTTTAGCTGGATTTTGGTAGTTTAAAGAAGGAAGGATTTTAATATTGTGTACCTTGAGAAGAAATTGACAGAGCACTCTCTTTACTTTACTCATGGAAAGGAGTAAAATAAAAAAGCAGTACGTGACATATTTGAAATTAAAATGTAATCTACACACCTCTAAAATGCTTGGATAACAGGTTGGAATAATGAAGTCCAGTGCTAACTACACCAGGCCTGTTTTTTTACAGTAAAGGTTCTGGCATTAAAGGTTATGGTGTTCTACAGAACTGCTACTGACTGTACTTGATACCTAAAACCAGTGATTTTTTTGTGCCGATACTGAGTACCGAGCAACAAGACTGGCTCAGGGTTGAGGAGATGGCTGAGTACAAGCTCCTCATTTTTTTTAACAAACAAAACAAAAACAAAAACAAAACAACAATGCCCAAAAAAACAACCACTACCTAAAACAAGAATGTATTAGTTATACAACAGAACAAGCATGCATTTGAGATTGAAGTAAAACATTGGTTTTATCCTCCGTGGGGTAAAATAATCAATAGTGCATCCACATCAAATGCTTACCCCCATTAAAATATTGAGATCAGTAAATATCCTGACGAACCTGGTTAATTTCAGTAACATGGTATAATTCATTTGCGCAATTACATAAAAATAAAAAAAACACACTGATTTGGTTGGTTACTATCCACTGGGGAGCCCTGGCAGAATTCACTGGCACACAATCACCTGTCCTTAGCCATTTCAAGAAGCTGATTGGTGAGAACAATTACAATATGACTGCTAAAATCATTACTATGCTTTTATACAGGCAGACAGACTATTTTCTTGTCTACTTTTTTTGTGCTTAGGCCAGTGTTGGAAAATTCCAGAATTTAGAAGCTGTAGACGAGAACCAAGTTGGAATTTAAAAGTCGAATGACACCAACAAGCCCACCTTCCCACGAGTGCCACTCCTTATCATATGTTTTCGGGTGTTCTGGAAATCACAATGGAAGTAAGTTGATTCTGACTAAAGTCAGTTACCTGAAAATGCAATGGAACAGGATCAAAACTGACATCCTGAAATCTGTGTGAGTGAAACAGTTTATACTTAGACAAAAGTGAGGCAAGGCAATGGGTTGAACTTCGGCAGCAAGTAATAAAGTACAGGGAATGACATTGGAACCCTACAGCTATTCACATTCAGTAAGAGAGAACAATGGTTCCAAAATGTTCAATAAATCACACCATGGGAGAAAAAATTGTGAACTGCTTCCTTCATGAGGATATCTCATAAGAAATACAAGACGGAGCACTCACTAATGTAGGCAGCATTTCTACACTGAGTTAAACACACCACAATAAATCATATCTTATGACACTTTTCCCCCGAGGAAGAATAACTCTTATAGCCACGGCTAAAATATTTCAGAATCAACGTCCAAGGAACAGTCATGTTTGGGCCGGATCTACAGAGTTATGTTCCATACTCTAAGGTCCTGCAAATGGTGGTTTTCCTTAGCAACACAGCAGCTTCAAGACACTTTGCATTACAGTGTCGTGGTCTGATGATATGGCACCACACAGTGTCACGTGAATGCAGGCTCCACATTCCCTAAGCCATCCTTGCACCAACATTCCCAGGGAGCAAGAACTCAGTTTAGAACAAAGTATACACCAGACGCTTCAATAATAAAACCACATACATAGTGTTCCAATGCACATCTGTGAGAGAGGCTCAAACGCACGCCCATACAAGGCAGTATTTTCAGAGGGGGGAGCCGTGTTAGTCTGCAGCTTCACAAAAACAAGCAGTCCTGTAGCACCTTAAAGACTAACCGTTTTATTCATTAGGTGATGAGCTATTGTGGGTAAGGCCAACTTCTTCAGAGCTGTACCAAAAATAAGAATCCAGAGTTTATATAGCAGGGTCGGGGGTGGAAAGGAAAGAAGCAGAAGAAGTAAAGAGAGAGAAAAAAAAAGGCGGTGGGATTTTTCCCTTTCTTCTTTAGGTTTTATAGACCTCTGTCATAGTCTCCCTCCCCCCTCAGCACATTTCTAAGCTGAAACAGTTCCTGTCTTTTTAATCTCTCCTCAGACAGAACTTGTCCCATTCCCCTAGTAATTTTTGTTGTCATTTTTGGTACTTTATCCACTTTTAATACAGGTTCCACCTCCCTTGTCCAGCACCCTTAGGACCTGAGCCCATCCCAAATGAGGGAATTTGGCAGACAGGGGGGCGTCCCCTGCCTCGCCCCCACCTCCAGCCATAGCAGCTCCTTTACCTGCAGCTGGCTCCTGGCCTCTGCTGGGCTGATGTCGCCAGCCCCAATACTACATGGTCATGGCTCCAGCTCCAGCTGGGGACCTGGCAGAAGCCCCCACTGGGGAGCCAGCTCTGGCTCCAGGTGGGCTGCCAGCTCCAGACCTGGCCGGGAAGCCTGCACGGGAAGTCAGTTCTGGCCGCACAGGGAGCCGGTCCCAGCCGCGGCCGGGGAGCCTGCAGAGGGAGCTGGCTCCAGCCAGCACAAACCCCTGCTGGGCTGCCAACTCCAGCCTTAGTCAGGCTGCTGGCACAAGGAGACAAGCAGGCTTCTGGCCCCAGGTGGGGAACTGGTACTGGGAGCTGGCAGATGCCCATAACAGGGAGCCGGTACCAGGAACACAAGCCCCTTGCTTCCCCTGCACAGGGCTGCCAGCCTGTTTGCCCATGGGCTCCTGCCTGGCCTTCTTAAATAAGCCTCTCAGCTGAGGCACTCTGATCCAGTAACATCCATGCTCCTGGCGGACGACGGATGTTGCCGGATGAGAGAATTCTGGTTTTGAGAGGTGCAACCTGTACATCTTTTTTGAGATAGGGTAACCGGAACTGCACATGGCATTCAAGCTGCAGGCATCCCATGAGTTTATACAGTGGCATTCTGATATTTTCTGTCTTATTGCCTTTCCCTTTGCTATGCTTCCTAGCATTCTGTTTGACACTGCACACTGAGGAAATGTTTCCAGAGAACAACCCACAAGGACTCCAAGATCTCTTTCAAGAGTGGTATCAGCTAGTTTGGACTCCATCTTTCCGTCTGTATAGTTGGGATTATGTTTTCCAGCATGCATTACTTGGCATTTATGAACACTGAATTTAATCTGCCCTTTTGTCGCCTGGTCACCTGGATTTATGAGATTCCTTTACAACTCTCTGCAAACAGCTTTGGACTTAATTGTTTTGAGTAATTTTGTATAGTCTGCGGACTTTGCAATCTCACTGTTTGTCCCCTTTCCCAGATTATAGATAAATGTGTTGCACACAGTTGTAGGTCCCTTACTGTATAACAGAAAGACATATAAGAAGTAATCCAAATGATAAAAGATGTGGAGGACAGGACCTCTAGAGAGAGAGTAACAATGCAGGTTAGAGAAAAGACAAGAAAGATGTGTGCTGGAATAGGGCAGAAGATAAAAGTAGAGAAGAGTGTGGGTTTTCTAAGCTATTCTGAGCCCTCCTCATTACAAGGCCCGCAGTGGTTAATGGGCTCCAACTACTTCCATTAAAATCCATGAGAGTTCTGTCAGAGAAGGCACAGAAGCAAAGGGCCTGCAGAGTGGCAGGGAATGGTGGTTTCATTCAGAAGGCAGCCCTGTTGGGTTACATTCTACAAAGTTATGCAATGAGAGTAACACTGTCACTCTGTTTTTTAGGCTATTTAAAAAAGGCTTTGATTTTTGATGGATTTCGATGCTCAGGTCTCATTAAACTGAATCTGAATCATGCAGTCACATCTCCAGGGCCTTGGAAAATCTGTTTCCCTTTCTAGCCTAAGCGGCAAGGTAACAAGGGTCAGCAAGCAAACTACTTACAAGCCTCAATACCATTAATCACCACGGGGAACATGCAGGTCACAGTGAAAGCTTTTATCTTCCAGCTCTATTATTTAGAAAGGTACGTGTCTGTCTGTCTGTCTGTCCTCCCATTTGTGACTCCATTTCTTCAGGGATGTCTTCTCAATGGTAAGAGCTAGGACCACCAAATTTGGTTGCAGCACCCTCTTCTCCTAGCTTAAAGCCCGGTTACGGTCTGGTTGTGCCAGGCTACGGGATATGTGTACAATGGGATTGTTTCATATCAAATGGAAAGGAAGGGGTATGAGAGCAAGCACAGGGGACAATTACACTGAGTGACCACGCGGGGCAGCAAGCACCCCAGTGATCACTCTCAGGCTGGCAGCAAGGCCCCCACCATCCCAACCGGCCATGAGGAGAAGCTGCCAGCTGCCCCGCCATCCTGCCATGTTGGGCCAGCTCCAAGGAGCACCAAGAGGCAGGCTCTGCTGCCTGTGCTGGCCATGGGAGAAGCCAGCAGCCATGGTGTGCATCACGCCTCCACCCCAGGGAGCACCAACAGGTGGCTTGCACTGCCCGTACCACCCCCAGGCTGGCCAAGAAGGGCAGTGGCAGGTGGCGTGAGCAGACACTTATGGCCACAGGGAGCACCAGCAGGTGGCTGATGTGACCCAGGCCAGCTCCAGGAGAAGTCAGTGGCCATGGTACATGCCTCCCCTCTGGGGAGCAGCTGGCGGGCAGGGTGAATGACTCATCTTCCACCCAGACCAGTCCTGGAGAGATACCAGTGGGGGGCCTGCGTGGTCCCCTCTCCAGGCTCTGGCCTCGGGCAGCTCCAGGTAAGACTCCTAGTTTATAATGTTTACTATGGTAGTACCAACACAGTAAGCAAGAGTCATGCTGTGCTAAGCATTGTACAAACATGGCAGAACAGCCAAGCATGTCACTCCAAGAGTAATCAGGCTTCAGTAGGAGCACTCCAGCATGGGGCTATTCACTGTGAGGACAGGAGATTCAAACCTCACCCCAAAGATGGATGGTCCACTCATTGTTCAACCCCCACCGTGTGGCTACATCTGTCAGAGCCATGCCCCGGGATCTGCTTGCCACTGCAAATGATTTAAAAAATTGAAAACGTCAACCTTGATGAAATGTTTCAAAACTGCAAATCACCACCAAAAAGCTGAACTGTTCACTACATTTTTTGCAAAACCGTCTCCCCCTTTTTAAACTAGCTCAGGTTGCTACCACCATTCATACCATTTCTGCACTGCAATGTTCCATCCAAACCAAGCCATTTCACTGAACATTTCAGCTGGACTTCACTCAGAACAGGCCATAAAAGCTCTTTTTCTTCCTGGCTGGATTCATGCTTATTAGTTACCTGCAAAGACTCTGATAGCTTTACCTTGTTATATTTTAATCCAGTTCTCAGCAGGGACCATTTGCTTCTTTGCTGAACTCTATTTTGGGCAACAGCATTCAAGGAGGGGCGGGGGGGTCAGAGCTTTTCTGCATCTTTTTTCAAGCAATCAGCTGCTTATTTGTTTCATCTTAATTATAAAATGGACTTGCTACAATTTCTACGGATCTGACCCTCTAATTTCTTGGATGATCAATCTGACTTCTCTCCCATGACCCAGCTTATGCCCTGATTTGCTGATTATAGTTTCTGTTAATTTTCTTTTCTTAAACTATTTTGTAGGAGCTGCTGTTTTATTGTTTCTCCCCATGACTATTCTGTTTAATGACTGTTTTATTTTCATTATTGTTTTTAATGACACCCAAAACCAGCTACTTCATTTTTTTCCTTCCTGCTTTATCAAGATTTTTATTTATGAGGTCATAGTTTTGCAGCTCTGCAGAAATACATCACTTTAGTTAATCTTAAACTTGGACGCCTTAGTGACTGTTCCTTCAAATTGAGCTAACTAATGCCAGAAGCAATCTTATCCTTTGCCCATGAATCACTAGCTCACTAAACTCAGGAGATTCAGTTTTGATCTTGGTTACATATTGATCTGTCATTCCTAGTAGCTGTTGTGCAGTTTTCAGTGGTTACTGATGTCTTTCATATGTTCCATTCTGTCCAGGGATGTGTTATTCATCAAATTCTGTAATGCCACATCCAGACTGTTTCATTCAATCTCACACTCAAAAGTGAATGCACTTTAATCTTCCAATGCTGCTTTTTCCCCACCTGATGCAAGAGGAAGAATGTCACGCTAGTTGTGGCTTTTCTGGCTCCATAGCCATTAGATCATTCTTTGCAATGCACCACTGCAATTTACATTGGCCAAACTGGACAGTCTCTATGTAAAAGAATAAACAGACCTAATCTGACTACAGGAATGGTAACATACAAAAATCTGTAGGAGAAGACTTCAATCTCCCTGGACTCTCAGTAACAGATTTAAAAGTAGCAGTCCTACAGCAAAAAAACTTCAAGAATAAACTCCAGAGAGAGACTTCAGAGCTGCAATTCATTTGCAAATTTGACGTGTTCAACCAAGGATTGAACAGAGACTGGGAGTGGTTGGGCCATTACAAAAGCAGTTTCTCTGTTCTTCACGTTAACACCTCCACGTTAACTATTGATAATGAGCCACACCTTCCCTGACTTGATGTCTCCTCTCTTGATGTTCACAGCTCCACGTGAACTGCTGATAATGAGCCACATCCTCTGGGCCTGAACAGACCTTGTTAACTTTGGCCCTCCCCTTGACTAAGACTCCCTCTTTAAACCCTCTTCTGAAACCCTTCTACTCATGCATCTGATGAAGTGGGTCTTTGCCCACGAAAGCTTATGCTCCCAACGATCTGCTAGTCTATAAGGTACCATAGGACTTCTTGTTGTCTTTGGACTGCCTTCATCCTAAACAATATTTCCAGTAATCTCTGATAGGGAATTCAGTAGGGGTCTGAGTCACTCTTCATATTTATAAAGGAGTAATAGTTAACAGATGTTAAAACAAGTTACAGTTATGAGTGCATATGGCTTACAGGCACTTATCTACACAATCATGACCTCTGGAGCTACTGGATCCTGTAACAATCTATAAAATTTGCTTCACTGCTCATTAAAGCTCCAGTAAGTCTGCTTTCATAAACTATTTAAACATGACCTGTGCTCCCTGTAAGCTGAGTACTTGGGTGGCCACCCAGGAGAGATC
This sequence comes from Carettochelys insculpta, assembly GCF_033958435.1. NCBI lineage: Eukaryota > Metazoa > Chordata > Testudines > Carettochelyidae > Carettochelys > Carettochelys insculpta. The sequence goes on along the minus strand of NC_134149.1, from coordinate 6,312,558 downwards.
AGAATGTGGCCCAACTGACCAGCAGAGTCCCCGCTAGTTGTATGTGTTTCCATTGGCAGCGCACATCCACATGCCTTGGTGCACATAAGAAAATTTACTCTGCACATGGCTAGAAAAAATAGAGGGAGCATTGGACACGAGCCCTTGATATAAAGTGTGACCAGAGTATTTGTCCCAGTGGTAGCCACATTATAGCCTGGAGCTCAGACTCTGTTGGCTCATTTCTTTATTCTGCCGTTTTCATGTTAAACAACCAGTAAAACCACTGCACTGAGATAAATGACAGGGGATAGAGAGTTTGCCTATCAACATTGTGCATTGGCACTGCTATAGCTACACCAATGGCTCTCACTGCCACAGGTCCCCAGTGCAGAGATTTCTATCACTTTAAGCCACTTATTACATCCTGACTATTAATTAGGAGGCAGGTGAACTTTATTAGTGCCACTGTCTTTCTGGTACGGCAGCTGACATGATCAAGAATAGGTTTTGTCTCTTCCATCTCTCACTGTACAATAGGGGGTCCTGGACTGCCTTCTTCAGTGTGTCTTATGGCCAGGCCTGTCCCACTTCCATTCCCTCCCCCGGATTGATTTTTATTTCTGAATGCAGTCAGGGTGAACAACTTATGAAATGCTCAGTCAGGTCTCAGAAGCAGGAGGATTATCTGTATCTGGTCTTCTTTCTCATGACTACAATGCTGTCATATAAATGGTGGTGTCTAATCATCTCCCGGCATGCAGAGGAGAAGCCATAAATACATCTTAGTTCAACTTTTCTCAAGAATCTCAAAGGCAACAGAACAGCCCTTACTGAAAACACATTACAGCCATTTAATCCTGTACCTTTTTGGTGCGGCTGTTATTTTAACAGACAGCTGGGGAGACAAATTCTACTTGATGAAATGACTGGGAGTTTTGTGACTGCTGACATTTCAGGTAAGCAAAATGTCCCAGCATACTGGCAGCTTACCCTGATGGGTTAGGATATGAAGCTTTCCAAGCACAGAAACATGGGGTCTGCTTATGAATGAGTCAGAGAAATTTTCCATTTTTGACTGTTCATGCTGAGGGGGCCGGTTTTTATGCAAACGGGCTAATGATCGGGTATATTGTATTCTAGTCTGTCCTGAGCAATCTGAACCAATTTAAAACCAGATTCATCAATATTAAATAAACTTCTGATTAATAAAAACAGTTTGTAGAAGAGCAATATCTACTTACATATCTCAGCCACTCCAACATGCAGCGAAATCAAGCATGCATTCAACCAAGCCTGTTAAAGAGACGCAAATCATTTACAGACTTGATTCTGCCTAGCCAAGCAAACCAAAATCCTGTCTATAAGCAAAAAAGCCCTCAGGGTTTCAAGAACTGTTTGTGTTAGAAAGTCCTTTAAGTAATTAAAGTTGATCTTAACTTTGTCACTAAAAAAAATTGCATTGCATACTCTTGTAACACAATTGAGGAATTTGAAAGACTATGTGGCTTCTCAATTAAACAAAGAAATGTAAACTAGAAAGCTTATGAGTCTCTAGGTACATCCTTAACCTAATAAATACACAGAACAGCTGACCATAGTATTTCTTTTGATGATAAGATTTTCACAATCTTTAATAAACTAATGGGAGCTTTGTTCCACTAACAATCTGTGAAATCAGCTGCTACATTTTTCAACTGCATTTGGACTTTTTCAGCTAAAGCTTCAAATTGACAGTGGGAATTCGAACAAAAAACTAAAAGTTCTTTTACAGCCACTTTCCTTCCTGCTCTGCTCCTACAATCACATCTTTTATGGGAAAAAACACAATAGCAAAGGAGAGCAAGAGATGTGAAGAGTCTTATAGTGTCAGCTGAACCAACCGCTACAGACATTGTTTTCAGTAAGCAAAGCACAAGGGAAATGAGAACAGGCACTAAATAACAGATTCACTTTGCTGGAACAATTTTAACAGAAAGACAGACCCTTAAGATAGCCAGCAATGTCCTATTTATTGAACATCTTTAGCTGAAAGGTGTTTCTTTTCATTTGTCCCTTTCCTCCTCTAGCCTTAAGATAAAATACAAATGACAATCACTAGCTGTTTAAAATCTAATTTTTTTACACACGTATGCACATGTATGTATTCTGATCTTTTTTCCCCTTGGACATGTATCTATGCCGATGCAAATTCTGCCATAACATCTAATAAAGGGCAGAATTGGGGCTGTGGTATTTATGTTTTTGTTTTTTATTTTCCCCAAAGGCACTCCTGCATGGCAGGGCTGGTTTGTTACCTGGAATTTGAATGCAGGCACCAGGATTTTCCCTCCCGCACTCACTTTACTATGAGGGACTAGATATAACCACTGAGAAAGCTCCATTCAGCATGCAGAGTTCGAACTCAGATTATTTTTACTGTTTAACCTTGTAACATATTACAAAAGGTTACAGAAGGAGACATCTGAATTGGACTTCATTTGCAATTTTGACACATTTAACCTAGGCCTGAACAGAGATCTTGACTATTTTACGCATTACTAGGCCAATTTCCCCACCTTTGATATTTGCAGGAATGGGAAACACCCTACTTATTTTGCTTCATCGACTGGTCCTACTCACGACAGATAAGCCCCCTTTTTTCTACCCTCCACCCATACAGACTTGGATTCTATTTCTCTACTGCATTCATCCGAGGAAGTGGGCCTTACCCACACAAGCTCATGACCTAATACTTTTCTTGGTCTCTAAGGTGCTACAGGACTGCTTGTTTTCTAGTAAAAAAAATGTGCCTCAAGCCCTTCTTCTTACACTGACACTCTTGGCTCTCTCACCATTGCTGTCACTGTTTCGTTAGCAGAAAGTGGTCACGCAGGCTGAGTTGTAGGACAGTGGTCTTCATTGAGCATGCTCAGACACCGGTTACATGCAGTTGCTTTCCTGCTTGAGTCGCGGCAGCCCAGCCCCTGGTGGCACAGCACAATTAGTTCCACTTGAAACCAACTCTCTTATTCTAGTTCCATTCACCATAGTACAGTCACATCCCATCTGATGTTGTAATGGCTGAAATTCGCCAAGTAAGAGATGGAGGGGTTCACTCTGGACCTTCATGATGTCGGAAAGTGAGGAAAGGTCATCCCAGTATGGAAGTATTTCTGACTCCTTATGCATAAGGGCCTGATTCCTCTGTGATAAGCATCTATGGGAGCAGAACCCAGCTCAGTAAAACAGTTAAGAAAAATAATATTTGACATACGATGTAGGCTTGATACTGAATTCACATCTGTTTAGTTTCAGTTGTGAGAAACAATGATTAAGGACAGTCTGGCTGTGTCTACACAGCACAGTTATTTCCGAATAACAGACACTATTCCAAAATAAATTTGCGAGCATGTACAGAACACAACCACTATTTCAAAATGATTTCAGAATAGCAGACGGCTTATTCCGAACTTAGCAAACCTCACTGTACCAGGAATAGCACCTATTTTGAAATAGATATTTCAAAGTAGGGGCTGCGTAGACAGGGGCTATTTCAAAATAAGCACTGGTGCATCAAAGGGCTCTATTTCAAAATATGTTCTATTGTGTCTCGATGAAATAATGCTTCTGTGCAGACACAGCCTCTGGTATTTCAGCACAGGCCTAACTTTAAGCAAGTCAGTGATCCCACTGCCTTCAAAAGATTAATTCTGGAATTGAGTACAGGATTCTTCGTAGCACTTTGCCTTGCATAGTAAAGGAGTGGTTTCAGAAGTGCTTAGCACTCACCTTGAGTCAATAGGTCTACGGCTACACTGTAGCCGTAACTCAAAATAACTTATACAATTTGTGCAATGCAAATTGCATAATTTATTTTGAGTTAACTTATTTCAAACTTGGTGCCATCTACTCAGCACCAAAGCTCAAAATATGCAACTATTTTGAAGTTTCTGCTACCCCTTGTATGAAGAGGGGTACCAGAACCAGCATACCACCCTTAAAAATAGCAGAGCTATTTCAATCACAGTGTTTACCCACAGAGTTGCTATTTTGGAATACATTTGTATCCCAAAATGTCAACTATAGTGTAGCCTAGCCTTGGAATTTTTGTTCCTCCACCCTTGAGAAATGCAGGCCCAGATTTTAGTTGAATCAGACAATTCTGGAATTGTTGGGGAACATTCACAATGAAAAATGCTCAGAGGCTTCTGAAAGCCCTTTCACACAGGGCATTGTAATGGCCACACCTCATGTGCACTGCTAACATTTGACAAGAGCCTTGTTCAAATACAGTTTTAGGCAGCAATGGACGCTCTTTCTTTTATCTCTAAATTGAAGCATTCAGCTATTAGGAAGCCTTTGAGCTAGACAGAATAATGCAATCTTAAATGGGAGTTCAAAAAGAAATGCTAGGTTCCTAATAAATTCTGGGAGATGGGTAAAATGAGGAACCAGATACATCTATCTCTTTATACACAGACAAAAATTCTCTAGCTTTGTACTAGGCCTAATTAGGTTTTAAATGAGATTCCAGGACCCATTATAGCTTATTCTGATTGTTCTTTTTATATCATACAGGCACTGAATATTCATGGTGTTCATATGATTAAGTACCAAATCAATAGCAACGGCTAGTGGAGTTTTTTAAATTAATACTTTTGCTATATAAATTTGAACTATGAAAGTTACATCTGACGTACAGTTGAGTTTTCCTCTTTTTATGAATCAGTAGCCAGTATTGGTGAGGTTTGCAGAAGACTGCGAGAGAACTGGTAACAAAAGGGACTGGGAGCAAGTCAATCCACAAGGGAATGTCACAACATTTTGGAAGGAGCTATTTAAGATCTTTTATGATTGAGGGTTACAAAACCAAGTAAGAATAATAGAAGTTAAAAAAGGAAGAGGAATGCATAATTAGAGGCAAACAAAATCAGACCCTTGAATATACCACTCAGCAAAGTTATATTGTGGTGCCTCTGATATAGAAAACACAAGTATGAAACTGACATGACACTGATTAACAGAGATGACAGAGAAAAGAGACACTCCGAAGCGCACTGTCAAAGTGTGAACACTGAAATATAAGTGAAGGAGAAATAACAAGAGACATAAGCTTTCCTAAGGAGAACACATGAACCCAGCCATGCAGCAGGTATCTGTGAAAGAAGGGAATCCTCTAGCAGCATTTCTATTATGGTTCACCAGACAGATGAGCCTTTTACTTCTACCTGTTTTGCATATTGATCTCTCTTGGCTCTGTATATCTTGGTGCAGATTGTTTATTAGAATCATGGCTGATCTGAAGCAAGTCAGAGATGCTGAATATTTAGGGCCTTGATTGGCATGCATCTGTCCCCCCACTAAACTTATCTCAGCAGTTCTTATTCTTCCTCCGTGACCAAAATCACACAGCTAAAAGGCAGGTTGCCAGCACACTTGTAACCATACATGAGATAAGGCGCAGCTCCCCAGCCCATGAGATACTGTTGGAAATTTAACATGGAGCAGCTTTAATGTGCTACTGTAATTTAACCATTTTTGGCTGTCAATTTTATAGTCACTGAGTTTGCTTTTCATTTCAATGGGGTGCACCAAAAAGTTCAACAATTCTGAGTGTGCCTAAATCATGTAGGAACCTAAATCAGTGCAACTTTTGTTCTTCAGTCATTTAGGCCCAGCTTCTCAAATGTATCGAAGGACCTAACACCCATGATATTAATGGTAATACACCAAACAACAGGGGCTAATCCAGCAGAACTCGTTGGCACAAGAGACGATAGGGGCCAGAGCCTGGTGAGATTCGGGAAAAGACTGGGTCTTAAGAGAATAAGAAAACCATTCAGTTACATTGATAAGCAGACCTGCCAATGTGGCAGGGGAAAGGGGGCATTCCTGCAGCGTACTGCAATTCAAAGGGGTCCAGGGCTCCTGGCCACCATTGCTGCTACTGTTCAGAACGTTGGGCCCCTTTGAATTGCCACTGATTGCTCTGCATTGCTCTTGAGTTGGGGGTAGGGGTGTGCTGTGGTCTGGGCAGTGCTAAGGGCTCGCTGCCCCTAACTCCCACCCCTTCCACCCAAGGGCCCACCCCTTCCAGGTGTGTGGAGCCAAGCTCCCCACACACACACAATGCCCTGGGGCCCACGGTGGCCGTCCACCTCACAGTTGATAAGAATTAATAATTAACATTCCGGAGTTGTGGAAGGGATAGAAATCAAATGCCTCAGAGCAGAAGCCAGCCTCTTCGGCCATGTCTATACTAGAGACCTTACAGCAGCTGCCCTGCTCTCTGATCTCGCCTGTAACTGCTCTATACTGATGGGAGAGCTCCCTTCTATTGACACAATTCATCTGGCCTCCAGTGAGATACGGTAGCTATGTTGGCGGGAGAAGTCCTTTTTCCAACACAGCACTGTGCACACTAGTTCTTATGCTGGTGTAACATTCACTCAGGGAGAGTGAAATAGTCGTCCATATGAGCAACGTAAGTTTTGCCGACAGAAGTGACAGTGTAAGTGGTGCCTAATGAATGGGCATTGAGGGAGAATTTTCAGTGTAGGCAGTTATTCAGTAACTGCCTACAGTGGGGTTTCTCTTCCTCTGAAGCAGCTGATGCTAAGCACTGATGGAGACAGATTTCTGTTTTAAAAGGACCCTGGGTGTGATCCAGTCTGGTAATTCTTACTTTCCTACGCACCAGCTGATTTTCACTGTCAAAGAGGGGATCAGAGGAGGTTATATTTATAAGCCAGAAAACACCCTGGGAATTTAATGATTGAAAGTGAAGGCCTGCACCAAAGAACCACCATGAAACAAATGATAACCGCAGCAGCAAAAACCTTTTCCTCACTCCAGTGATGGCGAGTGAAGTCTGAAATGAAATACAGCTATTATCTCCATGGTAATCTAGGCAGGTTTTGAACTGTCCTGCACATCTGATTGCATTTTTACCACTGAGCTTACTCACCCACGCACCGTGCCTAAAATAGAATAATGTTCTTTCCGATCTCAGCTTGGTTCCACTAGTACGAGGCCTTTGCTTATTACATGCAATTAGGATTTAGCCTCATTTTAGATTTTTTTCTTGCTCTTTTTTCACAATGTTGCTCTTTTGACTAATATAGTTTGAATTTAGCATTTTAACACCTCCACTTTGGCTTCTATTGGTGCAATGTTTACTTTTGTAATTGAGTAACAGAGACACAGGGGGTATATCTACACTACAGAATGTTCTACAATAGCTCATTCTGGAGTTATTGTTCTAAAACTATTACAGAATAATGTGTCTACACTCCAGGGAAGACCCAAAATAAGCAAAACTTGTGTGTCTGCACACAATAAAGCCTATTTCGAATTAGAGCCCCTGAAGCACTGCTTCCAAATAATCCAATATACTGCAAATATACAACAGCTTTATTTTGAAATAAACTATTCCAGAACAGTTTATTTGAAAATAACCCCTAGTCCCTTGTCTACACAGCCCCTATTTCAAAATAGGCACTATTCCTCGTGTAATGAGGTTACCAATTTCAAAATAAGCCAGCTGCTATTTTTGTAATTATTGTGCAGGTGCTCACAAAGTTCTTTAGAAATAGCGACCATTATTTTCAAATAGCTGTGCTGTACAGACATAACCAGCGTGATGTACTGGAGAAGGCATAGGATTGGGAAACTTGGGCTCTGGTCCTGGAGTGAGCAAGTCATTTCATGTCTCTATGCATCAGCTTCCCTTTGTCTATTTTCATATGCACTTTAGGAACAGGACTGTACTTGGAAAAAGAACTTATGATTGTAGAAACTCTAGCACAGGATCTTGGTTATAATCATCTAAAGATTAAAAGTGATTAATTTACCATAAAGTACAATATATTTTAAGTGGCTTAATTAGAACAGTTGGGCTGTGTCTACACTAGCCCAAAACTTCGAAATGGCCATGCAAATGGCCATTTCGAAGTTTACTAATGAAGCGCTAAAATACATATTCAGCACCTCATTAGCATGTGGGCAGCCGTGTGTAGCCAGACAAAGTGTCCCCCTTACAAGCCAGCTTGCTCGCTGCCCGCCCCCCACTGAGGAGCACACAGGGCACGGAAACGGCTGCTGACAGCACAGTCTTTGAGGCCCTCATTGAGGCCCAGATGTGCTAGCTCATCGTGACCCTGAGAAGCAGAAAGTACAGATAAAAGGCTAACAGGCCAAACTGTCAACAAGAGAGGCGGGGGACCCTCAAGAAATCACCCCAGCTGACATTGATGGATTTGATGACCACACACATACCATCCCAGAAGGGGAAGTCCCTGCCCACACAAAAAGAATGTCCTGTACTCCTAAATTGCTTATCTCCTGTCTTACAAGTGCAAATTAAGTAAGAAATGCCCTTGTAACAAACTGGCGTCACAAAAGACAGACCAGTACAATCTGGCACCTTAGATAAGAAAGAGAATACGTAACCCAAAAAGGGGTATAAAAGGTGGGCCCAGCAGAACTCTAACTTTGAGTGCATTCCACCAACTACCTGCTGGTCGGGTCACGTGATTGCCTCCTGAGGTCCACAACTGGGGACGCCCAACCTTGTATTCGTCTTTCCGCGGAATTGAGTGACCGATCCAGCTTGGCTACGCTGGTATCGAGAGACGCAGAGAGGGTAAGATACACCCATGCTAGGTCTCTGACTTTTTTTGTGCACAGCTAAAGAATTAGAGCTCTGTAACTAGATGTCATTGTATCAAGATATCATTGTGTTAGATGGTAACAGATATCTTTGTATTGGATTGTAACGTAACTTGTTAACACCTGTACTTTGCTAGCATATAAGAAGTAAACAATAGCCTTTGTAACTGCACGCTTATAACTGTAGCTTAATAAACTTGTAACTAGTTAAGCTCTGAGCCTGACCCTGTTATCCTTTTGTCACTGCAACACAGCCGGCACAACAAAAGAACTTTAACCGTTTGGTTACCACAGCCTGGCCATTGGTGAGAGTGCTAGGAGCTGCCTACTCTAACAGTAAAAAACTGGGTTGCTTAGGACCCAGGGGAGTACCTCACCGCACATTACCCCGCCACCAGCTAACACCATGGCACTTCGAAATTGACACGGCTCGCCGCCAACATGGCTCTTCCAGATGGGGCTCTTTTTCGAAAGGACCCTGGCTACTTCAAAATCCCCTTATTCCTATCTGTTGTTAGGAATAAGGGGATTTTGAAGTAGCCGGGGAACTTTCGAAAAGGAGCTCCATCTGGACAAGCCGCACGGCAGCGAGCCACATCAATTTCGAAGTGCCGCAGCCGCCCGCATGCTAATGAGACACTGAATATGTATTTCAGCGCTTCGTTAGTAAGCTTCAAAATGGCCATTTGCATGGCCATTTCGAAGTTTTGGGTTAGTGTAGACATAGCCTTGGATTAGTTCTGACTGCACAGTTCTGATTGGAGTTTGGACAAATCACAAAAGGCAGAATAAGCCAAAATATTTAAGGAAATGTTTCTCTGAGAATCAATAGACATTAAGTCAGACTGAATGCACACGGTGATCTCTCAGGAGACAGCAAACCAACACAACCATTGCAAAACTATAGAGATGTGTTTATTTAAAACCAAATGAAATGGATATAACAAAAATGGAATTAAGAGCATTTTTCATTGCTATGCATCAGTTTCACTAAACCATTTCCTCCCTTGTCCACTTATCCTTGTCCTGCCCTATCCATTAGACAGTGCCTCTAAATAATCCCAGCATCATCATCTCTCACATCACTTTATGCCAGATGCAGTGTTCGCTGAAATCAAGGGGAGACTATTAATTCAGTGGGGTTTGAATCAGGCTGTAACTTGTCAAGGCAGGCAATTTCCCTCACTTTAATGAGAAAGGGTGGCCATAGTGAGATAACTGTAAGAAGAATGGCTATGCCAACCCCATTCACTGTCCAAAAAAAACCAACGAGAAGTCCTGTGGCACCTTATAGACTAACAGATATTTTGGAGCATAAGCATTTGTGGGCAAAGACCAACTTCATCAGATGCAATGTAGTGGAGATTCCAGAGGCAGACCTAATTGTACAGGCTCATGAAAAGGAAGGAACCCCAATCAAGAGGAAGGCCAGAGTTGATGAGGTCAATTCACTCAGGGAGGATGTGGCCCACTTCCAGCAGCTAATGTGGAGGTGAAAAATTAGCTGTCCAGTCATTTCAGGATCCAGTTCAGAATTACCCCAAGTGAAACTGGGAGAATGTAACTGTGTTTGTGTAGGAATGAGGAGTGTTCCTGCTAAGCCTCTTCTTGCAGACCCATGGAGTGGGTACAGCAGAGGGGTGCAGGCAGGCCCAAAGCTGTGTACTTGTTCCTGTCCTCTTCTGGAGGCTTTATGTGAAAGGAGGGTGAAATTTGTCTCTCTCAGGTACATCTACACTTACTGGAAGATTGACATGGTAGCAGTTGATCTCTGGGGTTCGATTTAGCACACCTGGTGGGGCCATGCTATACCAAACCGCCAGGGCTCCACCATTGACCCAGGTACTGCGAGGAGTAAAGGAAGAAGGGAGAAACTCTTCCATTGACCTCCCACTGTGGAGACAACAGGAAAAGTAGATTTACGATACATTGACTGCAGTAATTCACATAGCTGGAGTTGCGTATCTTAAATCAATTTTCCCCCGTAGCATAGACCTGGTCTCAGTTAGAATGCTGTGCTGACGCTATGATGGAGAAAGCCTGCTAGAAAACCATCAAGCCATTGGATCTGCTGGAGACCACAAGACAGAAGGAGTGTGAGAGAAACTTTGAAGAACTTTAAAAATTGTTGACCCAAACAATGGAAAAGGCCACATTGTTTCCTACACAGTTCAACAGACAGGCCTGATCCAGCTTTAGGCAGGGGGCTGGACTAGCTGACCTCCAGAAGTCCCTGCAGCCCTAGAATTCTATGATTCTATGTATCTATGAACACTGTGATGGGTCTAATTGTGTCTTTGCCTTATCTTTCTTTCCAGAGATTGGCAGGCACACACTTGATCTTTCTTTTTTTAATTTCTCTAACACTAAAGCAATATTGGAATTTACACTAATGTTTCTTCCACCAGCGAAGCAGCACTCAATGTAAACAGGTATGCATACACTAACAAGCACTGCAGGCATGGAAAAGTGGAAAAATCTACCATGGACAAAGAAAAACAGCCGTTCCTTGCAATGATCGAAAGCATTTTTAAATTTGATTTGGAAGTCCAATAGCTGCAGATTTTATTAAAAATACAAAAAATGAAACTTGGGTGCCTGTAAGAGAGTTTATTAATTAAAACGATGACGGTGACTATGTTACTTCAAACCATCAGGACAGCTATGTGCCCTACAGAATCTTCTTTAATTAGCCCTGGCTAACATTTTTCAATAATAATTTCCTTATATCTAAGAACTGAAGTATATTATCTGTCAGTGAGCTGTGAAGCACCCATCAAGCACACTTGTTCATAGGAACATTATTATTAATTTTAGACATACAAAATCTTGCCTCTGTATTGGCCGGCTCCCACATCCTCCACAAAACATAATAAATCAGTACCACACTGCTTTTGAAACACAAAGAATTCAGGCTCTTTTCACCTAGCATAGAGATTCTGTTCCATTTATCTAAGCAGTGATTTCTCCATAAAATGACAAAATATAGTATATTCTATGGCAGGGTAATGGTACTGGAAATGGAATGAAACTGAGGAATCCCATACAAAAGGCTTGATCCTGCAAGGTTCTGAGTACTCTGGCCTGATCCAGTAACATACTTAAGCCCATGCTTAATTTTAAGCATGCAATTAGTTCCACAGAAATGAATAAGATTCCTCATATGCAAAAGATTAAGCACTGTGGTGCCAGAATACTGAGGGCCTGGCAGGATGACAGCCAGGTGAGTAATTTGATAAGTGGTCAAGCTACATGGCTGACCTAGAGATATAGAACTAGAAAGATGAAGAAGTAGAGCTGGTTGAGGAAAAACATGGTGAATTTTTTTTGATATGTTTTTAAATTTGAACATTGTTAACCAGCTCTATAGTTGGATGAGAAGTGGGAGGGGGCAAGTCATGAAATGTAACTGAAAATTTTCCAGACTACTTTTTTCACATTCCAGATTTTGAAATTTAGTTCAGATTTAAAAATTCAAAAGATGTCAATCAGCTCTAACTAATGCTCAGATGGAAACACTTCAGAGCACCTGCCTGGTTGGCAGTGAAGCTTCTGATTGTTCTATTAACTGAACAACACCTAGGTTAGCTAACCAAACAAATCACAACAAATTATAACAGAAAACAATATTATAATGCTCTCCCTGATCAAGCATGTCATGCGATCAGCAACTTCAAATCCTTCCTTAAAGCATACCTCTTTGCCCTATTCTTTTCTTTGATTTGCAGAGAATCATGTACACTTGCTACACTCCACTTCAGATTTCTCCTTGGTAATTCTAATCTTATCTTCAGGCGGTTTGTGAAACTCTTAGGTCTTCCGGAAAGGACTTTTGTTAATTTGGGATCTAGCAACCCCTGGCCATCTGCTAAAATCAGAATGAATTTTACTACATTGTAAAAATTCTGGTCTTGGGAAGAGCTTTAGGGAAAGATTCTGGGCCCAGTCGTACTGTCCTCACTCAGCATCAACCTATAGGATTCAGTCTTCCACCTGTGAATGCTTTCAGTTTCAGCAAAATGTCTAGTTCAAACAATTAGCTCAGAATGCCGGTTGGGTTTTATTTTATTCTATTTTATTTATACAGACTTGATTTGCTCTTATTGACAAATCTGACACTCCTGACTGGATAGTAATTATGTTTAAAGGCTTGTTCCGACTCTCACTGTTGCATCTATTTCTGGAAGATGCTGTGTTTTGTTATTTAATTTCCTGTCTTTGTATAAGTTAGAGTGGAAATTTAACCCCATAAGCTTCTCTTGAGAATGGCTATACTTGGTCAGACCAAAGGTCCATCTAGCCCAGTATCCTGTCTTCCAACAGAAGCCAATGCCCAATGCCCCAGAGAGAGTGAGCAGAATAGGTAATCATCAAAACAATCCTTCTCCTGGGCCCCAGAGTATTCTGTCTATTTTCACTGATGCAGCATGGCGAAAAAATGACCCACAAGTAGATGTGGGTATCTGATAACCTCTTCCCACATTTCATTCTCCTTTTCCCCCTTCTGTGTTAAACAAGCAGTCCTTTTTCCAGACTGGGGTCTGGCTTGCCTTTGTAAGAGATGTGCTTTTTATAATTAAGGGGAGGGAAGGGTAGTAAACCTGTCCCAACCAGCATGTTTTTGAAAACAGAAGGCAAAAGCACTGGATCTTTGCAGGCTTGGATCTGGATTTAGACTCCTGGCAAAGAAGACCCTTAAAAGAAGAATATATTTAAATAGACATGGATGCTACACTGAAATTTGAATGAATCAGTAACGGCTCAGGGCAGTTAAAAGACAGTGGACTTTTGACAGCCCTGAAAACTCTGTCCGCCCAGGGAGACCCACCACCACCTGCTCCTATCAGCGGCATGCCTACGTTTTGATTAACTTTGGCCATGGATATAGATTTAGGCCACCTGGAAAAGAGGACCCTAAGTAGACACGCGTGCCACACTGAAAAGCAAATGAACCATCAGTATTGGCTCAGGGCGGCTAAAAGACAGTGGACGTTTGACAGCCCCAAAAATTGTGACCACCTAGGGAGACTCTTTGATTATGTTTGGACCTGAATCTGGATTTAAGCTGCTGCCAAAAAAGACCCTTAGAAGAAGATGTTTAAGTAGAAATGGTTGCTACACTGAAACTCAACTGAATCATTGAACCAGTTATGGCTCAGGGTGGCTAAAAACCCTGAAATAAAGCCAGTCCCTTTGGCCTCTGGATAAAGCTCATACAAAAAATTTGCTCTGAGAGAACAACCACTCTAACAACAAAGTATTTTCTTCTATTGACTGAAAATTGTGTCTGCTGAGGGAGACATCCCCAGGTGGCTAAAAGACCCCGACTATAGCGAGCCCTGAAAATCATGACCACCGAGGGGCCACCCCCTGGCCAGCTAAAAGAACCCAGACTACAGCCAACACCCCAAAATTGTGACTGCCGAGGGAGACATCCCCCAGATGCAAAAGACCCCTGATTATAGCCAGCCTCCAAAATCATGACCTCCGAGGGAGACATCCCCCGGGTGGCTACAAGAACCCAGACTATAGCCAGCACCCAAAAATCATGACCCTCACTGGGCACAAGCTGCCTGGGACCTTACACAGCATGTTCTTTTATTGGTTCAGGGTCAGGCCACATGATGCGCCTGGGCACAGGAAAGTTCCAGACTTCCTGTCATGTCTGGGGGGAAGGAAGGGAGGCGATATGGGGGTCAGGACAAAAGGTAAGCGACCGAAAAGAAGTTTCTCGTCCAAGCATGACCCCCACCCACAGACTAGCTACCACATGACGCAGGCGAGGGAAAGTTCCAGAATGCGTGGCACCTCTCGTGGAGGGAAAGGAGGGGATGTGGGGAGCAGGAGAGAGTGAAAATGGCAGAAAAGAAGTTTCTTGGCCTGTAAGACAAGCATGACCCTCACCCACAGCCTAGCTGCCACATGGTACGGGGCGAGCAGTGCAGAAAAAAAAGGCAGGTAGCAGGGGCATACACAGAACCACAGACCCCACAGCCTTGCTACTAGCAAAGAAAAAGCAAGAAGCTTTTTCAGCCTCTCCCGACCCCACAGTCACGGGCTTCCACTTGCCGAAATGAAACCGTGCTGTTGCCGAATGCCTCCACACCTGAGAGCAGTGGAGATGGATGAGGCCAGAGCGGAGCACTGTGTGGCATTGTGAAGCACTTATGGGACACGGCTGGAGGCGAATGAATTTGATTTAAAGACACAGCACTTCCTCACTACCCTCCACACGGAATTTTAAATTGGAACTAAAAGCTATACCCGTCAGGTTACTACGCTATAAGGAGTTGGATAATATGTTGATTTTAGTGCTCCATAAATTGAGCTAATGGAATTTACAGTGAGGACGGGAACCTGGAAAAACCAGGCTAACTGACTTCAAACTGATATGATCTCCGTAGTATAGACACAGCCTGAGATGAGGCAAAAGGTGACTAAGAACTAACATTTGCCTCTGCACTTGAAGTTAAGCAAAAGGGCAGAGCTGTGTGGAGAAGAAGTGTGACGGCTACTAAAACGATTAAACCATCTCCTTGGAATTGTCTTCCTTGGCTAGGTTCTGCCATGCTCACAATGTCACATTATAACTTACAATAGAAGCATTGCCACTGATTTCAGTAGCACTACTCAGGAAGTAAGGTGCTTCTCAAAGAAGTAATGGCAGCAGAGTCTGCCCCCGTCTTTTCCCAGTTATGTTTGTTCTCTAATCAAACAAAGGTTCTGCCTCAAACTATAATAAATCCCATTTCAATCTCATTTAGAGAAGGTTTTTTTAATTTTTTCTTTGAAAAATGTTATCGCATTTCACACTGCTGCCCATTCAGATGAAGGCAAAAATAAATCCCATTTGAGGAAACATAATCCAATAACCTTTCTTCCTTGTACTGGTTTGTAAAATGAAAGCAATCTGGTCAAGGTTAAGAGTAAATAAAAAGAGTGATCTTGGGGCCAGATGAAAGCTGGTAATGAAATGAAATCCTTTACTGATTTCTGTTTACAAGTTTGCAGCTCTTCTCTTGAGTTAAAATATTACATTTCCTTTCCTTTCCTGGGCAAATGGAGATAAGAGTATTGGCTCTTTCATTTCCTTTGTTATCATATGAGAATGATCTTTGCATTTGCTGAATGATTTTTAAATTGGCTTTGGTACAGTGGGGCAGGAGGAAGAAAGGTTTGTGCTGTTGTTAGTCACAGAAAGCAAGATGTGAACATATTCGGCATTTCTAATGATTAATTGGGAAAAAAAGATTTTGCCAATTTTGGGGAACAGTGTGACAAAGCCAAAAAAGTGGGACTATTCCAAAGCTTTAGCAGAATACAGTACTTTACATACTGTCAGCCATAGGCTCACATGGGCATTGAAATTAACAGGGGTAGGCCACAGGAATGTTCAATTTTAGAGTTACTGGAGAAAGAATTCCATATGCTTTGTGCTATGCATTTGACTAAATAAAGAGCAATATGCTAAACTACACACTGAAAACATTCTCAGACAAAATCACTCTTCTTATACATGACATGGATTTATCAACAGATAGAAATCAAAGCAAATCCCTTCAAAAATTACCATGCCCTTTTTATTATTTAATAGGAAACTACATGATCATTCATGTTATCCCACCAAAAACACCCCGAATGGCCTTTCTGTATTAAAATAAAAATAATTACATTTTCCTTTGTCCAATAAAGTCCTAGCAGTTGTCCAAATCAGAAAAAAATTAAGTTTTACTTATTTTTATTTTCCTCTGTTTAGCTACTGAATTTATTCAAATGCAGTGCATTTTTTCTGGATTTACATAAATTCTAGTAAGAAAAGATGATCTGTGATAATTGCTCTTACACATTCTTCATGCTACAAAGAGATATGCAAATATTAATTGCTCCATCTTTGATGAGCTCATTATTTCAAAATTTGACTTTGATTTTTTTTGATTTTTCAGATGTAAAAATGATTCTTATTGATCATGCTCCTTTTATCTTTTCTTGAATGCTGTCTAATAACTAGAGTCGCTCATAATACTAACCCCCAGCTTCCCTATGTCCATGTAGACTGCCAGCTCCAAGAGGCTGTCATAATGGCATTAATCAACCTGTCTGCCATTTTGCTGTCAATGCACTTCTCTCAAAACTTAGCACAATGAGGTTTTGTTCTTATGTAACTTAGCAGGCATAGGGAAAAGGGCAATTGATGCTAGAAGGTATCAAAACTATAACCTCTGGATCTAAAGCCAGGCACATTTTTATTACCAATGCTAAGACAGCAGGTAGAGTACATTACTTCAGATACTGCCACTAGCAGAAACCAGATCCAACCGCGAGAGTAGCTCAGAGTCACCCAGGGGAGGCACCAGCTACAATGGTTGTGAAACATGTTACTCGCCAGTACTATTTACCTAGATAGGGCCGGACTGCGATACTCTTCTTCATGCAGAATGGCATGCTGCCCCATAAACAATTCCATGGAAGAAAATGGGACTCCTACATGGAGGAAGGTGCTCTCCATCATGAGGAAGGATCTGAGAAGTTGGCCCCATGGGTACAGACACAGCGCTCTCTAACACTGGAGGAAGACACATGCACTGTCCTTTCTCCTGCTGACAACAGCAGGTATTGCGCCTGTGTGTGTCAGGTCAGAGGTGGGCCTCTAAAAAGTGGCACATTCCGCTGTAACATTGCCACGTCCTCCAACCATTGGCCTTACCGCATCTGGCCCCGCCCCACAAACACAGAAGTCAGACTATGCCTCCAATGCAGGTTCATACCTACTGAGCCATGTCCACCAGAAGCACTACGCTTTAGACAGTAGGGCTACGTCTACACGTGAAGCCAACATCCGAATAGCTTATTTCGATGTAGCAACATCGAAATAGGCTATTTCGATGAATAACGTCTACACATCCTCCAGGGCTGGCAACGTCGATGTTCAACTTCGACGTTGCGCGGCACCACATCAAAATAGGCGCTGCGAGGGTACGTCTACACGCCAAAGTAGCACACATCGAAATAAGGGTGCCAGGCACAGCTGCAGACAGGGTCACAGGGCGGACTCAACAGCAAGCCGCTCCCTTAAAGGGCCCCTCCCAGACACAGTTGCACTAAACAACACAAGATACACAGAGCCTACAACTGGTTGCAGACCTTGTGCCTGCAGCATGGATCCCCAGCTGCCGCAGCAGCAGCCAGAAGCCCTGGGCTAAGGGCTGCTGCCCACGGTAACCATAGAGCCCCGCAGGGGCTGGAGAGAGAGCATCTCTCAACCCCCCAGCTGATGGCCGCCATGGAGGACCCGGCAATTTCGACGTTGCAGGATGTGGATCGTCTACACGGTCCCTACTTCGACGTTGAACGTCGAAGTAGGGCGCTATTCCGATGCCCTCATGAGGTTAGCGACTTCGACGTCTCGCCGCCTAACGTCGAAGTTAACTTCGAAATAGCGCCCGACGCGTGCAGCCGCGACGGGTGCTATTTCGAAGTTAGTGCCGCTACTTCGAAGTAGCGTGCACGCGTAGACACAGCTTAGGACTGACAGATTCACTAGGCCAGGTGGGCTGGGGGTGGGAACCAGCTCCACAGCACTAGAAAGGTAGGGCCTCAGGCAGAAGGGGTGGGGCTTGGGCTAGCCAGGATCCACCACCAGCGCCAGGAACCCTTTTGACTTGCTGGAGTCCAGAGTCATTGTTTCTTCCCCCTTCTGTTTCCCCCACGTCTCCTCCTGCTTCGGCAACCCACCTTTAGAAGTCACATTTTCTAAAATTCCTGCACAATACCAATTACTTGGGGTGGGCTGAGTGTTTTTACATTTATATAATAACCACTGCAACTACTGCTTGCCCCAACCCAGCCAATGTCGATTTAACTGCTAATTCTCTTAGACGGTGTCTACGCTAGAAAGTTCTTTCCAAAAAACCAGGCCTTTTCCGAAAGAACCCGTGGAGCGTCTACATGCAAAATGCGTTCTTTTGATCTGATATCCAAAGAACGTCATACTTTTTCCGGCAGCCCTCTTTCTCGCCCAGATGAGGAAGAGCGTCTTTTGCCAAACGATTCTTTCGGAAAAAAAGCGTGTAGATGCCTCAGGGGCCCTTTTTTCGAAAGAGCAGTCTCCATGGTGCTGGATTTTTCAATCCCTGGCCTCCCCTGACTCTCTCCTGACTTTCCAAAGAGCAGAAGCTGTGTGGACGCTCTCAATCGAAAGAGCAGATTGATTTTTTGATCTGCTTTTTTGTGTATGGACACATACTTTTAAAAGAAGATTTTCCGGAAGAGATCTTCTGGAAAAACTTCTTTCAAAAGATTGCTGTAGTGTAGATTTCAGAAGGCGTTATAACAGAAGAGAATGAGTTACAGTCTCCAACCTTTTTCTGAAAAAGAAAAACAAACAGAAAAAAATTGGAGTTGGGGCGCGGTAAGCTGAGTTATCCAAAGGTGTATTAATTTAAGCTTTTGTTCTATCTCTGACAAAGTTTATCCATTTTTCTACTTGCACCAGAAAGAAAATAGTCATCTGTTCATTCTGCGGTATTAGAAGCTACATAATGTTACCTTACCTTGGTGTCCTGTTTCTTCCCCAAACATGTTTCTATCAGTGATGCACATCTGCACATGTCTGGGTACACACAGAAAAACTTATTCCACACACAGATGGAAAAAATTGGCGAGAACACTGCTCTAGACTTCTGGTGGCTTGATTCCTCAGCCATGATATTGCATTTGTAGCGTTGAAGATTGCTCTCTGTAGGAATCTGCTACCTGTGGTGCACTGAGCCTGCTCAGTAACTCTCCTGAAGACACTGACCTTCGGCAGCAACAGGAAACCCAGCTCCAGGGTCCCCCATGCTCCCTGCCATGAGTCCCCAACTCTCCCCACACACAGCCTCCTTCCCCTACTCCTGTATCCTGACACACACCCCAACCCTTTGCCCTGAGTGCCCCCACTCAAATTTTTTACACATGCTGTCATATCACAAGATCCCTGCCCCTTCCTGTAGCCTCCCCTGCCCCCAAATGTATGTGTGTTACAGGATAGCACCTGTAAGAAATTGATCTATGGTTAAGGATTTAAGGTGTGATCATGTCAAGTACCATACAACCTCAACTTCCACAGCTCACAGGATTGGCCATTAGAGGCTTGTACATAGCATTGCTTTTCTCCAACACAGCACTCAGATGCTGTGGAGAGGCTGCATAAGTAGACAGACAGGCTAAAGTTCTGCTCTAAAGCTAATCTGGAGAATTCTCCTTGTGTCATTCAAGCTGCGTTCGCCCTGCTCAGGTACAATGCTTCAGGATATATTTGCTCAGCAGCTGAAGCTGCAGCTGCACCTCAATCATGAGCAGATATAGGTTTGTCTCAGGGGAAGTAGCATCCCTTGTGCAGCGTGTGGTCCCGTCTCTAACAGATCTCCTTGCAGCTGGGAGTGGCACAGGTGTGCACCAAAGAAGGGACTGAAAGCTCCACTGCTTCGCACGCTCTCCCTTCCTTCGACCTGCATTGGGTCTGCATTAGGACCATAACATTTTAGTTCAGCCACTGGGGTAATGCAATGGACTCCACAAACCAGTTCTGCAGCATGGGGTCCGGTTGAGGACGCTAGTCCCTCCTCCTCACCTGTTCAGTGACTCCCGATGGGCAATGAGGGTTTAGGGAACCTGCTGTACAGGAAGTCCCAAGGTTGGAAATCTGACTCGCAGCAGAGACAGACCATTAATCATAAGAACATCACTTAACAGTTGGGAGATGTGAGAACAGTACATCTTGTTCACAGAGCATCACTCTGGAAGTTTGATGCTGATGATTATAAATGTCTTTTGCTTGTACTCAGGTCTTGTTCTACCAAAAGAAAGAGAGAGGAGGGGGACACATGAGTTGAGAAAGTGGCAGATGTGATGGGGGAAATCGACAGGTGTCAGGTGGAGGTGCACAAGTAGCCACCCACACCCCGAGACTGTGGAGGGGAGGAGGGACAAAGGGTCACATCACATCATTCTCTCAGGCAGCCTCTGGTCACTCTGCCTGGGAAAGAGATAGGACACACAGCACTTATTGAGACAGAGCTCCCAAGAGCACCATTTAGGAGGGACAAAGGGGACTTGTAGCCCCTCCCCAAAGTTTGAACGCCTAGATTTTACACTCGAGGCTTAATTCAAGTGCATGTCCTAGTCCAGAGGCAGCTCTGAACCGCAGCTCCCAGCTTTGCCTTTGGGCCAGGGAGTTGGTTTATACAGAGAGGGAGGCCGGGTGATTGAGATGTTCTGCATTTGGCTCATTAATGATCCTGGGAAAGGGGTAAACAGTGAGGTGGCAACATTTGCAGATGGTACAAAATTAATCAAAATAGTGAAGTACAAAACTGACTGCAAAGAGATCTCACAAAACTGGGAAATTGGGCACCACAAGGGCAGATGGAATTCAGTGTTGATAAATGCAAAGTAATGCACAAGGAAAAATATAATCCCAACTATCCATACTTAAATAGTTGTTACACCTCAAGAAAGATCTTGAAATCACTGTGGATAGTTCCCAGAAAACATCTGCTCAATGTGCAATGGCAATCTAAAAAGCTACCAGAATATTGTGACTCTTAGGAAAGAAATAGAAGATAAGACAGACAATATCATATCGCCTCCATATAAAGTCCTGGTATATTCACATCTTGAATACCGCATGCCGATCTGGTTGCTCTATCTAAAAAAGACAGAGGTTTTGGAAAAAGCATAGAAAGGACCACGGAAATGATTGGGGGTAAGGAACAGCTTCCATCTGAGGGGAAATTAAAAAGACTGGGACTTTTCAGTGCACAAAAGATATGGCTGAAGGATGGGAGATATGACAGAAGTCTAGAAAATCATGGATCGTGTGGAAAAATGGAACAAGAAAATGTTATTTGTTATTTACTCATTCACTAACCTCACACAAGAAGCTCACCCAATGAAATCTAGAGGCAGCAGATCTAAAACAAACAAAAGACATTATTTCTTCACGGTCAGCCTGTGGAACTCTTTGCCAGGGGATGGTGGAAAGCCCCAAATGATCACAGGCTTCCAATAAGAACAAAACCCTAGCAAATTCAAGGCCCTTTTAAGTCATCCAGGCAAGGGTAGCAGTTGGTGCCCCCTTTGGGTATGCTACCCACTCTCACTCCATCTCTTCTGCCTGTTCCCTCCCCTGCCCTGAGGCCAGATCTCAAAGACCCCTTTCCCAGCCCCCCACCCCATGCAGACCTGCCCCACCTCTGGAGAGGAGGTGGAAGAAGGTGATGTGATGGGAGAAATAGGGGAGAGCTGAGGATCACTGGAGTGAGGTGGAGCTGGGGAGTAGTTCCTGGTGTCTGGGAGAAAAAGGATTTGCTGATTTGCTGGCATTTTTGGAGTATGGGTGGATATGGCCACAAAGGTGTGATCTTATGGACAATGGACACCTACCAAGGGTTAAAAGAAATAGATCTGTGCCTTTATTTTACATACAATGGTATTCATCCTGCAACAAAGTGATGCATGTGGTGAGCTCCCATGCAGCCACAGGCATTTTCAGGATTGGGGCTTTAATGACTGAATACTGAAGCAAAAGCATGGGGCTACACCTTGTTTTTGACATTTGCATTGTTAAAACTTCAAGCAAAGTTCACGTATTTAGAGGTGTTAATGGTTTAGGGTAAGAAAGCAGAGTTCTTTTAACAACATAATTCTTGGGGGGTTTGTAGGTAGCTGAAAACTGTTAATTTTTTTTTAAATAATACCCTGTTTTATTACTACATGGTAGACAGTGAAAACTGGATGAGCTTTACCATGGATCCTGGGTATGCTTTGGCATTTCAGTTAGAGTTGGATTCCAGACAAATGATTTCTATTAAGTTTTACAGTTTGTTTAGGCAGAGGTAGGTAGACCAGATCTTTGCTAGTTAGTACAGTTCTGGCTCTTCAGAGGCCTCCCATTGACTCACAAGGAGCAAGCACTAGCTGCTTAAGTGTTTTGGAAGATGATGAACTTAATTGCTAGCAGGGCCAGAGAGCAGCACAAGCTGGGGCTTTCTTGCCCTGCCACCCCACTCCCTGCAGCTGGCACTGCCCTCCAGCCTTGCTAGTCCCCTGGAGCTGCCTTGGTTGGGGGAAGAGGTGGAGTGGGGCAGAGCCAGGGTGGGGCAGGGACAGAAGGAAGTTGTTCTGGCCCTTCCCGGGGCTGGGGACCCCCTCACCAGTTGCCTCTGGCCAGATCCTTCCTTATGACTGAGCTGTGTTCTGTGCAAGGACTCGATAGGGAAGGCAAAGGTGACTTTTCCTCACTTTTGACTATTGAACCTGGGACCAGCCAGGAGCTGGTGCGACCCCCTCATTGTAAGGCAGAGCACCCCCAGGGCTGCTCTAACTTATGCTCAGTTGTCTATGGCTCTGATGGTTGTTCTGACTGCTAGGGATTGAGAGAGCATATTAGCCCTCTGATCACACTAGCTTCCAGGCAGCCATTCCTTTCTCCCAGCTCTGTACCCCCTTTCTGCCACTGGAGTGGGGCGCACAGACTGCTGTGTGCACCAGAAGGTGACTCGGCCTGTTCCCACACATGGTTAATGATGACAAATAAAATTCCTCTTCTGGTTGCAAACATGGCATCTGTTCAGTGAGGAATGAAGGGAAGATGAGCCTCTCCCCGGGGCACGTCAGTTTCAGCCGTTCGCTACAGAGGCACTCGCCATGATTTACAAACTGAGACGGGGGAGATGCAGTTTCATGATAAATGTTACTGCTCTGCTGAGCTGTATCTGCCAAGGACATGCCAAGGCTATTGTTAATTAAAAACCCAGCGCTAAATGATCGACTTGCCGGAGGAACAAACGACAATGGACCGTTAAGGATCATTCATCCCATGCATACTGTGGGGACCAGTATGCAACAGGGTGCCAGGCCTGCTGGTGGTCAGCCGCTGCCTCTGTTTTTAATTTGATTTGGCTTGCTTTATTTACCCACTAACGACTCCAGCGCAGTCCTGGGATCTGCGAGCAGGCGTGGGGGGAAGCCGAGGAATGCCCTCCCAGGAACCTCCCGCAGCAGAGGCTACAGAGATGTTGTCATGGCAACTGCTCCTGCAGCTGCCAACACGGTAATGTAATTGACTGGGAGATGTCACTGCGGGGTGTTAGGGAACCTGCTTTCTATGCTTGGCACACTGACATTGCTCCTGCTCCTTTGGAATCCCAGCTTTTTCCCTGCAGGTCTGCAAACCTCAGTGGTGTCTGTTAGCTCAGCACCACCCCCAGCAAATGAAAAGGCGCATTTAGAAAAAGCCTGGGGGCTTGCTGCCCTTCTAATTTTTTCCACCCATGGGTGGAATAAATTTTGTTATGTGCACCAAAGCATGGGGGGTGCGCACCACCAGTAGAAACACATGTTGCCGGTTGTGAGTGCTCTGCTAATCGGCTGGACGGGACTTGAATCTCTCCCGGGCTGCCACCCGAGTGCTCGGTTTACAGGCAACACTGCTGCCTGCACCCCTTGTGTGGCTGCGGCCCTGCCTGATTCTTGGCCTGCTCTTACATTTAACATCCGATCCGGTTCAGCAAACTGGGAGTTAACCACAGGCGGTTGTGTGGGGCTGCTAATGAGGCGCAGCGCTGCCAGCCTGAGAAAAAGGAACCAGGACAGACATTACCTACAGCCCCACATTACCTGTCACCTTAGGAGGTCACTTAGCATTAGCAGCATGTTAGCAACAGCTGCAGTCAGAAATGTGTACCACTGAAACCTTCTCTTCCTATACACCCAGTGTCTCTTCATGGCTCTCTAACCCCACCAGCCTGTCACTTCACTCCCCCCTCCTCAGAGAGCAGCCAGCTCATAACTGCAGCTTCGTCAACGGACTGACTTTTCCATCTGCACAGCTGCAGTTTCTGAATGCCTGTCGTTCTGTCATGAGTGGTCTTCCTACCTGACCCCTTCTCCTTTCTTACCGGTGACTCCCACCACTCAGCAATCTGCTTGCTTCCCCAAAAGAGCACCCAATATTTTTGGCATCCCAGGATCTGGGCTTCAAGGGGCTGGACCTAAATGTGCAGTGATGCTTTGCAACAATGGACTGTAATTTTTCCATCTTAGAGAGAAGCAAATAGCTGTCTAAAGACAAATAGGAGAGATAAGAGTTTGAGCTCTCGCTTCCAGATGAGCAGCAGTTCAGAGATTTGTCAGTCTAAAGTGCTACAGAGGCAGCATTGGCAGAATGTGTTTGGATCTTGGGAAGAGAGATAATGGGAGAGAGAGATGGAAAGAGCTGAGCAAATAATTTATTCCATACAGTAGGGGCGTGCAAGTGAGGAGAGGGCCTTCAGGGGGAATGGAATTTCATAAAAGAGTCCAGCACAGTTGACTGCTGGGTCTCAGATTCATCCATCTCATTAAAACGTATTGAAATTTTATTGTTTTTATGTCCGCGTATTCACATTTATATATCGATCAGCACAATAGCCAACAGCCCACTAAACTGAAAGTGTACAAGGCTGTAGTCCTGACCAGTCTCCTGTATGGCTGTGAAACCTGGACCTTGTACAGAAAACATAAAACTGCTGGAGCGCTTCCGCACACGCAGCCTGAGGTCAATACTGCACATTTGATGGAAGGACAGAGTTATGAACCTGGAAGTCCTGGACAGAGCAGGAACCACAAGCATCGAAGCCATGATTCTGAAAGCCCAGCTTCACTGGACAGGGCACATCATACGAATGGAGGAGTCGAGAATCCCTAAGTAACTCCAATACAGTGAACTCTCCCAGGGCAAAAGGAATCAAGGTAAGCCTCGCAAGAGGTATAAAGACTGCATGAAGGCCAACATTGCTCATGCTGGTTTAAAACCAGATCAGCTAGAGCAGCATGCAAAAGACTGAACAGGCTGGCGTGCTCTCATACGACATGCATACGACAGCTTTGAAGATCCGCGATGCATATGCCTCATTGATGCTCGTGAGAGGAAGAAAGCAACAGCAGCAGCCGCACCAACAGAGTCAGGACAATTCCCTTGCCCCCACTGTGAACGCCCATGCCCTTCAAAGCTTGGACTCCTCAGCCACATGCGAGCCCACAACCGATGAGCCTGTGCAAGCTCAAGACGTCACCGTTGGACACGAAGGACTACCTACATGAATTAATAAGTTTTTACATTCTACAGACTTGTTTTCTTACATGTGCCAAAAGGTTTTTTTTTTTTTTTCTTATGAACATAACTGAAATGTCCATCAGTTTGGCTTACATTAGCCTGCTAATTGCAGGGAGGAAAAGTGGGGCCCGATGTAAAAATTTGCTCACCCCTGCCATAGAGGAATTAAGCTTGCTTGGCCTTACGGAATATCCAGGCACTGACAGAATTCACTTGCATTTGTTGTGTATTCTGTGTTTTTTAATTTTATAGATTAACCATGAACAGAATTTGACACTCAGTACTTGAAACCCAAGCTGTGTTGGTTAGTGATGGCTGGTCCCAGCTGGGAGAGCAAAGCTCATTGCTAGGAGACCAATTTTATGAAGACCTCGAAGTTTTGGGTCTCTCACGGTTATAGAGAAGTTTGAGATTAGTCTTTCTAAAGTTATTCTTCATGAGGAATTGCAGAACCTTTCCATTATGAGCCAGTGGCGTCACTCCTAGGGCTTGTCTACACTAGCCCGCTCCTTCCAGGGGCCATGTAAATGAGCCCGAGCGGTGAATAGCAATGAGGTGCTGCGCTGCATAGGCATCACCTCATTAGTCTAATTCTCACCATGCAAACTTCGAAGTTGCAAACTTGGAAGCGCCACAAGCTGCGTAGCCGTGGGCACTTCCAGGTTCCCTTACCCCCCAGATGTGTCACTCCGCTGCTCCACGGGGCTTCTGAGGGCTTGAAGCTGGGGGATCCATGTGGCTTCTGAATGCCCTTGGCCTTGGCCCTTTCTACCTGAGGCTCTGCCCTTTCTGGGGGTGTGGAGCTGGGCCCCTCACAAACCATGCCCTCGCCTGCAGTGGCTGTTGGCCCTGTTGAGTCTGACTAACACCTGCAATGTCATATGCTTGCAAGGAGGTTGAAATGCCTTCCCTGTCACTGTTTTTCATGTATTTTTTCTTGCACTTAGTCTTCTATTTGCCCATTTCCTCACTTGTCAGTGTGAAACGGGGGTAACCCTGGGGCCTGTGCATGCATACACGACCAACCGTTCTTTGGAAAGGTCTCTCAGGGGGTGGCAAACTACAGGAACACAATGTTCTGACAGAGCTAAACGAATATCTTAAATACACACCAAAAATAGACAGAAAGGTTATTGACGGTATTTTGACCTTGAAGTGTAGGGGAAAAAAATGCAAAAGGGAAGACTGGGGAAGGCGCGTGAGAGCAAGTGCCAGCCATATATAAATAGTCACACGCACATTTTATGCTTAACCTTTGTATAAGACTCCCCTGGCCACCAATGGGCATTTCTGTTAGCAGTAACGGGGAGTATATTGCACTAATTTTGTAGCCACTGCCTCTGGGCTTTAATTAAAAATATGATTTG
This sequence comes from Carettochelys insculpta, assembly GCF_033958435.1. Classification (NCBI taxonomy): domain Eukaryota; kingdom Metazoa; phylum Chordata; order Testudines; family Carettochelyidae; genus Carettochelys; species Carettochelys insculpta. The sequence goes on along the minus strand of NC_134149.1, from coordinate 6,285,423 downwards.
GTTCATTCCATGAGCTCTGGCAATGCACAAGGTGAAGCAGAAGCAGGAGTAAGACAACTTGCCCTGGGGTGGTGTCAAAGATGGATGGGAAGGCTGATTAGGGGGTGGCTTCACAAACGGAGGTAGAGAGGAAATGTGCCCAGCTGGAGTGGAGCTTGTATGCAAAGGCTCTGTGAAGTCTGAGCATTGGGGGTAGTTAATCAGAGCTATGGCAATTCACTGTGAGGCGACAATCAGGGGATAATGACTTCAAAAGGTGTATGTCTGCAGAGCAGCCTTATTCCGAAATAAGCTCTTCCAGAATAGCTGCTCCAGATAATGCTGCTACACATAAAAATGCATTTCAAAATAGCTCTTAGGTATCTTGAAATACATCAGCTACATACATAGAGCCTATTTCAAAATACAGCCAATGGACGCACTATGGCTTATGTCATAGAATCATAGAAGAGTAGGAACTGGAAGGGACCTCGAGAGGCCATCAAGTCCAGCCCCCTGCCCTCATGGCAGGACCAAGCACTTTCTAGACCATCCCTGAAAGCCATCTATCTAACCTCTTCTTAAATATCTCCAGTGATGGAGATTCTACCACCTCCCTTGGCAATTTGTTCCAGTGTTTGATCACCCTGACAGTTAGGAACTTTTTCCTAATGTCCAACCTGAACCTCCCCTGCTGCAATTTAAGTCCATTGCCTCTTGTTCTATCCTCAGAGGCAAGGAAGAACAAGTTCCCTCCCTCTGCCTTATGACACCCTTTTAGATACCTGAAAACTGCTATCATGTCCCCCCTCAATCTTCTCTTTTCCAAACTAAACAAGCCCACTTCTCTCAGCCTTCCTTCATAGGTCATGTTCTCTAGACCTTTGATCATTCTTGTTGCTCTCCTCTGGACCCTCTCCAATTTCTCCACATCCTTCCTGAACTGCGGTGCCCAGAACTGGACACAATACTCCAGCTGAGGCCTAACCAGCACAGAGAAGAGCGGGAGAATGACTTCTCGTGTCTTGTCCACAACACACCTGTTTATGCATCCTAGAATCATGTTTGCTTTTTTTGCAACAGCATCACACTGTTGACTCATATTTAGCTTGTGGTCCACTATAACCCCTAGATCCCTTTCTGCTGTACTCATTCCTAGGCAGTCCTTTCCCATTCTGTATGTGTGACACTGATTGTTCCTTCCTAAGTGGAGCACTTTGCATTTGTCCTTATTAAACTTCATCCTGTTTACCTCAGCCCATTTCTCCAGTTTATCCAGATCCTTTTGAATTATGACCCTATCCTCCAAAGAAGCTGCAACCCCTCCCAGCTTGGTATCAGCTGCAAACTTAATAAGTGTACTTTCTATGTCAATATCTAAATCGTTAATGAAGATATTGAACAGAACCGGTCCTAAAACAGACCCCTGCGGAACCCCACTAGTTATACTTTTCCAGCAGGATTGAAAGCCATTAATAACTACTCTCTGGGTACGGTTAGCCAGCCAGTTGTTCACCCACCTTATAGTAGCCCCATCTAAGTTGTATTTGAGTAGTTTATTGATAAGTATATTATGTGAGACCGTGTCAAATGCTTTACTGAAGTCTAGGTATATCACATCCACTGCTTCTCCCTTATCTACAAGGCTTGTTATTCTATCAAAGAAAGCTATTAGATTGGTTTGACATGATCTGTTTTTAACAAAACCATGCTGGCTGTTCCCTAGCACCTTACCACCTTCCAATTGCTTGCAGATGATTTCTTTAATGACCTGATCCATTATCTTTCCTGGCACAGAAGTTAAGCTGACTGACCTGTAGTTTCCTGGGTTATTCTTGTTCCCCTTTTTATAAATGGGTACTATATTTGCCCTTTTCCAGTCTTCTGGAATCTCTCCCGTCTCCCATGATTTTCCAAAAATGATTGCTAAAGGCTCAGATACCTCTTCTATCAGCTCCTTGAGGATTCTAGGATGCATTTCATCAGGCCCTGGTGATTTGCAGGCATCTAATTTTTCTAAGTAAATTTTAATTTGTTCTTTTCGTATTTCAACTTCTAAACCTACCCCTTTTTCACTAGCATTCTCTATGTCAGGCATTCCTTCAGATTTCTCAGTGAAGACCGAAACAAAGAAATCATTAAACATCTCTGCCACTTCCAAATTCCCTGTTTCTGTTTCTCCCTCATCACTGACCAATGGCCCTACCCTCTCCTTGATCTTCCTCTTGTTACCAATGTATTTGTAAAAAGCCTTCTTCTTTCCCCTTATGATTGTAGCTAGCTTGAGCTCATTTTGTGCCTTAGCCTTTCTAATCTTGCTCCTGCATGCTCATGTTGAAATAGGTGCTGTTCCTTGTACAATGTGGTTTACCAATTTTGAAATAAGTCTGTGCTAATGTAGACACTAGGATAGTTATTTCGAAATAGCCACTATTTCAAAATAACTTCGCTGTGTAGACATACCCAAGAAGAACAAGCAGCAGGAGCAGATCTTTTCTCCTCAGTAACAAAGGGGTGTTTTCATGCAAGCTGTCATAATAATTTCTTAAGAAATACACGATAAATATGCAGAACTATCTGTAAGTTTCCCAGGCCACAATGCAATTTTAAATGCTATCCTCTACATTCGAACACATAGTATGCATCCACTACAGGTCAAATTGCTACAAATGTGATGAAACTGAGTTTCACAGCTGGCTATCACCTGCCTGGGGCCCCACGCCAGGGGATGTCCCTATAAAGCTAAGTTTTTTAGGCTTCAGCCCTTGGTGGCAGATATCAGCTTCCTGTCCAGAGCTCCAGTTAGTCCAATACCACCCCTGCTTGATGGACCCACTGAAATATGTCCATGCACTCCCCAGTGTGCCCTGGACCCTGGTTGAAAACTGCTTCACTAGATAAATCCATAATATACATACACCTTAAATACCACATGCAGTTCTGGTGATCCCATCTCAAAACAGGAGCAAAAGAAGTTGGATGAGGTACCAAGGGCAAGCACCAGGAATAAAGAAGAGTATTGAATTAGACGAGAAATGGCTCCCAATCTTAATGAAATGGGAGGGAAAGGGTGCTTGTTGCAGTTAAAACATGGAAAATAAGGCTGCTGGTGTTCAGTACCAAACACCTCATTAAGCAAAGCAGCTGTTGACCACTTGGGCAATTGGACCCAGCATACTTGTGTGGTGTTCAGAACTGGAGCAAAGCAGAGAGGCAGCAGCAGGAAAGAAAGAAAGAGCAGAGCAGAGCAGCGCAGTACAGGAGTGAGCTCGAAATGCAGACAGTTGATTTCCAAAACAATTCGTGCAACTGAATAACAAATTCCAACCCTCCAAAAACCTAAGCTCTCAGTAAATGCATACATAGGGCCTGAGTCAACAGTTGCTGATATTAGAGACTTTCCAAGAGCTTTGGACCAGGTCCATAGAGCGACTACTTCTAGCAGAGGGAGGAGGGGAGAAATCACATTACCTTACTGCAGTATTCCCTACTCTGAGTACAGGAAATACACAATACCACTCAGTAGCTAATGCCATGGCAAGGTAATTGTGTGGTTTTTAAGTGGCCACTACACAGGCATGCAATGAAGACAGGAACGGACTAGAGCATTTGAAAGGGGCACTTTGCTTGGTCACTGATACGACTGAGCTCCAAATAAGCAGCTGGTGACAAGGCAGTTTAATATTCTCCCTCCCCCTCATCTCACAAAAATCTGTCAAAGCCCTGGGGAAATGGGGCCGAGCTAAACGACTGGTTCCAATCAATCTATATTACATTACCTCAGTAGCAAGGCTTGAAGAACTACAGAGCATTGTCATTAATTTTGCATGTTCCTGCTCCATGTCATTGTAAATGGCATCAGCAGCGAGACAGAGAAAGTGGTTATCGTCAGCAGACAGGAGGGAGAGCAGAAAAGGGAGAATGTGAGCTGGGTTTCGGTCTCTGTTGGTTTAAAGGGAAAGACAAAGGAAATTATTCAACCAGCCTGCACTTTCTTTCCACATCTGAGCAGTGTGAAGGGTTGGGGTCATGCCAGAGGTGAGGCAGAAGGAAAGGGTGATGCCTACAGGTGTGGAGGGAAATGTAATCACCCAGAAGCATCCGTTAGCCAGCCCAAGACTTGTGTTTGAATGCTTTCTACAGCAGAGATCTCGTTCCACCTGAAGGGTCCCAAAGGCCTTAAAAATGTTGGAATTGGTCCACTCACCTTAGAATCATAGAATCAGTGAATACTACAGGTCATTGAGTCATAGCAAGACCAAGCACCATCTAGACCGGCCCTGATAGGTGTCTGTCTAACCTGCTCTTAAATACCTCCAGAGATGGAGATTCTACAACCTCCCTAGGCAATTTATTCCAGTGTTTAACCTCCCTGTCAGTTAGGAAGTTTTTCCCAATGGCCAGCCTAAACCTCCCTTGCTGCAATTTAACCCATTGCTTCTTGTCCTATCCTCAGAGGCCAAGAAAAACAATTTTTCTCCCTCCTCCTCATGACACTCCTTTAGGTACTTGAAAACTACTATCATGTCCCCTCTGTTGTCTCTTTTCTTAATTGAGGCCTGATCCAAAGACCATCCAAGTCAATGGAAAGACACCTGTAACTACACTAGCTTACAGAGCCTACCAGAAGCCAGTAGTACTGAGATATCACAGTCAGTGAAGCTCTTCATGACAGCAAGGTGGTCAGGATTACCCCATTAACCCTCATAATACACTTGTGACATGGGCATTTGTTTTAGGTATGTCTCCTCGTAGGTCCTACCGTGAGGGCAGGGGGCTGGACTCGACCTCTCAAGGTCCCTTCCAGTTATAGCCTTCTATGATTCTACTCTGGAGTGGGATGTGTCACTTCCAGCTCATGTAGACATACTCTAGCTGCTGTTGTACTTGCCTAGCATCTCAAATGGGAGAAAATCAAAGCAGCTAGTCTCTCCCACTGCTTATGCCACCAGCGCTTCACTCTATATTTAGCACGCTACATCGATCAGAGCTGTCACAGGCATGGCTCGGGCTGGAGATATCAATAGTTTCAGAGCCACTATAGGAATAGAGGTGTTCAATCCTTTTATGTCACACATCATTTATGATGTACCTGACAAAGCCGTGCAACTTCCTGGGATGTGGGAAGCGAGTGCAAGTTACACAGAAAGGGGTAAGCAACTAATAGGAGAGTAAAATGACTAGGTGGGAATAGAGGATGGATTTTAAATGTTAAATTCTATACTAATAAAAGCCAGTAAAAGAAAAGCAGGGCTGTCAACCTGAAATGTTCAACAATTAAAACACTGACCTACACATCATGAAATTCTACAGTATAAAACATTTGGGTTCTCTTTCTTTGTTTTCCAGTATCTGAGCCTGTAGCTTGCATTGGGTCTCATTTTCCCTATTTACTCCACAAGCATCAGAGTTGGAAGAGTGTGGTAGATAATGAAAGCTGAACTTCATGTGACTTCGGGAGCTGGGGCTTTAAGGGAAAGACCAAATATTGTGTGACTTAGGATAAAAGTAAGAGGGCGGATAACACTAGAACTGTAATGTTATATCTGCATTTTCTAGTGAAGACTGACCTGCCTCAACATCGCCAGACGCTAACAGGCCGCACACCTGAAGGCGCTAGGCTGGAAACTAATCGTGTCCTTTAGAATGCACCCAAAAGCTCTTCACTCTGTTTTCCCCGCAGCCTCTGTTCACTCAATATCGATTCTCTCCTCATTTGTCGTCCCTCAAAATCACCCCAAAATCTCATTCCCAGTTTTCGTTCTCAGCCTTCACTCCCTCTCCCATCTGTCACCCTTACGGTTACACATTTGGCATGATGCTCATGGAGTTCACAGTAGTTGGGACTCTAAATGCAGCCTGTGACTTCTGCCATTCCTTCCCTAGTGCTGGCTATTTTTACCTCCAGGCCTTGAGAGATTTAACACTCAGCCCTCACTTTCTCCTAGACTTTATCCAACCCTCACACTCTACTCTTCCACTTATGCCCCTTTTCATTGTTCCAGTTCTCTTGCCTCTTGTATCCTCCTTCTGCTACTCTACCTTGCAGCATCCCTGCTCTTCATCGCCCAGGAACCTCTGTCTCATTTTCCTGTCATGCCCTTTCTTGGTCTCCTCCTCTGGTGTCCTCTGTTTCTGTCTGCCTCCATGCCACCTGCTCTGGCATGCCCCACAGGGACCATAACACCCATGGGAGTGCAACTCTGTCTCCCTTAATCTCCCGACACGTACTGACATCCATTCTTTCCTCCCAACTGGCAGGGCAAGGCCCCATGGAGCCTGTTGGCCTGTTGCATGGAGGAATGGCAGTTATCCAAAGTTGTGAGGGGGAGAAAGGGGATGCAGAGGATGTTCAGAGGAAGGGACAGGCCCCCGTCTTGTGAGCTAAAAGGGGAGACAGTGGGAGAGTAACAAGGTCATCTTAGCCACTAGAGGGAGCCATGGAGTCATGAACCACATAGCATCCCATAGGGGCATTTCTAGAGAGCAGCACTTACATTCTGAAGATCATTTGTCTCCTGAACGCAAAGTTTAAGAACAATAAGAAACCCTTCTGTCTGCATCCTCTTCTTTACAAACCGCTCCACAGCCCATTCAAGTGATTTTTATAGGTCGGTTGTTGGAGCTGGACTGTTCCAAATGATTAAAAAAGAGGGCACCTAGGTACCCGCAGGAATGTCACTTCCAGTGACATCAAATCACTACCCTCAACTGCTCTGCTTCCTGCTCAGGTTTGGTACAGCATTAATAGCAGCTGAGCTCTTGCTTTCCGGTAGAATCACTAGCATGCTTCGTTCAGTTTACAGCTTTTACACTAGCTCTTTCAGAAGGCACAAGTGATTTCTCAGCAATAAAATCCCCAGTGGGCACATCTGTTGGCTCTGGTAAGTAATGCAAATCTATATATTATTTATCATTTACACTTTAGAACACTACAGTTAAAAGCACTTCTCTCAATTTGCTTGTTTTCCTCTTGCTGAGGATCACTTTGATTCTAATTGCATCTGCATGCGCCAAGTGAAAATAAAACGTTTGACAAATAAGCGTTATTCAAAACTCACTATTCTGTAGGTTGGTACAAAACTGTCATTATAATAATCTCTTCTGCACTGGGCTTGCTTAGCTTCAGGCATATAGCTAGAGGGGAAACCTGCTACTCTGTCCTTTTCCATATAAAATCACAGAATGAGGAGCATGAGAAAGTGGTAGCATTGTAGCCACAACCATTAAATCTTCCTTAAAACCAATAAGTTTTTCCCCTCAAAGAAGCTCTCCTTGCATAGCAGTGTTGATCTAAAAATCACAGGGGCAAACGCCCCTCTTGATCAAACAGCTCTTTATTCTATCCCATTCCTAAAGGTTTGTTGGTTGCCTCTTTGGTCCATAAAACCCCCAGTTTTGGACCTTGCCTCCTGACCAGGGCCAGATTATGACATACTGAGGCCCTAAACCATGTCAAGTATAAGAGGCCAAAATATATTTTTTTGTATTTAAAGGCCCTTTATAATCTGAGTCCCTCAACCGCAGCTTACTTATCTTGTGACTAAATCCAGCTCTGCTCCTGGCCATGCTGTAAAGTGACTCGTTATTGGTACAATGCAAATAATACCTTTCAGAGAGGTAGCTGGGTTAGTCTATTTCAGCAAAAACAACCAGGAGGCCTGTGGCAACTTAAAGACTAACACATTTGTTTGGGCATAAGCTTTTGTTGGCCATGAAAACCCATGAGAGCTTATGCCCAAATAAATTTGTTAGTCTTTAAGGTGCCGCAGGCCTCCTCATTGTGTTACGAATAATAAGGAATATTTAAAACACACAAAACCTAAGTATGAAAATAGTAGGGTGAAGTACTGTATTATTTTAACTGAAGCCAAAACCGTATGCACCTTTGTCCACCACTACCCATCATTTGTAACAATGCCCCAGGCTGGCTCATCTGTGGAGATTCTTCAGCTCAGAGCATGAATTTCTATTGCTTAATTTCAAAGGACAGGCACAATAGTTCCAAGATAATAGCAGATGCCTACACCTCTATATTGGGTCAGAAAGCCATGTTGCGTTAGCTGGACTTTCATTGTTATTTACGATGCAGCAGAATTCCCAGATGATAAACTCCATGATGTGCTAGGTGCAGTGTAAAATGACCAAATCAACAAATCCCTGTACTAGCAAGCTCACCATTCTGGGATACTGAGAGGTAATAAATGAACAAAACCACGATTGACCAAGCAAGCGACTGTGGATTAATCCCCTTCTATAGAGAAAGTGCATTTTTCTTTTACATTTTTCATTTACCTGCCACATTGTGAGGGTACATCTACACTTACCAGGAGATCGACCTGCTCAGGGTCAATCTTCCTGTGTTTGATTTCGTACGCCTACTGAGGACATGCAAAATCGAACTCTCAGGGCTTGACAGTCGACCTTGGTACTCCTCATTATCTTGAGGAGTAAGGGAGGTCAATAGAGAGTTTCTCCTATTAACCTCCCTCAGTGGGGATGGCCAGGTAAGTCAATCCTAGATAAGCTGATTCCAGCTATGCAATTGCTGTAGCTAGAATTGTATATCTAGGATCAACTTTTAGGTCTAACATAGACCTGCCCTTAGTCACTTCAAAACAACTGGAAATGTTTCTGCTGGAGACCCAGAGAATTTTGGTCTGTGTTTTTGCCTTTTTCCAGCATAGCACGTGCCAACTGTTTTCCACAGCCAAATCACGTATCTGTATAATGAGTTGATCAAATATATAGCCCAGCATTACTATTGACCTGTATAATTTCTCTGAGAGACGTTTTACTTCCATACTTACTCTTGAATTTTTGTAGTTTCTTATGTCAGCGAGGCAAGTGGAGTAGAGACAAAATAAAACTGTTACACAATTTTAACAGAAGGGGCTTTTTTGGGGAAGACTATGGTATTTGAATTTAGCACACATGAAGCAAGTCTGGTTTTTGTTTTCCTCTCGGGTTGTGATCCAACTTTGTTCCCTTCAACATTTGTAATAGAATTCTCTCTTTGTGGACCAAGACCTTGTATATCAGCTGAGTTCTAAAACCCTAGAGAGACTGGATTAGAACAGGGATGCTGACAGAACTAAATTTTGGGAGAGATTTAAGGTTTAATCTGTTGCACTTTTCACCTCTCAAAACCTATGAGGCTGTTATGTTATGTCTCAACCAAAGGAAGGCATGCAAGCTAAGATTATGTCAGTTCTCAGCAGAAGGGGTTATCTTTGCCTTAGGTAGCTCTGGGACAAAGAGGCCCTGCCAGAGGGAACCCTTGGAGTAGTCAAGTTTCAGAAGGTGCTTGAGACTCGAGGGTGCGCTTTAAGCCTATTAAAGTCACTGATCCCTGGATTCCAGTGATAATATATTGCTCTCTGAGGCTATGTCTACACAGCAGCATTATTCCTAAATAAACTATTCCAGAAGGTATATTCCACAATAGCTTATCTTGAAATAACCTTGCTACACACAAAATGCATTTTGAAATAGTGCTCAGCTATTCTGAAGTGGTGTGTCTACACACAATAGACCTTATTTCAAAATAAAGCCATTGGATGCACTATGGCAATATTTTGAAATTATTTCAGAATAGAGGTTGCATTATATAGACATTAGGAATATTTTGAAATAACAGCTGTTCTGTTGAGATAACTTCGCTGTGTAGACATACCCAGAGACCGCATGACATACAGAAATTACAGACTGCTCACATGTTAGTAACACTGCCATAAGCAAAAGTGGGCTTCTGAACTTCAGTCTTGGTTTAATTTTTAATTACCCTGAGGTAATGACGCAAACCCCAGGAAGTGGCACTTGTAAGAAGTACACCATCTATTTTTCTATCCATGGGCGGAATAATTTTTTATGTGCACCACCAACAGAAACACATGCTAGCAACTGTGGAGCTGTGGACAGGCTGCGAATCAGCTGCACAGCTTCTGAATCTTTCCTGGGCAGATGCCCAAGCACACAGCTTACAGAGAACACTAGTAGTGGATGTGTTGTGTTGTGTTGTGTTGTGGTTAACATAGGGAAGACACGGCTGTGTGCTCGATTCTCCATCTCCTGGAGCTATTTATTGTAATGCAGAATGGATGGAAGCCGCCTGGGTCAGGGATGCACAAGTGCAGGCAATAAATAATTGGGTCATGGGTACATAATATCTAGCTCTTACTGCCCCCTATATTTACTTTCATTATGAATCATAATTAGTGTGTCAGACATATCAAGAGTTTTAAAAAGACATTGGGGTTGAGAGCAGCAGAGAAACAAACCATGCTTTGTAACTGTCTGAATTCATTCCAGAAAGCTGGCTCCCTTCCAATGCAGCTGTGTAGCAACAGCTGCAGGTAAGACAGAGTGTTTGACACCTGGGTTCCTGGCAATCCGATGGGTACCAGCTTCTGAAATTACATTCTTTATAGAAGTATCTGCTACCTCTATGAATAAGCATAGACTACCCGCCCAGTGCAACAGACTAACCTGCTGTTAATTCTTAGCATGGTTCATCTGGATAGCGCACAAACATCCACTAGTCTTTAATCCAAGCTATAATCCAGATTTGCAAGAGGGGAAGTGGAGGATCAAAAAGGTGAAGTAACATACCCAAGGACAGATTAGTGCTTGTGTCTTTGACAACTCCCCACACAAGACGACCTATCCGGACTTCAAGAATTTAAAAAAATCCGAGTAATGTTTTTTAGAACCTGGTGAAGAATGATTCCACTAAGGAGAGCAGCAGGATTTAGCAATAATGGAATTAGGCTTTTTCCTGAACATGTGATTGTTTTTAGTGGCAAGCTTGTGAAGTCTTTCATTTAATGTGTTCATTACAGGTGATTCACCTTTCCAGACCAACCAGGGATTCACCAAAGCTCACTCTCAAAAACTAACATCTGTGCTAATGATCTGGACAGGAGGAAGAGGCTGCTGCTGCTGCTGGTCCAAGTATAGCACCTTCCGTCAACATTCAGTGCACTTTCCTGCAAGATGCACAAATGCAATTTTATAGTCGATTCTGGAGTCACTGCTCCAAACCCTCACTGAAGTTAAAAATGAAATAAATTTGTGGGTTCTCTTCTAGAGGCTGGTTGGAAAAATTAATGGAAACATTAACACCTAGTGCACAGACTCACTTATGGCTAGTCTGCACGAGAAGTGCTACAGTGGTGCGGCTGCCTCTGGTGAAGACACTCTAAGCCGAGAGAAGACACCTCTCTTGTCAATTTAATTACTCAACCTCCAAGACAGGAGGGAGCAATGTTGGTGAACGAAGCGCTCCTGCTGAGACAGCACTGTCTACACCAGGGCTTAGGTCAATGTAACTTCCATTTCTCAGGGGTATGGATTCTGTACACCACTGAATGCCACGCATTGTGCCAAATAAAGGGTACGATAAAAAAGTCTTGGAGTTTCTGCTGATCATACATAAAGCAAAAGTGGTGTAACTGCATTATGGCATAAAACGCATTATGGTTTTACTCTGTGTAACCATCACAGACATCCACCACAACAGACCCAGAGCCACACTCTAGATGTACAAGTTACTGTGGAATAACGCACCCAGCAAATGGACAAGCACTTACATTCACACCGTGAATACAGACAAATTCTCAAGCAAACAGAATTAGCATTAAAACCTTCAATCCTATAAATGCTTACGTAGGTAGCAAAACTGCAGTTCCATTGACTTCAGTGAGACTGTTCAAATGCTTGAAGTTGAACATATTCGTAACTGTTTCCAGGGTCTTAGTCACAACAGGTATCATTTCATAGCTAAGATACCCCAGAGCAGTTCATGAATTCAGTGATCCTTGGATTCCGATGAGGCTCTATCTGTCACTGACACTCCATGACACACAGTAATTATAAGCTGCTGTCAGACTGGTTACAGCCTCAACAGCGCAGCCAAGAGCACTTGAGCTTCAGTCAAGTCAAGTTGTCAAACAGACAAACACACAGCTCTGTAGCAAAGAACTTCACTTGAAATAGAGTAGGCCAAATGCAGTTCCCATTTCCACACCCGTCGGATGGACTGCACGGGTGGCACTGCCAAAGGAACTGGATGAGTTACACCCCTAGAGCAACACACAAACTTTTGCACTGCTCCTGGGAGTGAAATCCAAATGCACTATTTAAGTGTTAAGGGCCCTATCCCCAGCTGAGGCGCATCAATGTTTTCCACCAAAGTCAATATAATTATTCCACTATATATCAGCTGAGGACCTGGATCTAATGATTAAGTGGTTTCAATTATTCCACCCCATCCTCCTTCTATCCCCCCCAAACAGAGAACTTCAAAACTATTTTGTAAGGTAAGTGTGGAAACTGGATTTCCCCAGCCTGCAAAATACTCTCAGGAATCAAAGGAAAAGTGATGGAATTTTGGTCAAACGTTGAGTGTCTGAAGATGGCAAATTTCAGGCCCACAGGTGAATGATAAGTATTTGAACACTGGGACATTATAATAAAAATTGTGCTATGACCTTAACTGCAGCTGTAAGGGTAAAGTAACTTCAATAACTGGGTCAACCTCTCATCGTCATTAGGAGGGAAACACACACACACACACACACACACACAAAATCACTGCATTGTATTCCAAGTCTTGACAACTGAACTGGATGACAGCCAGGATTGGCCAGCCACTCCGCCAATAAATTGACTGAGAGGCCATATTTGTAACTGACACGTTTCATTTTTCTCTTCTTCTTTTATTGACCATGACATCAGGAGTGAGTAGCAAATTACTCAGATGCTGAAAGATGGTAACAGGCCTACTTTGGCTGGCACAGCCAGTGCAGCCCCAAAGATTGCAGTGAAGGCAGAGCAGACCAGACCAGAGTTTTATCACACAAGGCACAGGCTGTCTTAGTAACAGGTGGTGTGTAAGTTGTACCAGCCTAGGAGTATGTCCAAGGCACAATTCCTTCCCTGCTCCTTGCCTGCTCTAGGGGAATAGTAAATTACTTCCCACTTCATACAGGTGGCAAGAGATGAGGCTGTTCCCTGCCTTCTTGTAAACAGTGGGGAGTATTCAGGAAGCCAGGGCTGTGCCCTGCACCAGTCTCAGGATCTAGGTAGGGCCAAGCCAGGGGTATTCCAGAAATAGCCCTTAATGTACAGAGCCATCCTTGCTTACACTCAGTAGCATCTTACTCCTCTTTCCGGTGCCAGGTGCTGCTCACTCAGGAGGTGCAGCTATTGTATTTTCAGGTTACATTAGCCCTTTGCATGTGGGGGAGGGATGGAGGGGAAGGTGAGGTTGAAGTGGGGACACAACTAGGAAGAGCACAGCCATTTCATGGGCATGGATCCTAATCCAGCAATGCCAGTGGTGGGCAACCTAGGCTAGGTGAGTGGGCTGCATGAGTGGCTGCATCTCCACAGGGTACAAGATTGTCGTAACCAACATGGTCTCCTGAGATAAGGCAGCTTTGCTCGCTGCACTTGCATGCCTAGAATTCACAGGGGTGCTGAATAAACTGCGGCAGCGCTTCGACTGGATGCAGAGGGCAGTCAGGGCTGGGTGCAGTCAGCACACCCCACACTTTACACACCCGTGCCGTACATGTGTGTCACTTTAGTAATACCAGAAGGAAAATCTATGCAGACGGAAACCAGCAGAGCCTGGCAACCCCTGCGCCTGGGCAACAGGTAATGAAATGTCTTGTGGGCCACACGGAGAACCTTGGTGAGCCTCATGCAGCCTGCAGGCCCACCACTGAACAAGACACTCAGAACCTGATCCAGCTTCCATTACAGTCAAGTGGAATCTCTGCAGTGACCTCTGCTGACAATGTTTTGTTCTGGCACTATGCAGCCTCCTTTAAAACAAACACACTTCTGGCTGTGCAGCCTTCCATCTCATCTGCTCCACAGCCAACAACCTCAGCAGCGGACCAGAAGGGGTGTGATATTCGCAGTTTGTCTTGCAGTAATGGCAAATACATGCATGTGTGGACATCTGACACCAAAGGTGGCTGCTATTATAATGTACTTCTCCCCATGTCCGTCCCAGCATGTGAGAGAAACGAACTAGGTGAAGTAATGCCTTTTATTGGACCAACTCACCCACCAGCAGAAGTCCAATAGGTGATATTACCTCCTCTACTTTGAATCACCAAAGGCATCTGATTGTCTTCACTTCACTTTCATCAAACAGAAATGGTTTTAGACAGGTAATCTAAACATTATTCCCAAAGTAGAACACACGTGCTGGAAGTAGGGGTACTGCTACACCCTCCATCTTGAAGTGGCTTCCATCCAGGTTTGCAGTTTGGTTCAGTGGTTCACAGAACCTCACTATACAAATTCTTCCAGCATCCCCGGGGTAGACCAACCATTAATCCCTCCTTCAGGATTCCACAGGCCTTCTCTACTCTTGTCTACAGTAATGTACTTTCCCTCTTTCCCATTTGCAATCATAAAACGCCCCGTAACAACTGCTGCAGCTGTTGACATGCAATAAACAAAGACAATATTTCATGTATTTTAGCAGCCCTTATACAACGATAGAGGAAGTCAGACTAAATTATCCCAATAAATCTATCTGGCCTATGATTTACGAAAGCAGATGGACACAAGGGAAGAACTAGCAGTCTAGCCTTCTAACTCTTTGAAGATCACGAGCAAATCATTAGTGACACAGGAGTCCCAGGTTGGAAACTCCTGGGGTAGGACTAGGCTATCAATGTGCAGTTACATGGTTCCTGGTTACATGGCGGTTCTTTATTTTCTATCTTTAGGACTATTCCTGTACACTTTGGAGCACACTTGTGAGCACCACACAAGACATTCTCCAATTCTCAGCATATAATCATGGAAATGTTAAGCTATGGAACCTCAAGAGTTCACCTAGTCCAAGCATCTGCAATTGAAATAGCGAGAAGAGCCTTTTTTTTCAAATTCAGCCACAAAATCAATACTTCAAGAGCCGCAATGCATCTGAATATGAGAAGTCCTCAATAAATAATGTCAAACCACACTTTTTGTCACCTCACAGCACACACACAACAATTTGTACCACTTATAAAGTTGTCACCCCCATCTCCAGGCTCTACCGGCCTCATCCCCAAATACGTGTCCCCCCCCGCTGCATTCCCAGGCTTACCCCCTCTCAGTCCCAAACCCAGGCTTAAATCCTATCAGCCACAAACCCATCCGTCCCCATCCCCTCCAGGATTTACCTGCCTCAGCTGACGAGCTCCAAGTGCTGCTGGTGCTCCTGCCTGCTGCACCCTTTGTGCACAGCTCCAGCAGGGGCAGGCTCGATCACCCCGCCCCACAGCTCTCTTTTGAAGGCTGACTTTCCCCATGTGGAGCAGGAACTGGGGGTTCCCTGTCCTGCCGGCTTCCTCTTTCAGGGCTCCCTGCCCTGTCAGCTTCCCACCTGCCACAGCTGCCTGCTCAGTGGCTACAGAGGCTGCCGCTGCTTAAACAAAACAACTAAGTCTTGTTTTAACTCCAGGCATTGTTTAAGCGGCGGCAGCTTCCAGAGCCACAAATGGAGTCAGTGGAAGCAGCACTCGGAGCCACAAGTGGCTCCTTAAAGAGCCGCACACGGCTCTAGAGCTGCAGGTTGCTGACCCATGACCACATCTAGTGCTGCAGCAGAACCAAAGTATCCCTCACAGATGTTTGTCTAAACTGTCCTTAAAACCTTCACTTTCAGCGATGGGGGTTTCAGGACTTAACTATCCTTCTAGTCAGAAATGTATCCTTAATATCTAACCTAAATACTCTTGCTGCAGATTAAGCGCACTACTTCTTGTCCTTCATTCATTGGGCGTGGAGAACAATGTGATAAACACTTTTCTCTAAGACAGCTTTAATATAAGGGAAGACTTTACATGCGCCCCCTCTGTAGTCTTCCAGACTAAATATGTCTAATTTAAAAAAAGAATTGCTTACATATGTAAAGTTCTCTAGTCCTTTTGTCATTTTCCTCCTCTGGACTCTTTCCAATGTGTCCTCATCTTTCCATACCGCACCCAGAATGGAACACAGTATTCCAGCTGAGGCCTCGCCAGCGTTGAACAGAGCGAAACGGTTACGTCCCACGTCTTACATATGATACTGTTAATACAGCCCAGAAGGATATTGGGCTTTTCACAGCCCCATCAAGTTGATGATTCATCCAATTTCTGATCTGCCACAATCCCCAGATTCATTTCTGCGGTACTATCACCTAGACCATTAGGAGTAGAGCATGCTCCAAACACCTATAGCTGGTGGAATGGCCTCTGTGGGACTGCTGAAGCCAACATAACTTAGAGCAGCCCTCAGACTACTCTACATCACCACAGGGACCATTTCAGTCCCCAGCCAACATCAAGATCAATTTCTACTGTCACCTTCCCAACCCATGCCACATCTTGGAGTAAGCATAGCTTGGAGAT
Source organism: Carettochelys insculpta (assembly GCF_033958435.1). Taxonomy (NCBI): domain Eukaryota; kingdom Metazoa; phylum Chordata; order Testudines; family Carettochelyidae; genus Carettochelys; species Carettochelys insculpta. The sequence continues at coordinate 6,269,038 of NC_134149.1, read as the reverse complement.
CCAGCCCTTCGCTCAAATATTGCTTTGACTTACCTCATTGCAAATCAGGATTAATTCTATTGAAAGGAGTGGATTTACTCTGGGTTTACACCATCAGAGTGGAGAGCTCTTATATTTGAGGATGTTAATTTAATAAGGCACAGAATCACATGTGGGGGAACCACCATCTTTTGCCAGAGGTTTCCATCAATTAATTCCATCTATGTATGAAATGCTGAGAAGCCTGAGTAGGAAGGAGGTGGCAAATACCAACTTCCCGTACCATTATTTTATTTAGTTCCCAGCCTGGTAACAGAAGAAACACATCAATCTTCCTCCCTTGTGCTCAGTCCAGCTCCACCACTTCAGTTTGGCTGCCCCTCGGCTTCCACCCCACTTCCAATTCTGACATTCAGATAAACTGGACTTTCTATTAGGCTGAGGCACCAGCTACCTGTTTCCCCCATCCCCTGTGTATGGGCTCAGCTTACTGAGACAGCACTGGTCCTCATGGAACAGTCTGGCACTGCCGCCCTGTGGCCTCCTATTTACACTCTCTTTCTGTGGGCGGCAGCACTAAACGTATGGACTCTCAGTCCTGCTCGGTTGGCAATATTCCCTCCCCACCTGACCACTCAGTGTTTGAAGGCCTCACAGCTGATCCCAGAGTAGCCAGCTTTCTGGAAGCCAGAAGCATTATTAGAGCACAAAAGGGGAATGACGTATATTATCGTATTGTTGAGGAGGTTGTTGTTACATAGAAAATATCTTCTCCAATAAAATGTAAGAAAAAATACTCATATCTTATTTACTACCAGGGACAAGTGGTTCAGGGCATACAATTGCAGTAACCTGGGATTTTGGAGGGGACTTTACCATTGTGCACAAAACCATCAGTTCTGCATGGCTTGCTGGTAGGTCAGGCTCTGATAGCTCACTTAAAACTGCTCTTGCAGCTAACGTGCAAAAACTGAGCACATTGGCAAGTCTTAACCAGAAACCAACTCTTGTTATTAAATTTGAATATTGGGAAACCTAAATGGGGCTGAAGTACAATAGAATGCATTCTCAACTATGAAGTTAAGTCCATCATGTTTTATTTTCCCATTTGCACTAGAGAATTTGCTATTTTAACCCCTAAGTTGGAAAAAAGGGCAAATTATATTAAGCAAAAACATTTCTTAAGAATTTTGGACAATAAGGAATTTTGAGCATTAAGGAAATTCATAATTGTGGTGGGGATTTTGGTCATTGTTTCTTTTGCAAGCTGTTTGTGACCTACAATCCCTCTATGCAGAGACACTTTTGGGTAAAATTTTATGAGCTCTTGAAACTGTGGTCTGTGACCATTGAGTTTAATTTTGAGTCTTTAAATATAATGATAGGCACATTAGAAGAAATCATTGTTTAATTACTGGAGTCTAGATTTAGTTAATAACATTTAGAGTGTTTACAAGCAAAAAAGAGGAACTGATGGGTTCAGGCATGAGAGGGAATAAAAAGGCCCATTAGTAAGTACAATCGGATTTTCTAAGGCATTAATTTGTGATGCAGAAAAATGTTTCAAAGTTCTCAATATTTCATTTATAAGAAACCCATGTTTTTCCTAGACCAACAGTCCATAAATTTCACCATTCATCAATTTTTGTTAAAATCCCTAGTTTTGCACTGATGTGTTAAAGTAGAATTTACATCTTTTGGGCAAAAAGTATTATCTTTGAACTCATACAAATGTGAAGGGCAAACTTTGTTCACGTGAGCCATCCTCACCGTGGCAAGGAAACCCATTGCTCCCTTCAGGGGTATTTGTTCAATAAAGGCTTTACATGAACAGTTCTAGACTAGATGTTCTGAAACATGATCCCCCCACTCCTCTAAACAGATCTCTCCAGTGAGTTCTATTTATCATATTCATTATCCAGATCCTACCTATTCAGTTGATTCAGGAGTATGTAAGAAAGTTATGGTGCAAAGTAAAGGTTTATTAGAATAACAATCCTGTGAAACCACGTGACCCATTTCATTCTTATTGGAACTCATCAGACATGCATAAACTGCTGTCTACAGCATGACTCGAACCCAGGATGCCTTTGTCATAGTCAAGGATGATACCATGTCCCTACAGGTTCACAGTGTTGGTTGTTGGAAAGGAGTATATGTAGATCAGTTCGATTGGTCTCTTTCCCAGATTATTGGACCAACAATTGTCAGCCACGCGTGTTACGTTCACAAGGGAGTGAACTGTAAGCATGCCCCAAAAGGCGTTGACTATATAGTTAACTATATAGTCAACGCCGTTTGGGGCATGCTTACAGTTCACTCCCTTGTGAACGTAACACATGTAGCTGACAATTGTTGGTCCAATTATCTGGGGAAGAGACCAATCCAACTGATCTACAAGTAAAGGTTTTGTGACAGGGGTGAGCCTATCTGGTAGGTGATCCCCACTTCAGGGTAGGGAGAAATTGTTCCAAAGTCTATTTATGTCAATGGAAAGATTCACACTGATTTTGACGGGCTTGGGGTCAGGCCCAAAGCTCTGCAGTCTGTGACTAGGTTAATTTAGTGCAATAGAAGGAAAAAAGGAGACTGAACAAGCAGGCAGGAAGATTTCAAAGCACAATAAAACCCAAGATTAAGAACACAGTGGAAACCTGTTCAGAATGCAGGCAATTCTCATCAATGGAGAGCAAGTAAAAAATAAAAGAAAGGAAAAGCTCCCTGTGCTACAGCTTTTTTATTATGTCATTCTATACAGAAGGCAATAATAAAAACACCTAAATGGGACTTACAAATAAAAACTTAGGCAAGTGCGACTTACACGCCTAGTCAGACTAGCATAGCTACAAAGTCTTGGTTTATATCAAATCAGTCGGCATGTATCTTAAAGTGCAACCAGAGGATTTATAAACTAAATATTTCTTTATGAGGCACTTATTAGTTTGGTTTATAAATCAACTGCTATTTATAAATCTGTTTATGATGTGCAAATCCATTTCCTGATTTAAAATAGCAGTTGAATGTTTTAGCTAAACCTTTACGTGCCATATAATGATCTCTGAAGCTTTGTGGTCAGGTTTACTGGCTGTTTTATAAGTCAGTAGTCCTCTGCCAAAGATATAAAGAATCCAACACGTACAGGGGCTCTGCAACAATTTGTGTAGTGGAGGCACAGAGCGATTGAACGAAACTCTAAACCTCTTAAATAAAGAAATCCACTTCAAACGTGGGCATGTAGCAGCCAGCATGGCTGAGAGCCAATGTGGGCATGGGAGCAAGGTGCAGGGGGGCCTGGCTCCATGCCCCTGGAAGGGGTGGAGCCTCAGGCAGAAGGGGTGGGCCAAAGGCAGCCAGCCCTTAGAGCTGCCCGAAGAACGGTGCTTGCCTTCCTCCGCTGGCCCTCAGAAGCTGTGCAGAGCAGCAGTGATGCTCCTGCAGCATTTCAAATGGGCTCAGGGCTCCCAATCACAGCCACTGCTACTGCTGGCTAGGAGTTTGGGCCCCTTTGAAATGGTGGGTCCCTATGCTATATCCCCCTTGCCCCTCCCTTTTGGTGGGCCCGGTCGCAGCACACTCCTGTACCCCTAGTTTCAGTACCTTTGAGCGTGTAAGTCTCCAGGCAATGTTTTTCATTAGGCAATAATTTAACAAATGCAGCCCATATTTCTGTAAATAAAACTCTGCCTTCTCATTAGCTGCACATGAACATACGCTAAAATATACATCACAGGAGTCTATCGGAGCAGTCAAAGAGAAAAACAAGAGTCTGATTTAAAAGCACAAGCTTCAAATATTGTTCTGCTTTTGAATGCTTGACAGGAAGCAGCACCTAAGACTGACAGGAGCAATTGGCTTGATAGCCCATTGTTCATACCTCTCCCCCTCTTTTTTTTTTTTTAAAGTCATGCTTGGGCACCTGTCCACAATTGGCTGGAGAAAAAAAAGAGATTGACATAAGGCCTGGACATACTGTAAAAACAGAACCTTGAAAAGATAATCAGACCAAACTGCTGAAAAGGAAGACAGCAGAGAGACAAGCACAGTCGACATGAGGGTTGAAATGAGAGGTACCAACTTCTCCACATATTTTGACTGTTACATTAGAAATGAGGGATGATGGTGGGTGACCACACAGCAAGTGTAACAAATTGGGGCACTTTTTTGAGGGGACAATGGAGGTATAAGTGCATAAATAAGACAAAGTCTCAAATATTGGAATGGTCTTGCTAATATCAGGATGTCTGGTCACCCTGTCTGAGGGGTGAAACTAACTTGTAACAAAAAGAACATGGAGAAATTCTTTGGGAGTAAATTTTGAGGAGCATTTTGAGATATTTATTTTAATAATTGTCTCTTTTTAAACTACATCATCAACGATTATTATTGGTTTGCCATGTGCCTCAGTTTCACCACTTGTAAAATGGGGATAATTAAGGTGACCATATTTTCCTATGTTGAATATGGGACACCTGGAAAAATTACTCATGTTCAAATGAGTTCAATGACAATGCATTGCACAAATGTTCAAACTCACATGGAGTTGACTGAACCCTGTTAAAAAGAAACACTGCATTGCAGATTTTTTTTAATTTACCATATTCAGGGGTGAATGACAGCTAAAGAATAGCACAGAACACGCAGAGCCATGCTTGGTGGCTGTAAAAAAATCTTCATGGGAACATGGGAAACTTGGCCAAATCCATGATAAGTGACCATCCAGCTAACTGAAACCATGCCGGATTATGGATGTTAGATGAGAGTGCTGGACTAGAGAGGGTCAACCTGTTTAACAAATCCCCTGATCTCATCCCAGTATGACCTGCTATTCCGCATGCAACTACAGCATCCCTCCCACCTACCACAATGGGCTGTTTAAACTTGACGTTCACGTTAAAATGAAAAAACAGGAATAGTCCTGTTGGATCAGACTGGACAGTGTACCTAGTGACTAGTCCATTAAGTCCTCTGAGCCAGAGGCTCATCCCAGATATTTCAAAGGCAGCTTCTAGACATATTAGAGTATATCGGTAGGGAGTAAAGAGATCAAAGACCAAGATTCTTTCTAACTTCTCCATTAGAAATTTTGCTCATGAGAGTTACAAATGTTGTTTTTTGTTTTCACCCCCCAATTTCAGCTCTTACTCTTATGATGCTATAAATCTGTTATCCATATAAACCATGTCTCCCTTCCTGAGCACTGTCAAATATTTGGCCTCAGTGGTGTTTTATGGCAATGAATTCTACAGGGTAATTAAGCACTGAATGAAGCAGGTTTTTCTCTTGATCAGTTTTAAGCTTGTAACTTTCCTGTTTGATTTAAAAACCTTATTGTTCTTGCACGAAAGATCACAAAGCAATGCCTGGTTTACGTTCTCTGTACCATTCTCTATTCTATATACCATTAAGATATCCCCTGTTAATCAAATCTTTTCAAATTCTTATGACTTTTTTCATATCTAGTCTTCATTCATGTTGCCCTTCTCCACACCCTCATGATTCCTGCCCTCTCCTTTTTACACAAGAGATCTCAAATGTTCCACTGACATGCAGCATATTTCCAGTATTATTTTCAATCCCATTTCTTATGCATCCTAACATTTTTGATTGCCACTGCACATATTCAATAACTTACAGCATGATGTTTTTTGTAAACACTAACACCCCATCCTTTTACAAATAAAGTCTAAATCGTCCCATGTTTTCAAAGCATGCACCCAACTGAGCATCAACTGTTGTTCATACAGCTTGAACCTCAGTTTAAGCATGCCCTATTTGACAGGAAGTCTGAATGTCACTTCTGTAGATGATTCTCAAAGGATGACTCATTTGTGTGCACAAAAGCACAACACAGCTCACAGATAACTTATGAGTAACGTACAAAGAGAGTGAACACAAAATAACTAATAATGTTGATGTAGATCAGTGGGCCTACCACATCAAAGGATAAAAGGGAAAGATTTAAATAAATCTTAGGCAAAAAGAACAGCTAGAATAGACTAACCCAGCAGGGAAAGGAAGAACAATTGGCCACCCAGAACTGTTATCAACGCCAATTTTTCAGTCCAGTAATAAGAAGTAAATATATTACCAATGAGGGAAGAGACACAGGAAATAACCAGCTGCTGGAAGCCACTCATTGTTTAGCTTGGACAGTTGTCACAGGAATCAGAGAAGACAAAAGCAGGGTCAGCTGTGCTGCTTAATCTTCCTAGTGGAGCATTTTACAAGTTTGAACCAAAAGCTGGCACTGAGAGCAGGAGCAAAAACTGGGACAGTATTGACCTCCTTCCTCTGTCCAATCAAGTGAACATCTTCAATATGGTCTCATCTAGGAGTTGGTTACAATATTTGGAAACAGCAAAATGTGTGTGCTTTAAAATAGCCATATTGGCAACCTCCCTGGCAGCCATGGAATTACATCCCGGATGAAAAATGGCCCATTATTCTGCTTCCTTCTGAATCCATCTGTCATGGGATGATCAGGATCCAAACTTGTAGCTGAAATGGGAGACGCCACATCAGGCTGGTGGAGCAAATTCAGACTTTCACAGAGCTACACAGATTTACACCTGCTGAGGATCTGCCAGTGTTTTACGAGGGATCTGTCATTAGCTCAGTTTGCACCAAAGAGAGTCCCTGAAAATACTGCTACAGAAGTGCAACGTTGTGAATCAGACACGGCTGGAGCCAAGATGCCAACAGACAATTAAAAATAGCGGGTACAATAGGAATAAGAACTCGGCGCAGCAAAGACAGGAAGAAAGCTTTGTGAGGCACACTGCACAGCTCTTACCTCTTCTGCTGCAACACAATATACTAGCCATGAGCACAGATCACTTGAGCCTGGGGTCAGAGCCCATCTACAAATTGCTATGGTTTTTAGGAGTTTGCTAAATTGCATTTTAGTCCTTCTTTTCTTAGTTACAATAGATTTGGGGCAGGCGGTTGTTTGTGTGATTGGTGATTGATTTGATTTATATCCTGCTAAATAGCTTATCCATTTCATGACTGTGCTGCGGAATTCCTATTTTACTGCAGTGACCCAGATAAACAAAAAAAAAATGGCATTTTCATGTACAAAGGCTCAAATTAGGAACTGTAAGGAGGAAGGTAATGCAATAAGTCACCATCAACATTCCTCTCCTGCCTCAAAACAAACCCAAAGCAAACCTTTTCAGAGTTTCAGGAGAGTTGAATTCAGAACTTGATTTCACATTTTCTAAAACGTTTAAACAATGTAGTGAAGTCTGGTGAGCTCTTGAATCTTAAGACAGTCCCAGCCATGGCCCCAATCCTGAAATAAGCACTCTTTGGGACGACACCAGCTGTCTTTGAAAGCAGCAAATCAGTGTCTGCTTCCCTCTCCCTGTGTATCCCTTCTGAACACCAGCAAAGCTCTTGGTTCTATCCTGTGTTTCTTGACCCTGGTGACATGAATTTGGGCAGCGGACCAGGGTGTTGGAGGAGAACTTCAAGGCAGTAGGTTGTGTGTAACTTCAGAGGCTTGTGGAGCAGCTGTTGTCAGATTATGATCCCCCTTCAAGTGTACAAACAATCAACCCCTTCTTCATTTAAAGCCTTGTAGCCATACTGTCTCCCCGCCATAGCCAGATGAGAGGAGAGAACCTACGCTATTTATGAATAACAGAGTAGCCCCAAAGACGCCACAGAAACATGGCTCCAACACTCCTGTAGGCACTAACCTGCAGGGGAGGCCTGGCTGACAAGAAGTAGCAGGGTGCTGTGTAAGTGCATGGCCCTTCCCTTCAGCTCAGAAACCTCAGGGAGAGACAGCCCTCCTAGAGACAGAATCCCTCCCTCAGCTTCTGCTGAAGGTGAGTGAAACACTTCAAGGGGTAATCTGACCCTGTCTTTTCCACTGTGGTGAATCCGCTGAACCCAGGTGGGCTGGCCAAAGGGAAGCAGTTTGGGGCCTGTTTTCCTCTCGCTCAAGAGGCCAGGAGGGAAGCAGCTCTGGCAGAGGCTGCAGGAGGGGTCATAGAGGCTGGAGGGGCTCTGGGTGGAGAGTGGCAAGTTGTAGGCAGTTGGCAGAGTACATAATGGGCCCAGCGCCTGAATGGTTCTTGCCCAAGACAAAAGTGGCTACTAGGGATGGTTCCAGGAGAAAGCTTGGTGATGAACACAGTATTTCAGAGAATTCACAGGGCACTATCTTTCGGAGGCTTTTAGTTCTAATGAGCTGAACTGGTCTCTAAAGCACGATAGCTAAGAGGAAAAATTAGATGATGTAATTATTTGAAGAGTAAAAGAAGGAGGGGAAAAAAGAAAAGAAAGAAATATGAGCCCTGGCTGAATGGTCATGGTAAGTACATCTGATGCTCAAAAGGAAGGAAAAGGAAGGCTTCATTGCCCACTTTGCTAGCGTGTGCTCTCTCTAGCCCAGAAACAAGGCACTGGTAAGCCTACACGACTGGGTATTCTACACTTTTGTGAGTGTGTCTGTCTAGTTTGTGTAAAGCATTTGCTGATCAGGTGTGCATGTGGAAGAGTTCAAATTTGCATTGCCAGGCATGCGGTATTGTGATATATTGACATTAAAATATTTGTGATAATAGAAAGCAGTGTTTGTAGTCCGTGTAAAGTACAGCTTGGCCATCTCTAGTCCAGCACTCTCTGGTCCAGCACATCCGTGGTCCAGCATGATTTTAGACACATGTCCACTTTTCATGGGTGTGGCTGAGTTTCCCATGGTCCCATAAAGTTATTTTCAGCCACCAGTCCTGGCTCTCAGTGTTCAGTGCGGTTATTTAGCTCTAATTTAACCCTAAATGTCTTCTAAGAGCTCAGCAAGCAGTGGAAGTGTTGTTAATGGGCTAGACAATATTGACCTCCCATAGTTCGACAAATTCTCCTGTTCAACACCAGTCAGGTCCTGTGCTGGTATCATTAACTAACTGCTTTCTATAATCCCTTTGTAAATTTAATTTGCAACACATTGTATTTTATATAAATTCCATGTTCTGTTTTCCTTTGTTTAGTAGTTTATATTCCAGCTGCTCATTTATTTTCATGGCCCAGATTCGGATTTTTTTTTCTGGTTGGGGGCTTTTGAAACAAATACTTTTCTGTAGACAATATTATATATTGTAACTTGTAAAAAGATTTAATCCTGGGCATTGAAAAAGTATAGGCAACATGCAAAAATTTTGCATAGCTACAGCTTACAGTACATATACTCACCCTCAAGTATCTTTGATAATTAAAAATGCGTCAATGGAAGTCTAAGAATTACAAGTTCTTTAAAATTTTGCATGGAAATTTTTAATTTAAACTATGAAAAGTGTGAAAATTTTCTACAAACTGTGCATCACTTGTACCTGGGGGCTAAGAGGGCAAACTACATCTATGTAGTTCTACTAAAGTCAATTCAGGACTAACCAAGAACACATTTTGACACTACCTACATTTGAGCCCTGTTCCAACAACAGCCACTGATGCAAGTGGGAATCATTCTACTGATGGAATGCCATCAGTGCCATGGTGAATTGAGCAATGCAAAGTGCTAAAAGAAATAAAAAAAAATCAAAACAGCACACAGAACAATGCACTGATGAAGCGGGTCTTTGCCCACGAAAGCTTATACTCCAAAATATCCGTTAGTCTATAAGTAGCCACAAGACTTCTTGTTGTTCTTGAAGCTACAGACTAACATGGCTACCTCGCTGATACAGAACAATCTGTTGATATATATGGGCCCTTTTCATCTCGACAGATGGTGATTAGCAGCGGCAGTAAGGATCTATGGGCCATATTTGAGTCTGCATCTTCTCTCATGGCTTATTTGTCCAATAAGAGAAAGCCTTATCATTGGTGCATGGTTTTGAACAAGTGACCACTTCTATGTTAAGCAAATGAGCTAACCACTACACAGCAGAAACTACCTAACCTGTTGATAAATAGCTTTCTGAAATGACATATTACCTTTAAAACAGCTACTTCCCAACACGGAACCCCTCTAAGTCACATTAGTAACAAGGAGACAGTATTCCATGTTATATTTGGATACATCAGCTGCTGGCAACAGAGATGAATCAAGACAATTGCCTGGTTCAATGTATTGTCTGATTCTAAATATAGGACTGGATCTAGCAAACCTTTGCATGAAGACATTTTTGACTGTAACAAACAACTCAGTGATAGCCTGGTTATTTTTTGGGCATTAAACCTAATGGAGACAGGGGCGTATTTAGAAATTCTGTTCAACTAATGGGAGTGCGTTAACAACTTTGGGGTTTAATATTTGTATTTCCAAAGTAAACGCTAGATATGTAGTGAATTCGAATTTCCTGTCAGAAGGTATGTTCTGTGGATGAATACAGAGGCAGTAATTGCCCCAGAGGTATTGACTTAAATCTTGTGAGTCTATACACGAATGTACTATGTCTGAGCTAAGATTTGGAGAAGGTGTGGGATGGCAGATTTCTGATGCTCACTACAGTGTTCTCTTGGTTCTAAAAGTCTAATGTTTTCACCCAGTCATGGGTGGTTATATTATCTGGAGTATGCATAGAGAAGAAAAATACTTCTTGTGGCTACCCTATTTCCACCCTGTCCTCTGCATCCTAAACCACAGACTTATTCTAGAGTTTGACCGGACATAAATGTTTCTCAATATAGATTTTTGATGCATTACACCCTCCTAAAATGGAAATTTATTAAAATAAAGTGAACCCTGAAGGATTTGTTAGGTGAAATTTCCATATTAGTCACAGTGAGCAGGAGAACAGAAATGGTAGCATTTCTGACTTTCAGCCCTAATGATGAATATTGTTTTAAAATTGATTTTCAGAGAAGTCACATGGAAAATGGAAAAATAAAAACAAATGAAAAGCCAGGCCTTTAAAACAGAAATAAAGCACCAGAAAATACTCCAGTCCAGGAACTAGAAAAGTGAAATATATTAGAATATATCTTAAAAATATACTAGTTTACAAAAAGTGACAATAGTTTGCTATCTTATGGAACATTACTGTAAAGATCTTTAAGCATTTCAAGACACTTTATGCTCATTTTATAGTCAAAAAGTGAGTTGCTCAGGAATACAGAGTATGACCTTGTTACTGCTAAAATTAGAATCCAGAGATGAATTTCTTACCTCACTGACATCATTGGGAGCTTTGCTGTTGACTTCAATGGGTCAAGGATTTCAACCCCAAGAGTTCTCATTCCTCCATTATGCTCTTGCCGTTAAGGACATCATAGTCTCTACAAGATAATATCAGAGAAATAGGTTACTGTCAAATAGTCTAGACAGAAACTCAAGCTCACCACCTTAAATTCTCTGGGGCAACGAGAGAGAGACAGAGAGAGAGAGAGAGAGAATGACTGTACACAGTGCACCTTCATTCCTGACTGTGTCCTACCTCAAGTCAAGCAATTTTTTTATAGTTAACCTGAATTCATTTCATCTGGGAGGATAAAAATATAGAATATTCCATAAAACTTTATACTTAGTCCAAAAGGAAAAGTGGGAAACATTAATTGCACTGAGATTTTTAAGAGCAATCTTTATTTCTAGGTGAAATTGATCGTGCAATTTTCTGGAATAACTGCAGGGTAAGAGGGAATCTGATTGTTAAAGAGTACAGGCTTCGGAGCTGGCTCTTTTACAGTCTTTAATATGGCTGGTGCTGAAACTGACAGACACACAATACAATGGCCATTAGGTACAATACACCCACATCACTGATGCATGGAGAATAATCAAAAGGTTCCAATCCCTACACTCATTTTGTCTTTGTACATTTAATTTAGGACAGTTGGTTATTATCCACCATGGTGGCTGTCTGGGGAGTCTGCTATTTTACAATGTGACAACTACTTAGGTATGTGTCATGAGCATGTTCTAATTAGTATACAGATCTGAAATTTAAAACACCTGTTTGTATTCTTCATGGGAAAACCCATTCTCAGTAATCAGTGAAAAACAAACAAACAAATTCCAAGAATCTTGTTGTCATAGGTTGGCTTACAGAAGTTCCCTTGTTGTGATAGGTTGGATCCCAGATAGTTTTCCTATGTGCTGATCAAGCCACTGAGTACACTTTCCTGTCCTCTGGGGCTCCCCACCTCCCTGTTCTGCTTGGCTGGAAGCTTGACCTCCCCCAGCCAAGGCAAGGTGTGGTGTAATCACCCACCCTGCAAAGCAACAGAGTTGCTGAACCAGTTCAGCTCTAAGAGGGCTCGGCCGTAAGGCCCATTGACAGTACCCAGGTACCCAAAACCCCAAAGGGACCAAAACTCCAAATAAATTCAGCGTGCTTTGTATAAAAGTTTTACACAAAGAAAGCTCATAAGGTTGGCCATATTTGGAAATGAAAGAGAGGGATGCATAGTGGTTGCACCCCGCCAGGTAACAAATGTTTGCAGGGCTTGATAATAAACAAAAGTATAAAAAGTAGGATGTAAATGACGACAAGTAAAAACAGAGAGATCAAAATAAGTTACTAAACCAAAATAAACAAAACACCCCAGCTAATCTTAATACACTAAGAAACTTGTTACTTGTAAATTCTTACCCTGAATAGCTGTTCCTGTCTCAATCCAGAGTTGATCTTGTCCTCAACTGGGCCCAGCAGTTTTGTCTTCACCCTGCCACTACAGTTTTTTTGTTTCCAAGTCTCTTCATATGTAGTCTCTTTGGGTGGGCAGGTGATTTCAAGTGTCAGCTGAAGACAAAAGACTAATTGTTTTCCATTCCTTAAATAGTCCTAACCACAGAGTGGGAACTCTGTTTAGCACACCCCTTACCCATGAAAAAAATGCCAGATTCAAGATAGATCCCAGCATCAGGTGGCATGGTCACATGTCTCTGTAGGACCAATCACGGTTTGGGCTTACAGGAAAAATAAAACCATTCATGAGTCATTGAATTGAGTATTGAACCATTAAGTTCCTAAGGCACCACTAATTGCCCTCATTAGCACACTTGAACTAGAAACAGATTCACACTTCATATTTGTAAATTCACATAAAAGAATGATACAATCACAAAAATAGGATCTATAGATTCAGTCTGTAACTTTAAAATGAAATGTTACATGACTTGTTTTGCATAAAGCATCTTCAAGTTATGCATAATCATATTCATAAGCCTATATTCATAAAGCATGCGAGGACCGTGACACTTGCCTTTACCATTCAGACAGGGTTACCACCATTAACAAACAAGAGGTATTTTATTTAAAAACAATCAATGTTTCATCAGTAACTACATTTTTAAAGGGGCCTAAGAAAAGTCTTTCAGACAGAATTTGCAATGACATAATCGTGCACACAAATTGCAAACCAGTCCTGGCTGAAACTTTGTATTTGGAGGAAGAAAATATGGGAGAAAAATATTCATGATGTTTTAAAAAACAAAAATTTGTCTTTCAGCAAATTCTAGTCCTCCATCCCTGCAGAAAAAAATTCCTTTTTTTCCAAACCAGCTTGTGCCAGCAAACCTAGAGGTCTTTTGCTAGTAATTGCACTTATGAGAACAGATGGAACAGTTTGAACAGGTCTCTGAAATACATATCTCATAGAACTGGAATAGACCTTGAGTCAGGTCCTTCTTGACAGGACCAAGCACTATTCCTAACAGATTTTTTTTTAATCTACTTGCCCCAGACCCCTAAATGGCCTCCTCAATAGCTGAGCTCACAACCCTGGGTCTAGCCGGCCACTCCTCAAGCCACTGAGCTATCCCTCCCCTAACTTGGTGCCCTAAAAGAACATCCTAAAATTGGAGCCATAAGGCCCCAATTCTGCAAAGTGTTCCATGCAAGCACGCTCCTGCACCTATGGAGAATACCTTGCAAGGCTGGAAATTTACCAGCTGACAGAACAAAGACTTATGACCGGACTTACCTTTACCTGCTCTGAGTAGGCCTACTGACTTCAGTGGATGCATAGAGTTAAGCACGTGCATAAGTCTTTGTAGGACTGGGGCCTAAGAATTGAGTCAGCACCATCTCATCATCTGAGCAATTATTTCCAATTGTTTTCTGTTGTCCGCCATGTGTTGTACTGAGCTTTTCAGATTATTACTAAATATTCTGTATTGATTTTAAAGGTGAGGCTGGTACTCCCTCCATTTATCACCTCTGTCAGGTATGAAAATGCTTTTTGCTTGTCAGTGCAGATTAATAGTCATCGCAGGCTCCCCACCAGCTGCAATAAAACCCGCTGTGTGCAGGCTCTCATTCAGGTCTTCATAGTCTTTTATAACTGAGATTTCTTTTACAACTATTCATTTCTCGTTGTTTTGGGCCCATCCACAGTACTTACGGGTGCAAAAGCAGCTTCTATTCTGACCCCCTGAAACATTAAACTCCAGACCTCATTGGCTGAACTGGTTTCTGCCAAAGTTTCTGGTATTATCCTCCTCTGGCTCTGGTCCAGGGAATACTGCCAGGAAGGAAGTTAAGAATTCCCAGGCACAGACCTAAGACAAGAAAGAAGAGACCCTGGTTTGGACTCTGCCCTCTAGGTTTCACTGTGAATTCCCAAGACCATTCAAGGCAGTGGTGGGCAACCTGCAGCCCACAGGCCACATATGGCCCATCTGTGTGTGGACTGCAAGACATTTAGTTCACTGTTGCTCATCCACAGGATGGAAACCAGTGGAATCTGGCCATCCATGTAGGTTTTCCCCCTCTACAGATATTATTCATGTGACACCCACATAAAGTAAGGCCATGGGAAGTGAGGTACATGCTGCTTTTTCCACAACGTTACTGTGAGGGCCACGCACCCCCTCTGCATCATATCAAAATCTGCCACGGTTCAGTCAGCACATCCTGCAAATTCTACGTACGTAAGTGCTGTTAGCAAAACTACCCTATCACAGGAAACCGTCTGAGTTACAATCATTCTGCGGCCCACTGAGATGGAGGAAGACCACTCATGTGGCCCACCCACTAACATAGGTGGCCCATTGCTGATTGAAGGGCTGTATTCAGGCCGTGCAGGTTGTGTCCCAAGGAGATGGCACCTGCATTCTATACTCAGACATGAGACTTCTTCTCCTGGAAAACCCTCCACTGAAAGTTCTAGTAAAGCCAGGTCTTCTGGGTGAAGCCTGAGAGCTGCTATCCAGGCGACTATGGCCTGGTTTAGGTCAAGCAGTGGTGGTGTACCACAAGGAGGGCCCTGCAAGAAATACCTGTGCTAACTGCATGAGATATTGTATCTCTTGTTAGACATTCAACAGCATCTTCTGCTTTTGCTTTCTCTGATTTACGTTCTCTGGTACGCTGCCACAGTAGCAGAAGCAGTAACAGAAGAGCACATAATCTCACATGGCAGGGACAGGTGCAGAGAAAACAGATGGAGGGGCAGCAGCTGTAGTAGGCACTGCAGCTCCTCTGCTCACTAACTGGGGGGCAACAGGTTGAGATGCTCACGTTCCCCTTGCCAATAAATGAACGACCACCAGCAGTAAACAGGCAGTCGGTCGCCTCAGCTAGTCAGCTGTATACGGCTGCAGCTACAAGGCAAGGAGCACACAGATCCTCCAGAGAATTCAATAATATTGATAGCTTCTGCTTACTCTAGGAGTGATCCGTTACAGAGAGTATGAGTCACCCATGCACCCAGTGTCACCCATGGTTCACAACAACAGCGGAGGCATTTCATCTCAGACTCAAAACATGACAAATCTTGGAGCAAAACCAAAATTAAGCAGTGTTGTAGGTGGACTGAAGAATCTATGAAGTACCATGAAATTCAGGTGATGTGAAAATAGAACGCTGTCCCATCAGTATCTTCTTTCTCTCTCCATTTCATTAAAAAAGTGCTAGTTTTTAGGCATGCATATTCACATTTACATAATGAGTAGCTAAGTGTTTACATTTTACACACTTATTTTCTTATATGTGCTGAGAGGTTTTTGGGTTTTTTCATATGTATGCAAGTGAAATTTCTGTCAGCTTGGATTACAGTAGACAGGTTGCGGGGGCCCAAGCTAAATGCAGGGCTGAAAAGGGGGTGCCTGATGTAAAAAATTTGCTCACCCGTGAATTAACTGATGTCCTTTGCTAAAGCAGACTGGCCCCCTCAAATGATGGCGTCTACTTGTGCCCTTTGGACATTTATTGTTCAAAACCCTTTTTTAATCTCATTAGCATGGACTGCAGCTGGATATGAACCACAACTTAATGAGTAAATATGGTGGAGTTTGAGCTCATTCTCTTTCTGCTAATGGCACTTTTATTAAGCATCACTGGCCCCTGCTCACAACTGCACAAACAGAACATGAGATTATTTCCAAAGTGAACCAAGACACCCGACACAAACACTATTGACGTGCAAGATGCTTACAAAGTCAGAAAAGGCCTTTGCTGCTTTCGGTAGAAGCAAAGTCATCAATCACCTCATTAAAGTCTAATGACTTGGTGAAAGCAGTTTCCAAAACGCTAGCGCATGTTTGTGGGCCTGACTGACGCACTGTACTTCGAAAACAGCTTTTGCTGCATTTCTAAACAGAATAATTTTTCCAGATTAGTGTTTGATGTAGGTGTGCAAAATACAATCTCGATATTAGGAGGTGCCCTCTAGCCTCCATCTTCCAATATTTTGTGCATGATTTATCACTCTTCAAGCACATTTAGAATTGGATAAACTCTGGGTATCCATCAGCGTGTCTGCAGCCCATCCTTCTAAAAGCTTTAGATCGCCAGCGCCTACTCTTGTAAATTTAACCTCCAGCTCAGTTCTTTGTATCGAAATGGGGTATTGATCCTGAATCCTTGAATATTTTCCTTTCAGGCTGTGCCAGTGTTTTGAGCAGTGCCAGTAGCTCAAGGACTTGGGACAAATGAATTCAAATCACTGTTCTGCCATAAGTCACTGGTCAAATCCCTTCACCTCTCGGTCATAGTTCCATCTGCAAAATGGAGATAACAGCATTTTATTACCTCCCTGTGGTGCTATAAGGCTAAATAAATAAAATATTGCGAGGTGCTCAGTTTTGGGGACTGTAGTAGTATCTATGAGATTGCCTGAATCTACATAGACTTGGATGGCAAAGACTGAGTTTCTACTGGGAAGCCTTCATGACCCAAAACAATAGAGCATCTTGGAACTTGCATTGTGTTTGTCTGATGTTTCCCAGAGTGGTGACAGGGGAGAAGTGTTCGTCTCAGTCACGGAATGAAGGTTACAAGTTAGACCTAGAAGTGTTAGTATTTGTGATAAGGTCCCAGAGGCCTGAGATTGGGAGCCCAGTTTTATTAGCACTGTGCAGAGAGAGAAAGCCAGTTCCCATCCTAAAGAGCTGCTTATAGTCCACCCAGACATGACAAAAGGGAGCATTATTATCCCTGTGAGAGCAGTTGGGCATGATGGTTCTGGGTGTTAAGTGATTTGCCAAGGGCACATGGGAAGTCTGTAGCAGAGCCAGGATTGTACCCAGGCATCCTCAGTCCTAATCCAGTAGCCACGGAGGCAGACTGCCCCTCCAGGTAGAATATTACTACATTCCTGTCTATACTACCACATATCACAGGCAATTTCAGTCTCTGAAGCACAGAAGGTTAGGTCACTGCCACTGGTGCCTCTAAGTCAGAGGCCGGCAACCTCCAGCTCTGGAGCCTTATGTGGCTCTCAAAGGAGCAACTTGCGGCTCCAAGAGCTGCTGCCCTTGACTCCATGTGCAGCTCTGGAAGCTGCTGCCGCCTAAACAAAATTTATCGATTTAAAAATAAAATGTCATTAAGCAGCAGCTGCTGAGCAGTCAGAGGCAGCAGGGCAGGGAGCCCAGGAGTGAAAGCTGCCCAGCAGCGGGCACCCTACATGGGTGGAAGTCAGCCGGCAGGAGAGAGGGGGCATTCGAGCCTGCTCCTGCGGGAGCCACACAGCCCTGCAAGAAGGTGGTGAGCAGTGGAGGAGCTGCACGCATTGAAGCAAGTTACTCCTGTGGGTGGGGGAGGGTGGTTGGGGCTCAGAGGGCTAAGCCCGGGGTGGGGAAGGGTTGGGTTTGTGGAATGCAGGGGTAAAGCTTGGGGACTGGGCACAGATTCGGGGGCTGAGGAAGGTAAAGTCTGGAGATGGGGGTAACGTAACTGTCTGACTGGTACAAATCATCGTGTGCATGTTGTTATTAAAACAGGGGTGACAAAAAGTAGGGCTTGACGTTATTTGTTAAGGACCATCTGGTATTCACGTTCATTGCAGCTCCTGAGGGACTGACTTTGTACCTGAATTCGGAAAAATGGCTCTTCTCGTGATTTCAGTTGCAGAACCCCGTGCTAAGTGAACACAATTCCTCATTTCTGCTGCCGTGTTACACACCCAGTTCTAGAGCCGAGTCTGCTGACCTGGGCTTGGATGATTGCTGCTGCGGGTTCCAAAATGCTCTGGAAGAGTGCTTGTAAACCCCCATCCTGTCATGCTTTAAGCCAGGAGTTTCCAACAATTTCAATAACATAAGAACAGCCACAGTGGGTCAGATCATAGGTCCATCCAAACCAGTGTCCTGTCTTCTGACAGTGCCCAGTGCCCGGGGCCGGTGCCCCAGAGGGAATCCACAGAAGAGGTAATCAAGTGATCAATTCCCTGCTGCCCATTTCCAGGCTCTTGGAATACAGGCTAAAGACACCATCCATGCCCATCCTGGCTAATGGCCCTTGATGGACCTATCCCCTGTGAATTTATCAAGTTCTTTTTTAAATAACACAGCACATTGCAATGAGACAAACAACTCCATGACTTTTTTCAGCTAAAACAATTGCTCATAAACCTCACATTTACTTCTATTTACTATGGCTACGTTCTTACTAGAGAGGTTTGCAACACAGTAGCGCATACAACAAGCTAAACGAGGATCACATGCATTAGTGTTTCAGACCCTCCAAAGAATACACCCTCTTAGACAGCGAGCACAGACATTTTCAAAAATTGCTCAGCACCGTCCTAGGAATGTTGAGTAAGTGAGTATCCACTGAAAATTTCAGTGGCGACTTCATTACTCACAGGTCAGGCAGGTGGCTCCAGAAAGCAGGGCCCCTACCTACCAGCCCATTGGAGCCAGAACACAGCATTTAAACCATGTCC